>NC_138770.1:550988214-552413214 GCF_965119305.1 Pelophylax lessonae | reverse complement strand
GCTCACTGAGCTGGTACTGCGGCAAAGTGGCTCGTTATCGTCCAGCGACGTAGACCTATTTATAGCACTGATTACTGTAGTAATGTCACTGGTACCCCCAAAAGTGTCCAAAATGTCAGTTAGGGGTCCGATCTGTCCGCCGCAATGTCGCAGTCCCGCAAAAAAAATCGCAGATCGCCGCCATTACTAATTTAAAAAAAAAACAATAAAAATGACATAAATCTTTCCTGTAGTTAGTAGCTGCGATAACTTTTACGCAAACCAATCAAAATATGCTTATTGCGATTTTTTTTTTACGAAAATATGTAGCAGAAAACAA
Organism: Pelophylax lessonae; assembly: GCF_965119305.1. Taxonomy (NCBI): domain Eukaryota; kingdom Metazoa; phylum Chordata; class Amphibia; order Anura; family Ranidae; genus Pelophylax; species Pelophylax lessonae. The sequence continues at coordinate 552,412,895 of NC_138770.1, read as the reverse complement.
ATTGGCCTAAAATGTTAAAAAATTTTGATTTTTACATTTTTTTGGGGGGAATTTCATATAAAAAAAATGTGAAAAAAATTGTTATTTTTTTTCAAAATTGTCGCTCTTTTTTTGTTTATTGGGCGAAAAGTAAAAATTGCACAGGTGATCAAATACCACCAAAAGAAAGCAATATTTGTGGGGAAAAAAAGGACATAAATTTAATTTGGGTACAGCGTCGCACAACCGCGCAATTGTCCGTTAAAGTAACGCAGTGCCGAATCGCAAAATATGGCCTGGTCAGGAATGGGGTAAAATCTTCCGGTCTTAAAGCGGTTAAAAATATGCTCATTGAGAATTTTTTTGTCAAAGACATGAAGCTAAATACATTTTGGCCTAAATATATGACAAAAATTTTATATATTGGATATTTTTTAACTGTCAAAGTAGAAAATGTCAATTTTTCACAAAATTTTCGCTCTTTTTTTATTAATGTTGCAAAAAATGAAAAGTGCAGATGTGATCAAATACCACCAAAAGAAAGCTCTGTTTGTGGGAAAAAAAGGACGTAAATTTCGTTTGGGTACGGTGTTGCATGACCGTGCAATTGTCAGTTAAATTCGCATAGTGCCAAGTTGCAAAAAGTGGCCTGGACGTAAAGCAGGAAAATCCTCCAGTGGTAAAGTGGTTAAAGGTGTCACAAATATCTAAAAATGAATAAATAGCAGTTCATATCACATTAATAAATAGCGGTAAAAATCACAGCTCATATAAATGCAGTAATGCTCATCAATTTTTGTTTTTGTTTGTTTGTCATCACTTTGTTACCATTTTGTTGCATTTATCTAGTTGAACTGCACCCAAACAATGGTGTTTTTTTGACACACTTTATACAAAATAAACACATTTTTTGCATTGTATCTCTCTGTGTCTTAATCAGTTCACCCCAAAAGGCTTTTTTTCCTTACTGGGTTCTTCAAGTAGAGTTTTTTGTGCAAATCTTTTCTCCCCCTGTTTCAGGCACTGATAATGTGCATGCTTTAGTTCATGTATTTATATTTTTTAATGTATATTCTCATTAAAGAAAGACAATGTATCATCAGCATAATGATATAGTCTGTCAGTCAGGTTTATTATGGGGTGTAAATAATTATATTTCACAAGCTGAACCTTGCCGCCTTAAACTTAGGAACAAAGCTTTTTATAGCACATTAAATTTGCATGTTGCTTGGCATTTAGTGTCTTCATTTTCCCTTGTGCATAAAGCATAAGTAATTGTAAATACAAATTTATTAGTTGCCGTTGTTTAGAACAATGAAACATATTTCTGGCAAGAAATCAGTTTTGACTTATCTATAGCAGCACCTTTAATAAGCTTTTCTAATATGCCACTATGCAAATTTGTTACATAATTATTATAAATTAATGAGATTTGGAAACAAATGTCTAGTGTATATATCTTGTGTATTATAAAATGCAAATCATTGGATTTATCAGATTAGAAAATATATCTACAGTTTAGCAATATGTATATGGAGCAGCTTCATCTAACTGCATAATTGAACAGAGTAACATTTATGCCATAGGCTCAATTCACAAAGCTTTAACGCAAGGATAAAGATCTTCATTTTAACAATGCGACTGTCATTTTCCAATCTCATTGGCTGACAATAACTATTGCTTTTTGAAAAGAAGGATCCTTATTCTATTCTTCTTAATTTGTGAATGGAACCAGAATTGTGTTAAAGAGGAACTGCAGTCTGCTCACATAATTTGTAATAAAAACATATTTGCCATTCTGAAGCTTCCCTCCAACCACTTTGCATATTTTTGTATATGTACTTTGATTCTGTACTTACCAAATATGCTGCAGAACTTTCCCTCCACTAAGTCTGGCTGCAGCCATTTTAACTGTGGGCAGCTGAAGCTGCTGACTGTTCACTTCCTGGATTTACACAGACACACAGAGGCATACAGACACATACACATATATACAGACACAGACATTTATACAGACACACACACACACACACACATATATGTATATATAAATATATATATATATATATATATATATATATATATATATATAAATATATATATATATATATATATATATATATATATATATATACATATATATATACAGACAGACACACTCACTCACACCACTGCTTGCCTGCACATTTATCCTCATTAATCTCTGCAGTCCCCTGTTATCTCCACCCTCATCCAGCCTTCTCCAGCTCTGCAGCTCTCATTGGCTCTCCTTTGACTAACCCCTCCTCCCTTTCTGGCAATCTTTCACGAGAGAGAAAGCTGTGCATGGTGTCATTTTCTAGGCTTTTTACCAGACAAGAAAGAGGAAGTGGGCTGTACTGTATAAGGTATTTACTGGCAGAAAAAAAAATGTTTTACTATCCATAGGTAAAACAACAAGGGCAGAGGATTTAATAGATGGAAAGATGAAAAAATGACTGAAGAGCTGCTTTAATGTGGTATTCCAGGATAACCCTGTTTAACATCACAGAAAACAATTTTTCCCTTGGAACTTTTAATGCATCTTAAGATATACTAAACATGTATTAGTATCAAAAAGCAAAATATACTTAATTATACAAAATTTCAAAAAACCCCCATGTACGTGCTAAAAACATATAACAACTCTGACATCAATGATGTGACACCCCCTCCCCAATGCTCCTAAATTTGCATAATTTGATGAAACGAAAAACAAATATATATATATATATATATATAACAAATATATATATATATATATATATATATATATATATATATATAAAAATAAGTATTTTTATTTTTGATACTAATACCATGTGTGGTGCATTTAAGGCCCAAGGGGATAAATAGTTTTCTGTGGTGCTTCCAGGATAACCCTAACTGCTCTTGTTTAATAGAGATCTGTATACTTACCTTTTTTCAGGCCTCTCTGGTCACATGTTTTCCCGTATGTAAGCCAGTGTCGGCTGCAGGGGAGAGGAGAGAGTGCTCTGACAACACCTAGTAATGCCTTGCTCTAATGGTCATCTGTTGTCAGTGCTTCACTGGGGAGTGGGATCACATGACTGGACCAGAACAGGCTGAAAATAGGTAAGTATATACATCTTTCTTTCACAGCTTAACTAATCATAATTGTTATGAATTTGTCACTAGCAAACACGTTTACATAGATAGATTACACTGTTCCTTAACCCAAGCTACTCCTTTAGTATGGGTAAAAGGAGCTACAGTTCTACTCCCAGTTCTACATCCAGGGGCCCTATACAGCTTCACCAATGCTGAAATGCAATTTATAATTCTGCAAAAATGTTTCTTGCGACTCATATTGACATGCTTCTTTCATCTATTTTATCAGTATAACCTCTGGTGTGCACAGCCTATGGCATTAGGGTGTGCACCCCAGAGCACAAACACAGATGCGTTTATATCAGCAGAGCAGTGGACGGTGTCAGTAGAGCAGAGATTGGTGCCAGTAGTTTAATATTTTTTACAATTTAATTTTTTTTACAATATTTTTTATTATTTTATTTTAGGAGCTTCATTGGGGGTCGTTGGTGAAATATCAGGGGTCTGAACAGACGCCTGATGTCTTGCTTTTGAGACATAGAAAGGAACTGAGGAGAGAGGTTCCCCAGTCTCTTTCTCTGCAACCTCAGCTGCACTGTACAGTGAATAAACGGGAAGTGCTCGGTGCTGAGCGGCTTCTTGTTTATTCACAAACTTTATCATAGTAAACATAGTTTACTATGCTTCAGTTAAGAATGGACACAAGAGTGATCGGTACAGATCACGCACTGTGTTCATTCAGAAAAGGAAGGGGCTGGTAAATGAAATATTTACGGGCCCCTTCCCCTTCTCTCCATCCTGAAACATCTCCTACAGCAGCCAAGGGGAGAGGAAAGGAGGGAAGTTGGAAACACTGCAGGGGGGAGACAGGGGCACCAGAAAGCAGTGGGAATTGGCACAGTGCGGGGTGATTAGGGTTTGCCCAGGCACATCCAGAACAACCTGTGCGCATGCCTATGAGTATAACCCCTCTGTTTAAGTATTTATGACCAGTTTTAGATGTATTTTTCCTGTGTTGATCAAATGTGTATTAGTCGAGGCATAAAAAATTGTGTACACTTAGTGGATGGCAGCCTAACTAACATACGATGAGTGTATGAAGAATTGATTTTTCATTCTAAACATGGAAGAGCTCATTACCAAATGTATATTAGAACTCAAAAATTTACTGCGCAAATGTTCTTAAGATTACAAAAGGAATTTTAAAAATGTTTTTGAAACCTTTAGAGTTGTATTTGCAATAAATGCAGTTGTATTTCACATAGCATTGGCTTGTCTAGAACAGGGCCTCTGAAGGAAAGCAGAAAGGTTTTCCTAACTTGAACCTCTGCTCTGTAACCAGAAGAGAACTGCTCTCTCCAGTCATTATTTATGTCAAATGAAATGGTCACAGTAACATAACTGCCTCTTTCATAAGAATGTTGGCTCTAAGTGAAAGGTTGTTTGTATGAACTTTACTTATTAGATAGACAGACAGTCTAGGAAAGTGATATCCCGCTCTCTGTGGTCTATATAGGCTTAAGTTTTATCAACTAGGGTTTGTAAAAATGAAAGTTTATGGGGCATATACTTTGCAAGTGTCTGACAGTATTGATTGAAGGTTGTTGATTGGTATTGGATATGTATATGGAAGGTATTTAAACAGAAGCCCAGAAATATTCTGAGTTACATATGCTTGAATGAGATCTTTGTCTATGCAGTTTGGCTTCAGTCGTATGCCTTGGATACTACTCGTTTCCCAACTAAAATAACAACGGTAAAATATAATTTTCCTGTGTCGTTTTTATTCCATTTCTGTTTTACTGCAGTTCTGCATGCTTTTTTTTAAGCAGATTTAGGAGTTATAGTGGTGGTGCTATACTTTGTGTGCGATGCACACTTAGCTATGTGAAAATTTGTTGTTCAAAGCTGAAATGCAAGCAAAGTGTGGAATGATCCGCAGAACCCCACTGCTTGCAGTTACTAGGTTTGGAAAGTCCTAAACCTGTAGATAAAGTTACAGAGGTAAAATACAGGTGAAACAGAAGCTAGACCAAGTCCTTACCAGAGCTTCTGGGAATAGCAAACAGAGAGAAATGATGGAAGACATTAAATAACATTACCCTTACAGAAAATAAAGCAGGATAGGAGGCAAGAAGAAGGCTGCAATCCACAAAGCCAGGAACGTGAAAGACAGGGCAGATGATGGAAATGTACACTGAACAAAATTATAAACGCAACACTTTTGTTTTTGCCCCCAGCTGAACTCAAAGATCTAAGACTTTTTCACAAAAGGCCTATTTCTCTCAAATATTGTTCACAAATCTATATCTGTGTCAGGAGCTTGGTCTTAGAGTCACTCAATGACTAAGCTCCTGATACTGTGAAATGCATTAGAGGAGTAGGTGGATTTTTCCTGTATCGGATGATGTAAATAAATGTATTCTGGACTTCTCAAAGTTAAGTGGCTCCCTTATTTTTTTTTTTGTGCTACTATTGTTAGCAGAGCACGGACCGCTTTGGAGCCTGGACCCTTCAGTAGGTTGAGTGTTGGTGTGAGCCTTGAAGCAAAGTGGCTAGGAGGATTTGCAAACCTGAAAAGGGTAAGATGTCTAACTGGTTCTAAATACCTGTAGGGAATTAGAGAGTAAAGGACGCCTGAAGGAGAATGATTGAGCTGTGAGACCCACAGATGAAATCTTCCTATATCTACCGAAGGGTGGAGTTGAGTTTCAGATGCGCCTCTCAGAAAACCCATTGACTACTATAGGATGTAGCTTGGGCGCACTGGCTGAATTTATGGCCCTTGAATCTCCTAGAGTTATAAAATTGCGCGTGATATTTCCTTCTCAACATCACATGTCTACAAATACCTTTTGCGCAAATACAAACATGACCCTGGATTTGAACTCAGGCAAAGTCTCACAAAATGCAGGAATTATAATTCCAGTTGTCAATAATTAAAATGTACTCTGTCCCCATTTCATAGTGTTACTTAACCTTGTCAACACAGGGGCACTGGTATGCAAAGCCTTACCTCTTAAAGTAGTGAATATATTTACCTTTCAAACATCCATTGTGTTGAAAGACCACTGCTTCAAGACTTCTTGGCCACTGCGTGTATTCCACACTTTCAAATGTATGGAATACGTGGTCCTCTGCCACATACTCTTTCACTGACCTAGGTAGCAAAGCAGAGTTTTAAAACATAGGCTGCAGGAAAGGAAGTTTATTCACTCTTCCTTTACAGGTATGCTTTTGAATATTAGTGAATCTGTGCTGACAAGGTCACTTTAAACAGAATCTATCATGGAGGAGAGGGGGGTTCATTTCTGCAAAATACCAAGCTGTTCTCATAGACAATTAACAAGCTATCAGGAAGTATCAAAGCTTTCCTTCTTCATGTGTGGGGGTTTGACTTAGTGGCAAGCTCTGTTTTTACCTGGAATTGTTGGAGCTTTGTTGAAGCAAAGAGCATCCTGGCATTTGGCCTTAACAAAAATGTTGCGGAGGCTGCCATGCCTAGAGGTGCCTACATTTCCTACCTATAGCAGTTTATCCCTTTATTCTCAATGACAGAATCTCTGTAAATTATACACCTTTTTCTTTCTTTCTTTCTTTCTTTCTTTCTTTCTTTCTTTCTTTCTTTCTTTCTTTCTTTCTTTCTTTCTTTCTTTCTTTCTTTCTTTCTTTCTTTCTTTCTTTCCTACTCCCTAATTCTTGTTTCTATTTCTTAGCTCTTCTGGTTTTTCGGACTCCAATAGACCAGATACTGGGCCCTAGTATGGGCCTTTATGTTACAGTGATGTTGGTATTGTATTCTTCCGGGACTCTTGCCATAGAGGAGCCAATCCGTTCTTGATAATTGTCCAGTGTATGGATACCTGCAGTCTTTGAGTCATCTGTACCTATTGATGTACTCTTATATTTTTCTCATATGCTTAAAGTTGTTGTAGTCCGAAGGTTTATTTTATCTTAATGCATTCTATGCATTAAGATAAAAAAAACCTCTGTGTGCAGCAGCTGCCTCCCTCCCCAGCACCCCCTAGTACTTACCTGAGCCCCATCTTCCTCCAGATTGTTTGAGACACAGCAATGGCGCCATTGGCTCCCGCTGCTGTAAATCAAAGTCAGTTAGCCAGTCAGGAGAGGGGGCGGGGCAGAAACGAGGCTCTGTGTCTGAATAGACACAGGGAGCTGTGACTCAGCCCGGGTGCCCCCATAGCAAGCTGCTTCCTGTGAGGGGCACTCGACAGGAGGGAGGGGCCAGGAAAGCTGAAGAGGAGGATCCGGACTGCCCTGTGCAAAACCAACTACACAGAGGAGGTAAGTATAACATGTTTGTTATTTTAAGAGGAAAAAAAAAAAACGAGACTTTACAATAACTTTAAATAAAGTTTTTAAAAAAAAAAAAAAGCAGAAGTCTATTTAGAACTGCATAAGTTATAGATTAAGTTAACTTTTAAATGTTAAAATTGCGATGCAGGATCAATTGTTATTACAACTTTAGAGCTTTTTAAGTCTATAGAGATCTTTAAATAATATCCCAACATTTTGAATGGTGTTATATTGTATTATTTAGCTATTTACTGTCAAAGGTTTGTGTCTCAGTAGGCCATGCTATCATTTTCTTTTACATCTACTGAGCCTTAAAAAACGTTGATGTATTACCGTAGCCTGGAAAATGTGTCATTATTTTATGTGTTTGGGTTATATGTTATTCTTTTTGACAAATGCATCTGAGGACATGACTTCAACTTGCCTACTTTTCCCCTCCCTGTTTTTCTCTTTATATTTTCCCTTTATGCATTGAAAAGCTTTCTTGTGTCTGCAGCTGTAGCTATTTTTACATTAGTCATTGTAACATATCAGCTCTAGCTTTCAGGCTTCATTGATAGTGGTAACTTTTCACATGCTGTGCTCTGAACATAGAATCTACTTTTCAGTTCAGCAGGGTTGAGTGGAAACCAATGCAGTTTGGAAATGTAAATTCTGTGCAGCAGACTCTAGATAACATACCCCGAGGATAAAGAATGAGATTACAACTTAATCCATATTTACCTAAAGTTTGACAAGCAATACATTTCACTAATTTATACTAGATTTCCATTTTCCTTTTCTACTGCTATGTACAGGCCAGTGTTGTTAATGTTGAAGTTCAGCCTAAAACTAAAATCTCTAAATCTACTTGCAGCCACAATCTAAGACTAACCTATCTAGCCCTGTAAAGCAAAAATCGCTATACATACCCTTTCTGAAGCCGCTCTGGTCTTGTCCCATGCTGAGCTGTTAAAGGCGGCTTCTCTGTGTGGGAGTGTGCAGAAGAGGCAGCCAACAATGGAAGCCCCATATTAACTCTTTGGGTGACATCACTTCCCAGGCATTTTCCAGCAGTTGTCAGCTGTCTCCTTCACAGAGCTTCCACTTCTGGAGACCGGACCAGAGTAGCTTCAAAAAAGGTATGTATAGCGATTCTTGCTTCACAGGCCTCGATAAATTAGTCTTAGATTGTGGCTGCAAGTAGATTTAGAGATTTTAGTTTTCGGCTGAACTTCCACTTCAAGCACTTCCTCTGCACATACTTGTTAGGTTTCCATAGGTTCTAGATCCAACAGAGTGTTTACTTGCCATTTATGGGGCAGTCTTCCCACAGCTACCCAAATTGATTTTCTGACGGGTGCCCACTAGGGAGAACAAAATAATGCAGAGGTAGCCATGGCTGAATTTTTTGGCCAAAATGTTCCTGAGCTGGACAGCAATTCTTTTGACCATACAGGTATAAGCTGAGCTGTTTGGATTAGTTTACTACTTTACCTCTTTTGTTTATGAGGTGCTTGGCAAGGGTCAGAATCCGAGGATTGCATTTTCTTTATGGTCTTCAGATATTATCATCTGCTCATTTGTAACCCAATATTTGGTATATTTAACATCCAAACAGTTAAATATATAAAAGTTCCTACAATGGAATAAATATTGCAGAGCTATATTAAAAATAAAAACACATATAAATTTATTGAAAAGTCCCAAACCAACAAGTGCTTATAATGTGAAAAAATTTGTGTTGTTGGATTTCCAAAAATTAAATCAATCAAGATAGTCCAATGAAACAATTATCATAAAGTGTCCTTAGTGAATAAAGTGTCCAATCAAAACAAAAGCTTTAGAAAGTGGTGCTCTGTGGACAATGACTCATGCATAGCAGATCTCCCCAAAATACCATAGTGTAGTATTTATTTTAAAACATTAAAATACAGCATCAAAAATTCCAAAAGTGTAAAAAGAGGTAAAAAAGAGCCAATAATGAGCAGTAAAATGTTAGATCGACTTACATCCAATGCCACCACTCCAAACATAGAGTGGACCCCAGATGTATCATCAAGCTCAAAGGCTGTTTCGCGCCACCCGCATCATCAGGAGCTTTGGAGATATGATCAGAGGTATCCTATTTATATACATGAAGTCCTCACCTGAAACTGATCCTCCTTAGTTGGGGACGCACTCTGCATGACACGACTTCTGTTTTCTGTGCCATATTACTGGCGTCACTTCCAGTATATGTGTCACAAGTGATCGGTCCCCTAATTAAGCCTGCGCAAACTGTTGGCGCTATATACATCCTGTATAATAATAGTAAATAACTCCCAATAAACTCAAATGGGGTATATATAATCTTGCATCAAACTAATGACATTGTAAAATGGGGTAAAGAGATGAAGAAAAAGGAGAAAACCTTCTCCCGTTCTGTACGGACTTGGTAGCTATACTTCCGGTTACATCATCATCCGGTGCGGCGTTATTTCCGGTGTTCTCGTAATGTTAACAACTTCTGGTTTTAGCGCCATTTTGTTGTAGACCAGAGCGGTGTTAGCTGCTTATGATCATGATGTATATAGAGGAAAAACAGGATCCCAAATTGAATAGAAGGCTAAACTAGAGGATCAGAATAGTATGAGGACTACATATATTTACAAGAATTGGAAACTAAATCCAATAGCCCCCGATCATAATAACACTAATGAAAAAAAGTTTAAAATTGTGTAAAAGAGGAAAAGTATATTTATATTTAAAATATATTTAAATTTTATTTAAATCAGAGGACCATAAATATGAAAAAAGTTAGTGATCAGAGGGACGACAAGGTGAGTCAAAAGATAGCAATGAGTGAGAGGAATTGCTCTTCTAAATTACCGGGTATCTATAAAACAGTTAACATCCCACTCCACATTCAGTCCTAGTGGGGTATAACATTTTATTTCATATATATACTTCATCTCCCTTTTTGAAACCTCTGTAATGTGATGAAAGCCTCTCCAGTGAAGTTTAGTTTTGGCTATGCCCACAAATTTTAGAGAACTGGGTTCTTTTCCAGGATAAATTCTGTAGTGAGGAGACAGGATGTGGTGTCTGTAACCCTTCCTAGTGTTGTATACATGTTCCTGTAACCTGTCTTTAAGAGTCTCCTGGTGGTCCTGCCTACATATTGTTTTTGGCAGGGGCATTCTAGGAGGTAAAATACGTGAGTGGATTCACTGGAGATGAAGTCATCTATCTGATAATTTTGTCCTGTACTTGTAGAGGAAAAATGTGTAATCTTCCTTTAATTTATCCCCTAAATTGGGGGCACGCCTAAAGAATATCTCAGGTTTGTCTGGAATAGTATTTTTCAATATGGGATCTGCTTGAAAAAAACTCCATTGTTTCTGAATTAATTTTAATTTGATAATATTGTATTATATAGTTAGTAATAAATGGGCAAAACACTTTTTTTACTCGTTGGGGATTACTTTTAAAATACAATAAAGAATTCCTATCAAAATGAGCGACTTCTTCTATGGTTTGACCGAAAGAGGCAGAATCATAGCGATTTTTCAAAATAATGCTTGTGCATAGAAATCTCTTATGATGTGACAGTTTTGTTTCATACGTAAGAATTGTCCTTTCAGGATATTCTTAAGCCAAGTGGGGTGATGGCAGCTGTCGAGGGGGATATAACTTTTACTTTCTGTAGTCTTAAAGAACAATTTGGTAGAAATTCTTTCATTAGAGATACTTAAACCAAAATCAAGAAAAATAATTGCAACCTTACTGTAAGAAAAAGAAAGTTGGATGTTCAATGAGTTTTCATTCAGAAATGCCATAAATTCTTGTAGAGGGAGTTTGTCACCTTTCCACAACAAAGACATTTAATTGATGTATTTTTTATACAATATCAGATTAGTCCACTGTCTATTATATATTAATTCTATTTCCCATTTGGCTGTAAATAAGTTGGCTAGGCTTGATGCAAATTTAGCCCCATTCTAAGCCTATTCTAACTACCCTGTAAAGGACTACCTATTTTGAGAGCACTCCGGTTTGATCACGTGATCTCCCCAGCTTCAGTAAGGAGGACAAATCTTCGACAATGGCTGCAGAGCCTATGCGGTGACATCACCAATACACTTACTATAGAGCATCCACACTCAGCTGTCCCTCCTCTACACTGAAGTTGGAACTGGGAGCCAATCATGTGACCAGACTGAAGCACCCTAAGCATAGCTAAGTATAGCCCATCTTTTTTATACAGGGTAGTTAGAATAGATTAAGAAATGGGGGTGGGAGCAGGTTTAAAAATATGTAGTTGGGATTTAACTGGACTTCCACTTTAAGACGCAAGTGTCCACATATTTCTTGATTTCAAGGAGAATGGCAACTTCTTATACCACCTTGAGATATGAAGCACTCAAAAATTAATGACAGCAGGTGATCAGAAACTTCGAGAAAGATCATCAGACCTGTCTATCTGTACTGTCATCAGTAAATCACTTTTCTTGAGAAAACTTTGATTACTTCTATCATGAGAGAGTGTATTTAATCTTCACAGTAGGTTTCCACATTTCTCGGTTTGGAAATGTGACTTACTGAAGCATTCCAGTAATTCCCTTCAGAATTGAAAATGTAACCTGAAGTGAGCTATCTACCAAAACTATTATTGTATTGCACAAGACAATCATTCATTTGTCATTATTTACTTGATGGTTTTTTTTTTTTTTTTTTTTTTCTTTTTTTTGGAGGACGAAAGGCAGGAATTAACAGTAATTCTTAGTAAGAACATATTGTGAGCACTAAACACCAAACATGACTTTTGCAAAAACTCAGACTCTGCATAATAGACTCGCCATCAAACATTAATTGATCTTGTTTGAAATCTGTAGCTTGTTAAAAAAAAAGTTAATTTGTAGACATGCTATAGTAAGCAATAGCTATTTAAACAAGTATGATACTGTATAGTGACTATAAAAAAAATAGCTGCCCCAGAAGTACTGCCAGGGGAGGAATGGAAACCTTTTGTCTGGAGGGCAGACCCAACCAACCAGCTCTTTCACTATGGATTGCTATGGGCTTAAGAAAGTGCACTGCGGTGCAGCAGTTGTTAGGCATAGTGAATGGTGTGTGCTGTTAAAATACATGACTTTCACATCTTCCAGAATCATTTTTCTTTGTGGCTTACAGCATTCAGTCACACGACATCTTAGAGACAGTGATGCTAGAAGACTTTCCTCTGTCAAGGGCTGTAATAGCAGGTCTGAACAGATAGCAGGTAGCTACAGTATATAATGCCCAGCATGTGTCCTGCTCACTGCCATTCTGTGCTACAGTCAATAAATAATGGTCAGTGCTCACTACCAGCTGTCACTGTTACTTTTTAGTTAGGAGCAGCTAAGTGTCTTAGTGGTTAGCACTCTTTCCACTCTGAATTCCAAACTCAGCATTACCTGCATATAGTTTGCATGTTCTGCCTGTGTTGGAATTTGTTTTCTCCGGTGTCTTCTCAGACTCCATAAATATGCTGATTGTTTCATTGGCTGCTGCCAAAATTGTCTCTAGTATGTATACATGTAAGCTAGGGACCTTAAATTGTGGGCTCTTTGAGGGGAGGGAGCAATGTGAATATATATATATATATATATATATACTGTATGTAAAGCGCTATGTAAATTGTTGACACTATATAAATACCAGTGATAAATAAAAATGATAAAATACTGTATAGGGTTGTGTTTCTAGACTTTACGATAAACGAGGTGTCTAAGAGTCGGTTCACACTATGGTGACACGACTCTGTACTACTTCGGGGGCGACTTCTGAAGTCCTGTGCACAGTGACTTCGGCGCGACTTGCACGGACTTCACATAATTGAAGTCTATGCAAGTCGCCCGAAGTAGTACAGGACCCTTTTTCTAAGTCGGAGCGACTTGTGTCGCTCCTATTAGAACAGGTCCTGTAGCAGTCAATGGACCGCGATTTGTCAGGCTGACAAGTCGCCTGACAAGTCGCGGCAGTGTGAATCGAGTCTAAAAAGTTTGGTGAATGGTTTTAGAAAACAAACAAAACAGAAGATATAAACAAACTAGCTTTATTGGCCTTCAAAAGATTTGCCATCCTTCACAACACACTTTTGACAACGCTCATAAAGCTTCTGGAAACTGTCAGCAAATGCCTCTTTAGGAATTGATCGCAGAACCTATGTCACACATTCTTGGATTGCCACCACGTCTGCTAAAAGTGCACCATTCATCAGGTGGGGAAACAGAAAAAAGTCAGCAGGGGTCATTCCATCGATTGCCACTTGGATTTCGGATCAAACTGGTAGCACCAGGTCTCATCCCCTGTGACGATGGTTCGCAGAAAGGTATCCTTTTATGAAATGGAGATGAGCAGTGATCCTGCTGATCACAGCTAATTTCCGATCATTCTCAGTTTATGAAACAGAAATGATCAGCGGAGAACATGTTCTTTGCTGATCATCTCTTCACACAGGAATCTGTCATTGACTGACACAGAAACAGCCAGGTCATGAAGCTGCGATCCCCGCACTTCACTGGCGATCTGTGCCAGAATTCACACTCCCGGGTTCACCAGCATGGAGCTTGTGAAGCGGGGAGTGAAGACAGAATCGGGGGAGAACTGAGGGGGAAAAAAAAGGATTATGGACTTCCTTCTTCCTCATTCAGACCCCCCAACACAGTAATCATGTCCCCCTGCCATATTTATGTATATATATGCATGTATATATATATACACACATACATGTAGATATATATTTAATGTGTATATATATATATATATATATATATATAATGTATGCGTGTGTGTATTCAGTGTATATATATATATATATATTTGTATATATATATATATATATATATATATATATATATATATATATATATATATATATATTTATGTAAGGGGACTATTATTTATTAACCTTAGTGGGGATTGTGTACTCAGCAGTGATAATTTATCACTGCTTGTTAAAGCGCGCCAGGGATTTTCATACTACTGTAATCTCGCTTTGTCTCACGAGATTACAGGCGTTCCATTCACTTCTACACAGATCTCCGAGAAAACAGTTCTCCTCTGATCACCCTGGGAGAACTGAAGTTCTCCGCTTCATAAAAAGGGTGCCAGAGGTGATCATTTCCCCGGAGAACTGCAGAGAAGCCAACAGAGAAAAAAATTCACCCGTTCATAAAAGTACACCCAAGTATTGATCCTGGTCACACAAGGTAATGAAATCTTCAGAAGTTTCCATCTGTTTGTCCGTCAGCTTGTGCGGCACAAACCGTGGCCATTTCCCCCAAATTGTAGCAGAACTTGATGTTCACTCGTTGCTCCATGGCACCCTACCTCTCACACTGACTACGTTCAACTGCCTGCAGGGGGTTTATCCTGATAGTCACGTGTACTCCATGCTAGGTGGCACTTCTCAACATGTCTCTGGATAGCCATGTGCATACGCGCACATCTGGCCCATGTTACCATTGAGATATCGGACCACTCACCAAACTTTTTGGACACACCTCCTAAACAATCAGGCAGAGTCCGGTTAGCAATACTGAGGGTTATAGGGACAAAGTTAGTAAATACTCCTGGGCATTTACAAAATAAACAGCCTTAGTTTTCATTTTATGGTTGGCCAAGGAGAAGAAGGGGGACAGAGACAAGATCTGCAGTACTTACATCTGAGTGGCTCAGAAATACAGCAGGAGCTGTACTAACCCTGACATCTAAGCATACTAGTTTTTACACATTAAAGAGAGCCTACATGATTGGGATTGTAGCTGAGGATATTCTAAATCTGGTAAGGCACTCATGCCTGGAGTTATACTTTTAATAACTTATACTGTTTATATCTGCAGAACACACATTTCCAGTGCTTTCTGATGTCCTGAATGTGCAATAATTGATATACAGGGGGAGAGGCTGGAAGTTAACCTTTTATCTGCAGAGATGTATCTCAAGCTTTATTGATTGAGAAGACTTCTTTTGACCAACTGCTTTCAGTGGTAGCCCTGGCTTCTTCAGAAACAATATGAAGCAGCCTGTGTTACTGGCCGAGATATAAATAGCATCCTCAAGGTTGTAAAGTGAACAATAAATGTAACCTCCATATCACTAGCAGGTGGAGGCCTGTCTCTGTATGTGGAGAGAGACTGGATGAACATCTTTTTTACAGGAAAAATATGCAGGTAGATCTGTACTATTGGCAAATTTCTTAGGGGGTTTGGGGCAATTTGACATACCCAATACAAAATAAAGTGTCTGGATTCGTTGTTATTATTCCTGTCTGTTGGTTTTTGAGATTATGGAGATTGGACCCAGAAACACGATTTATTTTCTTTTCTTAGACTGATTACTGCTAAAGCTTTAACTGAGGCTGGAGTGGTCTTGCAAATCTGTGAGTGGTATCAACCTAAAGCCCATTAATTACGCAGGATTAGACAAATATTTAGCCTTGGAGTAAAGAATAATAACACACAGGGGGCCATGCATAAAAGACTAATTTTATGTGACTAGGCAGACAATTGATACATAAATCTGTGTGTATGGTTTAATTACAGTGAAGATAAAATGATAGTTTCATGTTGCAGAATCTCTCTGCCTCTTCCATACAGATGATGTATTGAAGCTTGTTGTTTGTATGAGTTGCAGGTCTTTAAAACACCACTGTTCTGTCTCAGCATCGATTGTACCTGTGACCCTCTTGTAGACCTCCAGTCTGTAAGTGTGTGCAGCAGGTTGAATGATGGCTTTAACAGATAGTTTACTCAATGAATAAAGACTCCAGAGGTGTTCTCCAATGCTTCTTTATGCTTCAAGTTAGCAAAGACATAAACATAGAGGCTTTTCCATAGGTAAATTTACAATGAAGTTACACAGCTTCCACACTCTGCAGTCTCCTCATAACAACTAAACAAAATGGCAGTTACAGCAGGAAAATGGAGATGGGAGAAACCATCTAGCCAGAAACAGCAGGGGTGCTAGGAAGATACCAATATCATAGCATAACATAACATGTAATAACAACTGCTAGACAGTTAAAGCTGCGTGGCAGCACAACCACTATCCTTAGCAGGACAAAATTATGGGTTTTTTTTTATGGTTTTTCTTTTTTTAGGTTTTTTTTTTCTCCTTCTCTCATTGTACCTTAAAGTGGAACTTTAGTAAGCAAAATAAGTCCTGCCAAAACACTTCATGCTGGCCCCTATTGCAGGTGTAGCTTAAAGTGGTCAGAAAGGCACAAGGTTTTTATACCTTCATGCATTCTATGCATGAAGATAAAAAACTTTCTGTGTGCAGTAGCCCCCCCCCCCCCAATACTTACCTAAGCCCCCTCTTGATCCAGAGATGCCCATGAGAGCCTTGCACTCCTTTTTGGCTTTTGGCAGCCATTGGCTTCCGCTGCTGTCAGTCACAGCCAAGGAGATGACGGAGTGGGCGGAGCTGAACCGCGGCTTCGTGTAGGAATGGACACACAGAGTTGCGGGCCAGGAGCACATCTGCTTGGGTGCCCCCACAGCAAGCTGCTTGCTGTGGGGGCACCTGACAGGAGGGAAGAGCCATGAGCGCCGGCGTGGGACCCGAGAAGAGGTGGTTTTGGACCACTGTGTGCAAAACCAGAGCAGGCAAGTATAACATTGGTATTTTATTGAAAACAAAAAATTAAAGCTTTACAATCACAATTATAGCTGTGTAATAAAAACATTACAAATACTGTAAGTGTCTTTACTGTTTAAAATCCAGTAATACACTGTCTCACCCTGCTCTGCACATGCTCAGTTGCTTTTTATTCTTTGGCACTGTGCTGAATTTCAGAGCCACTAGAGGCCTATCTGCTGACAGGCCAAAGATTTACTGCAATTCAGGAGTTTTGGGCTTTAGCAAAAGTGTGGCCTCTAGCAAAAAGAAACAGGCACAATGTTGGAGGCAATTTACAGCACACTCTAATTCTGGTAGTAAACCCAAAGAAATGCTGCTCGAGGTGACCGACTCTCACATGTTGTGAACTGGAACCCAGGGTGCTGCACAGCTCATCTGTGAGATTCAGAGACATGCAAAAATCTGGAATATTGCTGTACTCCTTGGTAACTTAATTGAAGTATTAAAATCACATCCCAGGTGAGACAGGAACATAAAAGGTAACGCGTTTCGAGCTAAAGTCAGCGCTTACTCAAACCTCATATGAGGTTTGAGCAAGCACTGACCTTAGCGCGAAACGTGTTACCTTTTATGTTCCTGTCATACCTGTGATGGGATATTAATACTGCAATTAAGTTACCAAGGAGTGCAGCGATATTCCGGATTTTTGCATGTCTCTAATTTTTGTAGCATAATTAATAATGTGGAATGTGTGTTCCTTGCTAAAGAACATTACTTTTTTTATCAGGTTGTTATGGGTAAAGTTCCGCTTTAAAGTGCAGTAACCTTATACATACACACATACACCTGCCACTTTATTAGGTACACCTTGCTATTACCAGGTTTGACCCCCTTTTGCATTCAGAACTGCCTTAATTTGTTGTGGTGTAGATTAAACAAGGTGTTGGAAACATTCCTCAGAGATTTTGGTCCATATTGACATGATAGCATTATGCATTTGCTGCAGATTTGTCGGCTGCACATCCATGATGTGAATTTCCCATTCCACCACATCCCAAAGGTGCTCTATTGGATTGAGATCTGGTGACTGTGGAGGCCATTGGAGTACAGTGAACTCAAGTTCAAGAAACCAGTTTGAGAAGGTTTGAGCTTTTTGACATGGTGCATTATCCTGCTCAGAAGATGGGTACATTGTAGTCATAAAGGGATGGACATGGTCAGCAGCAATACTCAGGTAGGCCGTGGCATTTAAACAATGCTCAATTGGTACTAAGGGGTCCAAAGTGTGCCACGAAAATATCCCCCAGACCATTACACCACCAACACCAGCCTAAACCGTTGATACAAGGCAGGATATGTCCTTGCTTTCATGTTGTTTAAACCAAATTCTGATGCTACCATTTGAATGTTGCAGCTGAAATCGAAGACTCATCAGACCATGCAACATTTTTTCAATCTTCTATTGTCCAATTCTAGGAAGCCTGTGCAAATTGTAGCCTAATTTTTCTGTTCTTAGCTGACAGGATTGGCATCTGGTGTGGTCTTCTGCTGCTTTAGCCAATCTGCTTCAAGGTTCGATGTGTTGTGCGTTCAGAGATGGGATTCTGCATACCTTGGTTGTAACGAGTGGTTATTTGAATTACTGTTGCCTTTCTATCATCTTGAACCTGTCTGCCTGTTCTCCCCTGACCTCTGACATCAACATTTTCCTCCACAAAACTGCTGCTCATTGAATATTTTCTCTTTTTCGGACCATTCTTTGTACACCCTAGAGATGGTTGTGCATGAAAACCCGGGAAGATCAGCAGTTTTTGAAATACTCAGACCAACTCGTCTGGCACCAACTACCATGCCATGTTCAAAGTCACTTAAATACCCTTTGTTCCCCATTCTGATGCTCCATTTGAGCTTCAGCAAGTTGTCTTTATCACGTCTAGATGCCTACATGCATTGAGTTGTCATGTTATTGGCAATTTGTGTTACAGAGCAATTGAACAGGTGAACCTAATAAAACAGCCGGTGAGTGTATATGGGGCCCGTAAGGCAATATTTTTTGGTGGAAGTGAATAGATTGGTTCTAGCAATTGTAATGTATGCCAGAATTGATATAGGCCCAGCCTATGGGCCAACTATTCGTTGGAGGGGGAGAGAAGTTGTTGAAAGCTATGCCTGTAAACATAGTTTGTGCAGCAGTAGCTTGAAGCACATTTGTCATAAAATGTTTCTCCCCTTATGAACAGTAGCACCTAATAGTAGAAATTATGCATTGGAAAGCCTATATTGAATAAAAAAAAAAATATTTTCCTCAGTCTAGAAGCCCCTGTAAAGGCCTTATTCAGCAGATTCTTATCTCAGAGCTTGGCACACTCAGCGCTGAGACACTCCATTGGATAATACAATGGTGGGGGATACTCAGGCTCTAGAAAAGCATCCCAGGCTTAGATTAGGTGTTGCTGATAGGTGGCGCATCCCAAGCTGAGGTTAGTTGGTGATTTAATTTAATGCCAAGTTCGATTTAATCATGGTCTTCAGGAGAAACTTAGCTTGTTTTATAGAAGATGTTAAGGAATGAAAAGTCCACAGTGAATGACACATAGCATTTTTAGTATTTGGGTATGCTGGCTTGGAGGAGAGTACTACATGTTGTGTTTGGGTACCCCAAAGGGAAATGGCTGTGTATATAAACACCATTCACCTTTGAGTGGAGTTAGGGCCTTCTGGGACAAGAGGGGCATATATATTCCTTGGAAGAATAGGCAGGTCTTGGCAATGGACAAGTGGGGTTAGCTGTCTCATTGAAGGCTGAGCAAGAGACACTCCCTGAAGTTACAGGCAAAGGGTCTGTGTCAGGTGCCAATTGTGCCATGGCCCTACATCAAAGTAATTACCAAAAGCCACATCATAGCCATTGTAACAGAAGGTTTTTTAAATGAGATATCTAAACCGACTTTCATATACACAATACCAGGGCTTTTTTTCTGCCGGAACGCAGTTCCGCCACCTCTGGCTGCCCTGTCCTCTCCTGCTTGTCACATTACACAGAAGCTGGTGGAGGACTCACTTCCTCCACCACTTTCTGTGTGCGAGTGTCGGCACTGCAGACACATGAAGCTGGATGTTCGGGTCTCTACAGTGATGTTCTGCGGCTCTGCCTATCAAGAATGCAGCACGGAGGAGGGGCTTGGGGAGGCGGCTTCTTTCTTCATCTCCTGCCTGTTACAACTATGTGCAGCACGGATCCGAGTGAAGTGCTGTGAATCTCCTCCCCTGCTCCATGCTGCATTCCTGATAGGCTGAACTGCAGGGATGTCACTGTAATGACAAAAAAAAGCCCGGGCACAGCTAACAGAGCCGTGGTGGCTGCATTCCTGAAGCAGTAAAAGAGGAGGACAATCTGTGGATACCAGGTGAGAACGTTTTTTGTGTGGGGGAGGGGGTCTGTGAAAAGGTGAGGGCTTTGGGGGGAGGGGGGATTTGTAAAAGAGCTGTGGAGGGGGATTTGTGCAAAGGGGAGAGTTGGGAAATGGGGACTTGTGCAGGGGTGATAGCAGGGAAGGGGGTGTACAGATAATACAGAGGTGAAAGCTGTGAAGATAAGCTCTAGATGGGGGTGCAGAGGTGATTTGTGGAGGGGGGTGCTAAGGTGAACTGTGGAAAAAGTGCAGAGTTGAGCTGGGGGTGGAGGGAGAGGAAAGCAAAGAGGTTTGCAGAGGCGAGTAATTGATGGTTCCTTTGAGGAGTGGGGGATACTTGAGGGAAGTGGGATTTTTGCTTGGAGAGGATAAGGGAACTATGCTGCAGCAAAGTATACAGAGTTCAGTAACCAATACTATGTCATGTATAGCAGCGTGCAACAGTGATGGTTTGGTAAAATACAGTACATTGTATATTACCTAGTCATAACTGTATGCTGTGCTATACATTACATACCTCTTACAGTCATGTGTTACAATAATGGCCCCTGGAGCATGCAAAATACATCACAGCATACAGAGTTGAGCAGTCAGGAGTATGTAAGGTACAGCACAACTGACAGAGTGCAGAGGCCAGAAGTGTGTAAAAGAGAAAATGTATAAAGAGAACAGGGGTCACTATTATATAATGTATAGCACAGTATACCGATGTAGTGGTTAGGAATGTGTATCATACGCCTTAGATTATGTATGTACAGTGTACATTACATGCTCCTGATCATAGTCTCTGTGCTGTGCTGTATGGTACATACTGTAATTTTTAATGTTGTGTACTGTACATGTTTATAGCTACTACACCCTGCATGATATGCACTCCTCAGCACTGAACAATACATACTCCTGTACTCTGTGTGTTTCTCTTTTCTGAACCTTGCGTCTTCTGCGATACGCAGTTCTGAGCTTCGATCACACCCACTATTTGGCAACTGTGCAATTTTCACCTCTCAGGAAGGCGTAGCTGGGGGCGGGGTTGTGGGTGTGGTTGGGGTGGGGTTGTAGGCGTGGTTGGGGCGGGGAGTTGGCTGGGGAGGGTGAGTTCCAGCACCTTTTTTCTGAGAAAAAAGGCCTGCACAATACATTATAGTTATTCTAATTGTGAAAAGAAAGGGGTGTGCTAACCTTCCAATTTTGCGGCAGCACTAGAGTTAAAAATGGTGAAAATAGAAAATAGTGTAGTGCGCTCAACAAGAATAAGAAATGCAAATAAATTCACATCTAAATAATCCAAATTGTTGGTGATTCCCACACAATATGAAAAACCTTTAAGTGAAGGTGTAATGAAAAAATAGTGTACAAATAAACATATAAACAGGCATGTTATCCATAACACATATAGGTATAGAGTAAAGTCCTCAGATCATTCACACTGATCCCAAAACAGCCAAAGAGTGGACTTCAATGAATCAGGAGATCTTCAATCCAGTCATTAATGAATCAATATATCCTTATATGTGAAGTAGAGGGAGTAGCCCCTTACCAGATAACATTGCAATGTGAGCCTTAATCGTGAACAAGCACTTTCCTCACATGAATAAAGTGAAAAATCACCCAAGTGTTAGTGCAAACTTCTTACCAGAAGTATGAAGTAGGTAGACATGAACCAATGTTGATGTATGGATGCGCCTCGTGAAAGGTGTCCAATGGCGACTCCAATACGTGGACTTAGGGATTCCTCCACTACACCTTATCCAACTCGCAAATGTGGCTGGTAATAATATTCTCTAAGGTAGCTCCCCCATGGTGGAAAAAAATATAAGGTGCCAATAGTGCATTATCCTTTAAAAAACTTTATTAGAAATAAAAACACACTTACATGGCAGAGGAGGAACTAAGCACAAACACTGGTTCCAAGATGCAAAAACGTGGCCGTCTGCAGTGCGGACCTCGTGGCATGACGGCGTGGCTGCACCCCCGACGCGTTTCTCCTTATCAGGCGTCAGCTGGAACCGAAGCGATTATTTAGATGTGAATTTATTTGCATTTCTTATTCTTATTGAGCGCACTACACTATTTTCTATAGTTATTCTAATGTTTATAATTCTGAAATATGTATTTGCTATTCTACATTACTTAAGCTAGCCCTGGATGGATCGGAATTTGGCCGGTTCAGTAGGGACTAGCTACATTACGATCGATCTATGGCTATTGACTTCTGTCGAACCGGGGTGTTGGAAATGTTTATGTGATCAGCTAGTTGACTGCTACGCTGATTAGTGTATTTTGACAGCAGTGGACCCTCCAATGTCAGAATACAATTGCACAGAAAGGAGGATTCCTCTATCTACTTCACCTATGTGGATGGGGGAATCTGTTAATTTTTTTCAAATACCCCACGGGCTGATTGCAAAAAAATGACCAGTCTATGCCCTACCATACTGCAGTTGATTTAATAAAGGCAAATAGACTGATCACTTTGCAAGTTCAGTTGCACTCTGCAAGGGAATTTTCCCTAGCGCTTAGTGAATTAAGTAAAGCATGGCAGACCATCACCCAATCAAATATCTTTTTTTTTCCTTGCACATGATTGGATATTCTTTGCAAAGTTAAATGTCACCACGTTTACTAAGAAGAATTGCAACTATACTTGCAAAGTAAACAGTAATAGTAAAGAGAATTTGCCTTAGTCAATCAACCCCACTGACTATAAAGACAGATGGAATTGACAGTAGTGATCTAGATGTCATTTTTGCCAGTATCATACAGCTACTAGGATGCTTGTGGAGAGCAATTATTCATGTGCACAATGTTTATGTCAAGGGTTTAAGTGCGATTTGTGAATGAACCTATGCCTTTAAGGTAGAATGAAATATTCTTGACATGACTAATTAGAACATTGTTGAGTTGCTGCTGTCATGTTTCATAAAGCGATGTAACTATGTTAAACCCGTAAATTGTGTTTGATCTTTATAATGTTCTCTTTAAAAACCATTTGAAGCGGATGCTCTGGGGCTGTAAATTCCTGGCATTGGTTAAGTCACGCATGAATGGATATGTGCTGCAAAACCAGATATTAAAATGTGCAGCTATACAGTCATTTCCAAGCAGCAAACAGCTGGTTTATTATGTGCCATATAAATGTTTGTGACAGTAAAAAAGAAGTGAAATATTCTAGAAAAATACTTGGAAGTGACCAGTTAATACATTCTTACAAGGCCAATATGAATCATACATTGAGTGATACCTTGATACATGGAGCTTATTTAGATGAAATGTTTGACAGCAGAGTCTTTCATGGATTTAATCTATGAAAGATTTATTCTAGTAATAATAGGCATTTTCACATAATAATAGTTTATATATGGCATCCGGAATCTGTCAGTAGCATTGTGTTCATAAACGTCAACAACAGTTCTCTTATTAACGGTTTCTTGTCTTACTTACACCCGATGGACATAAAGGGGGGATTTACTAAAACTGAAGTGTGCAAAATCTAGTGCAGCTCTGCACAGAAACCAATCAGCTTCCAGGTTTTATTGTCAAAGCTTAATTGAATAAGCTGAAGTTAGAAGCTGATTGGCTACCATGCATAGCTGCACCAGATTCTGTTTGCTCCAGCTTCAGTAAATCAACCCCAAAATATTTAAAAGTGTCTGCAAACAGTGGCCTGGAAATCATGTGGGGCTCTTACCTAATTTTGAGTTTATCAAATGCAGCTTTGAATGTTCACTGTGCAATAGAGAGCTAGCAGGATAGCAGGTGTTACATGTACACAGCCAAGCAAGCGCCATGAATTGGCAGCATGAAATCCAAGAAATGTTGGCTCTCTATTGCAAGCATACAACAGCTCTCTCCCTCAATAACCCACTGCCAATTGAAAGTGACATGCCATAATATCTGATGCCCATGTGACATTTTTCAACTCTCAGAATCTAGTTTGGGGTTGGTCACTCTCCCACGGGCTGGTGAGACCAGATTCACATGAGTTCTTCTTACTACAACATTATATTATCTCTGACGATTTGAATAGGTGGATAACATATGGTTCTGATTTACACCCTATGGAAAGAGTTTATTGATTCTTTCATGTCTATGTAAGAGAGAGGAGGTCCTAAAGAAGGGGTAATCCTGAGAAATGGGTTGACCTCATTCTTTCACGACCAACCCACAATGGTCCTATCCATTTGGTAGATGATAATTGAGAGCATTAAAGCTGAGTTCCGGCCTCAAAATCGACAAAATCGATTTTGTGCCATCCGCTTGCTGAGTGTCACCTATAAAACAATTGGATAGTCCCGATTTTTTAATTTTTTTGCTTACCTTGTTTCAGAAGAAAATATACTTACCTTCCTTCCACTTCCTCCCTCTGTGGCCGCGGCCCGCGCCTTCACTTCCTGTCCTGCAATGTGTCTTGGGAGCTCTTACGTATAACTCCCAGGAGGCAATGGGCAGTGACGTAGGCGGCCGGCCGCTCCTCTCATCGCGTTATTTGCAAACAGGAAATGACGCGATGATAGGTTTCCTTATGGAAACCCTTACTATGCCGATCACAAAGTACTGGGCATGCGCAAGATTTTGCGCTGCATTCATCTTGCACAATGAGCTAGAACCAGGAAGAAGGGAATACATTTACATACTGCGGCTTCAGATAACCACAACAAAGATGGCCGCACTCGGCAAAAGATTTTAAAAGTAAGAATTTACGATTTAAACAAACTTATAAAACTATGTAAAACGGGATTAGCGGATGTTATAAGGGCGAATAATCACTATTTGGGCAGTATTTTTATTAAAAAAACGATTCTGAGGCCAGAACTCCGCTTTAATGTACAAATGCACATAGGAAACATATGTTTTTTTTTTAAGATGTTTTTACTCGATACAATAAAGATTTGTATAATTTTTATATGAGTTATGTAATATGTGCATAAAGCTCTAACACACTATAAGAAAATCAGGTGAACATTTTCGTCCAAAGAATATTCGTACGATTTTTGTATAGTGTGTACAGAACTTTCTACAGACGATTCAGAATTTTCGTAAGAAAATTCTCGAAGGGACAAACTCCAAACGATTTTTGTTTAATACTAACCTTTTTCGTACGATTTTTGTACAAGAAAAGTCAGAAAATATAGACTGAGCATGATCAGAAACAATAAACAACATAAAAAGCCTTTGTCGTACGAGAATTTTCGTACAAATTTTCTTAAAAATTTTCGTTCATTGGTTCCGATTTGCTGTAAACGAGGAAAATCAGACAGTCGTTCACCCGATTTTCTTATAGTGTGTAGTTTTTATGGAGCCATGGATGAGACCTTCCACTAGCATATGTGTTTAGCAACATATTTTCCCACACACGCTCTCTAAACTTTGTCTTTCTGTCTGAGACTCTGGCACGGTATACACATCTTATAAGCCTGACAACAATCAGAAGTTACCTAATTTTTATAAAAGTTACATTACCATGCTTCAGATGATTATGAATATTTTTTCACTCAAAGGGACTGCAGTGCAAACTTGTTTTATGTTCTCCTAGTGAATTACATCTGGCATGTGCATGTGTAGGTATAAATCAATAAGTTCCTTGCCATTTGTTTTGTGTTCAATCGTTTTATTTCTTTCAAGTGCAAACATAGAACATAGAGTACACTTCAATAGGTATCCAGAAAAAAATACCTTGATGTGTTTAAACAGTTATTGGAGTAAGCATCACTCAAGTATACAAATGCAGGGGCGGCTCATGAGCCTTATAACAGAAACATTTGAAAATGACATAAGATTGTTATTGAATGTGTTCCTTTTTTCAGAAAAGGAAACATAAAATGAAAAAATGTAATGAGCTGTAAGCTGAAAAGAAGAGACGGAAAATAGATTCTGAGATAGCCAGAATATGGTAAGGAGTGGAGAATAAAAGAGGGGAGAGGAGAGGGAAAGGAAAAGAAGGTGGCCAGGGGGGTTCGCAGTTCACTATTAGTTTCATTTAAAATTGTATTGGCCCAGATTCGTAAGTTAGTGAGTTCTTTAATTCTAAACCCCAGGCACTTAACTAAAAATACATATGGGAGCTGTTTTCCTGCCGAGTGGTTTGTATCTCTGCCTACCCAGCCTTGCAGGGGAGGACACCTGATTTTTCAGTGCTGCAGTTAAGTAACCTACAGGTCTTTTCTCTCCCCTAGCCTGTGAATGGGCAGTGAAAGGAGAAGCATCAGACTGATGAACGTATTTCTCTTTCACTCTGCTCTGTTCTATCACTGTATGAGAGCCGCAGTTCTCAGTCACAGTGTCAGATGTGCAGCATCTTTTTTAGTTTTACGAAAACCGTCTGTGCTTGGAGTTCTGCTTTTAAGGTATAGTCCACCCTTTGCAAAAATATAAAAAATGCACCTACATTTACAAAGTAAAAAATGTGCATTTATTGCATTTTTTGCACAGGCTCTTGCATTGTTTACCCCCAGCCCTAGATCTGTAAGGAGGCGTGAACCTAATTTTATGGGGCTGGAAGAAGCACACAATGAACTACAAGTGTCCATTGCAATCTGCAAATCCCTCTGCCGCAGTGGCCAATTCAATTTGTAGTCTTCCCATTCACAGATCTGTGTTAAAGAATATTTTAGGTGCACCGTATTTCATGTTTTATATACATTCAGCCATAACTTAATGACCACTGACAGGTTACGTGAACATAATTAAATATTTTCTTACAATTTCTTTTGAAAGCCATTGGGATATATAAGGCAGCAAGTAAACATGATATCCCTAAAGTTGATGTATTGAAAGCAGAAGAAATGGGCATCACAGTTTTTTCTATATAGACTAGTCAGGGTGCCTCTACTGACCCATGTACACGACTAAAAGCCTAAAAACCTTGAGTCCTGGGATTCACGTGGATGTTACTATGACATGCTACCTACTCAACATTGTTGCTGATTAAGTACACAACTTCATGAAAACAGTATTCCCTGATGGCAGTGACCTCTTTCAGCAAGATATTGTGCCCTGCCACACTGCACAAATGGTTCAAGAATGGTTTGAGGAACACAGCAACGAGTTCAAGGTGTTCAAATTCTCCAGACCTCAATCCAATCGAGCATCTCTGGGATGTGCTGCAAAAAACAAGTCTGATCCATGAAGGCCCCACTTTGCGATTTACAGGACTTAAGGGATCTGCTACTGATGGTTTGGTGGCAGATACCACAGTGGCCAAAGGTCTAGTGGTGTCCATGCCTCAACAGTTCAACACTGTTTTAGCAGCAAAATGGGCTGTTTTGGTGGCAAAAGGAGGACCTGTTGACCTACTCAATATTAGGTGGATAGCCATAAAGTTATAGCTGTGTATAAATATATATGTGCACGTGTAGTATATACCCACCAATCAATACATAAAGTGTCCCAGTACTAAGGAACATTTTGTGGGTGTTAGCACTTTGTGCAAAGAAACCTTCAATCTCTCTTCAGAACAACATTAAACTGTTTGTTGGATCGTTCTAATTAAAGTAAAGTCATGCCTGTATTTCTTGCCACAAAAGGGAGAGTTAGTAAAACTACCAATACTTTTCACAGTCAGACATTTCTCAGACAGACTCCACAATTTATTTTAATAAGTAGACAAAAACTAATCCACATAGAGAAATCCAACTTGATACAATTTTTTAGCCAGCTTTAAAACTCAAAAGACCGAGGACATTTTGTGAAAATAATTAGACTGCATTAAGATGGGTGTTGACACCTGTTTTGAGTGCAGGCCATGTTCGTAATTGTGCCTGCATGTACCCTCAGCTGCGCACAGGTAACTTATAGAAGTGGATGCAGATGCAGCAGTTGCACGGACTCAACCACATGCTAAAATTTGACATATGTTGAGGAGTGGGTACACAGATCTGAATACACACTATTTTTTGTGTTTTAAATACATAGACATAAAGTGACACCTTGACACTGGGGTAGTTTGATCATTTAAATAAAACATGTATAGAGCATTTCTATATTAAGATCTTGGTGTTTGTTCACATAGACTAGGGGTCTTCAAACTTTCCAAACAAAGAGCCAGTTTACTGTCCTTCAGACTTTGGTGGCAGGATTGAGAATAGTGTGAGGCAAAAATGCCCTGGGAGTAAACAACGCCTCATCTTTGTTATCAGTGGAAGAAATAGTGCCCAATTGTTGGTATCAGGGTAAGAAATAGTGCCCCATCATTGGCATCAGTGAGAACAATAGTGCCCCATTGCTAGTCTCAGTGGGAGGAATGGTGCCCTATTCTTGGTGTCCGTGTGAGGAATAGGGACTTGTATCAGTAGCACCCATCTGGCCCCTGGGAAACAGTTTGGAGACCACTGACATAGACTAAGAGATCAGTTTTTTTTTTTAAATAGGATTTAGTCAGAAATATATGGAGTTTAAGGGCACAGATTTGAGTATGTATTTCTACCATATTTTTTATTTAGACAGCTTTAGGCTTACCTACAATGCTGATTTATTGCAAGCGCTGAACTATGGCAGATGTCCAGATTTCTGCACATATAATTCTGAGATTTTTGCGTGATGCCATCTATGCAATTCCTAATACAAATAAGAGATTGTATCTTATGGTTTTCAGGGAATGCTTTCTCCATTATACAAACCTGCTTGTTTCTTTCCACTGCTTCCTGATAATGACTTAGTCTCTGCAATCCAATTTATTTGTTTTCATCATGCTTGCATTGAATGATTACTCTATGATAAATTCATTTAGCTGCTTCCAAGAATATATCATCACTGGGAGCAAATTATTATCTCTTGTACGCCTCTGGACCTGCTAGTCAGCACTTGTATAATCTACAAAGCCCACTCAGCAGCAGTAATCAGGCCTGGAAGCCAATGTAGTTGTCTACTGGAATGCCTGGCCATGCAGTTTCCCAAAGTAAAATTATGTTAAGACATCATCTTCTGTAGTTTTATGCTGCCCATGCCTTGTGTATCTGTAACTTATAGATGCTAAGAGAGCGATACAGCTTTACATTTTCATCCACCACCATTTATCTTTGGAATACTGAAAATGTGGTTTTAGAAATAGGTTCATACTTTAGGGTGCTTGTATAACATATATTTAAATATAGCTACACTAATATGAAGTTACCAGCACTACCCCCCCCCCCCCCCTCACACTCACCCACACACAAACACACACCTTTTGCAGCTGTAACGGTCTCCACTATTGTGCAAATGCTGTACACAAGATTTCAGAGTGTGTTTGTGGGGCCTGTGTGCAGATCACTTGAGTCCCTACGCACCCAAATCAGAAAACCAGGTATTTACCTGTCTGTCTGCACAGGGGCTTACTGACAATGAAGCTGAAATTGGTCTTTTGCGAATTTTTGCTACAAGGTTTTCGACACAATTACCTTTGCACACTCAAACATTAAGAGTACCCTTTACTTTACTAGAAAAATCTGAACTCAATAATGTGGGGGTCTTCTTACCTTTTGCCATATAGTAGGTGTGATGGTATGTTACCCTAAAATTTTTGATCATATAGTGTATCTGCCTCACGGGCTATCTCCATCTAACTTGCTGGTGCTCAGTCACTTTTAAATTGCGTCCTTGTGTTGGCTAATTGCCCTGAAACACCAAGGGGGCTATTTATTAAAAAATCTCTTTGTTAACATATCATTATTTGCACATTAACGTAACAAATAATACCCATAATGTTTGTAATATATGTGCAATGCCAACTTCTATTTGCTACCTTTTGCTGGGTGAAAGTATTGTTCCTTAACATTTTATCTCAAGAGAAAAATAGCCATATTAACATTTTATCTCTAGAGAAAATAGCTTAACACTATAGGCTAAGAACATTCTACCAGAAAAGGAAGTAATATCAGGGTCACTTCAGCATTCTGTACAGTCTGTAGAGATGCCTGTGGGAATGGCCGAACAATTGGGTGTTTGGCAAAGCAAACCTGCAGCAGAAATGTTAAGTCAAACATTTAGAAGCTGTATTGCTACCACTTCTAAACTTGACAGCTTCCTGCTCAGGGCTCCAGGTTGTTAGGGAGCCAGGACCCGCCACCACCCTAACAACCAATTACTCATCCCAGCCAGGCACATTCAGCTATTGCAAACAACTTTAACACCCAAGAACTCACTCCAATGGGAATATCAGGCATCCCGCTCTCCTCAGGCGGGAAACTCCAATCTGAAGTGCATAAGAAAGAAAGAAAGGAGGCAAAAACACCTGGTGCATTACCCTTGGACACCTTTTAAAACTTTTATTAAAAAGCCAAAAACATACTCACAGACATGAAGAGCATAGATTGCATTGAATGAGTCCACCACATGTGGAGGTAATCATCCCTGTCGTTGAACCACTGACGCGTTTCGGGAGACACGCTTCCTTCCTCAGAGCTCTTTCTTTCTTTTGACATATAGCTATTGCCCAGGGTTTCCACCTGACAGCTGAATGTAAACAAAAGTGTGGTGTTAAAAAAAAACAAATGGGTCAAGCTCTTGGTTCTTCTTTTCACAAAGTCACAGTGTATGTTGTGGAACTAATTTCAACATATTAATTACATTGAAAAGAAATTAAATAGTTGAGCTGCATATGTTTTCAATTGAAACTGATGATTAAAAAATGCGTAAGTGGATGTTACCTTAACTGCAAAATGCTTGTCTGAAGATCCAGAAATCTAGACAAATGAATTTATAGTTACAACTTCCCACTTCCAATGAACCTTTAATGCTGCTGGGGAGGATCAATTGGCAGTAAAGGTGGAACCATGTTTGACTTAACATAAAAGTTGAGATTTGAATGATAATGAAGCTTCCTCTGTCTCTAAGCCCGTTAATCATTTTGATTTTTATTGAAGGATCCATCTGTTTTTATATTTTCCACATATGGTCATTTTGATATGTTCAAGTTTGTGATAGGTTTACTATAATAAGGCAGTGCAAAGACACTGAAGATCAGCAAAGTATGTATTATACCTCCTTGTTTCATGTTTCTTTTTTTCGGTTTGACCTATTGTAGCTTCAAGCATTTGTGTACTTGCTATTGACACTTTCAGCAGTTATAATTTTTTCCTTAAGTAGTTTAAAATCTTCAATACTTGCCTGAGGCTCCTATATAATAATAATAATAATAATAATGCACTGGCAGAAGGAATTTTAAAAAAGTCACAGGACTGGAATGTTAGTTGGTTTATTTCAGAATCATAGCTGGAAGGGTTGAGCACTGGCTTGGTAACCACTGTTTAACATCATCATGGGAGATGTTCATTAAGGGTTGATAATGTTGTTATAGCATAAAGGCCGTTAATTCAAGACCGTGGGAGATTGAACATAGCAGTGTCAGAAGCAATGTGCTTTGTCTTACACTTCCGGCCTCCTGCTGGGAGATACAGACTGCGTCATATCTTAAGGAGTGTGTGGAGGAACTGTACTTGTTTTCAGAACTATTGTGTAGCACAGCAAATTGGTAAGCAGAACCTAAGTATGTAATAAGCAAATACGGCTGCCTCCAAGTGTTTTTTCGAGGAAAAAAGGGTTGTGAATCATCAACGTACATTGGGTGTGCAAACCTGGGAAATCAGAGACCAATAAATGATTAGGTAATTTAAACACTGACTATATATTTAAATACCCAAATCCAAATAGATCCCCTTCACCATGCTAAGTTCATCCCTTGTGTATCCCGGATCAGCTGGCAAGTTGGTAAAGTTGCTGAGGCCCCTGGTAAGCTGAATGGATGCTTCAGACCTCTTTCCAGCCAGCGGGGTACTGTACACAAGCTTCCTGTTACTATTGGTCCTGAAGGAAAAGCAATCTCACTGTAGAAGAGTATAAACTAGAATAAATGCACATCCTGGATGCTCTTTACATTGTCAATTTATCAGCAATAAAGGATATTTAAAATCTGCTTCTAGAGTTTTACATTTTATACTGTACACATAAAAAAGGCTCATGTATATTTGCCAACCATGTACTGGGTAAACCTTGACACAAGCATAGTATTTATAGAAAGTTCTGAATTTGCCACTTTTATTTAAAGGTAATCAATTTATTATTTTAATTGCTGTGCTTATACTTGCAACACATCAAAATCAGCTATAATTATATAAAGTGATTGTTATCAAAAAACAACATTGTTTTTATCTTTACACAGGTAAAGGTTATGGTGCGTATTTGCTCCACTCTTGTGGGAGAGCCAACAGAGTCCAGTTCTTTCCTAAAAGCTGACCCAAGGAAGAAACAGATTACATTGTATGACCCATTGTCCTGTGGAGGACAAAATGCATTCCAAAAGAGAGGAACTCAGATACCACCTAAAATGTTCGCTTTTGATGCGGTATTTCCTCAAGATGCTTCACAGGTAGGCAAAATGTATATTATGCTTTAGATCTCAATATACAGTAAAATGTATTGTTTTATTGATTGTGAATGCATCCTTCACAGACATGGACAGTAGGTGTAGTGAATTGTGATCCTTTGTCTAACTTGTACCCAGCACACTCTATGACCTGTGAGTGTGGTTATAATGCTGTTTCTACTTATAGGAACCTTTAACAAATTCACTTTGCAAAGATTCCTATGTCCTTGTTTACAATTGGTTCTTTTGTACTTCCTTAAATAGAAATTGCGCCGTCATTTAAATGTAATGCCCATCAAAAGTTGTAAAAATATGCACACATACTTTTTAATAAGTGTTATGCAAACAATTCCCCGGGAGAAATAAAACATACATATTACAGTGTGTTAGGTTGAGCAAAATCCTTTCGAAGATGTTTAGCTTTTGCATTGATTTGGCTGATAGCTGTTTAATTTTGTATATTATTTATGTACAGTAATATATATATACTAGACATTAAGCCCGTTAAAGTAACGGGCGCTAGAACATATGTGGTCAAACATTTGTAAAACCAGACTTGTTTTCCAGTAAGGTGTACTTTGCTACTAAAGTCAGTTTGCTTATAAATGTCCCTTTAATAGCGTGTCTATGTTCTGCGATTTTTTTTTTTTTTTTACAGTAATGCACCTACAGTCGCAGATTTCATTCAGGCGTGTTTTGCACCTGCAGTCTTTCTATTTGCAAATGTCCCGTTCAAAACGTGTCTTTACTTTCCATTTTTTTGTAAGGTTTCGCAATCACACTCGCAGATTTTCTGTAGGCGTACTTTGCTACTAAAGTCAGTTTGCTTATAAATGTCCCTTTAATAGCGTGTCTATGTTCTGCGTTTTTTTTTTTACAGTAATGCACTTACAGTGGTAGATTTCAATCAGGCAATGTCCCTTTAACAGCGTTTCTACAGTGCAATTCCAAGTATGTTTCTTCATACAATGTCCTTTTAATATCTTTTAGTCTCTCCCTCATCAGCCTCCTTGTCCGACCTGTCACGGACTGTGCACTGCGTCCCTGTTGCTCTAGCAACCTCGGGGACATGCGCAGCTCTTACTGAGCCACTCTCCCTTGTAACATTTTTTTTTTTAAATCACGTGAGAGCCGCATGACTTTGTCAGCTCTGCGTCCCTGTTGCCCTAGCAACGTCGGGGGACATGCAGCTGACTGAGCGGCTCTCGGTTATCTCGTTTTTTTTTCTAACAACGAGAGAGCCGTATGACGTAGCCAGCTCTGCACATAGCTTCCCTGTTGCCCTAGCAACATCGGGGACACGCGCAGAGCTGACCGAGCGGCTCTCACTTGACATCGCTCGCCCGCCGCCACTTGTAACGCCGCTGCCCGCGCACACCCGCCGCTTCAGCAGTTTCGCCCGGTGTAGCGTCGGATAATGCCTCCAGTCGAAGAATGCATCTGATGACGTCACTCCAGCTGACTGCTCCGCTCAGCTAGGGTTGACGTCATTATTGCGCATGCGCAGTCCGTCAGATGCATTTTTCGACGGGAGACTGCGGGAAGAATCGTCGGATTCCGCCTGACGATCTGCGCATGCGCGCAGCATCGTGGCAGGATCGAAATTCTATTGGGCCCGTGGGCTATGGCTGGTCGCTCAGTTTTTTGGATGCACTATCCGACGGTAGATAGAGAGCGGAGGGGAGAGAATCTATTGTCAGATTCTGCCTCGCTCTGATTAGAAATATTGTCTGATTAGAGAACACAAACACAGCTCTTATCGGGACACTCCCCTTTAATGTGCCCCAATAAGAGCTGTGTTTTTGATCTCTAATCAGACAATATTCCCGCCATTTCTCATATAAGAATGAATACTCTGTAATCCAATCCGTCCCCACAAATAGAACAGAGAGCGAGGCAGAATCTGACAATAGGTTCTCTCCCCTCTATCTCTCTATCTATCTCTATCATGTCAGTATCGTCACCGCCACCACAGCTGATCGGAGCAGTCAGCTGGCGTGACGTCAGTAAGTTGGATACATTCTTCGACGGGAGGCATTATCCGACATGACACCGGCCGCCCGAAGTCTCTGCGCTCCAAGTCCCAACAGCTGTCCGTGGGGCACATGAGCAGTAGCGCAATCCCACAGACACAGGGACTGGACGCAGAGGCACTTGTACTTTATTATAGTAGATTATAGTAGATATATATATATATATATATATATATATATATATAATATGCAATGGGGCCCGGGTGCACAGCAGAGACTATAGTGCATAAACCAAAAAGAGAGCTGGGATCACAAATCCTGAGGAAGACGAGCTTTTGCCTCGTCAAAACATCAAATAAAACCATTATCGTGCATTCACCTCTCAAAGCCTGTGAGTGCCGCTTTCTTTTTTGATATATATATATATATATATATATATATATATATGTATATATATATATATATATATATATATATATATATACTGTCTGCACAGTTATTAGGTAAGTGAGTATTTTGACCAAATCATAATTTCTCTTTCATTCATTGACGGACACGGTTATACTGCCCCCTACAGAAGTAGGACACTAGGCAGGAAAAAGCTTGACTACACCTATGTGCAGTCCCAGGGGGTATACACCCACACTCAGCAATAGGCTCTCCTTTTTTTCTGCCTAGTCAGGAGTAAGGATCTAATTCCTTGCTGAGATCTCTGGTCATGGCAATTCTTTTCCTTTTAAATTGATTTTTTCCTATGTTTGTTATTTTGTTCTGGTGAGAATCTTTTACCAACTGCCAGACTGGGCAACAGATGGATAATCTAGATCCAGAGGGTCTCCTCAGTCTGGCCAGCGAGTGCACAGAGGCTTCAGCTCCACGATAGGTCGGCCACGACATAGCCCCACTGGACAGGGGCTGGCCTGCAAATTAAGGGTCTTGCAAGGGCGCATACAACCTGGCCTCGGCCTGAGTCGCAGCCTTCCTCCTGGCCGACAGCCACCTACATTCCGATGGAGCGGTGGTCTGTCAGGAGTGGTGTCCACCCTGTTCCTGGTATGGTAAGTAGCTGTCCCCCCTCTAACCCTGGAGCTGGCTTTTGCCACATGCTCCTAATGGGGGCTTGTTTGGAGTTACTGCTGACTGCGTTTTTCCTGGTGCACAATGGGGGGTTGAGCAGGGTTCCCCTGCTACCCTGGGGGTTGGTGACTAGGGCTCCTCTGGACTCCCTGCTGCAGTTGTTTTGTTGGGGGAGCAGATGGTTTGGCATCCATGGGTCGGCCAGATCTGGGCCCAAATTTAGGCCACGGCTTTGCGGCCTACTGGCCGCAGCTATGTGGGGCGGCTCCAGGGAGGGTAGGAAGCCACTACCCTCCGTTTGGGCATCCGCCCTCTCTTCCGCTGCCCTGGGTGGTCGGCTTCATTGGGGCTTGCGCCCAGGCGGCTGGGCATCCACAAAAATGAAGGCCACTCAATCTAAATTAAGGCCACTTGCGGCCTACTAGGCTGCTGCTTGCGGCTTACTAGGCTATGCGGCCGTGTCAGGCCTCCATTGGGGGGGCAGCCCCAGTGAGCCTGGCTGGGTTGGGTGCACTTGCGGCTGGGTCTCCACACAAATTGAGGCCGCGGCTTTCAGCCTACTAGGTCATGCAGCCAGCTTGGCACCTCCACTGGAAGGGCTGGCACTGTGGGGGCAGCTAATTTTTTTAAGGCAACTATGCCGCCATTATTGTGGAGGGCACCTACCCCTTTTAGGGCTACAGGACCATCATGATACCCTGCCTTCACGTCCACATCACGGCGGACGGCCCACTTTTAAGGGTGTTATTACCTATTCTGTGGGCCTCTATGGAGGGGATTGGAGGGTGACCCCTTTGTTTTTTGCAGGGTCCAATATGGTGGCCCATTCGTGGCCCCTGGATCGGCTTCCCCCTTGCGGAATCGCAGTCGGTGGCCCTCCCCTGATTATGTTTTTCCAGTTGACCTTAGTATAGAGCGTCCACCGTCCTCCCCTGCCTCATCTGTCCATCAGATCCTGAATCTGTTTCGGCTGCTGCGGGCACGAGTCACCCTACTGGGTCTGAGTCTTCGCACCCTGAATGCTTAGACATTGAGGATGTTTGACAACATTGTCACATAACAGTGGGGTTGTCCAAAAAGCACCTTAAGCGTTTTGCTATGCGATGTCCTTATAAGGATTCCTTGCTTAAAAAGTGGATGGTCCCACCTATAGTGGACTCGCCGGTTTCCAGGTTAAATAAAGCTACTTTAATTCCGGTTGAGGAGTCTTTGGCCCTGAAAGATCAGGTTTATAGGAGAGTGGAGGCTCTGACCCGCCATATTTGGCTATGGCTGGTTCGGCTTAGGCCGGTATTTACTATTGCCCTGGTGCTGCAAACTCTGACGAGTGGGCTAAACCTTTACGCTGGAACCTGGAGGGGAAACGGCTTCCCCCTGCCTTTGTGGAGCTGGCCGTTCAGTTGGTCAAAGGGGCTACAGTTTATCAGTGATGCCTCTTTGGATGCGGCTCCTTTGATTTTAGGATGTCTGTATCAGCAGTGGTCCTTCGGCGTCTTGTCTTGCTGACAATGCTGGTCTGTAGACCAGACTTCTAAGAAGGCTTTATCTGATCTCCCCTTTGTGGGGGGATCACCTGTTTGAAGCTTCCTTGGATGACATCATACTGTAAGTAGACGTGGGCCATTCTTCTCGGCTCACAAGAGGGCTTTTTCATCTCTCAAGGGATAAAACTCCTTCAGGGCCTCCCCCTGGAGGTTCCAAGAGGACCTGGTCTGGCAAGCCATGAGGGGCTCTTCCAGGCTTCCTTTGCGTGAAGGGGCGCCCTCACCCGTATCTGGGTTGGGGGATGTCTTCGCTGATTTCCGTATCCCTGGACCTCTCTGGTACAGGTCAAGTGGGTTCACAAAGTCATTCGGTCCGGCTACAAGATCGAATTTCGGTCTTTTCCTACGGAAAGGTTCTTTCGTTCCAACCTGAACTTGTCCCCTAATCGCTTATGGGGTCACTTCGGGGCAGTGCAAGACTTGTTACTTCATGGGGCGATTGTCCCAGTTTCGGCTTCAGAGTGTTTTCAGGGGTTTTACTTAAACCTGTTTACAGTTCCCTGGAAAGAAGGCAAGTTAAGTCCAATTCTGGCGCTAAACTGCCTTGTGCGGGTACAGAAATTCCGAATGGAGTCCATTCACCTGGTAGTGGCGTTCCTACATCTGAGGGATTTTCTCAGTCTGGAAAAACTCCAGAAATTGCAGGAGGCAATTCAGCTTCGGTTGTCCAGCAGATGGTCATCCCTCTGGGCTTGCATGCGAGTGCTGGGCCTGATGGTGTCTACCTTCAAGGCTGTTCCGTTTGTACAGTTCCACATGGGATCTCTGCAAAAAGAGATTCTGGTGAAATGGGACAAGAATCCACTGTCTCTACAGTTTGCTTCGTTCTCTGGCACTTCGACAGAAAAATCCTTCTCCCCCTGTACTAGGCGGTTGTCACCATGGATGCCAGCCTGTCAGGGTGGGGAGATGTCCTCGACACAGCTTGTGCTTAGGGAGCCTGGACTCGGTTAGAGTCCAGACTGCCAATCAATGTACTGGAACTCTGAGCGATCAGTCTTTGTCTGGATCATTGGACAATTCATCTTCAGGGGTGCCCAGTATGAAATCAATCGGACAATGCCACGGCCATGGCCTATGTCAGTCACCATGGGGGCACAATCACTGTCC
Source organism: Pelophylax lessonae (assembly GCF_965119305.1). Classification (NCBI taxonomy): domain Eukaryota; kingdom Metazoa; phylum Chordata; class Amphibia; order Anura; family Ranidae; genus Pelophylax; species Pelophylax lessonae. The sequence continues at coordinate 552,374,467 of NC_138770.1, read as the reverse complement.
TGACAGATCAAGAAGTAGCTGGCATTCTATGGTGGGCAGAACGATGGTTCCAGCCCCCTCTGCTGTACACATTCCATGAAAAGTACAGAGGTTTGTGGCATGGTCTCAGGATCCTCTGGCCGACGCCGCAGATGCTCGAGTGGCTCCTTGGTGTCAGTTTCATCTGATTTACGCCTTTCCCCCTCTCAAACTTCTGCCAAGACTCCTGTGCAGGATAGAGGCAGCAAGGGATTACAGTCTTTCTAGTGGCTCCAGACTGGCCTCGCTGGTCTTGGTACGCCGATCTGGTACAGCTGGTCACCAATGCTCCTTGGAGACTTCCTCTCAGGGAAGATCTGCTGTCCCAAGGGCCAATTTTCAAAGTCGCTGGTTTTAACGGCTTGGCTGTTGGAAGCCAGGTGCTGAAGTATAGAGGTTTGTCTATCCGGTGATTCCTACGCTGTTAAAAGTTAGAAAATCTACTTCTAGGAAGATCTAGCATCATACTTGGAAGACGTACTTTGCGTGGTGTGAGTCTTTTGGGGCTCTCCCTCACTCCTTTTCGGTGGCTCGGATCTTGGCTTTCCTCCAATGGGGGTTGAGCAGCGCTTGGCCTTGAGTACCATCAAGGGCCAGGTTTTGGCCTTGACAGTTTTCTTTCAACGCCCATTGGCCACACATTCCTTGGTGCGTATCTTTATCCAGGGATCCATTCCTCCAGTATGGTCTCCATTAATGCCATGGGTCCTCAAACTGGTGTTGTCAATTAATCAGGAATCTCCCATCGAAAATATTGGGAGGTTCTCCTGCTTTACGTTGTCCCAGAAGGTGGCCTTTTCGGTGGCTATTACTTTTGCATGCAGGGTGTCAGAGCCGGCGGCATTGTCTGGTCGTTCACTTTACCTGTTTGTTTACAGAGCTAAGGTGGTTCTTCATCCCTGTCCATTGTTCCTTCCAAAAGTCGTCTCTGATTTCCATTTAAATGAAGACATTATGTTGCCTTCCCTATGTCCCAGGTCTAAACATCCTAAGGAAATTGCTCTGCAGTCCTTGGATGGGGTTTGAGCAGTCAGGGTGTACCTGGCAGCTACGGAGTCTTTTAGGGAGTCAGACTTACTTATTGTACTCACGGTTGGACCTCAGAAAGGGTTAGCCACTTCTGCTGTGACCACTTCCAGTTGGATCAGACAGACAGTGATTCAGGCCTATTCAATTAGGGGTCAGGTCCTTCCTTTCCCTGTTAAGTAACACTCTACTCGGGCGCTTAGTGCCTCCTGGTCCTTCCATCATCAGGCATCAGTGATGCAGGTTTGCAAGGCGGCCCTCTGGTGTTCTGTGCACACTTTTACTAAGTTTTATAAAATGGATTTGTTGGCATCTGCAGATGCTTATTTTGGCCGCAAGGTTTTGCAGACTGCTGTTTAGAGGACCTGGTCCTCTTTAAGGGGGGAATTGTTTTTTTCAGGTGAGCTCCAGTTGTTATGGTTGAGCTCCATGTTACCTGGTTGGCTATGGTTAGCCTTGGGGATTTTTTTTGTGCTGTTTTTCCCACCCCTCATGTTTAACACTGCTTTGGGACATCCCAGTGCCTAAGAAGAATCAGGAGCTGTGAACGAAAGAGAAAATAGGATTTTTGACTTAACTTAAAATCTATTTCTCTGATGTTTATTGACGGACACAGCACCCACCCCTCTGTGGAGTTGGCTTTCTTCTGAAACTGCTTGTAACAAAACTAAGTGCCTATAGCTGAGTGTGGGTGTATACCCCCTGGGACTGCCCATTGGCTTTTTCCAGCCTTGTGTCCTACTCCTGTAGGGGGGCAGTATAACCCAATGTTTCAGAAGAATCAGGAGCTGTGTCCGTCACTGAACTTGAATACATATTGAATTTAAGCAGATCAGGTAATGTTTATTTGTGTAATGAGGGAGTGTGTGGCCTAAGGAGATCAACACCCTATATCAAGGTGTGCTTAAATATTAGGCAGATTATTTTCCTCGTGCAAAATGGGCCAAAAAAAAAGATTTAATTGACTCTGAAAAGTCAAAAATTGTAAAATGTCTTTCAGAGGGATGCAGCACTCTAGGAATTGCTAAGATATTAGGAAGTGATCACAGAACCATCAAACATTTTGTTTCAAGCAGTCAACAGGATCACAAGAAATGTGTTGAGAAAAAAAGATGCAAATTAACTGCCAAAGATTTGAGAAGAATCAAACATGAAGATACCAGGAACCCATTATCCTCCAGTGCTGTCATATTCCAGAGCTGCAACCTACGTGGAGTGCCCAGAAGTACAAGGTACTCAGAGACATGGCCAAGGTAAGGAAGGCTGAAACCCGACCACCACTGAACAAGACACATACCTTGAAACATCAAGACTGGGCCAAGAAATATCTGAAGACAGATTTTTCAAAGGTTTTTTGAACTAATTAAATGAGTGACTCTTGACAGACCAGATGGATGGGCCTGTAGCTGGATCAGTAAGAGACACAGAGCTCCACTTCAACTCAAATGTCAGCAAGGTGGAGGTGGGGAGGTGGGGTACTGGTATGGGCTGGTATCATTTAGGATGAGCTAGTTTGACCTTTTCGGGTTAAAGATGGATAAAGTCAACTCCCAAATCTACTGCCTGTTTTTAGAAGACCCTTTCTTCAAGCAGTGGTACAGGAAAAAGTCAGCATTTTTCAAAAAGACCATGATATTTTCTCAGGACAATGCTCCATCGCATGCATCAAAGTACTCCACTACGTGGCTAGCCAGTAAAAGGCCTTTAAGATGAAAGAATAATGACATGGCCCCTGTGACAGACCCCAGCACTCAAAACAAGTATGTCCGCCGTATAAGCTTCCCTTGCTTGATAACACAATGATACTAGATCCTGCAACCTACCTAGTCACTTGTCAAGACTCAGCATAGGGTGTTAGAAGATGTAAGACTATTTTACAGTTTATTAAAATACAGGCACAAAGAGATATACACTCTTCGGACAATCCCCCTTTCTTTGCATAAGAAAGAAAAGGAAATGATTCCCTGTGTGTGTGTGTATGTGTGTGGGACTTTTAGAAAGGCAGCTCAAACATCAATAGTAGTATAAAATAAAAGGTTTATTAATATATACAATGTTTATACATATACATGACAACAATTTTCTTATAAATACATGTCTCACAACCAATTGAATATGCAATCACAAATAAGTGAGATGATTCTTCAAATAATAAAAACAACACAGGGTCGGGTAAACTGAGACACAGGTATTTTCAAACTTTTCAACAAATAATTTAATCAATAACTGGAAACGTAGACAGCCTTATCAACATAACTAAGGAACAATTTTTGTAAATATTTTATTATATCTTTTCATGTGACAACACTGAAGAAATTACACTTTGCTACAATGTAAAGTAGTGAGTGCACAGCTTGTATAACAGTGTCAATTTGCTGCCACCTCAAAATAACTCAACACATAGCCATTAATGTCTAAACCGCTGGCAACAAAAGTGAGTACACCCCTAAGTAAAAATGTCCAAATTGGGCCCAATTAGCCATTATACCTCCCCAGTGTCATGTGACTCGTTAGTGTTACAAGGTCTCAGGTGTGAATGGGGAGCAGGTGTGTTAAATTTGGTGTTATCGCTCTCACTCTCTCGTACTGGTCACTGGAAGTTCAACATGGCACCTCATAGCAAAGAACTCTCTGGGCATCTGAAAAAAAGAATTCTTGCTCTTCATAAAGATGGCCTAGGCTATAAGAAGATTGCCAAGACCCTGAAACTGAGCTGCAGCACGGTGGGCAAGACCATACAGCGGTTTAACATAAGAAGTTCCACTTAGAACAGGCCTCGCCATGGTCGACCAATGAAGTTGAGTGCTCATGCTCAGCGTCATATCCAGAGGTTGTCTTTTGAAAATAGACGTATGAGTGCTGCCAGCATTGCTGCAGAGGTTGAAGGGGTGGGGGGGGTCAGCCTGTCAGTGCTTAGACTATACGCTGCACACTCCATCAAATTGGTCTGCGTTGCTGTCATCCCAGAAGGAAGCCTTTTCTAAAGATGATTCTGGTGACATCATACACTACATTTTCCTTGTGTGGAATGCCTGCTCCCAATGTACATCATTACAGGATGTACGAGCATTCAGAAGAAACCATTGCATTTTGTGGGAGAAACAGACACTCATCCAGGCCAGTCAAATACTTCCAGTGCTCAGCAAGCACCAAAGAGGCATTGTTTCAATAAATTGGCTGCCAGAAAGTCTTTCTAAAACCTCTTTTATTACAGATATCTAAATCATTACAACTGACTCTGTCCTGCCAGGTTTCTATTGACTGTTAATGCAAAATCAGTACAGTGATTTCCTGCTAAGCTGATGCTAATTCAAAGCTGCAGTTTCCTTCCATTAAAATGAAACTTGGGCTGGTTTGCTGCACTTTAAATTACAGTTCATCTATTTGCAATTTAAATTCATACCTTTAAACACAAGAAAAGTCCTTACATTTTATACAACCTATAAATATGAGCTTATAGTATGCAGTGCAATACCGGTGCTACATAGAATTTGCTGCCACCAAAGCTGTCTAGTAATAGAGCTGATTATCTCTGGGCAGAAATTCATGAATTGTAATGGAGCAACCTCAGCATTCCATGTGCAGAAAGTGTCATTGATGTGCCTCTGTTGATTGTATGAACGCAAGTCTGAGGAAAATGCAGACGCTGCAGATTTTTTTCTTTCACCTCAGCAAACATATGTGAGGAGCATTGAACCAAATTCTCCCTCTGCTGGCTGCGTCCTCCCCTTGGTGGCTTTTCTATTCAGAATTTCCTTTTAAGGGCATTGAATACATGCAGTACCACCTAGATAGATAGGAAGCATGTGTTTTTATTCCACAAGCATGTGTTTTTATTCCACAATAATACAGGTTTATGTGAGGTATGAAATACACTATACAGTAGTGCAAAAAAGTGAATAAACACACATACAGATATATTAGTGGAAGACAGACTCAAAGCTCACGTCCACATTGGTCCAATTTGACATGCGTTTTGACATGTCAAATCAGAGCTAATTGCTGGCAATGGCACCATCCGAATCGGTGCGATGCCGACTTTGCGGCGCCACACCGATTCTCAAAAGTAGTTTCTGTACTACTTTTGGCAATTGGTGGGGGGGGGGGGGGGCGCTTTGTTATGTAGAAAAGAAATAGAAGATATCCCTGCAAGTGTTCAAGAGTAAAAAATCTAAAATCCACTAATATAATCAGACCCTCTGGGTTTGGCACTAATTATTTCCAGTATCATGGTATTACCATGGTATCTGTATCATGGTATTACCTTCCTTTGTGTGTTTCAACCGCAGAGAGTACAGCCGTGGCCAAAAGTTTTGAGGACGACACATATATAAATTTTCACAAAGTCTGCTGATTGAGTGTTTTTAATGCCAAATTGCATATACTCCAGAATGTTATGAAGAGTGATGAGATGAATGAAATTAATTGCAAAGTCCCCCTTTGCCATGAAAATGAAGATAAACCCATAAAACACATTTCCACTGCATTTGTGAAGAAGGCTTTAGAGGGCCCAAGAAGGTCCAGCAAGCGCCAAGAGCGTCTCCTACAGCTGATTCAGCTGCGGGATTGGGGCACCATTAGTGCAGCAGGCAGGTGTGAGTGCATCTGCACGCACAGTGAGGCGAAGACTTTTGGAGGGTGGCCTGGTGTCAAGAAAGGGAAGCAAAGAAGCCACTTCTCTCCAGGAAAAACATCAGGGACAGACTGATATTCTGCAAAAGGTACAGGGATTGAACTGTTGAGGACTGGGGTAAAGTCATTATCTCTGATGAATCCCCTGATTGTTTGGGGCATCCAGAAAAAATCTTGCCTGGAGAAGAAACGGTGAGTGATCCCATCAGTCCTGTGTTATACCAACAGTAAAGCATACTGAGACCATTCATGTGTAGGGTTGCTTGTCAGCCAAGGGAGTGGGCTCACTCACAATTTTTCCTATTAACCCAACAATAAATAAAGAATGGTACAAAAACATCCTCCAATAGCAACTTCTCCTAACCATCCAAGAACAGTTTGGTGAGGAACAATGCCTTTTCCAGCATCATGGGGCACCTTGCCATAAGGCAAAAGTGATAACTAAGTGGTTTGGGAAATAAAACATCTAAATTTTGTGTCCATGGCCAGGAAACTCCAGAGACCTTAATCTCATTGAGAACTTGTGGTCAATCCTCAAGAGGCGGGTGAACAAACACATTGCAATAGTGAATTGGTAAGCTACTGCAGGCTTTTTTATTATTTCTTATTACTAGATATGATTTATCATCTTCAGGTTTTCACTTGGTCTATTACCAGTTCACAGCTGAAGCCCTACAAGGCTGTGATGGAATAGTTGTATTCTTCTGATGATGCAGCTCTGTGATGATAACTGTGTTGCACTGTGTAGTACAACATAGCAATATTGCATTTTCAAGCTTATGTGATAATATATTATACATATCATATTTCACTTTACTGTATTCAAATCCTGAAAGTGGTTGTAAAGGCATTTTTTTTTTAAATAACAAACATGTCTATACTTACCTGCTCTGTGCCAGTGGTCTCCAAACTGTGGCCTAGGGGCCAGATGCAGCTCTTTGCTTGTCTTTACCTGGCGCTTGGGTTACTTTTTACTCAAGCTAACACCAATGATGGCCACCATTCCTCCCACTGACACCACCATTGGGGCATTATTCCTCCCACTTATACCAACAGTGAGGCACTATTCATAGTTACATAGCTAGTCTGGTTGAGAAAAGACACAAGTCCATCTAGCTCAACCAATAACTCCCACTAAAACCAATGATAGGGCATTGTTTACTCCCACTGACGCCGGAGAATTTTCTATTCCCGCTGGCCACAATCTGGCCCCTCTAAAGCTTGAAGGACAGTAAAATGGCCATTTGTTTAATAGGATTTGAAGACCCCTGCTCTGTGCAATAGAATCGCTTCCGAGCCCTTCTGCTGCATCCATCAACACAGACAGTGGGACTCAGCCCTACCCCTGTCTCCCTCGTCACTGGAGTTGATTGACAGGAATGGGAGCCAATGGCTCCCACTGCTATCAAACTGCACAATGAGGAGGGAGACAGCGGTAAAAGCCGCTGCTCTTGTGCACATTGCTGGATCAGATCAGGCTCAGATAAGATTAAGGAGTGAGGGGGGCTGGGGGGATCCTGCAGCAGAGAAGATTTTTTACCTTAATGCATAGAACGCATTGGGTATAAAAAACCCTGAGGCTTTAAAACTAAAGTCTGACTAGTTGCTTGGTTTACTGTACCTTTCATATGATTTGTGTACCACCTTTCAAATAGTGGTAAACTTTGTCACAGCAAGTATTGATGTGCTTTGATGGCAAAGTGGTCACAAAACAAAAAGAGAATTGACAAAGGTATTTTTTACTGAGCAAGCCTTAATGTTGGTGGTATTTATTGGAAATAAAATGCATGGAATGTTGTTTGTCATATTGTATTTTTGTCTAGTTTCTGCATGAATAAAATGTGTAACTAAAAGTCTCCTAATGACAGGGTATAACCTACTACCATTTGTTGAATGCCATATACGTTCATTCTGCTAACCTGGCACACTGGAGAACTCTGCGCACATACTGCTGCCAGCTGAAATTGAATTTTATTAAAGCCCAAAGTCTAATCCACACAGGCACAAAGTACAGGGAAGTTTTGCCTTCAGTGTTAACATGCATTAACATTTCAGTCCCTATTCACTGTTTAGCTTCCTCTGGCAATAGAATCCTTCCCATGGTGCCAGAGATTGTAACTTATAAACAGCCTTTGGTAAAATAGATTCCAACTCCCATATGAACATACACTCTGGATGTATTGAACAAAGCAAACCTTCCATCATACCTTCACTGCATCTTTTTACTTCTGGTGACCTTGTGGGAAAAAATAAAAACATTTATGATTTTCTCGCTTAGTTTACTGATAAACTATAACTATATTTTTTAGCTTGGAACTAGGAATCCCTCTGAGTAAAATCAAAATCCTTGGTTTACATTCTTCTAGATTGATGTATTTTCTGTTCCAAGGCAAATCATCAGTAATTTAATTTAACGTGTACTCACTGTGTTATTACATACTTCTTTCTCAGAGTTATGAATTCATTGATTCTTCTAGTAAGGCATTACTCTTTCGAAATTTGAAATTGATCATTTTGTTATCACAAGTTAAAATGTTTATAGAGGAATGAGAAATTGGAAAACACATTTTATTATGTGCTAGGCGGCTTTACAAGAAAACCAGTGAACCCAGCAATAGCAAACTGCAGTTTTGCAGAACATACAGTTGTAACACAAACTTTTTAGTAACTTAAGATGAATTATTTTAGGAACAGTTATGAAAGAAGTATTTTCTCATTTGTATTTAAAACTTGCCATACGTGGCTCACATTTCGGGCATTTCATGCCGAATTGGCCAAATTTGAGCTGTGGGTTTCCCCATCTGCACTACGCTTGATAATCATCAACCTAAAAATCAAAGCATCCCAGTGGAAAAATTGTCATCCAAACAGTGATTGCATCCCATCAGATACTGTCACTGTTAGGGTATTCAGATGGCTGCAGGTACAAACTCTGAATACAGTAGCCTGCAGGGGAGATTCCTCCATCCATGCTGTTTAGCATTTTTCTTCAACCAAATAGTTGTGCTCTGTGAGGAAAGAATGCTTTGCTCGGAAACGTTGAAAACATATTTTGTACAGTAGGAGTGTGGTTAAGGTTAAACTACATTGTGTCACTTCCCATACTGACATAAAAAATGTGTTTGAAAGTACAAATTTCGAACCCAAATTATAGTACACTCACATGTTTATGCGATCGCTGATTGTTTATTGATCGATCGATTGATCATTCCGAATATGCATTGTGTATGGCCTGCTTTGAATTTCTCTTGTTCGGCTTAAGGAAAGAAATCTATGCATGTATGGCTAGCCTAAAATGTTTTTAAAAGTGTTTTGCCCATATTTACAGTGCAGTATTTTACAGTTGTGCTCATAAGTATACATACCCTGGCAGAATTTATGATTTCTTGGCCATTTTTCCGAGAATATGAAAGATAACACAAAAACTTTTCTTTCACTCATGGTTAGTGTTTGGCTGAAGGCATTTATTATCAGTCAGCTGTGTTTACTCTTTTTAAATCATAATGACAACAGAAACTACCCAAATAACCCTGATCAAAAGTTTACATACCCTGGTGATTTTGGCCTGATAACATGCACACAAGTTGACACAAAGGGGTTTGAATAACTATTAAAGGTAACCATCCTCACCTCTTATTTGTTTGCTTGTAATTAGTGTGTGTGTATAAAAGGTCAATGAGTTTCTGGACTCTTTCATCCAGTGCTGCACTGACGTTTCTGGATTCTGAGCTATGGGGAAAGCAAAAGAATTGTCAAAGGATCTGCGGGAAAGGGTAGTTGAACTGTATAAAATAGGAAAGGGATATTAAAAGATATCCAAGAAATTGAGAATGCCAATCAGCAGTGTTCAAACTCTAATCAAAAAGTGGAAAATGAGGGGTTCTGTTGAAACCAAACCATGGTCAGGTAGACTAACTAAAATTGCAGCCACAACTGCCAGGAAAATTGTTAGGGATGCAAAGAAAAACCCACAAATAACTTCAGGTGAAATACAGGACTTTCTGAAAACATGTGGTGTGGCTGTTTCAAGATGCACAAAAAGGAGGCACTTGAAGAAAGATGGGCTGCATGGTCGAGTCACCAGAAGAAAGCCATTACTACTCAAATGCCACAAAGTATCCTGCTTACAATGCACCAAACAGCGCAAAGACAAGCCTCAAACCTTCTGGCACACAGTCATTTGGAGTGATGAGACCAAAATTTATCTCAACCATAAACGCTACATTTGGAGAGAAGTCAACAAGGCCTATGATTAAAGATACACCATTCCTGCTGTGAAACAAGGAGGTGGATCACGGATGATTTGGGGATGTGTGAACTACAAAGGCACAGGAAATTTTGGTCAGAATTGATGGCAAGATGAATGCAGTATGCAGTATGTTATCAAAAAATACTGGAGGAAAATTAGCATTCATCAGCCCGGAAGCGGCGCATGGGACGTGCTTGGACATTCCAACATGACAATGATCCTAAACACAAGGCCAAGTTGACCTGTAAGCTGCGCATGGGATGTACTTGGACATTTCAACATAACAATGATCCTAAACACAAGGCCAAGTCGACCTGTCATTGGCTACAGCAGAATAAAGTGAAGGTTCTGGAGTGGCCATCTCAGTCTCCTGACCTCTATATCATTGAGTCCACTCTGGGGAGATCTCAAACATGCAGTTCATGCGAGACAGGCAACAGGAACTGAAGGCTTTTTGCCAGGAAGAATGGGCAGCTTTACCATCTGAGAAGATAAAGACCCTCATCTACAAATACCACAAAAGGCTTCAAGTAGTCATTGATGTTAAATGAGGCAATACACAGTATTAAGAACTGGGGTATCCAAACTTTTGATCAGGGTCATTTGGGTAGTTTCTGTTGTCATTATGATTTAAAAAAAAAAATAAACACAGTTGATTGATAATAAATGGCTTCAGCCAAACACTAACCATGGAGTGAAAGAAAAGTTTTTGTGTTATCATTCATATTCTCTGAAAAATGGCCAAGAAATGATAAATTCTGAGAGTATGTAAACTTATGAGCACAACTGTATATCAAAATGTTTGACTATAGTGAAATTATCTAATTGGTTTTCTTGGGTTTCTGTATTTGCATTGACCATTCCATTACCTTATCAAATAAGCTCATATAAAATGAAGGCAGAAACTATTGTTTTAAAGTGGAACTGGCACTTAAATAGGAAGGTCTGCTTATTTATTAAGGCTGCCCTGGCCTTGCTAAATCTCAGCTCTAAACCAAAAAAAAAAAAAACCTGTGGTAGGTAAAAACGTACCATTTTCTGCTTCCATTTGGGAGACGATAGGGTGACATTCAGTGGGATCCAAGGGAATGTTGAGTAGCTGAAATCACATTAAAAGATGATTCTTCATGATGGTGACATCACTCTATACAGTATAAGTATCTTAACTAAATGTTTTGCCCCTATAGTTTTTTTTTTCAGTTTAGAGAGAGCATTTTGTGACTCTCATTAAAGTAGAACTCAAGGCAAAAGTTTTTTTTTTTTTTGGGATAGAGTAAGTAAGAACTACTGTATACCCTGTCAAGTTTTTTGTGTCCAGCTGGGATCCATCAGGGATTTCCCTTTGCTTCCTGTTCCATAACCTAAACAGGAGGTTGGAGGAAATACTACCAAGGTGACAGAATCCCTGGTTGTCACCAGGGTCACTAGAACTAGTGCCCCCATTGGAGGATTTACCCTCTATTAATGTTCTAGAGAACCTAATATTAGGGATTTCCTTTGCTTTTGATAACAGTAAACAGGACAAATAGGGTGAATCTCCCTATTAGGGTCACAGACAGCAATAACAACCTGACAGGTTTTTAATCCCTTTCCACTCTATCCAACATATATAAAAATGTTCTGCTCTTAGTTATACTTTAAAAAGGTGGACCTTGCTTGGAGTGTAAGGTCCACTTTAAAGCAGAATTCAACTGCTTATTAATTCACTTTTAATATTCAAAGCAAACTCACCCATCCATGCATGTATCCATGCTTTTTTTTCTTGCAAAATCTCTTTGAAAAAGACCCCCTAGCATTTCTAGCCACAGCTATCTGGGGTAAGGGAAGGTGACTCATTTGGCATTTATTTCATGGAATCCATCGGTGGATGTGCTTAGCTGAAAATGCACCTGCTTGCCTCCTCCAGATGAAAGACAAGAATGTCCATGAAGACTCCTGGGATGTTTGACATAATTTTGGTCTAGATTAGAAACCAGGAAGCAACTAAAGAAGTTAAAAAAAAGTTTAAAACAAGTAAATATAATATACCTTCCTCTCTATTTACTAAGGCTAGCAGCATAAGGATTAAAAATATTTAATGTTGATTGAGAAATTACACAACAATCAATTTGATTTCTAATGCAACAGAAATATGAGACATGATTTCAGTTCCTTTCCTGTTCGACCATCTTATGCATCATCACTTTCAGTTGCCTGCGCTCCTCATGGACATAAAGCTAATGGGGTTGATTCACTAAAGGCAATTAAGCTGCACAGTTTGCAATAAAATGTGATATTTGCACTGGATGGGTTTCAGGGAATCTGTTAGGGTCAGTTAAAAAATAGCATTTACATTCCCTATACAACCCTCCCCCTGTCCCAGTCAATGGTTTGCCATTACAGAAATTAAACAAAACGCACCCTGCCCCTGCTTATAGCGCTGACTGCTAATCGTCTCTTGACTTGTTGTTGGCCCATGTTTACTATTTAAAATTGTATCATCGTTCTCTGTGCAATCATGTGCCACTCCATAATAGCAAATGCTAATTCTCATTTTCTCTTAGTAGTAGTAGTAGTAATAGTAGTAGTAGATTTGAGCAGAATTAAGATAGTTTTGTTTAATTAGCACAAGATAATTATATTTTATTTTTGTAATTAGTGGACATAATTTTTTGCATGTCAAGGAATCACGTTTTTTTGTTGAGACTATTTACTTTATTCAGACTTTGTATATATCATCTGTGTATGAGGCAATCAAATTTTAATAAAATAAAGTACATACATCCACTACATGCAAAGTTTTGTTTATGTGAAAATTTCTGGGGAGGGGGTACATAGCTTTCATCAGATTCTTAAAGTGGTCCATGAATCAAAAAAGGTTAAGAACCACTGGCCTATTTCTTTTTAGTAAATAACCCCAATATCTTTTTATTCTTTTATTAAAAGCCCTACTCCCGGAGGTAGAGTATGAAACACTTTGTGTTTTCCCAACCCTTTTGCAGATAGATATATACTTTGGTTCGTAAGTAAATAGAATGGATACATTGATGCTCATAGAAAGGATTTCACATTCTGTACATCATTCAATTCCTTAATTCATAAACAATTGAACCATTGGCTCTCTCAAAAGACCTTTGTGCCTGCTTATTTGTGTCTCTCTTACATCTTGACTGTTAGGTTGCATTAGCACCAGTGTTCACTATTCTCTCCCTGAACCTTAAACAACCCCATAAAAAAGGACATGATATTGGTGATTACTCACTGATGCCTTATGTGTTGAATTCTCCTGTTATATCAGTCAACCCATAAAAAATGTTTGTTCCACACTACCTCTTATTGATACTCAGTAGGACACATATTATTGTCTATAAACTACAGTATTGTTACTACAAAAATGAATGAGTAATAAAGTGTTTTCTTTTTAAAAGAGATGTATGGTTTTTTTTTCCCACATTCATACTTATATGGATAGATGCAGCATCAATCCAATGCTGCATCTGTCCCCCGACACCTCTGCACTGAGAACCGAATGATCGAACACCGTCGATCGCCCTGTTCTGACAGCTCCCTGAGCAGAGAGCTGCTGATTACCTGTCATTTACCAGCTCTCTGCTATGCCCCCTCCTCGCTCACTGGATCGCTGGGCTGTGGAGGGGCGGGGAGAGGCCAGCTCAGGCTCTCAGCGGACTGACTTCTGTGATGTCAGCAGAGAGTGGACTCTCTGCTAAAAATGGGTCAAAGGAGTGCAGAACGAACTGAACTCATGTGATCCATAGGAGATGTACAGCCAAACCAGGTTTGGCTGTACATCTCCATTAAGCTTGCATAAAAAATATAGCAAACTAAACACACTAAAATACACTAAAGACAGTGTATTTTAGACAGATAAAGTTAAACCCCAGTCAAAGGTTTGGCAGTGAAGGATTAGAACCTCTATCACGTTCTTGTTGAAAAGTAAAATTGTCCCATCTGGGATACAGATATTAGCAAAAAGCCTGACAGTGGTTTTAAACCTTCCACATCCTATCCAAATAATAAAAAAAATATTTATCTGCAGCTCTATATTTACTTAGTACATTTTGGTAGTTGGGACAGTGTAACAGGGCAAAATACACAGAGTATGGGATGCTATCATAGCTACTAATTCTAATTACTAAGACCATTTCATCAATGATTCTGTGCGCAGTTTTGAACACTTTGGCACATGAAAATTTAAAGGTACATAAGTACTGTTCAGTCACTTATTAAGAAGTGGAAAGTTTGGGTATCTCTTGATACCATGCCAAGTTTAGGCAGACCAAGAAAGATTGCAGCCACAACTGCCAGAGGAATTGGTCTGGATAGAAAGAAAAACCCACAAGTAACCTCAGGAGAAATACAGGCTGCTCTGGGAAAAGACAATGTGGTTGTTTTTAAGAAGCACAATACAATGATAAAAATGATCTGCATGGTTGAGTTGCCAGAAAGAAGCCTTTACTGCTCCAATGCCACAAAAAAGTCTGGTTACGAAATGCCTGACAACACCTTAATATGCCTCACTGGGCTTTTTTGTGACATTATCCTTAAATAAAAGAGAGTTTTTTGGCACACTCAGTCATATTTTCAGTATTAATGCTGAAATTTCACGATTTGTGCCAGGGTATGCAAACTTTTGAGCACAACTGTATATACTAGTGTAATCATTTTACACAAAAAAAGGACAGTGCTTAGCAAAGGTTCTTTACAATGCCAAAAATAATTCTTACTGGTTGTCTACCCATGGTATATATTAGTGCCTGTGTCTAGTATTTATAGAAAGTGAACCCTTACTGAGGTTATGTATAAGATTTTAGAGGGAAAACTACTGTTCACCTAGTGTTAATGTATATGAATAAAACTCAATGTATCCACTACTAATGAAGTCAAGGGTCAGCTTGCTTAACATCCTAAAACCGGATGCACACTGCGCGCTTATTAAAAATTATCCAAGAAAAGACTTTCTGTGTCAAGATAAAGAAAGAACTTGCAAATTGGTCTGAAAGCTAGACAGCATTAAAGTTAAATAATGAGCCACAATGTCAGCACTCCAGAATTTGTGTGGTCGAAGAATAGGGTATTTTAATTCTAAGTGTTATGGGAATATATAATGACACATGTAAAGTAAATTGAACATTTTGAATACTCGTGAAGGAGAAATATGAGATAAAAATGAGTTTTTGACATTTTTAGAGGAATATGCAATTCTTCTGCTTACACGTCTTTATTAAACTTGTCTTTATGCAGGCTGAAGTGTGCGCTGGAACAGTGGCTGAAGTTATCCAGTCTGTAGTGAATGGAGCCGATGGATGCGTGTTCTGTTTTGGTCATTCAAAGCTTGGTTAGTGTTGATAAAATTTTTATCTTGAAGCATCATTTAAATATGTTCCTTTTACAGATTAGCAATATTCAATAACAACCATAAAGTATTTTTGCTTTTGTACAAGTTGATCTAAGAAAGACAAATGTCCAATGCTTGGAAACAAAGTCGTAATAAAGTCGTAAGTGGGCCTGATCCATTCACTCTCTGCATAAGTGAAAAAAGGTCAATTATATAAACAATATTGTTTTGAAGAAAACTGACTAAAAACAGTTTCACACACTGGAAATCTTTATTAATTTAATTTAAGTGGATCTGAACAAAAAATTAATATTTCATATCTTTTAGAAAATATCTAGCAATTTAAACTGTGCCTTAGCAATGCCCTAAAAAATAAATTTTGTCATCAGTTCCTCCTAAAAATATCAGTGCACTTTCTGTGCTGGGAGCCTCATAACTGTATATCTTCTGTGTGAGAGGCATCGCTGTCTCTGGCTGCCAGTATTACGAGTTTCAGATTGAGATTTATCGATTTGGTAATGTGCTGTTCAATCTTTTCTTTGATGGAGAGAAAGTGGTACCCAAGTACCTGCAGTGCAAAGATCCCCCTCCTTCTTCTTCATGTTTTATTTAGATTGGTCCATTATTAGCCTCTCCTGCTTCTTTTTAAGCGGTACTCCACAAGTATCAGCTCACCAATCATCAGGCTTGGTCAGTATTGGGGTAGAGATCAGCTGCACGCAGGCTATAGGCAATACTGGTGATTAGTCCTTTGCCCTCTTCTTGACATTTTTGGACACAGCTTGCTCATTTCTGCCCCTCCTTAGATATGAAAGAACATAATTTGATGAAATGCTTTGAATATACTAAGTGGCCTTTAACCATTCAAAAAGTGAAGAGGACTCTCCCATTACTTTGCAACAAGCTTAGTGACACTACATTTACTACATGCAAGATAACTGAATCAGTATAATAAACATGGGTGTGGGGTATAATGTACTAATGTACCACATTGCAGATTTATATCAATAGGAGAACAGGAAGACAGCAAAAGAGGGAAGGGGAAAAAATAGCATTAGCGGACTATTGAGGTACCCTTGAATCACAGATCCATTTATACAAAAATGTAATAGCTTTTGTTTTTTTCCAAAAAATACCATTAAAGGGGGGGGGGGGAAACATTCCCATAATAAACTCAAATTAATTATAATTAAACTATAATTGAATAAAAAGTCAAACGAATACTTGGATATTGTGCCATTTCGACGTAAATACATCCTGGCTGTGTTATATGACAAATATCCTGTTTAAAAATTGCTTTTCATTTGGCATTTTTTTATTGAATTATATTTTTGTGAAGTTTGTTTCAAATACCAAAATTTGTTCATGTGCACACAATTTTAATCATATGCAAGCACAAAGATAAATTCTTAGTATTGAATAAAAGTGCCAGTGAAGCAAATAGAGTAAAATTACTTATAATGTGCTTTACAATGTATAATATATATATATATACCAAACAAATAAGTTCAGAAATTAAGTTATGTGTAATAAATTGGAATGACACAGGGAAAAAGTATGAAACACGTTAACTGAAATGTATTTAATTCTTGCTACAAAATTCTTTGATGGTAATGACAGCTTCAGGACACCTCCTGTATGGAGAAACTAGTTGCATTCATTGCTTAGGTGTGATTTTGGCCCACACAAACAGTCTTCAAATCTTGAAGGTTCAGTAGGCCCCTTCTATGAACTCTGATCTTTAGTTATTTCCATAGATTTTCTATTGGATTCAAGTCATGTGATGGGCTGGGCCATTCTAGCAGCTTTATTTTCTTTCTTTGAAACCAATGGAGAGTTTCCTTGGCTTTGTGTTTGGGATCATTGTCTTGCTGAAATGTCCACCCTCGTTTCATCTTCATCATCCTGGTAGATGGCAGTAGATTTTTATCAAGAATGTCTTGGTACATTTTTCCATTCATCCTTCCTTCAATGACATGACGTTTGCCAGTACCAAATGCTGAAAAACTGCCCCACACCATGATGTACCCACCTCCAAATGTCACTGTTGGTATGGTGTTTTTGGGGTGATGTGCAGTGCCATTTAACCTCCAAACATGGTGTGTGCTATGGCATGCAAAGTGTTACATTTTGGTCTCATCTGACCAGACTATATTCTCCCAGTATTTCACAGGCTTGTCTAAAAGTTGTGCAGCAAACTTTAAACGAGCTTCGACATGCTTTTTCTTCAGCAATTTAGTCTTGTGTGGTGAGCGCGCATACAGGCCATGGTGGTTGAGGGCATTACTTATTTTTTCATTGAAATTATTGTACCTGCTAATTCCAGGTCTTTTTGAATCCCTCCACAAGTGGTTCTTGGCTATTGGACAACTCTTCAGATAATTATTTTTACTCCTTCTTGCGAGGAGCCCCTGGTCGTGGCCTGTTTATGGTGAAATTATGTTCTTTCCATTTCAGGATTTTGGCTCCAACAGTGCTCAATTGAACATTCAGAAGTTTAGAAATCCTTCAGTAACCAATTCAATCAGTATTTTTTGCAACAATAAGGTTGTGAAGGTCTTGAGAGAGCTATTTGCTTTTACCCATCATGAGATGTTTCCTGTGTGACACTTTGATAATGAGACACCTTTTTATAGACCTTCAGTTGAGAGTGAGGATTAATTTGGGATTAATTTGCATGGACAAGGGGCAGAATTGCTTTCTAATTACGGATAGATTTCAGCTGGTGTCTTGGCTTTCCATGCCTTTTTTCAGCCTCCTTTCTTCATGTTTTCAAAACTTTTTGCCTGTGTCATTCCATTTTATTACACATAACCTAATTGCTGAACCTATTTGTTTTGGTTTCTTTGTATGTATTGATTCCATAGATTGTTACCGACGTGGTGAAATTTTCATGCCAATAGCAAAATATATTTACTTAAAAAAATGGTGACGTGGTCAATACATATTTTACCCACTGTATATATAGATAAATATATATATATATATATATATATATATATATATATATATATATATATATATACAGTATCTCACAAAAGTGAGTACACCCCTCACTTTTGTAAAATATTTTATTATATCTTTTCATGTGACAACACTGAAGAAATGACACTTTGCTACAATGTAAAGTAGTGAGTGTACAGCTTGTATAACAGTGTAAATTTGCTGTCCCCTTAAAAACCACTGGCAGCACAAATGTGACCCCCACCCCTTCAACCTCTGCAGCAATGCTGGCAGCCCTCAAACGTCTATTTCCCAAAGACAATCTCTGGATATGACGCTGAGCACGTGCACTCAACTTCTTTAAAAAAAAAAAACTTCTTTAGTCGACCATCGCGAGGTCTGTTCTGAGTGGAACCTGTCCTGTTAAACCACTGCATGATCTTGGCCACCATGCTAAAGCTCAGTTTCAGGGTCTTGGCAAACTTCTTATAGCCTAGACCCTCTTTATGAAGAGCAAGAATTATTTTTTTCAGATCCCCAGAGAGTTCTTGGCTATGAGGTGCCATGTTGAACTTCCAGTGACCAGTACGAGAGAGTGAGAGCGATAACACCACATTTAACACACCTAATCCCCATTCACACCTGAGATGTTGTAACACTAACAAGTCACATGACACTGGGGAGGGAAAATGGCTAATTGGGCCAAATTTGGACATTTTCACTTAGGGGTGTACTCACTTTTGTTGCCAGGAGTTAAGACATTAATGGCTGTGTGTTGAGTTATTTTGAGGGGACAACAAATTTACACTGTTATACAAGCTGTACACTCACTACTTTACATTGTAGCAAAGTGTAATTTCTTCAGTGTTGTGACATGAAAAGATATAATAAAGTATTTACAAAAATGTGTGGGGTGTACTCACTTTTGTGAGATACTGTAAATTCAGTTCATTAGCCTAAGAGGAGTATGCCCAAGACACAATAAAATTGTGATGAATAACCCATATAAAGTCCTTTAGCTTTAGAGGAGATGGTAGCTAGATAGGAAACTTAAATCCAGCCTGGAGACCGCCACCTTTACCACCAACACACACAAGCCTCTTAATGAGAAAAGTTGACCCCTCGTTACAGGGGGTCAAACACACATGTTAAGAATCCTAGGCAACCTCCATTCCCCCTCGTCCGGGGTCTCCTGAACAATGTTTCCAAATCCTGGTGTCACGTCCTCCATAAGCATAGACAGGTCCACAGCATGTGCCTCTCAATAAAGCAAATAAAGCCTACTTGTAGTGTATTAAGTTTAAAAATAAATTTAATAAAAGATAGATTAGGACACTCACATGATGTTCGGTTAAAACCAGCATTCAAAATTGCCTATGGGAAGTTTCCAACTGTGAAAATGGCAACGCTCTGCTTGGTTCCTGATGCCATGATGACGTCATACGCCAGCTATTTATTGTGTCTTAGGGATACTCCTTTTAGGCTAATGAACTGAACATATATATTTCTTTATGATAAGCGATGCATCCTATGTTTTATATATATATATATATATATATATATATATATATATATATATATACATATACTCACACAAAGAGCACTGATGCACTTTCACATCTTTCCTTGCCCCTTATGCAGTGTACAGACTTATGTCCCATCCACAGTCAGACATTCATGTACACTAGAGCCAATATGAGTGTAGACTAACTTTTGGCTTCTGTAAAATATGTTTATATTTGCTTGGTCCCTGGCAGACATGCTTATCCCATGGCTTAGAGTGATTGTAAAGTCTCATTTTTTTTTCCGGTAAAAATAACAAACATTCTATACTTACCTGCCCTGTGCAGTGTTTTTGCACAAAGCAGCCCAGATCCTCATCTTCTCTGGTCCCTGGCTGGAGCTCCTGGTCCCTCCCTCATGTTGGGTGCCCCCACAGCATGTAGCTTGGTATAGGGGCACCGGAGCTGAACTGCAGCTCCGGGTGTCCATTCAGACACGGAGCTACTGTTCAACCTCGCCCCCTCTCTCTCCTGATTGGCTAATTGACTTTGACTGACAGCTGCCGGAGCCAATGGCGCTGCGTCTCAGTCAATTAGGAGGGAGAGTTCCAGATGGCCAAGGGACTATTGGACATCGCTGGACAGAGATGGGACTCTGGTAAGTATTAGGGGGCGCTGGAGAGGCTGCTGCACACAGAAGCCTTTATATCCAAATGAATATAATGCATTAGGCCCCTTTCACACATACGGTCTGTTCAGTTCATCAGTTAAGTCACGTCAAAATGTATCAGTTTTTCATCCATTTTTCATCCATTTTTCATCCGTTTTTCGTCAGTTGTTATCCGTTTTTCATCTGTTTTTCGTCAGTTGTTATCTGTTTTTCATCCGTTGTCATCCGTTTTTATCCGTTGTCATCCGTTTTTCATCCGTTGTCATCCATTTTTCGCCCGATCCGTTTTTTTCACGGATGAAAAATAGGGCATTCATCCGTTCAAAAAAACAGACATTGACGGAAGCGGATGAAAACGGATGTTAACTGATGATCATCAGTTGTCATCCGTTTTTACATAGAGATACATTGATGTCTGTTTTTCATCCGTCAACGGATGGATGAAAAACAGGCAAACGGACAGCATGTGTGAAAGGGGCCTTAAGATAAAAAAACCTCCTGCCTTTACAATGCCTTTAACTACTTAGCTCCTGAATAGGTGCAGTTGATGAAGTCAGAAGTCTCAAACTGCATACATGTTCTGGGTAAGTGACACCTGTTGTAAAGTTGTGAAGCCATAGGATAAGCATGGTAGCTTTACATGAAACCTTGCAGTCTTTGGGCAATTGTGATTTAAAAAAATGGTTTTAATTTTCAATAATAAGGTAAGCTGTGTAAATAGATGCTCTCATACTCATATTGTTTTCTTTTTGTACCTGGTTCTTTGAAGGGAAGTCATATACTATGATTGGTAAAGATGATTCCATGCAAAATCTTGGCATCATCCCTTGCGCTATTTCATGGCTCTTTAAGCTAATTAATGAACGAAAAGAAAAGACTGGAGCTCGGTTCTCAGTCAGAGTATCAGCTGTGGAAGTGTGGGGGAAGGAAGAGAACCTGAGGGACCTACTGTCAGAAGTGGCTACAGGAAGTCTGCAAGATGGTCAATCCCCAGGGGTCTACCTGTGTGAGGACCCAATATGTGGAATGCAGGTAAGCAGCACCTTCCCTTAATAACATAGGTATACCTACCAGATTTTCAAGCTGTACACATCATCTATCGCCACCTTCCCTAAGGTGTTCTAGCAGTAGCAAAGGAAGGGGTTACATGGTACATGGCTGGATAAGGAATTTCATTTACAGATATGTCAAAAAGTAAAGCCTCTTCAGGCTCCAGCTTTCATAGTAGTTGTAAAGTCTTGTACCTTGTGAGCCGATGCAGAAAGTTTGGAGTTTACACGACACTCTTTATTAGCTAACTTAAAGTAGAATAAAAAGCCACACAATGAATTAACTTTTAAATGTCTCCCCACTTGCCTGCGTACATTTTCTAATAAATAGCAATGACGACACTCTTATTATACTTTGTGGATAGAACGCTTTTGTTTGTCTCTAATTTAATTCTTGAATTAGAAGATAAAACATGTAAACAGATAAATACGAAACATATAGAGCAATAAATCAATGTTTTGTTAACAATTCTGTACGCAGCAGAATGAACAGGAGCTACTTTATGCTGTATTATTCCTTCGGATAATCATGCTGTTGTCGTCAAGCATTAGGCTCTGTTAACACCTGAGCGTATTTCAGCTCGTAAAACGCTCATCTCTGAAGTCTCAAAACGCCCAACAAGCAAAATCTCATTATTTCAATGGCCCCTGTTCACATCTGAGCGTTTTGTCACCTGAAGCAAAATGCCTAAAGCTCAAAAAAGTACATGAGCTTCTTTTTTGGCAGATTACAAGCGTTTTTGTTCGATGTCAATGCCCGCCTCAGAACACCTGCAAAAGACGCCTTAAAAAAGCCCCAAAAAATGCCTGAATAAGCCAGAAAAAACACCTGAAAAAAGACAGAAAAATGCCTGATAATTATAAGCTCAGGTTTGAATGGAGCCTTAGAACTGTAAAACTAATCTTGCACAAAATAAACCTTTTAAAGAGACTTGTCTAATGCAGCATTTTGTAAAATATAGCACAATCCATTTTGTTTTGGGTTTTTCTGCTAAAGTATCAATTACTTGGGCTTTCATATTCATTGATAGATCACCTGTCATGGAAATGAATTATATATTTTTTATTTTGTTGAATTATAATTGTGTTAAATGATTTAACACTAGTAAGCAATTAAGAGAGTTAGGAATGTGCACAACATCCTTCAGAGAATTATGGGCAAACCATTCTTGATTAAACTTGAAAAGGATGTTGCAGAAAAAACAGCATAAGGCCCCTTTCACACGAGCGATCCGATCAGATCCGCCTGTCAGTTTTTTAGGCCGGATCTGATCGGATCCCCCATGCATCCCTATGGGGCAGCGGATGTCAGCGGAGACAGGTCCGCTGACACCCGCTGCCATCTGCGTCTGATCCTGTCCATGAAATCCGGACGGATGGAAACCGGCGGTCCGCTCTCATCCGATTCCCCCATGGAGATGCATGGGGCTCTGACATCTCCGCTCTGTGTGCAGAGAGGGAGATGTCACCTGCCTGCTCAGCAGGGGATCTGTGTTTACGATCCCCTGCTGAGCAGCACGGATCCGCCTACGGAGGGGGACTGTGTGAAAGAGCTCTTAAAAAATAGACCTAATCAATCAGCTAGTCAATAACAGAGGAAGCCATTGTGTAAGTAGGAGTTTTACTTAAAATGCAACCACCTTTTTATTGTAACCAATGCCAAGATGGTGAGGTTTTGTGAACTATAGCAAAACTAGCCATCATGCATGACATTTTGCCACAGCAGTTTTATGGCAAAGCAGGGTGGGGCGTAAGTGTCTGTGATCACTGAGTGCTAAAGGCTCATTACTGCCTAAAATCAAGCAATAAAAAATAAAGGTCACAGCAGTGTAGATTTTAAAAACAAAGTCTAGAAATGTTAAGTAATTACATGATAGATACTGCTGGCATCAGCCCATAATTGGGTCATCAGTCCCTATACTTAAAAGTATCTAAACCTAAAAACTGAAATGTAATATTTTGCAACTTACCAGACCTTGGATGTGACGCATTTGTTTGTCAGGCTTTTTAACCTTGTAATTCTGCAAATAACACTTTTCATTTCTCTGGGTAGCTATACTTTATGGAATGCTCCATGGGTGTCACTAGTCTGCCTTTGTTCCACTCCAGTACATTGGGTATGGGGAGATTAGCAGTTTACAGAATAAAGATAACATGCAATTTAGCTAAAAAAAAATCACAAGGACATTGCATTTTTGGTAAAATCTACATATATTTTTGCTGAAAATGTTGTAAGGACCGGTAAACTGATCGTTTAATGAAAAAAAAAAAAAAAAAAAGATTGGTTCATTTTCTTTCCAAAGGAAAGATTTGGAAGTAAATAGGCAGAAACAATTGATAAAGAAAAATAATTAAAAGGGGGAAGAAAGGAGGAATTGAGAAAAGAAAGATAAAAAATGTGTCTTAACCACTTCTGGACCGGAAGGATTTGCCCCCTTAATGACCAGGCAATTTTTTGCGATTCAGCACTGTGGTACTTTAACATGCAATTGCGCAGTTGTGCGATGCTGTACCTAAATAAAATTGATTTCCTTTTTTTCCCACAAATAGAGCTTTCTTTTTGTGGTATTTAATCACCTGTGTGATTTTTATTTTTTGCACTATAAACAAAAAAAAAAAATGTTTTCATCCTTTTAGGCCAATTTGTATTCTGCTACATATTTGTGGTAAAAAAATCCCAATAAGCATATTTTGATTGGTTTGCGCAAAAGTTATCACATCTATAAACTAGGGGAAAGATTTATGTAATTTTTATTTATTTATTTATTTTTTACTAGTAATGGCAGCGAGCAGCGATTTTTAGCAGGACTACAACATTGCGGCGGACAGATCGGACCCCTAACTGACATTTTTTACACTTTTGCGGGGACCAGTGACATTACTACAGTAATCAGTGCTAACAATATGCACTGTTACTGTAATAATGACACTGGCAGGGAAGGGGTTAACCCAGGGGGTGATCAAAGGGTTAAGTGTGAGACTAGGGGAGTGTTTACTAACTGTATGGGGGAGGGACTTGTGGACTCAACACAGAGACCTGTGATTCTAAATAGGAGGATCACAGGCACTCTATGTTCATTCCAGAGAGAACAACGGTCTGCTGTGTTTACAACAGCAGACCCTCGTTCTCTCTTCACGGGGAGCGATTGTGGGTGCTCGGAGGCAATCACACCCACCAGCCCCGTGGATCGGCTTCCCCTCTGCCTATTGGAGGCAGGCGCGTGCCCCCAGGAGCACTCCTGTGAACCGTCGTACAGGTACAGCGGTTCGCGCTGCCAAGCCAATCTGCCGCAGTATATGTGTGGCAGGCAGTTGACAAGTGGTTAAAGAGGTAACAAACTATGAAAATGTTCCAATGTAGGATGAATATGCAATCCCTTTAGCTAACAGAGATGATTAAAGTGATTGTAAAGGGTATTTTTTGAAAACATGAATAAACATGTTATAATTACCTGCCCTGTGCACAGAGCAACCCGACCTTCCTCTAGGGTTCCCCATCAGAATTTCTGGCTCCTCCTCTTCTCAGTGTGCCACCATAAAAAGCCTTTTCCTATAGTGGAACACCTGTGGGCTCGATTCCAAGCAGCACTGCCCATGTCCATAGACACAGAGAGCACGACCCGGCCCCATCCCCTGCTCCCTTGTCACAGGAATTGATTGACAGCAGCAAGAGCCAATGGCTCCCACTGTTATCAGTCGGCCTTGTGAGGATGGAGAGAGCAAAGAGAGCCTCTTCTCTCCTTCACAACACTTGGTCAAGATCGGGCTCAGGTATATATAAATGAGGGGGGGGGGGGTTGGCGAGTGGAGCACACAGAAGGTTTTTTACCTGCCTTTAAAACCACTTTAACCACTCTAGATGAGAACATCATATCTGAGCCATTAACTAATGGCTCTCTGACGTCTGTGCTGGTACATGTTACGGAACTGGTGCCTCTATCTCTTATGTTAATGTATTTGTGATATACTGTAAAAATGTAATTTTTACATTTTCAGCTGCAAAACCAGAGTGAGTTGAGGGCCCCCACGGCCGAGAAAGCTGCTTTTTTTCTTGACGCAGCCATTTCATCACGCAAAAGTAGCCAACGGGACTGTGATGAAGATGACCACAGAAATTCTCATATGCTGTTTACTTTGCACATTTATCAGTACCGGATGGAAAAGAGTGGAAAAGGAGGCAGTAAGTAGAAGTCTATCTCATTACTATTTTCTAAGATTTCATTTCCGTCTGATATCCATCTGATAATATTTTTGGCTTTGTTGTCATAACCCTATGTAACTACATTTTTCTATTATTCATGGTAATGATGCATAGATATCTAGGTCAATAAAATCTACACCTTTGCTAAATGGCAGCTGTGAAAAATCCAGTGGAAAATAGGTCAAATTTGTAGTAGATTGCTGTTTATTCCCAAATGTAATTATCTGTGGTCTAAACAAGGTTCTGAACATGGTCATTTACACTGATGCTGCTTTCAATTTAGGGTCTGTTGTCTATGGTCAGAGTCATCCATACTGCCTTGTCTGAAACAAGAGTGGGGTAGCATAATAGTAAACATTGGAACATATATGTAGAGACATAGAAGAGTGACAACAGAAAAAGACCAAGTGGTCCATCAAGTCTGCCTTTTTTTTATTTTAGCATTTTAAAAATCCTACTAATATGTCGTTTAAATTGCTTTTACCTAAAGCTCCCAGTTATCACTTGTCACTTCTAATCTAGCTGTTGATTTGGTTCAGTCTATACCTATTGTGTGGATCTGGACTCAATTAGGTGTAATAAATAATCATATAAACATAAGTCATGACCTTTATATTTTCTTGCTTGATTTTTTGCACTAATGAACTTTTAGCATTTGGTGATCATGGGGACTTAAGCCTCACCCTTCTTTACCATAAAAATGTGGTGTGCATTAGCTATTTTTTTATGCCATTAGCATTTTTTCTGCAACATTCTTTTCGATTTGAAATAGTCTATGTATTAAGGTAGAAGGTGTGAGTCAAAAGAATTTGGGAGAAACCAGCCCTGTATATACGTATGAAAGACCATGAAAGAGAGGGGAAGAAAATTAATCTAACCCCACATAAATTGGGCTTTTCAATAGTTACTCCCAAATAAAATAGAACAGCCATATAAATACCTTGTTAAAAAAGTACAAAAATACATATAATTTAATATCCACAATCATATACAAAAAAACCTAATAACATATAGGGCCATAGACAAACGTAAGGCCCACAGGAACATTATACATACAATGACATCAATAATGTATGATGAATAAAAGTGCATGATGTGCCAACATGTTTCGCTGCATAAATATTCTGCTTCCTCGGGGGTCCTGCCATCCTCATACACTTCACAAACGTCACAAATAAGAAAGGTGAAGCAAATGAGGGAATAAAAAGGGAGGAAAGAAAAATTGTTGTCAGATGTGCTCCAATCAAGGGGAGACCAGAAGAAAAGCGCATCAAACACCACGGATACCCAGATATAATTATCTACCATAGGGTGCGTTGAAGCTCACCACTATAGGCTATGGGGTTTATCATACCGCCCATCATCAAAGATAAGGAAATGTGACCAATTTAAAGAGGAATAAATATATGTAGGATTAGCAGCATGATGCCTGGGTCTCCAGAGACCCCACCAGATCACAAAGCCGGGGTATCTGGGTAACCGTGGCATTTGATGCGCTTTTCTTCTGGTCTCCTCTTGATTGGAACACATCTGACAACAAATGTTTCTTTCCTCCCTTTTTATTCCCTCATTTCCTGCACCTTTCTTATTTGTGACGTTTGTGAAGTGTATGCGGATGGCAGGAGCCCTGAGGAAGCGGAATATTTCTACCGTGAAAAATGTTGGTACATCATGCACTTTTATCCGTCATACATTATTGATGTCATTGTATGTATAATGTTCCTGTGGGCCTTATGTTTGTCTATGGCCCTATATGTTATTAGGTTTTTTGTATATGATTGTGGATATTAAATATATGTATTTTTGTACTTTTTTAACAAGGTATTTATATGGTTGTGGTATTTTATTTGGGAGACACTATTTAAGAGCCCAATTTATGTGGGGTTAGATTAATTTTCTTCCCCTCTCTTTCTTGGTTTTTAATCCTTTTCAATTTAATGTTGTTTCCGCAAGAATTTTATTACATATTTAACTATTCAATTAGCACTAATCTAACACATAACTGTGTCCAGATATGCAACACTATGGGGTTAATTTACTAAGACTGTAGTGTGCAAAATCTGGGGAAGCTCTGCATAGAAACCAATCAACTTTTTTGTCAAAGATTAATTGAACAAGCTTCAGTTAGAAGCTGATTGGCTACCATGCACAGCTGCATCAGATCTTGCACTCTCTTGTTTTAGTAAATCAACCCCTATAGGTATGACCTCAACCAAATCAACAAGATATAACATCAGCAAATATTAAGAATAGAGCCAGATCAGAAGTGACAAGTAGAAACCATAGACTGGGAAATTTAAGGAAATTTCAACCACAAGTTCAGATATAGTTTGAAGTTGGAGAGAATTATTTTCCACTTGATTAATGACAATGGCACATAATAAGAAAGACAAGGAATGGGTCATTTCAGTCAATTTTTGTATGACAGGATACCAGAGTCTTTTTTTAGGTGACAGAAGTCAAACATTACCATAACTAATATGGTTTACTGAAAGAATATCGTTGATAAAAAAATACAATTAATTGTATTGACATGAGAAATTTTGGGGTTACACTTTTATTTCCTCAGTGCCGGTTCACACTATTGCGATGCGGGAAAACTGCGAATATACTGCGCTTTCCATCATCGCATCCGCATAACAGGCAGTTCACACTGCCATATGCAATACGCTGGGGGTGTCAATTCAAAGTTAACGGCACTCCCAGATCAGATCGCATATCGCAGTGCGATTTGACAGTTAGCACATGAATCGGATCTCACTGGTGTGAACCACCATGCGATCCGATTCTGCTGTGGACCAAAAAAAGGGTCCTGTGCGAGTTCACTGCGATTGCGGTGCAAATACAGCCATACAAACTGTATGGCTGAATTTGTACCGCACGCAGACATCACATCGCATGTGATCTTAGGAGCAGTGCACTCCGAATCATATGCAATGTCTGTGATCGCATTAGTGTGAACTGGCACTTAAATCTCCATTCTTTGATACATAGATTGGTTTTTTATTTGTCTTTGCAACTGAAAGTTCAACAACGACATGAGTAAATTTAGTTAATTTTGGACTCACTACCAACGTTTCTTGTATGCCCATGCCAAGGCATGTTAAAGCGGAGTTCCAGCCTTTTTTTTTTTTTTAATCACCCCCGTGATAGTCGCCAATTATGTATTGAAAATCGGCATCTGCTACATCTGACAACGTTTTTTGTGTCATTAAAAGTATTGGTACTCACTGTAGCCTCCTGATCCAGCAAGTGTCCATCCTGAGTGTGGGCATGTGAAGCCCACTAGGAGTCTCTTCTGGGATAAAGTGCTGCTGGCTACCCAGCAAGCACCTCCCGATCTCGCGCATGTGCAGTGGTACTTTATCACGGCCGTAGCAATGGAGCCTAGCATTGCGTCATTTCCAGTTTAGAAATAACGTGATGCTAGCCGCAGAGGATGCCCAATGACTCCTGGGATAGATTACACTGGTATCCCAGGAGCCAATGCGAAACAGCATATGACAAACCTCGCCGTGGCCGGGTTTGGACAGAGGTGGAGCTTTTTTTTTTAGAAATAAAGGTACTATACAAAAAAAAAAAAAAAAAATGACACTATCCAAAAAGGAATGGCAGAGTGATCAGCAACACATGCAAATTAGGGTGGAACTCCACTTTAATAATGCAAAGCCTTTTTAATAGCATAGTCCTAAGAGTAATTATATGGAGTGCTAGATGTAATGATCTGTTGTGACTTATTATAGCCAATCAGATATCTCAATGAGAATTATTAGGAACCTAGTGTAATGTAAAAGCCATTCCATCTTTTTGTACCATGTAATTAAATAACACTCTATTATCAGTTAAGGTATGTATTATACCTTCTAATTGTTTCCAAATTTTAGAAACTAATGAGACTGCAGTAAGCCATAGAAATATTTATGGCATTTTTAACCCTCAGGGAAAATTAGCTAGTGCTAATTTGTGTGTGGATAGATAGAGGGTTATGTTTATTTTCTCATATGTACAATGCAATTTTGATACATGTATGGTGCAAATTGTATATAGTTTATTCTGTGACAATCTTATATTTGTGATTACACCTGAATAGTAACGTTCTCTACATTTAATATGCTATCTTTCTCCTTAAAGAGTAACTCCACTTTTGTTGAGAAAAAAACATTCCCCTATGTACATTGCAGGGATTTTAACAAACTTTGTTGCAGATTCCTACCTTTGTTTTTCTGAAGAAATCACTGTGTGTTCCTCTGTGCCTCTGTGCTCAGTGAGTCTAATGGGAGTGGTTTCATATTTATCCACCAGCTGCAGCAGAATCAGGGCTCTAATAAGGAAAGTGGCAAGGCCTGCATCCCTTTAGACTTGATTTCTTATTGGGAGTATCCCTACAAAAATTACATTTATGTTGCAGGGGATGCCAAAAAATCTGACTTGTATCTTGGCTGGTATATATGGGAAAATCATTGAACCAATCACACAAGTACTAAATGATGTTTCAGGGGTGTGGTCAGTACACATTCTGTGTACAGAACACCTCCAGGTAGCCATATTGCAATGCATTTTAAAGAAAATTATACAGCTACAGATTGAACAGGAAAGGTTATTTTTATTAGCAGTCTTGTGTTGCACTTGTATACACTATATTACTTTCTTTTATTTGCTATTTTTTTCCCCACAAAAGTGGAGTTACTCATGGTGCTACATTGAATGTAAACCCAATCCCTAAAATATAAGTGTTATGTTTATGTCATTTTAAAGTAATTTTCAATGTTTATAATCTGAAGCTGTCATTAAAATTATACCTGGTAATACCTCCAAGAAGGCATTTCCTGGTATTGGGCGACAACACTCTTTCTCACAACCCTTCTCCTGGGTTGTCACCTAGGCTTCCAATGGCGACTACAAGTGGTTATTTACATCTTACACTGACATGGTCTAGTTTTTTACCATCAGAAAACTCACCCTGAGAAATCCTTTGCAGATATCGCTGGAGTACATGCACATAGACTGGACGTGGCTGCAAAGAGGCTGTAATAAATAAAAACGTAGATGCAATAAAATAGGAAACAAGTACTTTATTTAAAAAAATCAATTCTTTATTTAATACAGTGATTTAGCAAACTATATATCATCTCCTAGATTTATTCATACCTACCAGACTAAGCTAGTAACTTGATGTCATTTTACGTTTATTAAACTGCTAACGTGACATTTAAGACAGTTAAAGTTATTGAATCTACCTTTTAAACTTATGAATCAAAAGTAAGGCATGGGAGGGAACAAATTTGACCTGAGAAACTGAGGTTGGGATTCGCACTTTAGGGTAAGTTACCTGATAAGTCTAAGTTTAATATACTTAAAATCTAAACTTTCTTCTGTTGAAATTATTTGAGACTTAAATGAGATCTAAATGCATATTTCTCAAATAGTATCAAAAGAGTAAAACTTTTAGGAAATACAGTTATCAAACATGGTGAAACAAGTGGCAAATATACAGTTGTTGAAACATAACACATTTTTCATTCTCTCGGCAGTGTCAGGAGGCCGGAGTCGATTGCATCTTATTGATTTGGGAAGCTGTGTGAAGGTGCAGAGTAAGAATAGAGATGGAAACACAAGCTTATGTCTCTCACTGTCTGCTCTGGGCAATGTCATTCTAGCGCTGGTGAATGGCAGCAAACACATACCTTACAAGTAAGCAACTTAATCAGCCTTTCTGTACATATACTGTATATCAAAACATTGCTTGATCCTAATCATATTTAACATTTTGAAAATATATCTTAAGAAACAAATTATATTTACATGTTTTTAATATATGTAGAAAAAGATGGAAATCATACTTTATAAAAACACCCAAAATTATCCTGACCTAAAGTCGTCAGTGACAGTACTATTAACCTTCCTAGCGGTATTCCCGAGCGTGGCTCAGGGTTAAATTTCAGAGCCAAAAGCGGTAACCCCGAGCCACACTCGGGGTACCACCAGAAGCATCACTGGGTCCTGTAAAAGAGGTTTCTTACCTTGTCACCGGGATCCAGCGATGAGTCCGGCTGTGTCTATCCTCCCGATCATCTCCGTGCCCCGGCTTCCGTCTCCTGCGACGTGACGTTCGCAGGGGGGTGGAACCGGCGGCAAATTCAAATGTAAAAACACACCAAACACACTGATACCATTCAAAATAAAAAAAAAATCACATTCGTTTGCCCCCCAGTGCCCTTTTCTGCAGTTTTACTGTACTTTTTATGTAAATATATATATATATATATATATATATATTTATATATACGTGTGTATATATATATATATATATATATATACACACACACACATATATATATATATATATATATATATATATATATATATATATATATATACGTAATTCTTGTGAATGAGCAGCCCAAACCAACTGTATACATTATATATAAATATATATATATATATATACATATATATATATAATATATGTATACATAATATATGTATACATACTTATATATATATATACATATATATATATAATATATATAATAAATGTATGCAGTTGCTTTGGGCTGCTCATTCACAAGAATTGCATGCAAAATAATGGTACCGCTTTCAGCACCTAAAATCCAAAAGAATCATTAAACGTCCCCCCAACATTGTGGCAATGCTGCTAACGCCCCCTTCTGCACTGGTGCTCAGTTGCAGTGCTCTTTAATCCCCCCAAATGCAATTGGTGGTCAGTGGCAGTGCTAATAACCCCGCCTCCAAGTTGCAGTGATATTTAACACTCCACATTGGTGTTCAGCTGCAGTGTTTTTGAACACCCCCCCCCCCCCCCACCAACTTACATTGCTTGCCAGTTGCAGTGCTTTTTAACCACCCCCCTCTGCATTGCTGATCAGTGGCAGTGTTTTTTTACCCCCCTCTCTGCATTGCTGGTCAGTGGCAGTGAAATGTAACCTCCTAGCATTGGTGATTGCTTACCTGATTACACACACTCGTGTCGTGGTCTCTCTCTAGTGAGATTGGGACATTGCAATAATGCTTGTTTATACAAATGTAAAAAGAGAAAAAAGGAATAGGCAACGACATGACTTCTTGACATTGGCACTTTACTTTTACTGTAGGGAGGAGATCACTCTGCCTGACAGTGGAGTTTATTTCAATGTCAAGTGCTGGAATGCAGCACTGCCACTCTGCTACCCTCTGGGGTGCAACGGGTGGTGGACCCAGCCATAAACATGACAGGCCTCACATAAAGAGCCTGTGAGCGGCGTGTTGAGCACAACTGATATATATTTTCTAGCATGACTTGTATATCATGTCTGGTCTGCAAAAAAGAGCCTGCTCGCTCACAGTTTTCTTTTCAGCCTTGTAACTGTGATTTTCAAATCTACTGGCTCTTAGCTAATAGATTTTTTTTTCTGAAAACAAGGATGCATTCCCTGGTGTGTTAGCTTTGAAACTTGAGCCTTATATCATTTTTTAAAAGTCAGAATTTAGCAGTTAGGGTATATCTTTTGTCAATAATGTGTATTACAACAAAAATATATTAGACTTCATTAGACTCAATTCATAAGGCTAACACACCTGTATAAAGATCTTTATTATTAACAAAGTAACATTTTTTTTTTTTAGCTGATAACAGTGAGATTGAGTGCTATACTCACATCGCTAAAATAGAGATCTGTATCCCTCTGTTAAAGATTTGTAATTTGAGCCTTTTGTCTCTACACACATTTATACACTTTCTTTTATATTAACTACTTACCGCCTGCCCACCATCAAATGACGGCGGATCGGTGCGGCTCTCGTTGTGGGACGACGTGATATGACAGCGCCCCAGAACGGCTTCTCTTGCATGCCCGCAGGGGCGCGCCGTGTGGCGATCGTGGCTGCTCCGTGTTGCTAGGACATGGCGCAACACGGAACGGTCCAATCACAGCCGGTCACATGTATATTAGGAAGTGCCATTTTTCAAATCTCCTCGCCTCACACTGACAGAGTGTGTGGTGAGGAGAGCCGATCAGTGGCTCCTCCTCAAAGAGGACTCTAGTACAGGTAATCAGGGCACTGCTCATCAGTGCCCTGATTACAGAAAGTTAAAAAAACAGTGCCTACCATCGGTGCCCACAGTGCCCACAATCAGTGCCTATAGTGCTGCCAGTCAGTGCCCATCAGTGCCTGATAATCTGTGCCGTCCATCTGTATCCGCCAGTTTCCATCAGTGCCGCCCGTCAATGCTCATCAGTGCCGCCTGTCAGTGCCTATCAGTGCCACTTGTCAGGGCCCATCAGTGCTGCCCATCAGTGCCA
The DNA here is from genome assembly GCF_965119305.1 of Pelophylax lessonae. Taxonomy (NCBI): domain Eukaryota; kingdom Metazoa; phylum Chordata; class Amphibia; order Anura; family Ranidae; genus Pelophylax; species Pelophylax lessonae. The sequence goes on along the minus strand of NC_138770.1, from coordinate 552,340,542 downwards.
CCTCTCAGTGCCCATTAGTGCCGCATATCAGTGCCGCCTATCAGTGCTCATCAGTGCCACCTATCAGTGCCATCTATCAGTGCCCATCAGTGTGGCATATTAGTACCTCCTCATCAGTGCCACCTCATCAGTGCCCATAAGTGCCACCTCATCAGTGACCATCAGTGCCACCTCATCAGTGCCCATCAGTGCAGCCTATCAGTGCCGCCTCATCAGCGCACATCAGTGCAGGAGAAATATTACTTCTTTTCAAAATTTACTGACAGAAAATAAGAAAAACTTTTTTTTTTTTAGCTGATAACAGTGAGATTGAGTGTTATACTCACATCGCTAAAATAGAGATCTGTATCCCTCTGTTAAAGAGGGAAGCTCCGCTTTACTGCTTACACCCCCTCCAGTGCCACATTTGGCACCTTTCGGTAGGAAGCCGTGCAGGGGCGCCGTGGTGACCTACGTCATTTGTGCCCCCCTCCACCTTCCCCCCGCTGCCTTCTGGGAGACACACATAGGTCCCAGAAGACAGCGGGACCATTCAGAAAGCTCTTATGACTGCACATAAGAAAACAGGCTGTGAAGCCACAAGGCTTCACTTCCTGATTCCCTTAGTAAGGATGCCAGCACCTGCACCCAGAGCCGATGGACAGGTTGGCTTCCGATGCTGACACTGCGGGCTCCCTGGACAGGTAAGTGTCCTTATATTAAAAGTCAGCAGCTACAGTATTTTTTGTTTCCCCAGGCTGGAACTTTAAGGGGGGAAGGGTGACAGTTGGAAGAAACGCAGCTCAACAGCAATTTTTTGCTACCTCCCCAACTGCAAGTCTAAACAAGGCCTAGGGCAGTGATTGCGAACCTTGGCACCCCAGATGTTTTGGAACTACATTTCCCATGATGCTCAACGACACTGCAGAGTGCATGAGCATCATGTGAAATGTAGTTTCAAAACATCTGGGGTGCCAAGGCTCGCCATCACTGGCCTAGGACCTCATTCACATGGGGCATACTACAGCAAGGCTGTGTTTAGCTGCACAGGGATGCACAAGTGTTCCGTGCATCCCCATGCAGGCAGTCGTGTCAATGTCAATTGGGAAAAAGTGGCTGCAAGGGAATGCACAGATGTTCCGTGCATTCCTGGGTAGGCAGTCCAATTCATTTTAATTGGAACACAGAGAATGTATGGGCACAGCCACTGTTCCCAACTTGACATCTGTGTGGGTGCATGTCCCTGAATACTGTCTGCGTTTGGGACCATGCACCTACAACCGAACAGATGTCATATTTGTCTTTACAGCCGCTGCATCCCAATTGACATGCATAGGACTACCTTCACATGGATGCACAGAGCACCCGTGCATCCCTGTGCGGGTAAACACGGCTTTTCATATGGCCCTCATGGGCATACACTTTAGTACACCCCATGTGAACAAGAATTTAGCAGGAATTTTGTAAGTTATGTTGTGCTTTGTATGCTATTAAGGATTTTGGTGTTTTTTTGCGTTAAACCAGCAATTTGATAAACATTTGCACTGCACAACTATTGTGCCCCTATAGTAGCACCTTCTTTCTATTCTACTGGTTATGTTCTTTGAGTAAATATATATAGTTTGGGGGGGTCTTTTACAAACTCTGATAGCTGTAAGTGAAAAATTAAAACCTACAGCTTTTTAAAGAAAAATGCTTATATACAGTTTTGCGTACATTCGATTTTCACTATTTTGCAAAATTCACAAATATTTGTTATTTACAGTGCTTTGCGAAAGTATTCGGCCCCCTTGAACTTTACGACCTTTTGCCACATTTCAGGCTTCAAACATAAAGATATGAAGCTGTAAGTCGCTTGGGGTATGTCTCTATCAGTTTTGCACACCGAGAGACTGAAATTTTTGCCCATTCCTCCTTGCAAAACAGCTCGAGCTCAGTGAGGTTGGATGGAGAGCGTTTGCGAACAGCAGTTTTCAGTTCTTTCCACAGATTCTCGATTGGATTCAGGACTGGACTTTGACTTGGCCATTCTAACACCTGGATATGTTTATTTGTGAACCATTCCATTAAATATTTTGCTTTATGTTTTGGATCATTGTCTTATTGGAAGACAAATCTCCGTCCCAGTCTCAGGTCTTTTGCAGACTCCATCAGGTTTTCTTCCAGAATGGTCCTGTATTTGGCTCCATCCATCTTCCCATCAATTTTAACCATCTTCCCTGTCCCTGCTGAAGAAAAGCAGGCCCAAACCATGATGCGGCCACCACTATGTTTGACAGTGGGGATGGTGTGTTAAGGGTGATGAGCTGTGTTGCTTTTACGCCAAACATAACGTTTTGCATTGTTGCCAAAAAGTTCGATTTTGGTTTCATCTGACCAGAGCACCTTCTTCCACATGTTTGGTGTGTCTCCCAGGTGGCTTGTGGCAAACTTTAAACAACACTTTTTATGGATATCTTTAATAGGGATGCACCGAAATGAAATTCTTGGCCGAAGCCGAATAATAATGAAATGCTTGGCCGAAGGCCGAAAACCGAATACCGAACGAGGTGTTTCGCATTTTTTCCATTTATTTTGCCAATTTTTTGTCCTCTCTCTTGTCCCTCTCTCTCTCTCGTCCTCTCATGTCTCTCTCTCTTGTCCTCTCATGTCTCTCTCTCTCTCTCTCTTGTCCTCTCATGTCTCTCTCTCCCTAAATGTTACTGTAGGGAATGGGATTCAGTGCACACTGCAGCCTTGTACCATAGGGTTAATGTTAGTGACACTGTAGGGATTGGGAAGGATGCTGGGAATGGAAATCAGGAAGCATGCAGGCAGCCTTGTAAATTTTAATTGCAGATACAGGGCACTGGGCAGGTCAGGGTTAATATGGTAACATCAATTACTCAGTGACAGTCAGTCAGTGTCAGTGTGGACTCGATCAGATTATACAGTGACAGACAGTCTCTCATAGTGGTGGTAGTAGGAGGCTGGAGGTGGACTAGTAGGAGCCTGGAAAGGAGCACAGCCGCATACATACATTACTCACTTGTGCACTGCAGCCCGCCCCACACATTCAGTGAGTCTTACTCTCCTCCCTAGTTTTTACAATGGCACATTCAGGAAGCCAATCACGCCGTGAGTAGCGGCACAGCGGAACCAATCAGGTGTGCAGGCACGCGATTGGTTCGCTGTGCAGCTAATCACGACGTGATTGGCTCCCTGAATGTGCCATTGAAAAAACTAGGGAGGAGAGTAAGACTCACTGAATGTGTGGGGCGGGTTGCAGTGCACGAGTGAGTAATGTATGTATGCTCACCGCTGAAGTGTCCCGGCTTCCCCTCCTAACACGGAAGTCTGTGAGTCCTCCTGTCCTCCTCCGAGTCCCTTCCCCCTGCCTATGTAAATATCGTAACCTCGGCGATATGAATATCGCCTACGGCTACAGAACGATAGTCGATATCATATCGACTATCGTTCAGCCCTATTGTTCGGCACAAATTTATTCGGCCTTTTTACTTATTCGGCCGAACACCGAAAGTGCTTTTTTTGCTATTTTCGGCCGAATAATGTTCGGTTGCCGAACATTCGGTGCATCCCTAATCTTTAAGAAATGGCTTTCTTCTTGCCACTCTTCCATAAAGGCCAGATTTGTGCAGTATACGACTGATTGTTGTCCTATGGACAGAGTATCCCACCTCAGCTGTAGATCTCTGCAGTTCATCCAGAGTGATCATGGGCCTCTTGGCTTCATCTCTCATCAGTCTTCTCCTTGTATGGGCTGAAAGTTTAGAGGGACGGCCAGGTCTTCGTAGATTTGCAGTGGTCTGATACTCCTTCCATTTCAATATTATAGCTTGCACAGTGCTTCTTGGGATGTTTAAAGCTTCTGAAATCTTTTTGTATCCAAATCCGGCTTTAAACTTCTCCACAACATTATCTCGGACCTGCCTGGTGTGTTCCTTGTTCTTCATGATGCTCTCTGCGCTTTAAACGGACCTCTGAGACTATCACAGTGCAGGTGCATTTATACTGAGACTTGATTACACACAGGTGGATTCTATTTATCATCATTAGTCATTTAGGTCAACATTGGATCATTCAGAGATTTTGCTGCACTGAAAGTAAAGGGGCTGAATAATTTTGCACGCCCAATTTATCAGTTTTTTTTTGTTAACAAAGTTTGAAATATCCAATAAACTTTGTTCCACTTCATGATTGTTTCCCACTTGTTGTAGATTCTTCACAAAAAATTACAGTTTTATATCTTTAGGTTTGAAGCCTGAAATGTGGCAAAAGGTCGCAAAGTTCAAGGGGGCCGAATACTTTCGCAAGGCACTGTATTAACTCAATACAGGTTAAACATTTATATTTATTTGATAAGTGGATTTGGGAGGGCCCAATAAAATATTTGGCCAGGGTCCAATCAGTATTAAAGACAGCCCTGAGTTTACTTTCTTAATAACTCTTTTCAGCTTAATCAAATCCCTTAAAAGTGGTTTACCTTTTCTTTTGACAGTTCCATTTTCAAATATCTCATAAATCTAAATATATATATAAAACATTCAACGCTACAGTATACAGTGTTTTATATAATAGATATCCTTTTATTGTCCTTCATCTTATTCCCCAGATCTGTTTTCATAAATTATTTTATAACGTACTGTATATATGCATTAAATGATTTTATATTGCATGAGCTAATATCATGATCTGTAAAAATCCAATTTTTTTTTTTTTAACCTACGCAGCGTTTTATCTTGTTAAAGAAGAAATAAAAACAAACAGCTTCATTTGTCGCCTGTGACAGCTCTGTGAATGTAGCCTGAGCAGCTTCTGAAAAATTAGAAAAAATACGCACAGGGAGAATATGAAAAGTGCTCATTTTTCTTCATCAGTGTCATGCTGTGAGAGGCTGCAGGAGAGTCTGAATTCATTAGTATGCACTCTCAGCTTTCTGATTAAAGTCAGTTCAACACAACCTAAATGTGTGCATTTAATTCTTTTAGCAAAGAATCTTCTAGTTTTTAAATGCTCAAGTGTCCATTTGCATGGTGTTTTGAAAAAGTAAAAACCCATGAAGGTTACAAATACCCAATCAAGTCCACCACATAGTACAATTAGTGCTAACTAATTTGATTTCAGGTTACTGAATTCTAAAAATGATTGCCACACATAACTGTCCTTTGCACAGGATTGTTGCATTTTACACCTGTTTTTGTTTTTAAAGCGGTTGTAAACCCTAAAATAAAAAAAAAAAAACCTGCAAGACAAAGGCATAATGAGCTAGTATGCATCGCATACTAGCCCATTATGTGTAACTTACCTTAGAACGAAGCCCCGACACAGACCCCCGGACATCGCTGCGATGATCCCTCGCCGTCTCTTCCGGGTTCGGTGGCTTCGGCGCGGTGATTGGCCGGAAAAGACGGCTCCGGCGCGATAATTGGCCGGAGCCGCGATGACGTCACTCCCGCGCATGCTCCCGGAAAAAAAATGGAAGGTCTCCCCGGACCTTCAGAGCGCATGCGCCACTCGCGCGAGCGGCTGCATGCACTGTAAATATCTCCTAAACCATGCCGGTTTAGGAGATATTATTTGTACCTACAGGTAAGCCTTATTATAGGCTTACCTGTAGGTAAAAGTTTCAAAGAGCGGGATACTACCGCTTTAACCACTTTAAAACTAGAAGGATTTGCTCCCTTAATGACCAGGCCCTATTTTGCAATTTGGCATTGCGTTACTTTAACGGACAATTGCGCGGTAGCGCGGCGCTGTACCCAAATAAAATTGACGTCCTTTTTTCCCACAAATAGAGCTTTCTTTTGGTGTTATTTGATCACCTGTGCGATTTTTTTTGCGCTATAAACAAAAAAATAGCGACAATTTTGAAAAAAAAAACTATTTTTCACATTCTGCTATATAACATTCTCAAAAAAAAAAAATCAAAAAATCTAAATTTTTTAACATTTTAGGCCAATTTGTTTTCTGCTACATATTTTGGTAAAAAAAAAAAATCACAATAAGCGTATTTTAATTGGTTTGCGCAAAAGTAATTGCATCTACTAACTATGGGAAAGATTTATGTCATTTTTTCTTGTTTTTTTTTTACTAGCAATGGCGGTGATCTGCGATTTTTTGCAGGACTGCGACATTGCTGCGACAGATCTGACCCCTAACTGACATTACTACAGTTATCAGTGCTAAAAATATGCACTGGTACTGTAATAATGACACTGGCAGGGAAGGGGTTAACCCTGTGGTTGATCAAGGGGTTAAATGTGAGCCAAGGGGAGTGATTCGGGGGGGGGCGTGGCTTCTGAAATGACTTGTGGTCCTATATAGAAGGTTCACATGGGCTCTATGATCATTCCAGGGAGAAGAACTGTCGGCTGTGTTTACAACAACCCACCGTCCTTCTCTCTCAGCAGGGAGCGATCGCGGGTGTTAGGCGGCAATCAGAGCCGCCTGACACACACATCGGCTTCCCCGCCGATGATCGGGGCGGGAGCGCGCCGCCGTCAGGACGCACTCGCCCCCTAGCTGCCACCAGGTGAGCAACGTATCCGTACGTTGTTTTGCCTGTACGAGCCACTCTGCCGCCGTACATATACAGTAAGCAGTCGGCAAGTGGTTTATAAGTGCATACAGTAATACAATCCTGAGACAATATATCCCATTCAATAGCAAGTTTCGAATAGTACATAGGAGATGTAGCCCATGAGGGAGGAAAGGTGTTGGCACAAAAAGTGTATGAAGACCTCACGCACTACCAACACACCTAACCTATAATGTTTTTTTATGTGCTGCTGCTACCACCTACTATGTCTTCTCACATCCATAAAATTAAGATAATAATAACAGGGTATAGCGTTGCTCTATAGTGACAAAAGTTATTTAAAAAAATAAAAGGTGTATAAGTATATGTATTGTAAGGGATTAGCTCGGAGGTAGGCGTGGATGACCCCTTTGGGGGTGCGTTTTCACAGAGAGATAGCCGAGCAGTGGTTGCAAACAACACTTTGTTTTATTCATGCAATTTACTTCACACAATTGCAAGCCTCAAAACAGCCAAAATAAAATAAAACAAAATAAATCCTTGCCACTGTGGGCGGCTACCTTCTCACACACTGGAACCTATCTAATGAAGTCTGTCCCCAACCTACTGTTGGGCAGACTTTGCTGATCCTACAGCAGACTATCAATAGTCCATTTATAATCTCTTCACACAGCAAACAGTTCATTTAACACGTCCCTTTTCCTCTTCATATGGAACATGTCCCTTTGTTTCTTCACACTCTTCTCATTGAACACAGTTCATTTGCTTGTCTCTCCACATAGCAAGCAGTGCATTTATTTCTTTCCACATACAAATAGTTTCTCTTCTCACCTTGAGACGATCCAAGACCTCACTTCGAGTAGTCTTCACACTTGTTAACCCTCCTTAGCGCACATCACTTCAGGGGGTCTTCTCCCATGCTCACCAGCTTGTCGGGAGGCACTCATCTGTCTGTCCTCCTCTCCCAGCCCACACGGCGACAGGAGGCAGCAGTCCTTCTCCCATGCCCACACGGCGTCGGGAGGCACACGTATGTCTGTCCTCCTCTCCCAGCCCACATGGCGACAGGAGGCAGCAATCCATAGACTTCCTTTGGACAAATTATAGAGGCCTTAACTTCCTCATTCCGAACAGCTGAAGGCCTTTCAACTTTCTTAGACAGTTCTGGCTACCTCTGCAGCCGACACCCTATAGTAATTGGTGATTTGTCTAACCCAGGTGGAAGTGTAGCTCCTGTCTGTGACTACATTCACAGATTTACCTGACTTCCTGTCACAGTATTTTCAAAAAAAATAATTAATTTGTGAATAAATACACTGATGTGTTATAAATAAATACATTTCAAAATCTTTTACACTTATTATAATTCAGCCCCAAAAATTACCACAAAAATAATAATGTTGATAATACCACACTCCTACTGCTCCCAAAATATACTCTCACAGGGTCAATCACAATAAAGCTGAAGGTAGCACGCTCACTGTGACCAGTCCATATGCTAACAAATCTGTTCATAAACAAAGTCTATATTTCCAAGTACTACACTGTCCACTTTATTCATACATATCCACTCCTGAATGACCGTGTTACACCCATGGCCCGCTTCTGTGCACTTAAATGCTCAACTCTGATATTGGAACTATACAAATTATATCATATTGGCCACACAGGCTTGTGATCCCTCACTGTGGATCATAAAGGAAATCAACCTCTCCTCCTTCCAGGATGCGAACTTTCAAGTGGGGGGAAAATAGTAGACAGTTTCCTTTAAAAGGTCCGGTTTTACATCTCCATAATGAAGAGTAACACTCCAAGGGAAAGAAACACATATTGCCAATAGTTCAATATTATTAAAAACAATATGCTGCTTTATTAAAATAAATATGCAATCACAAGTACAGGCAAAAGGTAAACTTTAAGGAAATACTCAGTAATGACCTGGAAAATGCAATTCACGGTAACTCACACCCACTTCCAGTTTAGATCCGTATCAGAAGTGACGGTACCAGCCCCAATGAATACATCCACACTTGAACTCCACTCTCAAAATTTGAGAGATCAGACTCATGGAAGATCTCAGAGCTCCACTAAATACATTCTATACCTACGAATGAGTTTGGGATCCATGGATGTGCTTCAAGGCTCTTGCTTCAAATGTCTCCCAGACCTTGTCCTATCCCTCCCCACATCCCTCTGCAGCTCACTGCTAAACTCCTAGGACTTCTTTACTCCTCTTTGTACTTAACATTTTTTTTCCTTTTTTCTCTCTTTCTGTTTTTCTGTTCTTAAATGCACCTTTATGTTGGTTTCTATAACAGCAGCACAGTCCCTTAACTACAATTCAACTGTAGAATTCAATTTTGGACGTGCCACACACACCCTAAAAAATGATCAAAGTTTGCAGTATAGGTATAGCAGGTTCCGTCCTACTGCCAGTCTGCCCCCTCTTACCCCCGTTTGCCAGTAATTCTCAGTTCTTAAAATTAAAGTATTAATACAGCATCTATAACAGTAGCTGCTATCAAAAAAGGCTATTTGAGTGTACAGTCAGGCCCATAAATATTGGGACATTGATACAATTCTAATCTTTTTGTCTCTATACACCACCACAATGGATTTAAAATGAAACAAACAAGATGTGCTTTAACTGCAGACTTTCAGCTTTAATTTGAGGGTATTTACATCCAAATCAGGTGAACAGTGTAGGAATTACAACAGTTTGTATATGTGCCTCCCACTTTTTAAGGGACCAAAAGTAATGGGACAGATTAACAATCATAAATCAAACTTTCACTTTTTAATACTTGGTTGCAAATCCTTTGCTGTCAATTAGAGCCTGAAGTCTGGAACGCATAGACATCACCAGACACTGAGTTTCATCCCTGGTGATGCTCTGCCAGGCCTCTACTGCAACTGTCTTCAGTTGCTGCTTGTTCTTGGGGCATTTTCCCTGCAGTTTTGTCTTCAGCAAGTGAAATGCATGCTCAAGCGGATTCAGGTCAGGGGATTTACTTGGCCATTACATAACATTCCACTTCTTTCCCTTAAAATCTCTTTGGTTGCTTTCGCAGTATGCTTCGGGTCATTGTCCATCTGCACTGTGAAGCGCCGTCTAATGAGTTCTGAAGCATTTGGCTGAATATGAGCAGATAATATTGCCCGAAACACTTCAGAATTCCTCCTGCTGCTTTTGTCAGCAGTCACATCATCAATAAATACAAGAGAACCAGTTCCATTGGCAGCCATACATGCCCACGCCGCGACACTAACACCACCATGCTTCACTGATGAGGTGGTATGCTTTGGGTCATGAGCAGTTCCTTTCCTTCTCCATACTCTTCTCTTCCCATCACTCTGGTACAAATTGATCTTGGTCTCATCTGTCCATAGGATGTTGTTCCAGAACTGTGAAAGCTTTTTTAGATGTTGTTTGGCAAACTCTAATCTGGCCTTCCTGTTTTTGAGGCTCACCAATGGTTTACATCTTGTGGTGAACCCTCTGTATTCACTCTGGTGAAGTCTTCTCTTGATTGTTGACTTTGACACACATACACCTACCTCCTGGAGAGTGTTCTTGATCTGGCCAACTGTTGTGAAGGGTGTTTTCTCCACCAGGTAAATAATTATTTGGTCATCCACCACAGTTGTTTTCCGTGGTCTTCCAGGTCTTTTGGTGTTGCTGAGCTCACCGGTGCATTCTTTCTTTTTAAGGATGTTCCAAACAGTTTATTTGGCCACACCTAATGTTTTTGCTATCTCTCTGATAGGTTTGTTTTGTTTTTTCAGCCTAATGATGGCTTGCTTCACTGATAGTGACAGCTCTTTGGAGCTCATATTGAGAGTTGACAGCAACATATTCCAAATGCAAATAGCACACTTGAAGTTAACTCTGGACCTTTTATCTGCTCCTTGTAAATGGGATAATGAGGGGATAACACACACCTGGCCATTAAACAGCTGAGCAGCCAATTGTCCCATTACTTTTGGCCCCTTAAAAAGTGGGAGGCACATACACAAACTGTTGTAATTCCTACACCTTTCACCTGATTTGGATGTAATTACCCTCAAATTAAAGCTGAAAGTCTACAGTTAAAGCACATCTTGTTTGTTTCATTTCACATCCATTGTGGTGGTGTATAGAGCCAAAAAGATTAGAATTGTGTCCCTGTCCCAATATTTATGGACCTGACTGTAAATCAACACTGTTCAGAGGTGAAATAGAGGGATACCAAGTAACACTGAAAAAAGTAAATAATTAAAAAAAAATTGTCACTATTGGACCCCGTTCACACTGGGGCGACCTGTCAGGCGACCTGGTCGCCTGACAGGTCGCCGTAGGTCGCCTGCCATAGAGAAGCTGTGGACCCGTTCTAATAGGAGCGACACAAGGAGCTGCGCACCGCGACCTGTGAGGTCGCCCCGGCAAGTAGCGTCGCCCCAGTGTGAACGGGGTCTTAAACCCCTATTAACTCTTGGGTTATATTCACACTGGTGATTTAGGCGGTGTGGACAGTCGCAAATAACTGCGGCCATCGGTAACCTGCGGCCAACAGGAGTTGCATCTAGCCACTCACAGCAGCAATAGGAATCAAAAGATTTCTACCTCTGCAATTCTCACTGGTCATCCAACGCACCCTAATGCACCTAAAATCGCACATGACACTTTTTTTGATATGCAGTGATTTACCTAATATTATTGCATCACTAGGGTCCTCACTCTTTGAAATACCACTAGTTTCTGTCTGGCACTAATTGTTAGTTTTTATGAGGTATTTATTGAGCTGAAAAAAGTGACATTTTTGCTGGATGATTTGTAGGGAAAAATATTAATTCATGTATATGGATGGAATTTTTTGATGAGAAAATGATTGTGAAATAAAATAACAAACCTAGCTGACTTGACTTATATGTCTTGGGAATTGACCATGAGCTATGATGGGGAATGCTGAACTACAGTATACACTGTATGAATTTTATGCCACTGTAGACATTTGTCTGTGACATTTGTGGTAATGTTTGTATGTCATGTAAGTAATATTTCTCTTTACACAGAACTAAAGAAGACAGTTGATAGGATTCCCTGCTCCTTGTCCCCTGTGACTAGCACATTGATGTCATTTTTAGGGCCAACATGCTTAGATCTTGTTTTTAGTGCTCCTTAAGAGGAACTCTGGTCAGGTTTTTTATAAATAAAAGTCAGCAGCTAAAATACTGTAGCTGGTGACTTTTAATAAAAAGATACTTACCAGTCCAGAGATCCAGCAATGTCTTCACCCTGTTCTTTGTTGGTCTTTAGGTCCCTGGCACCGCCATGTTGATTGTGGGAAGCTGGCTGTGGCTCCCTGTGGCTTAACAGCTGGCTCCCCACTGTGCATTCGTGAGTTGCACTGCTCCTTCTGAATGGTGCTGCAGCCACCATATATTATGTTGTGTTTTTGGATTCAAATACACTTTGCTGCAGCTATTCAGGTTCAAACTATAGCTAGATATTGATTTTTGTAATTGGGCCTGATGGTTCTTATCTGACTAATGAGGGCATCATATATACAACACAAGTAAGAATGTGTAAACTGCCAGATATATGCTATTATATTAACAGCACTGAGAGCAGACATTCTTGTGCGAAAGGTATACATAATTCTTACTGTAGATATGCAAGTGCCCATTTCCGAAGCCATCTAATTAACAATGCCATGTGATAATGAATTTTGAGATTCTTCATTGTGAGGAGCGAAGCAAGAGATAACATGGAAGCAGTATGAGCTGCATTTAGAGCCTAAATAGCTACAGAGATGCTGATAAATGTAATTAATGGTTTCTTAATAAAACTTCCCTAGTGGATTTATTAGAAAATGTATATTCATTATAAACCAGCTTTTATCAACAGAGCAGGATTTAAATGTAGTATAAATTGTCTTGTGATAAAAGGGGCAAGTATTGTTCAGGACTAGTAAATTAGCTAAATGCTTGTATATGTTTTATAGTATATAGGAAAGTATTGGTTCTAAAGTCATTAATGCACTGAAAACCTAATCTGTGTTTATTCACATCAGTTTCAATTAACAAGTTAATTGAGCTTGTCATACTTTACAATGCACATAGAATCAAATGATTTAGATGTACATACCCTCAAATTAAACCTGAGAGTGTGCACTTTCAGCCCATATCTATTATATAACTATAGCTTGAATATGTTTTGGTAAATATCTAGAAAAATCTAAAATTGTGCCTGTGTTCAAATATAAATATACCTAACTACATACATATAAATATATATATATACAGCATCTCAAAAAAGTGAGTACACCCCCTCACATTTTTGTAAATATTTTATTATATCTTTTGATGTGACAACACTGAAGAAATGACACTTTTCTACAATGTAAAGTAGTGAGTGTACAGCTTATATAACAGTGTAAATTTGCTGTCCCCTCGAAATAACTCAACACATGGCCATTAATGTCTAAGCCGCTGACAACAAAAGTGAGTGCACCCCTAAGTGAAAGTGTCCAAATTGGGTGCAAAGTGTCAATATTTTGTGTGTCCACCATTATTTTCCAAAACTGCCTTAACCCTCCTGGGCATGGAGTTCACCAGAGCTTCACAGGTTGTCACTGGAGTCTTCCTTCACTACTCCATGACGACATCATGGAGCTGGTGGATGTTAGAGACCTTGCACTCCTCCACCTTCTGTTTTAGGATGCCCCACAGATGCTCAATAGGGTTTAGGTCTGGAGACATGCTTGGCCAGTCCATTACCTTTACCCTCAGCTTCTTTAGCAAGTCAGTGGTCATCTTGGAGGTGTGTTTGGGGTTGTTATCATCTTGGAATACTGCCCTGCGGCCCAGTCTTCGAAAGGGAGGACATCATGCTCTGCTTCAGTACGTCACAGTACATATTGGCAATCATGGTTCCCTCAATGAACTGTAGCTCCCCAGTGCCGGCAGCACTCATGCAGCCCCAGACCATGACACTCCCACCACCATGCTTGACTGTAGGCAAGACACACTTGACTTTGTTGTCCTCACCTGGTTACTGCCACACACGCCTAACACCATCTGAACCAAATAATATCTTGGTCTCATCAGACCACAGGACATGGTTCCAGTAATCCATGTCCCTAGTCTGCTTGTCTTCAGCAAACTGTTTGCGGGCTTTCTTGTGCATCATTTTTAGAAGAGGCTTCCTTCTGAGACAACAGCCATGCAGACCAATTTGATGCAGTGTGTGGCATATGGTCTGAGCACTGACAGGCTGACCCCCCCACTCCTTCAACCTCTGCAGCAATGCTGGCAGCACTAATGTGTCTATTTTCCAAAGACAACCTCTGGATATGACGCTGAGCACGTGCACTCAACTTCTTTGGTTGACCATGGCGAGGCCTGTTCTGAGTGGAACCTGTCCTGTTAAACCGCTGTATGGTCTTGGCCACCGTGCTATAGCTCAGTTTCAGGGTCTTGGCAATATTCTTATAGCCTAGGCCATCTTTATGTAAATTCTTTTTTTTCAGATCCTCAGAGAGTTCTTTGCCATGAGGTGCCATGTTGAACTTCCAGTGACCAGTCTGAGAAAGTGAGAGTGATAACACCAAATTTAACACACCTGCTCCCCATTCACACCTGAGACCTTGTAACACTAACAAGTCACATGACATCAGGGAGGGAAAATGGCTAATTGGGCCAAATGTGGACATTGTCACTTTGGGGTGTACTCACTTTTGTTGCCAGTGGTTTAGACATGAATGACTGTGTGTTGAGTTATTTTGAGGGGACAGCAAATTTACACTGTTAGAGAAGCTGTACACTCACTACTTTACATTGTAGCAAAGTGTAATTTCTTCAGTGTTGTCACATGAAAAGATATAATAAAATATTTACAAAAATGTGAGGGGTGTACCCACTTTTGTGAGATACTGTATCTACAATGAGGTTTTTTTTTAATTCTATTTTTTCATTTGGATATTTTTTTTATGTATTTACTGTTTATTTATGTGTCTTTTAAATGTTCATTTAGGGATAGTCCTGCCCCATCTTTGGTTCAGTTGTAGCATAAGAACTGCAATACGCAGCTCCTTTTATCTTGATGAATTGCATTGCTGTCCATGTGAAACTGCAATATGCTCACACCCGAGTACAGTAAAAAGCAGGCAAGAATTCTCCAGTTGCAGCATCTATATTTCACACATGAACAGATTATAGTAAACCACTGCCCCAGGTTTCCTGTATCAGGATGGCTCCTTTCTCTTGTACAATCCTTTGGAGCCACCTTTGCATGTAGGGACTAGAGTTATGTCTCCCTACACTGTGTGCATCAATAGAAACACACAGTCCCGTAGCCTAGGATGCCAAGGCACTCCTTCTGTTCCTCCCTACCTTCCCCCACCCCCTTCTCCAAGTCAACAAACTGGATGGAGACTGCACTTTGTACTGTTAAAACTTTCCTGTGAAGATTAGAAGTTCAGGGAAGCAATATTGAGAGCAAAAGAGCCAGTAGCATTGATAGCTGTACACTGGAAGGGGGTAAGAATTTTAACAAATAGTATACTGGGAAAGGTTTGTTTTACTGTGCGTAATGTGTTCAGCTAAAATGCTGAGGGTTTATTACTACTTTAGTGTGCATGTGCTTTTGGAAAGTGTATATGGGCCCCAAATGTTTTGGCCTGACTTTTCACTGTGCATTTCAATGCAACATAGACAGACTTTGAACTGAAACCCCAAATGAGCTCATGTGCTACTTTATGTTGCTGTGTAATTGGGTATTAAATGATTATAGCACATAAAGTGAATGCCCTAAACATATCTTACTTAAATGACTCATTTATTCTTGTAATTCCTTTGCTATTTACAATATTTAAAAGGGTTTTAAATCCTAAACTTTTTTTTATCCCAAGGCATTCCCTGCATTAAGGTAAAAAATGTCCCAGTTCCTGTATCGCCCCCTCACCCCCCCCCCCCCTTATACTTACCTGACCTCTCACTCAATTCAGCTCTGTGCCTGTCTGTAGTGGCTCTCCCCATGCTCATAGGCTTTGCAGAGGCAGTGGTTCCCGCTGCTGTTCGTCAAAACCAGGGACAAGGGGGCAGGGCTGAGTCGTGCTGTCTGTTTCTATGGACACAGGCAACGCAGCTCAGAATCAAACCCACATGTGTGCCACCATAGAAATCAGCTTCCTATAGTGGCACACCGAGAAAAGGAGTAGCCAGGAGTGCCAGCAGGGACCTCAGAAGAGAAGGATCAAGGCCACTCTGTGCAATTCTATTGCACAGAGCAGGTAAGTATAAAATGTTTGATATATTAAAAAAAAAAAATACTTTAAAATCACTTAAGACTGATCTATAAAACAAATGAGACATGCATGTTAACTACAGCACACATTCAGTCTCCAGCTGTTAGTTTTCTAATGCAAGGTGAAAGGTGAAAAAAAAAATTATCTGAAGGGTTGACCTTGGCAGGACATACAGATATCAGTAATGTACATTTACAAAATGAAAAAATTGTGTGGCAAAACATAAAATATTGGCTAAGTAACCTGCTTTATAAAGCAAAGCTGCCAGCAATAAATTACAAGAGTTGAGTTGCCAGTAGTTTTTTTTATAGAGGTAAGATACAGTATCAAGTCATATGGTCAGGAATTGATTCAATTTTATAAAAAAAAAAAACCTAACTGACCTGTCCTTTATATTTCTCATTGCTTAGATGGGATGCCATGTGATTCTGCAGCATGAAGCTGATTAGCATGCCATTAGGGAAAGGGAAAAAACTTCAGGGCTCTGAAGTCATATCATGACAGTACAAGTGAAACATGTTTCACTAATGCAGCCTTAATTCATTTTGTTTCTGTAGAGAGAGCAAGCTCACAATGCTTCTTCGGGAATCTCTGGGGAACATGAACTGCCGCACAACAATGATAGCTCACATTTCAGCTGCTGCAGGAAACTACGCTGAGACGTTGTCCACTATCCAGATTGCTTCCCGAGTTCTGAGGATGAAGAAAAAGAAAACCAAGGTAAGGACTTGTGGAATAAATCAGTGGCCACTATTAAGATAAATACGTGGGAGGAAGTGTTCATTAATGTAACAGATTGGCTAGACACTCAAGGTTTTGGTTCTCTAAGATTTATGAGATTGACATAATATGTTATCATGTGTAAGGTAGATGCTCTTCTGAAGGACTATAGACCTAGAATTAGGCTGGGTTTTATTCTTGCTGTGAACAATAGATTGTGAAATATTTTTCAACAGTTGCAGATATCGCACAGCTAACTTAAAACAGTTTCTTCCATTTTCAGCCCCATGACTTCATGATCTAGGACACATCTGCATTAACGTTTGCTAGAAGCAATAAAAGCGTGTTTAAGTGACCTAGAATTGTGACATTGATAATACTTTTATATATGAAATTAATTTATTTTAGAACAGATATTCGTACTTCAACTTTCTCAAGTGTATACACGCGTATTGATACATGTTTACAGGCCTTAATGAGTGTAACATGAATAGATTATTTTATAAATAACTTTTCAAAGGTTTGGTTCCATTCATTTATGAGCTAATAAAAGCTGTTAAATACCTGTTTACCAATGTAGCAATATGGATGTTTATGAATATGAAGATCAGTTTGTTTTCAGGTAATATAATTATCATATATGTGGTATCCCTATTTTACAGTATACTTCAAGTTCTTCTGGAGGAGAGAGTTCCTGTGAAGAAGGCCGAATGCGCAGGCCAACTCAGTTGAGACCATTCCATTCAAGAAATGTAGTTGATCCTGATTTTCCCCTGCTTAGTTTATCCAGTGACCCAGATTACTCTTCAAGCAGTGAACAGTCATGTGATACTGTTATTTATGTTGGTCCCAATGGAACAGCTTTATCTGACAAAGAACTCACAGATAATGAGGGACCACCAGACTTTGTTCCAATAGTTCCAGTTTTGCAGAAGACAAAAAATGAGACAAAGGTAGAGGAAGTACTTGAAGTAGCTCCTAGCAAGCCTGAAAAGGATTGTTTAAAGTGCAATACTTTTGCAGAACTGCAGGAAAGATTGGACTGTATTGATGGTAGTGAGGAAATAAATAGTTTCCCTTTTGAAGAGGTTCCTGCACAGTATAGTGGAGAGCAAACAACCAAAGGTTTGTGTCCAGTGGTTCAACCAAAAAACCTAATAGATTCAAATATAGAAGAAAGCATTTGTGAAAGTATACAGTCCGACAAGGAGATGAGAGAAAATAATACTGGAACAGCATACAAAATACAAAGAAACCACTCACCCGTTCCCTCTGGGCATGTCACTGACATATCTACACCATTATCTCCTAGGAGTGTTACGGGTAGTTGTGTACTGCACACTGGATCATCCCAGACGGTACAAAATTCCAGTTTGCAAGGAAGCAGAGAAAGCCTCAACAGTTGTGGATTTGTAGAAGGAAAACCAAGATCAATGGGATCACCAAGACTAGGAATAGCCAGTTTAGCTAAGACTTCAGAATACAAGCCACCCAACTCTCCTTCCCAAAGGTGTAAAGTTTATACCCAGAAAGGTGTATTACCAACTTCAGCACCCCCTCTAAATAAAGATGCAGGATCCCTTTTAGAATCTCTCCCACAACCAGAAATTCGAACTCCTCCTGTAGGAATGAGTCCACAGATCATGAAGAGATCTCTGTCTAATCCAAGCAGCTTTTCTGCAGAGTGTGCACTTGAAGATCAACAGACATCTGGTTCGGAAGACTCCAAAAAGGAAGTCATCAGTACAACCATGGTCACCGTGCAACAGCCTCTAGAGCTGAATGGAGAGGATGAGTTGGTTTTCACGTTAGTTGAAGAGTTAACTATTAGTGGAGTCCTGGACAATGGCCGCCCTACAAGTATAATCAGTTTTAACAGTGATTGTTCAGTGCAAGCTTTAGCTTCTGGGTCAAGACCTGTAAGTATTATAAGTAGCATAAGTGAGGACCTGGAATGTTATTCTAATTCTGCCCCAGTTTCTGAAGTCAGCATCACACAGTTCTTACCCCTTCCTAAGCCTGGAACAGATGAGAAATGTCAGGAAGGGAGTAGCAGACGGTCTTCCATCAGTTCCTGGTTGAGTGAAATGAGCACAGGTAGTGATGGAGAACAATCATGCCACAGTTTTATTGCTCAAGCATGTTATGGTCATGGAGAAGCAATGGCTGACCCTCCTATTTCAGAATTTACAAGCGCTTTGCAGAATATCAGTGTGATGTGTTCAAACAACAGACAGAAGCCAGGAGTGGACAAAGTGCTCATTCAGCCTGAAATGGCAGAAACAGTACAGAATAATGTATCCCCTATAAAGGGGTGCAAAATTTCTGCAGTAGGAAAAACCACAGTTACTATATCAAACACTTCAACTCTTGGTAGCTGTGAAAACTATGTTCCAATGAAAACAAACATCACCGTTTACCCCTGCATTGCAGTGAGTCCCTTTAAAACTCAAGAGACTAATGAATCCCTGCAAGGATTAAATCTGCCTGACAAATCTGCATACTCTGTAAAAAACAATGATGTTGATTGTAAAGTGGAAGCTGTATTTGATGATCCATGGCTAAAACGTGAAGATGGTATCAAGGGGGAAAACATTAATTCAATAGATGAAGGACAAATGCCTGAAGCTGCTAATTGTGTAACTGACCATGATGTGCATAAAAAACAAAATACCCAAGACAGATTAAGCAGCAGCAGTGGAGAAGCAATTCTCTCACCAATCTCTGAGAACCTAAGAAGAATTGTAGATGGATGTGAAATGACATTTTCCACACAAAGTCTCACCCATGTAACTGACTATTCACTGACAGGTAGCCTCCCTCGAGGTTTAGAAAGATTGTATAAGCTGGAGGAACAAGATGTTATGAGTAATGATGCTGAGATCAATTCTGTCCCTTCACTACAAACATCCAGATCTACTTTAGAAAGAAGAGTTGCATCTCCCAAACATTGTGTTCTAACTCGTCCCAAAGGAATTCCACCCCTGCCTCCAGTGAGGAAGTCAAGCCTAGATCATCGGAATAGAGCAAGTCCCCAGCACGCCGCAAGCAGCCCTTCAAAACAATCTCTCTCTTCCCTTCCTAGTCTTCCAGATGAACTTAGTGGAAAATTGTCAGGATTTAGCATGGACACCAGAAGCAACAGTAGTAGCAAGCTATTTAGTGCCAAACTTGAGCAGTTGGCTAGTAGGGCAAACTCATTAGGGACATCAAGTGGAAGTCATTATGAATGTCTATCTTTAGAAAGAGCTGGAAGCCTTTCATCAGTTAGTTCCAGAATGGTCTTTAGTAAAGACAGCACATTGCCAAGATCTGGGAGAAGTTTAAATCGAAATGTGATGTCATCTCCAACTAACACCCCACAGTCTGCTGGTACTTCACCTAAATGTAGCCCTTCAAAAATATCAGCAGTAAGCAAACTACTTGCTAGTCCTAAAGCTCGTAGCCTTTCAGCATCTGCAACCAAAACACTCAGCTTCTCAACCAAGTCACTCCCTCAGTCTGTTGGAAGAAGTTCAAGCCTACCTCCAAATGGTAAAAATATGTCTTGGTCTACACAATCTCTTAGTAGAAACAGAGGCTCTGGGCTTGCTTCCAAGCTGCCTCTAAGAGCTGTTAATGGCAGGATCTCAGAGCTACTCCAGGGAAGCACAGGTGGTCGAAGTGTGCATTCACGTGGAAATTCAGACTCAGATGAACGTGTAACTCACCATGCAGAGAAGCCTACTGTACACACACTGCCCTCCCCGTACAGCAAAATCACTCCCCCACGAAAACCCCACCGTTGCAGCAGTGGTCATGGCAGTGATAACAGCAGTGTGCTTAGTGGTGAGTTGCCACCTGCAATGGGAAAAACAGCCCTGTTTTACCACAGTGGAGGCAGCAGTGGTTATGAAAGCATGATGAGAGACAGTGAAGCCACAGGAAGTGGTTCCTCTGCACAAGACTCTATGAGTGAAAACAGTAGTTCTGTCAGTGGAAGGTGCCGGAGTCTAAAGTCCACAAAAAAACGTTCTAATACAGGTATGTTATTAATTTGCTATTTTAAAAAATATATATATATTAACACATTGGTAAAGGAAAGAAGGGTTTTTTTTGGTAGATGCTGTTGCCTCACTTCAATTAGTTTTCAAAGCTCACTCGGTTCTGTAATCTGAGAGTTTTTTCTTTATCAAGTAAAATCTGCCAACTTGGAGTGCTCTTGCAAAGCAAACAGGTATGCTATGAAGAAGGCGAAATGTAGCCGAAATGTTTTAGCATCTACTATTTTGTGTTTTACACTTGTATCCAATAAAAGATTTACTTTGCAAGAGCACTCTGAGTTGCCAGCTTTTACTTGATAAGGACTTTAGTTGAATGCTCCAGCCAGAGCACCAGTCTCCATCTCCTAGACTTCAGACACAGCTGTAGAGCTTGGGTAAATTCATTATTTATATTTCTGAGAGTTTTTTTTACCTTAAGCTATTCCCAGTTTCAAGGTAAACCTCCCCCCCCCCCATCCCTAAACATTTATCTGAGCCTATCAGCGATCCAGCACTGTGCAAAGCTGTGGTCCTCTCTCTTCACTTTCTGGTCTCACAGGCTCATGCTGTCAGTCAAATCCTGTGAGGGAGGGTATGGCTGAGCCATGCTGTGCATTTGTCTATGGACATACACAGCTCAGCATGGAAGAGCACTCGCTTGTGTTCCCTCATAGCCTGCTATGTGGACACATGCAGAAAAGTAGGAGTGGAGAGCGCCAGCAGGGGACTCCAGAGGAGGAAGTAAGGGATCTCTTTTTGCAATGCCATTGCACAGAGCAGGTAAGTATAGCATCTTTTTCTTTCTTACTTTAATTGAAAAAAAAAAAAAAAATAGGCTTTACAACCACTGTTAGTTGTCTTGTCTAATTTTCAGTAATGTAAAAGAGAAAAATATCCTATTCACCAATAGAAAAAATAGCTTAACACAAGAAGCTAAAAAACCTTGGACCAGCAGGGGAAATATTATGAAGGAGACTTATTCACATTGTACTGTCCAAGGAGAATCCTGCCAAATAAATGGGTGTTAAGCCATACGAACCTCCAATTGCAGTATGAAGTGAAACATTTAGCAGTGTTATTATTACCACTGCTAAATGTGACAGCTTCCACTTGATTTTTAGGGTGCCAGGACCAACTGGGCCCTAACAACCAGTGACTCATCTCTGCCTGACACATTCAGCTGTCAGCAAGGGATTCTACTGCTGCTAAACTAATCACTGCTAGCTTCCAGCCCCCATGCTGGGCAGCTCCCTTGACATGGACATCATTCAGAGAATACTTTGCAATTTTTTCAATGAATGCAAAGCATTCTCTGGTTTGATAAAAGTGGGTAGGTGACGTCAGCTGCTCAGCACAGGACCTGGGAGCTAGCAGCGATCACTGTAGTAGTAGTGCTTCTGTGATTACCAGCTTTCACAGGGATTGGCCAGGTATGGTACATGCATGCTTACATTGGTCCAAGCTAAAATAAGCAAAAAATAGCCATACCTGGAATTCAGTTTCTAAACTGAAGAAATAATAAGTTTGTAGGGTGTTGATTATTTAAGTGTGCACATATTTAAATCTAGATTTATATTTTGTTAATAATTTAACAATGACCTTTCTTTCTTATTTAAAGCCAGGATTTTGTAAGTAGTTTTGAATAGAATAATGATGAGTTCAGATGACAATCAAGTTGTTATTGCTCTCAGTGGCTCATTTGGGGAGATTCCCTTCAGTAATCACCTATGACACCAGAAAATGAATGTGAACAGGGGTCACCTGGGTCCTGGAGATGCATGCAACAATAAAAGCAGACTAAAGCCCCGTACACACGATCAGATTATCGAACGATCTGTTGTCCGTTTTTTGTGGCATGCTAGTCTGATGTGGAAAGTAAAGAGGTTATTTTCATACGAATTTTCCCATACGACAGAATTCTACTTCAGAAGTGATGTCATGTGTTGGATTGTTTTGTATGTGTTCTTTCGTCTCTGAGCATGCCTAGTCTTGCTCTTAAGATTTTTTTCCATCAAAATCTGTACTAATGAGACGAAAATCGGAAGTTGTTTTGACGGACGACAAAAATTATATAGCCTGCACATCAGGATTTTGTCAGCCGAAAAGTCAGAGTCGGCTGTCCAAAGCACCATACTAACAATCCGAAAATCGGCAGATCGGTCATTGGACGAAATTTCCCTTCAGATTTTCTTATCGTATGTACGCGCCTTAAGGTTCTAACTTATGTCCCCATTGGTGAGACATCCCATCACTTCCTGACCCTTTTACTTTATGTCAATGAGAAATGTATTTAAACAAAAACAATGTGCAGTAAAAGCCTGTGAAAGGTTCTAACTCTTCCCAAAAAAGAAAAATGCTTGGAGTTGGGCTTTAATACAAATGTTTAATTAAAATGTTGTTTTTTATAAAATCTTGCAAGCATAGTGGGATGTACAAAATCACAAATACACAATTTAATTCTACAGGCAGACTTATTTCAGAAAATGCATGATTTGGTCTGGCAGCGAAAGGGTTGTAAATTGACATCTAATGATCAATTGATGCATGCTGTTCAAATGATGCCTTAGTTTCAAAACACTTTGATGATAATTAGGCAGTATATAATTAGGCAGAACAGTTAGCCTGGGACACCAGATGGAAACTTCTATTTGATCCTCACTGTTCTTTATTGCCAATGTAGAGATAAGGACCACAAAATGGCACACAACCTATGCTAAGCTTGTAGGATGTTAGTGTTAATTAGGCTTATTCAAAGCAGCATAGGGAACAGAGTGCAAAGTATAGTACCTGTAGAAATCAATGAGAATCTTACACTGATGTAGCTTCAGTAAAGTTAACTTTACTGAAGGTTACTGTTTTTTTTTTTTTTTTTTTTGAAGAAGCTGGTATGTTTGTTTCCTTGGAAATAGAAAAAAATATAATGGTCAGATAACTGGCCATTTAAAAAGTTTCTATGGTCTATGGTCAGTTCAGATGTTTAATGTAATGAAAATGCAGACATACTGTATGTATACGTATGGTGTGTGTTGGATTGCTTACATGTGTTTGTTTTAGTAGGATTACCACATGCATTAGATTTTTGCTTTGAGCACAACACTTCAGTGTAAGAACATGACAGTGGTTTCATTACTTATCTGCTTAGTATATTATTATGTGCCAGAGGACAGGGATGGCACTGTATCACACCCATGAGCACTGTTGCTGACATCACTAGTAGGGGAATTGATTAGAACAGCAGATGGCAACCATAAAATTGGAGCTGTATGCTATATTAGTAATCAATATTGTACAAGAAAAAAGGGTATGACAAAATAGCCTTGGATATACAGTAATTAGGCAATAAAATTGATTAGGCTTGTTGTAAGGATACTGTACTCTGCACACATTATGGTTTAGAAATGTGTAATTTGTAGGCCATTTTTAATTTAAAATATGAAAGGCCGTAACACAGCAGGGACTTTCCTTCTGTGGAAATCAGTATAGCTCAGAGCCATTACATTTCTAGGTATTGCATTAGAGCATCTCTATAGTAGATTCACTGACTGCAAAAGGTTTCCAGATTATAATCTGCTTTAGAGGTTCTTAACCTATAGAGGAGAACATAAAACACAAAATACTGTATTTTAGATTATGTACCATGAATTGAGGATATTTCATTATTACTTGTACTTAGTCAATTTGACCAAAGCGTACTGTCTGCATACATTTTTATAATTTTCTTGTGTGGGGTTGTCATTTTGATTATTAAGGGACCAGAGATTAATTTACTTCCCTTATTATTAATTCATGATTTGCCAAAGAGCAGGCACTACAATTTTTTACTATTTAGCAAGTCCTTTGCTATATGCCTTGGAGCCTCTTCATCTCTGGGGCATGCTTTAAACTGTTCTTGACTGTTCAATAGCAGTGCCATATGTGAGAGAGAAGCTCTCCTATAATATAATATAGAGAGAGAGACCGATAAAGCCTTGTAAATCAGAGATGCCCATATAAGAGTGTAGATTATGTGTTTGAAAGTTTATAACAGATAGTTCTGTGTGTGGGAGAGGCTCTTATGTAAGAGTGACTCAGTGTTTGATAGAAAGGAGAGACAGAAACTGAGTGTATCCTGCATTTCATCCATCAAGTTTAACTGCATAGGAAATTTCCTGTTGTTTTCTGGTGGCCCTCTGAGAAGTCTTGTAGCTCCATGGGTGACAACGCAAATCACACGACAAGGCTAAATGACTCCTGATAGACATGCAGAAAAGAGGAGCAACTTCCCTCCTCTGCATGGTAGGTGAGATATCTAATAAACAAATATGTCTGTAGCCAGGCCTCAAGCAGATAACCGTCACCAGAATACGTCTCTGGGATATTATTGAGACGGTACTCACCATCACTAGGAGTGAAAGACAGATACTTAATGATTTAGATTGCTTCAAGTGGGACAGTAATATTTGTCAGCAATATCTCTCAAGAAATATGAAGATTTAATCCCACTTTACACTGTGAGACCTATAGCCTGTTGCCATGAAGTCTGATTCCTAAATAATCATAGCAATACGTAGATGTGTATTCCATGCACTTCAATGTAGGAGACGGACAGACTGTCATTGGCAGTTTTGTCATATTGTCTGTTTTGAGGTGGGATGTGGATTGTGTTAAGTCTGCCTGTCCCATTGTTAGATGTAATGAGCCCACATTGTTCTGTCCAGATGGCTAGATAATTAGTTGAGGTTAATTCTGTTTCTTTATACAATTTCATCTGCATATGATAATGTAATCAGGTAACCCCTGACCTGTGTGGGGTATTTTGATCAGGAGGGGGATGTGCTCATGTGTGTATAAATTGAGTGTGAAACTGTTCAATAAAGGAAAAGGTTCCAAAACTTGTACAAGCTAAGTTGTTGGCTAGCCTTCTATGAGTGTGTCTGGGAAAATCTGGTATATATGTTCATCACTGCAAGGAAGCCATATACTGACGGAAAACCACAAGTGCAGTGTGGGTCAGTGGTTCCATTACAATTATATTCTAAAAGCCTACTGAAAAATGTATACTGCCAGGCACAGGTAATCTTATGTAGGCCAACTATGGTATGAGTGGCCTATTATTATTGTGCAAATTTGAGCACTGACAGAGACACTTTGATAAAACTTTTATTCAGAAACATAAGTCATGCTTGACTTTTAAGCAGCACTTTAACCTCTTGGTAAAGGACCCTTTGGTTTATAGGTGTACGTTCATGTATCAGCTTTTCATCTAGTGGTTTGCGAGCCTATGTGGGGCTTAGCTACAGTGTCTGAT
This sequence comes from Pelophylax lessonae, assembly GCF_965119305.1. Taxonomy (NCBI): domain Eukaryota; kingdom Metazoa; phylum Chordata; class Amphibia; order Anura; family Ranidae; genus Pelophylax; species Pelophylax lessonae. The sequence goes on along the minus strand of NC_138770.1, from coordinate 552,314,709 downwards.
GTAGCGGTCTCTCAGCAAGGATGATTACCTATCTGTACACCTGTTTTGATTCACTTAGAAAAGACTGCTTAAGCTGTATGTCAAGCCAAAACCTTTTTTCTTTGTTTTGGTTAGAGTATGAAAGGTTTAAACCTCTTCAGTTTTCTACTGCTATCTGGGGCTCAATTAAAGACATTTACCTGCATTTCATGTCCTTTTTACCACATTATACTTGACTGAAAATGAGGGTAACTCAACAGCAGTACAGGCAGAAATCAAAATGATTTTCTTTAGTAGAGCGGGGGCATAATTCCAGGTTTTTCTTTGTCCCTGTCTAGTAAGACATCAGCAGGATATGAAAGTGGGGATACATTTCTTTTACTGAGCCAGATAGAAGTTAACCACTTTACCTACGTCACCAGATTCCTCCCTCTCTCGGCGGCGCACACAGCGGGAGTCGGGCCAGGGGAGGAGATGCGGTGATCACCGCCTCTCTTCCCCGATCGTCGGGGAAAGACTGAGAAAATCTCCTTTGTGACAGGCAGGGACAGATCACAGGATTCAGCATAGCTGAACCTGCGATCTGTGTCTGTGTCGCACAACCAACTCCCCCCACACACGTCAGTAAGCATGAGGCACACATTTAACCCCTTGATCACCAACAGTGTTAACCCCTTCCCTGCCAGTGTCATTATTACAGTAACAGTGCATATTTATAGCACTGATTACTGTAGTAATGTTACTGGTCCCCCCAAAAGTGTCCCCCAAAGTGTCAAAAATGTAATTAGGGTCTGATCTGTCCGCTGCAATGTCGCAGTCCCGCAAAAAAACGCAGATCGCTGCCATTACTAGTAAAAACAAAATAAACAATAAAAATGACAAATCTTTCCTGTAGTTAGTAAACATGATAACTGTTGCGCAAACCAATCAAAATACGCTTATTGTGATTTTTATTACGCAAAATATGTAGCAGAAAACAAATTGGCCTAAAATGTTAAAAAATTTTGATTTGTAAATTTTTTTGGGGGGAATGTTATATATCAGAATGTGAAAAAATATTGTTTTTTTTTTCAAAATTGTCGCTCTTTTTTTTTCTCCAAAAATTAAAAATCACACAGGTGTTTAAATACCACCAAAATAAAGCTCTATTTTTGGGGGAAAAAAAGGACATAAATTTAATTTGGGTACAGTGTCGCACGGCCGCGCAATTGTCCGTTAAAGTAACGCAGTGCCGAATCGCAAAATGTGGCCTGGTCAGGAATGGGGTAAAATCTTCCGGTCTTAAAGTGGTTAAAAATACACTCATTGAGAATTTTTTTTGTCAAAGACATGTAGCTAAATACATTCTGGCCTAAATATATGCCAAAAATTTAATATATTGGATATTTTTTAACTGCCAAAGTAGAAAATTTCAATTTTTTGCAAAATTTTCGCTCTTTTTTTATTAATATCGCAAAAAATGAATAGCACAGAGGTGATCAAATACCACCAAAAGAAAGCTCTGTTTGTGGAGAAAAAAAGGACGTAAATTTCGTACAGCATTGCATGACCACGCAATTGTCAGTTAAAGTCGCGCAGTGCCAAGTTGGAAAAAGTGGCCTGGTCATTAAGCAGGAAAATCCTCCAGTCTTAAAGTGGTTAAAAACTGACAGGAGTTCTAATCCTTCCCCACTGTAAAACTAGAAAAGAACCTTCGGCATGACCTACATTTTAAGTTAAATAATTCCATAAAAATTGTTTTAGGTTAGTTTAGCAATGCTGTTAAAATGATATTTTATACAGTATAAAAAGTAAGTACAGCTTTACCAGGATTTTGCTGTCTTACGTCTGGGCCACTTTTTGCGATTCGGCACTGTGCGACTTTAACTGACAATTGCGCGGTCATGCAGCGCCGTACCCAAATGAAATTTACGTCCTTTTTTCCCACAAACAGAGCTTTCTTTTGGCGGTATTTGATCACCTGTGCGATTTTTACTTTTTGCGCTATAAACAAAAAAAGAGCGTAAATTTTGAAAAAATAATATTTTCCACATATTTTTTTATGAAATTCCCCCCAAAATGTAAAAATCACAATTTTTTTACATTTTTTGCCAATTTGTTTTCTGCTACCTATGTTTGGTAAAAAAAAAAATCACAATAAGCGTATTTTGATTGGTTTGCGCAAAAGTTATTGCGTTTACTAACTAAGGGAAAGATTTCTGTCATTTTTGGTGTTTTTTTTTTTAACGAGTAATGACGGCGATCTGCGATTTTTTTTGTGGGACTGCGACATTGCGGCGGACAGATCGGACCCTTAACTGACATTTTTGACACTTTTGGGGGTACCAGTGACATTACTACAGTACCGTATATACTCGAGTATAAGCCGAGTTTTTCAGCATGTTTTTTCATGCTGAAAATGCACCCCTCGGCTTATACTCGAGTCACTGACTGGAGTGTCTTTTTAAAAATGGCGCCGCTCGGCGCCGACGTGTCACTGCGCATGTGCCGCATGCCCGAGAATAGCCGAAACACCCGAGCATCGGCGGCGCATTTGCGGTGACGTATGACGGCGCCGGGTGGCGCGATTTTTAAATAGAAGACGGTGCCTCACCGACAGGTAAGCGAGACGCCTCCGCAGCCCCTGCATTTCCTCATGCAGTGCTGCGGGCATGGTACAGGACATTCTCCTGTACCATGCCCGCAGCACTGCATCTCCTGTGCCATGCCTGTAATTACTGTGCCATCCCTATACCTACTGTGCCATCCCTATACCTACTGTGCCATGCCTGTACATACTGTGCCATGCCTATACCATCACCTGTGCTATGCCTATACCATCACCTGTGCCATGCCTATACAATGCCTGTGCCCTGACCTGTGCCATGCCTGTACCATCACCTGTGCCCTGACCTGTACCATCACCTGTGCCCTGACCTGTGCCATGCCTGTACCATCACCTGTGCCCTGACCTGTGCCATGCCTGTACCATGACCTGTACCATGACCTGTGCCATGCCTGTACCATGACCTGTGCCATGCCTGTACCATGACCTGTGCCATGCCTGTACCATCACCTGTGCCATGCCTGTACCATCACCTGTGCCATGCCTGTACCATCACCTGTGCCCTGACCTGTACCATGCCCTTACCATGACCTGTGCAATGCCTGTACTATGACCTGCGCCATCTCCTGTACCATGCCCACAGCCCCTGTTTTGTGTCTCGTGGTGGTCCAGTTGGGTTCAGTAGCTGCTGCATTTCCCACCCTAGGCTTATACTCGAGTCAATAAGTTTTCCCACTTTTTTGTGCTTAAAGTAGGGGTCTCGGCTTATATTCGGGTCGGCTTATACTCGAGTATATACGATAATCAGTGCTATACATATGCACTGTTACTGTAAAAATGAAACTGGCAGGGAAGGGGTTAATTTTATTGGAGAGGCAGGGGTTGATGTATGCCTGGTGCTTACTGACATGTGTGGGGAGAGGTGACTGAGTGACACAAGGACAGATCGCATGTTCAGCTATGCTGAACCCTGCAATCTGACCCTGCCTGTCACTTAGGAGATCCGCCCGCTCTGTTTACACAAGGGGGCGGATCTCCAGATTCGATTCCCTCGACTCCCCTGGCCCGACTCCCGCTGTGACTGAATACAGCGGGAGCGAGCCTCCGGCAGCGCGCGCGCGCCGCAGAGAAAGGGGAGTGTCTGGCGACGTAGGTCTACGTCGCCAGACGATAACGAACCACTTTGCCGCAGTAGAGCTCTAGTGAGCAGACGGCAAGTGGTTAATGTTCAGTGCTTTACAATAATGGAGAAATTCCAGGACCATTTGACCTCAAGATTTCCATAAAGATGCACCTCTACCTAGCAGAGAGGGGAATCAGAACAGCTCACTGAAGTCATTAGGGTTGATTTACTAAAGGTAAATAATCTATTCACTTTGCAAATACATTTTCATTGTGAAGAGGATTTTTTTCTTAGCCTAGTGAGAGTATTGAAAATTCACTGTGCAAGGAATACCCAATTATGTGCTAGGGAAAAAACAGCATTTTTGCTTGCACATGATTAGATGATGAACGTCAGCAGAGTCTCCCCTAATTCACTGAACCAAGGGAAATTCCCTTGCAATGTGACAAATCCCTTGCAAAGTGAACAGCATATTTACCTATAATAAATCAACCCCAAAGATTGGCAGGGAGGTTTGGGAACATCAAGATGAATCTAGTTTCAGAGAACATTCCTATCCTTTTGTTGGCTTCACAGATTGATTTGGAGTTGCCTCTAAAATAGCTTGTGGTATTGTAGCCTTTATGTTTGCTTTTAATTACTATGATAGGAAATAAATCAGTCAGCTGCAGCCAACAGAAACAATTATAGTTCTTCCTGTCTTTTTTTGTAGCATGTTTCCTATATTAGCAACCACAAGAGGCCTGTTATATCATATGAAGCACTCTTATCTTACCTTTTATTTCAAAGTAATTTAGTTCCTGTATCAGGTGATCTCCGAGGCTGAGGATAGATCAGCTATGAGAATGATGCCCCATGGCAGTATGATGATCAGGGGTTAAAGGAGACAACTCCCATAACCTATCCTTTTAAAAATTGGATTTCTTTCATTACAGCTAATCATAAAAAAGGGCAAGCTGTATGAAAGGATCACATCATTGTTATTGATGTTCAGCACCCCTGAGTCTTGTATCCTAAGACCCACAATTCATAGGGCTCCAAAGAATATGTCAGTAAAGATATGCTCATTTCAGGTCATGAAACCTTGTCCAGTTTATTTATAGGTATTGAGTCCAGAAACAGCTTCTGTCAGATGTGATAAGCATAGAATTCCCAGCTTGGAGGCAGCAGAGAAATTCATACTGAATTTTAAGGATTCTATTAATGTTTTATTATGAATTTGTAGCCACTAACAAAAATGTAGACCGGTACTTATACTCATCCACATACCACATTTTTATTTTTTTTTAATCCGTACAGTTCCTGGGTCACTCTGTAATGGAAACAGCGGCCAACTTTCGTGATAGGAAGCCTTTATAGTTAATAGTAAAGCACAAGAGATGGAAGGGCCAGGGCTAACTATAGAACCTGAGATTTCTATTACAGAATGGACCAGGTTCACAGGATTCCAGGGCATTCTGCAGGACAACATAACTGGAATACTGACACCTGGCAGTTAATGCTTTTAATGTAAATGTCAGGAAATATGTTTAACATTTTGCTAACCAAATACAATTCTCCAATTCCTTCCTTAAATCAAAGGTGCCTTGACAGTGAATATGAATATTATTAATAAAGATTCCTAATATTATACTAACCATACACACATAGGCGTGGGCACACCCTAATCACCTAGGGCACATTAGCATTATCGCTCTGTTTGCCAGTGAGGAGATGGGAAAGATTTCCCTCGGACCTGCTCTGCCATAAGAGAAGTGCCACACACTTCTATTTCACTTTTCCAGCAGGGAGAGTAATGTACCGGGGCCATATACATGTAGGCAAACACATGCATGTGTATTTAAACTTTGGGGTGCACACCCTAATGCAATAGGCTGCGCACACCTATGCATACACAGAAACATATAACATGTCAAAAATAAAATTCTTATCAATAAAAAAATCTTTTAAGGTATTCTTGTGACTTGATCAACAGCATACATAGTTTTATTGGTGCATCAGGACACAGTCTTTTCTTTTTCTAACAAAAGATGATGAGTTCTAAATAATCGTATATTACTTTAGATTATTAAAAACAACTTTAGGAACATTTCTTCTCTCGCACAGTGTATGGTTCCAGTTCATAGGAAAGAGATAGTTGATGGAATGGTCCCTTTGGACCAGTACTTTATCTTCTTGTTAGAGGACCCCGGGCTTACAGTAGTGTTTTTGACCTGCAGATTGCTGGCCATGAAACTTCCTGCCCTTATCAACTGTAGCATTAGAAGCATGGTCTACAATGCGCGACAACTTGATCTTAGACTTATGACTACAAAAAGTTTTTGCAGGACTTAGCCCTATCGGTGCATGAGATGTTGTCTAGCACACAAAAATAGACTGCTTTATTTCCTTCTTTCTTTGCCTTAGCTTTCAACAAAGTCCTGCTTTGGCATTGCACCTTTCTATTAGCCTATGGCTAACTTGGTGTAGTATGGTAATACAAAATGCTATTTGGTGCCAAAAACCCCTGAAATGTTTGTGAACAGTAAAACTGTGATCCATTACTGTGACTTTAGGAAGTCTGAGAAGTGGTAATGCACTTTAGAGCATTTACTTCAGTTAATCTAGCTACTCTTGTGAAACTCACTAACTCCTCCACAACCACTGACATTTGCTGCCCAGGTGGTATGTGGTACAGATGCTCCCATGGACACTTTTAGTGTGATTTAGGCAAAGTTCACACTGGCATTTAAAGCAGGCATTTGAGGGGTGTTAAAAACTTCCCTGCTGACAGCTGAATGTATGGTATGGATTTTGAAGGAAACCTCACAGCAAAATTGTTTTAAAAAATGGCATGGGGTCCCCTCCAAAATCCATACTGGACCCTTATCCGAGCATGCAGGTCAGGAAAGGGAGGAAACAAGCAAGCGCCCCCCATCCTGATCCATGCCAGGACGACACATGCCCTCAACATTGGGGGGTGTGCTTTGCTCTGCCCCCCCACCCCAAAGCACCTTGTTCCCATGTTGATGGGGACAAAGGCCTCTTCCCCACAACCCTGGGCTAGGGTTGTGGGGGTGTGTGGGCAGGGGACTTATCAGAATCTGGAAACCCCCTTTAAAAATAGGGCCCCCAGATCCAGGCCCACCCCATGTGAATGAGTGTGGAGTACATCGTGTCCCTACCCATTCACCAAAAAAGTGTCAAAAAGAAAAAAAAATTTTTTTTTTGACAATTCCTTTATTAAAAAAAAAAACAATGTCCCTCTGTGTAGATCAAACGTCAGTCATAAAAGGGTCGGCAGGAGTCATGATTGATTTTGGATTCACACCGGGGGACATTGGTTTTTTATTTTTAATAAAGAAATTGTCAAAAACTGTGTGTGTGTGTTTTTTTTTCTTTTTGACACATTTTTGGTGAATGGGTACTCAATCACATAGGAGGCCGGGATCTGGAGGCCCCCTTGTTAAAGTGGTCTTTCAGATTCTGATAAGCCCCCTGCTCTAAAGCACCCCCCCCCCCCCATGTTGAGGGCATTTGGCCTGGTATGGTTCAGGGGGGAGGGGAGCTTACTCATCCCCTCTCTGTCCTACCGGGCTACATGCATGAAACGAGCCTGGCATGAATTTTGGGAGGGCCCTATGTCATTTCTTTTTTTTAATTTTGGCGTAGGGTTCCTCTCAAAATCTATACCAAACCCAAAGGGTCAACTAAATGGACCTGTCTAACAGTATTAATTAAAAACCGGGCTTTAGTCTTCCACTGTGGAGCCTCTTAAAAGTCAGAGGTAGAGACTACAGGTAACAGGGTGCCTTGGCAGGGTCTGTAGCTTAAGCATGTATTTGCAAATGTGTGCAGACTAAACCCTGTTTTAAACACATACTTTTAGACAGGTCAATTTGGTTGGTCACAGGCTGGTTGGTAAGTAGAGCTTGGAATTGTCCTTAGGTTTTTCCTAGCCCTTTTTTTTTACATATGTTGCCCTCCAATGCTCCTTGCTTTAAAGGCCAGTTATAGATGGCGGCAGTGGCTAACTTTTTGTACTGTTGATATGTTGGTCAAGCAATGCACTGATGCCTTTGCGGCCATATTGCTATATGCTGGGTGTTCAGTGTGCCCTTGTACCTTTAAGGAGGGTACAGCCCATCTGCCCTCTATCTATGCAACAGAATGCATGTGCTTCCACTATGGAGCCTCTTAAAAGTCAAAGGTAGGGACTACAGGTAACAGGGTGCCTTGGCGGGGCCTGTAGCTTATATATGGATTTTCAAATATGTGCAGACTAAACCCCTGTTTTTCACACATACTGTTAGACGGGTCAATTTGGTTGGTCGCAGGCTGGTCAGTAAGTAGAGCTTGGAATTTTCTTTGGATTTTTCCTTGGCCCCGCTGACAGCTGATGACTCATCATTTGTTAACAGCTATTGTAGGTGTTTGTTGTGTGGTTTTAACAAGCCAAAAGTGCTTATCAACCACACCACAGATGTTTTTAATGCTCATTAAACGCTTATCAACCTGACCTATTAACGTGCATTAACGCTATAGGCGCATTTGATAAGCATCAGTATTTTGAGCAAGTGTGAACGAGCCATTAGGATTGTGGACAGTTTGAAACACATATGTTTCCATGGGCACTTTTGATGTGATTTGGGGCATAAGCATAATCTTGAAAATTAAATTGTAGGCCCACGTTGGTTATTAACCAGTTTAGCCCTGGAAGATTTTGCTGCTCAATGACCCAGCCACTTTTTTTAACTTGGCACTGCGCAAATTTAACTGACAATTGCGCGGTCATGCAATGCTTTACCCAAACTAAATTTACGTCCTTTTTTACCCACAAACAGAGCTTTCTTTTGGTGGTATTTGATCACCTCTGCGCTTTTTATTTTTTGCGATATTAATAAAAAAAGAGCGAAAATTTTGCAAAAAATTGACGTTTTCTACTTTGATTACAAGAAATCCAATATATTCATTTTTTGTCATATATTTAGGCCAAAATGTACTAAGTTACATGTCTTTGACAAAAAAAATTCTCAATGAGTGTATTTTTATCCACTTTAAGACCGGAAGATTTTACCCCCTTCTTGACCAGGCCATATTTTGCGATTCGGCACTGAGTTAAGCCCCGTACACACGTAGCGATTGTCGGCCGTAAATATTCAGCTTGTTAGTATTATGTTTCCGACAACCGACTGCGACTTTTTGGGCCGAACAGAATCTGGTGTGCAGGCATTAAAATTTTTGTTGGCCAACACCAGAACGGCCGATTGTTCACCAGTCAGTACAGAATTCAGCCGACTAACAGCCGATTAGCAAGACTGGGCATGCTCAGAAAAGAAAAAACACACGGAAAGTTAACCATCACATGACATCACGTCTGCAGTCGGCTGTTGTTGGCCGACAAAATTCATGTGCAGTCTTTTGCAGTTTTCAGCCGACAGGACAGCACCGGACAAAAGACGGCCGATCGTTCGGCCAACATTCGGTACGTGGGTACGGGGCTTTACTTTAACGGACATTTGCGCGTTATGCGATGCTGTACCCAAACAAAATTTACGTCCTTATTTTCCCACAAATAGAGCTTTCTTTTTGGCGGTATTTGATCACCTGTGCGATTTTTAATTTTTAAAAAAAAGATGACAATTTTGAAAAAAAAACAATATTTTTCACATTCTGATACATAACATTCCCAAAAAAAAAAATTAAAAACCAAAATATTTTAACATTTTAGGCCAATTTGTTTTCTGCTACATATTTTTGATAAAAAAAATCGCAATAAGCATATTCTGATTGGTTTGCGCAAAAGTTATCGTGTTTACTAACTACGGGAAAGATTGATGTAATTTTTTTTTTTTTACTAGTAATGTCGGCGATCTGTGGTTTTGCACATGATCCCCCAGCTTGCTCATGTTTGGTTTTGCCCCAAATAGTATTTTTGGCTAAATTAGTGAGTGCTCTCATGATTGTGCCATACTTGTTGAATTGTATGTTAAATCACAGGTTGCTTAAACCTCAGGGACAGATGATATGCCAAAGAGTAGGGCAGGTTCACTTTGCAAAGTAAGTTTTCACTTCACAAGGTGAAATTTCACATAGCTTAGTTAGTAAGGCGAAGCTAAGCGAAAAGTCACTTTGCAAAGAACACCCAAACCTGTGCAAGTAACATTGAAAAAATGTATTTTTGCTCTCATGATTGGATGATAAAAGTCAAGCACAACATCACTGTATGCAATATGTTTAATGAAGAATCACTTTATAATCACTTTATGATGATATGATTAAGTGAATTTTGACATGTCCTAAAATTGTGCTGATGTCAATCATTCAATCATTTGTAAGCATACATCAATGATACTACCACTGAAAATAGTGGTTTGTAAGCGTCAAGAAAAAAACTCCTGAAAAGGACCCCTTTTAACACACATAACTGGTTGTATTCAGTGCCACAGCTCAGCTAAGTCCGTTGTGGCACTTTCAGACATCTGCAAGTGCTAGAGTTATGATTTTGTCACTTCAATAAAAACCAAGCTGAGCAGGCCTCCAAAGGTGCATAGACTTCTTTAACTGCTCCTGTTCTATTCAAAACCCAGGTAAGCATTCCTAATAAACCAGCACTATGATGGGCTGTATCACTAACAATATTAGACCTCCACAAGCATAGGAACAATGAGGCAGATATATTAAAGCTAGTATACAGTTTAGGGCATAATCTGAAACTGTTGACCTTTTGACAGGACTGCCAAAACACGCATCTGCTCCGATGCAAAACTGAACCTAAATGCTCCATAGTGGCGAGGTAAATGGTTGTTGAAATAGGGGGCAAATCTGTCAGGGGATCTTTGGTAGCTTCATTTTATTACTTAAATATACTGAACAAAATTATAAACGCAACACTTATTTTTGCCCCCCATTTTTCATGAGCTGAAGTCAAAGATCTAAGAAAACCGGGATTCATCCGTTAAGAGAACACCTCTCCCAAGTGCCAGACACCATCGAATGTGAGTATTTTCCCACTCAAGTCGGTTACAATGACAAACTGCAGTCAGGTCGAGACCCCAATGAGGACGACGAACATTCAGATGCGCTTCTCTGAGACGGTTTCTGACTGTTTTTGCAGAAATTCTTTGGTTATGCAAAGCGATTGTTGCAGTAGCTGTCTGAGTGGCTGGTCTCAGATGATCTTGGAGGTGAAGATGCTGGATGTGGAGGTCCTGGGCTGGTGTGGTTACATGTGGTCTGCAATTGTGAGGCCGGATGGATGTACTGCCAAATTTTCTGAAACGCCTTTGGAGATGGCTTATGGTACAGAAATGAACATTCAATTCACGGGCAACAGCTCTGGTGGACATTCCTGCAGTCAGCATGTCAATTGCACGCTCCCTCACAACTTGCGACATCTGTGGCATTGTGCTGTGTGATAAAATTGCACCTTTTTAGAGTGGCCTTTTATTCTGGCCAGCCTAAGGCACATCTGTGCAATAATCATGCTGTCTAATCAGCATCTTGATATGCCACACCTGTGATGTGGATGGATTATCTTGGCAAACGAGAAGTGCTCACTAAGGCTGGCCATACACCATACAATTTTCTTATTCAATTTCCTTTAGATTTACCTTCAACTATGTAGTGCAAGGGCCTGCCTGATTGCATACAATTTGAAAGTTTTCAGGTTTGAACTTATATTATATGGTTTTGGTAAATCTAAAGGAAAGTTGAACAAGAAAATTGTATAGTGTATGGCCAGCCTAACACAGATTTAGACAGATTTGTGAACAATATTTGAGAGAAATAGGACGTTTGTGTACATAGAAAAAGTCTTAGAATCTTTGAGTTCAGCTCATGAAAAATGTTGGCAAAAACAAAAGTGTTGCATTTATAATTTTGTTCAGTGTACCATAGGATTGATCTTTTCTATTTATGTTGCATTGCATTTAATATTGGCTGTTACCTTATTTTAAGAAGCATGATTCAGCGATTAATCTCCCACTATTACACAGTGTTACAATTTATTTCCATAGCTGAAACTATTGATGATTAATTTTATCCCTGCTCCTCCACAGACTGGAAAAGGAGTAGGAGATTAATCGCTAAAGGATCGTTAATTTAGGAGACTCTTGGACGATTTTTTTTCCCATTCAGCTATACCCTATGAGATTACTCTCATGAGAATATCTTAGCAATGGCTCAACCGTCTCCTGCAGAGATTGATTTCTACACTAGACTTTTTCAGTCTCTAAGATTAAAACCTGCCTGTGGAGCCCTAGCCAGATTGACTCTATAGGGTACAAAATGCTAATAATGCTCTTGGAATTGTCTCTACTTTCTGATAAATCTTAACTGACATATAAAGGACCACTGTTGTGAAAAACATTTTATTTTGAGAACTATATGTGATAATAACTGTATTTGTTGTATTCAAATAATAATGTTCATTATACTCCTCCTGCTATGTGCTGTGGTTCCTCCCACCACCTCCTATATAATTACAAAACTACTGCACGTGGTGGGGGAGCAGATATTTAACACACACAGAAGTGCTGATATCTGCAGCAGTTGGAAATCGGCAATGCGGCAGAGTTTTCTGTATTAGGCTAACTGGAAAGATAAGTATATTCCATCTAACTTTACAGGTTGGCTTAACTTGTTGCCATCCGCGCTATAGCCGAAGTACGGCTGCAGCGCGGACTCACATTTCCGGGAGGCCGTCTTTAAACGGCCTCCCAGAGACAGTCTCTTCACACGCTCCCGCAAGCGCGCATCGGGGAAATTCTGTGTCGGCCGTGTCCCTTGGACACAGCCAATCACAGATCGTGGTAAATGGCCAATCACAGCGGCCATTTACCACGTGATCGGCCCATGCAATGAGAGATGATCTCATATGTAAACATATGAGATCATCTCTCATCACCAGTGCTCCTTCCTTACACGGAGACTGCAGTGTGAGGAAGGAGGAGAGCTAATCAGCCGTCGGGGACACAGAGGAATGTAATCAGGGCACTGATCACCAGTGCCCTGATTACACAAGGTAAAAAAAAAACACTTAAGTGCCCACCATCAGTGCCCACAGTGCCCGCCATCAGTGCCCCCCATCAGTGCCCATAATCAGTGCCCATAGTGCTGCCAGTCCGTGACCCATCAGTGCCTGCTCATCTAGGCACTGATGAGCACTGACTGGCAGCACTATGGGCACTGAGTGTGGGCACTGATGGTGCTGCCCATCAGTGCTCATCAGTGCCGTCCATCAGTGCTCATCAGTGCCACCCGTCAGTGTCCATCAGTGCTACCCGCCAGTGCCCATCAGTGCCGCCTATCAGTGCCGCCTCTCAGTGCCCAGCAGTGCCACCTCTCAGTGCCCAGCAGTGCTACCTCTCAGTGCCCAGCAGTGCCACCTATCAGTGCTCATCAGTGTCGCCTATCAGTGCTCATCAGTGCCGCCTACCAGAGCCGCCTATCAGTGCTCATCAGTGCGGCATATTAGTACCTCCTCATCAGTGCCACCTCATCAGTGCCATTTTAAAAATTAAAAAAATTCACTTGCAGAAAATAAGAAAAACGTTTTTTTTCAAAATTTTCTGTCTTTTTTCTTTTTTTTTGTAAAAAATAAAAAACCCAGAGATGATTAAATACCACCAAAAGAAAGCTCTATTTGTGTGAAAAAAAATGATAAAAATTTCATATGGGTACAGTGTAGCATGACCGCGCAATTGTTATTCAAAGCGTGAGAGCACTGAAAGCTGAAAATTGGCCTGGATGGGAAGGGGGTGAAAGTGCCCGGTAGGCAAGTGGTTAACTTTACTTTGGACCCTAGAGTTACAGTTTTTTTAATGTAAAACCTTAGCAGTGTACTTCAAGCTACTATCATACATTTTCAGTAACTTAAGCAGTATATTTACAAACTGTCACATGAATCCTAGAGATGACCTATAAAAATGAATTTGATATTTGATCCAAATCTAGATTGTTTATGTAATTCCACCCTTATTCATGTGTAAACCCCAGCCAAATACATATTATATGTTCTCATTTTTCTCTGTTTTTCTGTAACTGTCTTGTAGCAAAGGAGCTCAGTGACATCATTCTAGAATATATTAGTCTGTTAAAAATCTGACTGACCACACGTCTACGCTCTGGATTTGAGGTCATACTTTAAGTGCATCTCTTGTGTGAATGCTTATATCTGTCATTAACAGCTTCCATAATTGAACTGGCAAAATAAATGAAATGCTGATGCACTACAGTTATTGATAGAGCCATTTCAATCAAACGGGCGAGGTCAGTCCGAGTTGAGACGCGTAGAATGTGCATGCTTGACCTACCACAACAACACCCGCAGGGAATTTTATTTTATTGCAGACGATGATCATCAATCTTAGGTTTGGAAAAGATCATCCAATCAATTTAGGAGAAGGAATAGGACATTTTCATTATCCATAGGATCACTCTGGTCTCCCCATGAGCTGCTTCCTTTATCCAGCATAAGTTGACAATGTGCTAGCGGCAGGATGACACAGCTATTGAAAGATCAAATTGTTTCTTTTGGTTTGAGCCCGTGCTTGGAATGCTCTCAGGTTTCCTGCACTCTTCTTCCGTTCATTTATGTTTTGCATAGCAGTGTTACCTGTCTACATGGGACTGACAGATGTGATGACAGCTTATCCTGCACAAGCTTTACTGAGCTGATGCACATAATGAAAGATGATGGACTTTTTGGAGTCATTGTCCCATCCAAGCTTAACTTCATCTAAAGTTACTTATTAAACTTACAGGCTTGCAAGAATTATTAGGATTGTGCCATGCTCACTAACCAATAGACACCAATCTCCTGTCAGTATGTTCCCTTCAGAAAACTGAAAAATGATTTTGACTTATTTTTTAAGTAGCATTCAGGCATTAGAAGACATCCAGATACAGATATTTAGCATACTTGCGACTTAGATGTAGCCAGCATACTTAAAGCGGAGTTCCACCCAAAAGTGGAACTTTCGCTTTAGGGAGTCCTGACCCCCTGACATGCCACATTTGGCATGTCATTTTTTTTGGGGGGGGGGGGGCGGGTACCTAGTTTTGACAGGTACCCGCTCCCACTTCCGCTCGGAGCGCCGCGGCGCCCTGAACGGAAGTTCTCCTCTCCCCCTCCCTCCCTGCAATCTTCTGGGACACGTCAGAGGTCCCAGAAGATTGCCGGCCAATCAAGACGTGCAGCGCGACTCGCGCATGCGCAGTGGGTACCCGGCTGTGAAGCCGTAAACTATCACAGCCGGGTGCCCACAGCAGTGATGCCGGCGCCGAGGGAGAGGATCGAGGCTTCGGGCGGCCGCATCGCTGGACCGTTGGACAGGTGAGTGAATGGCTGGAACTCCGCTTTAAGTGCTATTCTCAATGACCATAGATGTTAATAAAAGTCTATTATCAATACAAAGTGCACAACTGACAAATAATACATAACTATCAATATAGTAATAACATCTGGATATACCATAAAATTCATCCTTAAAGGAACACATGAAAAATGGGATTGATTCACTAAAGAAATAGAGACTTTGAGAAAAAAAAGCTTTTCCAGAAAAGCTTAAAAATGTTGTTTAATTTTATTGTATTACATGTAGGCCATTTGGGCCCCCACTGAAGCATGGCCAAAAGAAAAAAAACCCTTAGTCATTAACCCCCCATGTCCTGACTTGTTGCTAGGAAGTGAAAACCGTTGGACACTGTCTCCCAGCAATACAGTAGTGAAGACCAATGTTTTTCCATCCTAGCAACAAGACAGAATATGGAGGTTGCTAACTGGGAGCTTTTCAACCAGGCTTCCAGGGAGGCCCAAATGGCTTACAGGTATGGCAGTAACATTATTGGATATTTTGCATAGCTGTTCAGTTTTTTAACAGCTACTGGGACCTCTTGACCGTATTGGCTGTTATCTGAAAAAGATGAACTTTTTCAGTCTACAACTGTAAGACATAACTGTTAGTAGGGGTTGGTTTAATTCATTTAACTACTGGATAAAGCTCTTTCTACAGATTCAATCCTGACCAAATGAAAATGGAAATAAACCTTTCACTGTGCACATGCTGAATTTTAACTTTGCACATAGCAGAAAGGACTGTCAGGATGGCCAGCACTCTTCCTGGAGTAGCAGATCTTGTAGTCAAGATTTACTCATCCGCGACTAGCCCTAAAATTTAGTTTGCTAGTTATCACCCTTACATACATTTATTACATCTCACACTTCCACAAATATCTCTTAATGGGATTTAAATAACCTTAACTGTGATCACACCTTTAACCACTTGCCTACTGTGCACTTAAACCCCCTTCCCATCCAGACCAATTTTTAGCTTTCAGCGCTCTCACACTTTGAATGACAATTGCGCGGTCATGCTACACTGTACCCATATGACATTTTTATCATTTTTTTCACACAAATAGAGCTTTCTTTTGGTGGTATTTAATCACCTCTGGGTTTTTTATTTTTTACAAAAAAAAAGAAAAAAGACAGAAAATTTTGAAAAAAAAAAAGTTTTTCTTATTTTCTGCGAGTAATTTTGAAAATAAATAAATTTTTCTCCTTCACTGATGTGCACTGATGAGGCGGCACTGATGGGCACTGATAGGCTGCACTGATGGGCACTGATGAGGTGGCACTTATGGGCACTGATGAGGAGGTACTAATATGCCGCACTGATGAGCACTGATAGGCGGCATTGATGAGCACTGATAGGCGGCACTGCTGGGCACTGAGAGGTGGCACTGCTGGGCACTGAGAGGCGGCACTGACGGGCGGCACTGATGGGCACTGGCGGATGGTACTGATGGACACTGACGGGTGGCACTGATGAGCACTGATGGGCGGCACTGATGAGCACTGATGGGCAGCACCATCAGTGCCCACACTCAGTGCCCATAGTGCTGCCAGTCAGTGCTCATCAGTGCCTAGATGAGCAGGCACTGATGGGCACTGACTGGCAGCACTATGGGCACTGATTGTGGGCACTGATGGGGGGCACTGATGGCGGGCACTGTGGGCACTGATGGTGGGCACTTTGTGTATGTTTTTTACCTTGTGTAATCAGGGCACTGGTGATCAGTGCCCTGATTACATTCTTCTGTGTCCCCGGCGGCTGATCGGCTCTCCTCCTTCCACACACTGCAGTCTCTGTGTGAGGAAGGAGCGCTGGTGATGAGAGATGATCTCATATGTTTACATATGAGATCATCTCTCATTGCATGGGCGGATCACGTGGTAAATGGCCGCTGTGATTAGCCATTTACCACGATCTGTGATTGGCTGTGTCCAAGGGACCCGGCCGACACAGATTTTCCCCGATGCGCGCTCGCGGGAGCGCGCGGGGAGACTGTCTCGGGGAGGCCGTTTAAAGACGGCCTCCCGAAAATTAGAGTCCGCGCTGCAGCCGTCTTTCGGCTATAGCGTGGACCGGAAGTAGTTAAAATGATAACATACCTGAGAGAAAGATCATTTCTGTTGCATAGTTAAAAGTGATTAATTTTATGATGCATTGTAAAATGTATTTATTTGTCATCTATAGAGGGACACAGGAATTCAGAAACAGTTGGGTTTACTACCACCTAAAGGAAAATTAGACGTGGGCAAACAGGAAAATCATAAGCCAACCTCCTCTACCCAGCATGCTTCTGTTTTTTTGCAATCTGTCTCTAAAGGGAATGTTTTTAGGCACTGAAGTCTTTTGCTTTTGATTCATATTTACAGGGGCTTGTTTAAAACCTTATTAATGCAGTGCATATTACCCTACTTCAGCGTGTTTTTTCAGGCCTTTGGCTTTATAGAGCACCTTCAGCTGCAAAGACCTTTCCACTGAAACTACTATTTAAGTAATTCCTCTATGCAGATTTAAAACACCATGAAGAGTCCAGGGATCCACCTGTAAGCATGTCAGAACATTTCTCTTTTGAATTTGAATTTGTAAGTTGATGTAGATACAACTGTTTCCACCTTAATGGGGAAACCTTTAAAGAGGTTGTAAACTCGTTCAAAAATTTTTTTTTTTTTTACAACCTGCAAGAGAAAGACATAATGAGCTAGTATGCATCGCATACTAGCTCATTATGAAATACTTACCTTAGAACGAGCCCCCGCCGTGCCGCTCTCTTACCTGTATGACGAGCGACATGTTCAGTCGCCCGTCTTCCGGGATCGCGGCATCCGGCCATCTGATTGGCCGGAGCCGCGGTGACGTCACTCCCGCGCACGCGCGCTGGAGCCGACGGTCACGGCACGGGGCTCTGTAGGAACGGCACGATCAGCCGTTCCTTCAGAGCGCATGCGCCAGTGACGTCACTGGCTGCATTAAAGGTAAATATCTCCTAAACTGTACATGTTTAGGAGATATTTACAGTACCTATAGGTAAGCCTTATCATAGGCTTACCTATAGGTACAACTTCCTGAGGAGGGTTTACTTCCTCTTTAAACTGTTAAAAGGTATACTTACCTTTCAGGATTCCAATGACAAGCAGCTAAAGTCCCTCCTTAAGCCTGGTCATGCATTTTTAATTTTCTTGTACAATTTTCTTTTAGATTTATCTTAAATTATGTAGCGCAAGGGCCTGCCTAATTGGATACAATTGAAAGTTGTTTCGTTTTCTTGACCTCCTATTATGTTTTTTGGTAAATCTAAAGGAAAATTGCACAAGCAAATTGAACATGTTTGGCCAGCCTAAGTCCCACTTTTATTTGAATGGTCTTGCCCTCCATTCCACTTTTCATTTTAATCTGTCAGACCATGTCAGTTTGGGTAGATTCCCTCAAGAGGTATGCCTCTACCACCACCTTCTTTTTTAGGGATAGATTATGTCACATCCGGCTCCAACATGTGCGTTTAGCTGTATGCCTGAAGTTTGGCTTTAAAGGTGTATTATAAGGGATAATGCACCCAGTGCTATAATGTAGAAATGAGAAGTTCTACGCTTTCCTGCGGTTGTGGAATATCCTTGTAGCCTGTAATATTCTAAGAACTGACTCCTGTAGTTATATTATTCTAGTAATCGGATGTTCAAAATTTCATAAATGTTAGACCTTTGTGAGGCATGCATTGTCCAGTTTAATCTATTGAGGTAAACAATTTTCTCACTGTCTCATGTGACAGCAAGGTTTATTGTTGCCATCCTATTTTATGACTCTGCATGTGTTCAGTTGGCATTGCATCAGTTTGAATAATATCACTTTTCAAGCACTTTAAAACGCAGCCAGTAATTTATATTGGCCCCCCACGTGTAACAGTCAGTGGTGGCTCATGTTTCTTCTCTGTGAGGAGACAAGTTCTGTCTTGTTATGTGGCATTATACCAAACACTGTTTCATTGTTACCTGTGTCTCTCTAGCTAAGCTTATCAATTGTTTGTCATGTAAACCACAAACATCAGGGAGTGATGAGAGGAATCCAAAAGGAGTTCACAAATAGGGAACTGATTCAATCTTTCAGCTAAGTAATGCTGATCATGTCAGTCACGGTGTCATAAAAATATACTTTAGGCATCTTCCCACTTAGTAAAACCACAAGACGAGGGGAGCTCTAGTTTCCTTGTGCTTTGTCTTGTCACTTCTTGCTTTTTTGAGTTCTTGGGCTCAGAAATATGGTTAGTATTTTGCTGCATAGTTTATTTAATGCCCAATCCGTGTTTTAACTACTTAAGGACCAGGCCTATTTCTGACATTTGTTGCTTTAAAATCAGTATTTTTTGCTAGAAAATTACTTAGAACCCCCAAACATTATATATATATATATATATATATATATATAATATATATATATATATATATATATATATATATATATATATATATTTTAGCAGAGACCCTAGAGAATAAAATGGAGATCATTTTGCAATACTTTATGTCAATCTGTATTTGCGCAGTGGTCTTACAAACGCATTTTTTTTTGGAAGAAATACACTTTCTTATAAACAAGAAAACGGTTAAGTTAGCCCTTTTTTCCCCATAATGTTACGCCAAGTAAATTGATACCTAACTTGTCCACAAGCTCGTGGATTGGCGACACACTTTGGTACCTAAAAATCTCCGTAGGCGACGCTTTAAAAATTTCTGCAGGTTACCAGTTTGGAGTTACAGAGGAGGTCCAGTGCACTCGCTCTAACGATTGTGGCGATACCTTACCTATGTGGTTTGAACACCGTTTACATATGTGGGCGCGACTTGAGTATGCGTTCATTTCTGCGCATGAGCTCAGAGGGACGGGGCGCTTTAACTTTTTTTCTTTTCTTATTTATTTTACTTTTATTTTTTATTGTTACATTGTCCATTAAAAAAAAAAAACATTTTTTGATCACTTTTTTCCTATTACAAGGAATGTAAACATCCCTTGTAATAGAAATAAGCATGACAGGTCCTCTTTAATGTGAAATCTGGGGTCAGAAAGACCTTAGATCTCACATTTACCCTTAAAAGCAATAAAAATAAATAAAAAATTTGGCCCTTTAAGGCCGTTGGGTAGAAGTGACGTTTGGCGTCGCCCCCAGGTACTCCAAGGGCATAGTGTTGAGTGGAGGCCATCTTGCCCTCACTCGACTTCCTGCCCATCGCTCCAGGGGATCGGATTGTTTTCCCTGCTACAGGCGGCTCCGGTAAGCAGGGAAAACGACCGGGAAGCGGCGGGAGGGGGGTAGGCACCTCTCCCGCTGCCCATAAGAGTGATCCCGTTGTGAATCTGCTGCTAGGACCGTGTAAGAAAATACTGGTATTATGGCAGCTATCTGCTGCCATAACTTCGGTATTTACCGTCAAAGCAGCGACATAAATACATGGTGGGCAGTCCGGAAATAGTTAAAGAAAAAATAATAAAATAAAGTATATATTTTAAAAATGGTTAGTATATTTCTGCATAGTTTAAAACACTGATTGGGCATTAAATAAAGAAAGAAAAATAATAGAATAAAGTATATTTTTTAAAGGTAAGTAAATACCTAGCATAGGATATCGTGTTACAAGAGTTTAACCTGGTGCCGTTTTTAAGAGCCTGCGGTCGGCTTTCAGAGCCTTCTGCCCGGGTCGGATTTGGCTTCGACCGAGTCTAACATCATGTAACCCGGAAGCGATGTCACAAGGTCACTTCCGGTTTACTCGGCTGCCAATGGCGCAGATTTTTAAAAAAATGGCGGTATTCAAAAATCCAGATTTTGGCATTTTGAATACTTTGAACTGCAGAAGAGGGGTCTGGGGTCATTTAGACACCCGGTCTCTCCATAAAGAGTACCTGTCATTGCCTATTACTGTCGCAAGGAATGTTTACATTCCTTGTGACAGCAATAAAAGTGATCAGATTTTTTTTTTTTTTAAACAGTGTTACTAATAAAAAATGAAATAACATAAATAGGAAAAAAAAATTTTTTAAAGCACCCCCCACTTCCCCGTGAGCTCGCGCACTAAAGAAAATGCATACGTAAGTCCTGCCCACAAATGAAAACTGTGTTCAAACCACAGATGTGAGCTATTACCGCGATCGCCAGAGCGAGAGCAATATTTCTAGAAAAAGTCCTCCTCTGTAACTCTAAACTGGTAACTTTAAAAATGTTTAAAGCGTCGCCTATGGAGATTTTTAAGTACCGTAGTTTGTCCCTATTCCACGAGTGTGTGCAATTTTAAACTGTAACATGTTAGGTATCTATTTACTCATGACATCATCGGCGTGACATCATCTTTTACAATATATAAAAAAATTGGGCTAACTTTACTGGTTATTATTTTTTAAATGCAGTGAAATTTTTTTTTTCAAAAAAATTGCGTTTGAAAATAGCGCGTGACAAAAAATATTGCAATGACCATCATTTTATTCTCCAGAGTCTTTGCTAAAAAAAAAAATATATATATATATATATATATATATATAATGTTTGAGGGTTTTAAGTAAATTTCTAGCAAAAAATACTGATTTAAATTGTAAACAACGTATCAGAAATAGGCCTGGTCCTTAAGTGGTCAAACTAATTTAGCAAGCACAGCTTTCAAGCTCTGCCATAAGTTAAGATACAAAGGCAACAAAGTAAACTAATATTACAAGTTTAATTGGTTCATTACCATTGATTGATCCAATTTAAAATGCAATGAATGAAATAGTTGTTCATTTGTAAATAAATGAGGGTAATATTGATTTACTATAGCCTGCAGATTGCAATGTTCCTGCAGAAGTGAAAGAAAAGCATTTTGACTATAATAGGTAAAAATTTAAATTTAATGTAATGAGCATTAAATAAATGGAAGCTATTTGCATTGATATGAGACTTGTGACCTACATTTAAATTGTGTTGTTGAGTTTTAAGAAGAAATCATTCCATTCCATAATACTCCATAATACTCAATCCAGGTATAAAAGAATACTTCTGAAATAAGAACATATACTGTAAGTATTCATGCAGTGGCCTGGTTACACCAGCCCATATGCCATCAATGTGTCCACACTTGTGTACTTTGTGTAGGAGCAGTGCAATGTGTTTACTTTTATTCCCTATTATTTATTATATTAAAGTATCACAAAATGACACTTCATCTAACTCTATGACATGCAATGAGAATTTAGTGCGTTGCATAAAAATGAAGAATGTTTGCATTTTTATGCAACGCACTTTAGTCGTCAATACAGAGTTATTAAAGCATTCACTAAACAAAGTGAATGTTCACTGAGCTTATTAAATAAGGGGAAGCTTAATGTTCACTTTCTACTTGAACCCAGAAAAAGGGGTAGACTTTTGAAAGCTTGTCATAGAAAAATGAACTGTTAGTGCACATAAACAAAGTATCACAGACAGTACTCAACTGTGTTATGGGGATGGACAAATGATTAATTCACAGAAAATAACCCCACTAGTTCAGCTCACAGGGAGTGACAAGAATACTGCATTTCTAGCAAGGCCAACAGGTATTTTTCTGTACTTGCTGAAAAAATTCTTAGCTTGAGAAAAGAAAATGAATGCAGCAAAAAGACTGGTAGGCTGCAAAATATTCCATTTCTCTTCTTGGATTTTGTTATCCTTTAACCACTCTGCTGCCAGTGCTAACCACTTTGCTGTCATGCTCTCAATTTAAGTATAAAACTTTTTTACTAGGTTATTAGATTCTGTAAAAATGTTAATAGATGGTGCAAGCAATCTGTTTAAAATATAGTAATTGATTATTTCCTCCTGAATAGGATCTCAGAGGCGTCGACTTATTCCAGCATTATCGCTTGATGCCACCTCTCCTGTTAGAAAGCCAGCCAACAGCCCTGGAGTGCGCTGGGTAGATGGTCCTTTATGTAATGGTCAGCGGGGCCTGGGAGAACCGTTTGAAATAAAAGTGTACGAAATAGATGATGTAGAAAGGCTCCAGCGGCGTCGTGGTGAGGACTGCAAGGTAAATTGTTTTTCTAATTAAAGGAGAACCTGGGGAAATGTATTTATTGTGGGTGGGGGGGTTCATAAAAATCAGGGTATGTTTATGTTCCTAGTCCTTCAGTATACTGTTTGAAATGTCCTTTGGTGAAATCCCCAACTTTCATATCTACAACATCCTCTCCGTCCGCTTACATGTAATAGATTTTCCTATTAGGAGAAATGTTATTTAACCACTTGCCGACTGCCTGTCGCAGATTTACTGTGGCAGGCTGGCTCAGCTGCGTGAAATGGCGTAGCCCTACGTTAATCGCATGCATGGTTGCCGCCGGGCACCCGTGATCGCTCCCCGCTGAGAGAGAAAGACTGTCAACTGTTGTAAACACAGCTGACCATTCTTCTCCCTGAAATTATCACAGAGTGCCTGTGATCCTTCTATGTAGGATCACAGGTCTCTATAGTCATCTCACAAGCCCACCCCCCCCCCTCACAGTTAGAAAACACTCCCCTAGGCTTACACCTAACTCTTTGATCACTACTGTGTTAACTCCTTCCCTGCCAATGTCATTATTACAGTAACAGTGCATATTTTTAGCACTGATTACTGTAGTAATGTCACTGGTCGCCCCAAAAGTGTAAAAAATTGTCAGTTAGGAGTCCGATCTGTCTGCCACAATGTTGCAGTCCTGCTAAAAATCACAGATCGCCGACATTACTAGTAAAACAATTAAAAATTACATAAATCTTTCTCCAAGTTTGTAGATGCAATAACCTTTGCACAAACACCAATCAAAATACGTTATTGTGGTTTTTATGTTTACCAAAAATATGTAGCAGAATACAAATTGGCCTAAAAGGATAAACATTTAGATTTTTTATTTTTTTTGGGGGGGGGGGGATGTTATATAGCAGAAAGTGAAAATGGAAAGTATTTTTCCAGGCTGGAACTACAATACATGTAACACTTTAGGGCTTTTAGAATTGAATATTGCACGCCCAAGAACATAGATATGTGTTTGATTATCTATCCCTAAACACTACCTGAATACATTTCATAATGCCAAAAAAAAAAAAAATGACGCCTCTAGGGAGACAAAGCTGACAATCAATACTGTTATACAACTACTGATGGAAGTTGCAGCATCCATAATGGGATTTTCCTCCAATATTTTATGCTTCTATGCAGCAGTTACTGGTTTTGTTCCATGAGAGTAAGTTGCAATGAAAGACTAGTAACAGTGACTAAATAACATAAACCATTTCACCACTGTCTGCTTGTAGTGTGTCATTAGGTTACAAGTGCTTTCTTGTCAGCAGTACACTGGTATGTGTAAAGATACAATATTTGCTCTAATAGTAAATCATTTTGTTGGTGCTGTTCTGTACGTGAACTTTGCAGATAATTATTTAATATAGTGATGTCCAGGGTGAGTACAGTCTTACAATATAGTAATTATAAAAATACCAAAAGATATATGAGAAACCTGTTACTTTATGTTATTTGTGAACTTCTGTTTATTCAAGCTCCCTTTACTCGAGGACGGATTTTCTTTAAAGTGTATCTAAACACAAAAATAAAGATTTAATATACTGTATTGAAGTCTTTAGATGTGGTGGTTGTATTAGCAAATCTTCACTTTTTTGAGTTCAGCTCATCCTTAGGGGCTGGGCTGTAAGCCTGAATTTACACATGAGCATTTTCATTTTTTTTTTTTTTTTTTGTGCATTTAAAGGCCGAAGAATTTTAGCAAATAGAAAGCTGCTTACTAGGAAGGAGAGATGGTTAATAGACGGTTGTTAACCGTGTGTAAAATGTGTGTTACGCACAATTTTTAGGTAAGGGATATTGGAGCCAAAAACACGTGATTGTATCCCCAAATGAGCTCCTCTACTTTTTCTGAGCAATAGGTGACAACACTTCGCTCAGATGTGATTGAGCACAATATAGTAACATAGAACTTTGAGCATTGACACCCTTCTGGAAAAGTGCTTCAAATCGCTCAGGCATGAAAAGGGGCTAAATTATGTTTTATTCATTTAATAACATAATATTTCCATCATGTAATTTATGCTCCATTTTCAATCGTTTTTGGCATTGAGTCTCTTGCTATCAAGCGATGAGTCTCTTTCTATGAAGTTATGGAAAATTTGATGCATAATTGTGTGCTATGGATAAGGTAAATGTAAGATTTCCAAACGCTTAGTAGCATTAGATAAGTGGCCTTTCACACAAGCTTTCTGATCGGACCCTCCAGTCTCCTTTATGAAGCAGCGGATGTCAGCAGACATGTCCTGCTACCATCCAATCCGTTCTTGCCTGCAAAATCCAGATGGATAGTGGTCCTAATTTCCATCTGTCTGGCAGATTGGGCCAAATAGGATTGGAGGAAAATGGACAGGCGGTCCGTTTCTTCCTGATTTCCTCATAGAGTAATTGTCATCTGCCTGCTCAGCAGGGATCAATGGAGCGATCCCCAGCTGTGCAAGTGGAATCCTCAAGACAGAGGCGTCCGTGTGAAAGGGGCCTAAAGCATATGTAAACCCTCACTTTGTAAAACAACCCATTCAGTTTAAAACAGAAATGAAAATGAAAGGCTAAACATTTGCTAAGATTTCTAATATGATAATATTGGGCACATTGTTAAACTGTCTCTTGTTTGTGAAAATAAGGGTAGGATTTATCATATACCCTGTATATTTTCCATAATATACTTTATTTCTTGTTCATTTGGGGACTCAGGATTCAGAGACAATTGGGTTATACTGCCGACTATAGTAGGATTTGGATACTGGCAAACAAAAAAAAGTGATCAGCCTGGTATAACCACCCACAGCAGTGCAGTGTTTTGCTATTTTCCTAGGAAGATGAATTTATTTTCTTAACTGAAGAATTGTGTAGTATCAATTGCACACCTTAAAGGCTTGCCCACAGCTTATGCAGTATGCGGTAGTAAATTGGTAGATGGCTTCACCATGCAATTGTAGGAAAATTATTTATTATTATTTTCGAATGTCTTCCTCTATGAGAAAAGTTTAACAATTTTACTAGGCTTTTTTTTCTTTTTTCAAGATTATAGTTTTTCTTTGATCAAGACTTCAGCTACATGCAGCTTGAGCTGGTCTCTTAATGTAGATATCTTGTGCATCCTCAACAATAGCTTTTGAGGTCATACCCAAACACTGCTAGACTGGGCTATTTCAGGGCCTGCTTTGAAAGGGAGCTTCAGGCTCTGGATTCAGGTTTTGACACTTTTTAGACCTCCACCAGAGCTACACTTGTATATTAGGACTATTGGGCACTATTATTATTAATTTTTTCTGTTGGTTTCTTCAGAAGGGGATACAAATTTGAGGAATTAGGTGTCGTATCACTAGGTGGAGTGTCACAGTCATACTCTGAGCTTTTTTACCACCATTTAGCATTAGGTAGCATCTTCCTACCACTGTACCTTGTCACAAGAGACATACAGTCTCACTTCGGTTAGTCCTTGCTGTCATCACCTACAGTGACCTGGTCACTTCTGGCCATTTGAGCTTCTTCTGCTTTCAGAAGTCAGTTCATGAGTGCTGATGATTTTATCTTGTAATAGAGCTAACTTGTCCAGGCTTGAGGTGCAGCTTGTCAAATCCCAATCACTAGAGGAACAGTGTCATTGTTTTGGGTCCCTCAGTCAAACAATCCACTAATAGTTCCGCATCGACCTGCAGTATTCTCCCTCATGAACCTGACACCAAAAGCTTTGAACATTCCTCTGAGTGGACCCTATTTGGTTTTAACCCAGGAGAATGTTACCACAGTTATGCAGAATTTCATAGGCCAAAGGGCAACTTTTATACTGACTGACAAAGATCATAAGCATACCTTATTCTGCAGAATCATTATCTGACCTGCATGTAGCCTTAGCAGTTTCTGAGCCTTCAGATGTGTAGGGTCTATCAGATGAATATTCTAAAAAAGTTGACTTTTATTGATGCAATGTATACCAACTTAGCAATGGAAGAGCAGCATGTAGCTTTCTCTATTGCTGTTACCAGTCTAGAAACCCTCAGGCTACTAAAACCTTTCCCATGCACATGCTATTACCAGGTGACTGACTGAGAAACTCCTGAAAAACTGTTTACACCATCCTAACATTTCCAGTCCAATACCCATTTTAGGAGACCTTTAATAAGAAATGGGCTGTTCCCAAAAGTTATCCAGGAGTATCCCATCCTAATAAAGCATTGAAAATTCCTGTAGAGGATGGGCCAATATTTAACAATCCCTTAAAATGTTTGTTGTCTCTGTCAGGCCCTGAATTGCAATCTGCCATGCCCATGAACTTAGTCTATAATGCAATAGGAGAATGGATTAAACTCATGAGATCTTTCCTCCACACTGATCTTCTATTTGTGGAGTACTTAGGAGTTCATGCCAACAGCCTTGCATTACTGTGTAAATGGGCTAGTGGATGTCTCCCTTCTTGTTTCCCATATGAGTCTCCTGTCAGTTAAGATGTGAAGAACTCCTTGATTGAATTGTTGGGCTGCGGAACCACACCCCCACCTCAAACACCCAGGCCAAGTAAAGTTATTTTGCCCTGCAGGGCCAAACCCAACTCAGAGGCTACTTTCACCCCAAACCCGAGGCCCCTAAATCCCCCAAACCTGCAGACAAGACCTCTTTGACATGAAGGAATGCCCCAACCTTCCAAAGTCAGGAGATGTCTATTGGCCTTTGTGCACACCTGAAAGACAGCATCTCTGATGCCGGGGTACGGGAGGTGGTTTCAGTGGACTACAAACTAGTGTTTTGCTGCCAACCCCCTCTGCATTTCGTATCTTCTAATATTCCTGTGACCCTTGTGGGTCTTCTGTAGCAAGGGGTTATTGGCATAGTTTCTGTTCAGAAAGATTTTGGGAGTTTTTAATCCAACTCATTCACAGTTCCAAAACCAAAAGGATCAACTGTCCTATCTTGAATGTCAAGGCCTTAAATGTCTTCATTTGGTCCTAAAAGTTTTGTCTGCAATTCTCTGGGTCTGTCATAGCCTTACTCCATTAGGGAGACTTTCTGGTCTCTGTAGAATTCAAGGAAGTGAACTTGCGTGCCCCTTTTTTTTTCCAGCAGATCATTAACCATGGCATTCAGTCTGTTATCTGCACCCAACATAGTCAACAATGTTCTAGCCCATGTTCTTGTGTTGGTGGACGATTCTTTTGAGGCAGTCCCATTTGTTCTGTTCACTCCAGGCTCCTATATCTTAACATTGTTTTATTGAGGGACAAATTGGTTCAGCCTCTAGACAAACTAATTCACTGGACACCAAGGACCAGGTCTTCTGTGGCCTGGTGGCTCAGTAAGCCAGCTCTTGCATTAGGGAAATTCCTCCTTCTGATCTCTTGGAATATTATAATGGAAACCAATTTAATAGGCTGGAGAGAAGTCCTAGACACCTTGTTGATGCAGGAGACTTGGACCCTTAAGGAATTTCAAATCCCAATCGACATTCTGGAGTTTTATGCAGTTTGGTTTTATTTGTTATGTTGGACATCTCAAAAGGAGGGTCTTCTTGCAGAATCCAGTTGGACAATGCAACGGCAGTGCTGTATATCAACCATCAGGGGGGAACCAAAAGTCTTGCTACAGGAAAAAAAGAATAAGAAAGGTTTTTGTCCAGGGCATAACTTCACATTCTAGCCTTGTCCTCCATTCACATTCCAAGCATTGGAAAATTGGCTGGCAGACTACTTCAGACGATAGCACTTGAACACGTGTCAAAGGTGGGGATGCCAGATGTGGACCTCTTGGCCTCCAGATTTAGCATCAAACTGCACAGGTTTTTCTCCAGGTGCAGAAATCCACTGGTGGATGCTCTGGTGGTTCCATGGGTTCAGCAAAATCTGTTCTATGCCTTTCCCCCTGTGAAACTCCTTTCTCATCTGCTCCATAAGATGAAGATGGAAGTAATTCCAGTGAATCTTATAGCTCCAGACTTGCTCAAGTGGATGTGGTAATTACACCTGATCAGACTCCTGGCAGATGCCTCGTGGGCTCTTTCAGATTGGCCCCATCTTCATATCCTAGGGCCAGTTTACCATTCTGCACCATAGTTGTTTTCTTTAGCAGCATGGTTGTTAAAGCCCAGGTCCTGAGGGACAGGGGCCTGTTCAACGTGTTGAATCCCACAATATTAAAAGCCATGAAGTCTACTTCCCACAATAGTCTACCATCACACAGGTAAGGTATATTTGCCTAGTGTGAGGTAATACCCTTTCATCCCAGAAAATACTCCATGGTACAAATGATCTACTACTAGATCTGTGAGTTCTTCTTGAGGTTTTTTTGACTTCGGAAAACTTTTCCCAGGTTTACAAGGTTGGCACTTTGTCTTCTCTTCATACGTTCTTCAGGTTTTCAGGGTAGATCTTTAGGCCTTATCTGATATCAATTTTGGGTCCTTCTGGCAGATCTTTGAGCTACAGCCAGTCCCAGTTTTTTCTTATTGTAGTTGGACCTGGTAACAATTTTTATGCTGTTACCCACCCCTCATTTGGAAATTTATGAATGTTCCTTTGTCTCTGAAAACCTGTCCTCAATTCATAGAAAATAATTTTGGAGTTTTGTACTCACTGTAAAATAATTTTCTTAGAAGTTTATTGAGAAACAGGCCATAGACATCTGTGATTATGCTCTTGGTCTCAGCACTGCTTGTTACAAAACTGGGGCATGCTATGTAGGAATAAAAGGAATTATACCAGACTGATCACTTGTTTGCCAGTGTCAAAATCCTCCTGTATTTGGCAGCAAAACTTAGTTGTCTCTGAATCCTGTCTTTTAATGATCTTCCAAGAAAAAAGTTTTTCATGGGGGTGCAAAAATTCAGTTTTTAAAAGGAATGTTTGTTTTTTCTTGTTAGATGGTTGCAAAATTCAGTTCAAAGCTCAAGATCTTAGAACACCGCCAACAAAGAATCGCAGAGGTCAAGGCCAAATATGAGTGGCTTATGAAGGAACTAGAGACTACTAAACAATACCTGATGCTGGATCCAAATAAGTGGCTCAGTGAATGTAAGAACATTTTATTTTTATATAATTGTTTCATTAATTATGACTCTAGCAGTATGGATAGATAGTGATATTTATGGAGTACATGAAAACAACATGATTGGCATCGGAAGCTCAAAGAGTGCCTCCAGCTGAATGAATTAGGAACAAAACAAGGCACAGCTTACAGATTCTTGGGTAATCGCTAAGTACTTAATAGCACTCATTTATAACTATAGGCTGTATTCTTCAATTCAACATAGAAACAAAATTTGGCATGTACATTTCTTGTGATATTCTGCTGTTGCACAAGTGGTGAAATGTAGGTAATAAATATTTACCTTGCATTAGGCAGATGGGATCCGAAGCCAATGTCCCATTCTGTGGCTGGGATGATCAGGCTGTAGAACAGATTTTTCAGTTGTGAAATGCAAACACTTTAGCAGAGCAAAAAATAGCAGTGTATGTATAGCCCAAACTGTTTTTTTTTTTGAGTAAGGAAAGAATAAAACCTCTGTTATTATATTTTTTGCTGTCAGTGTCCTATTTCTCTTCACTTCCTAACCCAGAGATGCAGCAGAAAGTGAGAGGAAATCTTTAAAAGTGAGGTGAATTCTCCTCTTCGACAGTTGTCACCAGAACAGGTGTCCCGATAGCAAGATTTCACCTTTTGCACTAGTGATATTTTGGATTTTCTAACCTTCTTTCTAGCCAACAGTGGTCACCAGACCACAAATAGAGTGTGAATTCAACCAGTGGTGATACAGATTGCAAATAAAAACAAGGGTTCTATTTCTTTTCTTCTTTATAAAAAAAAAACTAAAAAAAGGTTTTGCCTATAGATTCACTTTAAAATTATGTGATGCACTCTTGGGCCACACTGGTGGTAAACTAAAAATAGATATTTTTAGCCTTCATCTTTCAGATTGACATACTAATGAGGACTAAAAGTGTATTCTTAGATGTAGATAACTACATGTAGGTAAATCAGTACAGTTTTGTGTACAGTATTCTCAGATTGCTGATACCTCTGACCTCATTGCCATTCTTGCCTTGGACCTTTTTGTGGTCTTTTTTTTCAAAAACTGACCAGTAGTACGTTTTCTCTATAAAATATATTTTTTAGAAGTAAACAAATCAAGAACATGTTTGTTGTTTTTATAACACACACTTTTTTTTGTTCAGTTGATTTGGAACAAACTTATGAAGTGGACTCCATAGAATATTTAGAGGCACTGGAATGTGTGACAGAACGTTTGGAAAACAGAGTCAACTTCTGCAAGGCTCATCTCATGATGATCACCTGTTTTGATATTACTTCAAGACGCCGGTAAAACTGGATGGTAGAACTGAAGTTAAAAAAAAAAATGCAATTAAAGAAACTTGTCCCATAATTATTTTAACCCTTCCAAAACACCCAAAGACTTTGGAAAACAAGACTTCAGGTGGACAATGTCATGTTGAAATTTGACGGAGAATGTGTAAAGAGGGGTCAAGAAGGAGTTTTTGGTGAGACTGAGCACATTCGCAAACATTTTTTTTTTTTTTTAATAAAAAGCTAAGGACAAGTAGAACATTGAAGAGAGCACTTTGAGAAACTTTAAAGGTTAAATTTTGTATATAAGGACTGATAGCAGAACTGAACTTTGCCTCTGAGCAGTGGAGTATGAAGAAAGCGGAACCTTCAGAAGTACTGTACAAAGGAGAAGAATCCAGTGAGACTAAGTGCCTTTTAAATCTTTAATATCCAAACATTTATGTTCATATTTTCTTGTGTACAGATGGTGCTAGTCACGGAAAAGAAAAAAAAAATCTGAAAAACACATTTTTTAGGTGTATTTGCAGCTTGTTCTCCCCATTGTGTATTATCTGAACTCCGACTTGCTGTTTTAAGTACTTGTGTTTGTTGCTATGTTTTCTGATCAGTATAGCTTATGACTATGTGTGAACTGTCTGTTAAACATGTGGACTCTCAATGCAAAGGATTCACATGGTCAATACCTGGTAAGGATTTGTGTCACAGTTACGGATGATATACAGCTTGTATATGCATGTTTAGGTATACAGTATTAAATGTATGATGGGCACAGCTCTATACAGTATTAAAGAAAAGAAAAGTTTGTCAGTCTTGTTTTCTTTATTCATTTTATATTAACGGTATTGGGTATCTAGTTGCAGAATTTAAATCTTCTAAAATTCAGGGCACAACAATAATGATTACAGCATAATTTAACTAAAAAGAAAAAATATACATTGTAAAACTATGAAAAAAAAGATTATGAATGAAAAAAATATGAAAAATTGGCTGGCAGAATTATGTTGCCATAACATACGCAGTGACATACTTAAAGCAAATCTAAAGTATTTTTAATGCAAAGACTTTGAAATTGCAAGTCCAAAATAGTGCATGCATGCATAATATCCAATCTGTATTAGCTTTTGCTTAATCCGTTTTTTATAATATTCTATTCCAGTTACTTTCTCAGCATTAGTGGGAGGTAACGTTGGTGTAGTTCTCTGTAGGAAATACTTTCATTCTTTGCCAGGGACCATATTTTATGCAGTAATATGCTGCCTTCTATGCAACTATAGTAGTATAATAACATTTGGAGAAAGATCTGGAAAGCCTATGACCTCTGAGCTTTGCAGCCAGCTGATATTAAGCCAAAAGGTCATGGAAAATCCAGGACCTGTCTAATCCTCCACAGTATCTGGTCACCCTGTTGAGAAAGCCATAATTTAGCTTTCCAAGTACACATGTATGGATTATTTTACCTTGCAATTTCAGAAAGTGCATTAAAAAAAAACTTGTTTCTGTCTGGAACTATGGTAGAAAGATTTTCCTGCTGAAATCCTCCAAGAATGTTAACACTCAGCCCAACAGACCCAGCAATGAGTAAAATATTATTTTTGAGTAGTCTGGGCTTTTAAGGGAAGCTATAATGATTTTATTTAAATTGCATTGTTTGAAGCCGATACGTTTTTAATATGTGATTAATACGTAATAAAGGATTCTCAGAACTCTATGCATTAGCAGACAAGACAGCGCAGCATAAACTGGCACCTTTTTGGGCTGGTCTGTCAGATTGAAATTTTAGACTAAATTGTGTCAAATAAGGGAGTAGTCACTACCATGGGTCACTTCTATGACTAAGTTGAAATATTTGATATCTACCTAAAATAAATACATATGTACAAACACTATATGTTTCTTTTACCTATCATGACTAAGTGTTTATTCTTTAGTGTGACCAATCAGAATGATCACATGATGGACTGCAATTCTAAATGATTGCGACTTATTAAACCTAGTACACACTACTAGTTTAATTTATTTTGAATGGTTTTTATTGAACTGTACTAGTTTATTTTCGTTCAACCCAGTGGGCTGAGCAAAAAAAAAAAAGTGACAGCTCAGGCGGAGCCGCTGTAATAACTATGCTGGTACAGCGATCTCCCCCGCTGAGCTATTGTGTTCTTTCCGGGTAGATGGCCCTCCTGCCAGAACACACTGGTCAGCGCTCTCAGCTGTTCGCTGATCGGATGACAATTGGTAGACCTTTTATGATCATGCCCCTTTGACAGAAGCTAGCCGAATGGCTGGCTTCTATCGGACTGGCTGCTGTACGCAGGGGCCAAAAGTTTACTGCTTTCTATTGAATTGGCCGATGCCACCTGGAATTTGGCCTGTGTGTACAAGGCTTTAGTGCTTTTAAGAGCTAGCATTCTTTACTGAATGAGTTCAAATTTGGAGTCCATTAAACCCTATTGTACTAAATACAGGGTTTCATTATATCATAGGTACATTATTCTCAACAAATTAACAAATGTTAAAAAAATAAATGAAACATGTTTGGGATAAACGTAAAAACAGCACACACCAGGGCAGGCTTGATGCACTACTTGGTCTTTTTCTGCCGTCACACTTCTATGTTTCTCATGCAGAAGAGAGCTCAGTTCAGCAGCGTTATTTTTGGATTATGAAACCTGGGTAAACTCTTATCAGTACAGAACTTTCTCAAACACAATATTTCATACTATAAAACTGGTTTATGTAAGTCCACAAAACCGGTACAGAATTGTGGTACTGTACAGTGTAATTCAAATACAGTTTCAAATTGTGTGGGCTATACTACCATATATAGTGTTTTAAAACTGTTATTGTTTTATTTCAGTTACCTTAAACTTTTTGTGAAATGTGCGATGTGAACACACAAGGAAACTGATGTTAAACTTTTACTTATAGTCTCTTCCAGTATATAAGCAAACATACTGCAGCACATTACTGTACTTGTTTGTACACTGTACTTTTAATCAGTGCTTTCAGCAATTGGTGCAATTGGTTCATGTATATGATTAAATAGAATTGAGATGCTTTTACTGATACTTTACTCATCTATCTGAAGTTAATGTAGACCTACAGTACACACTATTTATCATTGGCAACTAGGAACTGGATCTCTGCTTTCGCCTTGGCTGTGAATCTTTCTTAATGAAAGCATTGGCCCACGTCCAAGATTAAAACCTTTTACTTTTTCTGCTCACATTAAGTAGAGCTTAAGTGTACAGAGTCCCCCTTCCCAAAAAAGTAAATAATCCCGAGTTGACTGTATCCTGCACACTGCTGGTTTCCGTCAAAACCAAGAATGCTTTTTAGATGGAGAATTTCATATCTTTCTAACCAGTACAGTCTAGCTTTTAGACTCTCAGATGCTTCTAACATTTCAAAAAAAGAAATCTAGTTTGCCATGTTTTTCATGTTCATAATTGATACTCCTGGATTTAGGCTGTGTTCTTTTTACCTCTTTTTTAGGATGCTTGTTTTTTTTTTGTTATCTAAGAAGTGTTTAGGCATGCTGCCAAAATTAAAATAAAAATTTGGTGGAGTGCTACTTCAACATTTTTATGGGTTAAGAAAACTACTGCTGAGTCAAAAGAACAAAAACTCATATTGCAATATTGCTCAAATATCAAGCTAGAGCAATGTAAGAGTCCCAAATGGGCCAAAGTCCACGTTATGGTAAAAGTGTTCCAGATTCAGAGTATTTCTTCAGCTAAATCTATCATCCTCTATTAATCCTGTTCACTTGGGCTTCTTGTTGCTACAATCATTATCTGTAGAAGGTGAACAGCATTGTTCAAAGTCATATGCATAAATAGCTTTCCAGGTTTTACCGCCATGGTAGCAGATTTCTTTCGGTTGAATGAGGACAAATATGCCTTATTAGGGCCACCCTTTGGTTGCTATCACCCACTTCATAATCATATGGTAGTAACCTTGCTCAAAGGTAGATGTGATTCTAACAGACCAAAAGCTAAATTGTGACATAGTGTTTTTTTTTTGGGAAATTAAACTTTAATCCTGGCAGTACATTTTTTAAGAGTTTCTGCTGAAATTAGTGATGCATTGATTTATTGTGAAATATATTTTTTGCTCATGCTTAAAGGATAAGTATGGCCAACGCTCTTTTGGTCATATTTCTCCTGTGGCTCACAGGAGTGCACTCAGTTTTGCACTCCTTTGACCCAGATTTAGCTGACAGTGGGCTAAAGTCTGCTGTTGGCTGGCGACACAGAACCAGTCCAGGCTCTGTCAATTATCGGGATCCACCTGGATGTGTTACAGGCAGCTGGCTCAACCTATCAGCGTACCACTGAGAAACTGAGACAATCGCTTCTGCCCCCTCTACAATCTGGGTCTCCAGTGATCGCTGGAAGGGCAGAGCACCGAGCGGTGACTGACAGTCACCACTCTTTGCTCAGTTTATATCTGAGAACTGAGCAATAAGCTGTGTCGTAGAGCGGCTGGGGACAGCTGCAGTATCAGATTAAAGGTTTTTTTTTCTACTTTAGTGTTTTTATTAAGTTTGTATGGAATAAGAGAAAGTATACAACTCGTACGCACTTCTCTTTTAAATTAACCCAAACAGCTAATCCCTCATTTTTTTTGAACCAGGCCTCAAATATGGAGCAAGTCATCCATATACTATATATTCTGAAAGGTACAGTAAAGGGCTTAATGTTACATAGTATAATGGATTTTCTGTGAATGCATGTGTTGAGTTTATATTTAACGAATTGCTATTCCATATTTTTATTTTTAAATATAAAGATTTGCAGGTCTCTCATTAGAATTCATCAGAAAGACATCAGAAGTCTGACCTTTTGCCTTCCAGATGTATTTACATAGATCAGAAGAGTAAATTGGTCTCTTTGCAGGAAAGCTTCTCATTTATAAAAAATGCTTTTGGTGGTAAGGGTGTGTGCTGGTTAGATTTTTATAGAATAATCCAGTTTCATCACATAATGGTATTAAAGAATTACACGCTGCTGATCTTTACGCCATCAGCTCTTTTTGATAAAGTTCACGATCTCTTTTGTTGCGGTTTTATTTTCCTTATATCTTGTTTTAATCTGTCCGACCAGCCATTACATGCCTTTAGAATTGAGATGGCCCGGTTAACAGCGTGGTCAATTTTTTTCTTTTTGTTGACATTCTGGTCTTAAAAAACTTTTAATTTAGGAAATTATATTGGTCCTGGCATATGAAAGTTCTTATTTTAATACACTGCCAACATACATATGTGAATGACATGATATGCCTCTCACACCCGCATCTGCACACAGGAAAAATGTCCAGTAGCCATGAGATGTATGTTGCAATAGGCGCAACATGCCCCTCCCACAGGGGGAAAGAATGTCAGCTCACATATCCCTTATATGTTTTTTTTAACATTACCTCCCTTATCATTTTGATATTTCTGTACACTGCCTGCATGGCTTTCTGTATATCATAGAGTAAAAAAATGTATAAAACTTGATGGTTCTATTAAAAAAATAGCCTTTTTCAAAACAATGCATTTACTGCATGTTGAATGATAGTCTGAGTTTAGTGTTTTTTTGGGAGATTGTTTTTTTTTTTATTCATTTATTTATTTTTATTCATCATGATTACATCTTGAGCCTAACTTAGAATTTTTATGTATAGTGCGCATAATGATAAACTGTATTCTAGAATTACACTTTTAGAGATCTGTTAAAATACTTTAAACTGTATACTTTTTCACTTTTCAGCTGGTAATTACTTTAGATTACACAGCAGGAGTGGCTGTCAAAATTTTTAAAATGACACTTGAGTAAATACAATAAATCAATGCATTTCTTCTACTTGCTATTTCATTCATAGATTAAAGGTGTAAACTTTCATCTGCATATGAAATCAGTTAAAGAATCCTTACAAGTTGATTTTTTTTTTTTTTTTACATAAAATGTATTCATGTTTAACCCCTTAACTTCTTGCCGATCGCCCCACGTACATTTACTGCAAGGTGGCGGCTTCTGTGTGTGCAGAATCACATACAGGTACTTGATCCTGCACTTCTGAATCTGTGGCGCCCATGTACGCCGCCGGCGACCCGCTCCCGCTGTGATTGGACACAGCGGGAGCCAATCGGCAGGTCCCCACCGATCATTCCCTATAGAGGCAGAACAGCGGTCTGCCTATGTAAACAAGGCAGATCGCCGTTCTGTTAGTAGGGAAAACAGAGATCCTGTGTTTTGCTAAACAGAAACACTTCTCACAGTTAAAACACCTCCCCAACAATTAGCAAGCCCCCCCCCTAGGAACACATTTAACCCTTGATATTAACCCCTTCCATTCCAGTGTCATTAGTACAGTGACAGCGCATATTTTTTAGCAGTGATCACTGTATTGGTGTCCCTGGTCTCCAAAAAAGTATCAAAAGTTTCACATAGTGTCCGATTCGTCCGCTGCAATTTCGCAGTCCCACTATAAGTCGCTGATCGCTGCCATTACTAGTAAAAATAAATAAAAAATCCTTTAAAATATCCCATGGATTGTAGACATTATAACTTTTGCGCAAACCAATCAATATACGCTTATTGGGTTTTTTTTTTTACTGAAAACATGTAGCAGAATACATATTGGTCTAAATGAATGAAGACATTTGTTTTTTTACATTTTTTTATTGAATATGTATTATAGCAGAAAGTAAAAAATATTGTTTTTTTTTTTCAAAATTATTTTTTTTATAGCGCAAAAAATAAAAAAAAACGCAGAGGTAATCAAATACCACCAAAAGAAAGCTCTAATTGTGTGAAAAAAGGACATCGATTTTATTTGGGTATAGCATCGCACAACTATACAATTTTCAGTTAAATGTTTGCAGTGCCGTATAAAATGGCCTGGTCATGAAGGGGGTAAACCTTCCTGGAGCTGAAGTGGTTAATAAGCCCTGGTTACCGCAACTAGTCCTCTCTCCTCTTTTCCTCTAATATTTTTCTGCCAATTTTTTATTCTTTTCTTTTAACAATATTAATAAATATCTTAATCATACAGTACAGGACACAGGCAAAATATTCAAAGAACCTGGGTTATAGGCTCATACCTTATGGTGATTGAACTAATCGCTGGAGCTTACACTCTCAAGGCCAAATCTCCTCCTTTTGTACCACAAGTTATGACCCTAGTAAAAACAATGGTATGTGTTAGATTAGTATGATTAAACAGAACCTGAGCCCCCTTATATCATGTGTCTCTATCATAGTCCTCCTCTACATCAGAATTTCTCATCAAAGTCCCTCTTAACATCAGGGTACTCATCAGAGTCCCCACTTACATCAGCTGTCCCCATCAGAGTGCTCCTTTACATTTGGTGTCCCATACCAGTGCCCCGTTCTATAGATTTTCCCCATTAGATTGCCTCCAATTGCCCCCATCAGACTTGCTCAATGGATGCATGCTAAAAAACTAAGGGGGGGCAACTAAAATCGGTGGGGCACGGCCCACCCAATCACCTCCTAGATCTGGCTGGACACATGTTGTATGGTGCCTGATATGTATCATCTTGCAGATTTAGTATCTGAAGGCACACTGAATAACTGGACTGGACAAAACATGCCAATATAAAAGGCTATAATTACTTATATGGCCAATTGAGAGCTCTTTTTTTAACCACTTAACCCCCGGAAGATTTTACCCCCTTCCTGACCAGGGCCTATTTTGCGATTCGGCACTGCGTGATTTTAACGGACAATTGCGCGGTCGTGCGATGCTGTACCTAAACGAATTTGACGTTCTTTTTTTTTCCCACAAACAGAGCTTTCTTTTGGTGGTATTTGATCACCTGTGTGATTTTTTGATCATGCGCTATAAACAAAAAAATATTTTGCAAAAATAACAATATTTTTCACATTTTTTTATATGAAATTCCCCCCCAAAAAATTTAAAATTCGAAATTTTTTAACATTTTCGGCCAATTGGTTTTATGCTATATATGTTTGGTAAAAAAAATTGCAAAAAGCGTATTTTGATTGGTTTGCACAAAAGTTATCGCGTTTACTAACAAAGGGAAAGATTTTTGTCATTTTTGTTGTTTTTTTTTTTAACGAGTAATGGCGGCGATCTGCGATTTTTTTGCGGGACTGCGACATTGCGACAGACAGATCGGACCCTTGACTGACATTTTTGACACTTTTGGGGTTACCAGTGACATTACTGCAGTAATCAGTGCTATACATATGCACTGTTACTGTAAAAATGACACTGGCAGTGAAGGAGTTAACTGTATTGGAGAGGGAGGGGTTAAGTGTGTCCTAGGGGCGTGATTCTAACTGTGATTGGCTGTGGCTACTAGTGTAAGAACAGAGATCAACGGTCCTACATAGTAGAACCGTCTGATCTCCATTCTTACACAGGGGAGACTGACAGGCGGCTGTGTTTACATTAGCCGCCTGCCTTTCTCCCGCTCTAACGGACGATCGTGAGTGCTCCGGCGGCGCGCGCTCGCTCCCTAGAGCCTCACAGGCTAGGGACGTAGCCCTACGTCGCTTTGCCTGTGAGGGGCTGACTGCCGACGTAAATAGTCGTGCGGCGGCCGGCAAGCGGTTAAGTGATATCAAACAGTAGAGCCTAAGAAATGGATAGTGATGAAGGAAAAGCTCATTAAGGAGGATTTATAGATTGTATGAGATAAATGGTGTTGCACTGCTGAAGTGGACATACAATGCATTATTTGTGTTTTTCAAAACAGACAAAATAAATACTGTGCAATGCTGAAAATCAGGTGCAAATTAGAGCCAATCAAATATTGTGCAAATCCGTAAATAAATACATAAAACTGCTGTGTATATAATCACATAACAAATCTTTAGTGACTGGTGTGTATAAAAACAAGTTATTATACAAAGATAAAGTGCAAAAATAGCTATAACATGAGTGTATAATAAATACACTTGGTGTCATCTGCAAAGATTGAAATGGTACTTTTAATCCCAGACCCTATATCATATAAATATAAATTAGGGATAGGCCGATATGATTTTTTCAGGGCAGATACCGATATTTTGGTCAAAACGTATCGGTATTTACCGATATGGGCCGATATTTTGTAAATTTAAAGTTTTGAAAAATAAAGACAATTTTTGACACAAATCTGGTACTGAACATGGTAATTTGTGTTTAATGCTTAATGGCTGGCTTGCTGGCACCCTGTGGTGGGTGGCTGGATAACTGGCAACCTGTGGTGGGTGGGTGGGTGGCTGGCTGTCTGGCACCCTGTGGTGGGGGGCTGGTTTGCTGCCACCCTGTGGTGGATGGCTGGCTGCCTCCCTTGCACCCTGTGGTGGGTGGCTGGCTGGCACCCTGAGGTGGATGGCTGGCTGGCACCCTGTGGTGGGTGGCTGGCTGGCTGTCTGGCACCCTGTGGTGGGTGAGTGGCTGGCTGGCACCCTGTGGTAGGTGGGTGGCTGGTACAGGGGCTGTGGGTGGCTGGCTGGTACAAGGCCTGTGGGCGGCTGGCTGGTACAGTGCCTGTGGCTAGCTGGAACAGGGCCTGTGGGTGACTGGCTGTCTGGCACCCTGTCTGTGGGTGGCTGGCTGTATGGCACCCTGTAGTGGCTGGCTGGCACCCTGTGGTGGGTGGTGGGCTGTGGGTGGCTGGCTGGTACAGGGCATGTGGGTGGCTAGCTGGTACAGTGCCTATGGCTGGCTGATACAGGGCCTGTGGGTGGTTGGCTGGTACAGGGCCTGTGAGTGGCTGGCTCACTAGTACAGTGCCAGTGGCTGGCTGGCTGGTTGGTACAGTGCCTGTGGCTGGCTGGCTCACTGGTACAGTGCCTGTGGCTGGCTGGCTGGTACAGCACCTGTGGGGGTGGGTGGCTGGCTGGCACCGGGCTGCTGTGGGTGGGTGTATGGCTGTGATACACTCCCCCGAGACTAGTCCAGACTCCAGACGAGGCTGTCCAAGGTAAGGGAGGCGGCCTAAGAAGGCAGAATGACATCACAAAATTATCGGCAATATCGGCCAGTTCCAGGGCCAATACCGATATATCGGGGAAAGTGCATATCGGCCACCAATATATCAGCCTATCCCTAACATAGATGTATTAAAAATACATCAAACAGTAAGTAAGTAATTATTAAAAAGTAAGAGTTCCAACACTGAACCTTGGGGTACACCACTAATAACCATTCAGAGTAAGAATCATTAACCACTACTCTCTAAATTCTATCTTTTAGCCAGTTTTCTATTTATTTCCAAACTGATCTTTCCAAGCCTGTAGACTTTACCTTACACATTAGCCGTGTGTGGGGAACTGTGTCAAACGCTTTTGCAAAATCCAAGTATACTACGTCCACATGAGTTAGAGAGAAGCCAGCCA
This sequence comes from Pelophylax lessonae, assembly GCF_965119305.1. Taxonomy (NCBI): domain Eukaryota; kingdom Metazoa; phylum Chordata; class Amphibia; order Anura; family Ranidae; genus Pelophylax; species Pelophylax lessonae. The sequence continues at coordinate 552,273,022 of NC_138770.1, read as the reverse complement.
GGCCTTCTCGTCCACTTCAGTGCCTGACCTCACAAGTTCATGTGCGGTAATGGCAGTTGTCCCAATACTTTTCACAATATAGTGTGTGTATGTATATATATATATATATATATATATAACTATATATACAAAAGTGAGTACACACATCTTTGTAAATATTGTATTAAAACTTTTCATGTGATAACACTGAAGAAATTACACTTTGCTACAATGTAAAGTAGTGAGTGTACAGCTTGTATAACAGTGTAAATTTGCTGTTCCCTCAAAATAACTCAACACACAGCCATTAATGTCTAAACTGCTGGCAACAAAAGTGAGTACACTGAAGTAAGCAAAAATGTCCAAATTGGGCCCAAAGTCTGAATATTTTGTGTGGCCACCATTATTTTCTAGCACCGCCTTAATCTTCTTGGGCATGGAGTTCACCAGAGCTTCACAGGTTGCCACTGGAGTTCTCTACCACTCCTCCATGACGACATCACGGAGCTGTTGCATGTTAGAGACCTGCGCTCCTACACCTTCCGTTTGAGGATGCCCCCACAGACGCTCAATAGGATTTAGGTCTGGAGACATGCTTTGCCAATCCATCACCTTTACCCACAGCTTCCTTAGCAAGGCAGTGGTCGCCTTAGAGGTGTGTTTGGTATCATTATCATGTTGGAATACTGCCCTGCGGCCCAGTCCCTGAAGGGAGGGGATCATGCTCTGCTTCAGTATGTCACAGTACATGTTGGCATTTATGGTTCCCTCAATGAACTGTAGCTCTTCAGTTCCGGCAGCACTCATGCAGCCCCAGACCATGACAATCCCACCTCCATGCTTGACTGTAGGCAAGACACACTTGTCTTTGTACTCCTCACCTGGTTGCCGCCACACATGCTTGACACCATCTGAACCAAATACGTTTATCTTGGTCTCATCAGACCACAGGACATGGTTTCAGTAATCCATGTCCTTAGTCTGCTTGTCTTCAGCAAACTGTTTGCGGGCTTTCTTGTGCATCATCTTTAGAAGAGGTTTCCTTCTGGGACGACAGCCATGCAGACCAATTTGATGCAGTGTGTAGCGTATGGTCTGAGCAGTGACAGGCTGACCCCCCACCACTTCAACCTCTGCAGCAATGCTGGCAGCACTCCTACGTCTATATCCCAAAGACAACCTCTGGATATGATGCTGAGCATGTGCACTCAACTTCTTTGGTCGACCATGGTGAGGCCTGTTCTAAATGTGGAACCTGTCCTGTTAAACCGCTGTATGGCCTTGGTAGGTAGCTGGTTTAACTTTAAAAAGGTATGTTTTTATATTCTCTTTAAGTTATGCTATATGAATGGGAACATGTAGCAAATATAAGGTAGCTGTTATCCCTATTTGGCTATAAAATTAAAATGACACTTTTTAAACTCTTGTTAATATGTAACTGTAACGCTCCTGCGTTTTACGTATGATGTGGATTTTCAGCTGCAGAAATATTCCACTTCAGTAGTCATGTAGAGAAACGCTGAGACACCAATCCCAACTCTCAATGACTCATCATGTGTGGATGATCTCAATTCAGCAAGTAAATACACACACTCAATAAGATGTTTCCTAGAGTGACTTATGTATATAGTAACACAGTGATGATAGGCTGAAGAGACAGGTTGGGTAGAGATGGTAGATGACAGACACTTGAAAGGAAATGTTCTTGAAAGTAAGATAGTAGCAGATGGGATGCAGATAGGTTTAGCAATCATGTATGGTAGTAGATGACAGAGTAGCAGGTGGACATACAAGAGAGATCAACCCAGTGCAAGAACAGGTGGTAGTAGGCTCAAGAGCTAGCAATCTTAGATAATGCAGATGTAGTAATAGTCCTTAGTATGCAGAGCTAGATAGTGTAAGCTTTAGTATAAAGGTTATAGAGGTTTCCCCTGTGGGGTACTTATCACTAATAGCAATGTAGCAGAGGAGAGGTTCGGCAAGAGCGGATGATCCGGTAGCGGGATACAGGGATCAGCGTAGCGTGGTTCCGACAGCGAGGTATGCTTGCAAGCATGAGAGCTTCAAGACAGGTTAGCATCAAGGCACAAAGCAGTTTGAACGAACACATGTGAGTGAGAGCCGGCGATCTAAATAGCCATCCAGTCCGGCGCTCAGTGATGACAGCATCAGTCTTAAAGGTGTATGCGCACCTTACCAAAAGAGAATGGTGGGGCGCATACACTTATGAAAGAGTAATTAGGGTACCCAAAGGTACCAGAACATTACAGTAACAAACATTTAAATTGGTTGTAAAGGCGGAAGGTTTTTCATTTTAATGCATTCTATGCATTAAGATAAAAAGTCGTCTGTGTGTAGCAGTCCCCCTCTGCCCCCCTAATACTTAGCTGAGCCCCCTCTCTATCCAGCGATGTCCACGATTGCCTCCGCCATTCGGGACTCTCCCTCCTGATTGTCTGAGACCCAGCAGTGGCGCCATTAGCTCCCGCTGCTGTCAAAGTCAGTTAGCCAATAAAGAGAGAGGGGGGAGGGGCAAACCACGGCTCCATGTCTGAATGGATACACAGAGCTGCAGCTCAGCTCTGGTACCCCCATAGCAAGCTTCTTGCTGTGGGGGCACTTAACAGGAGGGACTGGTCAAGAGAGCCCGAAGAGGGACCCAAGAAGAGGAAGATCTGGGCTGCTCTGTGCAAAACCACTGCACAGAACAGGTAAGTATAAAATGTTGGTTATTTTAATAGAAAAAAAACCAAGACTTTACAATCACTTTAACACATAAACGATTCCCAGAGGCAGCACAACTGGCAAAGCTTATCTGAGTCTTCCTTTTTCCGACTGAAACCTTGAAACCATGATCTGATCAGGGATAAGTGACTGGTCTGATGACAATAGGCTTCTTTCAGCAAAGCGGAGGATACATAGGAAACAATGACTAGAGCAGCATCTGCTTGACAAAAGGAGACCTAGTCATCTGAAACAAATATCTCTTCCTTTTCAGTGTATAGGAACATCTCAGAGAACCAGTCTCTGAGGCTGTCAGTAACATCTCCAAAGTGTTGGTATTGATGCTCTAATTGTAGTCATTGCAAAGTTTATGATGTCTCTCTAACTGAACTGTTATCGGAGAGAGAGATGTAAGGCTGATCAGAGCCATCTGAGATCCATAGTTATGGTACTTGTGATAAAAAAAACTGTAATGACTGCTTTCCAGTATTCCTGAATTCTGCCATTTCTACAACCATATGTGTATGAGAAACTCACTTTCCACAATCCCAGAAGGATGAAAAGGTGGATAGACCGTATGTCTCAGTTTATTGAATGTAAAATGCAAGTAGGTGGGTAATATATTTGCTTTTCAGTTAGGACATATTGACATAAGTCTACTGCTAAGCTTCATCAGCGAGATGTATGCAAAATTATTCATCCCACTTGTGCCTAATTATAGGGAGTTGAGTTTGTCTACTTTTGTTTTTCTTTGTAAGTTAGTGCAAAACTGAAATCTGAAATAAAAGTTTTTTAGGACACTTATTTCCATTAGTGAAACTATAAATAGAACTTTCTTTTTCATTGTGTTATTAAAGCTATTTATTATTAATATATAAAAATATATATAATAATATATAAAAGTATTATTTAAATTTTCAACAATGAATGCAATGCCATTTTGTCCTTAAGGTACAATATCCTTTTATACTGTATATTTCTGAGAATACAAATGAATAAAACATGGGCTAAGAACTCATACCTTATAAAGCAGATTCAGATTTTAATCTTAGTTTTTTACTTAGGAAAGTCGGGTCTATATACTGTACAGTCAGGTCCATAAATATTGGGACATCGACACAATTCTATTCTTTTAGGCTCTATACACCACCACAATGGATTTGAAATGAAACAAACAAGATGTGCTATAACTGCAGACTTTCAGCTTTAATTTGAGGGTATTTACATCCAAATAAGGTGAAAGGAATTACAACAGTTTGTATATGTGCCTCCCACTTTTTAAGGGACCAAAAGTAATGGGACAATTGGCTGCTCAGTTGTTCCATGGCCAGGTGTGTTTTTCCCTCATTAACCCATTTACAAGGAGCAGATAAAAGGTCCAGTGTTAATTTCAAGTGTGCTATTTGCATTTGGAATCTGTTGCTGTCAACTCTCAATATGAGATCCAAAGAGCTGTCACTATCAGTGAAGCAAGCCATCATTAGGCTGAAAAAACAAAACAATTCCATCAGAGAGATAGCAAAAACATTAGGTGTGGCCAAATCAACTGTTTGGAACATCCTTGAAAAAAAGAATGCACCGGTGAACTCAGCAACACCAAAAGACTCAGAAGACCACAGAAAACAACTGCAGTGTATGACCGAATAATTGTTTCCCTGGTGAAGAAAACACCCTTCACAACAGTTGGCCAGATCAAGAACACTCTCCAGGAGGTAGGTGTATGTGTGTCAAAGTCAACAATCAAGAGAAGACTCCACCAGAGTAAATACAGAGGGTTCACCACAAGATGCAAACCATTGGTGAGCCTCAAAAACAGGAAGGCCAGATTAGATTTTGCCAAACAACATCTAAAAAAGCCTTCACAGTTCTGGAACAACATCCTATGGACAGATGAACTTGTACAAGAGTGATGGGAATAGAAGAGTATGGAGAAGGAAAGGAACTGCTCATGATCCAAAGCATACCACCTCATCAGTGCAGCATGGTGGTGGTAGTGTCATGGCTTGGGCATGTATGGTTGCCAATGGAACTGGTTCTCTTGTATTTATTGATGATGTGACTGCTGACAACAGCAGCAGGATGAATTCTGAAGTGTTTTGGGCAATATTATCTGCTCATTTTCAGCCAAATGCTTCAGAACTCATTGGACGGCGCTTCACGGTGCAGATGGACAATGACCCGAAGCATACTGCGAAAGCAACCAAAGAGATTTTAAGGGAAAGAAGTGGAATGTTATGAAATGGCCAAGTCAATCACCTGACCTGAATCTGATTGAGCATGCATTTCACTTGCTGAAGACAAAACTGAAGGGAAAATGCCCCAACAACAAGCAGGAACTGAAGACAGTTGCAGTAGAGGCCTGTCAGAGCATCACCAGGGATAAAACCCAGCGTCTGGTGATATCTATGCGTTCCAGACTTCAGACTGTAATTGACTGCAAAGGATTTGCAACCAAGTATTAAAAAGTGAAAGTTTGATTTATGATTGTTAATCTGTCCCATTACTTTTGGTCCCTTAAAAAGTGGGAGGCACTTATACAAACTGTTGTAATTCCTACACCATTCACCTGATTTGGATGAAAATACCCTCAAATTAAAGCTGAAAGTCTGCTGTTAAAACACATCGTGTTTGTTTCATTTCAAATCCATTGTGGTGGTGTATAGAGCCAAGAAGATTAGAATTGTGTTAATGTCCCAATATTTATGTACCTGACTGTATCTGTTTTGCTATCTATCTCTTTAGCTATTTATACAGTGGTGTAACAATGGCCATTACAGCCTACATAGTTGGCATTGGCCCCCGGGGTGAAAGAGGACCCCATCTTTGTGCGTGTACCCCCTGTAACATTTCCAATCGAAAAGAGCAGATGTCACACATATAGGAAGAGACTTTAAAATCATATTCACTAGTAAAAGATCCACCCTCATCCAGCCCCCTCCAGCTCTCCTTGGTTTTCCTGTGACTCATCCATCCCTCCCTCCCTTGCTGACAAACTTTCACGAGAGTCAGAGAGAGATCTGTGCATGATGGTATTAGCCTAGGCAAATTACCAGACAAGAAAGAGGAAGTGGGCTTTATAAGGCATTTACTGGCAGAAAAAAAAAAAGTTTTACTATCCAAAGTTAAAACAACAAGGGAAGAGGATTGAATAGATGGAAAGTTGAGAAAATTACTAAAGAGCTGCTTTAATCCTAATAAAAAGCAACGTAAAACAATTAACATGGTGCAAGACTGAGTATAAAAAAAAAGAAAGCCCCAAATGGTTAAATGAAAGTCTTAAAAATTATGCTCAATTTAGCCACTTAATTATGGCTGCAGCTTCTCCTTGAACCAGTGTCTTGAGAAACTCTAGTGCACATAAACAAAAGAAGATAGAGATGGTGCCACCATCTAAGTGAAGCTTTGTTAGTAAAACAAATAATAAAGGCATGTATGCACTCACTGTAGTGATTCGAATCACCAGTATATAATATAGCCAGTACAAGTGAACATCACCTTTTAGTCACGGCTGTGAGGACCAAAGAGATGAAGCTGGTATAGCAGAGCTAGCCAGGGAAGTGGCCGGTATCTGCAGAGTGACACCAGGAAGTGGCTATGTTGCAGGTGGCAGTAGTCTGGACCAGGGTGGAATGCAGAGCAGTGCAGGGAAGTAGCTTAACACAATCTTCCTCCACATAAAGCTTGCAAACTGTTTGTAGTTCCTAAAAAAAAAGAAAAGCATCTAAATGATAGGGTTATAGAGTAACTGTTTGCAGGACTACCAACAATAATGTCATATTATAAAATATTGCACTATTATTAATACCTCAACCAAACTTTTTTACTGACTACCAGACAACCGCTTTTATTACTTGCTTGTTGTGGTGGGAGGGAGTGGAAACTTTTCTGGCAAATTCTATCTACAGGCCTGGTCCCTGGAAATGTACTCAATATTGTGTTATGAGTGCTTTCCTACTACCTGTTCTTGATTTAGATTTACTTTATGTTAAGATGAATGACAGTAGGGAGGTAACGGGGGGGGGGGGGCACATCAAAATGTTGCTGCATTTATCTGTAGCTATGCCCCTGTATCTCTACACTGGCATATAAACTAGACTAAATATTCCTTAAAGTGTATGTAAAGCCAGCATTTTTTTCCTAGTTTTGGTAGTAGAGAATGGTTAACTTCCTTATCACACTTTTTTCCACAGCAATGCCATTTTTCTTCACTTCTTGACCCAGAGACCCAGCCGGAAGTAATATATCTTTCCAAATTAAAGGGATAGTCCCTCTTAGATATCTGTCACCAGAACAGATTTAACCATAGGCAATAAACAAGAAAGGTTCAAACCTTTCTATCCAAAAAGAAAAAAAAAATATTGCTTTAAATACACTTTAAACTTTACAGACCAACACTAGAAAGATTTATTTTAAAAATATAATGCAAATGTGCTTTAAAAACTTTTTTACAATTCTGGATATGATGGGGTAGATTTCAAAACCCCCACCAGGTTTTGAAAGCCGTAACTCCATTGTGGAGAGCCCCCTAACTTCTGGTGCTTATGTATCAGCCAAGGCTTGGTCGTAAGCTTAAAGTAATGACCTTGTAAAACAATCCATTCAGTTTAAAATAGAAATAAAAGGCAAAACGTGTGTGTGTATATATATATATATATATATATATATACAGTGGGTACGGAAAGTATTCAGACCCCCTTAAATTTTTCACTCTTTGTTATATTGCAGCCATTTGCTAAAATCATTTAAGTTCATTCTTCTTCCTCATGAATGTACACATAGCACCCCATAGAAGAGCCTTGGGGAGAAGAGCCTTGGTGAGAGAGGTAAAGAAGAACCCAAAGATCACTGTGGCTGAGCTCCAGAGATGCAGTCAGGAGATGGGAGAAAGTTGTAGAAAGTCAACCATCACTGCAGCCCTCCACCAGTCTGGGCTTTATGGCAGAGTGGCCCGACGGAAGCCTCTCCTCAGTGTAAGACACATGAAAGCCCGCATGGAGTTTGCTAAAAAAAAACCTGAAGGACTCCAAGATGGTGAGAAATAAGATTCTCTGGTCTGATGAGACCAAAATAGAACTTTTTGGCCTTAATTCTAAGCGGTATGTGTGGAGAAAACCAGGCACTGCTCATCACCTGTCCAATACAGTCCCAACAGTGAAGCATGGTGGTGGCAGCATCATGCTGTGGGGGTGTTTTTCAGCTGCAGGGACAGGACGACTGGTTGCAATCGAGGGAAAGATGAATGCGGCCAAGTACAGGGATATCCTGGACAAAAACCTTCTCCAGAGTTCTCTGGACCTCAGACTGGGCCGAAGGTTTACCTTCCAACAAGACAATGACCCTAAGCACACAGCTAAAATAACGAAGAAGTGGCTTCACAACAACTCCGTGACTGTTCTTGAATGGCCCAGCCAGAGCCCTGACTTAAACCCAATTGAGCATCTCTGGAGAGACCTAAAAATGGCTGTCCACCAACGTTTACCATCCAACCTGACAGAACTGGAGTGGATCTGCAAGAAGGAATGGCAGAGGATCCCCAAATCCAGGTGTGAAAGACTTGTTGCATCTTTCCCAAAAAGACTCCTGGCTGTATTAGATCAAAAGGGGGCTTCTACTAAATACTGAGCAAAGGGTCTGAATACTTAGGACCATGTGATATTTCAGTTTTTCTTTTTTAATAAATCTGCAACAATGTCAACAATTCTGTGTTTTTCTGTCAGTATGGGTTGCTATGTGTACATTCATGAGGAAGAAGAATGAACCTAAATGATTTTAGCAAATGGCTGCAATATAACAAAGAGTGAAAAATTTAAGGGGGTCTGAATACTTTCCGTACCCACTGTATATACTGTATATATACACAGCATCTCACAAAAGGGAGTGCACCCCTCACATTTTTGTAAATATTTTATTATATTTTTTCATGTGCCAACACTCAAGAAATGACACTTTGCTACAATGTAAAGTAGTGAGTCTACAGCTTGTATAACAGTGTCAATTTGCTGTCCCCTCAAAATAACTCAACACACAGGCATTAATGTCTAAACCGCTGGCAAGAAAAGTGAGTACACCTCCAAGTGAAAATGTCCAAATTGGGCCCAATTAGCCATTTTCCTTCCCCGGTGTCATGTGACTCATTAGTGTCACAAGGTCTCAGGTGTGAATGGGGAGCAGGTGTGTTAAATTTGGTGTTATCGTTCTCACTCTCTCAGACTGGTCACTGGAAGTTCAACATGGCGCCTCATGACAAAGAACTCTCTGAGGATCTGAAAAAAAGAATTGTTGCTCTACATATAGATGGCCTAGGCTATAAGAAGATTGCCAAAACCCGGAAACTGAGCTGCAGCACAGTGGCCAAGGCCATACAGTTGGTTATCAGGACAGGTTCCACTCAGAACAGGCCTCACCATGGTAGACCAAAGAAGTTGAGTGCACGTGCTCAGAATCATATCCAGGGGTTGTCTTTGGGAAATAGACGTATGAGTGCTGCCTGCATTGCAGCAGAGGTTGAAGGGGTGGGGGATCAGCCTGTCAGTGCTCAGACCATATGTTGCACACTGATTTAAATTGATCTGCATGGCTGTCATCCCAGAAGGAAGCCTCTTCTAAAGATGATGCACAAGAAACCCGGCAAACAGTTTGCTGAAGACAAGCAGACTAAGGACATGGATTACTGGAACCATGTCCTGTGGTCTGACAAGACCAAGATAAACGTATTTGGTTCAAATGGTGTCAAGCGTGTGTGGCAGCAACCAGGTGAGGAGTACAAAGACAAGTGTGTCTTGCCTACAGTCAAGCATGATGGTGGGAGTGTCATGGTCTGGGGCTGCATGAGTTCTGCCAGCACTGGGAAGCTACAGTTCCTTGAGGGAACTATGAATGCCAACATATACTGTGACATACTGAAGCAGAACATGATCCCCTCCTTTCAGAGACTGGGCCGCAGGGCAGTAGTCCAACATGATAACGACCCCAAACACACCTCAAAGATGACCAATGCCTTGCTAAAGAAGCTGAGGGTAAAGGTGATAGACTGGCCAAGCATGTCTCTAGACCTAAACCCTATTGAGCATCGGTGGGGCATTCTCAAACGGAAGGTGGAGGAGTACAAGGTCTCTAACATCCAACAGCTCTGTGATGTCATCATAGAGGAGTGGAAGAGGACTCCAGTGGCAACCTGTGAAGCTCTGGTGAACTCCATGCCATAGTGGGTTATGGTAGTGCTGGAAAATAATGGTGCCAACACAAAATATTGACACATTGGGCCAAATTTGGACATCTTCTTTTAGGGGTGTAGGTTAGACATTAATGGCTGCGTGTTGAGTAATTTTGACGGGACAGGAAATTGACACTGTTATACAAGTTGTACACTCACTATTTTAAATTGTAGCAAAGTATAATTTCTTCAGTGTTGTCACATGAAAAGATATATTAAAATATTTGCAAAAATGTGGGGGTGTACTCACTTTTGTGAGATACTGTATGTATAAAAACATGAATACCTTTTTTCCCTTTTTTTATAAGTTATCACATTCCCTCTGTTTCCTCTGTTCACAGCTGCATAAGAGCTGGGGGAGTAGAAGCAACAGTACACCGAGCTTCCCAGTGAAAGGCTATGCAGGGGAGGCGTGTCTGGACAATTCTGGTCATTGGAGGAGTACATAGCTAGAAAACTGACCACATTGTGTTCTCCAACTTATTGTGGTCAGTTTTTATTAGGAAAGCAGAGGGACTGGCCGTTTCACCAGGGATTTCACACAAAGGAAGCAATACAAAGAGAAAAGGATACTTTTGCATACAAGTACATGGTACAGCAGGCACATATCAGGAATATGAAATGTTGGGGTAACAAGCACTTTAACTAATGGCGTCCCCTTTTGAAGAGCATTCTTATATGATCCTAGGAAGAATTCTCTACACTTTCACTAACCCCTAATGAATTTTTGAAATAATACTCTTCAGAGAGGGAAAACAGGAAACCTAACTCATAGCAATACCTTGGGTGTCACTGGGACAGAAAAAAACAAAAGATTACTCCCCATAAAAGACAGAAGGACATATAAATACATAAACAAAAAAAAGAGGATCTAGCTCTACATCACTCGTTCCAAGATGGTTTGGCGGGGAATTAATCTGTAAGACATATATCATAACTGCCCCTGTGCTCCTAGTCTTAAATTTTAAGCCTTATTCCCCGTTAATCATATCAGTAACTTTCCACACAGTCTTTGGCATGTGTACAATGTATAACAAAACTGCATGCACAGCTATCTGTAGCATGGACTGGATTTTCCATTAGGCTGAGTTGTGCTTCACATCTATCAACCATATCTTTCTACCATTAGTCATCTCATTCAAAGGTCAGTTACTCAAAATATACTATACTAAGAATGAATGCAGAGGCTATGCTAGCCATCAATAGCCAGAACAAGTACCCCCAATCTGGAACTTGAATCACATAAGGAACTACCAAACATGAGAACAGAAGTCCATGAAGATAGACAATTTTGATTTGTATTGCCCAACCTTTCTTGTTTTTTTTACCAGGAATTAATTTTTGGATTACAGGAAAGCCCTAATTAAAAATAATTATATCTACACCTCTGAATATTAGCATTTATGTTGTAGATATAAGAATTCCTACAACAATAAAGAGTTTTTTATAATAAGCATAAATTAACATCCAAGACAGGTAATTTATTAACACCCCTGCTATATAACAAATGTATTTTCAGTAATATTTATGAAATTAAGCAGATATCAATAATGGTATGTAAATAAACTTTTATGTTTTAAAATTATATGTCCCCATATATTGGTGTTCGGCGGAAGAAGGGTCCCGTTTATATAGGTGTTCAGTGGGCAAAGGATCCCCTTATGTTGGTGTTTATTGGGAGAAGGGCCCCCTGACATTGATTTTCAGTGGGAGAAGGGCCCTTTACATTGGTGTTCAGCAGAAGAATAGTTCCTTATTTCAAAGGGAGATGGGCCCTCTTACATTGGTGTTCTGTGGGAGAAGGCCCTCCTTATAATGTTGGTCAGTCAGAAAGGTCCTATAATTTGGTGTCCAGTGGGAGAAAAGCCTCACTACATTGGCAGCCAGCAGGAAGCATTTGTCACTTATAAACAACTAAGATGATTGTTGGTGTCAGTATTTACTTACCTGACAACTGCTGCTAGCTTCCATGGGTGACATCAGACTCAGAACTGTGCAGGCAGCGTTAGGCAAACATCTGTCTACCACTATTCAACTACGTTTCCACAGAACCTTAGTTGGGAAAGACTGGTATAGCCTTTGCTTTTTTTTTTAACTCTAGTGTTGGTTCCCAAACCACCAGTAGAGGTCCCACCACTTATGTTGTCACTGAATTAGAGCTCTGTGATCTGCAAACCTGGGGAGATAGTGAAACATGACGGAGCATGTGAAAATGTTAGCATTAGAGGAGACAGAAACAAACGTGGACAGACCTCAAGGCCCATACCATATTTAATTATATAACTATTATATATAAAAGGAATAAACATTTTTTTTTTCAAACCTATAGCCGGGCCCCAAAGCAGAAAAACTCTAGAAACCACTACTGTAAAAATATCCACCTTGCAGGAGTTAACTAACTGCTTATCAGACATTTTTTTATTTGCAGAATAGATTTAAAGACACAAAACACAAATTAAACCCTACCCTAAACAATCCTTCTAGTGGTAAAGATGAATGAATACATCCTAAAGCATAAATATGCAGTAAAAGCCGGCTAATAATAGGTGTATTAAACATATAAATAGTGATAGTGCTCTCCCAGGATACAAAAGGTCATTGGATACTTGTATAGAGACTGTTGTTAATCTTGGAGTGAATGGGGATGGCTGTGAAACATTAAATCATAAATACAGTATATAAGGTCATCCACTTCATCTATGATAGAAATTCATGGAATGATTGCAATTATACAACTTTTAAATCAAACTCAGGAAGGGCTTATTAACATCTTCATGTATTGTTGGAAAAATAAGGCAGTCTGCAAGGGCAAATATAAAAACCTTTGCTAACATGATCTTCCAAACATAATAGTTGCATTTGCTGTATAAACTGGAACCACCATGTTGGGGTAATATAGCTAATCTGTAAATACTATATGAATATTATCCAGAAGCCCTTCACACTCCAAATATTTAAGAGTCTCAAGGCAGATTTAACTTGTAATCTGCAGTAGGAAAATAATGAAAGAATATCCACACATAGGTTTCTACAGAGACTACATATGTATGGCTTGCACATTATCCTTGGGTCTCCAGGTGGATTTACCTTGTAAATCTAATATAGTAACCTGTAATAGTAGAAAGGAATTCCATACACAGGTTTCTTCAGGGACCACCGAGACCACATATGAATGGCCTACATATCACCCATATTGCCAGTAGCCCATTAAATGGATAACCATAAAGAACATAAAGGTTCTCTCACTCTCATGAGATGTCAAACTGAAGAAACTTCATTCCATGTGTAAAGGCAAAAGTCCATCCAACCAGTTTGTTTGGTATCCCAACCTCCTCAATAATTGCCCAACTTACAATAGTGTTCCACATCCCTAAATACCAGGCTAGGTAGTAAAGATGGTGCCATTCTTACTGCCTAGACTGCTTTATTCTCCTAAGAATTGTAAACTAGATTAGGTTCTTACACTTATTTGCTTTAGCAAAGCATTGGTTTTTCTAACTTCTGTATGTTTCCTATACGTTCTGAAGGATCATAAGCTCTCCCTGTCAAAGAGGGAGGGCCCAAGGGTACAAGGTTCCCCAATCTGTTCCCAGGGTGTAACCATAAACAACATGCAGAAATTAAAATCCAAGCTGCTACCACCCACAAATTACTGGCTTGTGAGAAACCTTGTTAGGGCACCTTTAATCAATACATTCTCCGCTCCAGCAGACTGGCACAGGGGTTTTCAAAGACCACACACACAGCTCTTACTGGCAGTTACAGGTTAGCTAAACCAGGCAATACCTCTTTTAGAGTTAGTGGAAACACACACCTACAGTCTCTTACTGTCAGTCACCACTTGAGGAAAACTCTAATTCTGCGCTTAAACAAACCGAATTTATAACCCTCTTACACAGCAGATATTCAGAAATAGCAGTGCATATATTTAAATAAATACATGTAAAGAACCCCTGTAAAAAAAAAAATATAATTAATATTATCTATAAAGTGCAATCAAGTATATAAAATTTACACATTTCATTCTATCATTGATACTAGTTTATTGTCTATATGTCTAGTGACAAAACACATTAGGTGGAGCCTAAACTGGGTGATATCATTCCCTAGATGCCACCCATGTGATCTGAATAGGAAATGGAGCATTCCTCTCTAGTTTAAGTGATTTGTTTCCAGTGCTGGGAATCAGCACTATGCTATGTGAGTGCATTTTTGATATGATTAATACTTTTAATAGATATGTTGTGCTATGAACCTCTTGCATCCTTGTTTTTCCTGTAATGGTTAATGGAGAGCGATAAGTGAAATCTGTGACAGTTTTGGGGATTCAAGGCATACCAAATGATTACAACATAACATGCTGTTTGACCATCTTATTCAATTAAAGAGATCAAATTCAAAATGTGAGTGGATCACTGATTGAGGATGTCTGAGAAGGGAGTAAGTAAACTGTGGAGTGGATAGTTTCACACCTAGGAGTGTGATGGACTTTATTAATGCTTTTTATTACACATTTATTTTTAGAGAATTTGAACTTTTTTGCACTATTGTTATGGATGTGTGATAAAGAGAAGGGAATGTGTATTTATTGCTCTTTGGAGATTTGATGTACTTGATTGCACAAATAGTTTTTCTGTTTTTTGCCTTTGCACTTTATAGGCAGTGTAGCAGGAACACTTTTTAATCAGAGTATAGCATCAAGTCAAGTAAACTTCTTGGATTTTGATCTGGTCAGTTTAGTAGCAGAGGGGGGTTTGTTAATCAGTTTTAGCTGCTTTGGTGTTAATGAAATTAACAATAGGTGCACTAGGCGGACAACAATGAGACAACCTCCAAAACAGGAATGGTTTTGCAGGTGGGGACCACTGACATTTTTTTCCATACCCATCTTTTCTGACTGATTTTTACTAGTTTTGCATTTGACTAGGATCAGTGTCACTACTGGTAGCATGAGGCGATACTTGGACCCTATAGAGGTTTCACAGGCAGTCCAACTTTTCCAGGATAGCACATCAATGCATGCCATTGCCAGAAGGTCTCAAGAGCATGAAGGAGATTCCAGGAGACAGGCAGTTACTCCAAGAGAGCTGGGCAGGGCCATAGAAGGTTCTTAACCCATCAGAAGGACCAGTATCTGCTGCTTTGTGCAAGAAGGAACAAGGTGAGCACTGCCAAAGCCCTACAAATTACCTCCAGCAGGCCACTGGTGTGAATCCATCACAAACCTTTAGAAACAGACTTCATGACGGTGGCCTGAGGGCCCAACATCCTATAGTGGGCCCTGTGCTCACTGCCTGGCACAGTGGAGCTTGATTGGCTTTTGCCATTGAACACCAGAATTAGCAAGACTGCCACTGGTGCCCAGTGCTATTCAAAGATGAGAGCAAGTTCACCTTGAGCATATGTGATGGACGTGAAAGGGTCTGTAGTTACAGAAAACACGAGGGAACAGCCACACAATGCAACTTCACACAAATTAGCAACAAACTTATAATCAAGCATTTATTACCAAGTATTAATTACTTCTTTGTGTTCTTTAAAGAAATAAGAAAAAAACAGCTTAATAATTTTATACAGTATGTAATATACCAAGGCAGGCTGTGCATAGAAAGGAGTTACAAAAAGTTAAAAAGTAAGACGTTCATATTGAGAGAGTATTGAAAAAAAGGATAACTCTTACAGACCAGAATAGTTCTCCTGCTTCCGGGATTGGTTATAATGCATGGATTATACCTCTAACATAGATGGGACCCCTCAGATATAACCAAGTTTTAAGTGCAGAATTTAATTTTTACGCCTTAGAATAGGTGAGTTGCACCCAATTAGACTATCCAGTGGCATGGAGAAGGCTGGCTGTTGCATCTTACTTATATGGGTGAGGGGACGCACTGGACACCTTTTCTGCCATTGTGCTATGTGCTGGGTGTCCAGTGTACCCCTGTGCCTTTAAGACGGGGTCGTCTCCATGCAGGCTCACCTGCCCTCTATCTATCCATGATAATGCATGTGCTTCTACTATGGAGGGTCTCATAAATGTACAAGAGTTACAACTGCAGATAATACTGGGGTGCCTTGGAGCAGCTCTGCAGCTTACGCATGTATTTGCAAATGTGTACTAACTGAACCCCTGTTTTTAACGCAAACTGTTAGCCAGGATAATTCAGTAGCTGGCAGACTGGCTGGTGAATTGAGTTGGGAATTTTCTTTGGTTTTGTTTAGGATTCATAATTGTTATGAACAATGAATCCAGAGTAATAGTTTTCACTGTTCTACTATGTGTAGACACTAACTACAGAGACTTTATGCCTAGCAGAATCAGTACCAGCATAATAAGACCAAAATAATAATACATTTCCCATTGGTTACTATAAAGCTGGCGTTTTTGGAGTTTACAGCTTCTCCCTGCAAAAACAGGCTTTTGCAGAACAATTTATGTTTACGCACTGCTCAGGATGAGAGTTATTAGTTATTACATTTTACATTACTAGTCTGTACTAAGTTTGGGATGCAGACATATCGACTGGATAGTTTAGTGAGAACACACTTTTAGGGTCTAAAAGGTTTCTTGCTGTGCAGGTTCACAAATTAAACATTTGTCCTCTTCTCTACACCGTATTGCTAAAATCATGGCAGACTTGTAATAAAAGTTTCAAAAGGTTTGTGAAAATATGATCTTGCCTACTCACTCTTGGCTGGATCATGACCCTCCCATAATTTGCAACCTAACATCTTATAAACTCTTCTGCCTTCTTTATAGCTTCTGTATATACTGATATACTGGAAATGCTTCCATCTGCTATAACACGTTTATTTTCAGATTTTTTAAGCTCTTTGCTATCACCCTCCTACACACACAGACTTATTTTTAAAGGTTAACAACCACCCAGTCTCCAGCTATCAGCAATAATTGTAGCATATAATTAAGAAAAATGTTTAAACCATACTTAGAGTAAATAACATAATGCCGTAATCAGAGTGAGCAGACAAACAGGAAAAATTCATTTACATTGGTCTATATAACTTGCGCATGTGAATTTGCAAGAGGGAATAGAGTAAACACATTGGCCATAAACAGAAGTGATCACCAAGGGCGCTTATACACATGCTTTACTGTTCCTGTACAAACACTGATTAGGCCCTGCCTAATTGCAGACCTTGTGCTTCTTAGCAGGTTTGGCATTCTTAAAGACATCGGTATCTCTGGGTGTGACTGATGTGTGTATGGGAGTGTCTCTTTAGATTGGGAGACAAAGTTGTTACCATTCTAGGGGCAAATATTTTGGTATTATGATGATACTAAGGGCATTTTTAATGCTCAAAGTTTTGGGTGATATAACATTATTTTATTTTTGATGGCAGTTATAATGTTGGGAGATATTATGCATTTTTTTCCCAAAATGTTCTTGTTGGTCACGTCCAAAGTTCTCACATGTTCAGTGTGCCAAGATTCATAGAATTCCTCTGTAAGGATGTAAAACAAAAAAATCTGTAAGTTTTCTGTAAACGATCTAATCCTTTTAGAAGAGTGTTCATTTGGGTATCAAAGATAATATACATACAGGCTCCAGAGATGCCAGATCTATCTGTAACACTTTGCCTGTGGTCCCCAGCAAGTTCTGCTGCCTTTTTTGTATGAATATCATACTTTTATGTGCCTTTTCCTCATATTATGTCTACCCTGGATATTTACCTCATAGTATATCTCCAACATAGTATAAGGCATTCTACAGGTGTGTTGTCCTTTTGTAATTTAACCATATCTCTCTTGTGAAATTATATTAAGTAAGCCACAGATGGCATAATTCCTCTAGGAAAGGCAACAGATTGTTATTAGCATTGTTATTAACCACTTGCCCATCAGCCGCCATACTTTTACTGCGGCAGGTCGACTCTGTCCCGCAAAATGACGTACCTGTATGTCGCTTCGTGAAACAGCTATTGAGGGCACGTGCGCCAATTGGCCACAGGGGGAGCCAATCAGTGGGTCCTAGGAACACGATGTCCGCTGGGCACCTGCAATCACTCCAGAAATCCAAAATTTGAGACCGCACTCAAGGTATATGGTGAAATCAAAACGTTTCCTTTATTCCTCATAAGTGAAATAGACATACAGTGTGCAAAAAGACGTGTCGGGTTGACGCGTTTCACGGCGCTGTAGGTCGCTTACTCATAACCACGTGTGGTTATGACGAATAAAGGAAACTTTTTTGATTTCACCATATACCTTGAGTGCGGTCTCAAATTTTGGATTTCTTCAGTTCTCGGATGACGGACCTGACCTGCCCCAGGTTTGGAACACACACCTGAGCGGCTTCCCCCTTCTCATTGCTTCACCTGCGATCACTCCCCATGTAAACAGAACAGCGGTCTGCCTATGTAAACACATCAGACCGCTGTTCTGTCAGTGATGAACACAAGGTTCTTGTGTTCCTTCTATTTAGGAACACAGGTCTCTGTGTTCATCCAGTGAACCCACACAGTTAGAAAGCCCCCCCTAGGGACACATTTAACCCTTTGATCACCCCTGGTGTTAACCTCTTCCCTGCCAGGGCCATTAGTACAGTAACAGTGCATATTTTTAGCACTGTTCACTGTAGTAATGTCACTGGTCCCCCAAAAGTGTAAAAAATGTCAGTTAGGTGTCCAATCCATCCGCCGTAATGTTGCAGTCTCACTAAAAATTACTGATCGTCACCATTAGTAGTAAAAAAATAAATAAAAATGATATAAATCTTTCCCCTAGTTTGTAGACACGATAACTTTTGCGCAAACCAATTAATATACACTTATTGAGATTTTTTAAAAATATGTAGCAGAATACATATTGGCCTAAAATTATGAAAAAATTAGATTTTTCATTTTTTTTTTATTGGGAATGTTTTATAGCAGAAAGTAAAAGAGATTGTTTTTTTTTTTTTTTTTGTTTTCAGAATTGTCACTCTGTTTTTGTTTATAGCCCAAAAAATAATAATACATTTGCAGAGGTGATCAAATACCACCAAAAGAAAGCTCTATTTGATAAAAAAAATGACATCAATTTTATATGGGTACAGCGTCGCACGACCGCGCAACTGTCACTTAAAGTAACGCAGTGCTGTATTGCAAAAAATGGCTTGGTCATTAAGAAGGTAAAACCTTTCGGTCCAGAAGTGGTTAAAAATGATAACTTCATTTTTTTACTTAACTATAATAAATAAATAATATAGTGCAACAATACTCAATCAATATGATAAAGTGTTACTTAAAGTGTGAGAACCATAAACACCAAACAATCAATGTGAAAAAATAAAGTCCATAGATAATAAGTGTGTCTTGATAGAGCCAATCAACAAGATGATCCACCATACAGTGCAAACAAACAATTGCGTGCTGGTGCCGCCTCACGGGTCTCATGGGATATGCAGGTGTGATTGTTTGTGATCACCCATTTGTATCCTCAACTTTCAGTTGCCAGCGTTTCTAGCCTGATCTATGCCCCACATGTTTGTGTTGTAATGTGTTATATGATATTAACAAGCAATCTATGCATGTGCATTTCAATTATCTCTTACACATAGAAAAAGGAAGACTCCTTTAACTAGGCCTATGCCAAAAATAAATGTAGCAGATAGTTGAAGAGCTATCCAGTGCTTGCCAATTGCTTTGAGACAAGGATGATCATTTCTAATCTCATCTCAATTTAAAAATGTCAAAGCTATTTTTCATATATCTGTGCATGTATGAACCCTTTCTTCATCCTAACTCCTATATACCCACTTTGTGCTTTCTTTGGCTTTTGTGTTCTTTTTATCTATTGCAGGTTTTTATGTATTGTGCTTCACCTCTGCTTAGTGACAGTATTGATGTCCATAGGTTATTTGGACGTGTCTAGCATTCCTGTATTATCCAGGAAGTCCCAACCCTTACATCTTACCCCATGTCAACTACTTTCTCTCATTTTCCTAACCTAGTTTTTTCATCTTTTTGCCTTATTTCCATATTTTCTCCAGTCAGTCTATTCCAGGTATCTTTTTTTAAACCCACCTCCACAATACCTAGGTAAATTTAAATCCAGAGAGTCTGCTGCATTTTGCCTATTTCCTGGGCTCTTTGGCTACCAGAAATATGTACTTTTCATTGTTTTCACATTCCAGTTAAGCATACAACCAACATGTGAGACATAAATACAATTGCTCAAAACAGTTTAGGAATTGGTAAATGAGAACACAAGAAAGAAATGGGGCACTATGGTGGAATGTAGTATAAAAATTCCAAAGGTCTTGAATTGAAATGATAAAAGAACATGTAAGGACATAGAGGTCTAACCCTATTGGGCAAGAATTCATTTGTGGTAATCTAATATACAGTTTTTGTTTATTTATATTTAAAATTGTACATTTATAATTTGTGGTTTACACACAAAAAAGCAATAAAATCATTTTTCAGCGTGCTATTTTCTTTTATATTTTTTATATGAAATAAAAAATAATTGTTTCTTGACTGTCTAGAATGTGAGGTTACCATGGTAACTTCACAGACTGCATTCGTGCTCTAGGGAGATATCCGTATTGCATCTTGACTTAATTATTCAACTTTTCACCTTCATAATTAAGCATCTAATTTGAAAAAGGATTCATAAAATGTATAATTTTATTTCCTAGAAAAACAATTTGATTGTTTACGCTAAGATTTATTTTTACTTTTAGGTTACTGCACTACAGAACTTGCATATGAAATTTCTTTAATCACAGAAAGCTTTTGATAGAAAAGACAGATGGATGACAGTTTAAAGGTTGTGTTTTAGGTTAGTGAGAATGTCAATTTTTAAGCTTTAAATTTAATATATATTTTCAGAAGAGTCCAGATATTTACTGGCAGGAACTATGTATACAACTAGATATTATTAACAACCTACTATATTTCACAAACTCAGCTGTTACTTGCAGTAAATGCTATTAAGCATAATAGTTATTTATTTCATAAAGTGCCCACTAATTCCATATCTCTTTACTGATTGCACAGACTACATGAGTCCATGACCCAGTGTTCCTATGACACCTATGCAGAAAGACACATGTGCACTTGGGTTGTTTTGGGCAAAAATCACGTACTTCACTACTTATGTTTTTGGGTTGCAGTAGAATCCAAAACTCTCAGAGAAAACCAAAACAAACAAGAGGAAAACATATAAACATAATCAACTTTCGGGTTGATTACAGTTGCATTGGGAAGTTATTTTGCAGTATCCAATAACTTTTTTCACATTTCCCTGAGAAAAAAAATGAGAACTTTTACTCAGATTTTTTAAAAAATATTTATTTTAATTTCAATCCCAAAAGCAAAGGTACAGCTTTGGGGAGGGGGGCGCTTTCTTCACAGGTATTTGGGAGTCAAATGGTAATGTGTTGGTAGGATCGATCACTACCATGGGGATAAAGTCCTGTAGGAATAAGTCCTGTAGTTTTTTTGATACTTGCAACAGATTTAGGGTCTGTGGGCAAATGTGTCATATTCTTTTTGATGTTGGGGATAGTGGTTTGCAAAATCCTCTTCCATCTTTAAAGAAAAGAGGGTTCTGAAAATGAGCTATTCTTTAGGAGTAGGTTTTATGATATAGAAAGAGCCCCCCCTAGTACTTCTTTTTCTCTACACAGCCCTTAGAAAACCATGAGAAGTCTACAAAACTGTGTGTGTGTGTATATGTAGATGGCATTAGGGAAGGAGTAAAGAATGTGTAAGAGTCATGACTGTCTCCAAAAGCCCAATTTAGGGATGTCGTGCTTGGCACAGAGTTTCCCTGCAGTCTCCTTGGAATTTCCTGCTATAAATTTGTCTGCCCACAAAGATCCAGTGGTGGCCTTTACTCAAAATTGCCTGTTAGCTACACCAGGTAGAAGCTCAAGGTGTCCTAAGAGAGCGGTCATAAGAGCAGGGTTGGTCTCTATTTTGGCAAGTTTAAAAAATGAAAGGGTTTCAGGTAATGTGGGCCCAACCAGGGAGTGCCTTCATAGGATAGATAATGCCCCGAGTCTTGCTTACAGAATGCATTCCAACAGAAAATCTGAAGAACTAAAGAACCAAAAAGCTTGGTTTCCTTATGCCTACACCTGTCAATAGTCAATCTATAAATGGCCAAACAGTAAAGGACAGAATCTGGGAACCCTATTCTACCTTTGCTTTTAGAAAGGAGTAAGACTGGGTTCATACTAATGCGAACTAAAAGCGGGATCCCCCGCATCCAATTTGCATGACAGGGGAGTGTGACTGCCTCCCAATGGAGCTGGTTCACACAGCTCCGGGGTGGCCAGGGTCTGAATTGCAGAAGGGTCCTGTGTGTCTTTGGCTCTGTTTCAGGTGGGAATTCAGGCAAAAATTTGGACCTGAATCACAGTTGAAACGGTGAACAGTGATGCACCGGACCCCCTCCTGTGACCTGCAGCCGCATGGAAAAAATCTACTGCCCTAACTATCACAGCCTGGAAGACACTGATAACTAAAGCCCTGACTCTCTATAAGGTCACATATGCCAGTAGAGGGGTGCCAGCAAAAATTAATATAGTGTAGGAAGGATGGGTGAACAATGCATCTACTGTATCAGAGTAAGAGTTGATTCTCTTTGAGAACATCATTAAACTATCTATAAACACCACAGTACTGTACAGTATGTAGTGGTCCCTATTATGATTTGTTGAGGATAGGCATCTGATTGTACTGTGTACAAGATCTATTTGTGCAACGTTATTTTTCCCAGTACCATAGCCAGCTACATAATAGCTGTTGTGGGAAAATTATTTCTATGTGTATATGCTGATTGTTCTTGTCTTGATAATGCCCTTTGACCCTCGTCAGGGCTGTGCTGACAGATTGTGCTGTTGCATAACTCTCTTTGGTTTCTTTTTAGGATATCGTTATGTAATTCATATTTACTTATTTTTTTTATTCTAGTAATGGCGGCCATCAGTGACTTATAGCAAGACTGCGAATATTGAGGACATTGAGGACATATGGAGGATGGCGGACATTCTGACACTTTTGACACTTTGCGGGAACCAGTGACACTAATACAGTAATCAGTGCTAAAAATATGCACTGTCACTGTACTAATGACACTGGCTGGGAAGGTGTTAAACATCTAGGGTGATCAAGGGGTTAAATGTGTGCCTAGCCAGTGTTTGTGTTTACTATGTGTGTTGCTTTTACTGAGGCAAGAGATGGATTCTAGTCCTTGCTTTGCAGGAACACAGAATCCATGTCACAACAGGGATTTGCCTTATTTACATAGGCAGATCCCCATTCTGTGTACTTTATTGATGATCAGCGTGTGCCAGAGGACATTGAGTGCCTGGCACCTGCAGATTGGCTTCTGCTGTGAATTATCATGTGTGATCCGGTGCTACAGGGCGGTCAGCAAGTGGTTAATAGGGAAGGAGTAGCGGGACCTAATATGGAGGTGCATGTGAGGGAAGTCGGAGGTTAATTCATAAAATCTAAATCCACCCTGTCGAAAGCCTTCTTCTCATCAGTAGATAAATAGCACATGGAAATGGCTTCTGATCAGGCCCTCAATATGGGGTTCAAGGTCCAAATGGTATTGTCACATGACTTTTTTGGGCAATAAAGCTTGCCTTGTTAGTATGAATGATTCTTTGTATTATGGGACGCAACCTATTAGCCAACATTGTTGAAAAAAAGTTTACTGTCACTAATAAGAGAAACATCTATAGCATGTACAGTTAAACTAGAACAAAAGGCAAAACCCTGTCAGGTTTTTTGCGTCCATCTGGGGAGATTTTCCTTCATTTCTTGTCTCAGTTTCTCTATTGGAAGATTTCCCCTCTATCACTGCTCTGGATAAAACCCAAAATTTGGAATTTTCTTTTACTTTCGATGATAACCGTAAATATTACAAACAGAGAGGGTGGTTGAATGACATGAGTGAGAGAAGCATGTTTGATTAAGAAGAAATCCAGCCTAGAATAGGCTTTGTGTGCTGTAGAATAGAAGGTAAAGTCCCTGTCAGGACAGAGGAGACTTCTCCATACAATAATTAGTTGATGTTCATGGAAGGTCTTTCTGATTGAATTGTGGACTGAAAGTGAGAAGTTAGATACTTTCCTGGAGGCATCCTTCTAAAGGTCTTTGATGAGATTAAACTTCCCACCAAGAATAAGTGTGCCTTCTGAAAAGCTGTCCAGTAGATTAATCAGAAAAGTTATTATTTTTTTTCAATACTTTATTTTAAGACAACACACAGTAAGTACAGAAACCACAGCTCCATTTCTTCTAAAGTGAAACATTGACATCGAGAATTCAATACAGCAAAAAGGATTGCATACAAAGAAGCAGAAAAAAGTATAAACCTATAACTTGGAAAACCAGATATTAGAGAGTCTCCATACCTCATGTGGCAAATTACACGGTGGGCACCATTATTTTCAAGAAGGGGGCAAGGAATGACCCGAAGGTCACATAAAGTGAAAGAATAGCATAGCAGAGAAAGAGGAGAGGTGAAAAGATAAATCAGGCAAAAAAAAAGGGGGGGGCAGACATACCACCAGACTTTCAGGGTCCCCCGGGGGGCTTATCCTCGTAACCTCCAGTAAAGGGGGCATTAATTCAGTAACTTCACTACTTATTACTTTACTTTCCTCTTTCTTAATTGACCGTGTAGAAGAAGATACATGACACTCTTTCTGCATAGAGTTTATTGTATAAACACAGGCTTTGGGAAACATGAGAACAAAACCTGAAAAAACAGAATAAAACATAAAGTGCAACAAAAAGTCATAAACTTCATCCCTTTCTATTCTTCGAAATAACGATTGTATCGCACGGCTTGGGTGATGCAGGAAAGCGCGTTCCTATAGCCTAGTAAAGTAGTGTAGTTACTTCCTATAGCCTAGTAAAGTAGTGTAGTTACCAATATTATTATTGTAACTAGTTACATTACTTCGTTACCAAAAAAAGTAATGTAGTTACTGTAATCAGTTACTTTGTAACTAGTTACCCCCAACACTGCATATATGGTAGTGTCTTTTATAACATTTTTGTCAGGTTTGGCACAGCATTAGAAATTTCTGTGTCACTCAACTAATATTTGATGAGCAATATACTATTTAGGTTTAGGACTTTTGCAAGGCAGATAGTGAGGAAATATAGCTAAAGGGGAAAAAATTTCACCTTCAGGGAAAAAGACAAATAAGGTGAGGGGGGAAAAAGTTAGGCATTAGCCACCAGATGTTATCAGTTTTAGTTTGTCAGTTAGGGACAGTGTCAGCTCTGGCAGGAAGTGGTTCGAAGCTGATTTTGATTGTTTTACACTGCTTATTTTTTAAACGTTATTTGAAGTGTCAAATAGGTGCACTTCATTCATGTCTCTGTACAGAAGTGCAGTGCATTACTGAGCAGTCACATGCAGGAACATCAAATGCAGTACACCATACCACACATTTAACTAAAATCTCTGTTTCTCTGCCTAGGCCGTACATGATAAAGCCTTTGGGATCTCTAATAGCATATTGTACATTGTTTTGGGTTTTGTCCCTAAGTTGTTTTACATGGTAATTAGTGATGGGCCGAACACTGCCCTGTTCGGTTTGCACCAGAACATCTCGAACAGGAAAAAAGTTCTAGCGAACATGCGAACTCTATTAAAGTCTATGGGACACGAACATGAAAAAAAGTCCTTATTTTAAAGGCTTATATGCAAGTTATTGACATAAAAAGTGTATGGGGACCTGGGTACTGCCCTGGGGGACATGTATCAATTCACAAAAATGTTTTTTAAACATTAGTTTTTAAAGGAGCAGTCATTTTAATGATGCTTAAAGTAAAACAATAAAAATGAAAAATCCCTTTAAATATCATGCCCTTGTGGGTTACAGTACATAGGAAGAACAAACCGTAAATTGTCTATCCGCATTAATGAACACATTAAGAATGTGAAGAAAGGTTTTCCGAAACACAGTCTCTCCAACCACTTTCGTCTGTACCACAATAGGGACCTATGTCCTTTTGTGGTATCGACAAAGTGGAGAACCACTAGAGAGGGGGAAACATGACCCAGAAGGTCTCCATGAATGAGACCCAGTGGATATACAAAATGAATACTTTATACCCCACAGGCATGAATATTGACATAGACCTAAATTGTTTTATTTCTAATTTTTAAACTGTCCCCTCACGTCATGCTCCTGATTATAAAGTAGATTTTAATATAAATTTTAATCACTAAATTATCTTAATTTTAATATAATTCTAATGATAATTTTTGCGTTATTTATGTAACAATAAAGGAGTTAATTTTATGCAAATGTATGTGAAAATATACTGATATGCATTTGTTTTTCTATAATCTTTATAGTTTAATGGCGGCATCCTGTCCTATATTTAAATTTGATTATTGGCATTTAATACCACCCTCTTAATATATGTTGCCGTCTAGAATTGGAAGAGGTAATGATTGGTAGCCAAAAGAAAGGTGTTAGCGCCGGTAACAAGCAGACAAGTACTGCGGCCGTGAGCTGAGTTTTATTTATTTACTCGTAAATTACATGGAAATGTCCCCAGCAAGTACCCTTAGCAAAGAGCTGAACTAAACAATCCGTGGTGGAATGGGCGGTTCATTTGCTGGAGGAATGTGATTGGATGCTGAGGAATTGTAGTCTCCATATAAACATGATGGAAAAGTACGGTCACATGATCCCCTGATGACGTCAGCACGGACTGACGAAACCTGCGTTGGGAACGTGAGGCTGTAGACTTCCGGGTTGGCGGAACGCAGGCGTGGAGCGGCGTTCATTACTCCAACAACCAAGAATTGTGTTTGTTTTAAAAGGCGGAATTTCTTATGGATTGTAGTAAGTGCAATATGTAACAATAAAATGTTCAATTATGTTGACATACTGCACCATAAGAGCTTTTTTGTTACCCTTTATATGTCCTCAGACTTGGAGTTCCATATTTAACCCAATCATACATCCTTGCTGGTGAGAGAATGCGATGTGGATGGTCTGGATTCTTTGTGAATACCAATGCTTTTTGTGACCCCCTATAATTAAGGGGTCATATCCTTCTGGTAAGGAGTATTTATTAAGAGCACTGGGTGAAAGTGTGGAGGTGAAGGTTTAAAGATTCCACTTCTATCAAGTTTGTGCTTTTATCATTTGCTGCGGTTAACCATTTAACTACCTCTGATGTTCATAAGCAAGGACTTTATTACCTATTTATTCACTTATTTATTCATCTATTTATTTATTTATATTTGCACTAGTGCACTTTATATTGTGGATATTATTGGCTGAGCGCAATATAATTTTCTATTATCACCTTTAAATATCATGCCTGGGGGGTCCCCTTAGCGTGCCTGCAAAGTGATGCATCTGTACGATGTATGTAGCCTGATACAGTAAGACTGACATTTCTAAAGGAAAAAAAGTAATTTAAACTTGCTTGCAGCTGTAATGTATTGTTGGCTCCCGGCAATACAGATAAAAAAAATGAAAAAAAACGGCAAAGGGTCCCCCCCAGTCCATACCAGGCCCTTCGGGTCTGGTATGGATTTTAGGGCGAACTCCACGCCAACATTTTAAAAAAACGGCGTAGGGTCCACCCCAAACTCCTCACCAGACCCTTATTCAAGCATGCACCCTGGCTGGTCAGGAAAGGGGAGGGACGAGCGAGCGCCCCCCCTCCTAAACCATAGAAGGCCACATGCCCTCAACATGAGGGGGGTGCTCTGGGGCAGGGGGGGCTCTGCCTCCCCACCTCAGAGCATCATGACTGTATGTTGATTAGGACAAGGGGCCTCTTACTGACAACCCTGGGCTGTGGTTGTTGGGATTTGCAGGTAGGGGGCTTATTGGAATCTGGAAGCCCCCTTTAACAAGGGGGACCCAAAACCCACCCCCTATGTGAATGGGTATCGAGTACATCGTACCCCTACCCATTCACCAAAAAAGTGTACAAAAAATATAAACACATAAGACACTTTTTGACAAGTCCTTTATTCAAAAATAAAAATAAAAAAATAGTGTCCCCTGATGTAAATCCATTGTCAATCATGCCGCCCACTGCACCCGCCGACCCAGAAAGAAGAAAAAAAAAGCTCCGCTCTCGGTGAGCCCATTTCATATATAAGAACTGTCAAACCGTAAATAGCCAGTCCTCGGGAAGCGTTCATCGAGAGCGGAGCTTATTTTATATTTTTTCGGGTCGGTGGGTGCAGAGAGAAGTGTGATTGACAATGAATTTACATCGGGGGCACTATTTTTTCATTTTTAAATAAGGGAGTTGGTCAAAAACTGTCTTGTGTGTTTATTTTTTGTACACTTTTATGGTGAATGGGCACGGGTACGATACCCATTCACATAAAGGGGGGGACAGTCGGGTGTGACGGTGGCGGGTATCAGACCCCTGGCCTTCTCATCCAACTCGTTACCAA
This sequence comes from Pelophylax lessonae, assembly GCF_965119305.1. Lineage (NCBI taxonomy): Eukaryota > Metazoa > Chordata > Amphibia > Anura > Ranidae > Pelophylax > Pelophylax lessonae. Next base: position 552,244,685 of record NC_138770.1, on the reverse strand, counting down.
AGACCAAGCAATCTCACACCCTGCCGTCACTTGCGTAACACTGCCACTCTCAGCTGTACCCAGCACACAGATTGTCCAGCTTGCGGGACCACAATCTAGATACCAGCAGACTGAGAGCGATTGTCACTGGGCTAATTAAACAATTAACCCTTTCTCTGCCACCACCTCTACGTTATAATGAGCCCAGAGGACGCTCATAATTTTAGAAATATCAATTATGACTTTAGAATAATCATCCGTAATACTCTCTGTCACATGCAGACAGGAATGTCCAGAGGATTTATCCTAACAGTAGCGCTCTCAGGAGGCAGGTTCTTTGGGTCAGTTTGCGTTTAAGAGCTTAGAGACTAAATTAACACTTTTCAAAATAAGGTTTAATTATAAGAAAGGTTAAGATTGGTGCAAATAAAAATATTTACAGAAAAATGGGTTACAAAGAAATAGAGACACAATACAGCAATTTAGAAAGATGAAGATAAAGAGTGAATATACTTGCATTTAAAAAGTCCTGGTATTATTAGAGTTCCAGAAACTGAACATGCGATCGGTCCTTCTCTTAAGCGATGTTATTGCTTGGATGGTAGAATGAGGTCTGAAAGCTCCATCAACTCTCTCTCTTTTTCTCTGACCCCCCAGGGGGTGTCACCACAAGTACTTGACCGATAAGTTCTGGGTCCATGGGCGGCCCCCTGGAGGCTCACAAATGCTAAGACACCTCCCGTTTAGACAGATTATTAAAAGAACTCATATCTTGAAATATGTAATGGTTACATGCTTGAAACTGATATTTTATGGTACGGTATTTAATCTACTATTCACAGACACTAAACACGGGTTATCTCGGAATAACCTCTGACCTGTAAGGCATCTGATCGCTAGTTTGTCTCCCCTAGCAATGACAGTGATCAAGTTTGATCTTAATTCGATCGGTATTTTATCTGGCATCCAGATATCTACTTTTTGTCAATGTCTCATGCTTGGGTAAAAAGTTATGACGTTTGGGTGTAACTGTAGTCATTTTCCTAATGACCATTTTGCTGGGGGATTCCACACAGCCTGTAGTGGACATCTGCTCTCAGATAAGGTTTTACAACTTGGCCTGTGCAGGATGTGTTTGCGATAAGATCTGGTTTATGACCTCATACTGTGTTCTTGGAGACAGGACTTCTGCTAGAATGTGCAGATAAAGCTTGGTTTGAGTTTGCATACTGATTAGGGAAAGGTGGGGGCTACTTTCGCTCAAGGAGCCTGGGTCACTAAACAAAATGGATGCCATGAAGCCAAGATAGTGTCCTAACGCTCGACACCATTACATGGGGAACTGGGAAATCCCTTGTTAAAGGGGGCTTTCAGATTCTAATAAGCCCCCCACCTGCAGACCCTCACAACCACAGCCCAGGGATGTCGGGAAGAGGCCCTTGTCCCCATCAACATGGGGAAAGGTGCTTTGGAGTGCACCCCAAAGCACCCTCCCCATGTTGGGGGCAAGTGGCCTGGTATGGTTCAGGAGGGGAGGGCGCTCGCTCATCTACCCCTCCCATTTCCTGGCCTGCCAGTCTGCATGCTCGAGTAAGGGTCTGGTATGGATTTTGGGGGGACCCCACGCCATTTTTTTTTAAATTTTGGCTTGGAATTCCCCTTAAAATCAATACCAGACCAAAGGGCTTGGTTTGGATTTGGGGGGGGGGGGGCCCACGCCTTTTATTTTCTTAATTCTGCCATGGGGTTACCCTTAAAAGCCATACAAGACCCAAAGGGTCCCCCAAGCTGTTTTTACCCCAATTTTTTTAAATTTACATTTTCTTTTTACAATATTTTTTTTAAATTCAGCTCTCAGCAGGAAAGCCTTAACAACCTATTGACTGTGCGCTCTGGGGGCGAACATCCCACTAAGTTCAGAGAAGGTTCAGGTGTTGGGGCGAGTACCTGAATGGGCAATTTTTAGGCCAAACTTATGCTCTGCCAAAACCGTTCACCCATCCCTAGTGGTGCCTGAACACTGCAACCCCTCACAGTTACTCTTGCTGGGTGCAGGAACAGGCCCTGCTGTTAAAAATTTGAAAAAAAAAAAGAATTTACATGCACCTGTCATATAGGTGCAGAAAACTTGGGCCTTGGGTGTTGGTGGTGCCTGAATACTGTAACCCCTCCCAGTTATTCTTGCTGGGCACAGGAACTGGCCCTGCTATATAAAATTTGAAAAAAAGTTAAAATTACATGCACCTGTTAAACAGATGCAGAAAAATTGGGCCTTGGGTGTGGGTCGTGCCCTAAACCAAAAACATTGTTGGAAGCTATCATAATCAAGATTCAGGAATAGGATAGGCAGCATAGGCAGTCTTCAAGGGATCCCAGATCCCTAGCAAATTCAATCAGTTACATCAGGTGTCCTTAAGATGTTTCATCCTCTGCTGCCTCTGCGAAGGCAGGATGAGCTCTGCAACTTTACTCTTGTAACGTGGATCAAGAAGGGTTGCCAACAAGGCCAGCTGGTGTTCTGGCCATGCTTAAACTGCTTCAGACAGAGATTGCAAACAGCAATGCTGCGGTCTGCTGCACATGTTGAAAAAAGCCCAAACCAATAAACTTTTGGAATTCAGCGAGGAGTTAGCAACACCCTGCTCCTGTCGAGCTCTGTGGTGCGATGCAGTAGGGTGGCTGTCCTTAAGCTGGCCCCTGGAGGACATCCTGCCTCGTTGGAGTTGTGCCGCCTCCTCCTCACTTTCCTCCTCTATTCTCCCAAGTACAGTCAGTGACCTCATCATCCCCTCCCTTCACGTCACTGAAGCAAACTTGGCAGTATGCTGCAGCTGGGGGAACATGACTGCTAGTTTCTTGTTCGTCATTGTTACCCCCTCTCTCTAGGGTCACGTTATTCCCTTCCTCAACCTGTGAACCAACATTGAAGCATTCAAATTGCTGGGCATTTTCCAGCATCATGTAACTGACACTATGATCAAATAATTCGGGTGACTTCTCTGTTCATAATGGTGGGGCTACAGAAGTCGCAGCTGTGGACAAGGAGCCTGTGCAAAAGGCTGCTTTGGCAGCTGCGGTGGAAGGCCAACTAGTATGAGCCTGGGTGACAGAGGATGAGGATGGCTTAGTTATCCACTCCACCAACTCGTCTGCATGTTGTGGCTCAATAACATGGTCAGCACCAGAAAAAAAGGACAAGTGTGCCCCGCCTGCAGAGGATGCACCATGCCCGCGACCACCACTTTTCACTGTGGACACAGAGGCTGCTTGCCCTCTTTTAGTGGCCTGTGAGCATCTGCCTTTCAGACATGATGGGGATTTTTGGGGGGTGGTTTTTATAACTTTTTATTATAGAATGTGGGATGGAAATATGGTGCTGGGGTGCAATACTTTTGTGCTTGGTGCACTATAAACCGTTTTATTATAGTTTTTTTTTAAATAAAGAAAAACTTAATAAAGCCAAAAAAAAGGAAACCCCTGCTGATGCAGAAGGAATGGCACCTGCGACGCAGAAGGGGGGACAGCAATTATGCCCTAAATATTATTATTGCTGCTGCGCCACAAAAAAAAATCACTGCTGACGCAGAAGGAATAGCATCTGCGACACAGAAGGGGGAGTACTAATATTGCAGCAAAGAAAAAATAAAAAGATAAAAAAAATATATCAATGAAAAAAATTTAAATGGGATTAGTGGGGTAACACAGACATATTGTATACACTGCACTACATGGCTGCACTACACTGTGTTACACAAGAATCAGCACTACACTACACTACACTACACTGACTGCACTACACTGTGTTACACAACAATCAGCCCTACACTACACTGCACTGACTGCATTAAACTGACTGAAAGTACAATCCACTGACTGCATTAAACTGACTGAAAGCACAATCCACTAATTACCTGCCTAATCTCCACTCCTGACACACTACACAGGGCTGCCGTGTAAGCAGCCTTATATAGTATGGGGCGTGGACTTGATTGGCTAAAGGCACCCTGCCTTTGACTAATTGTGGCTCTGACAGGACAGGTCAGGTGCATGCTTTGGCCAATCACAAGCACTTAATGCACTGCAATCACGCAGTGCATTATGGGGTGCTCATCGGCAGGTGAACTTCCTGCTGAACACCCCGGGTATTTGTGTGTTCAGCCTCGAGCTCAAAGATAAAGCCCATCACTAGCGGTAAGGGCATAGCAGTGCAATTTCTACTTTGCCTAAGTTTATGTCCCTTAACTGCGTATGAAGATGCACTATTTTTGAAGTGTGCGATGAATCTGTGATTTTGTTCAGATCAGAGCATCAAGTTATTCTTCATAAGTGTCAATGGTTCATGAATGCAAAGGCCCCCTATTGACAGGTTTATGTGCTTCCCAGACTGTGTAGGTGTGAGGGACTGTGTGCAGATTCTCCTATAAATGTCAAGCGCCTGTTGTAGGCAAAGTTTAGTAGGCTCAAATTTAGTTTATTAAGCGCCAGTGACATATCCTAATTGGTTTAGGGCGAGAGTAGAGGGTTAGAATTATAGGCTAAGGTTTCAACCAGCTTATTGGGAGTTCAGAGGAGTATTTCCTAAATTTCATGGAATATTAAAGTGGTTGAAAAGCCCTAATGCCCTGAGTGGGCCACCACAATCATATGTGATAACTAAACTTTTTGATATAAATTGCAGGTTTTTTACTTTGTTTTTTATGTATTGTTACTCCCTGTCACGTGATTGCAACCCCCCTACATTGGCAAATAAAAGGGGGGCATATTGGCACGTACATTCTGATGTAGTGCCATCAATTCCACAAGTAATTTGCTCCTGCTTCTCTATGCTGTTTCTGTAAAAACAGAATGCCAGGCAGCAGTCTAAATGAAATTTCACCGTCCTCACCCCAAGAGCTGCTGGAAGTTTTGGTCCTATTTGTTTCTCTCAGAGCACACACAGTCAGGCACATAGCATTCCCTCCATTTTTTGGCTTGCTCCAAAGAACAGGCTAAGTGTGTCTTTTTGTGTTTTTATTGAGAATGATGAACTGAGATGGTAAAGGAAGTATGGGATACCCCAAAACTGCAGTACTGGATAACTTGAGGACTTCCTAATTCCTGGCTACACTTTACAGGCATCTGGCTGCACTTCACACACTGCTGGTTGTACTGTGCAACTGTTGAATGTCCCATAGGATTCCCTGTGCTGACAGTGACCTGTACTCCCACCAGTGTTTTAAAGGTACACACAATCACTAACTCCTCTGCAATAGAGTACCTTACTCACTTAGTCACAAGATCATCAGTTGCCTTCTGCGGATATCCACCAGGCTCTTCCTATTGAAAAAGATGAAGATTCACATCACCACAGGGCAGCTGGGCTCTTTCCCACCAACTTCCTCTTGGCTCTCCAGTGAGCTTCTTGACACTCCACTTGATTCTTGTTTCTTAGCTTGTGAATAGTCAACCCAGCTAAGCCTAGCTCGGACCTCGGTGTCTTCCCCACAAATCCTGCCGGGAAAGCTGCCTGGGCAGAGCCCCTGCACAGGGGTCTCCTCCAGCAAGACTGGACCCAGGAACTGCACTTGCTGCCCAGTCCTCAGACTATGGGCTCTCCCTCCACCTTCTGAGCACATTTTCCCAGGGTTTGGCTGGAGTCCCATAAATATTCAGGCTGCCAGTTCAGCTCCCCCTTCCACTATACTTCTAGAGGTCTCTAGAAGACAGGGGGAAATAGCAGAACAACAGCCTGTGAAACGCTGAGCAGCCATAAGCAATCAACCACCTGCTCCACTGATTACAGAGGAGCTAAACTAAATTTACCTAGCAGCCTACTCTAAACTAGGAAGGTACTACAAATTTCATAAGAAGGGGAAATCAGAGGGAGACTGGGGTGGGGATGGCCAGTGAAGGAGAATGGAGACCGATAATGCTATTTGTAAGTGTCAGTGAGCAGCCATATTCGGCTGCACAAATCAAGCATTGTTGGTCACGGTCAGGGTTGCTGAATAGCTTGATTAGACAGTTGCTTCTAATCAGCCACTTAGAAAACTAAAAAGTGCATAATACAAAAGCTGATGTTACTAATCAGAGAACTCAACTGTAGATTATAATTTTTGCCTGGAATTCAACTTTAATGAAAAAGTAATCAATTCCAGTGCGCATATGGTGAGGTATAGATAAAAAAAATGTATTCATTTTCTGTTTAGTACAGTACACACCAATCATTTAAAAGCCCTATTTTCTGAATTTCTTTAACCGGTTGCCGACTGCGCACAGTATATTTACTGCGGCAGTCGGCCCCGGCCAGGCAGAGTGACGTAGGTCTACGTCGCTCACCTGTCACTCCTTCTAGAGCCAATAGCGGGCGAGCGCACGCCTGCTGAGGCGCGCGCCCGCCTCGGCTCGTTCACGGAGGAGTGCAGGAGTGTGACTGGCAGACCCGATGTCCGCCGGTCACACTACGATCGCCGGTACAGCGGGAGAAAGACAGAGCGGCTTATGTAAACAAGCCGCCTGTCAGTTCTCCCTGTGTAAAAGTGAAGATCAGACAGTTCTACTATGTAGAACTGTTGATCTTTGTTTTTACACTAGTAGACCTGTCCCTGCACAGTTATAATCACGCCCCTAGGACACACTTAACCCCTCCCTGTCCAATACTGTTAACCCCTTCCCTGCCAGTGTCATTTTTGCAGTAACAGTGCATATATATAGCACTGATTACTGCAGTAATGTCACTGGTACCCCCAAAAGTGTCAAAAATGTCAGTCAAGGGTCCGATCTGTCCGCCGCAATGTCGCAGTACCGCAAAAAAAATCGCAGATCGCCGCCATTACTCGTTAAAAAAAAAAACACCAAAAATGACAAAAATCTTTCCCTTTGTTAGTAAACGCGATAACTTTTGCGCAAACCAATCAAAATACGCTTTTTGCGATTTTTTTTACCAAACATAGGTAGCGTAAAACAAATTGGCCGAAAATTTTAAAAAATTTTGATTTTTACATTTTTTTTGGGGGAATTTCATATAAAAAAAGTGAAAAATATTGTTGTTTTTGCAAAAATTACGCTCTTTTTTTGTTTATAGCGCGTGATCAAAAAATCGCACAGGTGATCAAATACCACCAAAAGAAAGCTCTGTTTGTGGGAAAAAAAGGACGTGAAATTCGTTTAGGTACAGCGTCGCACGACCGCGCAATTGTCCGTTAAAGTCACGCAGTAAAAAATCTCAAAAAAACCCCTGGTCTTTTAGCAGGAAAATCCTCCGGTGGTAAAGTGGTTAAAGTGGCATGATTGTTGAGACATAGGACGAGGGGATTTTTTTTTTTTTTTGGGGGAAAGTGTCTATTTGAGGATTAAGCAAGCAGTAAATTGAAATCCCCACTGTGATGGGAGTCACTTTGGTTGGGGGGCCCATGAAGCCCAGCTTACCTTAGAGAGGTTGGGAAATCCCTGTCTCAGCTCCCCAGGTCCCTCTTATGTGTAAGTCACCCTGTGTCTATTAGGGGCAAAAAGTGACTGAGGAATGATGGACAACTACCTAATGGACACTGAGAATATGGTTTGGATTACTTCAAATGGGACAGTATTATTTATTCACAATATCCGAAGATTTAATCCCACTTTATACTTTGAGAATTATAGCCTCTTGTAGACCGTTGCCATGAAGTCTGTAACTCCTGATTAATCAAAACATTGTCTAGGTGTGGATTCCCATTCACCTATTGTTTCTGTCTGGTGGCTAAACTGATTAGCTCTTGGAGGATCCTCTATGGAGGGATTAGCCTTGTGTCAGCTGTACCTTGTTAGCTAAACCATTGTGTGATGTTTTGGGTAAATATCTGGGTTATTGTTCATGTGGTTGTTCCTTAGTTATGTTAATCATATTTCTGTATACAATTCCATCTGCATAAGATAATGTAATCAGGCTCACCTGACCTGGTGGGATATATATTCTGTGTGAGTTTGTTCAATAAACAGTTCCAGATCCTATACAAGCTATTGTTGGCTAGTCTTGTATATTGCTGCGATAATATCTGATATTTATGTTCAAGACTGGAGGAAGCGGTATACTGATGGAAGCACACAAGCACACTGTGGGTCGGTTCCTTTACACCCACCAAATATTAAAAAGGTATGGTGTAGAGTGAACAGATAGAAGTAGCATATATTTAAGGAAAAATCTTTTTGAAGTGGTAGGGGTATACACTGCACAGGGTAACAATAAACATGTCTAATTGGGCCTGTAAGGATATATAGCAACTGTTAGGATCTGTAATGGAGTGGATAGGTTTAACTATTGTGTTCTTATAGAACAGTATGTCTATTTCAGCTTGTTTCTTGCCACTGGTTGGGGAAGATTATGCTAAGGGATAATGATTAGTTTCAAAGGCAAAGTTACCAGTAATTATCAAAGTGTTACATGATAAAATACTATTTCCACCTTTTTTCTGTTAAATTCGTGAAGGGTTTCCTACATTTTAGCATTAGAATTGAACCCATTCAACATTTAAGGATAATAATCTATTCATGGGGTTATGTTTAAGGTGTATGCAAGTAACTGCTCTCTGACATGGAGGACTGCATGCGTTTCCTTTCCTAGGGACTTGAGTTCAAGGGGAATTTGCCCAATGCACTAAATCTTATGGTGAGGGATGATAAGATAGTGTCAGCAAGGCTAACATGTTTTGTGGTGAAGGTGGACAGGTCTGTGTTTCTATAGTGTTAAAATTGGCTGTTATAATTGTCTATTCATAACCATGAGAGAAATGCATGCATAGGTTGCATAGATTGTGGGGTTGATTTCCTAAAGGCAAAGAGCCCCAAGTACAAAAAGCATTGATTTGCAGTTACCCATACGTATCGAAAAGGCCTTTATCATTTTACAGTCAAAACAATAGGATTATGTTTAAAGCTAAAACAAATTTCTGCTTATCCTACCCTGGGTTCTCTTTCTCCCCCCACCACTTTGCAGGGAAGTTTTTCTTTCGTTTAGTGAATGTAGTATACATTCACTTCACATAGAGCACCCAATCATATGCAAGGTAAATAAAAAACAGTATATTTGCTTGCACATGATAGATGGAAGTCAGTAGAGATTGATCTTACTGCGACCCAAAAAGACAAAATTTAGGTGCCCTTCAGGCAGAAAGGTAAAGTCCAACTAGACCGCTGTGAATGTAGGCAGAGACAGGGAGTTGGTGCCAAGCTGCAGCAATGTCAAAGGAGAATATCCATAAACTGCACATCATGAAGCAGACCTATGTGCATGAACAGAGGGGAAGGTAAAAAAAATAAAGTGTGTGATACAAGTAACGCAAAATATATGATACCAATATACAAGGTATACGTGCTGGAAAAAAAAAATAAAAACCATTGGGGTAAGGAAATAGAGGACCCCCAGCTGAAGGACAGTCTTAATATAAATGGAACATCAGTAAAAAGGGAATGCCACAGTGTAGTTAATGGCCAAGGACTTATACAAGTCTCTAACAATAATATAAGGAAGCCTCCAGTACCGAGATAGACTACTGAAAGTACTTACTGTGACCCAAAAAGACAAAATGTAGGTGCTCTTCAGGTAGAGAGGTATAGTCCAACTAGACTACTGTGAGTGCAGGCAGGGACAGAGAGCTCGTCCCAGCTCCAAGCTGCAGCAATGTCAAGGAAAAACATCCATAAGCTGCACATCCTGATATGCAGTTTATGGATCTTTTGCTGAGAGATTCATCTTACTCACTAAGCTAGGGGAAAATTCCCATGCAAGGGAAATAGCCTATTAGCCTTTAGTACATTGAGTAGAAGCATGATATTGTTGAACATGGTTTGCAAGATAAATGTACTGTCTTCTTCTTCAGTCGCTTCAGGTATACACCCAGCCCTGATATCTTTGTGTCACCCTCTGTTGTCCAAAACCTTCAGACTTTGTTAGAAACCTCTAATGTTGAAAATGTGTGCTGAGACCTTGTCTTATATTGTGTGTGTTTAGCTGACTGCCGTTGCTTATCTAAATATTTCATATGGAGATTTGATAGAGTTCTGGGTGGTGGGTATTAAAATACAGTTCTGTTAGCCTCTTTCACTTTTTAAATTAAAAGGTGGAAGTCCTATTTAGCAGGTATGTGTTTAATATAATCCCTCAAGGTAAAGCGATTATCTATGTCTGCTTCACAATCTTCAGACAATCCGTTAGTAAATGCATCCCTAGTGGAGGGGTGTTTGGTGTATGAGAATGGCAGAGAGAGGTAGGGACCTTCAAGGCTGATTTTGTCTAACGATGGGCTGCAGTGTGGTCAAGGTCCATTGTGGGGTACTCAGTGTGCTTTAGGGTTAGGAGAGGAGAAGACCCCATATGTCCAACTGATCTGTATTGTCTCTTGGGAAATCTAAATTGTTGAGGAAGTGGCTGTACCTACATTGGTGTGCATGTGACGAAAACGGAGTGTGCCCAAGCGATCCGTTGCTTTCTATTATGGGCTTGGAGAGTTGAAAGTGTGTTGTTGCAGTTGCTTTGCTGCAAGCAGATCTGGTTGACTGGTGTGCAGGGGCTCTGTTTGTAAATGCACTTCATCCTGCATAACTGGGGAATGAGACAATGCCTGGGATGTTTGGGGTTTTGAATAAGCACCATTGTATTGGTCTCCAAGGCATGGGGTCCTAGGTAGCTGTTTTGACTGCCCTAATTTAAATCCACAAATTCTCTCCAGCACTGCCTAGGCATCACCCATGGCTAAGCAGCAGCTGAATGCTAAATCCTTAGTGCTGGGCAGCAGTAGACAGAAGATCTAAAAGACTGTTAAGGCATTTGGACAATAATCTCAGACCTCAAAGAAACTAAAAACAGCCATCCTTTTCAAGCTATATCTATCCTTGCTCATGCAGAAAGTGCTTGGTAGAGAATTTGCAACAAAGTAGTAGTATTAACCTTATTGGAAATGGTTTTAGGCCAGTGTTCATGTTTTTGCACGTATAGGTTTTTGAACTGAGGTCCAACTGATGTACTATTGCTTCCATGAAACATGACATATCCGTGATGGGGATGATCTTTTAGTTATCTATCTGTCCTCCATTCACTGATCCTAATGATAGTATGGCTTCTATGAATGGAGGAGCTGGGTCAAATAGGGTGAGTATAGTCGCCAGCTCTTAGTGAGTGCCTGTCACATCTCTGTTGGCTTTATAGACCCCCACTGAACCAGAAAATCCTACTACTGTAAGTTAGGGCCCTTGAGCTGATTATTGTATCTTGATTTATGACTAAACTTAGGCTTTTACTAAGTTCCCATAGTGTGGAAAAGGTGCAGATCAAAGATCATAGACAGAACAACAGGTGTGATGGCAGAACCGATACCTGTGATGCACAATTCAGGAGTGGTTGGAAAAAGGATTTACCAGTTTTTTATTTTTACAGAAAGAGAGGGGAGGGGCTTGAGGATTGGTACCATTAGACACGTCAGACCATATAAAATCAAAATAATTTTATTACAAATATATACAAAATAACAGAGTGTTTACATGAGATAAGGATATACTGTACATTTAAAAATTACACCTATTAGTGGCTCAGCTGTGCTTTATATATTATATCCAATTCGTACAACATGTTTGCGGTTGCTTGCTTCTTCAGGAGTTTAAGTGGTGAGAAAATACACTTTTCTTTAACAAGAAATACAGAATCTCACAAAAGTGAGTACACCCCTCACAATTTGTAAATATGTTATTATATCTTTTCATGTGACAACACTGAAGAAATGACACTTTGCTACAATGTAAAGTAGTGAGTGTACAGCTTGAATAACCATGTAAATTTGCTGTCCCCTCAAAATAACAACACACAACCATTAATGTCTAAACCGCTGGCAACAAAAGTGAGTACACCCCAAGTTAAAATGTCCAAATTGGGCCTAATTAGCCATTTTCCCTCCCTGGGGTCATGTGACTCGTTAGTGTTACAAGGTCTCAGGTATGAATGAGGAGCAGGAGTGTTAAATTTGGTGTCATCGCTCTCACTCTCTCATACTGGTCACTGGAAATTCAAAATGGCACCTCATGGCAAAGAACTCTCTAAAGGATCTGAAAAAAAGAATTGTTGCTCTATATAAAGATAGCCTAGGCTAGAAGAAGATTGCCAAGACCCTGAAACTGAGCTTCAGCACGGTGGCCAAGACCATACAGCGGTTTAACAGGACAGGTTCTACTCGGGACAGGTTCTGCCATGGTCGACCAAAGACGTTGAGTGCACATGCTAAGCTTCATATCCAGAGGTTGTCTTTGGGAAATAGATGTATGAGTGCTGCCAGCACTGCTGCAGAGTTTGAAGGGGTGGGGGTCAGCCTGTCAGTGCTCAGACCATACGCTGCACACTGCATCAAATTGGTCTGCATGGCTGTCATCCCAGAAGGAAGCCTCTTCTAAAGGTGATGAACAAGAAAGCCCGCCAACAGTTTGCTGAAGAAAAGCAGACTAAGGACAGGGATTACTGGAACCATTTCATGTGGTCTGATGACTCCAAGATAAACTTATTTGGTTCAGATGGTGTCAAGCGTGTGTGGCGGCAACCAGGTGAGGAGTACAAAGATATGTGTGTCTTGCCTATAGTCAAGCATGGTGGTGGGAGTGTCATGGTCTGGGGCTCCATTAGAGGGAGCTACAGTTCATTGAGGGAACCATGAATGCCAACATGTACTGTGACATACTGAATCAGAGCATGATCCCCTCCCTTCGGGGACTGGGTCGCAGGGCAGTATTCCGACATGATAATGTCCCCATGTGATGTCATCATGGTAGAGTGGAAGAGGACTCCAGTGGCAACCTGTGAAGCTCTGGTGAACTCCATGCCCAAGAGGGTTAAGGCAATGCTGGAAAAGAACGGTGGTCACACAAAATATTGACACTTTGGTCTAAATTTGGACATTTCCACTTAGGGGTGTACTCATTTTTGTTGCCAGCGGTTTAGACATTAATGGCTGTGTGCTGAGTTATTTTGAGGGGACAGCAAATTTACACTGTTATACAAGCTGTACACTCACTACTTTACATTGTAGCCAGGGGCGTACCTAGAGCATTTGGCACCTGGGGCGGATCCTATATCTGGCATCCCCCCCACCAGGCGACGAACTGCCCATTGACGTGTCACGTGTAAAATGTATGGAGACCCCCTTTTACATTACACAGCCCCTGTTCCCCTGGACCCCTTTACATTACACAGCCCCCGTTCCCCTGGACCCCTTTACATTACACAGCCCCCTTACCCCTGGACCCCTTTACATTACACAGCCCCCTTACCCCTGGACCCCTTTACATTACACAGCCCCCTTACCCCTGGACCCCTTTACATTACACAGCCCCCGTTCCCCTTTACATTACACAGCCCCCGTACCCCTGGACCCCTTTACATTACACAGCCCCCTTACCCCTGGACCCCTTTACATTACACAGCCCCCCTACCCCTGGACCCCTTTACATTACACAGCCCCCCATTGGAACCCTTTACATTACACAGCCCCCATCCCCCCATGGAACCCTTTACATTACACAGCCCCCCAATAGAACCCATTACATTACACAGCCCCATCCCCCATACAACCCTTTACATTACACAGCCCCCCAATAGAACCCATTACATTACACAGCCCCATCCCCCATACAACCCTTTACATTACACAGCCCCCCAATATAACCCCTTTACAATACAAAGCCCCCCCTCAAAATAACCCCTTTACAATACAACCCCCCCCCCCTACCTTTTTAGGAGGAGAGCGGAGGAGGAGGAACTGTTTAAAGCAGAGGATGTGAGAGAGACTCACTGTCACTCCCGAGCCCTGAATACACAGCGGTCGGCGCCTCGGCGGGAACTGCAGAAGTTACTGTGCTAGTTAATGAGCAGGTGATTGGTTGATAGGCGGTCCTAGCAACCAATCGCATTCTCATTAACCAGCACAATTAACTCCGGCAGCGCCCGCCGATTGCTGTGTATCGGGAGTGACAGTGAGTCTCTCTCACATCCTCTGCTTTAAACAGTTCCTCCTCCTCCATGGCGGAAGCAGTCTGGCGGCCGGCCCCGGGTGTCACCCTGATCTTCCCTGACACCCCCCTAATGTGTGGCACCCGGGGCGGACCGCCCCCCCCCCCCCCCGCCCCCCCCTATTGGTACGCCACTGATTGTAGCAAAGTGTTATTTCTTCAGATATAGTAATAAGATATAATAAAATATTTACAAAAATGTGAGGGGTGTACTCACTTTTGTGAGATACTGTGTGTATATACACAGAGGAAGGGGAAAACAAAAGATAAAATTAGGCTCTATCACTAAGGGTATATATCTGAAAAAATAGACAATGCGCACGCAGATGGATCTACACAATACCCCTGTAGGATCGTCAAACATGCATATAATAGGGAGCTTGTTGGTTAAAAAATATGCAACCTTTTAGGAACTCCAGTGTAAAGGGGTGCAGATTACTGAAAATAATCCCACCAGATATACCATAATTTGCTGCAAGTCAGTATATTATATGCATGCACCATAACAAGTCTCCTAATTTGTCTAATGCTGTGTAATCTGGTAAACATTCCATTATCTCAAACTGGAGTTGTTTCTGTGATTTACATTTTAATCTATTTGCTTTCAAGGTCATATGATAACAATCAAAATCTGATACACGTCTCTTATTAATTTCAATGAGTCTGAACGATAATTATTAAATTGCAGCTGTGTTGAGTGCACTGACAAAGAAATTTAATCCAAACAGAAGAATACTGCTAAGTAGTGACATTTTAGCACTAGATTTAATGTGTCTGTGTTGAAGAACAATGGAAAACCACTACTGTGTTTCAGCACTAATTACACTATGAAGAAGCCTTAACTCAAAGCGGAAACAAGTTGTCTGGGCATATCATGAACTAGCCTATAATACTCTATATAAATGGCTCAGCACTGAGCTACACAGGTTAACTATTTCATTTTTAGCAGTTATTGTAGTAAAAGGGTTTCGCTGGTCATCAAGATAAACAATAACAATTCCTAAAGCCCAGTTGAACTACATACATTACAGGTGCATCAAAACAAAAAGTATTCAAAGTCCTACAATTTTCAGAAAACAGTTGCAGCCTGAATAAAAAGGTCTGTCTCTTGCCAACATGCTGCAAGATAGACCTTTACTCTATATGTGTAAGAAGTGGTCTCTCTGCAGAGGTCCAAAGGAGCCAGGCCTAAATCACTGAAATAAGTAGAGCTAATCCCTGCTGATTTGAAAGCTCTAGCTTTGACTCAACAGGAGGGCATATGAGACCCCTGCAGAGAGAACATGACTTCCATACAGAGAGCAAGAGTCTCTCTTTACAGTATGCTAGAAGGGGTTTTGTTTTTACAAGCAGGCTTCAGCTGCTATTTGCTGATTACTGGAAAAAATGCACTGTCCCATGGAAAGTCCATAGCCCCCTGTTATTTATGAACCCAGAACACAGGACTTTCCTTTGCTCCTGGGTGACTGAATGGAGTAGTCAGCGAGCAAAAAAAGGAAAAGGTAAGTGTATACTGCTGTAAATCATAGAGACAACTGAATACATTGCTCTAAACAGTGGAGCCTTGAGATATAAAAGATTGGCAGAGGCCATATCCCAGGTGCTCTGGCCAAGATGTCCTCTCAACACCAAAAGACAACCAGGCAAACAAAGGGAAACAGCCAGCAACTCCATAAATCTTTGTATTCTTTATTTTTGCATATCAGCAAATAAAAACAGTGGCTAACGCGTTTCGGCGATAAGCCTTGGTCACAGCTATACTGCTGTAAAGGGCTAAATTAAAGTGAACTTATTGTTTTGCCCTGTGTAGACAAAGCACAGGTTCACTTTGATGTAAACACTGCAAAAAGTAACTGTAAATATTTGCTCACTGAAAATACACAAAGCTTTTCTTTTAAAGTCAATCAATATTGCAATGCGTTTATTTTTTTAAAGATTCTTGCGCATAAAATATGGTCTGTGATTTTCCAGTTTGATTTATTAATCATTCACAGGCGATTACTAGCGCTAAATACATTTGAAGAAGATGAGCAAAAATTACCTTTCTGTGGCATTATACTTTAAAGCAATACCAAGAAAAGCCCAGAAAAACGTGAATTATTTGACTTCAAAAGACAGAAAAGAAACAGTTTCCATACCATCAAGGACAAGAAAAAGGCATGTAATTATAAAATAAGTGGAATATAAGTACAATAACTAGCTCAAACTATGACCGTTTCTTTAGGATATTGCCTCCAGAAAGAAATATTTGCTCTGAATCTCAAAGAAAGAATATAGACATTTGAGATCTTAAGCTCCTGTTTTTATTAAGACTTTCAAGTATTCAAAAAAAGTAATAGACACATTTAATGTTGGGTCTTTAAGCAACACGTTTGGTTCTGCATGATAATGCTATCTGTCCAGGGTTTAATAAATGCTAAGTTTCTAAAGCAGATTTTGTCTTGAATAAAAATATGAAGCAGATTACTTCAGATTTCTGAACAGTTATGGATATCATAGTTTAAAGAAGAAGTCCTATCCTTCGAAGGCCTTATTTAGACGTGCAGGTTTGTTTACTGAGTATAGTGAATACAATCAGCGCAAATTAAACCGTGAAATAAATAAATTCATCAAATAAATAATGAATCAATCCGGGTGCAATCATTAGTGTGTGTGTCCACTCCACGAACGCATTCTGTATACCAAAAAAGTGTAGCGCCAGATAAAATAAATAAATAAATTATCAAAGTAGATGTAAATCAATAAATTGAAGTACAATATAAAACAAGAATGGGCAAACTACGGCCCAGCGGACCTTTTAATCCGGCCCGCGGAGCCGCGGGAGACTTAGGATGTCAGTGACAGAGCCGATGCTTTCTGTATAGGTCCGGCTCTGTCACAGGCGGAGTGATCTAAAATGCACTCCGCCTGTGATAGGAGCCAATACAGGAAGCAGAGGCTCTGCTGCCGTTGATTTGAATGTGGGGAGTGACTGTGGGCGGCTTCTTCCCTCCGCACTCCTCCTCTTCCCAGTGTGTCAGTAACTCGGAGCTCCTCCTTCCAGGCTGCCGCTCTTCTCAACGGCTCCCGGGCAGCAGGAAGTGGAGGCGCCGGGTGAGAAGGTACGGGGGACCAGTTGTGGGCTTCTGTCACCGGAGACATTACACCGCCCGTCTAGGCTGACACCATTGGGGGACCAGGGAAGCGGCTGCATGGGGGGTTGATGCACAATTCTCCATTGATCCCATTGTGTGCTGAATGAAGGTCTGAGGAGATATTACTGTACACACACGTGTCCTATCTAATACTGTTCAAGGAATAGGGGCTTCTATGGGGGGGGGGGGGTGTTTAGGGCAACCCTGTCATCACATGCATGCCTTGTGCACTGGGCCAGCACCACCTTCATCCTCCTCCTCCTCATCATCATTGTATGGTATGCTACCTCTGGGATGAGCAGAGCACAGGATGACAATGACAGAGCCGCTGCTTCCTGTATAGTTCCGGCTCTGCCACAGGTGGAGTGCTATGAAATGGACTCCGCCTGTGACAGGAGCCATACAGGAAGCAGCGGCTCTGCTCTCTACTGCAGCCGCTGCTTCCTCCAGCAGTACCCAATGTCATGACCAGCAGTAACCGCCAGCATTACCTGCCAGCAGTAACTGCCAGCATTACCCGCCAGCATTACCCACCAGCAGTAACCGCCAGCATTACCCAGCAGTAGTACCTGCCAGCAGTAACCGCACCAGCATTACCCAACAGCAGTAATCTCCCAGCAATACTCACCAGCAGTAACCACCAAAAGTCTGCAAAATGAGTAGAAAGGGTATGTGCATTTCTACTTTAAATTAATCTAAACTTTTAATGTTACAAATTTAAATTTAATTTATATTAATTCACGCATACACACCGTCCATCTATTCTTGGTCGGGCCCCCGGGTCCAATATATGAACTCATTGTGGCCCTCGAGTCAAAAAGTTTGCCCACCACTGATATAAAACATCCCACTGTGTAAACCACTCAGTGAATGTGAAAAATTAAAGTGCTAAGTGCATCTGCTAAAAAATCACTAATAAATACATAAAAACAAGGCAAATAAATCAGAGTATAAAATTATGCGAAAAAAGTCCACAATGTGATCTATATGTCAATTACATGTCAACTTAAAGTGCTCCGTGCTTCTCCTTCACCCGTAATGCCAAGCCTTTCACCTCACATTAGGACCCCTGTTCCCAATGGGTCATAATCAGCTGTCCCTCCAGGGGATAATAGCAGTATGGTGTAATGTACTCCACAGGTATTCAGTCTAATAGCATGGATTTCCCTTATACACTGACCTCCATGCTTACCAGACCAAGATCTACTCCCCCCAAAATCCATACCAGACCCTTATCCGAGCATGTAGCCCGGCAGGACAGGAAAGGGGGGTGGATGAGTGAGCGCCCCTCCGAACCTAACCAGGCCACATGCCCTCAACATGGGGTGCTTTGGGCAGTTGGGGGACTTGTATCAATGTTTTGCATTAATACATGTCCCCCAGGGCAGTAGCCAGGCCCCCATACCATTTTTATGGCCAATAACTTTCATATAAGCCTTCAATATGGGGACTTTTGATTTTTCTGATTCAGGTCCCATAGACTTCAATGGGGTTCGGGCCGGAACTTTAGTGACACTCATGAGTTCTGGCGTCAAATGAAATGGGGGATGTTTGGCCTATGTCTACCGCTAACCAGATTGTGGAAGGTAGGGGTTAACTGAAAGGTAGGGGTTGCCTGAAATTTGCAGATGCCTGTAAGCAGGATTTTAAATGAGTGGAAATAAAGAGTTTTACTTATTATTGGAGTTGCACTATTTGGTGCGTTTCTTTCTTCCATTTCTTATAAATGTAATATTTGGGGAGCACGGGACCCTGGCGGCTGGCAAATAGCCAGATAAATTGCACAAGCATGTATGTCAATCATTGATTTCAGGCATGTGTCTTTGGTGACTGGAACCAAGTGCTTGGGAAGGGTAATACACCATTATTTGGATTTGCAAAACATGGAAGATTTGTTGGGATTTTGGGACTTATTTTCAGGGGTGTTATCTATACATGATATGGGACTTTATGATGGACATTATATGCATGTATTATCACAGCACAGCCTCATATTTTAATTTTAGGTGTGATGAATATGGTGATGAAGTAACTTTTTATATGCTTTAGGAATATAAATGGCAATATATCTTTATCAGACATTTGCTTTCTATCAACTGCTGCTGCCTTTACAAATGATGTAATTATGGTATCTATTCATGGTAACGTATCTTATATTTGCAAGAAATTGACAATTTTGCTATGGCCTTGCATTAGTGGATGGAGAAAAATACAACAGCAGGAATAAGACGTCTGTGGTTGATTTTTCTTATAGGTTTTAATGCAATACTGAAATATCCGCATTGGTTTGTTGTGGCTTTTAAATGGAGTTCTACAAACACAAGACTAAAATTAACCAATTAGAAAAGATTGGGTCATCTTTACAAAGTGTAGTACATTCAATTTTTCATATCTAAATTCTATTATGCAGAAGTACAGTTTGTTGTTTTGTATTTTTATTACGTTCAGAATTAAAGATTCCAAATGTAAGCTTTTATTTAATTTTAGGCAGTTAAATATGAAACATATTTATCATATTGAGTACAGCTCACGAGTCTGCTGAATGTAGGTTTTCTGCAAGTCTTTACTTCTGTGCTGTAAAGAGAATGTCATTTGATATAATAAAACTATTATAGTTTAATGTTAACATATTTTATATAGCAGAGCTCAAAGTTTCAAGTCCTGAGCTACTGTCAGGGTGCCAGGAAACCAGATCACACGAAGATGCAAGTAAAATAAATCAGTTTATTAATGTAACCATAATAATAATAATGTAATAATAAACGCACAGCAAGAGAGAGGAGCGAAACAAGAACAGCCGGGGTCAAGTTCGGAAGCGGGTAGTCATCTAAGCTGGGATCGAGTCCAGGAGTGGGTAGTCATCAAAGCCAGGGTCGAGTCCAGAAGCGAGTAGTCTGCCAAAGCCAGGTCATCTGCCGATGCGGAATCGGGAGCCAGGAAGGTCGTCAGCCAAGCCAGGTCATGCACGGAGAAAACACAGAGAACAGAGGACTGCTAGTAGTGATGCACCTTGGAGCACAAACGCAAGGGCAAGGTCTGAAAGCCATCAGGTGATATATATAGTCAGGTGTGCAACATCAACACTGAGCGACGCCCAGGCAGCAGACAAGTGATGATGCAAACAGAGTTTATAAGAGACAGCACTCTGCACATGTCCAAGATGGCTGCCAAAAGGAAGGCAAGGTAAAACCTTGACAGCTACTAGCCAGGCCTTAAGGGTTACTCACCACCAGGTGCCCCACCCAACCCCTACCCTGCACCGCCCCTAATTTCGCCTCTAAACACACCCTCATAAATTATCTTATAAAATTACACTGTTAAATGTTTTTGCATGAATGCAGAAGTTACAAAAATAAATAGTAATAAAAACTTTATCATCAATGCAGCCTCATCGGTGCCCATCAATGGAGCCTATCAGTGCAGCATCATCAGTGAAGCTTATCAGTGCCACTGCATCAGTGCCCATTAGTGAAACCTGTAGCACCCAATACTGCTGTCTATGCTAGCACTGGCCGAGTGCCATTCCATGAGAGTTTTTTATGTTGTTTTCACCCCAATAAATCGGAGTATACAGAAAGCACTAGATTGCTTTGTTTATTTTACACATGCACCCATGTATGATGGTGGAGAGACGGTTATGAGGAAGTGACCACTTCATCCCTGTTACTGTGTCACTGACACGAAGATCTTGGCTACCTTATCCCACCTGAGGCATTTTCATCCAGAGGGAGGACAGGAGGAAGCAGCCTACCCATTATTCATTAGCACCTGTGTGTGTGCAAAAAGCGGGTTTGGCTCATTATAATCTGTGAGCCAAACCAGGATGTGAGCGGCCAGAATTATTACTAATGCACTAAGTCACGTTATGAATTGAAAGCACCAGCACCTGGTCACCTGATATTTGTACAGCACAGAAAGGATCACCTATTTTTATGAACTTTGCACTATTTGTTGATGACATTTCATTCAAATATTATTTATTAGCACGGGCACTTTATTGTGATATTCTTTATTTAGTTATTAATAATCACAGTTATAGTCTTTTATCACCTGGATTTATATTATCCGTATCACATGATTTAAAAGCACTTGCATTGTGGTACTCACTATTCATGTATTGATGTTTATTGTGGTACTCACTTATTTATTTATGGATTTATGTTTGTAAGACACTTGATATTTATTTAGTTTCATTACCTTATCCTTTGGCGCTACATATCCTATTGGTTTTCTTATGATTTGTAGTGTTAGGCGAATGCACTTTATGTAAGCAGCCTTAGGTACCCTCATTTGGTGATCCCAGCCAACTATTGGGGTTTTATTGATTTTTTCTTTAGAGGTCAGCGCTGATTTACCATTCATATAGAAACCTCACCAGTGTCCATCAGTGGCAGCCTCACCAGTGCCCATCAGGGCAGCCCCACCAGTGCAAGCTGATCAGTGTCCATGAATGCAGCCTCACCAGTGCCCATCATTGCAGCCTCACCAGTGCCCTTCAATGCAGCCTCACGTGCCCATCAATGCAGCCTCATTAGTGCCCATCAATGCCCCCTCACCAGTGCTCATGAATGCAACCTCACCTGTGCCCTTCAATGCAACCTCACCTGTGCCCATCAATGCAGTCTGATCAGTGCCCATCAATGCAGCCTCCCCTTTGCCCATCAATGCAGCCTCACCTGTGCCCATCAATGCAGCTTCAACTGTGCCCATCAATGCAGCCTCACCTGTGCCCATTAATGCAACCACACCGGTGCCCATCAATGCAGCCTGATCAGTACCCACCAATGCCCATAAATTCAGCCTCATTTGTGCCCATCAGTGAAACCTCACCAGTGTCCATCAGTGGCAGCCTCATCAGTGCCCATCAGGGCAGCCTCACCAGTGCAGCCTCACCAGTGCCCATCAATGCAGCCTCACCAGTGCCTTCAATGCAGCCTCACCGGTGTCCATGAATGCAGCCTCATCAGTGTCCATCAATGCCCCCTCTCCAGTGCCCATGAATGCAGCCTCTCTAGTGTCCATTAATGCAACCTCTCCTGTACCAATCAATGCAGCCTAATCAGTGCCCATCAATTCCCATAAATTCAGCCTCATCTGTTCCCATCAATGCAGCCTCACCTGTGTCCATCAATCCCCCTCTCCAGTGCTCATGAATGCAGCCTCACCAGTGTTCATTAATGCAACCTCACCTGTGCCCATCAATGCCACCTCACCTGTGCCCATTAATGCAGTCTTACGTGTGCCCGTCAATGCAGCCTCATCTGTTCCAATCAATGCAGCCTGACCAGTGCAGGGGAAAAGAGAGGAGAGAAAGAGGTAAGCCGGCCAGATAATCACAGAGCAGGACAGCAAATTTACACTGTTATACAAGCTGTACACGCACTACTTTTCATTGTAGCAAAGTGTAATTTCTTCAGTGTTGTCATATGAAAAGATATAACAAAATATTTACAAAAATGTGAGGGCTGTACTCACTTTCGTGAGACACTGTACCTTTAACTCGGCTGTGAATTATCTCCAGGAAATAGACACAAGACTGTTTAGTGGCAAATTAACTCAATGTGTTGGTAAGTGTTAGAATAAGGGTCGGTTCACACCACAAATCCCACAGGAATGTGCTGTGCATTTCTGTGCAATTCACATGCAGTTCAGTGTGGTGCAATTTGAGGCCATTAATTTTAAATAGGCTGAAATCGCACTACTCTGCTCCAAAAGTGCATGCACTACACGTTGAATTTGTGACTTGCCTTTGGGGTGTACTTAACTCAACATTAACACCCACAGCAGATCTCAGCTGCAGTGTGTTTCGGAATGGGGAGTGGGAAATACGCACAGAAAATGGGTTTCCCACAGTGCATTCTGGCATGAATAGGCTCTAAATGATGGTTTGAGCATTAATGAGCACACAAAATGTAGGTTCATACACAGTAGACCAGGCAGTATAATCACTATGCCAAACTAACTCAGAAAAGAGTTCTGCAACACTAGACTGTGATTAACTCATGAATCAGCAAAGTCAGCAATAAACAATACATATAAGCATTAACTGCAATGTGAACAATAAAACTAGGAGAATTGCTTGGATATGGTGCAGTATCCCCTGGGAGGTGCCTCTTAGCCTAAGCAATATGCAAAGGTCTCTGTGTAGCAGCTGTAAAGGGACAGTCTTTAGTCCTAACTTTTCAGCCAGCTGGTGTTGGGACCCAGTTTTACTGGGGCTGAGAATAATCCCAGTCAAGCCTGCAGGCAGCAATAAGGCTACTAGATGGCTGCATGGTAAATTCCTTAAGGGTTCAGTGTTTCCAACAGCAGATAGTAAATCCCAATACAGCAGCTCACCAATCCCAGTGATGTTGCAGCTCACAATCCAGTCATACACAGTGATTAGTCCACCCTCTGCTTTGCACCCAGGTGACTCTGGCTGTCTGCACCATGAAGGCAGCACTCTGGATCTGTTTCAGGCCGCTGTTATGCAGCAGTGGTGGTGCACACTGGACAGTCATGTGCACACTCCAGGCTCTATCATGCCATCAAGAGAAAGCTGTGCCCTCTACAGCCTGAGAAAATGCAACTCTTTCCCCTCCTTCTGGCAATCTATCTTGTAATTGCACTTTAAAAGCTCTTGATAAAGTATAGTCTATTTCCTCTGGATTACAGTTTCCATAGTGCAATGCTACCTAACTCAGTCGATGGAACCCTTCCTCCTCAACAGCTCCTTCCTCTTGCTGGTAAAACTGTTAACCAGATCAGTATCACAGGGCAGCAGTTACAGACAGCAACTGCGGTGAGTGTTTTTTTTCACTCTCCATTCTTAGCCAAGCACCTGGTTACACACTCTCCCTGCCAAAGAACCTTTGGTCCCCAGAGGAGAGGCAGAGTCTTTTGACATACAGTAAACCCCCGTTATATGGTGGTTCAGTTTCCGCGGTCCAGGTATATCACGTTTTTTTCTATAAGACCTATTAATTTTGATATTGCGTATATTTTGCCATTTCCCGTAGTAGTAGTACAGTAGTCGTATGTACTGATTCAGCCAATCAGAGCGTCGGTATTGTTTCATCGGCCACTGATTAGCTGCTCGCCTTGCTTGTCTCAGTTCCGTGTGTCTCCCTACAATGTACAGTACAGTGTTCTGCATACTGTGACTTTGAGTGTGTTTTTGTGTTTTATCGATAACCCCAAGGATGCCACCCAAACGCCCATCATCTAAGGCTTCTGGTGAGCCAAAAAAGAAGAGGAAGTTCCTAACGATTCAGGAGAAGGTGAAACTTCTCAATATGATAAAGGAAGGACAGAGTTACGCTGCCGTAGCCCGCCATTACGGTATGAATGAGTCAACAGTTCGCTACATCAATAAGGATCAGAAGAATATTAGGGCAACCGCTTTGCTGTCCATCATTCAAGCTTGAAAAACAAATAGTTTCTACCCGCAATAAAAACATTGTCAGGATGGAAACTGCCTTGGCCCTTTGGATCCAAGATCACCGAAACACCATCAGGACTCAGGCAGAGAAGCTGTACGACACTTTTGCCAGTCAAGGAGGCTCTGAATGAGGTGCTGCTGAAGCCGAACAGTCAGACAGTGACAATCCTGATTAGCCTTCTACATCTTCATCAGGAGGCTTTTCTGCCAGCAAGGGATTGTTTGACCGCCTCCAGAAATGCTTTTAGTTGAAGAGCGTTTTATTGCAAGGTGAAGCTGCATCTGCCGACAAAGAAGCTGCTGCAAGGTACATCAACGAGACCTTCAAGAGTATCATTGAGGAGGGTGGTTATCGACCAGAGCAAGTCTTTAATATGGATGAGACCGACTTGTATTGGAAGAGAATGCCGAAACGGACCTATATCATGAAGGAAGAAGCCTGAGCCCCTGGATTCAAGGCTTATAAGGACAGAGTAGCCTTGGTTATGT
Organism: Pelophylax lessonae; assembly: GCF_965119305.1. Taxonomy (NCBI): domain Eukaryota; kingdom Metazoa; phylum Chordata; class Amphibia; order Anura; family Ranidae; genus Pelophylax; species Pelophylax lessonae. The sequence continues at coordinate 552,219,662 of NC_138770.1, read as the reverse complement.
GTGGAAATGCTGCTGGGTTTATGATCAAGCCAGCCTTGATCTACAAGGCCAAGAACCCAAGAGCACTGAAGCATAAAATCAAGAACCAGCTACCAGTCCATTGGATGCATAACACTAAGTCTTGGATGACTAAACGCCTCACAACTGAATGCTTCCATGATTTTTTCATCCCAGCCATCAAGGTCTATCTTGCCGAACTTGGCTTTTAGTTTAAGGTGCTTCTGCTGAATGGATAATGCAGGAGGCCACGCCATTGATCTATCGTACGAAGGAGTGCAAGTTGAGTTCCTTACCCCCAACACCACTTCAATAATTCAGCCCATGGACCAGGGTGTGATACGAGCATTCAAGGCGCTGTACACTCGCAACTCCTTGAATCATCTTGTCGAATCCATGAACAATGATAAAAATTTCAATTTGAAGGACTACTGGTGTAATTACACCATTGCAACCTGTCTGGAAAACGTACAAAAGGCCCTCAAGAAGATAAAAAAAGAGACCCTGTATGCCTGCTGGAAGAGGCTTTGGCCAGAAATTGTTCACGTTTATTAAGGGTTCTCTCCTGACGAAGTTCATAATTCGGCCGTGGACAAAGCAATTAGGCTAGCAAACTTGCTAGGAGGTGAAGCTTTTCAGGATATGACCCAGGACGACGTCAATGACCTAATTGAAACCCATTCAGATCCACTAACCGATGAGGATCTGTCAGAACTCACCAAGTCAGTGAGTGAGGAGGAAGTGGAGGAACAGGAGGAGGAAGATGAAGGCTTGTCAATTGAGCGCCTTGGGAGGGTCATGCCAATGACCTGAAACAGATGTTAGCTGAATGGGATCTTGACATGGTTCGTTCACTGAAAAACAAGTTCCAAAACAGCATTGATGGAGCCATCCAGGTGTACAAGAACCCCCTCGCCCAAAAGAAGAAACACGCCCAGCAGCTGCCCATAACTATGTTCTTCACAAGACAGAAGAAGGCTGCATCCACCCCAAGTACCTCCATGGCCACTGATGTTGAAGTGGAGGTTCAGGAGCAGCAAGACGACCCACCTACACCTGAAGAAGCGCCTGCTGAAGAGGCGTCTTTTGAAGAACAGTAGCTGCTCTTATTTGCTGTGCAGTGCAACGAATCATCGTCATCGTACTGCACAGCTTCATCATCATCATCATTGTCGTCTTCTTTGCTGCTGAGTATGTACATACTCTATTTTCTTATACTGTTAGCACAATATTTTTGTGTTTTCCATTGCTCTTGCTCTCTCCCAATATCTTTTATGTGTTTAAATGTGTTTCTATTGTTTTAAAAGTGTGTTCCTTAAAATGCTTTTAAAAGTTATAAAAACATGCCTAGGGTATGTTTAAATAGGGCATTTCTATTTCGCGGATTTTCAGTTATCGCGGGTGGGTCTGGAATGTAACCCCCACGATGGAGGGGGATTTACTGTATAGGGGTTGATTTACTAAAGGCAAATAGACACTGCACTTTGCAAAGTGCAGTTGCACTCTGCAAGGGTAGTTGCTCCAGAGCTTGGTAAATGAGGTAAAGCTTCACTTTGCAAAGAATATTTAGTCACATGCAAGGAAAAAAAAAACAGCATTTTTGCCTGCACATGATTAGAAATTTGAAGTCAGCAGAGCTTCTGCTAATTTACTACGCTGTGTAGCAACTGTGCTTGCGGAGTCTATTTGCCTTTATTAAACCATTCCCATAATGTCTATAACCTTAGATTAACTTAGATAAACAGCTAAATGCAAACTTAAGTCAATATTTACACAAAACATTTGACATGGGAACCCCCCCGCCACTTGCCATAACCAGTGAGATTGTCTTGGTCATAAGGATGGATGGCCCACCTAGATGTGCCAGGGGGTGAGTTTGAGTCGCCCTCCACTAAGTCTGTAGTGGGAAGACTGGAGCTTCATGAGTCCTTTGAGTGTTAAAAATAACTTCACAACTTTAACTTTAGGTATTGAATGTTAGTCTTTTAGGGGGTTGCATAGTTCTCTTTGCCCTATGGGCTCGGGTGGCTCTTCCTTAACCGATTCCTCTCCTGGTTCTATGGATACCTGGGAAGTCTGTGTTCTCTGCAGCCAGGGAAATTGGAGAGTCTTCTTAAATCTTGAGATGTAGATAGCCACAACCAGTTCATGTAGACATGTTCCACCTACAGATAGATAAGGAAAGCCGATGATTTGCACATCCGTATCAAAGTCTTTATTTAGCTACAGAATAGTAAAGATAAGAACAGCTTACCTGTTTTGACAAATAGCATTAGTCATAGATAGAAAATTGACTCTTTTACAAATTTATACACACCCTCCACCCCTATATAGAAAGGTGCAGGCAATTAAAACCAAAAAAAGAGAAGGAGCATATATGTATTTACATCAACAATGAAAATAATACAGAACATCAACTTAAAACACAAATTAGAAAAATATACATTGCAAGCAGCTCTGCATAAGAAATTAGTTATCTAATCCACACAGAAAGAATACATTACATTTTAAATAGCAGAGAATATGTTATGTGATGTATATACAATTATATATATATATATATATATACATACAGTATCTCACAAAGGTGCGTACACCCCTCACATTTTTCTAAATATTTTATTATATCTTTTCATGGGACAACACAGAAGAAATGACACTTTGCTACAATGTAAAGTAGTGAGTGTACATCTTGTATAACAGTGTAAATTTGCTCTCCCCTCAAAATAACTCAACACAGCCATTAATGTCTAAACCGCTGGCAACAAAAGTGAGTACACCTCTAATTGAAAATTTCTAAATTGGGTCTAATTAGCCATTTTCCCTCCCCGGTGTCATGTGACTCATTATTGTCATAAGGTCTCAGGTGTGAATGGGAACCAGGTGTGTTAAATTTGGTGTCATCACTCTCACTCTCTCATGCTGGTCACTGGAAGTTCAACATGGCACCTCATGGCAAAGATCTCTCTGAGGATCTGGAAAAAGAATTGTTGTTCTACATAAAGATGGCCTAGGCTATAAAAAGATTGCCAAGACCCTGAGCTGCAGCACAGTGGCCAAGACCATACAGCGGTTTAACAGGACAGGTTCCACTCAGAACAGGGCTCGTTATGGTCGACCAAAGAAGTTGAGTGCACGTGCTCAGCGTCATATCCAGAGGTTGTCTTTGGGAAATAGAGGTATGCGTGCTGCCAGCATTGCTGCAGAGGTTGAAGGGGTGGGGGGTCAGCCTGTCAGTGCTCAAACCATACGTCGCACACTGCATCAAATTGGTCTGCGTGGCTGTCGTCCCAGAAGGAAGCCTCTTCTAAAGATGATGCACAAAAAAATCTCGCAAACAGTTTGAAGAAGACAAGCAGACTAAGGACATGGATTACTGGAACCATGTCCTGTGGTCTGATGAGACCAATATAAACGTATTTGGTTCAGAGAGCGTCAAGCGTGTGTGGCAGCAACCAGGTGAGCAGTACAAAGACAAGTGTGTCTTGCCTACAGTCAAGCATGGTGGTGGGAGTGTCATGGTATGGGGCTGCATGAGTGCTGCCAGCACTGGGGAACTACGGTTCATTGAGGGAACCATGAATGCCAACATGTACTGTGACATACTGAAGCTGACCATGATCCCCTCCCTTTGGAGACTGGGCCGCAGGGCAGTATTCCAAGACGACCACTGCCTTGATGAAAAAGCTGAGGGTAAAGGTGATGGACTGGCAAAGCATGTCTCCAGACCTAAACCCTATTGAGCATCTGTGGGGCATCCCCAAATGGAAGGTGGAGGAGCGCAAGGTCTCTAACTTCCACCTGCTCCGTGATGTCGTCATGGAGGAGTGGAAGAGGACTGCAGTGGCAACCTGTGAAGCTCTGGTGAACTCCATGCCCAAGAGGGTTAAGGCAGTGCTGAAAAATAATGGTGGCCACACAAAATATTGACACTTTGGGCCCAAATTGGACATTTTAACTTTGGGGTGTACTCACTTTTGTTGCCAGCTGTTTAGACATTAATCACTGTGTGTTGAGTTTGAGTTATTTTGATGGGACAGTAAATTTACACTGTTATACACGCTGTACACTCACTACTTTACATTGTGGCAAAGTGTAATTTCTTCAGTGTTATCACATGAAAAGATATAATAAAATATTTAAAAAATGTGAGGGGTGTACTCACTTTTATGAGATACTGTATATATATACATATATATATATATATATATATATATATATATATATACATATATATACATATACAATCACTGTTCACTTTATTAGGTACACCTTGCTAGTACATATAGTACACTGTGTGCACAATTATTAGGCAAGGGAATTTGGATAGTTATTGCTTGAGGTTTAAGACACAAAGCACCACATCCCTGAAACAAATAGTAACTACAATCGAGGGGGCAAAATGGGACTTTAAAGGTGCGAATGATGGAGAAAAATCTGAATTCTTGATTTTTCTCCATCATTCGCACCTTTAAAGTCCCATTTGCCCCCTCGATTTTAGTAATTATTAGGCAAGTTGTATTTTTGAGGATAAACTACAGTGCTCTCAGTCAATCCAAAATGTTAATAAACCTCAAACCTGAATATTTAAGAAAGTAAAAGTGAAGTTTTAGCTTTCTTAGGAGAATATCTATGTGTGCACATTTATTGGGCAACTATTAGTGTGCAGAATTTGTATGCATCTAAATAACAAAATCAACATTTTCCCATCTCACTTGCTAATTTTCATCAGTTAAAGTGATAATAATAAACATAATAAATAACTCAATAAACATCTCAAAATTTACAAATAAACATTTCTGACATAAAAAAAAAAAAAAAAAATCCGTGACCAATAATATAGCCACCCTTCGATAACAGTCATAAGCCTTTCATTCATGAAGTCTGACAGTTTAAACAGGCAAAAAATTTGGGGGAGCATACCCATGTATTTCTAAAGCTGCTGCAGCTATGAACCAAAAGACATGTATATTAAAAAAGAATAGCGCGCAAATGCAAAAGAAATAACTACCAAATCTGAAGACAATCCATAAATAAAAATGGGGGTTTGGTCCCACCATATGGCCATATCGTGCTCAAGCCCACTACTGCGTCAAAGTACCATGGGGTACTTTGACGCAGTAGTGGGCTTGAGCACGATATGGCCATATGGTGGGACCAAACCCCCATTTTTATTTATGGATTGTCTTCAGATTTGGTAGTTATTTCTTTTGCATTTGCGCGCTATTCTTTTTTAATATACAAGTCTGACAGTTTATTGATCTGTTGACAATCAACTTTTTGTGCAGCAGCAACCACAGCCTCTCAGACACGGTTTAGAGAGGTGTACTGTTTTCCTTCACCGTAAATGTCCTGTTTAAGAAGGGCCCACAAGTTCTCAATAGGGCTTAGATTAGATTCATCTTTAGGGCCTTTACTGGCTAGCCACGCAGTGGAGTACTTCAATGCTTTTTGAAAGATGGAGACTTTTTCCTGTACTACTGCTTGAAGAAAGTGTCTTCTAAAAACTGGCAGTAGGTGTGGGAAGTTGATTTTGAGTCCATCTTCAACCCAAAAAGGTCCAACTAGCTCATCTTTATTAATAGCAGCCCATAATACTTCCCCACCTCCACCTTACTGATGTCTGAGTGGAAGTGGACCAGCCTGTGTACTGATCCAGCCACAGGCCCATCCATCTGGTCCATCAAGAGTCACTCTCATCTAATCAGTCTATAAAACCTTTTAAAAATCTGTCTTCAGATATTTCTCGACCCAATCTTGACTTTTCAACTTATGTGTCTTCTTCAGTGGTGGTTGGGCTTCAGCCTACCTTACCCTGGCAATGTATCTGAGCACTGGACACCTTGTATGACAGCCCTGGAGGATTATGGGTTCCTGGTAGCTTCACCTTTCATTCTTCTCAAATCTTTGGCAGTTAATTTTCGTCTTTTTTTTCTTAACATGTTTCTTGCGACCCTGCTGACTATTTGCAAAAAAACTTTTGATGGTTCTGTTATAATGTCCCAATATCTTAGCCAATTTAACAGTGCTGCATCCCTCTGAAAGGCTTTTTACAAGTTTTGACTTTTCAGAGTCAGTTAAATAAGCTGTCTAATAATTGTGCACACCTTGATATAGAGTGTTGCTTTCCTTAGGCCACACCCTCCCTCATTAAACAAATACACATCACCTGATATGCTTAAATCCAACAAGCATTCAAGTTTATACAGCTCGGAGTTAGACAAAACACCAAAAATGATGATTTGGTCAAAATACTCACTTGCCTAATAATTGTTCACACAGTGTATAAATAGAATGTCTATAGCGTTTGAACATGTGCGGTTGTATGGCTGTACTCTTTGATAGCTGTCTGTAGCATTACAGTCACTGATTATTATGTACAGCCCTGTAATGACATCATGGGAGGCACTTCAGGCTCCCATCATCAAGTAAGTTAACCACCACGGTTCTAACCGCTCACAAGTGGTATGTTGACAAAGTGACTTCAGCCTCCACAAAGCCTCTTTTCTCATTTCTAAATTTGGCAGTGACACGTTGGCATTATCTAACTGGTTTTTGAGCTTTATATAAGGATTTTTGTTGCATACATCCCTATTTCAGTTACTGTGCTCAATCAACATTATTTTTTCCAAATGTATTCATGATCACCTTCCTATACAAAGTGTTTTCCCTTACCTACTAGCTTTCAATAAGTAACAAAAGCAAAGTATAGTAGTTCTGCATAAATGGACATTATTAAAGTATAACTAAAGGAAAACCTTTTTTTAAGAGTTTTGGATAGAGTAGAGAGGGATTAGTGCACCGGTCACGTTTTTATTGCTGTCGGTGTCCCTCTTAGAGAGATTCACCTTCTCTTTTTGTCCTGTCTGCCATTGTCACTGAAAGTGAGAGTTACAGAAATTCCTAAATTTTGGGTTTTCCCCAGAACAGTAATAAAGGGAAATCTTCCAAAAAAGGGACACTTTCTCAGGTGACCCTTGTGACAAATAAGGATTCCCTAACTTTGGAAGGATGTCCTCAGTTACTGTCTTGGCTATGGGACAGGAAGTGAAGGGAAATCTCCCTGATGGGACATAGATGGAAAAAATAAACTGACAGGGTTTTTAACCACTTAAGCCCCGGAGGATTTGGCTGCTAAACGACCAGGGGGTATTTTGCGATTCGGCACTGCGTGACTTTAATGGACAATTGTGCGGTCGTGTACCTAAACGAATTTGGCATCCTTTTTTTCCCACAAACAGAGCTTTCTTTTGGTGGTATTTGTTCACCTGTGCGATTTTTTGATCATGCGCTATAAACAAAAAAAGAGCGTCAATTTTGCAAAAATAGCAATATTTTTCACATTTTTTTATATGAAATTCCCCCCAAAAAAATGTAAAAATCAAAATTTTTTAACATTTTTGTTTTATGCTACCTATGTTTGGTAAAAAAAATTGCAAAAAGCGTATTTTGATTGGTTTGCGCAAAAGTTATCGCGTTTACTAACAAAGGGAAAGATTTTTGTCATTTTTGTTGTTTTTTTTTTAACACGTAATGGCGGCGATCTGCGATTTTTTTTGCGGTACTGGGACATTGGGGCGGACAGATCGGACCCTTGACTGACATTTTTGACACTTTTGGGGTTACCAGTGACATTTCTACAGTAATCAGTGCTATACATATGCACTGTTACTGTAAAAATACACTGGTAGTGAAGGGGTTAACTTTATTTGGGAGGGAGGGGCTGTGTGTGTCCCTAGGGGCGTGCTTTCTACTGTGATTGGCTGTGGCTTGAGCTGTAAGGACACTGATCAACGGATCTACATAGTAGATCCGTGTGATCAGTGTCTTTACACCGAGGAGAATGACAGGCAGCTTGTTTACACAAGCTGCCTGACTTTCTCCCTCTCCCCCCTCGAGTCCGCCGGTCACATGCGCGGGGGGGTCCGTGACCACGCGGGAGCGGGAGCGCGCCTCCGGGGGCGCGTGCTCGCTCCCTAGACCCTCACAAGCAAGCGATGTAGACCTACAAGTGGCAAGTGGTTAAAATGAAAAAAAAAAAAAAGATGTGTCTTTTAACTAAAAAAATAAAGAATAACTAAAGGCAAAACTTTATTTTTTTGATGTGGATAAATTGGAGAGGGATTAGAACACCTGCCAGGTTTTATTGGTGTCTGTGCCCTCATTAGGAAACATCACCCTTTCTATATTCTAAGTAAAAGAAAATGCAATATTTTGGGTGGTCCCCAGAACAGTAATAGAGGAGAAATCTTCCAATGGGGATGGATCTGGTGTCCTGGGTGGCCCCAAAGGGATTCCCTTAATTTGTGGTGATTTCCTTGCACTTTCTATTTTGGCTATGGGACAGAATGTGAGGGGAAATCTCCCCAATATACATAGATTAAAACCTGTTACTCTTGATACAGTAAAAAAAATCAGTTTTATGTATTTCCTGGCCTTTAAAATCCATTTATATTGCTGAATTAATTACGAGGGATGCTGTAAACTCACAATTACATTTTTGCTTTCCCCAAGTTCAGACTACCATATTAAAGCATAGGAGAGCATTATAAATATACAGTATATATTATTTTAAAAAAATAAAATAAAATGAAAATACATTTGACAGTGATGACTCAAGAACATTGACATTTCACATGACCTCTATTGTCATAAAAATGAAAAAAATAAATAAATAAAAACTGTAGAATAACCCTTCAATTTTGGAAAATTACCATTTACTGCTAGCATTTTTTTTCTAGAAATACCTTTAGGTTCCCAGCTGAGTTTATAAGTATGCATTTGTCAGTCAGTTCTCTCTCTGATCTCATGGTGGTACTGCTAAAAGATCACTATGGATGGCAAATCTTCTATCTTATGAATAATGTATAACTACTACATAGTATATGTTGGCTTCTTAAAGCTGAAGTTGTCTCCCAAAGGCCCTGTAATATATAATTTATTGCATATGTGGAAACATTGAAAAAGAAAAATAAGAAAATTCCCATGATACCTGGTTTGCACACTGTCCTTGTTGCTTTTCTTTGCAATAGAATGGTTAATACAAGATTTGCAAAGTTCTATAAATACACAAGGATGGCAGAAAGTGGGTTTGTGTTTCTATTTGCAAAAAAAGAACTTTGGAAATTGATTTGGACATAATGTCATTCATTAATATTACTTAATATTTCTTGGCAGTTTAGATCCTTTTACTTGATTTAGTTATGTTGATAAAAAAAACTGCATCTGTAATACTGTGCATATGGAAAGTATTCACAGCAATTCATTTTTATCCACATTTTGTTATGTTATAGCCTTATTCCAAAATGGATTAAGTTTATTATTTTCCTCAAAATTCTACAAACAATACCCCATAATGACAACGTGAAAGAAGTTTGTTTGAAATCTTTGCAAATTTATTAAAAATAAAAAAACTTAAAAAAATCACATTTACATATGTATTCACAGCCTTTGCTCAATACTTTGTTGAAGCATATTTAGCACCAATTACAGCCTCAAGTCTTTTTGAGTATGATGCTACAAGCTTGGCACACCTATTTGTGGGCAGATTTTTCCAATCTTCTTTGGAGGCCCTCTCAAGCTCCATCAGGTTGGATGGGAAGTGTTGGTGCAGAGCCATTTTCAGATCTCTCCAGAGATGTTCAATTGGGTTCAAGTCTGGTCTCTGGTTGGACCACTCAAGGACATTCATTGTCCTGTTGGAATATGAACCTTTGCTCCATTCTGATGTCCAGAGCACTCTGGAGCAGGTTTTCATCAAGGATGTCTCTGTACTTTGCTGCATTCATCTTTCCCTCAATCCTGACTAGTCTCCCAGTTTCTGCCGCTGAAAAAAATCCCCACAGCATGCTGCTGCCACCACCATGCTTCACTGTAGGGAGGATATCGGCCAGGCAATGAGCAGTGCCTGGTTTCCTCCAGACATAACGCCTGCCATTCAGGCCAAAGAGTTCAATCTTTGTTTTATCAGACCAGAGAATTTTGTTTCTCAAGGTCTGAGAGTCCTTCAGGTGCCTTTTGGCAAACTCCAGGCAGGCTGTCATGAGCCGTTTACGGAGGAGTGGCTTCCGTCTGGCCCCTCTACCATACAGGCCTGCTGCAGAGATGGTTGTTCCTCTGGAAGGTTCTCCTCTCTCCACAGAGAAATTCTGGAGCTCTGTCAGAGTGACCATCGGGTTCTTGGTCACCTCCCTGACTAAGGCCCTTCTCCCCTGATCACTCTGTTTGGCCAGTTAACCCACTCTAGGAAGAGTCCTGGTAATTCCAAACTTCTTCCATTTACAGATGATGGAGGCCACTGTACTCATTGAGACCTTCAATGCTGCAAACATTTTTCTGTACCTCCACTAGATCTGTGCCTTGATACAATCCTGTCTCAAGGTCTAAAGATAATTCCTTGGACTTCATGGCGTGGTTTGTGCTCTGACATGCACTGGTAAATCTGGGACCTAATATAGACAGGTGTGTGCCTTTATAAATCATGACCAATCAACTGAATTTACCACAGGTGGACTCCAATCAAGTTGTAGAAACATCTCAATGATGATCAGTGGAAACAGGAGTTCAGTTTTGAGTGTCATGGCAATGGCTGTGAATACTTATGTACATGTGATTTTTTACATTTTTAATACATTTGCAAAGATTTCAAACAAACTTCTTTCTTGTTGTCATTGTTGGGTATTGTTTGTAATAATGAATTTAATCCATTTCAGAATAAGGCAGTAACATAACAAAATGTGAAAAAAGTGAAGTGCTGTGAATACTTTTCAGATGCACTGTAGATAACAGAGTTAAGTAAATGGAACTTGCAGTCCTTTTAAATGGGTAACAGATTCTGTTAGAACATGTTCAATCTTCTAAAGGGATTTTTTCAAATATTCTGTACTATGTTAGTTATGTTTTAAACTATTATCCTCAAATAATGCATTAAGTGTACTGTAAATTTTGTTGTCAAGATTGTGCATTTATGAAAGCAGATTAACAGTTTGCATTCATTTTTTTTAAACAATGTTTAAAACTTTTTATGGATGGCTGAGGATAGGGATTTTTTTTTTTCATTCCATTCTCCCCTTTACCTCCAACTAATCGCTGGCATGGAAAAAAAATTGCCAGTTTTACTCACCTAAATCCACAGTCACATGATTTTCTTGGACTGACTCTTCTTCTGTTTACAGGAGAGAGGAGCCTTCTTCAGGTACTTATATCACTGTATGTATGGCAAAGACATTTCCTATTGGCTTTTCAACTACAGGGTTCTCTCAGGGTCCAGAAGAGGAGTCTCAGTTTTAATGCCAACACATGGCACATGCACATCTACAGAACTGGATTACCGGTCCTCTGCACCTGAAAACAGTGCAGGTAAGGGACCCAGATGGCGGTGAGTATAACTTTCTTTACAATGTAAGGAATAATATTAAATATTGTTTATTTTTCCCCAAATTTGGGCTTTAAAGTTAGGGAATAAAGTTATAGTCAAGGTTGGTTAATTTATGTTTTAGGGTTCAAGTACTGATTTTAGGTATTAAGTTAAGGTCTATGGATTAGGGTAAAGTTCAAAGTTAAATAGTACAGTCATTCTACTGAGCTGCTTAAAGCGGAGCTCCAGCCCCCTGCCTTGCGGGCGGCTTCACAGCCATTTTCCTACTGTGCATGTGTGAATCGCGCTGCCCTTTCTCAATGGGCCGGCTACGGCAAAGACTGAACTTCCAGCAGAGCCATGAGGAAGCGAGCGTGTCTCCCGAAAGGCGTCAGTTTCCAACCGTGGAGAGGGGATATCCCGGTCACTGGACATTTGTATTCATGATGCTTTTTATTGTCTCATGTTTGCGAGTATTACTTTGGCGGTTTTAGATAAATTTAATTGGTGTTGAAATTAATACACTAGGCATTTGCGCCATCCTTTTGTTCCTTCCAAACAGTTAGAGCAGTTGAAGGAATATTGATTTTGTGGTGTTATCTATAAAACAGATCTGTCAATATAAGGGGAGGAACTTAAATTTTTATTCTCTTTAACATTAATTGGCTTTTAAAACCTAACACTTGATTAATGGGGACTGATTTACTAAAGGCAAATAGGATGTTCATTTTGTAAGGGAATTTATATGTAGCTTACAGAATGTGGTGAAAATTCACTTTCCAAAGAATACCCAATCATGTGCAAGGAAAAAACAAATAAAGTATTTTTTCTTTCACATGATTGGGGCAGTCCCCCTTTCAGAATACAATAGCACAGTGAGGGAGATTGCTGCCCCAGCATCATTTGTGCTGGTATGGCGATCTGTCCTTTTTCTTCCAGGCTGCTGGGATGATTGGAGCATGGGTACCCAGCTTAAATGTTCTAGTTTAAAAGCTCACATAGCTTAACCCCCTCCCACCCTGCCTACTGTAATACGATGGCTGAGCATGAGCTTTGTTATCCTGGGAGGCCATCATATGATTTTCTCCTGGGATCCCGCTATGCTCTGGCGTGATGTCACCCGCTGTACTGATAACAGATAATTGTACCAGCCCCCTGCTGGTACCAAGTGATCACTGTGGCTAATCACTGCAGACCACATGACAAATATATACAATGGAAGGCTTTGATACATACCTTTCATTGTGTACTATTGTGATGAGCTATGTGATTGGTCACAGTGATCACATGGTACAGACAGGGCTAATCACAGCCCATCTGTACCATGTGATTATCTCAGGCCGATCACAATAGTAAACACTGAATGAATAGTTTTCATTCAGAAAAAAATGTTGCATAACTGGAAAATTTACAGTTATAAGCAATCGTAGTGTGTAAAAGAAATCCTGATCACCCCCCAGAGTAGTACAGTGTTACTATGGTAACACTTTATTGCTCTAGTAACTTTTTGTAAAAAAAAAAAAGAGAAATTTTAAAAATGAAAAAAATTATTAAAACTTTTTTTTTTTTTACATACAGTCATAAGTCAGTGTCCATGATCACCACCACACCACACCATACCACACCACATATGATTATGCTGTACTGCACTGGTGACAGTATGTAAAGAAGAAATTGTCTTCCTTTTTTAAAAAAAAAAATGACAAAAAATACTACTCTTACCTCAGACTGTATACTTTCCAAAAATGAGTAATTTGGGGAATGTTTGTACTGTCCTGGCATTTTCGGGCCTCAAGATATGAGATAGGCCGTCAATATATGAAGATTGATCGATTTTCAATAATATACCATAGTTTGTGGACTCTAACTTTCCTAATAGAGCAAACAATATACACTGATTTGGGTTATTTTCAACAAATAAATGTAGCAGTATACACTTTGACCTAAACTGATGTGGAATGATTATTTTTTTTGCAAAATGTTAACAGAAACAAAGTAAAATGCTTTTTATTTCTTTTTTTTTCAAATTTTTTTTTTTTTTTGTATAGTAAAAAATTAAAAGCTCAGTGTTGAATAAATACCACTGAAAGAAATCTCTATTTATGTGAACAAAAAATGATAAAAGCATCATATGAGTACTGTGCAATTGTCATTCAAAGTATGGCAGCACTGAGAGATGAAAATTGGCTTGGGCAGGAAGGGGGTAAAAAGTGCCCGGTTTTGAAGTAGGTAATAACCACACTTTGCAGAGGTGGTGTTTTGAGCAGCAGTGTGACTTCATAAGTATTTTCAAATATATGCAACAAAACCTTTGTTTTATTTTTTCCTGAATGGCCTTTTTGTGCTGAATTGAGTGTTGGGAAATTTTTGTATTGCATATAAAGCATTGTGAATCCCCCCTCCACAGTGCATTCTAGCAGTAAATTTTACTTCAATATTCAGGTGACAAAAGTGACAGAGTTTGTATAAAATGAGATCAGCATTCATGACAACATGATGTCTAAATATATCACCGATATAAGATCAGAGAAGCATAATTTCTGACTCATTACTATGTGTTATTTCACTTTGTGTATCTTTACTACACTTCAATTGCTTTAATAAGGAAGCTTGATAGTGATACTTTGAGAATGCCTAATTTAAAATGTTGCATCAATTACTGATCAGAAGACACAGACAGGAGAACAGAAAAGAAGCCCCTAATGTATGATTTATACATGACTCTGCCACAATAAACCAAATCTGAAAGAACCCTAAACGGTGTAAAACTCACCTAACCTTCACCTGTAAAACACTATGTTTAGTGATATATCACAGAGAACATTTTAAACTTTTATACATAGGCAGCTGTAGGCTTTTTGCAACATTAGCTGCAGAGTCTGTCTGTAGAAAGTTAGACTAAGAGCATGTGCAAGAGTTATGTTAAATCTCAAGATTGAGAATGGCCTTTCCCATGTGTAACTTTCATAACACGGGCTTTGCGTCCAGCAGACTCCATTTTGCTCAGCGGGGATCGATCTGTTGATCCCTACTGAGCAGGCGGATGACAGCTCCGTCTCTGCTCTCTGTGCTGAGACGGACCTGTCAGATCCCCACTCTTCTCTATGGGAGATCAGATGAAAACGGACCGCCTGTCTGTTTTCATCCGATCCTATCCGATCCTCTAGACCAGTGGTCCTCAACCCTGGTCCTCAGGGCCCACTAACAGGCCAGGTTTGCAAGATAACTGAAATTCATCCCAGGTGATATAATTTGCTGCTCAGTGATTGCAGTACTCTAGTCTGCATCTCCCCAAGGTAATACTTAAAATCTGGCCTGTTAGTGGGCCCTGAGGACTGGAGTTGAGGACCACTGCTCTAGACCAGTGTTTCTAAACTCCGGTCCTCAGGGTGCACTAACAGGCCAGGTTTCCAAGAAAACTGAAATACATCACAGGTGATATAATTTGCTGCTCTGTAATTGCAGTATTCTAGTCTGCATCTCCCCGAGGTAATACTTAACATCTGGCCTGTTAGTGTGCCCTGAGGACCGGAGTTGAGAAACACTGCTCTACACAGATGGAAAATAGGGTTTCCATTCGTCTGCATTTCACAGACAGGATCGGATAGCAGCAAGTGCCAGCAGACTTCCCCGCTGACATCCGCTGCTCCATAGGGGTACATGGAGCATCCGATCAGGTCCACCTGAAAAACTGACAGGCAGACCTGATCGGAAAGACCCTTTCTGTAGTGTCTCTTGCACATGGGCAGGTGAGAGCATTCAACATAATTGCCGGTGTATTTCTTCCACCCAGGGAGCCCAGGTGCAGTATACAACCTCCCTTTAACATGAATGGCTGTGCACTGCTGTACTTGTGTAATTGGCATTGCTTTCTATTTTTTACATTTGCCCATACATTGTACATGTGTTTATGATAGCACCACCCATAGGCGTGTGCCGAGTGTGCCGGGGCACACCCTAATCGCCCTGTGCCCCAGAGTCGATGAAAAGGCAGTACAGCCTGCCCTTCTATATCAGGCCCGTGTCCTATTAATTCAAAAGGGTAGCCTGGACACCTGCCGAGCAAGAGGACCAGCTGTACCGCCGTATTGCAGATACCGAATTCCTCTTATTCCTTCCTCTACAGCTCTGATAGCTTCTCCCCCTCTCCCTTCCTTCCGGCTGGGCTGCAGGGGGGGTCAGTTCTAGAATCTGCGCCTCCATCCTGTCCTCAGTCTCTTTCTCAGTCCTAAATGTAGGTTCTGTGTAGAACCCTGATATTTAACCAAGCCCCCAAAAAAGCAGTTGAAAAATGTAAAATATAAATAAAAATGTAAATGAAAAAAAATATAAAAAACAAAAATGAAGGACTCGTTCACATGTTCTTTGCACTCTGTAATTTCTGCCATGGCTGGGAAGCATATCATCATGTGTACATCCCTAGCCACTGCCTCTGTTGCTCTGTGTTTGAGCTTTGGGGTGCACACCCCAATGCAATAGGCTGCGCACACCTATGGCACCACCACTCGTGTACATGATACCACTGCATATATTCAGAGATTTAGTGGAGTCCATGTCTCAATCAGTCAGGGCTGTTTTGGAGGCAAAAGGGGGCCTACTCTATATTAGGCAGGTATGATGGGTGGTCATAATGCTATGGCTGATTCACGTATATTGCCATTAAAATGTAAGAACATTTGATTAAAGAGATTGTGAAAGCTTTTCAAATTTCTAAGCTTGAATGGAAAGATTTCCTTTATTTACTGTTTTGACCAACCTTTACAATATGTGCAAATACTATTCTTTATGGTTTTAGTTACATTTAATAGAGAAAATGTTACAATGATGTTATATCCATTTGCACATAGCTACAATTGTTCTGGCATCTAACAATAAAAGAGACTCAACATGATTTGAAAACAGTTTTACAAATGCTGTAATTTTATTACATATTTTCCTTTCATAAAAATGTTGTGTTTTGGGTTCCAGTTGTATACGTAAAAAAACAGTGGAAGATCAATGCAACCATTGTGACTGTTGAAGACAATAGTAGATGCTGATTGTAGTTAAGTCGACTTATGTTTGCCTCAAACCAATCTCACAATCCTGGAGCAGTTGTGTTAAATCCCGAGTCAGAGAATGGTCTTTCCCATGTGTAACCTTCATAATTTCAAAGGCCTGCAAAATGCAAAAGCTGTTAATGACATGCAACAAGAGAGAGTCATTTCTTTGCATCTCCAGTGCCTCTTGCACATGGGCAGGTGAGTGCTTTTAACGTATTTGCCAGTATATTTCCTCTGCCCAGGTGAAGTATACAGCCTTCCATGGATGTCAATGGATGAGCACTGCTGTACTTGTGCATATGGCAGTGCTTTCTATTTTTTGCATTTGCCCTTTGGCTGTACTTGTGTTTATGATATCACCACCACTCATGTGCAAGACCCCTTTAAAAAATAAACTAATTTTTAAAAATATGCTTTATTTCTGTTGTAAATAAGTTTACCATTCTTTTGCATTTTTGCATTCAAAGCAATTGAGTATTGTCCATGATACTTTTTTTTATTTGCACTAACATTCAAAGATTTGAGACAAGCTTTCGTGGTATACCCCTTTCTTCAAGGTCCAAACAGTTCTAATACACAAAGTCTTAGCAGAATATTAATAAGACAATCTTTGATTAAAAAAAAAAAAAAAAAAAAAAAAACATAAAGAAACACACACACTATTGAAGACATGACATGTTTTGGTTCTTAAAGGGAACTTCAAAACTACTCAAGAAATGAACATTTTTTAACTAGGAATAATAGTTCTATTTGACACAAAAGATAATGGTCTAAATGTGGACCTCAGTTTTGTAAATCACTTACCAACCCTTCTCTGCTCTGACATTTACCCCCTCCCAAACCTCACTAACTATACTAAGTTTATTTATGATTGATGTGTATGTTTGTGTATTCGTACTCCTTGGACCTTGAAAAAGGGGCTACACCCCAAAAGCTTGTCCTGAAAATTTAGATTCAAATTAAAAAAAGTATTATAGACGGTACTCAAGTATTTTTACGAGTGCACTTATACGACTACAATAACCTAAAGTATTTTTGCAATTAAAGGTTGATGAATAATAAGCTGTTTTAGTTCCCAGATTAAAGAAAAAATATTTAGTTACTGTAATGTTAATTAAAACATGTCTCTTTTCTACTTTGCTTGTTATAACTAAATTACACCCAGTTTTGTTGCAGTGCTCTGCACATGCTACGATAACCTGTATTTTCCATGATCTATAAACTGACAACTCCAGGGTCAATGGCTTTGTTTTTTGAGGCCTTCCTTTGCCTGGATGCTATATTTGGACACACAGGCATGATCGTACCATCCTCAGGCATCTTTGCTGTGCAGCACCCCTCCTTCCCCAATGAATTTCAGCTTAGGGTGCGGGCACTTCACCTTGGGTACTAGAGGACCTAGAGGATTTGGGGCCTTTATACTTTTTGCAGGAGAATAATGGTTGTAATCTGTCAAATGGAGATTGTCTGCCAGGTTTCGTTATAAGTGGTTATGCTGTCTACGAGAGGTAATGAATCACTTGATTTGATCTAGTATATACATATATTTTAGTGGGGTAAATAGAGGAATTCATTGTGGTTATAATCTCCGTGTCTGTGTCACACTATCACATAGGACTCTTAATGATGTTTGTTAAGTGACTTATTGTGAAACTTTTTATAGTTTCACAATCCATACATTCACCCAATTTTATTCATTTTTTTTTTTTCCAAACAATAGCACCCAATTTTATTGTGCTTAAAAGAATATATGCATAATCTCAGGAAGAATTATTGGTCAGTTTAATTATTATTTTTTTTATATTGGAGGCACTGTTTTACATCGACTTGATTCAACAATAAATATTGCTGACTCAATTAATTTCTCAAACATCCTGACAAGATTATTTGTAACTTTGTAAGCCAGTGCAGTAAATGCTTGCTCCATGTAAAAGGAAAAGTATGGGCAAAGCTATTTTGGCTATACTTCTGCTGTGAGTCACAGGAGTTCACTTAGTTCTGCACTACTGTGACCCAGATACAGCTGACAGCGGACTAAAGCCCACTCAATGATAGGGTTTGCCAAGATGCCTGACTGGCAGCTGGCTCAGCCTCTTGTGTCCCCGCTGACAGCCTGAGACAGCAGATCCCACCTACTGCACATCCAGGCACTCCAGTGAATAGTAAATATTGTTTTCAGTGATACTTATGACATGACATCATCAAAAATAAAACCCAGAAAAGAAACAAAGGGAATTAAAATTGTAGTGTCTCTCACCATTGGTGCTTAGAGGAAAAATGCTTTCTTACATTGGTGGCCATTGTAGTGTCCCCTTAAATTGGTGGTAATTGTAGAAAGGCCCCTTACATTGGAGGGAAGTGAAAAGGTGTCAGCGGAAAAAGTACCCCTATATGGAGAGTCATTCTGGGACCAGCGCGGCGATCGCGGGCACACTGTCCCTGGGACACGGCACGATCCCAATCTCAGTAAAGAGCTGATAAAGCAGATCTTTACCCATGTGATCAGCTATGTCCAATCACAGCTGATCACATGTAATCATGGAAGTGTCGGTAATCGTCTCTCCTTGCCTCGCACTGACAAAGTGTGAGGAGAGGAGAGTCGATCAGCGGCATCTCCTCGTAGGAAAGAAAGGTACAGGTAATTAGGGCACTGCCCTAAAAGTGCCCAGCAGTGATGCTAGTCAGTGACCATCTTTGATGACAATCTGTGCCATCAGTGATGCCAATCTGTGCCATCAGTGAAGCCAATTTGTGTCCATCAGTTAAGCCAATCTGTGCCCTTCAGTGATGCCAGTCAGTGCTGCCTTTCAGTCCCCATAAGTTCCTGGTCATCAGTGCTGCCCATCAGTGCCACCCATCAGGGCCGCCTATCTGTTCCACCTATCATTGCCCATAAGTGCCGCCTATCAGTGCTCATCAGTGCCGCATATTAGTGCCACCTATCAGTGCAGCATATTAGTGCCTCCTCTTCAGTGCCATCTCATCGTGCCCATAAGTGCTGCCTTATCAATGCCCATCATTGCCTCATCAGTGAAGAAGAAAAATTACTTATTTACAAAAATTTCTTACAAAAACTAAAACTTTTCCTTTCAAATCTTTCAGTATTTTTTTAGTTTTTTTAGCAAAAAATAAAAAACCCAGTGGTGATTAAATACAATCAAAAGAAAGCTCTGTTTGTGTGAAAATTCATTTGGGTACAGCACTGCATGATCGCGCAATTGTCATTCAAAGTGTGGCAGTGCTGAAGCTGAAAATTGGCCTGGGTGGGAAGAGGGAAAAAGTGACTAGTATTGAAGCGGTATTGAAGTATAAGTGCCCTGTATTGAATATGTAATTTTTGTGTTTAATATCTAAATTATTTGTAAAGTCTGTGCATGTTTGTAATCCAAATGAATGACACACTATAAGAAAATCGGGTGAACGATCGTCTGATTTTCCTCGTTGTTTCACAGCAAATCAGAACCGATGAACGAAATTTCGTACGAAAAATTCTCGTACAACAAAGGCTTTTTTTTATGCTTATTGTTTCTGATCATGCAGTCTTTCTTTTCTGATTTTTCTTGTACTCGTAAGAAAGTGGTACACATTAAATGAAAATCGTTTGTTTTTTTCCGTATGAGAAAAATTTTGGAGTTTGTCCCTTCGAGAATTTTCGTACAAAAATTCTGAATCGTCTTTAGAAAGTACTGTACACACTATACTATACGAAAATCGTATGAAAATTCTTTGGACGAAAATGTTCGCCCGATTTTCTTACTGTGTGTACGAGCCTTTACCTAGAGTCTTAGAGGAACAGAGTAATAAAAGGAACTTGAAGGTTATATACAGTTTAATTCCATTTCAATTTTCATTTGCCAATCTACCAATGCAGTTTATTCTGAGATGCTGAGATATACTGACTACACATTCTTAAATTATTTGGACTTGCACACTATTGTCACTCTCTATATACAAGTACATTAAATAACTGCTCCTAAGCCTATGAAGTCTAGAGAGGGCAACTACTGTACTTCTAAGCCAGAAGCCTATAGGAGGGCACAGCATAACTGCCATGCTTTCTCATTTACCCACTGGGTCTGCCATTGCTACCGGTTACCTCCATAGCCCATGTGAGCTGTGACCCCAGGTGTGAGAACTGAGTCAATGACAATTCCGGCATCTTTGGATTGTTGTTTTATTGTATTTAAGGGATGGGAGAAGAGAATGAGTGGGATACTCCTTTGGCTCAACTAGGTACAAGTTTGGGACTCTTCTTCACAAAAATGCTTGTTAGCGCTGCCTTGACGCCAGCCGACGCTAGCCAATGCTTCCTGACGCTTGAATAAGCTTTAATGCTGAACACTGTGCTGGAACCTCAACTTTAGTCCAGAAGATCCAGGACTGAAGAATACATAACTTCTGACACTGCTTTGCTCAAAAGTCACTAAACAGCTCCCCCCCAGCCTTGCGCTAGCTGGAGGTAGCTCTTTGTAAATTCCTGTGCTGCTGCAACTCCCAACTGATGCACTCCCACTGTGCACTGACTCTTCAGGGCCCAAACTGCAGGTGCCCCCTTTACACTTCAGGGTCCTCTGACTAGGTACCCCCTCTAAATTCAGGGTCCTCTGACCAGGCACCCTCTTTACAGCTAGCTGACACTTGGATCCCAGAACCTTCTCCGGAGTGGTCCCCTCTAACACTAGGTAGACCCCCAGAGACAATCCACAGTACTCACTACCTTTGTAGGCTTTCCTGGGACTGGACCCCTCTCTCTCTCTGCTGGTTCCCAGCACATCGGATCCCCTTCAGCTCAACTCAGCACCCTCTGGATTCTCAGGCAGCACCCAGAGACATCCACTTCCTCTGACAGGAGGAGAGACAGCCGCACTCTCCCTCCTGGGACTCTGTTTCCCACCAAAGACAATGAGTTGTGCGATCCCCTCAAACTTATACCTACTCCCAGAATCCTCTGCGGCAGAATCTGCCTTCTAGGGTAGTTACAAGCCTGAATGTGTCTCTGATTGGGTTTCCTCCACTGCCCAAAGAAAAGCCTTTCACAGGGCCAGTGGGGAGACTCCCCTCTCAGCAGACACAAGTGGGAGCCATGACAACCTACCTGACCAAAAGAAATCATGGCTCTGCTGTTAGGCAGACAAAGCCCACTATACATTTACCTAGCACCTACCTGCAGGGTGCGACACACATTACATTCTTTACAGTAGAAATAACTATTTTTTTCTTCACATCCTTTTTTTCTTTCTCTTGTATGCTGTTCGAACTCATGTACAGTTTGCATAATTGTGCAGAAAAAATAAACAAACTAGATCCAATTATATTTAGCTTTAGCAACCTAGGAGCTTTTTTGGAGCCAGAAAGCAATTTAGAGTTTGGCTTTTAGTTACAGCATGACTCCATTTGTTAGTCCCTTCATGGACTAGTGTGTTTCAGGTTGTTTTGCAGAAGAAGACCTATAATTGTATAGAATTTTTAAAATATTCGTTGTGGCAATAGTTTAGGCACCTCTGCGTTATTTTATACAAGACAATAAATAAAGCATGTACATTATGTATGTGTGTCTATTTTTGGTGTTTCACAGCCTGGAATTGCAATGGATTTAATTTTAAATCATAGTTACATAGTAGTTGAGGTTGATTAAAGACAACAGTCCATCCAGTTCAACCTGTGTAGGTGTGTGTGGACGTATTCATTTCCCATACCCCTGAATGTTTTGATCTTTGAGATAAATGTCCAAGAGTCTTTTAGAAGTAGCCATACTCCCCACAGTTACCACCATTTGTGGTAGAGAGTTCCACAATCTTATTGCCCTTACTGTAAAAAACTCCATCATTTAGCACTTACCAGCATGGTAGCCAAGTTTGAAATTATTTACATATATTTTTTTCTGTTAACTTGTCTAAATTTGTTGATAGCTAAACAAACATCATCATTAAGACCAGTGAGCTACCCTCAGGAGTCTGAGTGGAATACACAGCAAACTTGTGGAAAAATGTTCTCTGGTTTGATGAGGCTAAAATTTAAATTTACACCGCACAACACCCTAAAAAAACATCTTCCCAGTAAAGTGCGCTTTACATCAGTAAGGATGGAAAACTGGTCCAGACTGAGGGCAAGATAGACAGTGCCAAACACTGGCATATTTTAAAGTAAACCCATTTCAGGATGAAAGAGACCTGACACTGGGGTGGGGGTTAACCTTCCATCAAGAGAAGGACCCGAAAACATACCCCCACAGCTGCGCATATTGCCTTAACTTGAAGTGCCCTAGTCAAATCCTACACATCAATCCAACTAAGAATATGTAGAAAGATATTATTCACCAAAAATCTGACAGAGCTAGAGATAATTTGCCCAAAAATATTCCAATATATAAAGCTGGCAGGTTACTTCAAATGAATTAATGCTGTAATTGCAGGATGTCTGCAATTTATTTTAATTCCTAGTTGTAATATTATAAAATATGAAAAAGTACAAGAGATGAATATTTGATATATACAGTACTGTGCAAAAGTCCTCAGGTGTGACAAAAATGCTGTAAATTAAAAAAGCTTTCCAAAATAGAGTGTTAATAGCTTATTCTTATCACTTAACCAGTTCCCGACCACCCGCCGCCTTTTTACTGCGGCAGGGTGGCTCGGGCAGGCAAAATTACGTAGACCTACGTAGCTCGCCTGAGGGAAGCCGGCGCGTGTGTCAGGCAGCTCTGATTGCCGCCTGACACCTGCGATCGTTACCCACTGAGAGAGAAGGATGGTTGGCTGTTGTAAACACAGCCGACCATCCATCTCCCTGGGATGGTCGCAGAGCTCATGTGATCCTGCTATATAGGATCACATGTCTCTGTAGTCATCTCAATAGCCACGCCCCCCCCACAGTTAGAATCACTCCCCTAGGGTCACATTAAACCCCTTGATCACCTATACTGTTAACCCCTTCTGTGCCAGTGTCATTATTACAGTAATAGTGGATATTTTTAGCACTGATTACTGTAGTAATGCCACTGGTAGCCCCAAAAGTGTCACAAATGTCAGTTAGGGGTCCGATCTGTCCGCCGCAATGTCGCAGTCCCACAAAAAACAATAAAAAAATGACATAAATCTATCCCGTAGTTAATAGACGCGATAACTTTTGCGCAAACCAATCAAAATATGCTTATTGCAATTTTTTCTACCAAAAATATGTAGCAGAAAACAAATTGGCCTAAAATGTTAAAAAAATTTTGATTTTTACATTTTGGGGGGGAGGGGGGGGGGAATGTTATATAGCAGAAAGTGAAAAATATTGTTTTTTTTTTTTTTTCAAAATTGTCACTGTTTTTGTTTATAATTTAAAAAAATAAAAATCGCACAGGTGATCAAATACCACCAAAAGAAAGCTCTATTTGTGGGGAAAAAAAAAGATGCAATTTTGTTTTGGTACAGCGTCGCACGACCACGCAATTGTCCGTTACATAACGCAGTGCCGAGTCGCAAAATAGGGCCTGGTCATTAAGGGTGCAAATCCTTCCGGTCCAGAACTGGTTAACAAAATGAAAAGCAAATGAACAGAACATAAATCAAATCAATGTTTGGTGTGACCGTGTGCATAGTTGAGCCTTGTTTCTATGTCCTAAGTTTGAAAACATAGGAACTGGGCTGCAGGAAAATGGCAGCAGGTGCTCTGGACGGATGAGTCAACATTTGAATTATTTGACTGTAGCAAAAGGCAGTTTGTTTGTGAAGGGTTAAAAAATCAGTGTCTGCTGGCAACAATGAAGCAAGGTGGAGGTTCCTTGCAAGTTTGGGACTGCATTTCAGCAAATGGAGTTGGAGATTTGGTCAGGATCAATGGTGTCCTCAATACTGAGAAATACAGCCAGATACTTATCCATCATACCATACCATCAGGGTGGCATGTGATTGGCCCTAAATATATTCTGCAGCAGAAACATGCAGCCAATGTCAATAAGAACTATCTTCAGTGTAAAAAAGAACAAGGAGTCCTGGAAGTGATGGTTTGGATCCCACAGAGCCCTGATCTCAATGTATATGTTTTGAGTATGTACTCAAGCTAACCACCATACTTCAAGTGACTGAAATGACTATACACAGGTGATTGTCCCATGCCTACCAAAACTGTGATTGCCTTAAGAAACACAAATTATAAAAAGTAAATCAATCTGTAGCCTGAAACAAAGATATCAATGGAGAGGGGCTGCCATATCAGTTTGAAATGCTGCAGAGTGTATTAATGTGCTCCACATGGAAAGCTGTCTCCTAGGGCATTGCTAGAGTCCCCAAAGATCCAGGACACTTAGACCTCTACCCCTTATTCCTGTTGCACTCCCTTAGAAATAACCAATCAGTGCACCAGCCTTTATTGAGAGAAGTCTCAAGCCAAAAAGAACTTGCATTTCCACAGCTCCCACCACAACCTACTGCATTTCTAAGCCCTACAGAATTAGGCTGATACTTGGGAATGTCTGATTTTCTTCATTTTTTTTTGATCAAATCTGGATCTATGCAAAATATTTTTTAATAAAAATGAATTGGTCTCCGGTCACAACAGTTTTTTTTTATCAATATGTTGGCTAAAACTAAAAATATCAAGATTGCTAAATGTTAAATGGATTCAAAAGAATATGCAGTACTACCTGAAGTACTTGGGGCCTCCATTAGAAGACCTGGGGTATGTGCCTTAATTGCCCCGGTCTGGCGGCACTCCTGGCTGTCTCTGTCATAACAATTTTTAGTGCAGTCTATTGGTCATATGGTATACAGAATTAAAATGCAAAAAAGCACACTATATTATATTTTTTCCCTGTGTTAACATTATTTTATACGGGCTCCTGAAAGACACAATGATATAGTAAAATTCCTTCAGGTTGCATTTCCATAACGCACTTTAACCACTTCAGCTCCGGAAGGTTTTACCCCCTTAATGACCAGGCCATTTGTTTGCGATTCGGCACTGCGTTACTTTACCGAAAAATTGCGCGGTCGTGCGACGCTGTACCCAAATACAATTGATGTCCTTTTTTTCCCACAAATGGAGCTTTTGTTTAGTGGTATTTTATCACCTGTGCAGTTTTTAGATTTTGCGCTATAAACAAAAAAAGAGTGACAATTTTGAGATAAACGCCATATTTTTAACTTTCTGCTATAAAACATTCCCAATAAAAAAATTTAAAAAAATCATATTTTTTTTTATCAGTTTAGGCCAATTTGTATTCTGCTACATATTTTTAATATCCCAAAAAGCGTATTTTAATCAGTTTGCACAAAAGTTATAGCGTTTACAAATCACAGGATATATCTTTGGATGTTTTATTTTATTTCTTGTTTTTATTAGTAATGACGGCGATCAGTGATTTTTAGCGGGACTGGGACATTGCGGCGGACAGATCGGACCCCTAAATTACATTTTTGACACTTTATGGGGACCAGTGACATTAATACAGTAATCAGTGCTAAATAATATGCGCTGTTACTGTATAAATGACATTGGCAGGGAAGGTGTTAACACTGGGGGTAAACAAAGGGGTTAATGTATGACTGTTGGTGGTTACTCACTGTGGGGGGGGGGAGGGCTCTGCGACAGGCACAGAGAGATCGGGGTTTCAGCTTAGCTGAAACTCCTGGTCTCTCCCTGCCTGTGTGACAGAAGATTCGCCTGCTTTGTTAACATAAGCAGGCGGGTCTTCTGTCAGTTTCTCTGACGATTGCCCGCAGGCCACCTACCGCTGTGTCTAAACACATCAGGAGGGAGGCTCCAGCGGCGCATATGCGCTGCCGAGACCGCGTGCACAAAATCATGTAGATCTATGTAATTTTGCGCAGCTGAGCTGCCCTGCCACAGTATATCTGTGGTGGGTGGTCGGCAACTGGTTAATCAAAGACATATATTAACAAGCCTTATTGGTCTGTATGCCAGTTATGGGTTTGTGAGGCTGGGCTCACACTTATTCAAATTGGATGCAGGTTTTCCTTAGATGTACTTAAAGAACAAAAACAGCACTTTAGGCATATTTGATTTCTAAGAAGTCTCTGCCATCTTTTTCATATAAATGGCAAAAATGCAGATTTTAGTTTAGTAATAACAAGTCACAGTGAGCCTACCTGAAACTGGCAGACCCCCTGTGTGGTATAGAAACCTTAAATATTCGTAATCTACTGTTTTCGTATTATAACAGTGCCCTAATGCCATCCGCATATCTTTCATTCTCCAAGATTACAAAGAATGAAAAGACTGGAAAGAAATGATCCTCTGTGAATACAACTGAAATGAATTCTATCCCTTCTTCAATGGCAATTTTGTTGACTAAAATCACAAAGGCACAAAGAAGTATGCATATTGACTACCACAATGCTGGATTGTGATAACATAAAATCATTTGCTATGAGTGCTGTACACATATGGTATAGAAGAGAACAAGGCTCTTTTGGTACTTTGTATTTCATCCCAGCCTGATTAAAATGAATGAGATCTGATGTGACTCACACAGCAAATGACTTTGCGCAGTTTCCTGCATAATGAGAACATGTAGTGGAGTGGGCACTGAGTCCCTGACAGGAAAACGAAATTGTGAACTAAATGAGATACTGGTGCTTTCCTACTCTATTAATGAGTGCTCCTTTCAGCGGTTTCCTAAGTTTGAGAGACACTATAACATTAAACCAGAAGGTTTGAATAAAAGTGGCTTTATGTTGACTGCGAACAGATTTTGGCACAACTGCCATAATGGATTTAAAGTATTTTAAAATTGATCACTTTGTAAAAATATACAATACCATGTACTGTATCTATGGGTCTCTTTTAACCACTTGCCGACTGCCGCACAACTATTTACGTCGGCAGTCAGCCCCTCACAGGCAGAGCGACATAGGGATACGTCGCTAGCCTGTAAGGGTGTGGGGAGCGAGTGCGCGCCGCCGGAGGCGCGCTCCCGCTCGGTCACGGACACCCCCGAGCGTGTGCCCGATGTCCGCTGGGCACTCGCAATCGTGACAGTAGGAGAAAGGCAGGCAGCTAATGTAAACAAAGCCACCTGTCAGTTCTCCCTGTGTAAGAATGATGATCAAACGGTTCTACTATGGATCATTGTTCTTACACACACAGCCAATCACAGTTAGAAGTACGCCCCTAGGACACACTTAACCCCTCCCTCTCCAATACAGTTAACTCCTTCACTGCCAGAGTCATTTTTACAGTAACAGTGCATATATATAGCACTGATTACTGTAGTAATGTCACTGGTAACCCCAAAAGTGTCAAAAATGTCAGTCAAGGGTCCGATCTGTCCGCCCCAATGTCGCAGTACCGCAAAAAAAATCGCAGATCGCCGCCATTACTCGTTAAAAAAAAAACAACAAAAATTACAAAAATCTTTCCCTTTGTTAGTAAACGCAATAACTTTTGCGCAAACCAATCAAAATACGCTTTTTGCGATTTTTTTTACCAAACATATGGTAAAAAAAAAAAATTGGCCTAAAATGTTAAAAAATTTTGATTTTTACATTTTTTTTGGGGGAATTTCATATAAAAAAATGTGAAAATATTGTTATTTTTGCAAAATTGACTCTCTTTTTTTGTTTATAGCGCATGATCAAAAAATCGCACAGGTGATCAAATATCACCAAAAGAAAGCTCTGTTTGTGGGAAAAAAAGGACGCCAAATTCATTTAGGTACAGCGTCGCACGACCGCGCAATTGTCCGTTAAAGTCACGCAGTGCCGAATCGCATAATAGGCCCTGGTCAGGAAGGGGGTAAAATCTTCCGGGGCTTAAGTGGTAAACTGTGTCTGTATCAAATCCTGTAGCGCGCAAGAAGGAAAGGGCCAGACTTCTATTGTAAAGTTTAGAAGCTTTTTTTATTTGTTTTTTTAAAATCACATTTATTTCTGGGGCTTAATCGCTCTCATAACTAGTACAATCTCAAATGTATTTGTCAGTAAAGATCCCCTTTCAGCATATGTAAATTTGACCCAGAGGGGATTAGAACTACCAGCCTATACATAAATATTAGTGCAGGTAATACTATACTGCACGTGGCCAGTGTCAATCTGGTACTACTAGTATGCAGTATTGCCTTTAGTCAATCTCCAATTATACCTCCATGGTACTAATAAACAATATTTTAGGATGAAAGCACAATCATTTTGGTAGACTTCTCAACCATGGATATATTAACCACTTGTCGACCACCCCACTCAGATTTACTGAGGCAGGGCGGCTCGGCTGCGCATAATCACGTAGATCTATGTGATTATGTGCATGCAGTTTTGCCGCCAGAGCCGCTCTTCCGCTGTGATTAGACACAGCGGGAGGCAGACAGCGGAAGGAGTGAGATCAATTGCCGCCGGCCTCTCACGATCTTCAGAGAAACTGACAGGAGAGCCGTCTGGAATGTAAACAATGCAAGGCGGCTCTCCTGTCAGAGAGGCAGGGAAAGATCGTGTGATTCAGCTAAGCTAAATCACAGATCTCTCTCTGCCTCTGTTCAATCCATCCCCCCCCCCACACAGTTAGCAAGGACATCTAGGGAACACATTTAACCCCTTGATCACCCCCACAGTGTTAACCCCTTCCCTGCCAGTGTCATGTATACAGGAACAGTGCATATTATTTAGCACTGATCACTGTATTAATGTCACTGGTCCCCAAAAAGTTTCACTTAGGCTAAGTTCACATGTAGGCGTTTTGGGGCATTTTTGGGGCGTTTTTCTGATCTAGGATCAGCTCAAAAAACGCCCAACAAGACAAATCCTATTCATTTCAAAGGCCCCTGTTCACATGTGAGCGTTTTGACGTTTTAAGCAAAACGCCCAACTCTCAAAAAAGTACATGAGCTTCTTTTTGGGCAGATTACAGGCGTTTTTATTTTTTCCATTGGTCACTTGTCAATCTAAAAACGTCTGTAAAAACGCCTGTAAAACGCCTGTAAAACGCCTGTAAAAACACCCATAAAATCACCCATAAAAACACCTGAAAAAATGCCTAAAAAACACCTGTAAATAGCAACGGCAAGAAGTGAACATAGCTTTAGTGTCAGATTTGTCCGCTGCAATGTCGCAGTCCCGATAAAAATCGCTGATCGCCGCCATTATTAATAAAAAATAAATAAATAAAAAGTCCATAAATCTATCCTGTAGTTTGTAAACGCTATAACTTTTGCACAAACCAATTATTATACGGTTTTTGGAATTTGTTTTACCAAAAATATGTAGCAGAATACAAATTGGCTTAAACTGCTTAACCACTTAAGCCCCGGAAGATTTTACCCCCATTCCGACCAGGGGGTATTTTGCGATTCGGCACTGCGTGACTTTAACGGAGAATTGCGCGGTCGTGCGACGCTGTACCTAAACGAATTTGGCGTCCTTTTTTTCCCACAAACAGAGCTTTCTTTTGGCGGTATTTGATCACCTGTGCGATTTTTTGATCACGCGCTATAAACAAAAAAAGAGCGTCCATTTTGCAAAAATAGCAATATTTTTCCCTTTTTTTTTATATGAAATTCCCCCCAAAAAAATGTAAAAATCAAAATTTTTTAAAATTTTCGGCCAATTTGTTTTATGCTACCTATGTTTGGTAAAAAAAATCGCAAAAAGCGTATTTTGATTGGTTTGCGCAAAAGTTATTGCGTTTACTAACTAAGGGAAAGATTTTTGTCATTTTTGTTGTTTTTTTTTTTAACGCGTAATGGCGGCGATCTGCGATTTTTTTTGCGGTACTGCGACATTGCGGCGGACAGATCGGACCCTTGACTGACATTTTTGACACTTTTGGGGTTACCAGTGACATTTCTACAGTAATCAGTGCTATACATATGCACTGTTACTGTAAAAATACACTGGTAGTGAAGGGGTTAACTTTATTTGAGAGGGAGGGGCTGTGTGTGTCCCTAGGGGCGTGATTCTAACTGTGATTGGCTGGGGCTTCAGCTGTATGCAGAGTGATCAACGGATCTACATAGTAGATCCAGATGATCAGCTCTCATACAGCGAGGAGAATGACAGGCAGCTTGTTTACACAAGCTGCCTGACTTTCTCCTTCTCCCCCGCCGATCGCAGAGTGGCCGGCGGACATCGGGTCCGCCGGTCACACGCGCGGGGGGGTCCGTGACCACTCGGGAGCGGGAGCGCGCCTCCGGGGGCGCGCACTCGCTCCCTAGACCCTCACAAGCTAGTGACGTAGACCTACGTCACTTTGCCTGTGAGGGGCTGACCGCCGACGTAGATAGTCGTGCGGCGGTCGGCAAGTGGTTAAAAAAAAAACTATTTTTTAAATTTTTTTATTGGGAATGTTTTATAGCTGAAAATAGAAAATATTTTTGTTTTTTAAAAATTGACGCTCTTTTTTTGTTTATAGCGCAACAACGAAAAACCGCAGAGGGAATCAAATACCACCTAAAGAAAGCTCTATTTGTGGGAAAAAAAGAACATCAATTGTATTTGGATACGGCACTGCATGACCGCGCAATTGTCAGTTAAAGCAATGCAGTGCCAAATCGCAAAAAATGGCCTGGTCATTAAGGGGGTAAAACCTTCCGGGGGCTGAAGTGGTTAAAATGTCACACATAAAGAAAGTGAGCGCTGGTAAACCAAATGTAGCAACAGCAGCTAGCACACAAAGATGAATATATAACCCTCAGAAAGACATGGAAACAAAAAGTGCAGCGCTAAAAAATCGAATATAATAATAATAAATGAGTGTCCAAATCTGTGCTGTAACGCAGTAATGAATGTAGGGAGAGGAAGTTACCAATCCGCAATTTTAGGGAAGGCCAAAAACAGACCTTTCTTTGGCAGCAGAGACACCAGTTTGTTCCAGGTCTTTATATCCCAGGATGGTTTTTCATTTAACCTATATAGCCAGAAGATCCTCTCCCTACATTCATTACTGCATTTGGATGACACGCTTTTCCAAGGACTTACAATTTTCTCTGATTGGATTCTTGGCAGACTAACTAGCCTCATCATAGTTTGATTTGTGACTATTGTTCTCGTTATATTTATATTTCCTCACAGCACAGATTTGGACACTCATTATTATTATTTTAGATTTTTTAGTGCTGCACTTTTTGTTTATATATATCAAAATGTACATAACAAAAAGCCCACCACTAGCAGGGTCGGCGCTCCCACTAGGCGAACTAGGCAGCGGCCATGGCTGGCGCCACACTGTGAGACTCCACGGCTCTGCTGGCTTTTTGTCACTCACTTTGCAAGTGCAGGCTTCACACGGTTACAGTCATCTCTGCTGCCTGTGTGCACAAATTAGATTGGTTGATGACATGTTCGCCGCCTCCAGATCCCGCCAATCCAGATCAAGAATATGATTAGGCTACGGCCTGGCTGTCAGCACTGTGCCAGTTTTCTATCAGAATACCGCTACCAATCAGAAAATGCAAGGTAAGTGACGTTGCAAACAAATATGCTTATTGCACATGCGCTATGCATTTCTGACATGGCCGCTATGCATTTCCATAGGTTTTCTAATCTTACAGAACATGAAGGCAGCAGTGGGCATCTTGTTACACCCAAGCAAGTTTTCAATTTCACACCTTTTTTTAGCAGTCAACTCACCTTATATTTCAATATATAATCAGTTTGGCACTGAGCAGTGCGGGGTGTACTAAGATGGCCGTTGCCACCTTCTGCCTGCAGGCATGTCGCTGTATTTACTATAATAAAATATAATCATGTATAATTATATTTCATTATATAAGGAGAGTTCACTGCTAAAATAAGCGTGAAATTGAAGACTTGCTGCGGTGTAAGAAGATGTCCGCTGCTGCCCCTGTGTTCTCTCAGATTAAGAAACCTAATAGAACGCATAGCATTGGAATGCATGGCGCTTGCGCAGTAAGCATTTTTTGCTCAGAACATAATTTCCATTACATTTTCTGATGGGTAGCGGTATTTTGACAGGATACTGGGATTGCTGCCGTGCCAGGCGCTTCCAGCCAATAAGGGGCTGAGCGCAGCGTCTCAGCGTGATATCATTACCTCTTCCAGTCCCACCCACAACAGAGCAGAGGAGCCCCTGGCTGTACCACACGGTGTGGAGCTGAGAAGAAAAGGTAAGATGAGAGAAGAGATGGGGACGGACGGACCAGTGTGTGATTATATTAATATGATATAATATAAATTATATAATATAAAATTATATCAGCAGTAAAAATAAACAGCAGTCTTGTGTGATCCCCATTCCCCAATATTATATATCAGCAGGAAAATAGAAGTCTATTGAGACGAAACGTTGGCGACTCCAGACGCAACGTCCACACGCCCCTTGCAACTTTTGCCGACCTTCATTTTCTTATTGCCTGGGATAACCTGCGGGACGCCGCACCTCTATCCCTTGGAATATCAATTGATTTGCCTTTTATTCATGACACACTGTGAGTACCATTTTAAATAAATAAGATTGTGATTTTAAACGGGATTACGCTATGGGCTTCGTTTTCTTTTTCCTTACATATTCATTTATGACTGTTGGAAAATTTTGAGGAAACTTTATCCTGTATTGATCCCTTTACACAACTTGAGAGGTGGTTCATCTGTACTGAATAAGCATCCATGTAATATCAGATCTTCAGTGGTCTTGATTAAAAGCTGGGAGAGGCTGACTCATTAAGTTGAGTAGCCATGGAAATCTGGTAAGCTGCTTTTATTATCCCATCACAGAGGTGTTCCTTTCTTCCACATACCCTTGGTGTCACGGGAAGATCTCCCTTTGGATTATTGTGCATGCGGATTGATTTGACTTCACACCAGTTTTCTATGGGACTTATTCATTTGGACACTAATTTTTTCCTTTTTTCTCATATACACAGTATTGTGATTATCAGCTGTTTATTCATTTGGACACTATTTAATATTTTTTACCTTTAGCGCTACACTTTTACGTTTTATTAATAAATACAAAAGCAACAGTCTTGTGTGATCTCCAATATTATATATCAGTTATATATATAAAATTGGGGATCACACAAGACTGCTACTTTTGTATATATTATATTTACTGCTGATATACAATATTGGGGATCTCACATAACTGCTGACTTTGTATATATAATATTTACTGCTAAAATATAATATCAGCAGTAAATATAATATATAAAAAAGCAGCAGTCTTGGGCGATCCCCAATATTATATCAGCATTAAATATAATATATACAAAAGCAGCAGTCTTATTATAATAACAAAATCATCAGTCTTTTAATATTATATATATATATATATATATATATATATATATATATATATATAGCCTAGGGAGCAAAATAGTCTAGCACCGGCCCTGACCACAGGGTAGGGCAGCTTTACATGTGACTCTTGCACCTTGTGCCAGTTGCTCAGTGAGGTTGATATGTACACTTTACCTGATGGGTCTATTTTCGGGTCCATACACATTACCTCATTTAAAATGGTTGGGGTGGTATATTTATTGTCGTGACAGTGTGGGTTTCTTTACATCAGGCAAGACTAAATGCCAATTTAGGAAGCAGATATATGAGCATCCTAAAGCAGTTTACAGTGGCCAAGTCTCTACCCCTATTTTAGGCACGTTAATTTGAAACATAACTTTTATCCATCTAATATTCCCTTATTTGCACTTAATCTTGTCCACCCTAAACCTGCGAGGGGAAAGATTTTGACAGGGTTTTATTACAAAGAGAGGCCTGCCGGATTTATAAACTTTACAGAACCGCTATTTTCATACTTACAAGGTGTACAGTATTGAATTTTAGTCAAAATCGTAGTTTTAAAAACGCTGTCTGGGCGTGGCCATCTTAGAAGTTGGCATCTGAAGCCGCAGTGTAATCTGCTGTGTCCTTCATCCTGATTCCAGGGAGTGTTCTGGGAGTTCTTCCTGATTCCAGCCTCCTGGGAGTGATGACAAACAGCTCCCAGGATGCAATGCAAAGGCAGAAGTGATGTCACTGGCCGTGGCCACAGAGGGGGGGGGGGAGAAGGAGGAAGTACAATCAAAAATGCCCTAAAAATAAGGTAAGGGACCCCCCGAAAAAAATTGAAAATGCCCAATTGTTGATCAGCATAGCGAGCACTCCAGGAATCACTGAAGTTGCAAAATAGGCCAGAACTCCACTTTAAAGCAACACAATTGTCAAGCCTTAATGATGCTCAAGGATCATGCTTTTAGCCAAGCAGGAATATATGAATTCAAAATTAGTCCAACCAAGAATGATCCAGATTAGAAACCTGGAGTAAAGGCATATTTCCTAATATGCATATTTGTTTCATGTAAAAAGCCTCAAAGTATTGAAGTCACTGGATCAACATGAAAGCCCAACAACTAGTATTCTGTAGATGGAGAGGTCAGCATTGTCATCGTATGTTTTCATTACAGGTTTCCTTTCAGGGAGCCCTCTTCTTAAGGAAAAAGGCAGTTGTTTTTATTTACTTCTAATTATGACATTAATAGTTGTCTGGCTGACCTTCAGTTTTCTATATTTCGAGTCACTAACCCACAATAAGTGTGCATAAAAGTACTTTTGACTTTACTCTGACTTTCCTGACCGGCATACTAGTTCAGGGTCAGTTATTGTAAGTAATTTATTGACGTATACTATATTACCAAAAGTATTGGGACGCCTGCCTTTACACGCACATGAACTTTAATGGCATCCCAGTCTTAGCCTGTAGGGTTCAATATTGAGTTAACCCACCCTTTGCAGCTATAACAGCCTTAACTCTTCTGGGAAGGCTGTCCACAAGGTTTAGGAGTGGGTCTATGGGAATGTTTGACTATTCTTCCAGAGGCGCATTTGTGAGGTCAGGCACTGATGTGTACCAGAAGGTCTGGCTCGCAGTCTCCACTCTAATTCATCCCAAAGGTGTTCTATTGGGTTGAGTTCAGGACTCTATGTAGGCCAGTCAAGTTCCTCCACCCCAAACTCGCTCATCCATGTCTTTTTGGACCTTGTTTGTGCACTGGTGCGCAGTCACTTTGGAACAGGTTGGGGCAATCCCCAAACTGTTCCCACAAAGTTGGGAGCATAAAATTGGCTAAAATATCTTGATATGCTGACACCTTAAGAGTTCCCTTTGCTGAAACTAAAGGGCAAAGCCTGACTCTTGAAAAACAACCCCAAACCATAATACCTCCTCCACCAAATGATTTGGACCAGTGCCCAAAGCAAGGTCCATAAAGACATGATTGAGCAGTTTGGGGTGGAGGAACTTGACTGGCCTGCACAGAGTCCTGAACTCAACCCGATAGAACACATTTGGGATGAATTAGAGTGGAAACTGTGAGCCAGACCTCCTTGTTCACATCAGTGCCTGACCTCACAAATGCGCTTCCAGAAGAATGGTCAAATATTCCCATAGACACACTCCTAAACCTTGTGGACAGCCTACCCAAAAGAGTTGAAGCTGTTATAGCTACAAAGGGTGGGCCAACGCAACATTGAACCCAACAGACTAAGACTGGGATGCCATTAAAGTTCATGTGCGTTGAAAGGCAGGTGTCCCAATACTTTTGGTAATATAGTGTATCTCATCATAGTTGCCAAGCAGCTAAGATTTTCAAAAGAAGGATGACAATGGCAGCCCCTATGTGTTTTTCCTAGGAAAGTTTCACTTTACTTTTTTACTGTACAAAAACATTTACTCACATTGCGTAGCTTCAAAATGTAAATGTTAATATCTGACCCATCACCTAGGTTGATCTTTGCTGATGCAGAGCAATGTTAGCTAAAAATCTTCTCCATCTGACATTCATCAAGGGGTGCTGAATTCCTGGTTCCCTTCTGATGGCTGTTGCTTCATCTGGCAGCCCCTACATCATTACTGTGTCATGTATTGTCATAGGACCAGGAAGATGAAGCCACAGCCCATGTGGGAGCCTGGAACAGGCATCCAAGAGTGGGGTGTTGAAGAATCTTTGGCAAGCTTTGCTCTGCAACTAAAATAAGATTGGTGGTGTGGAAATGAATAAAACTTCCTCAGTCCCCACTTCTAAGCAAAAACAAATTGGGATTTATCCCATCTATGCAATCTGGGGTATATGGAGCAAAGTGGGCACTCAATCTCAATCAGAAAAAATGTATCAACAGTGGTGCATCCTGGAATAAGTTATTAAAGTCAAGGGCGCAGGCATGTGACAGGGGATCTTTGGGCGGTCCCAGGAGGAGGATGATGGCTGTCTCTCCTCCTGTTTGCTGTGGATGGTGGTCACAGACAGTCACCCTAGTGGACCAGAAAGTGTGGCTGAACCCAGAGGTCCAATGGAAGCTGACTGTGGAGGTGAAGGCAGAGCAACTCTGGAAAAACAGTGTCTATGAGTATGGGGAAGCTTGCCAAGGGGTCTGCCCAGACCTGTCTCTAGCCTTAATTTACACCTTTATACCACTAATCCCTACTCTTAACTTTCCAGTTGCCATCCAATATGCCTCCCTATCACCTGATTTAAAAGCGGTATTCCAAACCCTAATCAACGCTCTCAACTGCCTATCCACCCAGGTTTTCTGTTTAGAAAATGCCTAATCCTTTTTACAGTTGCTAATGTATAATCTTCTCAAAACCAATAGTAAACCTGCGCTCAGAAGATGAACACTGGTGTCTGGGATTGTATTTAGCATGCAGTTATTTTTATGACCACACAGTTATTTGTATTCGCACAAAGAATCAAAGAAACTTGCTGGGCTAAGGATTGGTAGAACATTATTCCAGGGAGTATTCTATTGTTTTTGGTGAACAGGGAGGTTTTTATTCCCGTCAGAGCAACCTACAGCACACTTTACAGGGGTTGTGGTCTGAAAGATTGTATTAACGTGCCTTATTATATTTCATAATATATTTCAGCTCATGCCCACTTTCCAATGGAATGTGGGCCCCTTACCTATTAACGAGCCAGACTACACTTGACAGTTGGATATTTTGCATATAGACAACAAGACATTGATAGGAGTTGACATGTTAAACACCTTTCCATTCATTCATTTGGACACCTGGCAGTTGGATATTTTGCATATAGACGACAAGACATTGATAGGAGTTGACATGTTAAACACCTTTCCATTCATTCATTAACACATCAGATAGCTGAACACAGACGGATCGACTCTCCCACAAAACACAATCTCCGACACAAGACACCTCATATTGACACAGATGTATAGGGAACACAAGGACCCTTTTATGTATTGTTTTCTGTGAGATATGTTCTATTGTTAAATTGACTCATGAATTGTAACCAGTTTCAAGCAGTTTTTGCCACCCAAATATCCTTTAAATGTGTGAGCGAAACTTGAAATAAACAGATGTGTCTACGCCTTGCTTAAGTGCTCTGTGTCCTCGCATCTCCCGGCTGGAAGAGAGAGAATTCACTATACAGGGGGGTTAGCAACTGAAGGGCCGTATATCATCTTGTAAATTGCCTCCTGACGAGATTTGAGCTAACAGTTTGATTTCAGAAAGTTGGGATCTGCCATAACACAGTATTGGGTGAGTAATTTTATTTTTTATTTATTATCACCCTATACTGTCAGAGCAGATTAACGGTACCCAGTTAACCGCTAATTTTAGTGCCTCCCAGGAATCTGATATTCCCAAAGATAAGATGGGGTCTGATACCCCAGGGTCTGAAGCCCCAAAGATAAGATGGGGTCTGATACCCCAGGGTCTGAAACCCGGTTACAAAGCAGTACTGTGTGTGATAGTGAATTCTCCCTCTAAAACTTGTATATTTGCTGTATAGACATTTAAGTGTATTTTTAGTCGTTATATAAGATTGCATACCATTGTATAGATGTATGTGGAGATTGTATGTGATATTAAGCTGAGCTTGAAGGTATAAACTTGCCCACCAAGGATAGTTAACAGAAAACCATAAATTGGGTGTATATAAATCTGATTATAAAGACGCAGGAAACCACATAAGTTGGAAAACTAGGTTTTCCAATAAAGTCTAAATACTGACCTCACCATCCCTATATATATATATATATATATATATATATATATATATATATAAACCTTCAAACTCAGCTAATCTCACTTTGTATTCTGAGCTTAAGATAATGGGAAAATCTCAAGGTAAGGAGAATCCCAAGAAAAAAATGAAATTTACGTTTAGAAAAATTGTATGAAAATTTTATCGTGTATGGGCAACCTTAGAAGTGTGTGAGATCCATGAATCGTTATGTTGTGTTAGTTTTAATACTGTTCCTAAAAGTTCTGTATCAGCCAAGCATTTCAGAACACTGAATATATACTGGTTGCATAATGATTTGTTTTGTGTTTATTACTTATGTTTTAAAGTGATGTGATTTTGCCACGAGTACAACAAAAAAAAGTAACAAATCCGTGCTATGCTGGTCATGGCAGCTTTTAGAAGCAAGAAAATTGGATTTTTGACTTACCGTAAAATCCTTTTCTCTTAAGCTCATTGACAGACGCAGTCCTCTTTGATTAATATCAGTAGGGTTATACTGCCCCCTACAGGAGTAGGACACTAGGCAGGAAAAACGTTCTGGCCACACCTTAGGGGCAGTCCCAGAGAGTATATCCTCTCTCTCCCTGCTACAGGATGTCAGTTATGTAACAAAGCAGTGTCAGAGAATTTTACCCAACCCAACTCAAAATAGAGGGGCGGGTACTGCGTCTGTCAATGAGCTTAAGAGAAAAGGATTTTACGGTAAGTCAAAAATCCAATTTTCTCTGTCGCTCATTGACAGACGCAGTCCTCTTTGATTAATATCAGTAGGGACGTCCCAAAGCAGTGCCACAAATGAGGGGTGGGATAACAGAAATCAAAATCCAATCCAGAAGGCCCAACCGGTGCCAACCAGAAGTCTTAAAGGCTCATCGGACAAAAGGATGAGACTCAACTGAAAACCCAACAGAAAAAAAACCCTCGAGGTAGACCACCGGTCTCCTCAAACAGCGGCCTGCAGAACCTTGCGGCCAAAAGAGGCATCCGCCGATGCCAGCACATCAACTTTATAAAATTTTGTAAAGGTATGAACCGACGACCAGGTAGCCGCCTTGCAAACCTGAACCACTGACGCCTGATGGAGGAAGGCCCAGGAAGCACTAAGCGCCCAAGTGGAGTGCGCCTTAACAGGGAACGGAGGAACCCGACCCTTAATAGAATAAGCCTGCACCACCGTCTGTCTGATCCATCTGGAGATAGTCGCGGCAGATGCAGGCAACCCCTTTCTAGGGCCATCCGTGATCACAAACAGTGAATCCGTCTCACGGAAAGATTCCGTAGTAGTCAAGTACACCCTGATCGCCCGAACCACATCCAAGGAGTGTAACGCAAACTCCCGAGGATGACTGGGCTTAGGACACAGGGAAGGTAGCATAATATCCTCATTTAGATGGAAATCTGAAACCACCTTAGGAAAGAAGGATGGATTCGGACGAAGAACCACCTTATCCCTATGAACCACCAGATATGGGGAACGACAGGACAATGCGGCCAGTTCTGACACCCTGCGTGCAGAAGTAATAGCCACCAAAAAGGCCACCTTCTGGGATAAAGTAAGCAAGGGAATCTCCCTAATATTTTCAAAGGGAGGTTTCTGAAGAACCGACAACACCAAATTAAGATCCCAGGGCGGCAAGGGCGCGCGCACCGGTGGAGCCAGGTGTCGCACCCCCTGGATGAAATTCCGCACCAAGGAATGAGAATCCAGAGGCTTCTGAAAGAAGATTGCTAACGCTGAAACCTGACCCTTGATAGTGCTCAAGGACAGTTTCTGCTCAACCCCCTGTTGCAGAAAAGCCAATATTCGGGCCACCGAGTAAGAACGTGGAGGAAACCCAAGGGATTCACACCACGCGATATAAGACTTCCATGTGCGATGATAGACTTTTCTGGAAGTCGCTTTCCTCACTTTAATTAGAGTAGGAATAACTGAAGCTGACAACCCCTTCTCCTTCAGCACCTGGGTCTTAACAGCCAGGCCGTTAAAGCCATCGATCGTAAATGGTTACGACTAAGCGGAAGATTCCGTGAAACGCGTCAACCGCTGTGCTCCCCCTTTTTCCCCCCCATGTCTCCGACTGTTTTGGTTTCATCTTGGATGATTTTATCTTTTTGCCTGCAAAATAAATTTGGATTTTAACTTTTTGCATCTTCAACCGGTTGTGCGGCTTTTTGTGCTCTTCCATTTGCCATCGATCGTAAAGCAGGATGGAAGATCGGTCCCTGAGACAGCAGATCCTCCCTGAGAGGAAGTCGCCAAGGAGCGTCCGCGACCAGCCTGACCAAGTCAGCGTACCAGGCCAGACGAGGCCAGTCCGGAGCTACCAGGATAACTGGAATTCCCTCCACCTTTATCCTGCGAAGAAGTTTCGGCAGCAATTTGAGAGGAGGAAAGGCATACAGTAGCTGATACTGCCCCCACGGGGCGACCAGCGCGTCTGCGGCGTCTGCTAGAGGATCGCGGGAGCGGGCTACAAACCTCTGCACCTTCCTGTTGAGCCGAGATGCCAACACATCCGGGGTGCCCCAACGAAGGCACAATTGGTGAAATATCTCTGGATGAAGAGACCATTCCCCTTGATCCAGAATCTGACGGCTGAGAAAATCTGCCTGCCAATTTTCCACCCCCGGAATGAATACCGCGGAGAGAGCTGGCACAAATCGTTCCGCCCAACGAAGGATGCCGGCCACTTCTACGGCCGCCAGGACACTCTTGGTGCCCCCCTGGTGATTGACGTAAGCCATTGCCGTGGCATTGTCCGACTGGATCTGCACCGGGCTGCCCCGGAGCTGTTCGGTCCAGTGAATCAGACAAAGTCTGATCGCTCTCAGTTCCAATACATTTATCGGTAACCTGGACTCTTCCAGGGACCAGAGCCCCTGAGCAGATCGTCTGCCGAGAACCCCACCCCACCCGGATAGACTGGCATCCGTGGTGACAATCGTCCAATAGATTGGAAGAAATGTCTTCCCCTGACTAAGCATTGATGACCGAAGCAACCAAACCAGAGATTCCCTGGTCCGTTCGCTCAGACAGATCCGAGGGAATCGGGATTCCGGTTCCATTTGAGAAGAATCTCCTTTTGAAGAATCCAGGTATGAGACTGGGCAAACGGTACTGCCTCGAAGGAGGCCACCATCAGTCCCAGAACCCTCATGCAAGTCCGCAGGGAAGGTCAGTTGACGGTCAATAATAACTGAGTCGCCGACTGAATCTTCCGGAGTTTCTCCGCCAGGAGAAACACTTTTGCCAAGGATGTATCCAAAGTTAGGCCCAGATAGTTCAGTCTCCTGGTGGGGACCAGGGATGATTTCTGCCGGTTCACCAGCCACCCAAACTCTTCCAAAGAGATCACAGTGATCTCCAAGTTTAGCAACAGAGCCTGCGGAGACTCCGCACGGAGTAGAAGGTCGTCTAGGTAGCCTAGAACCGAAATGCCCCGCTGTCGCAACAGTGCCAAAACTGGGGCCAAGACCTTTGTGAAGACCCGGGGAGCAGAGGCGAGACCAAAGGGTAACGCCGCAAACTGATAATGGTTCTCTCCCACGGAAAAGCGAAGAAAACGCTGATGTCCTGCGTAAATGGGAATGTGAAGATAGGCATCCTTGATGTCTATGGATGCCAGAAAATCCCCCTGATGCAGGGAGGCCACTATTGTGCGAATGGACTCCATCTTGAATTTTTGCACCTGGACAAAATGATTGAGTGCTCTCAAGTCCAGAATTGGACGCACCTTGCCCTCTTTTCTGGGTATTGTAAATAGGTTCGAATAGAACCCCTGAAAACGTTCTGTCCAAGGAACGTGGACCACCACTCCTTGTTGCATCAAATCCGTCACTGCCCCCCGCAAAGCTTCTAAGCGGTCCGGGGATAGTCGGATATTGGAAGGGAAGAACCGCACTGGTGGAAGTGATCGAAACTCGATCTTGTATCCTGACCGTATGACCTCTTGAACCCATTTGTCTGGAATCCTGGAGAGCCATGGGTCCGGAAACCGGTGAAGACGTCCCCCCACCCCAGATCTGGGTGGGGGCGCACCTTCAGGCTGTATTGGTCTTATCTTCAGGTCTGGCAGAGCCGGACCTTTGTTTACTCGACCAGCGCCCTTTGAAACCCCCTAGGGGGGCTTTGGAGGACTTCGCCTTATCGCCCGCCCCCGAAGAGCGAAAAAACTTCTTATGAGCAGAAAAGGAAGGTCCCCGTCTGCGATGAGGTCCTTTCCCCTTAGTAGTCTGTGGTAAAAAGGTGCTCTTGCCACCAGTGATACCCTTGATGATCTCATCCAAGGTGGCACCAAACAGGCGATCCCCTTGAAAGGGGAGATTAGCCAAGGCTTTTTTGGA
This sequence comes from Pelophylax lessonae, assembly GCF_965119305.1. Lineage (NCBI taxonomy): Eukaryota > Metazoa > Chordata > Amphibia > Anura > Ranidae > Pelophylax > Pelophylax lessonae. The sequence continues at coordinate 552,176,977 of NC_138770.1, read as the reverse complement.
AGCTTGATCCGCCGACCAGCATTTTAACCAAAACATACGCTGGAGGACCACCGCCGAGATCAATACGCGCCCCATTAATGGAGCGGCGTCCAGGGCGGCGTCACAGACAAACTGTAGCGCTTGTACCATCTGCTCCAGCAAGTCCGATACTGCCGGGGGGAGACTCCTCCCCTCCAGATCTCGGCGTAACAACTTGGTCCACTCTGTCAATGGTAAAGAGAAGGTGACCAGCGCTATGGACTAAAGGTATATGAGGGGGGGGGGGCAAATAAATAAAATAAAATAAAGGTGTAAGCTGCCACCAATCAACCCTTAAGTGCAAGGGTGAAAGTGCAATTTAATATGTGACGATTGGTATCGGCGCTACCTTGCAGTGTATGAAAGTGAAAAGCCGAAAATGTGGGTGAAAATAGTATTAGAGTGTCACCAAATTATTTTGTGAGTGAACTCCTTAAGAAATTAATAAATAAATAAAAGAATAAATAAACAACCAATGTGTTTATTAAATGTAACAAATATCAAATTAATAACTAATATAGTGATGCGTGTACATAATACATTGTATACAATAGTAATAAACGTGAAAGAAAGGGGGGGTTCCCACAACCACAAGTGTTTTATCAGGTATACACTTTCCTGATATATGTGCCACACATGTGATATAGAAGTAAATATGTGCTGCTATATAGAGTCCAAGTTGGCCACTAGGTGGCGTTTACAATACAACCTGTGCAGCGGTATGAGGGGGTCTCTTCTCCGTGGTGGAGGAGCAATTTCGAGCCGATGGTCTGGCGCCCTAAATGCTCACAACGATAGAAGGCCCCATAGTGAATAGTTAATCCATACAATGACGGCAAAAAGGCGCAGTACACTCACTGTTTGGTTACGATGATCAGGATCAGAGTAAAAGTCAGTCCGCGCCGGGATGCTTCCGCGTTCCACGGCTGACAACCGGAAGTGACGTTGAACGTACGAGACTCCGCCCTATGCGTTTCGTCAGAGGGACGTCAACTGGAGCGCCAACTATATTTGATATTTGTTACATTTAATAAACACATTGGTTGTTTATTTATTCTTTTATTTATTTATTAATTTCTTAAGGAGTTCACTCACAAAATAATTTGGTGACACTCTAATACTATTTTCACCCACATTTTCGGCTTTTCACTTTCATACACTGAAAGGTAGCGCCGATACCAATCGTCACATATTAAATTCCACTCTGTCAATGTTTGTGCAACCAGAGCAATGGTGAACACTGGCCTAAAGGCTGACCCTATCAGGGAAAATATAGAGCGGGATATAGATTCCGCTTTACGGTCCACCGGATCCCGAAAAGACGGAGCGTCCTCCACCGGGATAACAGTAGCTTTATTTAGTCTGGAAATCGGTGAATCCACCGACGGTGGTACCGTCCATTTATTAAGGAGGGATTCTTCAAATGGATAGCGTCTAGCAATCCGTTTGGAAATACCAGGGGTTTGTTTTGGACAGACCCATTCTTCCTTAATTATATCTTGAAAACATTTGGGCAAAGGAAACACCTTTGCCATCTTGGTAGGCTTGCGGGTACCAAAAGCAATTTCAGTATCAACTGCTTCCGTAGGTATAAGCTCAAGTCTTAAAGTTTCCCGCACAGACACAATCAGTGCATCTACCAGCGCTTCATCTTGCGCTATAGCGGAGGCAGAAATGTCTTCCTCGCTACCCGAGTAGATGGGATATGAGGCACTAGCCCCAGAAGAGGGACCTGCAGCCGCCGCAACAGGCTCAGAATCTGTATCTGAAGTGTCAGACGAAATAGGGGTAGGCGGGGGTCGCTTTTTCGCCCCCCGTCTCTGACAGGCCACCTCCACCCGGGATACAAAAGACTCCAAAACCGCTGACAATGCATCAATAGTAAGTGGAGAACTGGAGGGTCCTGCGGCCACCTCCAGGGGATCAGGTGGGGATACATGTGTGGCAGGGTCCATGATAAATCCAGGAACACCTGTCAGTAAACAAGGATTGCAAAAGAAAAAAACTTTTTTTTTTGTACGAAATCCCCCAGCGCAACAGCGCCCCTCAGTGCCACCTGCTTCGGACCCCCACAGAGAGAGAGAGAGAGAGAGTGACCCCAAGGGCTCACCACCTGATGCACAGAAGCTTCTACCGAACTGCTCTCAACGCTGTCCTTACAGAACAGGAAGTCTTATGGATCGATTTACCAGGGTAAAAGAGGCGGCTACGCCCCTTTACTCGTCTTCCGGCACTCCCACCACTGCTCCTCGAGGCAGCTGGGTGTATCCAAGATGGCCGCCGCCATACAGGAGACATTAGGCTACGCCAAAATGGCGGCCCCACGCGGCCCACGGAAGGGTGGCGGGTCCGTGCGGCCCACGGAAGGATGGCGGCTCCGTGCGGCTGCATCTCTAATAGAGGACTCCCTGTGGTAGGTGCCTGATAGTATCACCCCTCTGCACGACTGTTTCAACAGTGACGCCAGCGGCGCCCTGTCTCCATCCTTGACCGACATAGTCATGGATTCCTTAGTCCTTTTACAATGCAGCCTTGCAACGACAGACTCATATAGATTGTCAGCTCCCAAACCAAGCCTCCTGGAGTGGTACCTTACTCACCAACTAGCAAGGGGGAGATATGTGAAGTGTGTCACTGGATAGAGGGGAACCCGGGATCATTAGGGTCCGACCATCCACAGAGGGGCCCGCATCCATCCCAAAACTCAACAGGGGGAGAGGGGGAACATTCTACTCACCATACCGGAACAGGCGGGCATCCACTCTTAACAGAACCCCTCTCCACCGAGGTGGGGGGGCTGTCGACCAATACGGACGCCGCGACAGTTTTTGACTGGTCGTAGGCGACCTGGCGAGACGTTTAACTCGCAGGGCCAGTCCCCGTCCAGTGGGACTATGTCGCGGCCGACCCAGCGCGGAGCTAGGGCCTGCACGCGCTCGTAGGCCGGCTGGGGTGACCACTGGATCTCAACATCCAGCCCGTCGCCCAGCTCCAGCATAATTGCTTGAAGATCTCACAGGAACAAAAACTGGAGAGAAAAAGCTAACTAAAAAAGATTTATCTAAAAAAGCTTGCCAGGACCAGAGATCCCAGCAAAGAACTTAGGTCCTTACTCCTGACTAGGCAGAAAAAAACTGACATCCTGTAGCAGGGAGAGAGAGGATATACCCTCTGGGACTGCCCCTAAGGTGTGGCCAGAACGTTTTTCCTGCCTAGTGTCCTACTCCTGAAGGGGGCAGTATAACCCTACTGATATTAATCAAAGAGGACTGCGTCTGTCAATGAGCGACAGAGAAAATATATTTGGTGTGTAAAGTGTGACCTTAAGGACTAAAATTGTACTTCTATCCTTAAAATCGTGAGCAATTTTGAACTTTTATCATTGAGGCTTTTGTCACTGACTTTTTATCACTGACTTTTTAAAAACAAAAAATGTTGGTGCCTTTTTAGCACACAAACCGCCCCCCCCCCCCTTCTCCTGTCTGTGACACAGGTAATTGCAAAAGGGAGTGTAAAGAGTTGTATTGTCATACAAACTGACTGAGCTGGGTGAACTTGAAGAGGGAAGTACTAAAGAATCATATGCAGATGTATATTAACTATCAGTTTTGCTTTTGTAGAGAAAAACAGTTTTTGAAGAATGTTCCAAATGGGTGAAAAAAAATGGTGACGTATAAGTTCTTGTAGCCAAATGGGAAATTACTAATGTTTATTTTTGAGCTGCTCATTTTTTAACCATGGTGAACAATAATAATTTTTTCTTTAAGTTTATGGTATACCATAGCATAACAAAAATATAGAAATCCACGTGGTAATAATTAATTTGACGTCAACAATTTTTGGTATTAGAGAAGTGCACTGTTAGGAAGGAAAATGTTTGACATGCTTACTGTATGCGAAATTCCTCTAACCGTTGGTTTATTTTTAGGAGGAAAAGTAAAATGTTTCATTACTAAATTTTTTCTTGATGCTTGTTTCTCAGATAAATTTAATTTGAGACGTTCAGCAACGAAGGACGATCACAGCCTTCAACGACAACTTAACCTTATGGGAGTATTGTTTACAAATTATTTTTTTTTCTGATTGATTAGACTGTTTTTATGGGTGTTAGAAAGTTCTAATTTATTGGGTGTCAGATATTTGATGTGTTCTAATTTGACATATATGAGCTCTGGCATTAATGAGGTGCTAAGCCTTAGATAATTAAGCATCTCTGGTCTTATAAAGTTTTCTTTTATTATATTGTGAAAAAAAAAATAGGATGGAATTGGATAACTTGGTGATAGTGTGCTAAGAATTATAATGAATTTATGCCAGCGTTACTACTTTGATATTGTTAAAGATTTCAAATTTTAAGACAAGGTAACCTCCTGTGGTGAATTCAATTAGTTGCATGGCCAGCCAAGCCATCTTTTTTCATTCTAAGGTGACTCATTGCCCCAGGCTTTGCATATAAATGGTCCTTGAAGTCGGACCCTGTGTCTCCAAGGCTATTTGGTTTCAATTTCCTGCTCGGTGTCACTGAGCAAACTGTGCAATCTCTTATAAATTTGTGTTTGCATGGGTGCTCACTTCTAGCTGTTTTGTGTGTCTCTGTGTGTCCATGTACACAAGACAGCTTGAATTTTACTCCCTGCTGTTCAGTGATCACAGCGTCTTGGCCATGCAAGGGATTCTCAGTTGTATATTGGCCTTTGGTTCTGGGTATCTGCCTGCTTGAGTGAGTAAGAGGACTGCAAGTTAACCCATCTCCACCTTTGGAGAATACAAGGCAGTTCAACCCCTCCAAGGGCCCTCACCATTGTTGCATGTGTGGACATGCTGTGTTCTCCCAAAATAGTGCCATTAGGTATCCTTCCTGTCTTGAAGCTGCCTGCCTTCCTGTAGGACCCAAACCCCAGTGCTGCGAGTGGTTCTTACTGGCATTTATTTTGCTGTCTGCCTGTGGGACCGGAGGCCCAGTGCCGCAGTGTACTCCTGCCATTCTTGTAAAACTTGTATTCTTGTCTCTGTACTTATCTGCTATTTTTGCTAAAGTCAGAATGACTCCAGGCCCTTCCCAACCCCATGAATCCATTAATTCTCATATCTAGAGATTTTGCAAGAGGAATATGTGGCAGAATTAATGGAAAAATTAAACAGTGATTATGGTGATATTTCGCTCTCGTTTCGTTTGCCAACAGGTGCACCAACCCACCCATTCAAGCCTGGAGACAGAGTCCTGGTGAAGGCCCTCCATAAGCTGACATCGCTAGACCCACCCTACGGACCTCCTGCGACAGTTCAAGCAGTGACCAGAACAGCGGTATTGACAGAAGACTCCCCGGTTTGGATCCACGCATCGCGACTGAAGGAAGCCCTACCCCTGGACCCCACGACTGCGTACCGGAGATTGTGACGAGCACCAGACAAATTCCAGTTGGATCCAGACAGACGCATTGGTACAATGCCAACGGACACCCCTACTCCTGGAAGACTTCCTATTCGTACAGCAGTGGTACTTTTTGTAGCAAGCTCAACACTAGTAGCCACTGTCTGGTTACTTGCAACATGTGCTCACCACCCAGAGAACCTCTCCTCATTTTGCCCTTCCTCACCCCAGGAAAGGAGAGAGACACGAGACATTCATGTCTCCACTTTACAGTTGAAGTCAAGTCTATTGGACACAAAAGTCATTGTTTAACATTGTAGCCACCAGGGATTTAGTCTGACCGCTCTGGTGATACGAGGGTCGAAAGGGAATTTTTTCCTCTCATTGAACGGGAGGTTTATTTTTGCCCTTTCCTGGCAAAGGCTTTAGGAGATGGTGGAGATTCACATGCTATAGTCAACAGGTGGTATGTGCTGCCATGGTCTATTTGTAGTGACTTTATTGCCATAATATGGAGTTTGGATTTTTCAGGCCATGGATTCTTGCAAGCTATGGCCCTCCCCATTGAACATGTCTGTTTTTGATTTGATAGAATTCTAAGAAGTTATATCCCTATGTGCACACAACCAGTCACCAGCCTACATACACTTTAGAATATAATGTCACCTGTTTTGTGCAAGTCAGTTACCAATAATATGACATGCACTCATACAATAACACAACCCAGGTATGTCAAGAATGTCCAGCTCATTTATAGTTGGACATATATCCCAGGAGGGCACATAGTGCTATTCACAGACTCTAGGTGATCCCACCCTTATGAATAAGGTTGGGATCAAAGGTTGGGTTGAAAGATTGTATTAACGTGCCTTATTATATTTCATAATATATTTCAGCTCATGCCCACTTTCCAATGGAACGTGGGCCCCTTGCAATTACCTATTAACGAGCCAGACTACACTTGACAGTTGGATATTTTGCATATAGACAACAAGAGATTGATAGGAGTTGACATGTTAAACACCTTTCTATTCATTCATTTGGACACCTGGCAGTTGGATATTTTGCATATAGACGACAAGACATTGATAGGAGTTGACATGTTAAACACCTTTCCATTCATTCATTAACACATCAGATAGCTGAACACAGACGGATCGGCTCTCCCACAAAACACAATCTCCGACACAAGACACCTCATATTGACACAGATGTATAGGGAACACAAGGACCCTTTAATGTATTGTTTTCTGTGAGATATGTTCTAGTGTTAAATTGACTCATGAATTGTAACCAGTTTCAAGCAGTTTTTGCCGCCCAAATATCCTTTAAATGTGTGAGCGAAACTTGAAATAAACAGATGTGTCTACGCCTTGCTTAAGTGCTCTGTGTCCTCGCATCTCCCGGCTGGAAGAGAGAGAATTCACTATACAGGGGGGTTAGCAACTGAAGGGCCGTATATCATCTTGTAAATTGCCTCCTGACCAGATTTGAGCTAACATGGTCTTCCTCTGAATCAACTGTGGGTTTAAGGTTCCAAGAAAGGAAGGTTTACTTATTTATTTTTGTCGTTTGGTTAAACCTGATGGACATATGACTTTTTTCAACCTTGTGATGTAAGCATGGCCAGGAAAAATCGCAAAAAAAATAAAAATAAAGTTGCAATATAAATGGTGAATAAAACACTTTGTTTTATCAACAAGGAACATGTTAGTCCCTGGGGTTGGTTTACTAAAGGCAAATAGACTGTGCACTTTGTAAGTGCCGGTGCGCTCATTTTCCTCAGAGTTTAGTGCATGTGGTAAAACTCTACTGGTTTCCATCATCCAAACATGTGCAAGCAAAGATGCTGTTTTTCTATTTTATTTGCACCTGATTGGGTATTTTTTTACAAAGTGAAGCTTCAACAAATTCACTAAGTTCTGGAGCACAACTGCTCCTGCAAAGTGCATAGTCTATTTTCCTTTAGTAAATCAACCCCATAGTCTTCAAACCTTTTTTTTTTTTCATTTTTTTGCGTTAGGAACAAACTTTCTCTACAGATACAGTTCCCTTCTTTCATGAATAAAATATAGCAGAAAAGATTTATATAAACTGTGACAGAAGCACTGGAACGGCTTGTTTGGCTAGGTAATGATGATATATGCACCCAAAAAAACTGGAGTAATCAAGAGCTTTTGAACCACTGCTGTGATTGTTTAGGATATAGCAGGTGGTCGCTTTTACAGCAGTCTCCATCAATCTCACATCCTCAAGTATTATTCATGGGAACTATTTGACCCATTCTTTTACTTAATCTGCACAAAAAAATGTCTTTACAAATGGATAGGGTGTTGTCCTACGCTGTGCACTTTCAGAAGGGCACCAATCATGTCTGTTGCTGTAAGGGCAAATGTGGCTGTCGGGTGGGCTGATCATTTGTTGCTTCCCACACGTCTTTGTACCTGGTGGTTTTATTAAAACCTGATGGAACGCTTTTGTCTAATAATGCCCAGAGGTGTATCTTCTGGTCATGTTGTATGTCTAGTCTTAACGTTTTTGTAAACCCTCACCTTGTAAAACAACCAATTCAGTTTATAAAAAAAAAAAAGAAAGGCAAAACATTTTTGTATAAATATATAAAAAAAAAAAAAAATATATATATATATACCTTTTTTTATAAGTGATCACATATCCTCTGTTCTCAGTTGCATAAGAGCTGGGGAGGAGAAACTGCAGCACACTGATCTTCCTAATGCAAGACTGTGCAGGGGGATGTGTCAGGTCAAGTCTGATCTTTGGAGCAAAGCAGACTGAGCTCCCATCAAAGCTAGAGAACTGACCACCATGTGTTCCCATGCTTTGCGTGGTCAGTTTTTAATAGGAAAGCCCAAGGACTGGCAGGAACACCAGGGATTTCACACAAAGGAAGCAGTTCAAGGAGAACAGGATACTTTTTCATACAAGTACATGGTACAGCAGGCACATATCAGGAATATGAACTGTTGGGATAACAAATGCTTTAGGCTCTGAAGAACTCACTCCCCACTAGAATATATTTATTATTCTCCACCTCTACATGACTTCACTAAACAATTGCTAGTTTAGAAAACCCTTGTACCTATGGAAACACTATCAAGCTTTTTCTTACTGCCTCCTACAGACTACTATATCTACCACTATATCAAACTCATAAAAGTTGTTCTCAACATTATTATTGGGTATCTACTATCCATCCTCTTGGACAATCTATTGAAGAGGCCAACATAGAACTAGTCCAATATCACAAATATATATTTTTTTTATCTGGTATAGTTAGCTGCCCCCACTTGATGACAATATGGAAAATCTGTTTTGGATATGTTTGCTGACCACGTTGATTTCTTTATGTATATGTTCAGTGTTTTAACATTATTATCAAAGAAAAAAAGGTACAAAACCTTTACAACTATTACAGATCAAAAATACTGGTATTTCTCAGACTTCGCCTATTTTACCACTTGCCAACCGCCGCAAGTACATATACTGCGGCGGTCAGCCCCGTGCAGGCAAAATGACGTATGGGTACGTCACTCGCCTGCGGGCATCCCAGCGCGAGTGACCGGTGGCTCCGATGTCCCACTGGAGAGGGAGAAAGGCAGGCTGCTGATGTAAACAAAGCCGCCTGTCATTCTCCCTGATGTAACAGCAGAGATCATATGATCCTGCTATGTAGGATCATATGTCTCTGTGGTTACATCAAAAGCCACACCCCTTTACAGTTAGAAGCATGCCCCCAGGGACACACTTAACCCCTTGCTCTCTAATAAAGTTAACCCCTTCCCTGCCAGTGTCATTTTTACAGTAACAGTGCATATGTATAGCACTGATTACTGTAGTAATGTCCCTGGTCCCCCCAAAAGTGTCAAAAATGTCAGTCAAGGGTCCGATCTGTCCGCCACAAAGTCACAGTCCCGCAAAAAAAAATCACAGATCGCCGCCATTACTAGTTAAAAAAAAAACACAATAAAAATGACATAAATCTTTCCCGTAGTAAACACAATAACTTTTGCTCAAACCAATCAAAATATGTTTATTGCGATTTTTTTCACCAAAAATATGTAGCGGAAAACAAATTGGCCTAAAATATTAAAAAATTTAGATTTTTACATTTTTTTGGGGTGGGATTTCATATAAAAAAATGTGAAAAATATTGTTATTTTTTCAAAATTGTCGCTCTTTTTTTGTTTATAGCGCAAAAAGTAAAAATCTCACAGGTGATCAAATACCACCAAAAGAAAGCTCTGTTTGTGGGGAAAAAAAGGACATCAACTTGACAAAGCTACATTGTAGCGAAACATGTAGTTGTGGCAACGGGAGGCTCCAGAGAAGCGAGCACATCATTTCCTCCGCTCCCCCCGGCTTTCGGGTTGTCTCTTCGGCTGACTCTCAGCGGACTTCCGGCTCCCTTTGGTGAAGTCATCTGCATGCGGCTCCCGGTGCTTACGACGGGCACTGCGGGAGCACAACGCATCGGCTCCGGTTCAGGGATGCGGCCGCACACTGGACCGTGCGAGCCACCACCATTTTTTTCAACCTGAGAGCACTACCTCCCTTCTATCGGTCACAAAGGTACCATGTTCCCATGACACACATCAGGGATCCCTGCAGTATAGCCAGGAGACACAGAGGCTTCAAGGATCGGTAGGATTACATGCTAAATTGTTTTAACCAATTATGGACATACCTAATAAACTTTCATAAGATTGTACATTTGAGCTTCCATTGGGGTTATTTACCATAATGATGCACACTAGAGCGCCATCCTATTTTTTATTCCTATCTATCTATACACCATCCTGTGTCTAGGATTGGGCGAGCAGGGGTGCATTAAATACATTTCCTATTACAATTGTGCACTCTTCATACAAGGACATCATAGGATCTTGTCTTGGATCAGCGCCAGAACTCTTTTTTGTGTTAACAGTTATCATATAACCTACATTTAGACCTAGATTAATTCCACAAAACATAGTCACCTTGGAATTTTGCAACTCCCATCAGAACAACTAACGGGTTCCTCAGGAAGGGTCCTTTCTCCTAATAACACCTACTTTACACACATCTTCTTTATTCTCACTGAAAGAGTGGAACATTTATATACAGTGCCTTGAAAAAGTATTCACACCCCTTGAAATTTTCCACATTTTGGCATGCCACAACCAAAAACGTAAATATATTTTAAACAGATTGTACGTGATAGACCAACACAAAGTTGCACATACTGTCCATGATGCTCCAATCCAGCTTTGTTTTTGTTAGACTTGTTTTCGATGTACTTTTTTTGAAATACCACAACTCAACACCAGTTCAGTCTTAGTCACCTTTTTATAAAAATCAAATTTTATACTGTGGGGGGTTATTTACTTAACCACTTTACGTCTGCCCGCCGCAATTATACTACGGCGGGCAGCCGCTCCTGCACAAACTGCCGTAGCTATACGTCGGTCGCCTGCGATTGCTCCCCACTGAGAGAGAAGGACGGGCAGCTGTTGTGAATAAAGCTGACCGTTCTTCTCCCTGGAATGATCACAGAGCCCCTGTGATGCTTCTATATAGGATCACAGGTCTCTATGATTATTTCACAAGCCACGCCCCCACAGTTAGAATCACTCCCCTAGGCTTACATTTAACCCCTTGATAACCCACAATGTTAACCCCTTCCCTGCCAGTGTCAATATTTCAGTAACAGTGCATATTTTTAGCACTGATTATTGTAGTAATGTCACTGGTCCCCCCTAAAGTGTCAAAAATGTCAGTCAGGGGTCTGATCTGTCCGCTGCAATGTCGCAGTCCCGCAAAAAAACGCAGATCACCGCCATTACTAGTAAAAAAGAAAAAAAAAAACAATAAAAATGACATAAATCTTTCCCGTAGTTAGAAGACGCAATAACTTTTGCGCAAACCAATCAAAATATGCTTATTTAGATTTTTTTTACCAAAAACATGTAGCAGAAAACAAATTGGCCTAAAATGTTAAAAAATTTTGATTTTTAATTTTTTTTTTGGGAATGTTATATAGCAGAATGTGAAAAAAATATTTTTTTTTTTTCAGAATTGTCGCTCTTTTTTTGTTTATAGCGCAAAAAATAAAAATCGCAGGGGTGATCAAATACCACCAAAAGAAAGCTCTATTTGTGGGAAAAAAGGACATCAATTATATTTAGGTACAGCGTCGCACGACCGCGCAATTGTCCATTAACCGGTTGCCGACCGCCACAAGTACATATACTGCGGCGGTCAGCCCCGGCCAGGCAAAGTGACGTACCGGTACGTCACTAGCCTGTCACTTCCTTGTGAGCCAATAGCGAGCGAGCGCGCGCCTGCGGAGGTGCGCGCCTGCCCCGGCTCGTTCCCTGGGAAGTCCGTGCGTGTGACCGGTGGACCCGATGTCCACCGGTCACTCGCGATCGTCCGCCGTGAAGGGAGAAAGGCAGGCGGCTGATGTAAACAAGCCGCCTGTCATTCTCCCCTGTGTAGGAATGGTGATCATACGGTTCTACTATGTAGGACCGTTGATCACTGTTCCTACACCAGTAGCCATGTCCAATCACAGTAAGAAGAACGCCCCTAGGGACACACTTAACCCTCCTTCCCCAATAAAGTTAACCCCTTCCCTGCCAGTGTAATTTTGCAGTAACAGTGCATATGTATAGCACTGATTACTGCAGTAATGTCACTGGTAACCCCAAAAGTGTCAAAAATGTCAGTCAAGGGTCCGATCTGTCCGCCGCAATGTCGCAGTACCGCAAAAAAATCGCAGATAGCCGCCATTACGCGTTAAAAAAAACCCCACCAAAAATGACAGAAATCTTTCCCTTAGTTAGTGAACGCAATAACTTTTGCGCAAACCAATCAAAATACGCTTTTTGCGATTTTTTTACCAAACATATGTAGCAGAAAACAAATTGGCCAAAAATGTTAAAAAATTTTGATTTTTACTTTTTTTTTTTTGGAAATTTCATATAAAGAATTGTGAAAAATATTGTTATTTTTGCAAAATTTACGCTCTTTTTTTGTTTATAGCGCAAAAAGTAAAAATCGCACAGGTGATCAAATACCACCAAAAGAAAGCTCTGTTTGTGGGAAAAAAAAGGACATCAAATTTGTTTAGGTACAGCGTTGCACAACCGCGCAATTGTCCGTTAAAGTCACACAGTGCCGAATCGCAAAAAAAACCCTGGTCGGAATGGGGGTAAAATCTTCCGGGGCTTAAGTGGTTAAAGTAACGCGGTCCCAAATCGCAAAATATGGCCTGGTCATTAAGGGGCAAATCCTTTAAACTGGGGAGCACAAAATCTGGTGCAGCTCTGCAGCCAATCAGCTTCCAGGGTGTATTGTCAAAGCCTAATTGAACAAGCTGAAGTTAGAAGCTGATTGGCTATCATGCTAAGCTGCACCAGATTCTTAGTGCCACAGTTTCAGTAAATCTCCCCCTATGTAACAACCTCTGTAACCCAACACAATGATTTATGTGGTATAGATAGGGGGTTTATCACAAAAAATTTAGTTTTATGTATCTAGCAGGATGCATAAGACTACCATCACTGGGGCCTGCACACCACTGTCACTTTCCCGCTAAAAAACTATAAGTAATAGAAATTTTTAATGTGGGCTGAAACACTAAAACCCACAAGCTGTTAAATAAAATAAACAGGAAGATAAATCAAACTCTCTCAGAGGAGTTAAATATTTGTTAATCACATAAGACGAAATGCACAAACTAAATTCGCTACTGTACCCAGTTGAGATACCATAAATTGGTAGGAGTAGATAACAACAAGCAAATATTTATTTTACCCTTAATGAGGTGTTAGGTTTTGTAAATCTATTTTAAGTAAGACATTCCAGTTTCCTTCAGATGTAAATTCACATGAAACGCCTGTGATAATTGCAAAAGCAAGCTCTCTTTAATGGTCATTAAAATTTGTGCCATCTTCCTAGCTTAGTAGTAACATCTAAAAGAAAATGTAGAACGCTTTCCCTTTCCTGCTTATTAAATTCATTGTGAGATAGAAATGCCATTACGGCATGCAATTACCCAGAATACCTCTCTCACTAATATCTACAATGTGAAATGACAATGCAGTGGACACAGGAGCGATGAGACAGCTTTGCTTGTATTTTTCCCATTCTAATTAAGTGGTCATTCCTACTGGCAAATAAACTTGCTGTTTTTTTTTACAATACAGATGTGGCTAGTTATTAACACCAACAGGGATATGGTAATAATGGATTGTGGAACGTTTAAAGAATGCTGATCCTGCAACTGTGAAGTGCTGAAGGGAAACATTCTATTGTGTTAGGTATGCAATTATATGGAAAGTGGTGACCAACTGCTACACTGCATTGTCTTCAATAGCAGCATTGTTTGGTATTTTGCTTGCTAATAAATTATCAGTTATTAAAAAAAGTACTGCTGTGAAATGTCCTTTTGACAGGCAGTGATGGCACTTATTTTCAGTTCTATAACATCATTTCTTCAAACACTTCAGTGACATACACATTTCTTCACAGGGCATTGGTGTAGGTTTTTTTTTTTTATAAATTCAGTATGGGAGATGTTTATTGAACTGCTGTAAAAAGAAATAGACAATAATTAAGCTGCTGCCTATGGAAACCAGGCCAGATTTATCTGTCAAATTAATTATCAAAACTGTCGGGTAACAGATAAGTGTCTGTGCTTGATAAAGTCATACTCAGCTTTGTATAGACAGGATCATAGCAAACCTTGTCTTACAAAGCTGTTGCACTTGAAAACTTTTTTATGGCACAACGGGTACGACTTTATCAAGCAAAAATACTTTAATTTTTAGTTTAAATTGGCTAAATCAGTGTTTCTCAAACTGTGTGCCGCGGCACGGGGAGAATTGTAGGTGTGCCACAGGAATTCAGTGGCGTTGGATAGGGGGGGGGGGGGTTTCTCGTAGTCAGTGGCGTCGGGAGGGGTGATCTGACCCAGGCTATAGCCCTTGAGTGGGCCCCCAAAATGCCCCGGGTCTAGTAGTGCTTGTTTTGCATTATTAGCCAAGAGTCCAGGGCGGCAGGCCGATCATCGGCTGGCCTCTACTGCAGCCGCTACACTGGTTGCTAGGATTTCCTGTCACCTGGCATGTAGCAACCAGTGACGTCACAACTACACAAGGAGAGAGCAAGGAAAGGCCCCAGCATTCTAAGCAAAGGAGGATTTAAATTCCTCCTCTGCCGTTCCGAGCCTGGTGACTCAATTTTGGCTCCAGCTCCACCCATCTCCCTCTACTTTCTCCAGCGCCACGCGACTCAGAGCCTGAGCATGAGGGAAGGGAGCATGAGCACCGCACATCTGGGAGAGGAGCCTGTCCAGTGTCCACCTGCACCTGCCTGAGTCTGAGGTGAGGAAGCCTCGCTGGCCTGTGTGAATGCTGCTGGGGATGGAGGAGTTAACAGCGCTTGTCCCAACTCTCCCCCATTCTGCCCTCTACTGTGGGGGGTCATGTCCAGGCTTTGGGATAAGCTGTACAATCTATAGATGTGTGAGACGATTTCAGAAAGTGCTGATGGAAATGGAATGAAATATATTTTTAGGATATGACTGGCTGTGATTTGATTTTTCGATTATCTGTATGGGTTTCCCCACATCCAATTCGCATGACAGGAGAGTGTGACTGGCTCTCAATGAAGCCGGTTCACACAGCTCCGGAGCGGGAGCGGTCCGCATTGGAAAAGGGCCCTGTGCATATTTAAGGTGCAAATTCAGGCAACAATTTGCACCTGAATTGTTGAACAGGGATGCACTGGACCCTCTGCTGTGACCTGAGGCTGCATCAGTGTGAACCCAGCTTTATACTTGATGCTCATTGGAGAGATCTACGTCTTACTCAGCAGCAGATGTGTAAGACCTATGCATAGACTCCACTGCTTCCACATAGAAAGAAAAAGGCCTTGTCTGCTGCATGTTGGGAGGAAACAGGCATTTTTGTGACCCTCTCCAGCTGGCCATATGACACATCTCTAAAAGGGATGTAACACTGTAAGTGGGTTGAATAATGCTGGCTATCAGTCAGACTGAAGCATAGTATTAATGCAAAGTTTTTTCTCCAACTTTACTATTGCTAGGTAATTGTTTTATTTCTTTACAACCTCTTACTAGTATTGGGTGAACAGTTCGGTCCAAGCATTAGTTGAGACCGAACATTGGCTGTTCGCCTGTGTGGCGAACATCTGAATTGTCAGGTTGTTCGACTATTTGTTCGGCCCGCCGAACCCCTCACAATGTACTGTGCCACTGCACAGTTCATTGGAATCCCTGATTGGCTGAAGCAATGAAAGCTTTGCCCAATCAGGGCACAAAGCACTGTCAGAGCCATGATTGGACACTGTCATGATGACTCTATCCAATCATGGCTCATTGCTCTTAGCCCCACCCCACACTATAAAAATATTCTTCCCATTGCAGCCATTTGCAGTGTGATATTGGTGTGAAGAGAGATAGAACAGGGCTCTGTTCAGTGCTACTAGCGGGTTAGTGTGCTATAGTGGGCTATTGTGATTCTATTGTAAGTGTAAAGTATCAGTTTGGTGTGAATATAGTGATAGTGCAGCATGAGTGTAGTGCGACCATTCATTTTTACTTTAGTGTCAGTTTAGTGTGAATATAGTAATATTGCAGCGTGAGTGTAGTGCGACCATTCATTTTTACCAGTTTCATTTACTGTGTCACTTTATTGTGTCAGGGTAGGTTTACTGCAGTATATTGCAGTATGTCAATGTAGAGTGTCAGGGCAGTGATACTGCATTGTATTGTGGTGCATCAGGGTACTTTTACTGCAGTATATTGTAGTGCGTTAGTGCACGTTTACTGTAGTATAGTTAAGTGCATTACTACAGGTTCACTGCGGTATATTGCAGCGCGTTAGTGCATGTTTATTGCAGTAAATTGCAGTACGTTAGTGCATGGTTACTGCAGTATAATGAAGTGCGTTAGTGCACGTTTACTGCAGTACATTGCAGTGCGTTAGTGTACATCTACTGTGCTATATGGCAGTGCGTTAGTGCAGGTTTACTGCAGTATAGTTATATGCATTAGTGCACATTTACCGCAGTAAACTGCAGTGCAATAATGCCTCTAACCTCATGTCTGCCCTTAGACATGGAAAGTTGACACATGTGCATGCCTGGCACATGTCCTCAATTTGGTGGTGCAGCGTTTCTTAAATAGGTACCCAGGGCTAAAAGGTCTGCTATAGCAGGCCAGAACAGTCTGTAGCAATTTCAGGCAGTCATACACAACCAGTGCTCAGTCGGCTGAAATTCAGCAGGAATTCCACCTGCCTGTAAACCGCCTGATTTGTGACGTGCCCACCAGGTGGAACTCGACTTTGGCAATGCTGCAGTGGCTGCACATGCAGAAGAGGGCCGTCAATGAGTACTTGTGTGAGTATGGCACGACAGACTCAGGCCAGCTCAGCTTTTTTCCCCCATGCTAATGGCTGCTGATAAAGGATGCATGCACTGTACTGTCAGCATTTGAGGAGGCAACAAGGATGGTGAGCCATGACAAGGCATGCATCAGTGACACAATCCCTGTTGTGTTCCTGCTGGAGCAGACTCTGCGTGGCATTATGTACAGGGTACTCGAGGCAGAGCAGTAGGAGGAAGAGGAGGACTTCTTTTCCTCTCAAGGCCCGCTTTATGCACCATTCTTGCAATGTCACAGATCACACAAGAGAAGAGGGAGGAGGGGGAGGATCCTGGCAATTTTGGAGGTATTGAAGCTGTCAGGGAAGGCATGTTCATAGTATGCAAGAGAAATGGCCGCACACCAGGCAATAGCTTACGATGAAAAGCTTTATTGAACAAGGATGCAAGGTACAGCAAAATGGATGGTAGACATGTTTCACACTATTTACAGCGTGCTTGTTCACTAGTGAACAAGCACGCTGTGAGTCATGTGAAACATGTCTACCATCCATTTTGCTGTACCTTGCATCCTTGTTCAATAAAGCCTTTCATCATGAGCTATTGCCTGGTGTGCGGCCATTTCTCTTGTATTCTGTCTGCGGTGGCGATCTGAGGTCCTGCACCCAAGGCTGACTGTGAAGTTCCAAACTGCCTGAGCGGTGTACATCTCTTTCTATGTTCATAGTAGATGGAGTTCCACAGCACACATGCGCATGCGCAGACCAGAAACTGGCCAGGCAGATATTCATAGTCGTGGGCTAGGGAGCGCGCACAGGTGCACTTGCGCATCAGTGCGCGCACCCGTCAATGCTGGTGCCAAGTGGGCTATTCAAACAGGCTTCTGTATGGATTCATTGCTGTTTGGTCTGCTGCTTTTGTGTGTTGTTTCTGATTCCATGTGACCTCTGATCTTGATCCGGCTTACCCCTAACCTATGATTGTCTACTACATACCCTGACATTGACTTGTCTATTGGATTCCCCTTCTGCTCCTGATTCTGTTTGATTGATCTCCTGGTACCGACTTGGCTTGTGATCCGACTTTTCTGCTGTCTGCCCTTTATGTATGATCTGCCTGACCATTACCAACCCGGCTTGTCTGACCCTGCATCTTGCTTATCCAGCCAGCTACAGCTATTAGTCTAGCAAGTCCTCATATGGTTCCTGCTTCCAGCTGCCTTCTACAGTCTGCCAAGGTCCATGCCAGCTCTACTACTACCAGCCAGCTTGCTGCCAAATCCATCTGCTGACTGCTGCCACGCATACTACTGGACTAATTACAGGCACGCCTACGTCACTGAGCTCCAGTGACCACTGTCTCATTATCAGTGGCCCCCGAGACGGAGCTGTATGAGAGGCCCTCCTCTACACGTCAGGCTGACCAACCAGGTATTTGACAGAAGCAAAGGAAGACAAACGTCAATCCTTAAGAGATTGCTTTCCATCCCCAGAACCCTTGGGAGTAGTATGTTGCTGGGAGGAGGCAGTTCCAGATACTGTAATCCTCAGTGACCCCGAGGAGTCTGCTTCTCATGACTCCA
Source organism: Pelophylax lessonae (assembly GCF_965119305.1). NCBI lineage: Eukaryota > Metazoa > Chordata > Amphibia > Anura > Ranidae > Pelophylax > Pelophylax lessonae. The sequence goes on along the minus strand of NC_138770.1, from coordinate 552,158,591 downwards.
AAAACTTGTGGTGCATGGGCTCCCTCATTCTCCAAAGCCTGCGGAAGGACCCGAGAATTTGGGGCATCAAGGCGAATGATCACCATTGGTTGGCAACCCTCCTTGACCACCGTTACAAGTTGAAAGTCTCAGAACTCATCCTGTCTTCACAGAAGGAGCAGAGGATAAAATATCTTAAGGACACCTTAAAGAGGAGTTTATGTAATGCCTTTCCAGATTCTGGTAGGGTAAAATCTCATGGAAAACATAATTTTAAGGTCTCTGTCGGTCAGGAGAGGAGCGGTGGAGAAGGGGGCCGTCTCGGTGATGCATTTCAACATTTTTTTTAGTCTTTAGTGCCCAGGGTTGTTAGCGTCCACATACCATCGGCCGTGTCTGCATCATATGGTGGGAGATTATCTAAGGGCAAAAACAGACATGGAGAGCTTTCCAGTTGACGATCCACTGGGTCACTGGGTCAGGGGAATAGACCACTGGCCAGAACTTTCCCAGTATGCAATTGAGCTGCTGGCCTGCCCTGCATCCAGCGTGCTTTCCAAACACGCATTCAGTGCTGCTTGAGGTTTGTGAAAGATAAAAGAGCGCGTCAATCCACAAATTCTGTGGACTGGCTGACATTTATCAAAACAAATCAATCCTGGATTAACAGCAACTATGAAGCTCCTGATGCCGATGTGAAATTTTTTGGTGTAGGTTTCATGGGTACAATTAACACCCAAGGACCAATTTTTGCATACCTGTCTGACAGGTGCATATCATTTAATTTTTTGACGGCAAGGCCAGTTCTTGCTTTCATCAAGAATACCTCTACAGGGTTATGGTGTAAAGGAACCACCAACCCCCAAAGCCCAATTTTCCACACCTGTTACTTTTGTCCAAAGTCTGCGAAAGAGACACTAGAATTTATCCACAGAAAACTCTAATCTTGTTCCGAGTGCACTAAATAGTGGCCTCATCATACAGACTGGTTCCCCAAGCCATTGTTTATAAAATAAAGAGAGCTTGCAGGGAAAATGTCAATTTTTTGTCTTTATAAATGTCATTTTTGCTGCAGCAGGTTCTATACACCGTACAGATGCGCCACTTTACAGGCAGACTAAGGGGACCGAGCAGACACTATATTTAAAGACATTTTTCATTTTTATTGTTTCACTGTTAGCATCAGTAAATCACTGCTCATTTAAAAACAATGTTTTTTTACAACCTTTTTCCGTATTTATACATGTCCCTCAAGGCAGTACCCGGACCTCCATAACCATTGTATGCATATAAGCCTTCAAAATTGGCACTTTTGATTTTTCCATTTCGGGTCCCATATAGACTTCAATAGGGTCTGTTATTCGGTTCCAAACTTTCGTGATGTTTAAAAGTTCTGGTGTGAACCAAACAGGGGGGGGGGGGGGGGTTGTTCGGCCCATCTCTACCTCTTATAAATGACTGAGGCTGACATATTTTACTAATATGGAAAAGTATGCCGATTTTGAAAGACAGGGGAAAGTTCTAACACCTGATTTGCATAGTTTTTCTTGGTCAATAACTCAAAGTGTTTAGGCAAGAGGGTCAGCATGACGGTAAAGTAACTAGCATATCCATAATTGAAGGAAAGCAATGGCAGCCTGTTAAACTGCTGACAGGTACAATGTGCAGGCACTTAGTTTTCAGTACCCCTGCTGGGCCCCAATGTCAGGCTATTCTGATCAGTTAGTTCCAACACCTACCAGTAGCGTTGAAGCTTGCCCACTCTAACACACCACCAATCCATTTTTTTAGTTAAGCACTATGATGGTTTTCCTACTAACCATAGGAATATGTGGGAAGAAGGAGGGGGCACACCAGCTTCAACTTTGCAGGAATTATAAATGCCAAGCTGAACCAGCCTTTCATTTGGGCAGAGTAGGGGGAGTAATTTGATGCAAGTGCCTGCCCTTTATAACGGTTGCCAGATTTTTTTGTGAAAATTACATTTATAGTAATAATAGTAATAATTAGAGTCATAATATGACATAATTAAAAGAACTGAGGTGGATATCAACATAACATTGTTACCATGCTCAGCATTTTATAGCAAGGTATAATCCTAATTGTTGCTATATTCTGGAAAGGAATTTTGCTTTGTCCCAGACCCCAAAACATGGTTCTCAGGTAATGCTACTGTACAATGTATCATACTTTTCTGGGAGCAAAAAAGAAACCCATTCTGACATCTAGAAAGCTTAGATAATAACTGAAAATGACAATGTGTTTTACAGTATAAAGTTGAATTGAGGATTCTTCCTGTGCTTGCATGGGTTTCCTCCATGGCTTCCTCTAACTTACCAAAGACATACTGGTAGGTTTACTGGTTCTTGTCCAAATAAGCCCTAGTATGTGTATGTATGCATGTTCAGTAACATAGGGGGATCTTAAAGTGGGAATAAACTCCAATGGTTGACATTTACCTATAGGTAAGCCTATAATAAGTGTTACCGTGCGCCGTTTAGGAGATTTTATTTGTGAATGGGCTGGTGACATCACCGGCGCATGCACTCTGAAGGAACAGCTTGCCCGTGCCGTTCCTTCAGAGTCCTGTGCTATGAATAGTGGCTCCTGTGCATGCGCGGGAGTGACGTCATCGTGGCGCAGCCAATCAGACGGCGAAGGACGTCCAGGTAAAGATGGAAGCCTTGTCAGCTGTGACAGTGTGCCACTGGAGGGCTTCGTTTTAAGGTAAGTTTCACATAATGTGCTAGTATGCGATGCATACTAGCACATTATAACTTTACCTTTGCAGGTATAAAAAAAAGCATGGTGGTTTACTAGCACTTTAACTTCCTGGAGGACAGGGACTGATGTGAATGTACGTTGTACAGAATACAAAGTATGCATTATATAAATTCCCGTAATGAATAAATAAATATTTGAAATGAATGGTGATCTGCTATTCAGGGAATGAACCATTATCACAATTTCTGGGATGTGTAAAAACATAAGGCTATGAAAATGGTCCTATTTTGAGTACTGAATGGGTCACAGGAAGCAAAGGAAACTGTTGTATTATGTGCAATAATACATAGTGTAAATGACAGGACACCTCATAAAAGTAAATGGGATATAGTAAAAGTCTAACATTATACTGACCTGCTTCAATGTTTCCATGGCTTGGGGAAACATTTCTTGATGAAGCTGTAATTTGCCCACTCTCATTATTTGGACTGCCCGTACTGGATGATAATTTGAATAGTATATGCTATAAAAAAAAAAAAAAATAATTAACTTAAATAATGTTACATATACTGTATACAGTATACTGTGCTCACATATTATTTCCCCACATTTCTTACAGTACAAAGTAAAATGTTATACTTTTTATAACATAATGAAGGTAGTGCATTTAGAAAAATAATGAAATTTGAAGCAGGTTCAAAGAAATCATTATACAAAATAACTCTGAAAATAGCAATAACGCCATATACTATTTTCTAAATATGCAAGAGACCATACATATAGGTAGTGCTAGGCCAAAGTTTGCTACTTAAAGGAGTTGTTAAGTCAGGAAGGTTTTTTATCTGAATGCATTCTTATGCATTAATGTAAAAATACTTACCTGTGCCCCCTTTCTGTCCAGCGATGTCCACGAGTCCCTCGGCCATCCTGGGACTCACCCTCCTGATTGGCTGAGATACAGCCGCGGCACCATTGGCTCCTGCGGCTGTCAAAATCAGTGAGCCAATCAGGAGAGGGAGGGGGAGGGGCCGATAGTCAGCTTCGTGTCTGAATGGAACCGGAGCTGCAGCTCGGCTCAGGTGCCCCCATAGCAAGCTGCTTGCTGTGGGGGCACTCTATAGAAGGGAGGGGCCAGAAGAAGAGGAGGATCCGGGCTGCTCTGTGCAAAACCAACTGCACACAGGAGGCAAGTATAACATGTTTGTTTTTTTATTTTTTTAAAAAACAAGACTTTACACAATCACTTTAAGCAGACCTCTTGAGTCAGTTTACACCTTTGTTTTATTAATGCTTTTCTTATATAATTGCAACCAAGATGCAACATTTTTTTTTGTCAATGCCGGCAAGACAGTAAAGCACAAAGTACATAGTGTGGCATGGGTCAACATAGTAAATCAGCATATCCTGCATCAGTGATGACTTTCTATTTAACTAACGAAAGGCAACTTTGATCTGAATCTGCAGTTTCACAAGCCTAGTGAGAACAAAAGGAGATTTGATTTACCTTTTGAAAAATAAAGAGATGCTCCAATTATGAAATATAAAAGGCACTTGAGAAACACTGAGCTAGCAAGAGTTTTAGATAATAGCACACTTTAAGTTTATTTCAGAATACATATTCACTTTAGTGTTATCAAGAATACATAGAATACATGTTCCCTTTAGTCCCCCTACTCTGCCCAAAAAGTTTACTTTACCTCTGGAAGATTTACCCCCCCTTTATGGCCAGGCCATTTCTTGCAATACGACACTGTGTTACTTTAACTGACAATTGCATGGTCATGCAACGCTGTATCCCAAAAAAAAAATATATGTCCTATTTTTCCCACAAATATAGCTTTCTTTTGGTGGTATTAGATCACCTCTGCAATTTTTGTTTTTTGCGCTATACCCAAAAAAAGACTGATAATTTTGGAGAAAAAAACAATATTTTTTACTTTCTGCTATAAAACATGTCCAATGAAAAAATAAATCGAATTTCTTCATAAATGTAGGCTAATATTTATTCCGCTACCCGGAAGGGTCGAATTGCATAAATATATATATATATATATATATATATAATCTGGCGCAGAGGTCCCATCCTGTAGCAGTAAAACTGCTATAGGGTGGTCCTTAAGTGGTTAAAGGACAATTTTGCTTTTAGTAATGTTTCTTTCAGCCCCGTGTCTGAATGTATTGTTCAGCCTAGCACTGCACAGGTTTTTTGGAAAGAAGTCCAAGCCATGTCCACCTCCTACTGTGCATACATACTGTACCACTCAGAACTTCATTTCTATGGCTGGTCTATAATCATGGCGGCACCCAGCCATCCACAGGAGTAAAACTCCAGCCATAGAAATAAATGGGTCAAGCAGGCAGATGCACAGTAGGGGCTGGAAACAGTGAAATTGTCCTTTAAAAGGCACTCAAAGGACAAGTGCCAAGTGAGAAATATATCATTTGTAAAGTCAGAGCTCCTTATCTGCAAATATCTTCCAGATCAGTGACTAAGAAAGCAATGAAGACACAGGATCACTTTGACAGTCAAACTAGCATATTCAGAAAGACATTGCAATGGCAGCCTACATAATTCTTTCATGACAGGTTTCCTTTAACAATATGTATTTTTTTTAATCTAATTCCTTTACCCATTTAATATTATCATTTTCGTGCAAGCTGATTTATATTTATTGGTTTACACATTCAGGCTGCTTTCATTTCATTGCTTCTTAAAATCGATATTTTGCCACCTCAACATTTCTATGGTTCACCCTTCACAAGCATCAGCACTGAAAACTGAATATTGAGAAAAGCACTGATGCATGCTATTTTCATTTATACTATAGCAGTGATGGCGAATCTTTTTGAGCCCGAGTGCGCGGAAACTTCAACACAAAACCAAGTGCCAACACTGCAATTAAAAAGGACAGATCCTGCACATGCTGATATACAACAAGTACAAAGAGGAGTACTTCACCAGCCCATGGCGCTGTCCATGTGTTCACTTCTTTTGTTTGTATGTTTTTTAGCTGAAATGTCCTGGTTGCTGCTGCTCCTCTCTCACTCCACTGGGGGGGGGGGGGGGGGGCGGATCAAAACAATTAAAATCTGTAAAGAAAAGCGCACGCAACCCCGGGCAATAACGCTTTAATAAAGGACAACAACACAGTACATTGGAATTGCACTCACACTTTTCCTCTAAGCCTTTAAGACAATCGCTTTACAGCATTCCAACAGGAGCTACTCGCTCCTCCCGTCACTCCAGATGGTGACTCTGCGGTCTCCTCAGAGTGCAATTCCAATGTACTGTATTGTTGTCCTTTATTAAAGCGTTATTGCCCGAGGTTGCGTGCGCTTTTCTTTACAGATTTCAACACTGCAATTAAACTGCAGCCACCCAGGTGATGATCGCACAATCCAAAAGCGATTGCAGTAAAATCAGCACTCACCCGGCTCCAGTGCCCAGTGTCGGTGTGCTTGGCAGCAGTTTCTCCTTTTCGTTGCTGCCTTTGATCACCCTCCTCACTCTTGATTGTGTACTCTCAGCATTGTCCTCATGCTCCTCCTCTGGCTGGTTCAACTCCAGGGGCTGCTCTCTCCCTCCTGAACCAGCTCACTCCTCTCACCCTTGCTCTCCCTTTTCCCTCAGCCCTTTTTTTTCCTGGGCTCCAGGCTGTCCCTCCTCTTATTTTCTCAGGGCATGCTGGGGCTGTAGTTTTTAACTGATTAACATGGAGCCATAGTCTTCCGAGACTACATGTCTTATGGTGCACTTGTCCTGGCTCCTCATTGGCTCCTGGCTGCGGCAGCTCTCGCGTGCCACCAGAGAGCTGTGCATGCCAACTGTGGCATGCGTGCCATGGGTTCGCCATCACTGTACTATAGTGTCAAATTAATGAACTACTGCAATATTTTTCAGAAATTCATGGCACAGACAGAAGGCATAAAAGTAAATAAACTCAGTTAAAAAAGGATGGCCTTGGTTGTTATTCAAGTTTTCTGGCACACATTCTCTTCCATGACAACAAAAAGAGAACAATTAGAATAAAAGAGTGACATATGAGCTTATTGGGTAAAACCGCACAAAGAACAACTATAATATGAAAAATGCAGCAATAACAATTCACAGTATTGAACTTCGATGAGTAAAAGATATTTGACAAATTGCGGTTTAATACTGCCCACAGTTATTGACCTTGGATTACAAGCAACAGGTGGCCGTAATCAATACACATTTCTTATTCTTAAAGCGGAGTTCCACCCGAAATTTATACTTACCTCCATCTTCTCACTCCCGGTCACCTGAAAAACAAATGGATAATCGCAATTTTTTTTTTTTTTCACTTACCTTTTAGAGAAAATATACTCACCTTACTTCCTTCTTCCTCCCCTCGGCGGCCACGGCGATTCGTCACTTCCTGGCTTTTGCAATGATTCCTGGGAGCTGAACGTCATCGCTCCCAGGAATCATTGCGCCTGCACCGGCCCCGACGTCAGTTCCGGTGCACCCGCGTCATTCCCTTCTAAACAGCTTCTGGGCATGCCCAGAAGCTGTGGAGGGATGACGCGCGCGACCCAGAAGTGACGTCGGGGCCGGTGCAGTGCATCGTGGGACCGAAGAAGGAGGAAGAGGACCGAAGAGGACGCGGAAGAGGATCGTGCTGGCTTCAAGCTGCCCACACCTGAGATGGCAGCGCTGGAGAAGACAATTTCAAGGTAAGTATTTCTCCTGAAAGGTAAGTGCAACCCGGGACAGATCAGAGGCTAGCCATTGTGGAATGTGCTAGCCCTGACTGTCCCGGGGGTATTTTTGTAAAAAAAATGTATAACCAGGGTGGAACTCCGCTTTAAAGTGTATGTCAAGGCAAAATGAAAAACAAAAAAACAAAACATATGCAGTACATCTTTGCAATGCATTTACAACTGTCTACATAATATCCCTTTAAAGACCCTGCAGTTACATGTTGATCTGCCAGAAACATACTCTGCTCCTAATTTCACGTTGTGGGCTGACAACACACATCATTTTTGTGGACTGAATGTTGTCAGCTCACCCAGTATATTTTGGAAAACGACTATCGCTCCTGCTGTCTTAATCTCCATAGCATTGGCACTAATTATTATTATTTAGGATTTATATAGCGCTAACAGTTTACACAGCGCTTTACAACTTGAAGGTAGACCGTACAAATACAATACATTTTAATGCAGTAGGAATCAGAGGGCCCTGCTTGTTAGAGCTCACAATCTAAGAATATATTATTGACTTGTGGTCCCAAAATGAGGACTGAGAGAGCTAAATAGACTGTATGAGATAACACAGGAAGTATTTAGAGGATAAAGGACAGCTATGAATTTCACTTGTAAATGTGACTCTGATATGCAAAATGTGCCATGGCCAAAACCTGTAACTCCGCTTATTATTACTGTATTAGGCAGGTCATATACAGTGTGAATTTCTTCCCTGCAACCATGGGTTGCAGGAAAGACATTTGCACAATTCCCCTATCAACATAGACAGTGCTGACAGGGGGAATCAGCAATAGTCTTCTCCCAGGGGGGGTGGGCAGGCGGGAGAAGCCAGTGATGGCAGTGATTATCACTGGTGGCTATAGCAGCCACCTGCAATAATCGCAATTGAATCCGGCAGGCTGGTTGTACCCAAGCTGATCAAGCAATCAACTTGGTACATTCAGCCTGCCCATTAGCAGTTCGAATCTCTGCTGGTTCCTGTCAAACTGGCTGAGATTTGAACGTGTACAGTCAGGTCCATAAATATTGGGACATTGACACAATTCTTATCTTTTTGGCTCTATACACCACCACAATGGATTTAAAATAAAACAAACAAGATGTGCTTTAACTGCAGACTTTCAGCTTTAATTCGAGGGTATTTACATCCAAATCAATTGAACGGTGTAAGAATTACAACAGTTTGTATATGTGCCTCCCACTTTTTAAGGGGCCAAAAGTAATGGGACAGATTAACAATCATAAATCAAACTTTCACTTTTTAATACTTGGTTGCAAATCCTTTGCAGTCAATTACAGCCTGAAGTCTGGAATGCATAGACATCACAAGACGCTGGGTTTCATCCCTGGTGATGCTCTGCCAGGCCTCTACTGCAACTGTCTTCAGTTCCTGCTTGTTCTTGGGGCATTTCCCTTCAGTTTTGTCTTCAAGTGAAATGCATGCTCAATCGGATTCAGGTCAGGTGATTGACTTGCATAACATTCCACTTCTTTCCCTTAAAAAACTTTTTGGTTGCTTTCACAGTATGCTTTGGGTCATTGTCCATCTGCACTGTGAAGCGCCGTCCAATGAGTTCTGAAGCATTTGGCTGAATATGAGCAGATAAATATTGCCTGAAACACTTTAGAATTCATCCTGCTGCTTTTGTCAGCAGTCACATCATCAATAATTACAAGAGAACCAGTTCCATTGGCAGCCATACATGCCCACGCCATGAGACTACCACCACCATGCTTCACTGATGAGGTGGTATGCTTTGCATCATGAGCAGTTCCTTTCCTTCTCCATACTCTTCTCTTCCCATCACTCTGGTACAAGTTGATCTTGGTCTCTTCTGTCCATAGGGTGTTGTTCCAGAACTGTGAAGGCTTTTTTAGATGTTGTTTGGCAAACTCTAATCTGGCCTTCCTGTTTTTGAGGCTCAACAATGGTTTACATCTTGTGGTGAACCCTCTGTATTCACTCTGGTGAAGTCTTCTCTTGATTGTTGACTTTGACACACATACACCTACCTCCTGGAGAGTGTTCTTGATCTGGCCAACTGTTGTGAAGGATGTTTTCTTCCCCAGGGAAAGAATTCTTCGGTCATCCACCACAGTTGTTTTCCGTGGTCTTCCGGGTCTTTTGGTGTTGCTGAGCTCACTGGTGTGTTCTTTCTTTTAAAGGATGTTCCAAACAGTTGATTTGGCCACACCTAATGTTTTTGCTATCTCTCTGATGGGTTTGTTTTGTTTTTTCAGCCTTATGATGGCTTGCTTCACTGATAGTGACAGCTCTTTGGATCTCATATTGAGAGTTGACAGCAACAGATTCCAAATGCAAATAGCACACTTGAAATTAACTCTGGACCTTTTATCTGCTCCTTGTAAATGGGATAATGAGGGAATAACACACACCTGGCCATGGAACAGCTGAACAGCCAATTGTCCCATTACTTTTGGTCCCTTAAAAAGTGGGAGGCACATATACAAACTGTTGTAATTTCCAACACCGTTCACCTGATTTGGATGTAAATACCCTCAAATTAAAAATGAAAGTCAGCAGTTAAAGCAGATCTTGTTTGTTTCATTTCAAATCCATTGTGGTGGTGTATAGAGCCAAAAGGATTAGAATTGTGTCAATGTCCCAATATTTATGGACCTGACTGTATGTCTTACATGCTTGTGCATTGTGTACATTTTTAGGTTTACTAGTTTTATTTACAGTCCCCTTTATTATAACAGTTTGCACTTCATACAGTTTTGTTCCTGCGTGAAATATCTGCACAAATAGCAGTTGTCACGTAGCCCCAAAAATATTAGAGAACATCTCAACTTTCTTTTAGGCCCTCAGACTTCGCTGGCATATGAGATGCTAAAGCACTTTTGTCAGTTAATTTACTGTATGTACACTACAAAATGTTTCTGTGGTACTGGGGGCTGCATAGCAAATACTGTAAGAATACGACTAGGTTCTCTGGCCAGCCCAGGGAATGGGTATGCACATATAGTTTAGAAAATAAGGCCCATTGTGTCTAGTACACTGAAAGGATGTTTGCTGCACACTACAAAATAAATAATCATTTATTTAGCAGGGTGAAGGGGGGATAAGCAAATTTCCCTAGAAAACAAATGGACAGATGGATTTTAAATATTAGGATACGACATCCAAAAAAGCAGATTTTTGTTACTGTAGTAAATGATTCATATTATCATCATGCACTATTAAAATGCTTTTCAGTGATTACAATATACAGTATCTCACAAAAGTGCGTACACCCCTCACATTTTTGTAAATATTTTACTATATCTTTTCATGTGACAACACTGAAGAAATGACACTTTGCTACAATGTAAAGTAGTGAGTGTACAGCTTGTATAACAGTGTAAATGTGCTGTCCCCTCAAAATAACTCAACACAAAGCCATTAAAGTGTAAATCGCTGGCAACGAAAGTGGGTACACCCCTAAGTGAAAATGTCCAAATTGGGCCCAGAGTGTCAATATGTTGTGTGCCCACCATTATTTTCCAGCGCTGCCTTAACCCTCTTGGGCATGGAGTTCACCAGAGCTTCACAGGTTGCCACTGGAGTCCTCTTCCACTCCTCCATGATGACATCACGGAGCTGGTGGATGTTAGAGACCTTGTGCTCCTCCACCTTCCGTTTGAGGATGCCCCACAGACGTTCAACAGGGTTTAGGTCTGCAGACATGCTTGGCTAGTCCATCACCTTTACCCTCAGCTTCCTTAGCAAGGCAGTAGTGGTCTTGGAGGTGTGGTCATTATCATGTTGAAATACTGCCCTGCGGCCCAGTCTCCAAAGGGAGGGGGATCATGCTCTGCTTCAGTATGTCACAGTACATGTTGGCATTCATGGTTCCCTCAATGAACTGTAGCTCCCCAGTGCCAGCAGCATTCATGCAGCCGCAGACTATGACACTCCCACCACCATGCTTGACTGTAGGCAAGACACACTTATCTTAGTACCCCTCACCTGGTTGCTGCCATGCACACTTGACACCATCTGAACCAAAAAAGTTTATCTTGGTCTCATCAGACCACAGAACATGGCTCCAGCAATCCATGTCCTTAGTCTGCTTGTCTTCAGCAAACTGTTTGCGGGCTTTCTTGTGCATCATCTTTAGAAGAGGCTTCCTTCTGGGACGAAAGTCATGGAGACCAATTTGATGCAGTGTGCGGCATATGGTCTGAGCACTGACAGGCTGACCCCCACCCCTTCAACCTATGCAGCAATGCTGGCAGCACTCATGGGTCTATTTCCTAAAGACAACCTCTTGATATGACGCTGAGCATGTGCACTCAACCTCTTTGGTCGACTATGACGAGGCCTGTTCTAAGTGGAACCTGTGCTGTTAAACCGCTGTATGGTCTTGGTCACTGTGCTGCAGCTCAGTTTCAGGGTCTTGGCAAACTTCTTATAGCCTAAGCGATCTTTATGTAGAGCAACAATTCTTTTTTCAGATCCTTTAGAGAGTTATTTGCCATGAGGTACCATGTTGAACTTCCAGTGACCAGTATGAGAGAGTGAGAATGATAACACCAAATTTAACACATCTGCTCCCCATTCACACCTGAGAACTTGTAACACCAACAAGTCACATGACACCGAGGGGGGGGGGGGAATGACTATCGGGCCCAATTTGGACATTGTCAATTGGGGGTGCACTCACTTTTTTTGCCAAAGGTTTAGACATTAATGTCTGTGTGTTGAGTTACTTTGAGGGGACAGCAAATTTACACTGTTATACAAGCTGTACACTCACTACTTTACATTGTAGCAAAGTGTAATTTCTTCAGGGTTGTCACATGAAAAGATATAATAAAATATTTACAAAAATGTGAGGGGTGTACTCACTTTGCGAGATGCTGTACGTATAATATAATGCAAAAATCATGTTTATATAATTTTCATAGATTGTATTGAATTTATTTTCAACCAAAGAAGATATTAAAGTGATTGTAGAGAGAATTTTTAAAATAACAAACATTTCATACTTACCTGCTCTGTGCAATGGATTTGCATAGAGCAGCCCCGATCCTCCTCTTCTTGGGTCCCCCGTGAGCACTCCTGTCCTGGCTCCTCCCACTTCTGAGTGCCCCCATAGCAAGTCACTGGCTATGGGGGCACTTGTGTGAGCTCACTCCCGAGCTTTCCTCTGTATGTCCATTGACACACACAGTGCAATTTGGCCCCACCACCCCTCTCTGGCTGACTGTGAATGACAGCAGCAGAAAAAAATTGCTCCGGCTGCTGCTTCCATGTCCAGTGAGGAGAGAAAGACCAGAGGAAACAGCTGCTCTTGGGCACAGTGGAGGATCGAGACTGGACTCAGGTAAGTATTTGGGGCGGAAAGAATAGAACACAGAAGGGTATTTACCTTAATACAGAGAATGCATTAGGGTAAAAACCCATCTGCCTTTAGAACCACTTAAAGAGCTAAGAATCAGAGAAAATTGTATTTTACATTGTGAAACCTAGAGGAGTAACTTTAAGCCTGGTTGTTTATATAAATGCCATGCGTTCAACAACCCAGTTTTATTTAAAAAGGTGTATTAATTGTTTTCAATGCAAATAACATGTAGCTACTTTCCCTGCCCATTAACTGTCAGTTTCTAAGTCCTAGTATAGGCCTAGGTACAGCAGTAGCTTCCTGATGAGTCCACTCTCTGCTATCCACTCCTGTAGCCACAGCAGTAGACTGACAGCGCTGCATATAGCAGTGCCCTGCTTGGCTTAGTATGCTGACCGTCCCTCTCGCTCTCAGGCTGAAACATGTTGCACTGAGGATTACAGAGGATTGACACCAAAACAAATTTTAATACCAATGATAGTATTATGTAATAACACAATTGGTAAATTGTAAACAAATACATCACTGAACAAAATGGTGGCTATTTGATAGCTACCTGCGGTTCAGCTTTAAATTAAGAGAATCTCAACAACTAGAATTCCCCTTCCCCTGGAGTAAAAGTAAAAGATGCTGGGGTCACATACATTGTACTAAACTGATAAGAAAGTTCAATAAAGCCCATGTTAGGACTGATTGTGTAATTAAAAATATTGTCATGGATTCTTTACAAAAAAGCAAATAATCAAACTGCTTAAAATCAGTAGTGGTTTAGTAATAAATGTAATCAGAAAGACATAAATACAGCACCCTAAGAGATGAAGCCCTGCTATTCACTAGTAATGTACATATACCTCACTAAGTTTATTACAGAAACTACTAGAGACAAGCACTGATCAAGAAAACAAACTGCATTTTAGGTAATATGCAACCCACTAATACAGTATATTGAGATAAAAAATTGTATTATGTCTAAATATGTCCCTGCTAGTCCGAATAACATAATAGTTCATAATGGATCGAAAGGTACAGAGAAAACTAGAAAAAACTGAGGACCATTGCTCGATCTTGGAAGACCCCGTTGCTTAGTTTTGAGGCGGCCAAAAACCGTATGAATGATACTCTCGTTAATGAAAAGTTGACTGCGATAGTTTCTGATTCTCACGCTAAGTTTCTTAAGGTGTGGGACCCCTGGATCTCTACCGTTGCCCCTTCTAGATTCCAGACCACCCTTCTCTCTCTTTAAATGCCTCCTGGACGCACGCCCCGCAGGACCTGTTCCCCCCCCCTTTCCTCTCCCCCTTCCTCTTCCCCACCCTTTCTTTAGCCTTTCTCTATTGTCGTCTCTCTTTCTCTTTTTGTTTGTCCTACTTTCTCACTCTTCCTTTCTTTCTTGTCTTTGTCTCCTACTGATGTTTTCCTTCCCGGCTTGGTACTCTCTGGTCCAGCCTTTGTTTGCTCATTGGAACGTAATGAACCTTTTCCTTTTGATGACCTTCCTACATTGTGACATAATAAGGGACTTTAGGTCCCCTCCTGTGCTCTTCTGCTTGTTGATGTTTATTATTTGGTCCGTGTTGTTTCCCGGTTGGCACACTGTAACATGTTCTGCCAATATCTATTTCTCTGCGTTCCAGTTTTTTCTTATCTAATTGTACACATGTATCGTGTATTTGATGTATGTTAATGCCTCTTTTCAAAATAAAAACTTTTGTACAAGAAAAAACTGAGGAAATAGAGGGAGAAGGGTGAGGTATGAGGGCACAGAAGGTATAGAGGTAAAATTTTTGAGTTAAGCAAGTATATTTAATTAAAAGAGGAGATCATTTGTATTAAATTCAGGTAGGAGATTCATGTTGCCCATGGCAGGCATATAGAGTTGAAAATATTGTGAGAATAGCCAAATGTTTGAAATTTCCAATGACACCTATGAGGCAATTTTTAATATTTAAAAAACAAGGGATGGGGGTATAATCAAAAAATAATCGCGCTAGGACACAAACATAGTTGTAATTGGTGCAAAGTCCAAAGAGTACAAATTCTGAGCAGCAGGCACAATGTCCTATTGGTAAAGGATAGTCATACAAATTCAAATAAAATAGCCGCGCTCAGAGACAATAGATTCCAATTGATCCCCCAGTGAGATGAAATCAAATGATGTGAAGGTTAAACTGCCGGTGTATCCACCACCAGGAAAGTAGGAAACATGCAGCCTCTTACCAGACGGTCCAGATAAACAGCATTCAAAACAAGGTATAACAAGTGGAGCGGACATCAATCGCAGATGATCCAATTAAACCAGCAAGCGAGAACAATCCAACCGGGCAAAATGAACATCAATTGCTTTGGTATTAGAGTCCAGTGGAATGGACCCAACAAATAGATTGATCCTAGTTGTAAATGTAAAAGAACAATAAAAAGATCAATGCGCATTGTTTTAATAAAGCCTTAAAAGGTTGTCTGCGCAATGATCTTTTTATTGTTCTTTTACATTTATAACGAGGATCAATCTATTTGTTGGGTCCATTCCACTGGACTCTAATACCAAAGCAATTGATGTTCATTTTGCCCGGTTGGATTGTACTCGCTTGCTGGTTTAATTGGATCATCTGCGATTGATGTCCGCTCCACTTGATATACCTTGTTTTGAATGCTGTTTATCTGGACCGTCTGGTAAGAGGCTGTATGTTTCCTACTTTCCTGGTGGTGGATACACCGGCGGTTTAATCTTCACATCATTTGATTTCATCTCACTGGGGGATCAATTGAAATCTATTGTCTCTGAGCGTGGCTGTTTTATTTGAAAGGGATGGGGGTAGTCTAAGCTTTTAGTTTGTTTTGTTTTTTTTTAGTTGATTTAAAGCTTACATACAGTTTAACTGAAATTGTTGATGTCTGCAGGGTTTATTTTTTTTTAAAACCTCAAAGGAGTTAAATTCTAAAGATCAACAATGCCATTGATGCTTTACACCATAGTTTTCTAACATTGAGACAATCACAGAATATTTTTCCCAATGTCCCATTGAAGGTGCAGTC
This sequence comes from Pelophylax lessonae, assembly GCF_965119305.1. Classification (NCBI taxonomy): domain Eukaryota; kingdom Metazoa; phylum Chordata; class Amphibia; order Anura; family Ranidae; genus Pelophylax; species Pelophylax lessonae. Next base: position 552,142,770 of record NC_138770.1, on the reverse strand, counting down.
ACAAAAGCATTAATGAGAATATCCTGAACTGAATTTAGTAACTCTAGAGGGGACATTCTAGTGTCCTCTGTCTTGGCGGACCGGCGTGCCCACGTTATCGCGTGTACTAGAAGTGACGCGGGCGCAATTGATGCCTGTTGGGTTTGTTTTCTGATATGCACATTCCTATTTTACCTATGTAAGTGTTATTTTAGTGCATAAAATAGCTGTTTTAAAAGGTTTTACACTATCCAGTGGTTTCTTATTTGTGCATGTTCTTTCTGGGAGTTTCAGATATCTACCCGAAGGCTGCTTAACTGATTGCTGATCTATATGGGGATTTTCCACAAAGCTTGTCAGACCTGCCTTTAACCAGGGGGTTCTGGCCACATGATAAGCACACCTGGTTCCTTTGGTGGCGGTTGGCTTTTGAGGTGAAGGGAGTTTGGTTTGGTTCATGTTTAATACCTGATAAAGAAGAATCTTCATTATTATTTTTCACTTGGGACTCATATTTTGACAGTTATTATTTAGTACAGCACGTTGATCAATATTGTTTATGTAGTGTGGCAAATATCTCCCGGGTGTGTCTGAAGCCTATTTGTTGCATTTTTAGAGTTGGGCATGAGCGCAGTACTTTTTCTTTTTATGGTCTAAAGTTCATTTGACAGTAAAATTCTATTTTAGATCTATTAAAAACTATGTAGTACAAGGCCTGTCTGGCTGGCTACAGCTTGATTGGATAATTTAGGGATGTCTTCATATTACATTGTTTAGGTAAATCCTTGTCATCTTAGCAGTGGAGGTTTTGAGGTACCTCCGGGATGGAGCTGGTAAGGGCCAAATAACCCTGCTTTGATGTTGTTATACAAAGATGGAACAATTGGTTTCTGAAGATTTTGCTCGAGATTTATTTCCACAGCAGTGAATCATGGGAATGGGGTAAAGTACAAAGAGGTTGCAAATCATTGCTGTTAGTGACATATTAGGAGGAAATATGCAGAAAACATTTCCAAGTATATATCTACAATGAACTATGCAATGAATTTGCTATCTGTCTGCTATTTTACCATCTTTTGTACACAGGTAGGATTGGTTTCAGTGCTTACCCTATGTGGCCACATATGGTGGACATTTTTTCATTATTGTTTAAGGACATTGACATTTAAATCTTTTGCATAACAAAGTTAGGAAATGTGATATATTTTGACAGAACTGCATTTTAAACACATTCAGATGTGAGAGTATACCCACTTTCTTACTTTGTTCCCCTACAGTGATCAGATTGATGGCATTTTTATCAGGCCCCTCATGACAATCACAAGCACTGTGATGTTGGGACAGTTATATGACAGATGCTAGCAATTAGGTTTCTGGCGCCAGTAAAATATAAAGTAATGCGTATCTATTTGTGTCTAGAACTAAATTCCAAAGTTAAGTATATTACTGCTTGCAGCTCAAATAAATATAGGCCCATACCCCTTATGAATTTCATTCTTATAATTAGCATTAGACCAATTTTACTGCATTAAGTACTTTCCACCATCAATTTCATGAATCAAACAAAATCTCGTGTCAAAATATAAAAACAGATGTGGTTTACCTCCAGAACACCTTGTCTAATATTCACCACTTTTGCAGACAGACAGAAACCATATTTAAATCTGTACCATCATCAGAGGGCAATTGCATAAATCTAAAATTGACATAGACTAGGCAAGCTGAAATGCTGAGGATATATTGTCACTGAAACAGCAATACTTAGTATGTGAATTATGTACAGTATGTTGTGACATCCTTTGTCACTTCTCTGTGTGCAGCTGAACAAATCTGATGTTGTCTAGGAGACTGGAAGCCTGTCACAGATATTCTAGATATTACACCCCCTGTTATAGATATTTTTGGTATAGATATTTGTGGTCTGTAGATATTTAAAGTACAAGTTCACAATGGTGGAATATATATAATAATACAAAGTTCTGGTTCTTACCATATATCCTTTATAATGGCAGAGTACATAAAAGAATGTTTCCCGTTTTGTACTCATTATGCTTCAAAAGATTAGTAACATTTGCTAAAATGTAATCACTGTTATTCTTGCCGAACTGTACATTTAGCATCAATCAGCTAATTACATTCCAGGTGTATACAAATAGGTGTTCAAATTCTTACATTTTGTCCTCTTTAGAAAGTAGCTACAGCCCAAGTGGAAATGCTTCTCCCCTGCTAGCAGTTGCAGGGACCCTAACTCTCTGCGTGAAAGCAGTTGTCACTCTGCAGAGGTCTGACCCACACATTTACCTTTGGCCGTTTATGCCTCGTTTCCACTGAGCGGTACGGTTCGGTTTGGTACAGTTCGGTACGGTACACCTTTATCAGGCTTGCATTTCCACTGCCAACAGTACTTCAGCTCAACAGTACCTCAACAGTATAGCTCCACCCTGTTGGTACAGTACTAATGTGTTTGGTACCCCAACGAAAGGGTCCCAAAAAAGTGGTACGGTACGGTTCGGAATTAGGGTACCATTCACAACATTTGAAACGGCAAAAATCGCGTACCGTACCGAACCGTACCGTAATGCTCAGTGGAAACGAGGCATTAGATACTAGAGAATTACTTGCAGAAAATTTTAATTATAAAAGTTCACATTGCTTTGAACTTATGCTAAGCCTTGAAATACCATTCCATGTTTAATAGCACTTTAAAGCCAAGCTGGCCCAAATTAACTGTTTCCATTACAGAATGATGTGGTCACTGGGTATGCTCTTATATACTGTAATAACATTAGCTACACACAATAAGTGGTGCTATGTTCCAACAGTAGTACAGGCTGACTTCCTGTTGGCTGCCAGATACCTGTAAATAAAGGGGTTCACTTACTAAAGACAAATAGACTGTTTACTTCACAAAGTGCAGTTGTAATCTGCAACTGCAGTTGTTCAAGAACTTAGTAAATGAGGTAAACCTTCAGTTTGAAAAGAATCACATGCAAGGAAAATTAGAAAAACTGCATTTTTACTTGCACTTGATTGGATGATGGAAATCAGCAGAACTTCTGCTCATTTACTAAGCTCTGGAGCAACTGCACTTGCTTCTCCGCCATTAACCACTTAAGCCCCGGAAGAGTTTACCCCCTTCCTGACCAGGGGGTATTTTGCGATTCGGCACTGCATGACTTTAACGCACAATTGCGCGGTCGTGCAACGCTGTACCTAAACGAATTTGGCGTCCTTTTTTTCCCACAAACAGAGCTTTCTTTTGGTGGTATTTGATCACCTGTGCGATTTTTTGATCATGCGCTATAAACAAAAAAAGAGCGTCAATTTTGCAAAAATAAAAATATTTTCACATTTTTTTATATGAAATTCCCCCCCAAAAAAATTAAAAAAATCAAAATTTTTTAACATTTTCGGCCAATTTGTTTTATGCTACGTATGTTTGGCATTTTGATTGGTTTGCACAAAAGTTATCGCGTTTACTAACAAAGGGAAAGATTTTTGTCATTTTTGTTGTTTTTTTTTCAACGCGTAATGGCGGTGATCTGCGATTTTTTTGCGGTACTGCGACATTGCGGCGGACAGATCGGACCCTTGACTGACATTTTTGACACTTTTGGGGTTACCAGTGACATTTCTACAGTAATCAGTGGTATACATATGCACTGTTACTGTAAAATTACACTGGTAGTGAAGGGGTTAACTTTATGTGAGAGGGAGGGGCTGTGTGTGTCCCTAGGGGCGTGATTCTAACTGTGATTGGCTGTGGCTTGAGCTGCAGGAACAATGATCAACGGTCCTACATAGTAGAACCGTATGATCATTGTTTCTACACAGGGGAGAATGACAGGCGGCTTGTTTACACTAGCCGCCTGCCTTTCTCCCTCTCCACCGACGATCGCCCCCCTCACACGCGTGGGGGGGTCCGTGACTGCGCGGGAGCGCGCCTCCGGTGGTGGCCGCTCGCTCCCCAGAGCCTCACAGGCTAGTGACGTATATATACGTCACTTTGCCTGTGAGGGGCTGACCGCCGCAGTATATGTACTTGCGGCGGTCAGCAAGTGGTTAAGATGAACATTGTATTTCTTTATGAAGAAATACAAGGCTTCCTCTCTTCTGAGTTGCTGAGGTGGAGAGGTGGGATGGTGATGTGATGATCTCCATATTTATATGGTAAGACTTAAATGTTTGTAACAGACAAACACCAGGGCAAAGTTAAGTATAATATGAGCTCATAGGTCAAAATCAGAAATTAAATACTAGATACATAGAGAGAGTATAACTTCAAATCATTTCGGTTTTTAATCTAGAAGCTGTTATACTGCAGCTGTCCATCCCACTTTTTTCCTGTAATCTCTTCATCCTTCCTCCCACATACAAAAGGATAAGGATAAGAAAATACAGTAAGAAAAAGAAACAGTCAGAAGACATGTTAAAAAAAACACAACTTTCTGTGTATTGTTTTCAGAGTGAGCTTTAAAGTCAAACTCAATTCACTGTAGGAAGTAAATCAATTCACTGTAGGGAGTAAATCAATTCACTGTAGGGAGTAGCCATTAGACCATTTGGTAACAGGATCTACAGGCTGTTATATTACCAGGAACACTTTTTCCAAACACATCCTCGTATTCAATAGTAAGTTTGCAATCCAACTATCCTGCCTACATTGGTTTATTTTTTCTATTTGATCTTGCAGTAAAAGTTTTTCTTTTAAGTCCTTAATTAGTCATACTCAATAAGCCCAGTGATCTACATAATTAGGAGCTCTTTTCTTTCTAATTGGGATCAAGCTTTTGACTCTTCTGAGTAGGTGGGGTCCAAAAACTTCTTGTTTGGTCCTATGTACTTCTTAGTGCAATGGAAAATGACTACCAAATAGTCTTAGGCTAAATGTTCAATGGTAATGGACTGACTAGCTTGAAGTACTCTTATTTTTTTTTTTTTTAATCAAAGAAGTTGTTTAAAGATTTTAAACAGAAGGCATTACGATGTACAGATAATTAGGCATTCAGTCTTTGAGAGCAGGGAATTAACAAATCAATGCAAAGTAGTCCCTAACAATTGTATAGCAATTCAGGTACACTGTAATAAGTATATGCAATGTGTAATGCCACATGTTTATAACTACAGAAGAGAACAAAACAAAACACCAGAAAACAAATTAATGAAAAAAATCAAACTTGCACCCAACATTGGAACAACATGGAATAAGGTACTCCTGATTTTTCTATTTCGTAGGTTGACAGCCCTTGACAGTTAACTTTGTATCTTGTTTGTAATGAGTCTCATGAGATTTAAGTACTAAGTCTGAGGTATCCATCCAACTATCCCTGCAACAGCCTATCAATGACCAATTGTGGGGGTGCTACTCCTGGGGTATTTAACCAACATTGCCAAATATTTAGAAATTTCTTTGGAGATGTCCTATGGTAATAGGTGTTTCTTTCTCAAACAAGTGTGTTAACACCCGCCTGGATCCACTGCACACTAGTTGGAGAGTGTGTGAAGAGCCAAAACTGAGCAATCAGTTTTCTGGCTAAGTACAAAAGTTTAGTAAGAGCTATATAAACAGGAGGAGGATACTGCTCTTTTTTAAGACAGCCAGTTCAACCTGATATACACTGTTAATTATTGAAATAATACGGTTCCAATATCTCACAAGCTTAGGATATCACCAAAGCATGTGAGTGAGGTCTCCAGGATGAGCTTGACATTTAGGGCAAATAGGGGACTCTCTCCTGTCCCTTTTATGAAGCTGTACTGGTGTACGATATGCACGATGCAGAATAAACAGGTGTGACTAATTTTGGGCTGCCGATACCAACACCAGAGGGCCCGCTTCAAGGATCTGTTCCCATTGCTCCCCATCAATAGGGCCCTCTCCCATTTTTCTTGGCAGGGCAAAAGATCAGGGGCCTTAATTTAGGATAAGAGATGTGCATAAATCTGAGAGATAATACCCTTCTTTTCACGGTCAGTGTATATTGATTCCAGAAACGGGGATTCCACTAATCTCATGATGGAGTATCTACCTTGGCACCTAACAGCATGATGCAGCTGAACATATTGATAGTAATGGGTCCTCAACAAAGGAAATTCCATCACCAGCTGGGCATATGATTTCAAACCGCATTTATTTAGCACTTGAGAAACAAAAGGTAACTCCAGCTTTCGTTCACACCAAGTGGTTGTGTATCTTAGCCAGTTCCTTGTAAAATCAATTATTCCAGATAGGTGTCCTTTAATCAACAGTTATTATTATTATACAGAATTTATATAGCGCCAACAGTTTGCGCAGCGCTTTACAATGTGAGGGAAGACAATACAGTTACAATACAATTCAAAACAGGAGGAACTAGAGGGCCCTGCTCGTTAGAGCTTACTGTGGGACTTTGGGATGGGACTGTAGGAAAACAAATTTACATATGGGACAATGCCAATTATTCTTTGTTTGGGCATATTAGTAGGTGTCTGGATGAATCTGCCACGGTAGGTAAATCCCAGCCTATAAAATGTTGTAATTGTGAGGCAAAAAAATACATCAGTGGATGACTAATCCACCCTGATCCTTAGAGTATTGCAGAGTGGCAAGTTTTATATGAGCCACCCTGGTTTTTCCAAATAGGAGCTCTAAATTGTGAGTCTATGCACTGGAACCAGTAATTAGGTATCTACACTTGGGCATTATATAGGATATATAATAGCTGCTGGGCCCAAATCATCCTAATGAGATTGGCTCATCCTGCCACCGTCAATGACAGTTTACACCAGCTAATGAATTTATTTTAAAATTTTCTAGAATTGGTTTCAGATTCAAAGATAATCACAGGTGTCTCCGGTCACTAGTATACCTAAATACTTAAAATATGTGACTACCTGTATTTGGGCTACACTCTCAGGCAAGGTTGTAGCTAAAGGATCCAGTGGGAGCAGAACCAATATTTGGCAGTAATGGCAAAGCCTGAGAACATTCCAAACTGGTCAATAAGCTGCATCACCGCTGTCAGGGAACCTGCAATGTCTCCCAAATATAATAGAGTGTCATCTGCATAAAGGAAAATTTTATCTTCTCTTTACCCTCTTTAGAAACATATGGCTCTAACCATAGCAGCCAAGGGTTCCAGTGCCAGGGCAGGGGTGACAACGGACACCCTGGTCGTGTGCCATGAAACAAAGGAAACAAAGGAAAGGACTGCTATAAGGAATCATTGATTCGAATTCTTTCTGTAAGTTCAGCATACAGAAGTTTTATCTAAGAAATTAATCTCCATCCAAGTCCAAATCTATGGAGTACTTCCCACAGATAGTTCCACTCAACGCTATCAAAATCATTGGCAGTGTCGAGGGAAAAAATAGCTCTGTTTTCCGGCTTATCCACAGGGATTTGAATGTTTAGAAAGAACCTCAATGTTTAATGCCATGGAATGGGCAGGGATAAATGCAGACTGGTCCAGATGCACCAATCCAGACATAACGCTTGCCAGTCTACTAGCCAGCAGCTTAACGTCTGAGTTGAGCAAAGAAATGAGCCTATATGAGTCTGGATGTAATGGGTCTTTGCCTGGTTTAGAAATTTTTACTACTATGGCTTCGGTAAACAACCATGTTTTAGGGGGTCATTCATTGTTTTTAATAGAGCAGGCAAAAGAGTTTCGCTATTCTTTTTGTATGTTTCTTTTGCTAGCCTATCAGCTCTCGGTGACTTACTATTGGCCATCTGTGCTACTGCCAAGGAGAGTTCCTCTAACTTAAGTGGAGCATTCAACATGTAAAAATCCTTCTTCAAAGCATGCGGAAGGGAGCATTCAACCAAAAAATGTTGAAGTACTCTTATTTAAAAATATTTCTAAGCTTTGAGCAGCTCTACCATTTGAGAAAAAACATGCCCATGCCTCTACATCCCTGCCAATATAAGTCTAAGGTATTGAAAAAGATTTGCACAAAGTAAATGATTTTCATTTAGAAGGATATCACCACCATAGTGTTACAATAATAGTATACAGTATCTACTTGATGATTTGGGTTTTTTTATGAGAAAATCTGCTCCAATCTTAATTTCCCTCTATGAAGAAATCAGGGGAGTCTTAGCTTGTTCAATTATTAGCATTTATGGTTTAAGAAAGCTGGGGTTTATTTAATAAAACTGGAGAGTGTAAAATCGGATTCAGCTCTGCAAATAAACCAATCAGCTTCCAGGTTTTTTTTTTTTTTTTTGTCAAAGCTTAATTGAACAAGCTGAGGATAGAAGCTGATTGGCTGCTATTCACAGCGTCACCAGATTTTGCACTCTCCAGTTTTAGTCCCTGTGTGTTAGTGTCTTTATGTATTATAAGGCTGAATGTACCCTAATAACAATCTTAATTTTACAACATTACCTCTGCATTCCTAGTAAATCAGTTTGTAGGGTGTGTAGACATGATTGCATGGCCCAGTACACACCATACACTAAAAGACCTGGAGAGACAAACCACTTCTCTTCTTTAGCACTGCAAGTATACTGGAGGGAAGCTGGGATGTGAGGGAGACCCACTGGACTGGGACGCAGGAATGCCATTACCACTGAGAGCAAAATGTATTTTAGGGCATTTACAGCAGAATATCAGTCATCATAACATCTGGCAGTACAAGACCGCAAACAGAAAAAAGGTATGATACTTGATCTGAATTTTAATGACTAACAACTTTTTAAAGTTCCTAATTTTAGATCACTATGCCCGTCCCACCTGCCAAAACAAAACAAAAATCTTTCTACACACTTGGGAGGGATAGTGGGAAACCTTTAACCGCTTGCCGACTGCTCACAGTATATTTACTGCGGCAGTCAGCCCCTCACAGGCAGAGTGACGTAGGTCTACGTCGCTCGCCTGTGAGGCTCTGGGGAGCGAGCGCGCGCCCGCGGAGGCGCGCTCCCGCGCGGTCACGGGACCCCCCGCGCGTGTGACCAGCGGACCCGATGTCCGCCGGTCACTCGGCGATCGGCGGGGGAGAGGGAGAATGTCAGGCAGCTTGTGTAAACAAGCCACCTGTCATTCTCCTCGGTGTAAAGACACTGATCACACGGATCTACTATGTAGATCCGTTGATCAGTGTCCTTACAGCTCAAGCCACAGCCAATCACAGTAGAAAGCACGCCCCTAGGGACACACACAGCCCCTCCCTCCCAAATAAAGTTAACCCCTTCACTACCAGTGTATTTTTACAGTAACAGTGCATATGTATAGCACTGATTACTGTAGAAATGTCACTGTTAACCCCAAGTGTCAAAAATGTCAGTCAAGGGTCCGATCTGTCCGCCCCAATGTCGCAGCACCGCAAAAAAAATCGCAGATCGCCGCCATTACACGTTAAAAAAAAAACAACAAAAATGACAAAAATCTTTCCCTTTGTTAGTAAACGCGATAACTTTTGCGCAAACCAATCAAAATACGCTTTTTGCGATTTTTTTTACCAAACATAGGTAGCATAAAACAAATTGGCCGAAAATTTTAAAAAATTTTGATTTTTACATTTTTTTGGGGGGAATTTCATATAAAAAAATGTGAAAAATATTGTTTTTGCAAAATGTACGCTCTTTTTTTGTTTATAGCGCAAAAAGTAAAAATCGCACGGGTGATCAAATACCACCAAAAGAAAGCTCTGTTTGTGGGAAAAAAAGGACGTCAAATTCGTTTAGGTACAGCCTCGCACGACCGCGCAATTGTCTGTTAAAGTCACGCAGTGCCGAATCGCAAAATACCCCCTGGTCGTTAAGCAGGAAAATCCTCCGGGGCTTAAGTGGTTAATGGGGATAGGGGAGAACACTGATACATCTGATTAATGAAGAGAGATAACACCGCTCAGGCTAGTCAAAGTCCACGATTCAAGGTGGGTGCTGAACCTCGGCTCGCCACCAGGAGAAGCATGAAAGAAGAAAATGGTTGCACACCACCACGGAATCCAATGAAAAAAAGTTATTTATTCACATAAATGGTACAAAGTACAGCAGGTTAGGACAGTAGATGCGTTTCACACGACTGCTACGTGTGTGTTCACTGCCAAGTAGTTAGCAAGCACGTAGCAGTCGTGTGAAACGCGTCTACTGTCCTACCCTGCTGTACCTTGTACCACTTATGTGAATAAAGAACTTTTCTTCATTGAATTCCGTGGTGGTGTGCGACCATTTTCTTCTTTAATACATCTGATTAAAACCATACCAATCCTCAAGGAGGACTGGTCAGGTGCAATGGGACAACCAGAAGGTTCTGACCATGGAGCATATGCAAGATATCTTTCTTTTAGCATCCCAGCATTTCTTCTGTGTTGAAGTCTGTATTTTGATGTAAAACATTTTTTCTACAATGATACTTAATTAGATGAATGATAATCAGAACTTAAATGAGTTTTCAAGTTCTTCAGTTACATTCTGAAATGATTGAGCATTATAATGTTTACCAGGAACCCTTAACATTTCTGGCAGGCACAGAATTCACAGTTGAAGTTATCTTATAATGCAGAGTAAGGTAGATAGCATACATGTTTTACACGGGGGTTTAATAGGCAATGGAGTGACACTTTTGTATTATCTCACTAACTCAATTCCATATACACACAACTGTAGACAGGTGGATACACAGATTGAAGAACAGCTTTGGACGTTGACAAAATATTTACTGCCAAATTCTGGCCTGGCTTTCTTCAAGCTGAGTTATAAAAATTGCATTTCAAATCTGTTTTTGATTGAGGAAGTGAAAAGGCCATATTAACAACATGGTTGAATAACTGCCATTAGGACGGAACAGGTAACATTACTTAACTGCTAAGCACAAAATAGGAAAAAGTATTATACAGTACAGGTCTCTGAAATGTGACCCAATCTTTTACAAAGAGGAAATACCCAATTTTTTGGGAGAGGAACTGTATTATTGAAGAAAGCACAGGATAAGTCAGCAAAAACACCAGGCAATGGCGAAACATTTCACGATAACATACCAGTATACAATAACAGGCACCGGACACTTTATTAGTCACACCTTGCTAGTACCGGGTTGGACCCCCTTTTGCCTTCAGAATTACCTTAAATTCCTTGTGGCATAGGTTCAACAAGGTGTTGGAAATATTCCTCAGATTTTGGTTCATATAGACATGATAGCATCAAGCAGTTGCTGCACATCCATGATGCGAATCTCATGTTCCACCACATCCCAAAGGTGCTCTATTGGATTGAGATCTGATGACTGTGGAGGTCATTAGAGTACAGTGAACTCATTGTCATGTTCAAGAAACCAGTTTGAAATGATTTGAGCTTGGTCACATGATACACTGTAGTCATAAATAGGGATGATCGAACTTTTGAAAAGTTCGGTTCGACCAGAACACCCGAACTTCACGAAAGTTCGGTTCGGATTTCAGAACCCCATTGAAATCAATGGGACCCGAACTTCTGTAATCAAAAAACACCATTTTTAAGCCCTAAAACCCAATAAATGCCCCTAAAAAGTGCCTAGGGTTCTGGGTCATGCCCCAGGGACTATTAATCACACAAAAAAAAGTTCTTAAAAATTGTCGTTTTTGATAGATAGCCAATTATTGAAAAAATTAAAAAAAAAAAAAAAAAGAGATTTCTTTGGATTTAGTGTCTGGGGGGTCTAAAAGGTGTACCTGTGAAGTTTCAGCTCTGTAGCATGTCCAGAACCAGAATTACAGCATACCAAACCTTCAAAAATGACTTTTTTGCTTAACCGCACCTTTCTTTTGCTCCTAATCAACGGCTCAGCCAATGTGTATGATGGGGACATAATGCAGTGCACTGGGAACAAGATTAGAGGTTTTTTTGGAAAAAGGTGCTGTCTCTTTAAATGTGCATATAATTAACGGGTGTATTTCCACAATGGGGCTTTTATTACCAAATGTTTCAAGAAGTCCAAAGATGTATTTAATTGCACTTTATTTCATGTAAAATGGTGTTTGGTGCACTTTAACTTGAAATCTCACAAGAAACAGACATATATGCACGGATACATTGAGGGTTAGGGGTAGGGGCCACAATGTAGTGCAGAGTGAACAAGATTAGAGATGTTTTGGATGAATACTGTTGTCTCTTGACTTTGAATAGAAGTAAAGGATGCTTAAAAATTGGGCATTTGGTGGTGCGGACGATGCCTTGACACCATATCCCTATGAAAGTGCTGGTAATGAAAGCAATAATTGCCTTTGTAAGGAAAAAAATTACAATGATATGCATCTGTGTGACAGGTGCGCAAAAATTGTTGTTTGGGTGTTGGCGGAGCCATACCACTGTAAGCCCAAAGAGCTGGTGTTGAAGAAGGCGTAAAAATTATGAAGGTGTGCACCTGTGGAACAGGTGCGCAAACATGGTAGTTTTGGTGTTGGCGGAGCCTCCCCACCATAACCCCAAAGAGCTGGCTTTGAAGGAGGCCCAAAAATTGTAAAGGTGTGCACCTGTGGAACAGGTTCGCAAACATGGTAGTTTTTGTTTAGCATAGCCTCCCCACCTTAACCCCAAAGAGCTGGTGCTGAAGGAGGCCCAAAAATTGTAAAGGTGTGCACCTGTGGAACAGGTGCGCAAACATTGTAGTTTTTGTTTTAGCATAGCCTCCCCACCTTAACCCCAAAGAGCTGGCGTTGAAGGAGGCCCAAAAATTGTAAAGGTGTGCACCTGTGGAACAGGTGCGCAAACATTGTAGTTTTTGTTTTAGCATAGCCTCCCCACCTTAACCCCAAAGAGCTGGTGTTGAAGGAGGCCCAAAAATTGTAAAGGTGTGCACCTGTGGAACAGGTGCGCAAACATTGTCGTTTTTGTTTTAGCATAGCCTCCCCACCTTAACCCCAAAGAGCTGGTGTTGAAGGAGGCCCAAAAATTGTAAAGGTGTGCACCTGTGCAACAGGTGCGCAAACATTGTCGTTTTTGTTTTAGTATAGCCTCCCCACCTTAACCCCAAAGAGCTGGTGTTGAAGGAGGCCCAAAAATTGTAAAGGTGTGCACCTGTGGAACAGGTGCGCAAACATTGTCGTTTTTGTTTTAGCATAGCCTCCCCACCTTAACCCCAAAGAGCTGGTGTTGAAGGAGGCCCAAAAATTGTAAAGGTGTGCACCTGTGGAACAGGTGCGCAAACATTGTCGTTTTTGTTTTAGCATAGCCTCCCCACCTTAACCCCAAAGAGCTGGTGTTGAAGGAGGCCCAAAAATTGTAAAGGTGTGCACCTGTGGAACAGGTGCGCAAACATTGTCGTTTTTGTCATAACCAAAATGAGGTTCTGTGAACGTAAAGAGAATGAGAGGAGGGTTTGAGGGTGGCACCATGGTCCAGGCTTAAACTGAGGCTCAACTGCCACATCACAACGATAGCCTAGTCTACAAGGTCTGCATCAGGTGCATCAAAGCTTGATATCCACGACTGATTCATCTTAATGAATGTCAAACGGTCGACTGAGTCGGTGGAGAGTCTAGTTCGATGGTCTGTGACGAATCCTCCTGCTGCGCTGAATGCCCGTTCCGATAGGACACTGGAAGCAGGGCAGGCCAACAACTCCATGGCATACTGGGCCAGTTCTGGCCAGTGGTCTAATCTTAAGACCCAGTATGCCAGTGGATCGGATTCGTCACATGAAAAGCCCTCTGTGTCACTTTGTGCCCGCACGTAATCGTCCACCATGTGATGCAGACGGTGTCGATGCGATGTGGCAGCTGAGAGGCCTGGGCGGTGAGGACTAAAAAAAGACCGAAAGGCATCCGTCAACCGCACGCCTTCTCCAACGCTCCTCTCGTGACCACCAGTAGAATCCATGGTAGGTTGTCCCCGCCCCTGCACCCTACGGGAGTCGGGGAACATGTTCACCAGATTCCTCTTGAGACTGTCCTCAAGGGATTTGATCCTGTGGACTCTATGGGTGGATGGGAAAAGCTCCGAGACTTTACACTTGTACCGGGGGTCAAGTAGGGTGGCCAACCAATAGTGGTTAGTCTCTTTAATGGCCTTGATTCTGGGGTCCTTTCGCAGGCTCTGGAGCATGATGTTTCCCATGCGTCGCAAATTAGCGAAGGCCTGAGAAGCTGACTCCTCGGGGTCACTCATAACGACATTATCTTCAACGGGCTCCTCCTCCTCCCAGCCACGTACTACTCCAAAGTGTCCCGAGGGAGTCAAACTAGGCCTTGCAGATTGCCGCATGTCTTCCTCCTCCTCCTCCTCAAACCCTGCAAAAGTTCCCGCAGAATCGTCCTCCTCCTCCTCTTCCACCCCTGGATCCTGCTCGGGCCTCTGGGAGCTAGGCATAATGGGGTCAGGATTCTCAGGATAAAGGGGGCCTTGAGAGGCAAGGAAGTCCTCCTCTTCCTCCTGCTGCTCTGCCTCCAGTGCCCTGTCCATAATGCCACGCAGAGTGTGCTCCAACAAAAACAGTACCGGTAGGGTGTCACTGATGCATGCGCTGTCCCGGCTGACCATCCTTGTGGCCTCCTCAAATGGCGAGAGGACAGCGCATGCATCCTTAATCAAAAGCCACTGCCGTGGTGAAAAGAAGCCCAGGCGCGCAGAGCCAGTGCTGGTGCCGTACTCGCATAGGTATTCATTGAGGGCCCTCTGCTGCGTGTACAGGCGCTGCAGCATAGCCAAGGTGGAGTTCCAGCGGGTGGGCATGTCACAGATGAGGCGGTGTACCGGCAGGTGAAACTCGCGCTGCACTTCGGCCAAACGTGCAGTGGCACTGTACGACCGCCTGAAGTGACTGCACACCCTTCTTGCCATCCTTAGCACATCCTGCATTCCCGGGTACGAGTTCAAAAAACGCTGTACCACGAGATTCAGGACATGCGCCAGGCATGGCACATGGGTTAACTTTCCCTGACGAAGGGCGGCCAGGAGGTTTGACCCATTATCAGTAACCACCATCCCTGGCTGCAGCTGGCGTGGTGTCAACCACCTCTGGGCCTGTGCCTGCAGAGCCCCAAGAATCTGAGGGGCAGTGTGCTGCCTGTCCCCTAGACACACAAGCTGCAGCACTGCGTGACACCTTTTGGCCTGAGACATAGAATAGCCCTTTGAACGTTTACGTGGTATCTCATCATATTCAAAGGACCATTCTGCAGAGGAGGGCATGGAGGAGGTAGAGGAGGAGGAGCAGGAGGGGGTAGAAGTAATCGATCTACCCGGATCAGCGACACCACCAGCTGTTTGCAGACGTGGGGGCAACACTGGCTGCAGCACCGAGCCCTGGCTACAATCCCTTCCACTGGCAAGCAGTGTCACCCAGTGAGCAGTGACAGAAATGTACCGTCCCTGCCCATGTTTGCTTGACCAAGTGTCAGCCGTCAAGTGTATCTTACGGCTGACTGACTTGGCCAGGGACGACACTACATTGCCTTCCACATGTTGGTATAGGGATGGCAGGGCCTTACGGGAAAAGTAATGCCGACTTGGCACCTGCCACTGTGGAACTGCACATTTTGCGAAGTCACGGAAGGGAGCAGACTCTACCAGGTTAAATGGTAATAGTTGCAGAGCCAGTAGTTTAGCCAAACTACTGTTTAGACGCTGGGCATGTGGGTGGCGGGGAGTATACATTTTTTTTCGTTCCAGCATGTGTGGAATCGAAATTTGGCGTCTAGATGATACAGCTGGTGGTGTGCTGGAGGTAGATGCGACACTGCCTGCTATATCATCATCCCTGCCAGTGGAGGCTGCCAACAGGTGACGAGTGACTATAGCAGGGCCAGGAACAGACTGATGTGCAGGTGGAGCAGGTGGAGCAGATGGAGCATGAGGAGGAGCGTGAGGAGAACTAGGAGGCCGACTGACCAATCTTTGGCCCTTTTGTGGGTTCTTTAAATGCTCCTGCCAACGGGCCGAGTGGTGGGTTGTCAAATGCCTGTTTAGGCAGCTTGTACCCAGGTGGTTGACATTTTTGCCACGTTTTATACCCTTCTTACAAATCTTGCAGATCGCAACTGTTTTATCTGCATGGGATGTCTCAAAAAAGGCCCAGCAAGATGAGGTGTGTATAGTGGCCCGGGAGACAACAGTTGCGGCCTTAGATGGAGTAGGCCGTCTGCTCTCCCCTCTTGCTTGCTCTGCCTCCTCCTCAACCTCAGACCCAACATCTGACTCCATCAAAGACTGAGCATCAGGCCTGGCCTGGGAGACAACAGGTGCGGCCTTAGATGGAGCGGGCCGTCTGCTCTCCCCTCTTGTTTGCTCTGCCTCCTCCTCAACCTCAGACCCAACATCTGATTCTATCAAAGACTGAGCATCAGGCCTGGCCTGGGAGACAACAGGTGCGGCCTTAGATGGAGCGGGCCGTCTGCTCTCCCCTCTTGTTTGCTCTGCCTCCTCCTCAACCTCAGACCCAACATCTGATTCTATCAAAGACTGAGCATCAGGCCTGGCCTGGGAGACAACAGGTGCGGCCTTAGATGGAGCGGGCCGTCTGCTCTCCCCTCTTGTTTGCTCTGCCTCCTCCTCAAACTCAGACCCAACATCAGACTCCATAAAGGACTGAGCATCAGGCTGGAGTAGATGGCCGACACTGTGGTCAAACAGCTCAGCTGACTCCTCTGCCATGTCTGAAATTGGGTCTAAGGGAGGACATGAGGTGGACATGGACTCATCTGTATTTGTTCTGACAACTGCAGAAGACTGACCACTTTTCTCTGCCTGGGTCACTGTAGTTGCAGATGATGCCGATGATGAGGGTTTGTTCATATAGTCCACCACCTCCTGTACATACTGTGGACGTATAGCTTGGCCACTGCCGGAGAACAATCCAAATGGTGGCCTGGCTGAGGACTGACCACCACGTCCACCCCTGCCTCTAGACACCCTAGAAGCTGTGCCCCTTTCCGCAGCAGGGCCACGTATGCCTTTTCTTGGTCTACCAGGCATATTTCTCAATGATGCGTTGGCAACTGTGTGCGGTGAAAAACGCACACTGCTATGCGACCCACAGTTGTCGCTGGATACAGCACAGCAGTTGCGGTTAACGCACAGTAGCAAAGCCTTTTGCACAGTGGACCTAACGCTTTGAACAACAGGCGTTAGGTTGTCACTGATGCGTTGGCAACTGTGTGCGGTGAAAAACGCACACTGCTATGCGACCCACAGTTGTCGCTGGATACAGCACAGCAGTTGCGTGTCACGCACAGTTGCAAAGGCTTTTGTACAGTGCACCTAACGCTTTGAACAACAGGCGTTAAGTTGTCACTGATGCGTTGGCAACTGTGTGCGGTGAAAAACGCACACTGCTATTCGACCCACAGTTGTCGCTGGATACAGCACAGCAGTTGCGTGTCACGCACAGTTGCAAAGGCTTTTGTACAGTGCACCTAACGCTTTGAACAACAGGCGTTAAGTTGTCACTGATGCGTTGGCAACTGTGTGCGGTGAAAAACGCACACTGCTATGCGACCCACAGTTGTCGCTGGATACAGCACAGCAGTTGCGGTTCACGCACAGTAGCAAAGCCTTTTGCACAGTGGACCTAACGCTTTGAACAACAGGCGTTAGGTTGTCACTGATGCGTTGGCAACTGTGTGCGGTGAAAAACGCACACTGCTATGCGACCCACAGTTGTCGCTGGATACAGCACAGCAGTTGCGTGTCACGCACAGTTGCAAAGGCTTTTGTACAGTGCACCTAACGCTTTGAACAACAGGCGTTAAGTTGTCACTGATGCTTGGCAACTGTGTGCGGTGAAAAACGCACACTGCTATGCGACCCACAGTTGTCGCTGGATACAGCACAGCAGTTGCGTGTCACGCACAGTTGCAAAGGCTTTTGTACAGTGCACCTAACGCTTTGAACAACAGGCGTTAAGTTGTCACTGATGCGTTGGCAACTGTGTGCGGTGAAAAACGCACACTGCTATGCGACCCACAGTTGTCGCTGGATACAGCACAGCAGTTGCGTGTCACGCACAGTTGCAAAGGCTTTTGTACAGTGCACCTAACGCTTTGAACAACAGGCGTTAAGTTGTCACTGATGCGTTGGCAACTGTGTGCGGTGAAAAACGCACACTGCTATGCGACCCACAGTTGTCGCTGGATACAGCACAGCAGTTGCGGTTCACGCACAGTAGCAAAGCCTTTTGCACAGTGGACCTAACGCTTTGAACAACAGGCGTTAGGTTGTCACTGATGCGTTGGCAACTGTGTGCGGTGAAAAACGCACACTGCTATGCGACCCACAGTTGTCGCTGGATACAGCACAGCAGTTGCGTGTCACGCACAGTTGCAAAGGCTTTTGTACAGTGCACCTAACGCTGTGAACAACAGGCGTTAAGTTGTCACTGATGCGTTGGCAACTGTGTGCGGTGAAAAACGCACACTGCTATGCGACCCACAGTTGTCGCTGGATACAGCACAGCAGTTGCGGTTCACGCACAGTAGCAAAGCCTTTTGCACAGTGGACCTAACGCTTTGAACAACAGGCGTTAAGTTGTCACTGTATTTTGCTGCCTAGCAAGCACGTATACCTGCTGTGATAGAGCAGCACTGTGCCACGTGCTCACTAAACAGAACCCTCACACTTTCCCTACAGAAACTCAATTTTCAAATCTAACTAATGTAGTACAAAGTTCCCTAACTACACTAGATATCCCTTTCCACTAAATAGAAAGCTCCATACAGCAGAAGACTGACACTGTCCCTTAAGTTTTTTTTTTTTAACTCTAAGAACCAGCACAATCGCTGTATCTAACTACACTGGCTGTAAGCTAAATACAATTCTGCTATATGGAGCTTTAGAACCACTCGATATGTAGGAAATGTAGTGTAGCAAGCAGGAGTCAGACAGAACTGCTTCAACTCTCTTCAACAGGCTCTGGATAACTGTGCTAGGGGTTAGGCGGGGCCATCTTATATAGTGTGGGGCGTATTCACTCCTGATTGGCCTCTGGTCCCCGTAGTCACTCCAATCACGTTCCTAGGAGACTCCTGCCCCCTCATTGGCTTTTGCAGACGTTTCTGGGCCAATCACGGGCTTTTAAAGCCCAGTTCCTGTCCCAGTGCATTTTGGGCGGTTCTGGTGGCCGAATACCGAACTTTTGCCGCAAAAAGTTCGGTATTCGGCCGAATATCGAACATCCAATGTTCGGGTCGAACCGATGGTCGACCCGAACCGTTCGATCATCCCTAGTCATAAAGGGGTGGACATGGTCAGCAACTATACTCAGGTAAGCAGTGGCGTTTAAACAATGCTCAATAGGTACTAAGGGGCCCAAAGTGTGCCAATAAAAATTTCCCCCACACCATTACACCACCACCGCCAGCCTGAACCGTTGATTCAAGGCAGGATGGATCCATGCTTTCATGTTGTTTATGCCAAATTCTGACCCTACCATCTGAATGTCCCGGCTGAAACTGAGACTCATGAGACCAGGAAACGTTTTTCCAATCTTCTATTGTCCAATTTTGATGAACCTGTGTGAATTGTAGCCTCAGTTTCTTGTTTTTAACTGATAGAAGTGGCACTGTGTGTGGTTTTCTGCTGCTGTAGCTCATCTGCTTCAAGGTTTCATGTGTTGTGCATTCACAGATGGTATTCTGCATACCTTGGTTGTAACTAATGGTTATTTGAGTTACAGTTGCCTTTCTATCATCTCAAATCAGTCTGCCCATTCTCCACTGGCATCAATAAGGCATTTTACAACACAGAACTGCCGCTCACTGGATATTTTCTCTTTTTGGATCTTTCTCTGAAAACCCTAGAGATGGTTGTGCGTGAAAATCCCAGTAGATCAGCAGTTTTTAAAATACTCTGATCAGCCCGTCTGGCACCAACAACCATGCCAGGTTCAAAAATCGCCTTTCTTCCCCAATCTGATGCTCGGTTTGAACTACAGCAAGTCGTCTTCACCACAACTAGATGCCTAAATGCATTGAGTTGTTGCCATGTGATTGGCTGATTAGGAATTTGTGTTACCAAGCAATTGAACTGGTGTACCTAATAAAGAGGCCGGTGAGTGTATCCTAAATGCAAAGGATGGTGTCTACACCACCGAACAAAGTACTGCTAATTATGGGGTACCTTACATTGGAGTGCTCAAAGTTAACAAGATGGCAGCCAAAACCCTTTTACCAATGATAGCGCTGATCACTATCCCAGAGGTCCCTTGAGGCCAGCGAAAGGGTTCTTCCTTTCTAGCTGGCTCTCTGCAGATGTTACAGGGATGACTGGAACACTTCAATGAAGGACAGCTGGAATACTTGTCAGTATAGATGGCACTGAAACACTCTGCTCAGGTAAGTCATCTGCAGTTTTCAGTACACCAGCAGCAACCCTGGCAGCTTTCAGGTAGGCTCCGCAGCTGTACATGAGCCCCAAGCTCTTTACGCAGGCTCTCGGGCTCTGTCACACTGTAGCAGACAGTCATGGGCAATCAGCTGCAGTAACAAAGTTGGCTCTCAGCAACAAGTCTCTGGACAGCCCTTCAGGGCCCTTAACAAAAACAGCAGCACAGAGTCCCTGCTTTGCACACAATGTCCCTTGCAGTAGCACATATCCCTCATGCTCACTCCTCAGACAGTGAAAACATCAGTAACAGCAGCAGTCTCTGTACAGTAGCACAGTGCTCGGAGTGGTCAGTCTCTTTCTGGGACAGAAATGTGTCACACAGCAGCATATTTGTGCAGCAGCTATCTACAGACAGCAGCAGCCCAAGCTCAGCTTCTGGTCAACTTGCAAACACAGGCTCCCAGCAGCAGCATTGAACCCCCTTTTCTCCTGGGTTCTAAAAGCTTGCAGCAAGCTTTACCCGGTACTAAGTCAGCCAGGCACACAGCACTTTTGCAGGCACTTTCTCCGATCCTGACAGACTTTTCCTGCATTTTACAGGGGTGGTGAGCAGAGTTTAGAAAAGTCAGTGGCAAATCAGAATCCTCCTGGCCCACCCAGGAGCCCTCTCCTGCCCCTGGCGACCAATAGGAAGTCCTCGTGCCTGTTGCTAGGGGTGGATTTTGCTCTTTGGCTGCACCGGCAGTGAATCAAAGTTCAGTTCTTCCTCCTCTCTACGTGCTGCAGTCAGTCAATAGGGGAGAGAGAAGCACTGCTGGGCTTGATTTAAAAGCCCCAGGAAGCTCTTCATGGCATAGCCCTTTGGAAGTGTCTAATTACTGTCTGTGCTGGCCATGCTTAACCCCCCCCCCCCCTACATAATCATTTATGTAGCTGCCAGTAGAGAACGGAAGGGGAATACTATGGAGTGTAGCCACTCTGTTGGGAATATCACAACCACAACAGGTGGCGGTGCCAAGCAGCAGTCCCAGGCCTTTCAATGCCTACACAAAGGAGGATTTTACAGGTAAATAGAATATTAAACTGTGATAAAATATGCATAAATTGCAATAAAGGCACATATCGTATAATCTGAGAAGATTGTTGTTTAAACAAATGGTTTGTTGGCGGTTTTTTTAAAAAGCTATATTGCAATGAACTTTACAAGGTTGTATACCTTCTCTTAACTGCAAATAGAAGAGTTCAGTTATTTTGATAAGAGACATTGTTTATTCCAGTAAATAGCAAAAATTTAACTTTGTACACAAGTTCTACTAACAATTTAGATCCACCTATTTCTTGGAACCATTCTACGCAGGAAGAACATTATGTTCTGGGGGTTTTCAGGATTATTCTGCTTTATTTGCTGTCTTAGAAAAAAATGTATACTCTTAACCACAAAGATCCCTTTTGAAAAATGCAGAATATGAACATACTATGTCTTTATGGATTCTGCAAACCCACCTTATTGCTCATTTACATTGAAAGTATGAACAGAACTAGACTACAGGCAATGGTAAACACAAACTTAGCACTGTGTTTTCTGCTAGGCACAGATTTCTTTCATTCTCTCTGAATTTTATTCCAATATTAACAGCAAATGCAGCTAAGGAATACTGCTAAGGTACAACACTAAGTTTATTCATTGAGAACTATGATTCCCCTTGGGTAATGAGTTAACATCATACAGGGACATTAGGCCAAGAGAGATTTCTTGAAGGTTTAGATTATGTATGAGATGCTGACACCAGATAGTCTCAGGAGAACCCCCTGCAGATGTGAGATATACAAATTCAGTGGAAAGCTTGGAAATCCATAGAGACCTATAACATACTGAAAAAAAGCAAAGGTTTTGTAGAATTCACACAGGTATATACCTATATAACTTTTTTTAATGAACGACTGCTGGCAGGTAAATGATTGGTATATCAAATATCTAGTTTCTGTTGCTCAAGGCTATGTGAATTATATCACAGTATGTACAGTACAGAAGATATTTGTAGAAGTGCACAGGGAATGCCGTTCTATTGCTTTGTATGACCTGCACGGCAAACAGCTGAGTTTTGTAAGTTCGGGAATATGATCACTCACTTATCTGAAAACTCAAACCAAACCAGTAGTAAGAAAAAACATGAAAAAACAATGCCGTTCTATTGCTTTGTATGACCTACACGGCAAACAGCTGAGTTTTGTAAGTTCGAGAATATGATCACTCACTTATCTGTAAACTCAAACCAAACCAGTAGTAAGAAAAAACATGAGGGCTGCCATTATTATCATTATTATGATTACCAAAATGCTAGTTGCCTAGCTATCTTCAGTGCTTTAATACTTTTAGTCATTGACCTGTAACAAGCATGGAAGTAAAGTCCGAACTTCTGATTGGCATACTGGTTTTAGGTCAGTGACTTGGAAAGTATTGAAGATAAAATGTAAGCATGATAGCCAGGCAATTAGCATTTTCAGAAGGAGAAGTTGGCAGTAGCAGTCACCTTGTTTGTCAATGTCCACGTATCTGTGACCTCAAAAAAAAAATTGTGAGGAGAAACACAAAGGCTTCCATCATCCCATTTTCATAATTACCCTTCCGTAATACACCAATCAATTTGAACTAATGGGGATGCCAAATCAAGAGTCCAATATTTTTATTATTTCAACTTGTTATAGCACAAAGACAAAAAGCAACCAATGTGTTTTGGGGACCAAAGATTATCTTTCTTTATCAAGGCTTGGAACACTGTACTATAGTGTTGGATGGAGCTCCTGAGTTGACAAATCTATAGCGAGAGTTACGTTTGTGTTTTTTGTATGTAACTGACCTTGTTTTTTCCATGGACCCCTGTTTTTTGTGGAGCTGCCTACCCCAAGTAACAAGACATGAAGATTGACCCCTATGACCATCTGAAAGTTTGTGTCCCGCGTTCACAATCCTCACTCTCTTTCTGGGCTTAATAGATCAATAGGCAGTTTAAAGCTAGAATGCGTCTTCTGTTCACATTTCGCATAGTGGGGACATGTGTACCCACTTGCAATTTTCTTTTTTAGCGATTTACAAGCATATGTGTGTGACACGCATAGGGCAGTCCATTCAATTGAATGGGCTGCCCTATCCACATTTGTCACAAAGAAGCTCAGGGACCAAATTTTGGTCCTGAGCCAGGCGCATTTTTACACGTGTGTTTTGCCATGAGTCTAATACGTTTCGTCACGTGACAATAGCAGCAAAATCGCTCCACGTTTAGATTGTCATTATGGATGAATGGCACCTAAACGTGCGTTGTGCATTTTTCTGCAATTTTAATGCGATTGTGAATCACGCTGATTCTGCTTGTGATTCCAAGTCACTAAGTAAATGCAGCCTTAAGGTGAAGAAAAGCAAACAGACTGGAGTATACTAAAAATTGAAAGCTGAAAAACAAAACCAATAATATACGTTGTTTCACTCTAAAAGTAACTAACTTTGTAACATTTACTTCTTTCAGAGCAAAACACATTTTTGAATCATAGGATTTCTATGGTATAAACTCTTTGAAAGCAGGGAAAGAGTAAAACTGCAAATACACTAGTCAATAAAAACACAGAGTGCTTATTGAGCAAAGACAAAGGTATATACAATAAGTAAAACACTGGAGATGGTAAAGCAAGTATTGACACTATACAAAACTGAGAAAATCAGTAGGCTAGAGTAGCAGAATACACCTGTAATATTCAGAATGCTAGGGCAAATGCCATCCAACAAAGCTCTAGACCATGGGTGTCCAACCTATTGGCTTCTCTGGGTCACATTGAGTGTAGAGAAATGTTCTCGGACAGCATATAAAATATACAGTATACTATAGTTAATGTTAAAAAAGTAATAAAACGCCGCCGCGCCCCCCCCCCCCCGCACTAATTTAACACAACTAGAGGATGATCAAATGAAATGGAATCAGTATACAGAGGTTTACTTCTTCTGAGAGATATTAAAGGAGCACTCTAACCACCATGACCACTTCAGTGATTGAAGTGGTCAAGGTGGTAAGAGTCAGAAACACTGCACATGCTAGTTGCACCCCTAGCACATGTGACTTAGGCAGCCAGAAAATGTAATGTCCTTATTCATACATGTATGAACAAGGACATGACATATTATGACAAAACACAACTAATTATTAAAAAAAATATTGCAACAATTTACACACGCTAATGCACATACCTTTTCTACTTATTTTGCAGACTGCTGGTGGTTACTGCTGGCGGGTACTGCTGGTGCGGTTACTGCTGGTGCAGTTACTGCTGGCGGTTACTGCTGGCAGTGACTGCTGGTGGGTAATGCTGGCGGTTACTGCTGTCTGGTGCTGATGGGTACTGCTGGCAGATACCGCTAGCTGGTACTGGCGGGTACCGCTGGCTGGTACTAGCGGGTACTGCTGGCTGGTACTGGTGGGTACTGCTGGCTGGTACTGCTGGCTGGTACTGTTGGTGGGTATTTCTGGCTGGTGCTGGTGGGTACTGCTGGCTGGTATTGCTGGCTGGTGCTGGCGGGTACTGTCGGCGGGTATTGCTGGCTGGTGTTGGCGGGTACTGTCGGCGGGTATTGCTGGCTGGTGTTGGCGGGTACTGTTGGCGGGTATTACTGGCTGGTGCTGGCGGGTACTGATGGTGGGTATTACTGGCTGGTGCTGGCGGGTACTGTTTGGGTGTATTGCTGGCTGGTGCTGGCGGGTATTACTGGCTGGTGCTGGCGGGTACTGTTGGTGGGTATTGCTGGCTGGTGCTGGCAGGTACTGTTGGCGGGTATTGCTGGCTGGTACTGTTGGTGGGCATTGCTGGCTAGTGCTGGCGGGTACTGTTGGTGGGTTCCCGACCCACCATTGCTGAGGATCAGCGTGACAGTCACAGGAGCTGCGCTGTAGGAAGCAGAGCCGATGCTTCCTGTATAGCGCCAGCCGACTCCTGTCACAGGTGGAGGCGGGGTGCATTCGGTATCACTCCGTCTGTGACAGGAGCCGGCGCTACACAGGAAGCATCGGCTCTGCTTCCTCTAGGTCCGGCTTGGTTATTTACAGTGGCGTGATGCTCGGGGATGGTGGGTCGGGAACCCGCTATCTAGGCTTACCGACCTACCATCCCAGAGCAGTAGGGAGAGTCACCAAAATCTTCTCGGGGGGAGCAATTTCCCTGTTAACCCCCCCGGATCTGCCCCTTGTCTGGAGTTCCGTGCGGGGGGGGCGCATGCGGCCCCTGGACCACGGGTTGGACATGCCTGCTCTAGACCCTCTTAAGGTACTATGGAATCTATAAGGTTTCTCTAAAATACCTGAAAACTCAGAATACTCTCCTGAGGTACATTGAAGATCTAAAGATAATGTACTTCCACCTGGTCAGGTAACCAGAGATGCCTTTGTAGCGAGAGTCGAAGGTCTTTGGACAAACTGTAGGATGACATGGCTTTGGAGAACAGGAGAAGTCAAGGACAGGTGAGACTAAAAGGCAGCAAGCACCAATGGAGTTTAAAGAGAGAAAGAAAGCAGGACTGACAACTCAGATAGATTAGCATCAGCAAAGAGACAAGTGGATAAGGCAGGTTAGTCTCAGGAGAGACCAGAATTTAAAATAAAACAGGGAATACGGTCTAAAATAATGTACAGAGGTGTGAAGTATGTATGATAAGTAAATATCAAACTGATAAGAGGCATGGAGGAGCTCACTAATGAGAAAAGATTAGAGGAACTGAATTTATTCTCTCTTGAGAAGAGGAGATTAAGGGAGGATATGATCAACATGTATAAATACAAAAGGGGTCCATATAGTGAACTTGGTGTTGAGTTTTTCACTTTAAGGTCAACACAGAGGACAAGGGGGCACTCTTTACGTCTAGAGTGAAAATGTAGAATAGACTCCCCCCAGAGGTGGTTCTGGCCAGCTCACTAGATTGCTTTAAAAAAAGGCCTGGATATATATAAGTGGGTACTAATATTTACAGGTAAAGTTGATCCAGGAAATATCTGATTGCCTCTCGTGGGATCAGGAAGGAATTTATTTTTCCCTGCTGTAGCAAATTGGATCATGCTTTCCTGGGTTTTTTTTCGCCTTCCTCTGGATCAACTGCAGGTATAGGATTGTGTATATGGGATTGTATGTTTGGGTTTTCATTACTGTTTTTTTTTTTTGGTTGAGCCAGATGTCTTTTCTCAACCTGACTAACTATGTAATTATACACACAGCAATTGATGAAACACGGAAACAGAGCAAATAGGCAACTAAAGGTCATAAACAATACAACAGCACTAGTGCAAAATGCAAGCAGAAAAAAACAAAACAAAAACACAAAAAAACACAAAAAAATAAACCAAAAAACTATAAAGAAACTATATACAGAACACAAAAAAACTAGAGCAGAGCAAAGCAAACTAGAAAGGCAGAATACAAGTGCATGAAACAAATTGGCCTGAGTAACAGGGCATAATAAGGCAGGAATATGTATATTTTAGTCCTGACCCTTTATAAAGAAGGAAATTATGTACAAAGCTGTAATACATCCCCTTGTTGTGAGTATATATTGTATACTACTATTTATCTGTATCAGTCAGCAGTCTTTTTATTCTGTAAGATGTTTGACTTATAAACAA
This sequence comes from Pelophylax lessonae, assembly GCF_965119305.1. Lineage (NCBI taxonomy): Eukaryota > Metazoa > Chordata > Amphibia > Anura > Ranidae > Pelophylax > Pelophylax lessonae. Next base: position 552,115,920 of record NC_138770.1, on the reverse strand, counting down.
ACATAAAAATGTACTGCTAATGAGCAATCCTCCTGTGCTAAGGTTAATCCACTTAGAAAACACAAAGTATCAGGTAATGAACTCTTGAGGTACGAATGAGTACAAGATTCTGCATATTCACAGTGAGAGATTTAACAACAATCCTACGGAGGCTTACACATGTCCCACTGCCTTCCTTCTAATGCACCATGAATGTCAGTCTCATTTCTTTCATCTGCTAGTTATGCTAGAGGGTAAGTAAACAATCATTCTCAGAGGAGATTTACAACTACACAAAAGAGATGATAAAAAAAAGTTTTATCCACTTTCAAGCGTTTTATAGTATTAGAAGAGAAAAAACTTGAAGCATATGCCAGCAATAATATAATGGATATTGCCCCATAATCTTTGATATAAAGCTCAAAACCCATTTCATACACTCTAATGCTGTCCAATACTTTCCACAGATTTAAATAGATGTGAAATCAAACTGCCATTCAAGGGAGAAATAAATATAATTTCAAAGAAATCATCAAATTGATATACTGTAATTTTTTTATCAATGTGTAAATATCAATGAACAAATGTCTCTCTAAGTATACAGAAATGGCGGCACATAGAAATGCACATTACTATGGTAAGAAGATGCAAAAATAAACATGGCTCCTTAGGGCAGGCATAAACATTCTTGACAACTAGACCCTTTGGGGGGATTTACTAAAACTGGAGAGTGCAAAATCTGGTGCAGCTGTGCATAGAAACCAATCAGCTTTCAGGTTTTGGGCCCTTGTTCATACCAATGTGATTTGTCATGTGATTTGACTGTTCAAATTCGCATGACATGTCGCACCCTATTCTCAGAAATGGAAATGTTCACAACTTTGAAAAAGGTTCCTGCACTACTTTTCTGTGATATCATTGCATTGACTTCTGTTAAAGCGGAGTTCCGGGCACAAAATCGATATTTTTTTTTTTGTGCCCATCCGCTAGTTCGACATCACCTGAAAAGGAATTGGATAGTTAGGTTTTTTTTTTTTTTAAAACTCACCTTGTAATTGAAGATCGTAAATACTCACCTCAGGGTACTTCCTCCCTCAGCGCCGCGTCTCCGCCGTCACTTTCTGTCTCGCGATGATTCCTGGGAGCTGAACGTCATCGCTCCCAGGAATCAATGCGACGGCACCGGCCCCGCTCGTCACTTCCGGGCGACGCCGCATTCCCCTGCTAAACAGCTTCTGGGCATGCCCAGACGCTGTTTAGGAATGCGGCGCCGCACCGGGAAGTGACGAGAGGGGCCGGTGCAGGCACATTCTGGGAGAAGAAGACGCGGAAGAAGACGCAGAAGAGGACCGCGCCGGCTTCAGCTGCCCACAAGAGAGATGGAAACGCTGTGGAAGAAATTTTATAAGTAAGTATTTCTTCTAAAAGGTAAGTGCAAACCGGGACAGATCAGAGGCTAGCCATTGTGGAATGTACTAGCCCTGACTGTCCCGGGGGTATGTTTGTTGAAAAATCATTTCTGTGCCCGGAACTCCGCTTTAAATGAAGCCGCAAGCCACAATGAAATCGCGTTGGAAAATTGAACTGATCTGCGGCTTTAAATCACATTGTAGTGCGATTTCAAAGCTGCACTGGTGTGAACCAGGGCTTATTGTCAAGGCTTTATAGAACAAGATGAAGTTAGAAGCTGATTGGCTACCATTCACAGCTGCAGCAGATTCTGAGTGCTCTAGTTTTAGTATATTTCCCCTTGTATAAATTATTTTTAATGTGCTGGTTATCACACACAGACATTTGCAGGCTGGCTGGAAAAAGTTAGGGCAAACAAGTCAAACCTTCCCTCTCTAGTTGGTAGAAAGGTTAAAGCTGAGGTGCTTATAGTCCAATAACACAACACTTTGGGATTGATTTACTAAAACTGGACAGTGCAAATTTTGGAGCAGCTGCGCATGGTAGCCAATCAGCTCTTAACTTCAGCTTGTTTATTAAGCTTCGACAAAAAAACCTAGAAGCTGATTGGTTTCTATGCAGAGCTCTTAGGATATCCCACAACAGAGTGGGCAGAAATAAAACAGAAAACCAGGCCAATTGTCTCAAAGTAAAATGATATGGACCAGTGAAACTGGCACTGCAAAACTTTATGACCAAAACTGGCATCAGCTAAGAATGCCACATCCAGCTTGTATAACTTGCTGAAGGTATGAGCTGATTACCAGGTAATTACTGAGCTGATGACCAGGTAATTACCTTACAAATCAATGCTTGATAGTGAAAAGCTCAGGATGCGCTGTAACTGCACACAGTGGTTCTAGGTGCTTGATAGCATACGCTTGAAAATAGTTTACCTATAGTTTACCAGCATGAAATACACTGTAGTAGCAGTTACTGCTTATGTAGGCCCTCTAGAATCAAGAATAAAGAATCTGATCTGTGAAACCAAGGTGTAGTATTCAGATACACCCTAATCACCCAACGGCTGTAAGGCTGCTTCTTTAGGCTACGTACACACAGGCCAAATGTTGGGAGACATGAGCTGGTTCAATAAAAACTGGCTTGTGTGTTTGTCAGTTGGTCCGACTGTCGGACAAGCATACTGGAAAACCAGCAGCCAACCAGCTGCCGATCAGTGCTCTCAGCCAATAGCTGAGAGCGCAAATCTGAGTGTTCTGGTTCGGGGGCTGTTCCCCTGTCAGAACACAATAGCTCAGTGGGTGAGATCACTGTACTAATGTCGAATCATTAGTACAGCGGCTCTGACCAGTGCTGTCAGTTTTTTTTTCCACTGCGACAACGATGGCTTGACAGAAAGGTGAAATTAATAACTCCCTGAGTAAAGAGGCAGACAAGCAGCAACAACACCAGAGGATGCTGAAATAAGACCACCAATGTAGGGACCTGACCCTTAGTTGTACTTAAGGTCAATCGCTGGTCTTCCCATGTTGGAAAGAATCCAGAGGATGGGCAATGGAGGAAGATTGATGGCATACCTCTAGGTACTTACACCATGCACAACACATCTTTCATGTATGAAAATAAATCTTACAAGACATGGCCTTGTGAGCTTCACACATGGTGTGGACGACAACAACTCTCCATTCATCAGCACTTGGCTTTCAACAGCCAAGGCATTGAAACCAATTGTTGTAAAGCAAGTTAGTAAGCAGACCCTTGTGTCAACGTGTTTTCTCGACACCAAGGAGCATCCACTACCAGATTAACGAGATCCACATACCATGACCTGTGGGACAAATCTGGAGCTAGCAGGATGTCCGGAATCCCCTCAACAGTTGCACAAATGCCCTTTGCCCTTGCTACATATCTGTCCACCTTGTTATTGGGGCATGACACCAGAAGTTCAACATCTTGTGGTCCCCATGATAAGCAGATTTTTTTGGAAGGCCTCTGGGTGAGGAGCACACTCTACCTGATCCAGACCTTTTCAACTGAGATAATCCACTTGCCAATTTTCTACACCTGTTATGTGTACAGCGGACATAGGCGGAATAGGACTCTCTGCACAACTCAGATGTGAGACATTTACAGAACTGCTACCTCACTCTTGGGGATTATTTATATTAACCACTGCTGTGGGGTTGTCTAACTGCAGCCCCATAGGATGTCTCCTGCAGCAGGTGCATCCAGCTACCTGCTGAGCCTTCAGCAGTCCTGAGAGACTGACCAATTAAAAGGGTGTACTTATCCACCCTTCTGTTTAGGTAATAGCAGATAGCCCCAGTATCTTGCAGGCTGTCTGTTTTCCCACACCAACTGCATGTGCATTTGAAAATGAAGGACCACCAGTTCCATCTGTTCATACTCAACAGTCCTTCCTGCTTTCTGAGGCAATAAGGCAATGTGCACTTATTAAAGAAGGCCATTATGTTTTTTTTTAGCCTAGGCCACAGCTGCTGCCAGGGATTACATTTTAACCACTTGACGACCGCCCAATTCAGATTTACTGGGGCAGGCAGCTCCTGGGCAAAATGACATAGTACTACGTCGCTCACTCAGGAGACTCTAAGGGGCGAGCGCGCACCGCCGCTCGTCAGCCGGGGAGCCAGTGCGTGTGTCAGGCGGCTCTGATTGCCGCCTGACACTCTCGATCTCTCCCCGCTGACAGAGAAGGACGGATGGCTGATGTAAACACAGCTGTCCGTCCTTCTCCCTCGGATGATCACAGAGACCATGTGATCCTGCTATATAGGATCGCATGTCTCTATGATCATCTCACAAGCCCAACCCCCCCACAGTTAGAATCACTACCCTAGGGTCACATTTAACCCCTTGATCACCAATAGTATTAACCCCTTCCCTACCAATGGCATTATTACAGTAACAGTGCATATTTTAGCACTGATTACTGTAGTAATGTCACTGGTACCCCCAAAAGTGTCAAAAATGTCAGTTAGGGATCCGATCTGTCCGCCGCAATGTCGCAGTTCTGCAAAAAATCGCAGATCGTCACCATTACTAGTAAAAAAAACAATAAAAATTACATAAATCTTTCCCGTAGTTATTAGACGCGATAACTTTTGCACAAACCAATCAAAATACACTTATTGCGATTTTTTTTACCAAAAATATGTAGCAGAAAACAAATTGTCCTGAAATATTAAAAAATTTTGATTTTTAAATTTTTTTTTGGGAATGTTATATAGCAGAATGTGAGAAATATTGTTTTTTTTTTCCAAATTTGTTGCTCTTTTTTTGTTTATAGCGCAAAAAAAAGAAAAAATCGCACAGGTGATCAAATACCACCAAAAGAAAGCTCAATTTGTGGGAAAAAAGGACGTAAATTTTATTTGGGTACAGCGTCCCACGACCGCACAATTGTCCATTACAGTAACGCAGTGCCGAATCGCAAAATAGGGCCTGGTCATTAAGCAGCAAAATCTTCCGGTCTTAAATTAGTTAAAACCAGTCTGCAATGTGTCCATGGCCACCACTCACACAGCAACAGCTGCAGAAGTCGTAACTCACACAGCAACAGCTGTAGAAGTCGTAACCAGGCAGTCCTCAAAGATTCCCAAAAAGAGGGAAAAAGTTCATGGAGGGATTCTCAAATGGGATTCTCAGTTTTCCCATGCTCAAATGCCCCATACAGCTGTAGCTATCACACAGGCTGCAGGAAAATAAAGGCAAGGCTACCCAGTCCTTGTAAGAGTAGTTGCACCAGACAAAAAGTCCCTTGAGGAACATCAATAGTAACCTTGACCCCCATGCTGCCCACCCCCAAGCAACAAACACGAAGACCCGCTGCTTAACATACTGCTGACCAGGCTAGAATTGTAAGGGTTCATGGGGAGCAGAAGTAGGAAGTCACCCACCATGGCTGGGGTGCTGTTCACCTAGAAAGGACACTGAGAAATGGAAGCCCAAGGTTGACTGGTCATATGTATCTACTGGAGCAAAATCTTCACAGACTGCCCTTGCCAGGTTTGTTGCAGCTGAACCCGCACAAAGCAAGGAACTGAATGTTATTGAAACTGGGGAGACTATCAAGATTTATATTATCCACCCTATCCCACAAGTGAAACCAAATAAACTAGGATTTCCAGTAGGAAATAGTTATGTCGTAACTCCTAAACACTAGGCAAATAACTGAGCTTGTTCCACAGTATTGGGGGGTGTTTAAAAGTGTGATCACCAGCAGGGGCTGCCCCTGGGCAGTCTTTTGTTTTGTGTTCCTATTTAGCAGATGTGTGTACTTAGAAAGATGATCAGGATGCTCTAAAATGAGGGGGCTGAAAAACAGATGACAACACAGACACTACTGGCCCAAAGGATGTCTGCTTCTTATTATATAACTAGTAATCATGCTTTTTCTGTGCACATTCCAACCTTGTAAATCCATGTTATGTATACAAACACCACAAAGTGATAGTGTCCAGTTTGTTTTTAATCATTATGTCTTTTCTGCTTTTGGTCGTTATAGACCCACACCTGCAACCAATTGACATGCTTAGTAATTAACACAACGCAAACCATTATGTTATTAATAAACAGCTGTGCTACTACATTCACCTTCTCACGCAGTAAAAAAGTTATTTTTACAATCCTCCTATATACACTATATTGTCAAAAGTATTGGGACACCTGCGTTTACACGCATATGAACTTTAAAGGCACCCTAGTCTTAGCCCACAGGGTTCAATATTGAGTTGGCCCACCCTTTGAAGCAATAACAGCTTCAACTCTTCTGGGAAGGCTGTCCACAGGGTTTAGGAGTTTGTCTATGGGAATGTTTGACCCATCTTCCAGAAGCGCATTTGTTAGGTCAGGCACTGATGTAGGACAAGAAGACCTGGTTCACAGTCTTTGCTCTAATTTATCCCAAAGGTGTTTTATCGGGTTTCAGTCAGGACTCCCTGCAGGCCAGTCAAGTTCCTCCACCCCAAACTCGCTCATCCATGTCTTTATGTACCTTGCTTTGTGCACTGATCCAAATAATTTGGTGAAGGTGCACTGGTGCGTAGTCATTTTGGAACAGGACGGGGCCATCCCCAAACTGTTCCAACAAAGTTGAGAGCATGAAATTGTCCAAAATGTCTTGGTATGCTGATGCCTTAAGAGTTCCCTTCACTGGAACTAGGGGTCAAGCCCAACCCCTGAAAAACAACCCCACACCATAATCCCCCTCCACCAAATGATTTGGACCACTGCACAAAGTAAGGTCCATAAAGACATAGATGAGAGAGTTTGGAGTGGAGGAACTTGACTGGCCTGCACAGAGTCCTGAAGGAAACCCGATAAAACACCTTTGGGATAAATTAGAGCAAAGACTGTGAACCAGGTCTTCTTGTCCTACATCAGTGCCTGACCTAACAAATGCGCTTCTGGAAGATGGGTCAAACATTCCCATAGACAAACTCCTAAACCTTGTGGACAGCCTTCCCAGAAGAGTTGAAGCTGAATACCTTTGGGATCAATTAGAGAGGAGACTGCGAGCCAGGGCTTCTTGTCCAACATCAGTGCCTGCGCTTTTGGAAGAATGGTGAAACATTCCCATAGACCCAAAAACTCCTAAACCTTGTGGAGAGCCTTCCCAGAACAGTTGAAGCTGTTATAGCTGCAAAGGGTGGGCCAACTAAATATTGAACCCTATACACTAAGACTGGGCTGCCATTAACGTTCATGTGTGCGTAAAGGCAGGTGTCCCAATACTTTGTGGCAATATACTATTTACCATCATTTTTTTATTGGCTGTAATAGGCAACACCTTCAACAAGAACTATTTCTATCATAAATGACATTCTCAAAAGCCACACTTGATAAAATTGATAGTGGCTCTTCTACTGTTAGAGCTGCACTTTTGTATTGCATTTATGAAATGCCAAAACACTAGAGTAGATTTTTCTTTCTCATCAAACGTGTCCTCACAATACCTGTTCATAATGTGGATACTTGCTATCTATTCAAAAATGGGTCCTTAACATTCATAGGCATAATTTTTGTTTCTATTTTTGCATCACAAAAGTGAGAATGAAAATCTTTTGAAATGTCTATAAAACTTTGATCAAAGCTTTAAAAGATTACAGAACTCTCTGCCTGAGATAACAACCAATTTCAATTAAATTCATAGTGGCACAAGACATTTCTATTTCTATTAAGGACACAGTTCAGAGTTCTGTATTTGAGTTTGCATTTCCATTGTAACATTTTATGCTATTTTAACTTCCCCATTAGCACTGTAACCCTGAGGTATTTGAAGTATTAGCTATTACAGTAGAAATGTGCCAGTACAGGACCAGCTTTGTTGTCAGTGGTGTAACTATGGCCATAGCAGTCCCCCTGGCTGGTATGGGGCCTGGAGGTGGGAGTGGGCCTCTTTTGGGGGATTATTGAGGGAAAATAAACATTGAAAATCTGTGTGCATGTGATTCGAACGCTAGGATTGCCACCTCATCCCTTTAAACCCAAACACAAATTCTGTGGCTGATTAACCGCTTTACCACTGAGTACTGGAATAGTACTGCGGCAAAGTGGCACGATCCCGTCTGACGACGTAGACCTACGTCGCCAGACTCCTCCCCTGTAGGTGGCGCTCGCGCGCCGCCGGAGGCGCCCTCCCGCTGTTTTCATTCACATCGGGAGTCGGGCCAGGGGAGGAGCAGCGGCGATCGCCGCTGCTCTGCCCCGATCGTCGGGGAATCCAGTTTGGAGATCCGCCCGCCTGTGTAAACAGAGCGGGCGGATCTCCTCAGTGACAGGGAGTGACAGATCGGAGTGTTCAGCATAGCTGGACATCCGATCTGTCCCTGTCTCACACAGTCACCTCCCCCCACACACGTCAGTAAGCACCAGGCATACATTAACCCCTCCCTCTCCAATAAAATTAACCCCTTCCCTGCCAGTGTCATTTTTACAGTAACAGTGCATATTTATAGTACTGATTACTGCAGTAATGTCACTGGTACCCCCAAAAGTGTCAAAAATGTCAGTCAAGGGTCCGATCTGTCCGCCGCAATGTTGCAGTCCCGCAAAAAAAATCGCAGATTGCCGCCATTACTCGTTGAAAAAAAAACCACCAAAAATGACAGAAATCTTTCCCTTTGTTAGTAAACGCAATAACTTTTGCGCAAACCAATCAAAATACGCTTATTGCGATTTTTTTTACCAAACATGGGTAGCAGAAAACAAATTGGCCAAAAATTTTTAAAAAAATTGGTTTTTACATCTTTTTTGGGGGGAATTTCATATAAAAAAATGTTAAAAATATTGTTATTTTTTTCAAAATAAACGCTCTTTTTTTGTTTATAGCGCAAAAAGTAAAAATCGCACAGGTGATCAAATACCACCAAAAGAAAGCTCTGTTTGTGGGAAAAAAAGGACGTAAATTTCGTTTGGGTACAGCATCGCATGACCGCGCAATTGTCAGTTAAAGTCGCACAGCGCCAAATCGCAAAAAGTGGCCCAGACGTAAGACAGCAAAATGCTCTAGTGGTAAAGTGGTTAAGGTGGCAATTAAACTCACTTAGTGCCCTATTTGCATTAAATTACTCCACTTGTTAGCATCCTCCCCCCATCCGCTGCCACTTTTGGCACCTTTTGAGGGGGAGGGGGGAGCGGATGCCTGTCAAAACCAGGAACCCACGCCCACTTCCGGGTAAGACCGCCACAATCCTTGTGCAGTGATCTATTACATTTCTGGCCTCTTCTCTCTCACCCCCACTGCTGCCTTCTGGGAGATGCACAGGTCCCAGAAGACAGCAGGAGCATTCAGAAAGCGCAGCATGACTTGCACATGTGTAGTAGGAAACAGGCTGTGAAGCCACAAGGTTTTATTGCCTGCTTCTCTTAGTGCATATGCCAATGCCTGCACCCGGAGCTGATTGATGGATCGGCTTGGGGTGCTGACATCTCGGGATCCCTGGACAGGAAAGTGTCCTTATAATAAAAGTCAGCAGCTACAGTATTTGTAGCTGCAGACTTAGTTATTTTTTCCCCAGGCTGGAACTCTTATTTAATATGTGTTCGGGTTCAAAGGGATGAGGTGGCAACCCTATCTAACAGAGATCCAGTAATGCATCACTAAGGCTTCATTCACACAGGCATACCATAGCGTATGTCCACGTGAGGGCCATGTGTTCACTGAGCGAGGCACACTGTCTGCATTTGGAGCCGTGCCCATGTTACCACTCTGTCCAAATTGACATGAATGGGACTGCATGCATGGGGATGCATGGAAACCCCATGCATTCCTGTACAGGCAAACACGGCCCTCACAAGGTCATATACTCCCAGATAGCAAGGATAACTTGCTACAAATTTGTGGCAGTGTTGAATTGTAAGTCTGTTAACTTGCTGCACATTTTCCCTGGCAAGTTGTACACTGGCAGAGCACTTGAAGCACAAGTTCTAGTTGACACTTTTCCAATTTGTAGCAAATTTGCGTGCCAAGTTTCTAGCAAGAGCAAAGTTGCAGTGGTGAGTCTACAGCAAGAGCTCTGCAAGTCTACAGCATGAAAATTCTGCCGCAGTGACCCCTGTGGTGGGATGACTATCACACAACATAACTGAACCAGAACTTGTATGCACCCAATTTAAGAAAAGATGGGGCTTTGCGGGCCAGTGGGAGGAGGAGGATCATATAACACAAATTTGTCTAAAATATAACTTTATTGTACATAATTAAAATAGTACAACACATAGGAATGGTTACCCATGTCTGATATATATGAAAACTAGAACTTGCAGCAGACTTGCAGAATGTTTGCAAAGAAAGTTGACCTGGAGTCATGCAATGTGGACTTGCTGCAATTGTGCAACAAACTGGTGAAGCCTGGCAAGTCTAGCAACAGCTTAGAAAGTCATTTTCAAACTTGCAGCACATATGCTTGCTATCAGGGCTGTAGTAAGCCCATGTAAACAAGGCCTAAATCCCCAAAACACATGATGAGAACATCAGACCAATGATTGTCCTTTTTTTTTTTTTAAATCTAGTTTCATATTGAAAATGAAGAGGTTACTAAATTAAGGAAAATTCTCGTACGACAGAATACAACTTCAGAGGTGATGTAATGTGCTGTAGTGCATTGTAATGTATTCTTTCATTTCTGAGCATGCGTTGTCATGGTCTTCTGATTTTTTTTGGACAAATACTGTGCTGATTAAAGGAAAAGCGGTTGTTCTAGTTTCATACGAGAAAATGTTCGTGTTTGTCCTTTCGGATAATTTTGCATGAACGGTTGTGATTGGCTCTCGAAAGCTGTGTACTAACGATCCGAATATCCTACGATTGCTTCAAACGCAGTATTTTTCATTCCATTTTCTGATTGTGTGTACTAGGCATAAGGGTGTAAACAGTTGCAGTTGACAATGAACCTGACCCCCTGTGAAGTTTCCAATTTAGAAAAGTTGACTTCAAAGGGGAGCCTTCAAGATCATTTCCAGTCAGTAACAGCTGTTCTTCGCTTTCCCTGTGCAGCAAACAGCATTTGCCCTCCTCCCCATCCAGGAGTAAATTATTGCATCTAGAGCTTTTGGTAGAAAGTTTCGGCATTGGGGCACCATTTTATGTAGTTATGGACTGTTGTTCATTTTGTGTCTGGTTTTATTCATAAAACAGTACGGGCTTGGTACTGGTTTACCTATAAAGAGTCCTGAGATGGATTTTGCAAAAACAATAGGGTATGCCAAGTTTGAATAGCAACCTTGTATTGTATGTATAATAAAAAAATAACATTGTGTGGGCACCAATACCAGGTTCATAGCAAAATTATGTGAGCATTAATGCAAAGCTTTAATGCAAGTTTAATACTACACTATACACCTATTTCCTCGTGTAGTATTGGAATACATACCTGCCAAAGTGAGGAGGTAAAGAAGTGACCCTAGCCAGCAAAATATTGGTTCAAGGATGAATATAGGAATAGCAAGCACATACTGTAATAACCTACATATTCATATATGACGTCACAATAAAAAGTGACCCTAAAAGGTTTAAGATACATGGATCAGTCTTATATTCTACTAAAACTTTGTGTATTAGTGCTGGTTCGACTTTGATGAAGGGGGTACACCCGAAAGCTTGTGCTGAAAATTGGGATATTAGTGCAAATAAAAAAGTGAAACACATATTTACGGTAAGAGTGCAGAGTACTCTGACCTAAATAGAAATTTTCTAATACAGTACAGTTTTCCCTGTCAAGAAGTTAAACATTACAACAGCATTACTCCATAAAGAACAGCTTTATACATACCTGTCCAACGACTAGTTTTCTAAAACTGATCCTCCCAGCTGTGGGCTGCAGTATGCTCCCCTCTGTGTCCTCCATGACCCACTGTCTCTGCTGGTAGAGGCATGGTAAAGAGCAGTGGGGACTGGAGGGTACACAAGAGGTGGTAGGTTGTGGCGGTGATAGAGAGGGGAACTGATTGCTATGACAAAGTTGAGAGGATTGTAACAAGTGGGGCAAAGTTTGAGGCAATGGGGGGCGGGGGGATTTTTAATCAATAGATAACCCAATAACCGAGCCTGAAACTTTACCTATTTTCTCCCAGGTCCATCAATTCTACTCTAGATTTTTGGAGAATTATCTCTTTCTCCAACAGAAGGATCTGCCTTTGGTTAAAGACACTGGATTGCGCAAAATTATGTTAGACTGCACACCGATGTCCTTTATTTTAACATTCTCTGTTCATAAACCCCGGAGACAGTGGCTTACCAACGGGGGGTGTGGGGGGGGGCAGCCTGCCCCGGGTGCCACGCACTGGGGGGGGGCAGCCGGTGTCCTGCCTGGCGTGTTCTGACAGATCCTGTATCTCAATGTGAAGGCACCTCCTTCACTCTGCACTGCTAGCAGGGGGGGGGCAGAGCCTTGGCGGGAAGGGGGCAGAACCACGGCAGGAAGAAGGTGAGTGCCCAAGTGTGTGTGCTGGATAGGAGGGGGATGGGGCAGCTGCATATGGAGGAATTGATCTTTCCCTATTCTTCCTGCAGCCGCCGAATACCTGATTCTCCTCCTCTCCCTCCTGCAGGAAGAATATGGAAAGATCAATTCCTCTATATGCAGCTGCCCCATCCCCCCTACTATACAACTTCTTTTGCTGGCCCCCTAGTGCTCTCAACCCCCCCCCCCCTCGGTGCTCTTAGCCCCCCGAGCTCTTTAGCCTCCCCTGCTCTTCAGCTCCCCACAGTGCTTTTCATCTCTCTCCCCCCTATGCTCTCTGGCTCCCCCAGTGCTCTCCACCCCCCTGGTTTTCCCTGCCCGCCCCCCTAGTGCTCCCTGTCCCCCCCCCCCAGTGCTCTCCACCCCCTGCGCCTTCCAACCCCCCTACAATGCTTTCCAAACCCCCTCTTAATTCTCTCCAGTCCCCCCCCTCTCGTGCCCGTCAGCTCCTCCAGTGCTCTCTGCTTCCCCTGCGCTCTCCGGACCCCCTAGTGCTATTCTATCTTCTATCATGTCCTCAGTCTCTGAGCATCTCTTGTATCATGTCCGCAGTCTCTGAGCATCTCTTGTATCATGTCCTCAGTCTCTGACCGTCTCTTGTATCATGTCTTCAGTCTCTAACAATCTCTTGTATCATATCTGCAGTCTCTGAGCATCTCTTGTATCATGTCTGCAGTCTCTGACCATCTCTTGTACCACATCTGCAGTGTCTGACCATCTACAGTATCATGTCTGCAGTCTCTGATCATCTCTTGTATCATGTCTGTAGTCTCTGACCATCTCTTGTATCATGTCTGTAGTCTCTGACCATCTCCTGTATCATGTCTGCAGTCTCTGACCATCTCTTGTATCATGTCTGTAGTCTCTAACCATGTCCTGCATCAAGTCCGTAGTCTCTGACCATCTCTTGTATCATGTCTTCAGTCTCTGACCATCTCTTGTATCATGTCTGTAGTCTCTGACCATCTCTTGTATCATGTCTGTAGTCTCTGACCATCTCTTGTATCATGTCTGTAGTCTCTGACCATCTCTTGTATCATGTCTGTAGTCTCTGACCATCTCCTGTATCATGTCTGCAGTCTCTGACCATCTCCTGTATCATGTCTGCAGTCTCTGACCATCTCCTGTATCATGTCTGCAGTCTCTGACCATCTCTTGTATCATGTCTGCAGTCTCTGACCATCTCTTGTATCATGTCTGCAGTCTCTGACCATCTCTTGTATCATGTCTGTAGTCTCTGACCATGTCCTGTATCAAGTCCGTAGTCTCTGACCATCTCTTGTATCATGTCTGCAGTCTCTGACCATCTCTTGTATCATATCTGCAGTCTCTGACCATCTCCTTTAGCAAGTCTCCAATCTCTTACTCAAACTTAAACACATTGCTAATAATATTAGCTATCTGTTTATGCTGAAGGTAGGACTGTACAGGGGAGGCAGAGAGTGCAAAAAGGGGGAACTGTGATTAGAGAGACAGGGGGGGGGGCAGACTGCAAGGGGCACTGTAATTGGGGGGGGGGGGCTGTGAAATGTGTGCAATAAATATTCTTGAAAACATTACAAATTCTTGTGGGTGTTTTTACATTTTAAAGTTGGGGGGGGGTGCCAGATATAGGATCCGCGCCCGGGTGCCAAATGCTCTAGGTACGCCACTGCCCAGAGACTCAACAAAGTTCTGCTATAGGATCCAACAATATGTGTAAACCTCAACAAGAAAAAACTGACTCCCTTTTAGAATTAAATGGGTTGTAAACCCTTACATATAACCAGTGAAGTGACTGGCCTCAGCTGATACACAGAGATGAAACAAATTCCCCCACATAACAGTCTTCTCTTCTCTACATCTACTCAAAGTCCAGATTCTTTAGAGCCGGTTCAAACTACTCCGACTTGTCAGGCGACTTGGTCACCTGACAAGTACCCCCCAATGCTGTGCAATGGAACCGTTCTAATCAGAGAGACTCAAGTCGCTCCGACTTAGAAAAAGGTTCCTGCACAATTTTTTGGCGAAGTCGGAGCGAGTTGCATTGATTTCTATTATGAGAAGTCGTTTGCAAGCCGCGACAAAGTCACGATGCACGGGCGACTTCAAAGTCGCCCGAAGTCGGGGAGAATTTGAGTCGGATTAGTGTGAACCGGCTCCAAACCTTGGGTGAGAAAGGTAGCAGAGAGCTAAATTACACTCTGCAGAGCTCAGTGAGGAGACCTCTGTGAGCTGATTGGAGGGAAGAGGCACCCCCCCCCCTCCTCGACGCATCTCACAGGAACTGAGCTGAGGCTGTCAATCTGATGGAGCTCCCTCCCCGTCACCATTTTTCTCTTGGTGTCAGGGAAACTTGTCCGAAATAATTCATGCTGATAGCAGAGGAAGGAAGCAGCAAACAGAAATGACAATTAGTGCTCTTAATTGGGACAAGTATACAGCATAGAGGTATATGCTTTGTTCATATTTCATGTCTGAGGTTTACAACCACGTTAAACAATGAAAGTAACAGTGTCCCGCTCATTTGCTGGGAAGGGCATTATACAAAGTATAGAGTAGTTTTGAAACATGGTTCCAGACTAAAACCTGCTTAGTATGCCCAAATGTAACTTCTCCTAAAACAAATCCACAACCTGGAAGCAACACATTAAAAGACACTTGTGCAGTTAACACTGAGTCAACTCCAACTTCTCAGTGACAAATTAAAATCCAGTCTACTTTAACCACTTCAATACAGGGCAGTATCACCCCGTTCCTGCCCAGGCCAATTGTCAGCTTTTAGCGCTGTTGCATTTTGAATGGCAATTGATGAGGAGGTACTTATGGGGTGGCACTGATGCTGATGCACTAATATGCAGCAATTATGGGCACTGATGGGCGGCACTGATATGCACTGATAGGTAGCACTGATAGGCAGCATTGATGGGCACTGATAGGTGGCACTGATGGGCACTGATAGGCAGCACTGATGGGCAATAATGGGCACTGGTGGCAGCACTGATGGCAATGCTGGGCACTGGTGGGCAGCACTGATAGATGGAAATGATGGGCAGCACTGATGAGGGCACTGAAAGGGCCCCCAAGCCCTGATTGGCATCCCTGGTGGCATGGGTGGGCAATCCCTGGTGGCTCTAGTGGCATCCCCAAGGGTCTGCACTGGTAATCAATGCTCTGATTACCAGCACAGACCCCCCCCCCTGTCAGGAGAGCCGCCGATTGGCTCTCCTCTACTTGTGCCTGTCAGGCACGAACTGAGGAAAGCCGATCAAAGGCACTTCCTATTTACTATGTGACCAGCTGTGATTGGACACAGCTGGTCACATGGTAAAGAGCCTACGTCATAGGCTCTTTATCGGGATAGGAGATGTGGTGTGTCAGAGTGACACACCGCACCACCGATCGCCGCTTTCATATGACGGCCAGTCAGGATAGCGCAACCACTTTGCGGCCGTCATTTTGATATATGAGCGGTGGGAAGTGGCTAAATGACTTAAATCAACATCATTAAGGGTAGAAGGATGGCAATAAACCAGGTAAAATACTGACTAAGCCCTTCAGAGAAACAAATACACATACTATTAAAACATTTTAGAATCTGTGCATAGAATACAAAATAAAATGTAGTGGTGATTGCACCGAGACTAAAATAGTAACCTTAGATCAAAAACCCTATCAAACTGTAAACCATATATATTTGTAAAAACAAATATTAAAGGAAAGTTCATATAATGAGCAAAGGTTCCTCTATGAGGAATTGTTCCTGGAGTAAAATCCAATGGATTTGTTTGGTTTCATAGAATACAAGCCATTCTGTTATTGGTCAAGAGGAAGGGCAGATCAGCATCACAATATTCCCCGTCCAATGACAGAATGCTTTGTATTCTGTGCAAAGAATACAAAATGGTTTGTGAATAGGTGAGGTGCATAGATGAGTGCAAGTGGCCCACTGTCCATAACTCTATGCCAGGGATGTGCAAACTGTGGCCCTTCAGCTGTTGCACAATTACAAGTCCAATGAGGCATAGCAAGACTCTGAAAGCCATAGGCCTGACACCCAGCAGCAGAGGCCTGATGGGACTTATAGTTCTGCAACAGCTGGAGGGCCATATACTGAGAGAAATTCAACAGGGGCTGGCTGAATGCCCATCAGTGTATGTTAAGAGAAGTCTATAATTTTATAGACTTCTATAAAGGAAGCTATTGGAAAATTTTCTTGATCAGTGGCTGCAACCATTGACCAGTGTATTCGGACAGTGGCGGGTGCAACTGTCAGAATACAATGTCCCGGCCTGCTGGAAGCTCGGAGCTTACACTAGTAAGTTTTACATAGCCTAGCAGCAGGGCCACACAAGGAGTGGGCAGGAGGGACAGCCAACAGCCACCCTTGGCGTAGAGAAGCAAGGGGCCAATGAATAGATGCAGAGTGGTACACCCATTCTACAGCATATATTACCAGTTGAGGAGGGGGGGTGCAATTCTGGAGCCTTATCCTGGGCATTGGCCGACCCTGTCCCGGTGCCGTCTAGCAGCATCCCCATTCCTACTATAACTTTTGTGAATGAAATGTGATCTACGAATGGATAAGGGGCAGATGAATGAAAGATCTGCTTCCTCCATTCATTATTTTCATTTACAGAAGGTATAATACATCTTCAAAAGATGGAGGAGGGAGTGTAAAAGGGAGATATAGTCAGCACTCTTGATAAGTACATATGACAGGTTTCTTGGTCCCATTAATCCCACCTACAGTGGAAGATTATAACGGCAGGGGTAGAAGGGTAATGGAGGAGGAACATTTCAACTAATGCAAGAGCCGACAGCACAAGGAACATATGGGATTAATAGTAAGTAATGTCCTTTGTGCCAATTTTTTTTTCTTTTTACTAAACTTAGGCCTTACGTGGTCCAACTACTACAAATGAAACCATATGCAACTTGCAAATGCCCACCAAACACTCTTTATCTTTAGTGTACAAACTCCTAATCACCCTTCCAACAGACTAGACTGGTCCATACATGGAGAGATGGGAGTCAGCACTTGATGATGAAATCCAACACTGAGGAGAAAATATCCTACATATTTCAAGAACGGGAATATAAGAGGTCCCCTTTACCTACATACATTTAACAAAAACAAACCAGATACCTGCTGGAAAACACAGAGATAAAATTAAGAACCACATGGGCCACATGGTTACAGGTTACCAGCACCCCAGTCAATCTTAAATTTCAATCCACCCCAATCTGAGTTGCACAAGCAATCTGATACCTTAGTACCTGGAGAGTAGAAAGCCCACCCTTGATTCCCTTGTGAATATGGAAAAAGCTGGGTGCTCAAACTATCTCACCGCCTTTCCCTCTCTGCTTTTTTATTCCTTAACTAACCATACCAAACCTGAGCTTCAAACTTCCTATTGCCCAGTCTTCACAGCTCTCACCTTGGCCATCTTCCCTAGATCTACAGTAAACTACAGCTCACACAAAACTAGACATTAAAAAAGTTTTCACCTGTTAATTAACCAATATACATCGGCTGAAGACTCCCCACCTCCAAAGTCCATTAACTTGGGTCAGCTACTCTTGAGAGCAACCTGGAAACCACTTCCCAATCATTCCATTGTACTTGACATGCTGATTCCTGAAAATGTCATATACAGTACAAGTTTGTTTCATATGTCTTTAAGGATGCAGCCATATATGTATATGTATCATTTAATGTTACATTATGTATTCAATGTAAAAACCAACAAACTTTGGAATTATAAAAAAAATTTAAAAAGATCACCCTGTATCTTCTGAACACTAAACCTGCTCCTAATCCAGGAGAAGGAAACACAAATCTAATGACGCATGGTCCAATTTCCTCAAACAGAGAATCAAATCCTTTCTGGTCTCCAGATGCAATGTGATAATCCCAGAATCAACATTCTATAGTGTTATTACTTAAGATAAAATAAGTTAAGATATTAATAAATTATCATTATATAATCATTTATATTTCATGCATTTAGTTTGCTCATGCAACTCTGGTTTGTGTTTGTTCACCAAAAAAATTTGTACACCATTTATAGGCATGCACAGGTGATAACCAACATACTAGGTTTGAAAATGACGTATCTTTCTTAATCTTAGCTTTGATTTATTTTACTTAATCTTAATCTCAGTTTAGATATGAATACATTTGTCATTGTTCATTGTATTCAACACAATTGTTTTAGTTTACCATTTTGCTTGTATTTGATAACTTTGTAGATGTGTTGAATACTGTACCGTTGGCTGCTGACATACAGTGGTGTCAAAAAGTTATTCCAAGGGGTTGAAGTATTTTTATTACTTGGTTTCCTGGATCATGAGCCACTGAAAAGACACAGGCTGTACAGCCCACAATAATTATGAATAGATGCAAAGCAAATCTAATGCTCTGCTGAACACCCAGTTATAGTGAGCTGAATTCATACCTACTACCATTAGTGCAGAAAGAGACACTGAATACTCCCTTTAAGTCTTCTTCAATAAAGAAGCCTCTGTCCCATATAAAAGTAATATGCTCCTGCTAGTTGTGTTACAGCATCATATTTTAGTCGTATCGGCTGTCTGTTTATTTATGCCTCTACTTTGACCTTGTACTTTCCCTACTAAATACACAGTGAGCCTAAGTAAATTATCCCTTGCTAAACCAAACACCCACAGTGATGGATGACTTGAGCAATTTTCTAGAAAATAATCCCTGTAAATGCTGTTAACAGGCTATATTTTTCTCTTGATGAAAACTTTTGAGTCCAATTTATGAGCTGTGAAAAATATTATGCACGTTCCTTATTCATATGAGAAGGAAACTATCTGACATACAGTTTTTAAAAAGTGATGATATGTTACCTACCTGTATATTTGCAGCTTACAGCAATTTAGAAAATTCAAGTCATTACATTTACTGGTGGAGCCTTAGCCAGATGCAATAATTCTGCAGGCGAATGAAGTGTTTCAATATACTTATTTCAGAAAAATATAAAACTAATACCCACTTGCAGCCCTACCATGGGTTTCTAACATCAACGAATGCAAGGATGTGTTGGAGTGGCAAGAAATTGTAGTACAGAAGAATGGCTGAAGATGGAGTAGAGAACTTGCAAAGCAAGAAAAATTAAGTTGGAGAAAAGGCACATTACAGGGCGGGTGCTGCAGGGGCAGAAAGAGGAGGTACAAGGATTACTAAGGAGGGGTATAAAGAGTACATGCAGAATTCTGTAGGTGGACAGATGCAGTTTAGAGGTGGGAGTACTAGAAATGAAGGAGGTGTAGTGAAAAGGTGGTAGTGCTGGAAGAGGTGGAGAGGTATAGTAGAGGATGAAACACTGAAAAGGATAAATATGACATGGTGGTATACAGGAGGAACAGAGGGATACATAGGCTACCAAATATATAATCATCTAATCGGTTAAAGGAGCGCCCAAAATCAGCAATAAGAATCCCACTTAGATCAAAAGATTGTCGTTTTATTGGTAGTAGAACATGTTAAAGCCAACGTGTTTCAGGGGAAAAGCGACTCCCCTTTCTTCAGGGCATAAATGTTGCCGTTCAGATCTGCAACCGACAGCATAATTATGGAATGGCAAGAAAAACACCCATCAAACACAATTAATCCTATTAAAGGACATCTTTTATTCATATGACAGGCATAACAATGTTCTTTAATTAGGGCCTCATTATTAAAGTGATTGGAAAGGCAGAAGTTTTTTTTTTATCTTAATGCATTCTATGCATTAGGATAGAAAACCTTCTGTGTGCGGGAGCCCCCCTAATACTTACTTGAGCCCATCAATTTCCAGTGATGTTGCAGGAGACACTCGGCTGCCCGGGACTCTCCTCCTCATTGGCTCCAGCTGCTGTCAAAGTCAGTGAGCCAATGAGGAGAGAGAGGGGCTGGGCCTAGCCAGGCTCTGTGTCTGAATGGACACACTGAGCTACGGCTTGGGTGTCCCCTTAGCAAGCTGCTTGCTGTGGGGACACTCGTCGGGGGGAGGGTCCAGGAGCGCTAAAGAGGGACCCTAGAAAAGGAGGATCGGGGCTGCTCTGTGCAAAAACTCTGCACAGAGCAGGTAAGTATACCATGTTTGTTATTTTGAGGCAAAAAAAAATAGACTTTAGTCTCACTTTAAAGCATTATCTGTAAATAATATGCACATTTACAGCCCTCCAGGTAATTACCATCTACAGCTGAAGGATGTTTGACATTTCTGATAACAGCTGTTCTGAGATGAAGTGGCTGCTTGTGGAGGTCCTGAAAAAAATTAAATGTAAGCATTGGCTGGAGCTGAGCTTAACCACTCTAAGACCAGTCCTTTTCTGGAACTTTCTGTTTACAAGTTTAAATTAGTAACAGGCTTTTTTCTAGAAAAGTATATATTTTTTTAGCAGAGACGATACAGAATAAAATGGCGATTGTTGAAGTATTTGTCACACTGTATTTGCGCAGCAGTCTTTCAAACGCATTTTTATTTTAAAGTACACTTTAATGAACTAAAACAAAACACTAAAGTTAGCTCAATGTTTTTGCACAACGTGGAAGATGATTTTACGCTTAGTAAATAGATACCCAACATGTCATACTTTAAAATTCCACATGCTCGTGGAATGGCAACAAACTACGATACTGAAAAATCTCCATAGGTGTCACTTTAATAACTTTTACTGGTTACCTGTTTAGAGTTACAGAGGTGGTCTAGTGGTAGAATTATTGCTCTAACGATCGCGGTGATAGCTCACATGTGTGGTTTTAACAATGTTTACATATGTGCGTGCGTGAGGGACGGGATGCTTTAAATTTTTCTTTCTTATTTATTTACCTTTTTGTTTTTACACCGTCCCATTATTTTTTAAAATCAGTTTTATTCCTATTATAAGGAATGAAGACATCCCTTGTAATAGAAATAAGCATGATAGGTCCTCTTTATTGAGAGATCTGGAGTCAAAAAGACCCCAGATTTCTCATTTACCCTTAAAAGCAAAAAAAAAAAAAAAAGAAAAAAAAAGGCATTTTGTCTTTAACAAAAAAAAAAAATCAGCTCTTTAAGACCGAGAGGCAGAAGTGATGTAAGACGTCCAATGGCTTAGAGCCGAGTGGGGGCTATCCTACCCTCATTTGGCTTTCTGCCCAGGCATCCGATGGATTGGATCAGATCGGCTCTAGGCTTACCGATGACTCTGGTAAGCTCGGAGATGACCAGGGGAAGCTGCGGGAGGGGGGGCAGCTCTCCCGCCACCTCTAAAATTAATCCTATGGCAAACTCGCTGCTGGGGCCACTTTTATTAGATGCAGAATCGCCCAGAGCACAAAATACTGGGGTTATGGCAGCTAGGTGCTGTCATAACAATGGTATTTAATGTCAAAGTAATGATGTAAATGTGCTGTAGGAGGTCGGCAATAATTAAAGGAGAACCTTTTTTATTTTTAGTTTTAGACAGAGTGCAATGAGATTAGAACACTGGACAGGTTTTTATTGATGTCTGTGTCCCCATTTGGGGAGATTCACTCTCTTTTTTGTACTGTTTACCATTATCAATGAAAGTGAAAGTTAAAACAAAATCCAAAATTTTGCATTGTCCCCAGAATAGTAAAAGAGAGGAAATCTTCCAATAGGGACATTTGTTCTGCTGACCCTGGTGAAAATCAGGGATTTTCCCTCACTTGCTGTTTTGGCCATGTGACATGAAGTAAAATGAAATCTCCCCAATGGGACACAGATAAAAAAAAAACATCCTCCTCCATAAAAACCCTTAATTAATCTATCCAAGATGAAAAAAGGAAGTTTAGCCTTTAGTTCTACTTTAATATTTGTCCTCATTGATTTTTCCAAATCCCAGCGCATTTCCCCTGCCTAAAAAGCCTGGGTGCTGCGTACTACCCCTCCTTAGATGACTGTGTATGGCTGTGGCAGGGGAAATACTCTGAGCTTTACAATATGTGGCGTTCTGTGCAAGAGTTGAGTCTTCAGACCGATACATTAACAACTAGAGATCAGTGAACTGCTTTATGAATTGGAATCTTTTGAAATCACGATAGTTGCATGCAGATTTGTCTGATCTACAAACAATCATGCATTCATTTTGGCTATAAACACATTTTAAAATTAAAAACGAATTAACAAATTCTCCACAGGCAAATTACACACTTCAAAAGAAGGAATTTAGCAAATTGAATTTACCTGCTCTGCATCTGCTGATGCCCTGGCAAAGCACTCTAGTGACGGGCACAAATTTGCCATAAATAGGAGTAACCTCCTGCAATCAGTCCCAGTGTTATACTGAAGAAATACTGTATCCCTAGCACCCTCCCCAGAAGATTAAGTCCAAATTATCATCAAATATGAGAAACTACCTGCAGTTACCCAAAGTGCAGATATTTGATGTCTAAATTTATAATACAACCTTTGGGCAGACTTATGGAAAAAGCAGTGAGCCAATGTTCTGGACATTTTATAGATAGGCACTTCCTATGTTCATATTGATTAGTGGTTCAAAATGATCAATAACTACTGCAGTAGGGAACAGACACAAAAAGATACACTCAGCATCTTTCCAAAATTACTGTTCTGCTTCATTTGTAGCAATTGAAGGTTTTTATACACATGATTACATAGGCATCACATTAGTATTAAAATTGTACATTTATGGTAACAGGGGGCTTAACATAGGCAGGCCGATTCTAATCTAAATTTGCTGTCCCCTCAACATAACTAAACATGCAGCCAATAATGTCTAAACTGCTGGCAACAAAAGTGAGTACACCCCTAAGTTAAAATGTCCAAATTGGTCCCAATTAGCCATGTGACTCGTTAGTGTTACAAGGTCTCAGGTGTGAATGGGGAGCAGGTGTGTTAAATTTGGTGGTATCGCTCTCACTCTCTCATACTGGTCACTGTAATTTCAACCTGGCACCTCATGGCAAAGAACTCTCTGAGGATCTGAAAAAAAGAATGGTTGCTCTACATAAAGATGGCCTATAGGCCTAGATATATTGCCAAGACCCTGAAACTGAGCTGCAGCATGGTGGCCAAGATCATACAGTGGTTTAACAGGACAGGTTCCACTCTGAACAGGCCTCACTATGGTCGACCAAAGAGGTTGAGTGCACGTGCTCAGCGTCATATCCAGAGGTTGCCTTTGGGATATAGGCGTATGAGTGCTGCCAGCATTGCTGCAGAGGTTGAATATGCCACACACTGTATCAAATTGGTCTCCATGGCTGTTGTCCCAGAAGGAAGCCTCTTCTAAAGATGATGCACAAGAAAGCCCGCAAACAGTTTGCTGAAGACAAGCAGATTAAGAATATGGATTGATGGAACCCTGTCCTGTGGTCTGATGAGACCAATATAAACTTATTTGGTTAAGATGGTGTCAAGCATGTGTGGAGGCACCAAGGTGGAGTACAAAGACAAGTGTGTGTTGAATACAGTCAAGCTTGGTGGTGGGAGTATCATGGTCTGGGGCTGCATGAGTGCTGCTGGCATTGGGGAGCTACAGTTAATTGAGGGAACCATGAATGCCAACATGCACTGACATACTGAAGCAGAGCATGATCCCCTCCCTTCGTAGACTTGGCCGCAGGGCAGAATTTCAACATGATAATGACCCCAAACACACCTTTAAGATGACCACTGCCTTGCTAAAGAAGCTTGGGGTAAAGGTGATGGACTGGACAAGCATGTCTCCAGACCTAAACCCTATTGAGCATCTGTGGGGCATCCTCAAATGGAGGGTGGAGGAGCGCAAGGTCTGTAACATCCACCAGCTCCGTGATGTCATCACGGAGGAGTGGAAGAGGACTCCAGTGGCAAACTGTGAAGCTCTGGTGAACTCCATGCCCAAGAGGGTTAAGGCAGTGCTTGAAAACTTTGGGCCCAATTTGGACATTTTCACTTAGGGGTGTACTCAATTTTGTTGACAGGAGGTTAGACATTATTGGCTGTGTGTTAAGTTATTTTGAGGGGACAGCAAATTTACACTGTTATACAAGCTGTACACTCACTACTTTACATTGTAGAAAAGTGTTATTTCTTCAGTGTTGTCACATGAAAAGATAGAATAAAATATTTACAAAAATGTGAGGGGTGTACTCACTTTTGTGAGATACTGTATATGTTGCCATGCCTTCTGGGAGGAAATAATTGAGTTTTTGACAGCTTTAGGAAATCAAAACCGCAGAAATTGAATGCATTTAATAATGTAATGATTAAATAACTAATTGTATAATAATATTTAAAAATTATTATTTTTTATTTAATAATAAAAAAATTGTATATACAAATACACAACAAATGATGTAGCATTAATATGTGTTTTATTGATTTTTTTCAAACAAAGGTGTTTTTTTTGGAATTTAAGACTAAATGTTACGTGTGTGTATGCATGTGATTAAGTGTGTGTCTACAGTATATAAAGATATTAATATGTGCAAATGTAAATTATGTGTGGGAATTCTGTCTACACGCTTGTTTCTTGAGACAACAAAGCCAGTGATCTATGTAGGCAAAGGAAAACACTGACAGATGTAACGGCAGATGCTGATCAGCCAGTACATAAAACACTGCAGGTAACTGATCTTCATCAGCCTTACAAGACTGTCATCGGAATCAAAGACTATACTGAAAAACCAGGGCTCCCTGAATTTGAACTTCAAACTGAATGTACATTTCATGTAAAACAACACATATATAAGAATGATTTCAATGATTACTATCTGAAGATATTGCTTAAATAAACATAGGATACTGTGTTGCTTTTATTCTAAAACAGTGTTTCTCAACCTTTTTTTAGTCGAGGCACCCTTTTAAAATTATGGACAGTCTCATGGCACCCCATTCTAAAATGTAAAAAACTATTCTAATCGTTTTTATATAATGCGGCAGCATCAACACACCTAGGACACCCAACAATAGAGGTGAATTATTCTATAAAGCGAATACACTTTTACACACTGGTAAAGACTAGTATTTCTATGTTTCTCTTCTCCCTCAATTTCTCACGTTCACATTCAACATCCTTCTTATCAAAACTGATGACATATTTGGTTTTTAGGACACCAGTGGCTGGAGGGTCATAATGATGCACAATGAAAACCTGTGGCTTTGTGTAACTAAAAGGCAGGCTTCATCAATGTGTCGGCATTTTTGGGCAATTTTTAGGCATTTTGCCAAGGCACCTCTGAAGGAACCTCAAGGCACCCCAGTTGAAAAAAGCTGTTCTAAAACATAACTAAGAAGGAATCTAAGGTGTAATGTAGTGAACCTATTTTGCCTTCTTGCACCATGGCACTGTAGGGTTGATTTACTAAAACTGGAGAGTGCAAAATCTGTTGTGCAACCCTGCATAGAATCCAATCCGCTTATAGATTTTATTGCCAACACTTAATTGAACAAGCTGAAGTTAGAAGCTGATTGGCTACCATGCACAGCTGCACCAAATTTTGTGTTCCAGCCCTTCTGTCCATTTGCCTTTACCTAGGTTTTTAACTCATGTGTTGTACCATTGATTGTAAATGATTACCATTCCTGCTGTTTGCTTCATGCTTCTTTGCTTAATGCATCAGAGTTTTTTATATGGCAGTACATATTGCTATGAAAATGGGATTGCTGTGGTGACCTGCTATAAGAATGTTGGTTAATTGATCAAAGATTAATGGTAAAGGGTGATAAAAGCAGAGCAGACCAAAGATGTTGATAACTAAAAGAAGAGATATTTGCTGAATATAAATTGGATCCAGCCAGCCCATAACACATTATCCATGTATTACATAGTTACATAGTTAGTGAGGTTGAAAAAAGACACCAGTCCATCCTATAATGTGTGCGTGTGTGTTTGCTAACCGTACATTGTATATCCCTGTAAGTTGTGGTCTTTAAGGTGCCCATCTAATAGTTTTTTGAAACTATCGATATTACAGGCATAACACGCCTTTGACATATTTTGTAATTTCACACCATGAAGGGGACAATTCTAACCAACATGGGCAGAATGTCAACAAAGGAAACACAATCAACTATTTCTTTTTTTTCTTGATTTTGTTAAACACTTAAATCAATTTTAATTATTTCATTTTGTTCAGGTGAATACAACATGTTGCCTATACATATTTAATATTTTTTACATCTAGCAGGTAGCTTTACAGCCCTGGCACCCAACATACAGGACATTAGTGCTCATTGTGTGGGCTGGTGTGCGCTGAACCTTAAATAAGATCTGGAGCACAGCAGGCTGCATATGAGTGCCAGCAGAACGAGTGAATTGATCCATAGGAGCACTCAGCACCAGAGCACACGAAGCAATGCATTTGATTTTACTATGTTAGCATCAAATATTTGTGTGAGGGCAATGGTATTTGGAATTTTAACTGTCACACATCTGTGAAAATATCATCTTTATTTCTGTCTGCGCAAACCTGACTTGATTTTATCTCAATCGTACATTAAGGTTTTGCTCAAGCTGATATTTTTTTCCAGAATGCTTCACAATATAATACAAAAAAATGGCAAATTTAGAAAAACATGTCACAGCCTCCGATATTTAGTTGACCACCTCTACTATAAAAGCTGTAACTCCAGGTTTTGTGCACAAAGATTTACTACTATGCTGTAAGTGGCCTGAGTTACTTGATATTTTGCTATTTATGTCTATTAACAAACACAGATGGCCAACAGAGGGAAACTCTACAAATCTGTAGATTCATGAAGAATGAAAAAGTGTGGATGTGCAATCCCTAAAGCTTATGCTCTGACTTCAAAACCTAAAATTCTTTTATTTTTTTGCAGAGCAGCTTTTTATTTTTTATTTTTTAATAGGCACAATACATTGCTTAAAGTGAAACTCCACTTTTGTTGAGAAAAAAAACATTCCCCTCTGGGTGATCTCTGTACATTGCAAGGATTTTACCAAACTTTGTTGCAGATTCCTACCTTTTGTTACTCTGAAGAAATCATTTTTGTTCCTCTGTTTCTCTGTGCTGAGTGGATCTAATGGGAGTGGTTTCATAATTATCTATCAGCTGTGGCAGCTGCAGGGCTCTAATGAGGGAAGCTGCTGGGGCTGCATCCCTTTAGACGTGTTCCTAATGGGGTATCTCACCAAAAATGACATTTTTTTGCAGGGGATGCCAGAAATCTGACTTTTATCTTAGGCAGACTTCTGGGAAAGTTGGTGAGCCAATCACACAAGCAGGAAATGATGTTTCTGGGGTGTGGTCAGTACACATTCTGTGTACAGAACAGCTCCAGGTACACATGGGACATATGGCAGGCTTTTCTTGTGTCCCTGTTGGAGAGATTTCCTGTCATTTCAAGTCTCCAGGCACAGATAGTGAAGGAAAATCTCCACTACAGTTACAAGGAAAGCAATAGCAACCTGCCAGAGGTTCTAAGCAGGGGCATGGTCATCATTGTGAAAGATCTGGGGCACTCTTGGCCACACTAAAGAGAGAAAAGCTGCAGTGTGCAAAGCCAAATTACTCGGAATAATGGTGATCACTGATTGTAACAGTGTACAGTAGTTCTGGCATTGACATGTTCAATTTGCAATTTTATAAAATGTTAAGCTCTGTATAAATTGCCGGTGTATATAAATACCTGTAATAAATACTGTAAATAATAATACACGACAAAATTGCTGTCTGTCCCACCAACCAAATTGTGTCCTCGGCAACATGGCAGTGGACGCTTTTAACAGAAAATTGTCAGTTGCACATGCCCAGACCACTTAGACTTGTGACTCTGGTCCTTCAAACAGTCAAAACCACACTCAATTCCTGGGTGTTAGGTTTAATATACAGTCACCACAGGGTCCTATGTAGGATAAAATGAGTATATGGAAATGGGGGTTATGATTAAACAAAAAACCCTCTAGAACATGTGTTGCACATAAGCTTGACATAAGGGCCAATACTATCAAGAAAAAAAGGAAACATAAACAAATATAAGGAAACATAAGTTAAACCAGTAATCATGTTATTTGTTTTCGGAAATTAAAAAAAAAAAAACAGCATAATATTTATCTTTAGTTGATTGAGGTGAACACAGCTTTATCTTATTCAATATGTAAACCGTACTGCACACAATAAATTTTTCCAAAGTTAACAACATCTATTCCATTACAAAATTTAACCACAGTGAGTTCAGCTAAAGCTTTTTTTCTGGAATGTTCTAAAATTATAGATTGGTTTAACCTGCTAATAAAATCACAGTTCTAGTATGACCTGCAGATATAATCCTCAGATCAAGACTGATCAATGGCGGTGGAAATCACAGGTCCATTTTGACCTCTAGATGAAATTAAATTATCTATTGTGACCTGTACATAACCAGGCATTGGCTTTGACATGCAGTTTCAGTACAATAGTATGAAAGTACACTAAAGAATGGATGTCTTGTGTACAAGATACACGTTGCAGTTTTAGGACGTAAGCATGCTCTGGGCAAAGATTACTCCTGTAGGCAACAAGCACCATAGTATAATAATATGTAATCCCCACAATTCAGAAAAACACCCTGTAAAAAAGTTGCACAGGCTATATATTTTGGGAAATATTAACATTTTGTTTACACTCAACATTAGTGTTTATTTAGTGATGAGTAAAGCAGGATGGAAAATAGTTAAACCTTATGTTGTATATAATGTAACATTTGAGCAAGCAAACTAAATAGACATGTGTAGAACAAAAAAGTTTGTTTTGTTTTGATTCCTTATTTGCATAAATTCGTTTAGTTAAATTTGTTTAATCCGTTTAAGTTGTTTTTGGAATTCATTTGGTTTTTCATAATCAAATCGATTCTAATTTTTAGAATTCAAATTTGAATAGTTTTCTAATTCATTTCAAATAGTTTTCAAATTTGAAAATTTTTCAAATTAGAACTTCGATTTGTTTTCCAATTTCCAAAGACAATAAAATAGAAAAGAAGATAAAGGAATAAAATAGAAAAAAATTATAATAGAATAGAAAAGAATATAACAGAAAATAAAAGAGTAGAATATAGTAGAGAAAAACAGAACAAAATGGAATAGAAAATAAAAGAACAGAATAGAAAAGAATAGAATAAAAAAACAATAAAATAGAATAGAAAGAATATAACCATTTCCCAAAATTCAAATAAAATCTATTTGAATTTGAATAGAATGGAAAAGAATATATTAGAATAGAAAATAACAGAATAGTATAGAAGAAAACAACAGAACAGAATAGAATTGAAAGAATATACCCATCTTCATATTATATTTAAATTTGAATTTCTTTCTATTTAGATTTTGGGAAATGGTTATATTCTTTTTATGAAATTTTTTTAAATTCTTTTATTTTTTGATTTTTTTTTATTCTATTCTATTATTTTCTATTCTATTCTTTTCCATTAATTTCTTTTCTATTAAACTTTATTCTATATAAAATTCAAATTTCGGAAGATGGTTATATTCGTTCTATTCTATTCTAGTCTGTTTTTTTTCTATACTATTCTGATATTTTGTATTCTATTGTTTTTAAAATTCTATTCTTTTCTATTCTATTGCTTTTTTCTATTCTATTCTTTTCTATTCTACTCTTTACTTATATATTTAATTTCAAATTTATTCCATTTGAAATTCGAATTTTAGAAGATGGTTATATTCTTAATGTTTTATTCTATTCTTCTTTTCTTCTATTCCATGCCATTTTTTCTATTCTATTCCTTTACTTTCTATTCTATTTTATTCTCTTTGGAAACTGGAAAACAATTAGAAAACTATTCGAATCAATTTGAATTTCTTCAGAATTTTTTACGTTATTTTTCCAGATTGGTTTAAATTCGGTACTATTGTAATTCGAAAATTCGGATACATACGAGTTTCCGAAAACTGAAAATCTGTCCAAATTTAAATTTGGAACGAAACAAGCTGTGCATGTCTAAAAGTAAAGACTATAACAAAAAGCAGTGTGTGGCCAGGTTGTGCTTGCTAAAGATCAGGTGCCACATCCCTGACCAAACTTGAAAACCACCAAAAAATGTTTTCAAATAAATGGGACTTTGAAAGTACAGAAGAATTACAAAATCTATAAAACATATGTATTTCATCACAAATATTTATAAACACACACATCAAAAAAGGCAGTTTTACAAAAAATGTAAGGGGTGTACTCACTTTTGTGACATACTGTGTGTATATATATATATATATATATATATATATATATATATATATATATCAAAGAAGAGAGCAGCACTCACGGGTCTTGAAAGGTGAATGGAAAATGACAGTTTAATCAACGTTTGGACGAGGCACAAGCTCGTCTTCCTCAGGATTAAGCTTGTGCCTCGTTGAAACGTCTATTAAACTGTCATTGTCTGTTCACCTTCCAAGACCCATGAGTGCCACTTTATTCTTTGATTTATATGCGCTGCAGTCTCTGCTGTGCACTCAGGCCCATTTTTTATCCCTGATTTGTGATTGGTGGCAACCATTGGATATTGTATATATATATATATATATATATATATATATATATATGTATATATACTAGGGATCGACCGATTATCAGCAGAGCCGATTATCAGAGGGCCGATATTCACTTTTTCCAATATATCTGTATCGGTCCCGGAACTGGCCGATATTACCGATATTCCAAATATTGCTCATGTAAGGGTAAAATGATGTCACATAGCATAATTCCGTTTACAAATGTTATTGAATAAAATTAAAGATTTAAGCAATTCCACATTAGCAGATCTGCTGGCAGATCGGTATCTCCCACCCACTTGCTGTGATACCCAGGTGACACCGCTCCGTTCGGCATCCACTCAATACTGCTCCGTCCCTCACCCACTCCATCTCCCACCCACTCGACACTGCTCCGTCTCTCATCCACTTGCCGTAACTGACACCCGGGTGATAGCGCTCCATCCGACATACAATCTCGGAGGTCACGTGGTCACGGCATGACCACTGACCTCCGAGATCGTATGCCGGACGGAGCGGTATCACCCGGGTGTCACTTACGGCAAGTGGGTGAGAGACGTAGCAGTATCGGGTGGTTTGGACACTGAGCGGTTGAGAGACAGAGTGGGTGTGTCAGGGCTCCAGTGGTTGAAGAGGGTCTCTAGGACCCAGCATCTCAGCCAGCACATCACATGGGCCTTTATAAGGAAGTGTGCCAGTGATTGAAGTTGCTGATTGATCTTCAGCTTATACCGTGTTCCTGTGATCCTTGTTCACAAAAGTTCTCTGTTACCGACCTGGCTTGTCCTTACTATTCTGGTTGTCTCCTGACCCGAACTCGGCTCGTCTTTGGATATTCTCTCCTGTTACCTGTGTCTGATCTCGGCTTCCCTATCTGACCTTGCCTGCTCTTGTATCCTCCCGGCTCTGAACTCTGGCTTGAACTGACTTCCCATTGCCTTAGTGCAAACACACACCTGCCACCTCTCACAGGCGCCACCTGGCTGCAGCCACTACTTTGCACATCAGAAACCTTTCTGAGTTCTTCTGCAATCAACATCACAGGCGACCTGTGCTACTTTGAGCCTGACTCCTCCTGTTCTCACTTTCAGGGGAGTCTGGAACTTAGCCACAAGGGAAGCCCTCTCTCCATTGGCCTCCACACCAGGTACGTGATAGGGTGAGAGATGGGGCAGTATCGAGTGGGTGCCGGACAGAGCTGTATCACCCAAGTATCACATACGGCAAGTGGGTGAGAGATACCGATCTGCCAGCAGATCTGCTAATGTGGAATTGCTTATATCTTTTGTACATATGTGAGTGGCATATTCAATAACATTTGTAAACGGAATTATGCTATGTGACATAATTTTATCCTTACATGAGCATCACCACCTAATGGTTGGAGGAGGAGAAGACTAGTCTCGGACCCTGACATAGGATGTACAAAATGTCGGCCCATACTGGCCGATACCGATACGTTGTGACCAATATATCGGTATCGGTCTTGCAAAAACCATATTGGTCTATCCCTAAAATATACATATACACACACTATTGCATATACTGTCAGCCTATGTTTAAAAACAAATGGTCTAGAGATTAATGGCAACCTTACCAACAGGCCCAGGGGAAGAGCACACAGGAGTCCGTCAGGACTTCCCCATAATCTCATGCAATAACTTGCAGGATCACCATCTCAATTCACTGATAATCATTTCTAGTCTTAAATGGCATAGCTTGCCCCAGATGGAAAACATCAAAGGGACAAAAGGGTCACCACAATCCCCCAACAGCCACGGTATGGATATACTCAAAAGGGTAGTGAAGTCCCCATGCCCTTTTTCAGTTAGTAAAAGACCTAAAATACCAGGTGGTAAAGACTACTGAAATTCGCAATTGTTTGGTGCCTTTAAAGTCCCATTTAATAGAAAAAACAATGGGGGGTTGCAAGTAAATATTACACTGATTTTACAAATATAATAAAAAAAGGTTGATTTCTCAGAGGTCCAAGCTTCATTTATATACAAGTTAGATGGCCACCTCTCTGGCCCTCCATCTTTTTTGCCCCTTTAATGAAATGATCCTACCTGTATAACTTTTATTCTCCTTAAAGCGAAACTAAACTCTCTCAACATTAACTATTTTTAATTCTTGTGCTGCTAGTGTTAGTAAATAGATAGGAAGGTATATTTTATACATACATTTCTTCAGTTGTTTCTTGGTTTTTGGCCTAGGCCAAAATGATATGCATCCCAGGAGTCTTCATGGGCCTTTTCTTCTTTTATCAGCTAAGCACACTCTCCTGCCTGCATGCCTCAGCTAAGGGCAGATGGATCCCAGGAAGTAAATGTTACAGGAACCATGTGCCCTTACTTCAAGATGGCTGCAGCTGGAAATGCTAGAGGGGTGTTTTTCAAGGTGATTTTTCAACATAATAAAGCACTAAGACATGAATGGATGGCATGAAGTAGATGTTAAAGCATGCAGCTTTACCATCTACTCCAGCCGACCCACACTGTCTTTGTGTGTCATCTGGCAGCGTGAGTCCATCTGATGGGGAGATCAGTGCGCCAGCCAGCATCACTGCAGCAGTGGTCTCAGGGGATATAGCAAACACTGAACGGACACTTCCTGGAGCAACCTGGAATCTCCATTCCACTGTGGTAAAACATTAAAAAGCAAAAAATTCACATCACCAGATACAAGTGTGTTTGACCCCCAGACTGAAAAGCTGAAGGTCCATTTTCTCTGGTGAGTGAGGATATGAGAGGGGAGTGTGGCACACTTCATAGCATGTGTACATGAAGCACTTTAGCACCTTTATATGGACTTTGGCGCACCAAGCACTTTATATGAGAGCTTTTGAAAGACTGATTTTGTATATGTTTTTCGTGTTCTTTTAGCACATTATGCTATAGGATTTAATGTTTTGATTTGCAAGCGCTGTATTAGTACAATTGCATGGGATGGGTGAGTTTATTTAAATATTAAAAATGAATTGAATAGCATTTTTAGTTTGAGGTGCTCAGATACCGTTGGGTTCCACTTTAACCACTTCAGCCCAGGAAGGTTTTACCCACTTAATGACCAGTCCATTTTTTGCGATGGCACTGCGTTATTTTAACTGACAATTGCACGGTCATGCGAAGCTGTACCCAAATAAAATTGGTGTCCTTTTTTTTCCCACCACAAATAGAGCTTTGATCACATCTGCGATTCTTATTTTTTGCGCTCTAAACAAAAAAAGAGCAACAATTTTGAAAAAAAAAACACAATATTTTTTACTTTCTGCTATAAAACGCATCCAATAAATAAATGAATGTAAAAAATTTAATTTCTTCATCAATTTAGGCCAATATGTATTCTGCTACATATTTTTGGTAAAAAAATCCCAATAAGCGCATATTGATTGGTTTGCGCAAAAGTTATCGCGTCTACAAACTATGGGATATTTTTATAGCATTTTTAATTAATTAATTTTTTTACTAGTAATGGCGGCGAACAGCAATATTGCAGCGGACAAATCTGACGTCTGACACTTTTTATACTTTTTTGGGGACCAGTGACATTATTACAGCGATTAGTACTAAAAATATGCGTTTTTCCTGCCATCCATTTGCGGATGAAAAACGGACATAATGTAGGTCTATAGGATTGCGGACGTTAGCGGATGACCATCCGCCGACATCCGTTTTGCGTCCAATCCGTTCAGTTCAGTTTTTTTGAGACAGAAGAGAACACTATTTTTCTTCCGTTTAAAAAATGGAACGGACGCAAAAACGGATGTCAGCGGATGTCATCCGCTAATGTCCGCATACCCATAAACATACATTATGTCTGTTTTTCACCCGCAAACGGATGGATGAAGAACTGACATATGGAACGGACCCTACAAAAGTGCATCCGTGTCCTTTAAAAAAAAAAAAAGTGACTGAACGGACAAAAAAACTGAACTGACCGTGTGAAAGGAGCCTTACTGTATCAATGACACTGGTAGGGGAGAGATTAACATCAGGGGTGATGAAAGTTAAATGTGTCGCTAGGGGGTGCTTTCTAACTGTGTGGGGGTTGCTCTGACTGGGAAAAGACAGAGATCTGTGTTCCTGCTTAGCAGGAACACAAGATCTCCATCTTCTCCCCTTTCAGAATGTCGATCTGCCTTGTTTACATAGGCAGACCGCCGTTCTGCCTCTCTTGGGAGTGATTGCGGGTGGCCAGCGGACATCGGGTCCGCTAGACCCACTGATTGGCTCCCCCTCTGTCCAATCAGAGCCTGCTCGTGCCCCCTAGTGGCTATTGCACGAAATTACATACAGGTACATAATTTACACAATAGTGCCAACCTGCCGCAGTACATGTAACGTTAGGCGTTCAGCAAGTGGTTAAATGCTGATGTATTTATTTGTGGAAGAATACCATAATTTTATTTCAAAATTAACATTAAAAATTCTATACAAGCTATCAGCCATTTGAATTACAATGTACGATTTAGCAATTAAGGGTATGTTCAGTGCTTTGCGAAAGTATTCGGCCCCCTTGAACTTTTTCAACCTTTTGCCACATTTCAAGCTTCAAACATAAAGATATAAAACTGTAATTTTTTGTGAAGAATAAACAACAAGTGGGACACAATCATGAAGTGGAATGAAATTTATTGGCTATTTCAAACTTTTTTAACAAATAAAAAACTGAAAAATTGGGCGTGCAAAATTATTCAGCCCCCTTAAGTTAATACTTTGTAGCGCCACCTTTTGCTGCGATTACAGCTGTAAGTCGCTTGGGGTATGTCTCTATCAGTTTTGCACATCGAGAGACTGAAATTTTTGCCCATTCCTCCTTGCAAAACAGCTCAAGCTCAGTGAGGTTGGATGGAGAGCGTTTGTGAACAGCAGTTTTCAGTTCTTTCCACAGATTCTCGATTGGATTCAGGTCTGGACTTTGACTTGGCCATTCTAACACCTGGATATGTTTATTTGTGAACCATTCCATTGTAGATTTTGCTTTATGTTTTGGATCATTGTCTTGTTGGAAGACAAATCTCTGTCCCAGTCTCAGGTCTTTTGCAGACTCCATCAGGTTTTCTTCCAGAATGGTCCTGTATTTGGCTCCATCCATCTTCTCATCAATTTTAACCATCTTCCCTGTCCCTGCTGAAGAAAAGCAGGCCCAAACCATGATGCTGCCACCACCACGTTTGACAGTGGGGATGGTGTGTTCAGGGTGATGAGCTGTGCTGCTTTTACGCCAAACATAACGTTTTGCATTGTTGCCAAAAAGTTCTATTTTGGTTTCATCTGACCAGAGCACCTTCTTCAACATGTTTGGTGTGTCTCCCAGGTGGCTTGTGGCAAACTTTAAATGACACTTTTTATGGATATCTTTAAGAAATGGCTTTCTTCTTGCCACTCTTCCATAAAGGCCAGATTTGTGCAGTATACGACTGATTGTTGTCCTATGGACAGAGTCTCCCACCTCAGCTGTAGATCTCTGCAGTTCATCCAGAGTGATCATGGGCCTCTTGGCTGCATCTCTGATCAGTCTTCTCCTTGTATGAGCTGAAAGTTTAGAGGGATGGCCAGGTCTTCGTAGATTTGCAGTGGTCTGATACTCCTTCCATTTCAATATTATCGCTTGCACAGTGCTCCTTGGGATGTTTAAAGCTTGGGAAATATTTTGGTATCCAAATCCGGCTTTAAACTTCTCCTCAACAGTATCTCGGACCTGCCTGGTGTGTTCCTTGTTCTTCATGATGCTCTCTGCGCTTTAAACGGACCTCTGAGACTATCACAGTGCAGGTGCATTTATACGGAGACTTGATTACACGCAGGTGGATTCTATTTATCATCATTAGTCATTTAGGTCAACATTGGATCATTCAGAGATCCTCACTGAACTTCTGGAGAGAGTTTGCTGCACTGAAAGTAAAGGGGCTGAATAATTTTGTATCACAGTGCAGGTGCATTTATACGGAGACTTGATTACACACAGGTGGATTCTATTTATCATCATTAGTCATTTAGGTCAACATTGGATCATTCAGAGACCCTCACTGAACTTCTGGAGACAGTTTACTGCACTGAAAGTAAAGGGGCTGAATAATTTTGCACGCCCAATTTTTCAGTTTTTTATTTGTTAACAAAGTTTGAAATATCCAATAAATTTCGTTCCACTTCATGATTGTGTTCCACTTGTTGTTGATTCTTCACAAAGAATTAGTTTTATATCTTTATGTTTGAAGCCTGAAATGTGGCAAAAGGTCGCAAAGTTCAAGGGGGCCGAATACTTTCGCAAGGCACTGTATATAAAATGCTAAGTATTTATGTAGTCATACAGGAAAGGAAACGACTTTTTCCTCTGTATATGTGTTTATAACACTGCCTCTGTTTTGGCTGACAAAGAGCTACAGACATGACCGAATTTGCTAAAACACAGTCATGTATAAAAAAATGTTGCCTATAGTCCCTTATTAATCGAGTGAGTATTTAAAAGAAACCCCTTTTGCTCCTAGCATCTCAGCTGCAAACCGTATGTCAGAATCTGTCGACCATTTCTTTTTTTCCTTTGCAAGGCCCAAACACACTTAAAGTGCTGACAGATTAATGCTTTGTTCACTTGTGGCACACATTCTTGCCTTCTCACACATGTTCTTATAAGGAAATGGGACTGCATAAGCCCTTAATCACAACCTGTGGGTAATGTTGTTGTGTATAATGCAATGTTCTAATTCGGTTTCAGGAAAAGCACTTTGCTATCGCTTGTATAAGCCATACCTGTCAGCAGCAGTGCCAGAAGCACTGGAAAACAATTACTTCGGCTGAACAAAGGCTAGTCAGACTTAAACCATGAGGTATCTACAAAAGCCAGGTGATTTACGAAATAGGTTTCAGAAATCTGTGCATTAGCTGACTCTTCTGTTCATGAAGAGATTATTCCCTTTTGGCACAAAGGTCCTCAATGTCTTTCTGGTGTTTATCTCATCCAGTCCATAAGACAATGCACCTAAACTACTGAGAAGAGGTTTTCTAAGGAGAAAGTAAGAATAAACAACAGATATGTATGAGGGTGCCAGAAAGGAAAGAAACAAAAAGTAGTCATGACTCACAGCTATCAGGGAAGATGAGCAGAAAGCCATTTCTTATTAATGGTAGAATATTTAAGTCCATTGTCATGAGCCTTTTATCTGTTTTCTTCATCTGTGAGCAACTAAAACTGCACTCCAGCCAAACCGCTAAATATACAAATGAAATACATAACAGGAAGTTGTTTTATCTGTCAGAGGATTTGAATTTCTGCCCATCCAATTCTGAGATTTACACATATTAAATAAATTTAATATAGAGAAAGAATGTCCATAAAGCCCAAAAGATCCATGCGATTGAGATCAGTGATTAAATAAAACTGAGGAAGCTTCTCATCCAGGTGACAGACCCTTCACCAGTGGATACACACCATGCTCACCTAAAATTAATGATCTCTGTACTAAGCCCCGTACACACGTTCAGATAATCGGACGACTTATCGTTCGCATTTTGTTGCATGATACTAACATCGAATTCAACAATGCGTACAAACCGTATGATTTTTGTCGTACTATTTGGGAAAAGCTTCCTGGTTTCTTAGCTACGTATCAGATAGTGCAAAACAAAAACAATGGCAGCCAGGCTTTCCGTGCTATTTTAGTGTTTCTGATCATGCACGGTCTTTGTCAATCGTTTTTTAGTGGATGCATAGTGTACTGATGAAACGATTGTCATTCGCGGGGCTATTGTACGACAGAAGTTTTCCTGTTTGTCCCTTCGGATTTTGTTGGACCAACTGTCGTGATCGGCTGTCAAAAGCGGTTTACTAACGATCAGATTATCGTGCGATCAGGTCGAAAGCGAGTTTTATCGTACGATTATCGGAACGTGTGTACTGGGCATTACCAGCAGGTCAAACGAGCTTTCCCATAAGGGTATAGTCAAAACGGCAGCAGACTCCAACTTCACCCAATCTATTTAGCAAGCTGAAGGCAGGGGCTTATCTCCTCCAAGGACATTTCGTTTCAGGTCCTCGAGAGTAACAGGTCCTCTGTTCCACACAGATAATAATTAAAAACAGATCTAAGTGCTCTCTGTATTATAAAACTATTTAATAATAAAAAGATGCACTCACATGAAAAAGCATGAATCAGCGCTGTTAGTAAAATCCTGAATGGCAGGTAAATACAGCGATACTAGCAGTCGAACAGCCGAGCAGCCGAAAAAGCTGAGGGTAGCAGCGGGTGATGTCATGTAGCGGCTCCACCTCCCGTACGTGTTACGTCCAACGGGGCTTCGTCAGCCACTACATGACATCACCCGCTGCTATCCTCGGCTGCTAGTATCGCTGTATTTACCTGCCATTCAGGATTTTACTAACAGCGTTGATTCATGCTATTCGTGTGAGTGCATCTTTTTATTAATAAATAGTTTTGGAATACAGAGAGCACTTAGATCTGTTTTTAATTATTATCTGTGTGGAACGGAGGACCTGTTACTCTCGAGGACCTGAGACGAGATATCCCTGGAGGAGATAAGCCCCTGCCTTCAGCTTGCTAAATAGCTTGGGTGAAGTTGGAGTCTGCTTCTGTTTTGACTATACCCTTTAGGCCCCTTTCACACTATCCGTCCGTCGGACAGATTCCGTTTCTCTCAGCGGGGGATCGAGCCGCCGATCTCCCGCTGAGCAGGCGGATGACAGCTGTGTCCCGGCGCTGTGTGCGGAGTAACAGCTGTCAGTTCCCCATGCATCTCTATGGGGGAAATCGGATGGGAACGGACCGTCGGTCTGTTCTCATCCGATCCCATCCGATCCGATCCGCTGGACGGATGGAAAATAGGGTTTCCATCCGTCCAGATTTGACGGATCGGATGTCAGCGGATATGTCTCCACTGACATCCCATCCCCCATAGAGATGCATGGGGGGACCGTTCAGATCCGCCAAAAAAACGGACAGGCGGATCTGAATGGTCCGCCTCTGTGAAAGGGGCCTCATGGGAAAGCTTTTTGACCTGCTGGTAATACAGAGGTGATTTATTGCAGGTGAGCGTGGTGTGTATCCACTGGTGAAGGGTCTGTCATCTGGATGAGAAGCTTCCTCCATTTTATTTAATCACTGATCTCGATCGCATGGATCCTTTGGGCTTTATGGACATTCTTTCTCTATATTCAATTTATTCGATTTTGTTCTGTTGCGCAGCAAAATATATATCTGGTAAAATAAGTATTGAACATGTCACCATTTTTCAAGGTAAATATATTTCTAAAGGTGAAAATTTGACATGAAATTTTCACCACATGTCGGTAACAACCCATGCAATCTATGCATACAAAGAAACCAAAACAAATACATTCAAAAAGTTATGTATTTAATATTATGTACAAAATCATTTGTTGGTAATGACAGATTCAAGATGCCTCCTGTATGGAGAAACTAGTTGCATGCATTGCTCAGGTGTGATTTTGTCCCATTCTTCCACACTGTCTTCAAATCTTGAAGGTTCCGTGGGCCTCTTTTATGAACTCGTATCTTTAGTTCTTTCCATAGATTTTCTATTATTTTCAAGTCAGGTGATTGGCTGGGCCCAGGGCCGGCCCTACCACGGGTCCCAGCCGCCTCTTCGGCTCATACTCGAGTAAAAAAAAAAAAGGTCCGCGGGCGGCCGACATGCACACTGCGCATGCGCCGCTCGGGAAAGCCTGTACACGTTCAGCTATTTCCGGGAATAGCCGAACATGTACAGGCTTTCCCGAGTGGCGGTGGCGCATGCGCAGCGATGTGTTAGCGGCAGGCGGTGCCATTTTTAAATCTAAAGCGCCTTCAGGAACAGGTAAGTCAGACTCCTCCACAGAGAGATCGTTCAAACAACCCGGAAAAGCCGCTCAGGTGAGGCACAAATGCCCAGGTGCTGGTCAGATCCGCCATCCAGTAATCAAGCTTCCAAAGAGAAAAAGTGACCGCACTCAGAGGTGAATGAACTTGAAGTGTTTATTCCCATTCATAAAAGACAACGGTGCATCGAACAGACATGGACACGGTTAACGAGTTTCACGACTCTGTAGGTCGCTTACTCATAACATAACACTTTTTCTCTTTGGAAGCTAGACTCCTCCACAGCCACACTACCTGCCATTATGCGGGGCTGCGGGCATGCTACAGAAGGTGCAGTGCCATGCCCGCAGCACTGCATCTCCTGTAGTATGCCCGCAGCCCCGCAGCCCCGCATTCCCTTGTACCATGCCCACAGCCCCCCATTCTCCTGTACCATGCCCGCAGCCCTGCATTCTCCAGTACCATGCTCGCAGCCCCGCATTCTCACGTACCATGCCCGCAGCCCCGCATTCTCTTCCGTACCATGCACACAGCCCCACATTCTCCTCTACCATGCCCGCAGCCCCGCATTCTCTTGTACCATGCCCGCAGCCCCGCGTTCTCCTGTATTATGCCCGCAGCCCCACATTCTTTGTACCATGCCCGCAGCCCTGCATTCTCCTGTACCATGCCCGCAGCCCCGCATTGTTTGTATGTATGGATTGCATGGGTTGTTACCGCATGTGGTGAAAATGTCATGTCAATAGCATCTTTAGAAATATCAAAAACAAAAGGACTGAGATAATAAAATGCACAAGTGAACCAAATATTACCACAATCACCCCGCGCTTATGGAGAGAGACACAATATATCAAAGAAAATGAAATGAAGACACTGCTGCCTAATATAGCAATAAAATAAAATGTTTAAATAAAACTTGTGTTGAAATACTGCCCTATGAGCCCTCTATGTTCTTTTCCATTATCCTTCAATGATCATTTGATATATGGAACCGGTGTATCCCTTGCCATCCTGATTGGGGCGATCTCTGTGTTCAAGGAATCTGGGCTT
Organism: Pelophylax lessonae; assembly: GCF_965119305.1. NCBI lineage: Eukaryota > Metazoa > Chordata > Amphibia > Anura > Ranidae > Pelophylax > Pelophylax lessonae. The sequence continues at coordinate 552,074,214 of NC_138770.1, read as the reverse complement.
GTCATTCTGGATCCAGTTGATGATACAGTGGAATATCAAGGCTCTCTTAATTTATCATTGTGGTGAGTGAGCATTACCCTGGGGGGTCACGTGGTGTGGTGGAAGTATATATTATATCTACACTCCTTTGACCCTCTCACCAACGAAGTGCTCATGGTTTCACCTATGCATTAAGGGGTCATACTCTTTTCAGTGCTGCTTATGTGTTGGACTTTCTTATACATGGACTTCAGAAGGGATTGACACATTTTATTATTTATCTTTAGAAATATATTTCCCTAGAAAATTGGTAACGTGTTCAATACTTATTTTACCCTCTATCTATCTATCTATCTATCTATCTATCTATCTATCTATCTATCTATCTATCTATCTATCTATCTATCTATCTATCTATCTATCTATCTATCTATCTATCTATCTATCTATCTATCTATCTATCTATCTATCTATCTATCTATCTATCTATCTATCTATCTATCTATCTATCTATCTATCTATCTATCTATCTATCTATCTATCTATCTATCTAATATATAGTATCTCACAAAAGTGAGAGTACATCCCGCACATTTTTGTGAATATTTTATTATCTCTTTTCATGTGACAACAATGTGTAAATTTGCTGTCCCCTCAAAATAACTCAACGCACAGCCATTAATGTCTGAACCGCTGGAAACAAAAGTGAGTACACCCCTAAGTGAAAATGTCTAAATTGGACCCAATTAGCCATTTTCCCTCTACTAGCTGGTTTAGTGCCTTTTTTCTTTGATGCAGTTTTACTTTTGTGTACTAAGTATTACTTTCAGTGATTTTCTGTGATATTGCATGCTTTGTACACCCAACCTAATGTGTCAGAGGGGCTGAAGTTCTTACCGAGGTTAAGGCGAAGAACATAACCAGCAACTCCTATGGGGTAGCGTTACATACATACACTGTGCATATATATACTTGCTCATCCATGTCTTTATGGACCTTGTTTGTGCACTGGTGCACAGTCATCTTGGAACAGGAACAGCTATCCCCAAACTGTTCCTACAAAGTTGAGAGCATGAAATTGTCCAAAATTTCTTGGTATGATAACGCTTTAAGAGTTCCCTTCACTGGAACTAAGAGGCCAAGCCCAACCCCTGAAAAACAACCCCATATCATAATCTCCCCTCCACCAAATGATTTGGACCAGTGCACAAATCAAGGTCGATAAAGACATGGATGAGTGAGTTTGGTGTGGAGGAAGTTCATTGGCCTTCACAGAGTCCTGACCTCAACTTGATAGAACACCTTTGGGATGAATTAGAGCGCAGACTGTGAGCCAGGCCTTCTGGTCCTACATCAGCGCCTGACCTCACAAATGCGCTTCTGGCAGAATCGTGAAACATTCTCATAGACACACTCCTAAACCTTGTGGACAGCCTTCCCACAAGAGTTAGAGCTGTTATAACTGCAAAGGGTGGGCCAACTCAATATTGAACATTATGGACTAAGACTGGGATGCCATTAATGTTCATGTGCGTGTAAAGGCCGGCGTCCCAATACCTTTGACAATATAGTGTATATAGCATGATACATTCTCTTTAAAGTATAAAAAAATACAATTTAATCATGTTACATATGTATTAAAATAATTTATGGATTTTATATACAGCTACTTGTAAAAGTACCTGAATCTGTCTGGATATCAACTTCCTATTATCCTCTACACAGCAGCATATAGCAAGGGTCTGCACTCTAGGCCAATCATGGCTCTTCTGCTTTGCTCAATACGTATGTTTACACTTTTAAAGGAGGTAAGAGCAGAGTGATGATCTCATCAGTGTTCTCCTCCTCCCTTAGTGTCCAGACATAAGCTGGGGTAGGCCCCAGGCGTACCCCAGTCCTACTCCTCAATTCCTGAATAGGGATGCACCGTTCCGATATTAGGATTGGATATCGGCGCCAATACTGCCACAATAGCTGGATCAGGTGATCAGTAAAATTAACCGATCCACGGGCCGATCCGGTTTTGATGAGTCCCGGCTCAGCCATCCCTTACTTGGTGTAGTAGTAGTATGGGATGGGAGCCGCTACTTCCTGTATAGGCCCGGCTCACAGGCTGAGTGATATCAGATGCACTGCGCCTGTGAATGGAGGAGCCATACACATGAAGCAGCGGCTTTGCTCTGTACTGCAGCCGCATGCTTCATGTGTGTAGTTCCGGATCGGTACCGGTATCGGTATCGGCAGATACACAATGCCAGATATTGGTATTGGGACAAAAAAAGTTGGATCGGTGCACCCCTACTTCTGAACAAAGGTTTAGTTTGCAGACAGGTCAAGGACCTTGACTGGCAGGGGTGTCAGGAACAAAGGAATGGCTAAACAGTCTTGATCTAGAACTTTAATTATTTAAGTTTAAACCGTGTTCAAATCACTTTCCAAGGTATTTGACAATCAGTGAGGAGCCTCATTGCCTGCTTTAACTCCATAGTTGCTGCACTGATGCATCACAACTAGGGTTGAGCGGACACCTAGATGTCCGTGTTCGACGGGTTCGGCCGAACTTTAAAAAAAAGTCCGGGTCCGTGTCCCGGACTTTTACCGAACTTTTCCCGGACACCGAACCCCATTGAAGTCAATGGGGACCCGAACTTTAAGGCACTAAAATGGCTCTAAAACACCAAAGGAAAGGGCTAGAGTGCTGCAAATGGCAGCAAAACGTAATTAAGAGCATGGCAAGTGCTCTGCAAACAAATGTGGATAGGGAAATAACTTAAAACAACAAAAAAAAACAGAAAAATAAAACAATGTTCTTCTTCATCTCTGAAGGACGAGGCCCATATGGAGTAGGAGGGAGGTTGAGGTGGTGGTGGATGTGGCGGTGACATAGGCGTGCGCACAGGGTGTGCTGGGTGTGCCTGGGCACACCCTAATCACCTAGGGCACATAGCATTGCCAGTGAGGAGATGGGAAAGATCTCCCTGGGACCTGCTCTGCTCTATTTCTCCTTGCCTACAGGTACATGGCCCCGATACATTACTCTCCCTGCTGGCAAACACATGCATGTGTATTTCAACTTTGGGGTGCACACCTTAATGCAATAGGCTGCGCACACCTATGGGCGGTGTAGGTGGAAGCGGCGGTGGAGGAGGACCAGGGCCGGATTAACAGCATCATGGGCTTGGTGCTGAGGATTTTGAAGGGCCTTAAGGGCCGTGCCTTGCCATGCACCCAGAGGAGGAAGGGTGCAGCCATGCATGCCTAATTCAACATGGGATGCTGTCTCTGAAGCCCATAAACACATCCATGCATCGCCAACTGTCCCTCCTTGTCCGGCCTTCACGCTGTGTGGGGAGGTTCTGAGGGTGCTGCCTGGGGAAGCGAGCATAGAAGCCAGACTTCTGTGTTTACAAGTGACAGAAGAGCGGTAACAGTGAATATGGCCAACCCGGGGCCTATATAAAAGGTAGGGGCCTGGAGCTGCAGCTCCAATAGCCCCTACATTAATCTGGCCCTGAGGAGGAGGACGAGGTAGCCAACACTGCTTCTTTTCAAAAATTTTAAATGAGGGTACACCCCAAAAGAGTGAGAAAGAGCAAAAATGGAACAATGGGTGGGTAAGGTCGGTATCCATTGCTATTCTGCATAAGGTACGGAAAAGTCCCGTGGGATCCATGCCTGGTTCATTTTAATGAACGTGAGCTTGTCCACATTGTCTCTGGACAGGCGGCTGCGCTTGTCTGTTATAACGCCCCCAGCCGTGCTAAATACCCGTTCAGATAATACACTGGCTGCAGGGCACGCCAGCACCTCCAAGGCGTAAAGGGCAAGCTCAGGCCATGTGCCCAATTTGGAGACCCAGAAGTTGAAGGGGGCAGACCCGTCATTCACTACATGTAGGCGTGTGCACACATACTGCTCCACCATGTTGGTAAAATGCTGCCTCCTGCTAAGACGTTCCATCTGAGCTGCTGGTGCTGCTGTTTGTTGTGGCGTGCTGACAAAGCTTTTCCACATTTCGGCCATGCTAACCCTGCCTTCTGAGGTGCTGGCGGTGCCCTGGTTGCGTTGGCGACCTCCTCCTCCTCCTCCTCTGCCTTGTGCTTCCACTGTGGCCCCGCTGTCAGATGGGAATGCCAGCAGCATGGCGTCTACCAGCGTGCGCTTGTACTCGCGCATCTTGCGATCGCGCTCCAGTGAGTGAATTAAGGACGGTACGTTGTCCTTGTAACGGGGATCCAGCAGCGTGGCCACCCAGTAATCAGCACAAGTTAGAATGTGGGCAACTCGGCGGTCGTTGTGGAGACACTGCAGCATGTAATCGCTCATGTGTGCCAGGCTGCCCAGAGGCGACGAAAGGCTGTCCTCTGTGGGAGGTGTATCGTCCGTGTCCTCTGTATCCCCCCAGCCACGCACCAGTGATGGCCATGAGCTGGCCTGGGTGCCACCCTGCTGTGAACATGGTTCCATCTCCTCCTCCAGCTCCTCCTCCTCCTCATCCTCCTCATCCTCCAGAACTGTGCCCCTGCTGGACAATTGCGTCCCTGGCGTTTGCGTGTGCAGGAACCCACCCTCGGAGCCCCTTGCGAATGACTGCCCTGAAAGCCTTGGAAATGTTACCTCTTCATCCTCCTCCTCATCCTGTGCCACATCCTCTTCCATCATCGCCCGAATTGTTTTTTCAAGGAGGCATAGAAGTGGGATAGTTAAGCTGAGAACGGCGTCATTGCCACTGGCCATGTTGGTGGAGTACTCAAAACAGCGCAACAAGGCACACAGGTCTCGCATGGAGGCCCAGTTATTGGTGGTGAAGTGGTGCTGTTCCGCAGAGCGACTCACGCGTGCGTGCTGCAGCTGAAACTCCACTATGGCCTGCTGCTGCTCGCACAGTCTTTCCAGCATGTGCAAGGTGGAGTTTCACCTTGTGGGCACGTCACATATGAGGCGGTGAGCGGGAAGGCCGAAGTTACGCTGCAGCGCTGCCAGGCGAGCAGCAGCAGGGTGAGAACGCCGAAAGTGCGCACAAACGGCCCGCACTTTCTGCAGCAGCTCTGACATATCGGGGTAGTTTTTAAGGAACCTCTGCACCACCAAATTCAGCACATGCGCCAGGCAAGGGATGTGCGTCAAACCGGCTAGGCCCAGAGCTGCTATGAGATTTCGCCCGTTATCGCACACCACCAGGCCGGGCTTGAGGCTCGCTGGCAGCAACCACTCATTTGTCTGCTGTTCCATGCTCCTCCACAACTCCTGCGCGGTGTGTGGTTTGTCCCCCAAACAGGCAAGTTGTAAAACTGCCTGCTGTCGTTTACCCCTGGCCGTGCTGAAGTTGGTGGTGAAGGTGTTACGCTGTCCGGATGAGGAGGCGGTAGAGGATGAGGAAGCGGAGTAGGAGGAGTTAGGAACAGGAGGCAAACTGAAGCGCCCTGCAATCCTCGGTGGTGGAAGGACATGCGCCAAATTGCTATCCGCCTCAGGCCCATCCGCCACTGCATTTACCCAGTGTGCCGTTAGGGAGATATAACGCCCCTGACCGTGCTTACTGGTCCACGTATCCGTAGTTAGGTGGACCTTGGCACAGATGGCGTTGCGCAGTGCACACCTGATATTTTCCCCCACTTGGTTGTGCAGGGAAGGGATGGCTTGCCTGGAAAAGTAGTGGCGGCTGGGCACGACGTACTGTGGGACAGCCACCGACATAAGGTTTTTAAAACTGTGCGTCTCCACCAGACGGAATGACAGCATTTCAAAGGCCAATAATTTTGAAATGCTGGCATTCAGGGCCAGGGATCGCGGGTGGGTAGGGGGGTACTTCCTCTTCCTCTCAAGTGTTTGGGAGATGGAAAGCTGAACGCTTCCACGGGACATTGTGGAGATGGTTGTTGGTGACCCAGGTGGTGGTGTTGCTGACAGATCGTCTGTTTGCGGGGTGGCAGGTGCCGGTATCACTACAGATGTGGCTGGAGCGGCCGAGACTGCAGCAGAAGAGGAAGCAGGATGAGCCAGAGACGTTTCTTGGTTTTGAAGGTGTGTACTCCACTGCAGCTCGTGCTTTGCACTTAGATGCCTGATCATGCAGGTTGTGCTCAGGTTGAGAAGGTTTATGCCTCGCTTCAAGCTCTGATTGCACAGGGTGCAAACCACTCGTGTCCTGTCATCAGCACATTTTCTAAAGAACTTCCACGCTAGAGAACTCCTTTGAGCTGACTTTGGTGCGCTCGTTCCCTTGCTGCGTTGGGCAGTAGCGGGCGTAGTGTCTAGGGCACGGCCGCTCCGCTTCTGCACCCTGCTCCCTCTTCTGCTGTGCTGGTGGCTCTGTGCGACCACCGCCTCTTCCTCCAAACTACTCAGGTCACCTGCATGACGTTCATTCCATGTGGGGTCGAGGACCTCATCGTCCTCCACATCATCTTCCACCCAGTCTTCACCCCTGCCCTCCTTGTCGGTCTCCACAATGCTGAACGCCGCAGCAGTTGGCACCTGCGTTTCGTCATCATCGGAGACGTGCTGCGATGATCCTTGCATGTACTCATCTTGAGAAATAAGTGGTTGGGCATCGCTGCACTCAATCTCTTCCACTTCTGGGGCAGGGCTAGGTGGATGGCCCTGGGAAACCCTGCTGACAGAGTCCTCAAAAAGAATAAGAGACTGCTGTATGGCTTGGGGCTCAGACTGCTGGCCTGATTTGCAAGGGGGTGAGGTGAAAGACGGTTGGACATTGGCTGCAGGTGCCAACTCTGACCTTTCTGCAGTAGACTGGGTGGGAGACAATGTGAAGGAACTGGAGGCACTGTCAGCAGCAAACCAATCTACTATCGCCTCAACTTGTTCTGGCCTCATCACTTCTAGGGGCGTTTGATGCCCTACCAAATACTGATGCAGGTTCTGTCGCCTACTCACACTTGAGGAAGGTGTTTCACTTGTGCGTGTAGCTGGCACAGATCGACCACGTCCTCTCCTTGCAACAGGAGCTCTACCAGCAGCACCACGACCCAGGCCACGGCCCTTATTTGACGGTCTCCTCATATTTCTGTAATTTAAGATCTTGCCCTAGAAAGGTTTTTATTGAATAGCGGAATAGGAAATATGATCCAAAAAAGTGTATGTATCTCGCACGTACAAAACCACACTAGGCCCCAATTACTATTGTTTCTACCCCTAAAAGGATGGATGAGGAGTAGGAGGAGTATGGAACAGACAGCACCCTCAAATCTTCAGAAGTATGAGATGAACCCCAAAAACTTGGAAAGGTGGATCTCACACGTACCGACACAGACTATCCCGCAATTCAATTGATCCTCAAAGGTTTTTATTGAATAGCGGAATAGGAAATATGATCAAAAAAAGTGTATGTATCTCGCACGTACACAACCACACTAGGCCCCAATTACTATTGTTTGTACCCCTAAAAGGATGGATGAGGAGTAGGAGGAGGAGTATGGAACAGGCAGCACCCTCAAATCTTCAGAAGTATGAGATGAACCCCAAAAACTTGGAAAGGTGGATCTCACACGTACCGACACAGACTATCCCGCAATTCAATTGATCCTCAAAGGTTTTTATTGAATAGCGGAATAGGAAATATGATCAAAAAAAGTGTATGTATCTCGCACGTACACCACCACACTAGGCCCCAACTACTATTGTTTGTACCCCTAAAAGGATGGTTGAGCAGTAGGAGCAGGAGTATGGAACAGGCAGCACCCTCAAATCTTCAGAAGTATGAGATGAACCCCAACAACTTGGAAAGGTGGATCTCACACGTACCAACACAGACTATCCCCCAATTTAACTGATCCCCAAAGGTTTTTGATTAAATAGCGGAATAGAAAATATGATCCAAAAAAAGTGTATGTATATCACACGTACACAACCACACTAGGCCCCAATTACTATTGTTTGTACCCCTAAAAGGCTAGATGAGGAGTAGGGGGGGTATGGAACAGGCAGCACCCTCAAACCTTCAGAAGTATGAGATGAACCCCAACAACTTGGAAAGGTGGATCTCTCTCACACGTACCAACACAGACTATCCCCCAATTTAACTGATCCCCAAAGGTTTTTGATTAAATAGCGGAATAGAAAATATGATCCAAAAAAAGTGTATGTATATCACACGTACACAACCACACTGGGCCCCAATTACTATTGTTTGTACCCCTAAAAGGCTAGATGAGGAGTAGGGGGAGTATGGAACAGGCAGCACCCTCAAACCTTCAGAAGTATGAGATGAACCCCAACAACTTGGAAAGGTGGATCTCTCTCACACGTACCAACACAGACTATCCCCCAATTTAACTGATCCCCAAAGGTTTTTGATTAAATAGCGGAATAGAAAATATGATCCAAAAAAAGTGTATGTATATCACACGTACACAACCACACTAGGCCCCAATTACTATTGTTTGTACCCCTAAAAGGCTAGGAGTAGGGGGAGTATGGAACAGGCAGCACCCTCAAACCTTCAGAAGTATGAGATGAACCCCAACAACTTGGAAAGGTGGATCTCTCTCACACGTACCAACACAGACTATCCCCCAATTTAACTGATCCCCAAAGGTTTTTGATTAAATAGCGGAATAGAAAATATGATCCAAAAAAAGTGTATGTATATCACACGTACACAACCACACTAGGCCCCAATTACTATTGTTTGTACCCCTAAAAGGCTAGATGAGGAGTAGGGGGAGTATGGAACAGGCAGCACCCTCAAACCTTCAGAAGTATGAGATGAACCCCAACAACTTGGAAAGGTGGATCTCTCTCACACGTACCAACACAGACTATCCCCCAATTTAACTGATCCCCAAAGGTTTTTGATTAAATAGCGGAATAGAAAATATGATCCAAAAAAAGTGTATGTATATCACACGTACACAACCACACTAGGCCCCAATTACTATTGTTTGTACCCCTAAAAGGCTAGATGAGGAGTAGGGGGGGTATGGAACAGGCAGCACCCTCAAATCTTCAGAAGTATGAGATGAACCCCAAAAACTTGGAAAGGTGGATCTCTCTCACACGTACCAACACAGACTATCCCCCAATTTAACTGATCCCCAAAGGTTTTTGATTAAATAGCGGAATAGAAAATATGATCCAAAAAAAGTGTATGTATATCACACGTACACAACCACACTAGGCCCCAATTACTATTGTTTGTACCCCTAAAAGGCTAGATGAGGAGTAGGGGGGGTATGGAACAGGCAGCACCCTCAAACCTTCAGAAGTATGAGATGAACCCCAACAACTTGGAAAGGTGGATCTCTCTCACACGTACCAACACAGACTATCCCCCAATTTAACTGATCCCCAAAGGTTTTTGATTAAATAGCGGAATAGAAAATATGATCCAAAAAAAGTGTATGTATATCACACGTACACAACCACACTAGGCCCCAATTACTATTGTTTGTACCCCTAAAAGGCTAGGAGTAGGGGGAGTATGGAACAGGCAGCACCCTCAAACCTTCAGAAGTATGAGATGAACCCCAACAACTTGGAAAGGTGGATCTCTCTCACACGTACCAACACAGACTATCCCCCAATTTAACTGATCCCCAAAGGTTTTTGATTAAATAGCGGAATAGAAAATATGATCCAAAAAAAGTGTATGTATATCACACGTACACAACCACACTAGGCCCCAATTACTATTGTTTGTACCCCTAAAAGGCTAGATGAGGAGTAGGGGGAGTATGGAACAGGCAGCACCCTCAAACCTTCAGAAGTATGAGATGAACCCCAACAACTTGGAAAGGTGGATCTCTCTCACACGTACCAACACAGACTATCCCCCAATTTAACTGATCCCCAAAGGTTTTTGATTAAATAGCGGAATAGAAAATATGATCCAAAAAATGTGTATGTATATCACACGTACACAACCACACTAGGCCCCAATTACTATTGTTTGTACCCCTAAAAGGCTAGATGAGGAGTAGGGGGGGTATGGAACAGGCAGCACCCTCAAATCTTCAGAAGTATGAGATGAACCCCAAAAACTTGGAAAGGTGGATCTCTCTCACACGTACCAACACAGACTATCCCCCAATTTAACTGATCCCCAAAGGTTTTTGATTAAATAGCGGAATAGAAAATATGATCCAAAAAAAGTGTATGTATATCACACGTACACAACCACACTAGGCCCCAATTACTATTGTTTGTACCCCTAAAAGGCTAGATGAGGAGTAGGGGGGGTATGGAACAGGCAGCACCCTCAAACCTTCAGAAGTATGAGATGAACCCCAACAACTTGGAAAGGTGGATCTCTCTCACACGTACCAACACAGACTATCCCCCAATTTAACTGATCCCCAAAGGTTTTTGATTAAATAGCGGAATAGAAAATATGATCCCAAAAAAGTGTATGTATATCACACGTACACAACCACACTAGGCCCCAATTACTATTGTTTGTACCCCTAAAAGGCTAGATGAGGAGTAGGGGGGGTATGGAACAGGCAGCACCCTCAAACCTTCAGAAGTATGAGATGAACCCCAACAACTTGGAAAGGTGGATCTCTCTCACACGTACCAACACAGACTATCCCCCAATTTAACTGATCCCCAAAGGTTTTTGATTAAATAGCGGAATAGAAAATATGATCCAAAAAAAGTGTATGTATATCACACGTACACAACCACACTGGGCCCCAATTACTATTGTTTGTACCCCTAAAAGGCTAGATGAGGAGTAGGGGGAGTATGGAACAGGCAGCACCCTCAAACCTTCAGAAGTATGAGATGAACCCCAACAACTTGGAAAGGTGGATCTCTCTCACACGTACCAACACAGACTATCCCCCAATTTAACTGATCCCCAAAGGTTTTTGATTAAATAGCGGAATAGAAAATATGATCCAAAAAAAGTGTATGTATATCACACGTACACAACCACACTAGGCCCCAATTACTATTGTTTGTACCCCTAAAAGGCTAGATGAGGAGTAGGGGGGGTATGGAACAGGCAGCACCCTCAAACCTTCAGAAGTATGAGATGAACCCCAACAACTTGGAAAGGTGGATCTCTCTCACACGTACCAACACAGACTATCCCCCAATTTAACTGATCCCCAAAGGTTTTTGATTAAATAGCGGAATAGAAAATATGATCCAAAAAAAGTGTATGTATATCACACGTACACAACCACACTAGGCCCCAATTACTATTGTTTGTACCCCTAAAAGGCTAGGAGTAGGGGGAGTATGGAACAGGCAGCACCCTCAAACCTTCAGAAGTATGAGATGAACCCCAACAACTTGGAAAGGTGGATCTCTCTCACACGTACCAACACAGACTATCCCCCAATTTAACTGATCCCCAAAGGTTTTTGATTAAATAGCGGAATAGAAAATATGATCCAAAAAAAGTGTATGTATATCACACGTACACAACCACACTAGGCCCCAATTACTATTGTTTGTACCCCTAAAAGGCTAGATGAGGAGTAGGGGGAGTATGGAACAGGCAGCACCCTCAAATCTTCAGAAGTATGAGATTGTGTTCACTGTACCCCACAAAGATTGAGTTCACTGCACCCCACAATGATTGTGTTCACTGCACCCCACAAAGATTGTGTTCACTGCACCTCACAAAGATTGTGTTCACTGTACCCCCCAAAGATTGTGTTCACTGCACCCCACAAAGATTCTGTTCACTGTACCCCACAAAGATTGTGTTCACTGCACCCTAAAAGGATGTTGTTCACTGCACCCCACAAAGATTGTGTTCACTGCACCCTAAAAGGATGTTGTTCACTGCACCCCAAAAAGATTGTGTTCACTGTACCCCCCCAAAGATTGTGTTCACTGCACCCCACAAAGATTGTGTTCACTGCACCCCAAAAAGATTGTGTTCACTGTACCCCCCAAAGATTGTGTTCACTGCACCCCAAAAAGATTGTGTTCACTGTACCCCCCAAAGATTGTGTTCACTGCACCCCACAAAGATTGTGTTCACTGCACCCCAAAAAGATTGTGTTCACTGTACCCCCCCAAAGATTGTGTTCACTGCACCCCACAAAGATTCTGTTCACTGCACCCCACAAAGGATTTTGTTCACTGCACCCCAAAAAGATTGTGTTCACTGCACCCCAAAAAGGATTTTGATCACTGCACCCCAAAAAGGATGTTGTTCACTGCACCCCAAAAATGATTTTGTTCACTCCACCCCAAAAAGATTGTGTTCACTGCACCCCACAAAGATTGTGTTCACTGCACCCCAAAAAGATTGTGTTCACTGTACCCCCCAAAGATTGTGTTCACTGCACCCCACAAAGATTCTGTTCACTGTACCCCACAAAGATTGTGTTCACTGCACCCCAAAAAGATTGTGTTCACTGCACCCCAAAAAGGATGTTGTTCACTGCACCCCAAAAAGGATGTTGTTCACTCCACCCCAAAAAGATTGTGTTCACTGCACCCCACAAAGATTGTGTTCACTGCACCCCAAAAAGATTGTGTTCACTGCACCCCAAAAATGATTTTGTTCACTGCACCCCAAAAAGGATTTTGTTCACTGCACCCCAAAAAGGATGTTGTTCACTCCACCCCAAAAAGATTGTGTTCACTGCACCCCAAAAAGATTGTGTTCACTGCACCCCACAAAGGATTTTGTTCACTGCACCCCAAAAAGATTGTGTTCACTGCACCCCAAAAAGGATGTTGTTCACTGCACCCCAAAAAGGATTTTGTTCACTGCACCCCAAAAAGATTGTGTTCACTGCACCCCACAAAGGATTTTGTTCACTGCACCCCACAAAGATTGTGTTCACTGCACACCAAAAAGGATTGTGTTCACTGCACCCCAAAAAGATTTTGTTCACTGCACCCCAAAAAGATTGTGTTCACTGCAGCCCAAAAAGATTGTGTTCACTGCAGCCCAAAAAGATTGTGTTCACTGCAGCCCAAAAAGATTGTGTTCACTGCAGCCCAAAAAGATTGTGTTCACTGCAGCCCAAAAAGATTGTGTTCACTGCAGCTCACACACAGAAAAATGGATGTGGATCACTGACACCTGCCTATCTCCAATCCCACACCACACAGCAATATCGATTGTAGTTTGTAGAACACAGTTTCCCTAAAATTCAGCAGACTCTGTCCCTAACAGGATTGAGAAGAGATCGTAGATCAGGATTGAGTGCAGATTCACCCCACCCCCCACACAGCAATATCGATTGTAGTTTGTAGAAGACACTGACCCTATAATTCAGCAGACTCTATCCCTAAAATGCCTACAACTCGCCCTGCCTAAACACTCCGACCTGTCCCTCAATTCTATCCGGACACAAATGGTTTTTTCCTGCCTATCTTTCCCTAATCAGCAGCCAGCACATTGATGTGTGCTCTGTCCCTTAGCTAAGCAGCAGAATGACGCTGCTGCGGCGGCTGCCTCGAACTTATAAAGACTTGGTCACATGCTTCAGACGGCCAATCACAGCTACTAAGACATTTGCAGGCATGGCTGGGATGGCTTAAGGCACACCAGTTAAACGATTGTTGATTGGCTGTTGAAAGCCCGCCATGAAAAGAGCGCCAAAGCATGCAAAACCCGGAAATAAAACGACCGAACACGGATTTTTACCCGAACATACAGTAAAGTGTCCGTGTCCGTGTTCGGGTAAAAAAAATCCAATTATTCGGTACGAACACGAATAATACAGTCCGTGTTCGCTCAACACTAATCACAACCATGTTCATTGCATGTGGTTGCGGGGCGTTTGTGATAATTTTATGCTGTGGATGCGAGGCAAAGTCACAGAAGAAAATATCCTGGGATAGACAGCATTATATTTAACATAATTAGTTTAATGCATCAAAAGGTATTATAAGCCAGCATGCTGTTTAATGACAATTTAAAGGTAGCTTTGAAACAAGTCCCAGAAGTAAGAGAAGCAATAAGATAGCCATACGCATTTAAATGCACTTTTATCCCATGAGTAACACTCTGTTATCCAAACAACATGACAGCCAAGTCAGTTATATCAGTTATTGTGCCAAGAGCTCCAAACTGGTGGAAATGATCTGATTTGTTGCAATGTTGCATTGTACTGTGCTGTCGCTAGCAATTATTCTTCACACTGCCTTTTTAATTATGCATCTAGCACTAAGAATCTCACACTTACTATTTTATATACCACTTGGAACTAGGCATTTTGTGCATCAGTATGCACCTGCATCACATTGTTGTCACAATATATATGGCACAGGGTTCCAGTGTAAAGGCATTCTATCTGGTATCTTTTTTACGTTTTTGATGGAATACTGAAGCATCAGAATTTCTGTCAGGTTCTTGCTTCTGTCTCTGACCCACTGAAGAGGGATCGGCTGTCACTGAGAGGCACAGACAGCAATAAATTATTGAATGGGACATTAGCATGCAAGCTTCAATTGTCCTTCAAAAATAACCCCAAAGGAAAAGAAAAAAAAACTTAGGCAACAAAAGTCATTTCCAAAATATATATAAACTTGCTACCTGCTACAAAATGAATAACATTATCTTTAAAAGAACAATCAGACCAAAAACACCTAGGTCCCAAACATTAAAAAATATTAAGTTTTAAATTACTTTCAGCCAGATCTTCCAAAGAATGCATGATATAATGTACACTTTAGGATAATGGGTACTCATTAGATAATGTCCGTCTAATATACTTTATAGATAATGAGGCAATACCAAACAAACTCATATATAAAAATAATCCATTAGTGTTGATCCAAGGCAGGTGTAGGTCATTTTCAAGTTGGCAAATATTGCTAGGACCGTAAGAAATAAGAAATAGCGCCACACTGCAATAAATGAATACAGTCAACGTTCCTGTGCAACTAATAATAAAAAAACACTAAACCCAACAATTTCTCTTCCCACTATTAACTCTAAAATTGTATAAATTCCAGCTGTAAACTTTACTAACGCTAAAGTGCTGTGCTAAAATGAATCTTTGTATGACCACAAAAGGACAACTATAACATTTAGTGATAGGTACTGTGCGCATAAATAATCTGATACAAAATACAACAAAAAATCTTTGTTATCTGTTATTGAAAATGTGTCTATTTATTCATATAAGAGCAGTGCTGCTGATTTATTATATAAAAGGCTGATGTTCTAAAATGTCCTCTTTTCACGTTCAAACAACTTTGTGCTCCAATTTCATGATACAAATAGACCTTGACAAATCTGATAATTACCCATGTGGAAAGAGTCTCACTTTTAGGTAGGACTTTGAAATCATAAAAAGTAAAACTATGGTTTCTATCGATGTAGGGGGTTGAATCTCTCCCAAAAAGCAGGGTATGCTATCCTGCACTTTGAAGTCTGATATAGACTTCAAGATGATGGCATATAGTAACTTTCCTTCAAACAGATCCAGCAAGGGAAAGAGGTTTAGAAAAATAAAAACTCAAACAGCCTCCTAAGGGCTGCTTCTCCTCCGGGTGAAGTGGTGACATGGGGTGCCCCCTGTAAAGTGGATGGAGCTTGGAGATTGAGAGACTACCTGGTGCTTCAGAAAGGAGAAGACAGCAGAGAAGTTCTTGGTATGCTCTCCCCTTTGGATGAGAGGCTATGGAAGACTTTGGTCTTAGCTAACGGGGAATCCAAGTATAGACTTAGCACAAGTTATGAGTACCCCATTGCTTTCTCACTGTCATGTCAGATACAGTGATGTGAATAACTGATGTGTTAAGCTGCTATTATCTGGAAAACATTTTTGCCATCAGTTGGGACTTTGTATTACCATTGGAATGGACTGTTCTGTGAAAGCTGTGATCAGTAAAATAAGTTTTGCTGCAACAAACAGCCTCTGCATAATATTCTTGTCATATTTGTTTATAGGTATTTAAGCAAAGCAAAACATCACAAATGTATTTCAAACACAGGGAATTGTACATAGGGGGAGCAGATATCTACCCAATTACAACACAAACATTTACATACAAGACTGCATGAGTTGAGATCAAGCATTGCAGTGGCTGGAAAGGCTAACAGAGGTCTGCTATCGAAGGAGCTGTTGGCGTAAATACCACAAAGGCAAAAACATATAATTAAGACAGACTGCCAGTCTTCAGTGCTATTACAGTAGGTGGGGATCACCAGCGATAAATCCAATCTTGAAGAAACAGGGTTCTCAACTGGGAGAGTACCAATACTGTATCATGAAAGAGGGAAAGCAGTGGAGAGCAAGAACAAAAAGATGAGGAAGGAAGAAAAGGGGAGGAAGCAAAAAATGAGGCAGGAAGAGGGGCATAACAGGGTAATTCCCTAGGGGTAGAGAGGCTCCAGCTATTCGGGATGCTAAACAAAACAAGCAGAAGGAGGCTTTACCAAGGCAATGACAATGAGTTGGCGACATCAGGTGGTAGGTAATATTTATTACATGGGTGCAATGTCTTTTCGAAATAATGAACTTTGTCCCTCCCGATAGCTTCCATTTTAGCATGATTCAGGGCCTGGTTCAATCTATTTTTGGTTTCAGCTTTAAGGGTTGGGGATTTCCAGGCTTTAGCCATGGTTTGTTTTGTGGCTGTTCTGAATGATATTGTAATAGAGTAATGTAAGATGGTATACACAGAACAGTGAATGCCTAAGGAGAAGAAAATGTGGTTTACTGGTGCAAACCTGGTCGGCTCTGGAACGGGTGGTGACAGAGGAAAAAGAGTCCCCAGTCTGACGGCGAGAGAAAACTTCTTCATGTGGCATGCATCTTATTGTAGGCAGGTGCAGTCTACTTTCTCCACAGCAGGTGGCGCTTAACCACAGCGGCATTTCAGAGGGAGAGAAAGTCGAGAGGAATTTAGTTCCTCTATGCCAGGGGTATACAAACTATGGCCCTCCAGTTGTTCAGGAACTACAATTATCATCTTGCCTAGTCATGTCTGTATATGGCAGAGTTTTACAATAGCTCATGAGACGTGCAGTTCCACAACAGCTGAAGGATGTAGTTTGGAGATCTCTGCTTTCCTAGGTCACAGGGGGCAGCTATCTTAGCACGTATTTCACTTGCTGCTAGAGTAGGGACAAGTCACCCGTCTGCCAGGGAGAGTGTATAGCACAGGGAGAGGTTTCTGAGGCATAGGGAAAGTGCAGGGACATCTACCTGGAAGATCCCCACTTGGGTATGGACGGACCAGGCCATATTTCACTCCTCGAGACAGATGCTGTCTACTGTGACCTTCTGCTACTCAAAATATAAAAGTTTGTGCAACTTGATTAGTAACAATGTAGCCATAACAGAAATGTCACTAGCAATTCTTAATGTTGCGCACTTCTGAATAGTAACCTGGTACAGCCATGTAACAGAAATGTTACTAACAACACTTTAAGGTTGTGCACTTTAAATAGTACCAGTGTAGTCATAACAGAAATGACACTGCGAACCTTTGTGCATTTCTGCCTTAGCAGCCCAGGTACAGCCATGTAACCAACAGAAATGTTACTAACAACAATGTAGTGCATTTCTAATGTACAAAAAATAAGGTATAATAGACAGACACCCCCAACTTTCAATGTGGTGTACTTCTAGTAAGCAAAAGAGTCATATAGCCAAAATAAAGAGAAAGGACACAAAATATACTTCAGTATTGTGTATTTCTGATGCTCAACAAGGCACAGTCAACCTGGAAAAGACAGACAACTTAGTGTAGTGTATTTCTGATGAGCAGTAAAACAACCAGAAAATACACAATTAACTTCCAAATTGTGTATTTCTAAGATGCAGCCAGACCAGGCATAAAGTCAGAGTCATGGTGAATTCAACTAAAAAATAGCCAGCAGAGGGCAAGCTTTATATAGGCAGAGCTTGGACTCTAGATACAAAGCCTTCCTCCACCAGAGGAGAACCAGGGTAGTTCCAAATAATGGAAGTCTAAGGTGGGTGCATACAGCACAGTAGTAGTAGCTGTTACCCTACCATTGTATGAGTAGGTGTAGTTGGCCCACACACAGGTAGGAATGCAAGTCTCCCAGCATCTAAGGTCTTAACAAGCATAGACCTGGAGATCAATTAAGTCAGCCTCAGGAAGAGATGGAGACAATTTTAGCTTGGAGGAAATCAGACACCCGAAGGGCTTAACAAGCAAACATTAAATATAAGTTAATATATGTAGCTCTTGTATAGCGGTTTTGCACCCAGAAAACCAGCAATCAATGCAGAAAACAATGATTCTAGTTCATCAAGGGGTGGGCAGTAGCTCAAACCACCAAGGGTCCCAATTAACTCTTACACACTAACCAATCTAACAGCAGTGTAAGGAGGAAACAATAAGTTGAAGCTTGTTAAGTTGTTAGACATAGCGTGTTTAAACATAGCAAGCAACTGCATAAGTGGATAAATTTTAGGATGCAGGCTTTAAAGAGCAAGAAGATTCTAACTGAACCATCTTGGAGATACGTGCCAGAATCATAGCAGCTGGCCTAATATATTCAGATTATCTGGTGTGCATTGCTGACCAGGAAAAAAATCTGTGGTATTACTCATATAATCTCCAGGTTCCTGCAGACCACCTTACATTCCATTTTATGAACCATTTAGGAATGTCTAACTTGTTCAGTGGCAGAAATAGCCTGTAAAAGACTCTGTGTTTAACAGGTGTCACCCCTTCACTAGATTTACCCTTATAGATGTACAAAAGGGTTTATAGTGAGAGACTGGCAAATTAATGTTGCAATAACCACAGCATCTCCTGAATTAAAAGGAACCTGTGGACATTGGTCTAGCTGAAATTTCTGGGTTACTTGTTCTCAGGATTAAGGGAAAAGATAGTAGTACCCTCATTAAGGGAGGGAGTACTATGACAAGCCCAAGATACCACCTGGCTGCTATAAGGGATACTGCTGCTAAGCTCCCAAGGAAAAGGGAAGTACTCGCCACTATTGTTTTCCCCCTTTACCACAGCCACAGGGCTTGCTTTTCTATCCTCATGATTACATGAGGAGGATAGCAGAAAAAATCCTCCCTTCGCAAGTTGCTATCCCGACTGAGGAGCTGCAAAGTTAGGCTGTGTGCTTCGCACTGCAGCAGCAGCATACACACACCTTCTGGTATCCCACCTTTTTTGAAAAGGGGCTTGGGGAGGGCTATAAGAAAGCCTTTCTCCTCTTCTGCTGTCCTAAGGCATTCTGCCATCTTCTGGCTCACTCAGAAAAGGCACTTACCTGGCCCCCGATTTGCTTTGCCTGCAGGCAACTGTGCCGTCTTTCCCTCCTCCTTCTCCATGAGGTGGGTCCAGACGGGGTTCACACTCTTAGCAGCCTTCTGGCTCTTAGTAGCTGAAGATATGTTAGCTATGTTAGCCTATGTACAGTATTAATGCACACATAGGCCTTTAGATGAGTTTAAATAAGAAAAAATGCTTGACGTAAATGCATCTAAAATTGTGTTAATGCTAGGTGCACTTAGCACTTGAGTGTTAATTCATTTAATAAATTCATTCATAAAAATCACTTATAAATAATGAATGATTCATAAATGATTATCCTGGTCAATGAAATGAGTTAATGACCAAGTGCTTGACCTGCCTTAATACACCTAAACGCACCTAAATACATTACACGCGTTTGCAAGCATTAAGAGTTTTATCTGCCAAAACGCCACTGCCAGGAGGAAAGGCTGCTAAAAGAGCAGGGCAACCCTGTGTGCATGAGTCCTAAAAAATAAATTTAAAACAAGTAGATGTTGGAGCTTATTTGTGGAAGGTTGGCACGTCGTGTAGATCAGTGGTCCTCAACCCTGGCCTACAGGGCCCACTAACAGGCCAGATTTTCAAGATAACTGAAATACATCCCAGGTGATATCATTTGCTGCTCAGTGATTGCAGTACTCTAGTCTGCATCTACCCAAGGTAATACTTAAAATCTGGCCTGTTAGTGGGCCCTGAGGACCGGAGTTGAGGACCACTGGTGTAGATGATGGTCAAATTAAACCTAAGCTCTTTTATTATAATTTAATACACAGTTTTACCATTTAGTTGTGCCATTTCCTCTTTCACATATTTTACAGTCCATATCCAACAGGTTGTTCCTTTTTCTACAACCTATAAAAAGGTCTTGTACACTCAAAATCTCATAATAGTACCTAAGTGAGTATAAAATCTGCAATGACCAAAGAGGTTTCATACATGACTGTGCACTTATTCAGGGACTGCAAGTGCACCATTATGGAGTACAGTTCTGGCAAGACCCTCAACCACTGGAGGATTTTTAGAAGGATCTGCAAATACTGCTCTAGAGTAGCCACCCCTTTTTTAAAGAATAATGATCATTTAGTTTTGAAGTTATAAAACTCGAACTAGAAAATGCGTGGCAGCATTCAATAATTTATGTTCATTGGTTTAATTCTAAAAATCTTATAACTATGGCATTCTTCCTATGACTACTTAGCAAAAATCTACTTGTTATTTTTTTTTTACATTATAGCCACAGAGAGACTTTTTTGTGGAGTAAGTTCATGAGATTATAAATTGTTACACACATTTGGCAGACTTTCATATACTTATAAAACGCAATTTACTATACACAGAAAAGGGATGTATGCAGAAATAAATGGAGCCATATTTGGGAGAAATAAAAGTGTTTTATATACTGCACAGCAGGGAACACACACAGAGGAGGCAGCATATTTAGACAATAAATATACAGTAATAAAAAGAGAAATGGTGTCAGTGAGACCATAGGAAAGAATGTTAATGCATAATTATGTCTAATATTCCTCACTATCAAACAACCGTGATCATTCGCACTTACAACCACGTGGAAAATCCACCATTTGGTAAAGTCATCTTTCATACTAAGTCTTCTTTCTTTGAGGTAACTCTAGCATAAATATTCACCAGTTACTGCAGAGACATAAAGAGGTATTTGAAAGGAAATACTCCTCCTTCACAAAGATGGATTTTAACATAACTTATTTTGAATGGCTAAAATTAGCTTGTGTGCCATCATCTAGAATACAGTTTTTAGGTAACATGTAATTTTTAGGTAATTTGGTTTTAGGACCAAATTTACATAAAGCCAACTATAAATTACCCTGTTCTGATACAGCAGTTCAATGTTATTTTGGAAGGATAACATTTTCTAAGACATGCGTGTGCTTCAATAGTAGCCTGCCTTGTTTTGTTTCATTTGGTATGTTGCTCTAGTTCCCCCTCCTATTTTAAAGATAGTTTGTACACTCCCAGCTAGACGATCCTGCTTTTCCCCTATTTCCTCTGTTTGTTTCAGTTCATTGCAGACACAGGGCCTGTAAAGTCATTGTCCTCTTACACTTTAAAAGAATGGAAAAAACTTCCTCTGTAAAATTGTGCTTGATTCAACTTTTGTGTCTTATTGAAGAGTTAAGCTGGATACACACTAAACAATTTTCTTTAGATTTTTTCCTTTAGACTTACCAAAACCACATAATATGAGGTCAGACCTAAACACTTTCAATTTGTATGCAATTAGACAGGCCCTTGTACTACATAGTTGAAGGTAAATCTAAAGGAAATCTGCCAACAAAAGTTGTATAGTGTGTATGCAGCTTTAGGCTGCCTATGGTGTCACAAGTTAGCCTGCAGTTTCCTGCTTGTGTATTCTTACCTCCTTGCTGAAGTGCTTCCTTACCCAATTCCTTTCGCATGTGTGGTTTGGCTTGTTCACCTATGGGCATACTCTGTTATTCTGTGGTCTTTTATTTCCTTCCCTTCTATCACTTCCTGGCCCGACTCCTAGTTTGTTTGCCTATATAAGACATGCTCAGTGTAACGCACATTGCCTGAGCAACTTCCCAGTTCTCAAAGCGCCTGGTTGCTTGTCACTTGTTCATATTGTGTCTGACTACCTGTGTACCGACCCTGGCTTCTTTACCGTCTGTGCTTGTTCGCTACCCGCCTTGACCTCAGCTTGTCTCCTCGATTTCCTATTGTCTGCTGCTTGTACTCTGCACACACGAATAGTCCCCGCATCCTCAGCTAGGTGTACCTGGGGGGCCATGACCTGGTTCCAGCTTGCTGCAAGTCCATTCCCATCATCAGGGGCTCTGGTAAATGAGTAGGTTGGGGCTTAGACTCTGCACCTGGGAAACCCTGAGTTGGGGAGCTACAAGCTCACTACCACAGACGCTTGACATATGGATTCAGCCAATCAGCCAGTTGCAAAATCGTCTACCAGACTGGGTCTAAAGAGGCATGCTATTGCATATATCATCATTTGAAACACAACAATGGCTGTCCCTGGCTGAGAGACTATAACTGCTTTTTAATGTAAGACATGCTTGTTATTACACAAGGTCATTGTCCAATTCACGATCATTTCAGTCTGTTGCACAAGAGCAGCTTCAGCTGTTGGCGATAAAAATAAAAGGCAGATGTAACACCATATATTGGTTTGGTACGTAAAATATAATACATACATGAGTTAGAACAGAGGAAAAATGATAGGGGGGTGATTTATAGAGAGGGTGTGAAAGGGGAAGGAAGGGAGAAGGGAAAAAAGATTGAAGACATAAAAGGAGCAGTGGCGGGGGGGAGGTGTGGGAGTGTAGGGGAAGGTCCACTACAGTTGGACTGAGGCCAACGGTGAAGATTCGGATTGTTAGAATAGAATGGACAAAGTCTGCTGGTAAAATGTGTACCTCAAAGGTCATGGGCTCCTGAAGTAGTCCACAGACAAATTATATATAGAGATTGTATTGCAGTGACATAGTTTCACTCATGATGTTGATGTTTTTTTGACAAAGGTCGTCTCCTGGTATCAGTGTTACAATTAAAGCGCATTGTACCCCGTATGTTTGTGTTGTGGTACTAGGTAGTCTTTTGGACTTTAAATGTCTGCTTTTGACATATGAATACATTTACTGCAGTTATACAGATAGAATGAGCAGACATGCA
Source organism: Pelophylax lessonae (assembly GCF_965119305.1). Taxonomy (NCBI): domain Eukaryota; kingdom Metazoa; phylum Chordata; class Amphibia; order Anura; family Ranidae; genus Pelophylax; species Pelophylax lessonae. The sequence goes on along the minus strand of NC_138770.1, from coordinate 552,051,369 downwards.
AAAAAATGAAATCTAATTGTATTAATTTGAGTAAGTGAACCCGCAGGAATGTACTTAGAAATATATAAATGCGAGTGCGCAGCCAAATGCCTCTCTTACTGCCCATATACCTTCTATGGTATTGAGTAGCCCATCCGTTACTAGGTAACGTTGAACGCTGGGAAGAATGACTCTTGGAATGGGAGGAGCAGAGGGAGGCGCACATCGTATTTAAGTCCCCTACGAGTGCACGTCTCCACCTCTGAAGACGTTACTACGCTCTGACGAAACGCGCGTCAGGTGGAACGCACGCCGTCAAACCCGGAAGTCAGCTGGAATGCAAACCGCTCTCCACGCTACAGACATCCACTACAGGGATTGCACAGCGTCTTTTTAACGTGTATTAACCTTTTTGGCACAATAAACATGCTTTAAATGATACGGCACTATCTGGAGCCTTCCTTCTTGTTTCCCTAAACATCACCGGAGGAACCGCACGGTGCCCGCACATCCCGCTTGGGGGATCCCGGCTGAAGAGGGAGAGGAGCCCAGCAGTCGCTACTGTCTAGACCTGGAGGGTCACATAAAGCTCTGATGGTCTCTTTACCGTAAGGTAGTAGAGACCCACCGTATCTGGTGAGTGTACATCTTTCCTCAGTATTTGTATGACCGGACACTTTATCTCATTGGAGGAATTAACACCAAGCACCAGCACTTTTTTCTCTCTTTTTTTCTGGCCTTTTTTTCTTTTTGGCTGTTTTTGAGCAATCACAAATGGGCCACCTATGAACTGTTTTTTATCACTTTGCACCTTGAAATTACACTGAATTTTTGGACTTGATTATTGGCACATTCACTATCTGTTTATTCATATATGTGTATTTTTTAGGGGTTTAGCCCATTTTATTGATTTTAGAAACGTATATTTTACAATTGATTCCGTTAGTTCCTGCACATATCAGCAAGCGCTATATTCTTTCTCAATTAGTTGGGAATTACATATACATTCACTTTGCACTTTATAGCAGCTGCTTAGTCCACACATTATTCCGATTACACATCTACCTCTAGCATACATCTGGTTAGGTACTCCTAGGCGCGAGAAATATATTCCACTGAATATATATATATTTGCACCACAGGGACAGGATGTGCAAGGAAATCTCCCCGAATGGGTTACAGGAATAAAATTTTATAGACAAGTTTACTTTACTCAAATTTATTTAAAACTAAAAACAAATTTTGACTTTTAGGGTGATATATAAAGGATTGTCTTTTGTACCTCAACTGTGCTTAACTGTCAACTGTAGGTATCAAATCTGCAAGAAAGTTATGAGAATCATAAATCTTTCGGAGAATCCTACTGTTAGTATCACCGTGAATATAATTTATTACAGCAGATGGGTCAAAAAATGGACATTTGAAAAAATGAGACAAAGACAGATTGCCACAGATAATTTTTTACACTACAAGCCAAAAATATCTAATACCTGTGCAGGCCTATTGAAATAATATTGTATTAAGGTCATGAGATTTTTCTATTCATACCTAATTAAAACCATAAATGAGCAAATATTTTTGGCTATATGTGCATCTGTGAGGATAGAAATTAATGAACTGCCATCGCTGGCTTGTTATTTAAGGTGTGGGCTCCAGTCTTTACATTCTGATTCTGCCTTTACTATCTACTGGGTCGCTGGTATGGCACAAATATGCAGGCAGAGAATTCTGAATTCCCATTCTTCATACTTGTTCCAGGTCAGTGTGGTCTATTAATATAGACCCTGCTTTCTCTACTTTAATAATGGACCACAGTGATTCAACAAGGTATCCAAGCTAGGATCACATCAGTTTACTTTGAAGTTCTATTTAAGAGAAAATTCAACTGCATTGCCATCAATACTGCACAAATTCAATGCTTTTAAAATTGTCTCTAACAATATCAAGCGAGACTCTGACTGACTTTGGCACCAGCTTTTCACAGAGGAATTACTCTTGGAAAACCAGTCCAGGTTTTGTACTCTTCTCACTTTGAACAGGACATAAATCATCAAGCAGCAAAAGGACAGCAGCATCTACTCTGGCTTCAGTTCACATTAAACCCACTTAAAAAACCCCTGTAAGCCATCTGCTTTGTGACTAGGGATATTTGTACACAATACGGCGTCAGCTCCTTTTTGAGCAGAAAAAAAGCAGATAAATTGCCATTTTCATATGTGACTTTGATGGCTCAGGATTAGCATACACTGGTTCAGAAAGATTTTGCTTTCCAACTCAGTTAAACAAGCAGATGGAGCAGAAGTTGGTGCACTGTGCTTTGCTCAGTGGAAATGTAGCCCATACATACCGTAATCTGTGTTCCTTGTAATTCCCAGACAGCTGGTAAAAAATCTCTCATTTCCTCCTTTGGGTAGAGTGGTGCAGCATCGCTGGTTGCTTAGCAACTGGGCAGAGAGTACAGACTTAACTGTATGTAATAGTGTTTTGCTATATATTGGCTCCCCCTATATTCAGTATTACTTTTTATTTTTCACTGTCTGCTTATTAAAACAATGGGATGAGAACTAGGATTATCATGGAAACCATAGTCTCATGAGCTTCTTAAAATAAATCTTTCATAAACTTAGGTGATTCACTTAAAGCGTTTGAAATTAAAAAAATTCTTATCGATGACCTATAATGAAAAACTGCATGTAAAAAAAAAAAAAAAAAAACATTAGCACATATTAGCACACAAATCTCAACTTTTCTTGTAAAAGTTTATTTAACCATATACCCTCTCACCTACTAAGCTTGACTATTGGTCTTTCATTTGATGGGTGGCCTCACCGACCAAGATTGAGTCAGCATCAAGTTGAGATTTGCATATAATTCTGTTGCAAACCTTTGTTTGAGTATTTTTATGTGCTCAGTTTGAATTACCCACTTTTTTAAATAGGTTTACTTTAACCACTTCAATACAGGCACTTTTACCCCCTTCCTGCCCAGGCTAATTTTCAGGATTCAGTGCTGTTGCATTTTGAATGACAATTGCATGGATGGGGTGGCACTGATGATGAGGCACTAATATGCAGCACTGATAGGCGGCACTGATATGCAGCATTGATGGCCACTGATATGCAGCACGAATTGGCACTGATGGGCACTGACAGGCGGTACTGATGAGGAGGCATTGGCGGGCATCCCTAAAGGGCACTGATTGGCATCCCTGCTGGGCACTGAAATTCCTGGTGGGCACAGGTTGACACTTTATGTGGGCACTTGTGGGCATTTTTGATGGGTCTGCACTAATAAGCGATGTGCTGTTTATCAGCCCAGACACCCCATCAGGAGAGCCACTGATTGGCTTTCCTTTATTCGTGTCTTGTCGATGTGCATAGAGGAAAAGCCAATAGAGGGCACTTGTTGGTTACAATGTGACCAGCTGTGATTGGATACAGCTGCTCACATGGTAAAGAGCCTATGTCATAGGCTCCTTACCAAGATTGGAAATGCGGTGTGTCAGAGCCGCATCAGGGGCATGTGCAAGTGGCTTATCCTGCTGGACGTTATATGACTTAGACCCACACTGTACTTGTGGTCTTCCATCAGTATACGGCTTCCTCGCAGTCATGAACATAGATATCAAATCCTAGCTGACCCCATACAAAGCTAGCCGACAGCTTAGCTTGTACAAGTTAAGGAACCTTCTCCTTTATTGAACAGTCACACAGAATTTATATACAGCATGGACCTCCCCCTCCTGATTAGATTACCACACACAGGTCAGGGGTTGCCTGATTACATTATCATATACAGAAGAAATTGTATACAGAAATAGAATTAACCCTCCTCTTATGTTAGAATTCCGTTACTATCCATGATGTTAGGGTCAGTTTTGACCCGTGTTTTAAATCAGCCATAAAATACCCTCTGAATAATTATTTATCATCAAATTTGTTTCTTACCTCTTGGTTACCTTGTTAGGCTTCTTTATCCTTGAAAAGATTGGTTTTAATATTTTTGGTGTGACCCCTAGACCTTTCTTTTGATAGCATACCTCTCATTGTCAAATTGAAAAAATGGTAAAATAAAGTCAGCAACTCTGAAATGAATTTGTCCTATGTTTCTTCACTTTATTTAGAGAAGCAGACAAGCAGGAAAAGAGATAGGCCCCTCCCTAACTACAGCTCACAGGGTTGAGAGGGGATTGGCGGTCACTGTTACTAAGCAGAGAGAGTGTTTATGATTTCAGTTTTGGCACTTATTAGTGTCCTAAAATCCTATATTATAACTGGGTCAGAATTGACCCTAACACCATGAACGTCTTAATTTTCACCACAGTATTTTATAATTTAGTGAAAATGATTATTTTTCTATTACATTGTTTAAATAGAGGTTCCTGACAAAGTAAAAAAATCTTGATGCAATAAACAAATTTATGTGATACTTATAGACATTCAAAACCTGAAAACGGGTCAGTTTTGACCCTAACACAAGAGGAGGGTTAACATATCTAAAGAACAACCAACACAAACAGTATACTATTTCCACTCAGCAACTAATAGATTACATTGATTCAATCAACCTGAGCCAATTAAGTAGCAGACTTTCCGTTCTCGAGCTCCTGCTATACAATACACATTATCTCAATACACAAACAATAGGGAAAGCCTGTCTCTGACATTGAAGGACATGGAACAGAAGCCAATGTGATTAGCTCTTTCAATGAACATGTTCAGAATCAAACAGTAATAGTTCTCACATATTTCTCAAGATACATGGCTGACAAATATTACTGTCCCACTTGAAGCAATCCAAACCATTAAGTATCTGTTTTTCACTCCCAGGCGACGGTGAGTACCGTCACATATCTTCCCCCCAAAAGGTAGACTAACCAGGTACCAGACCTCCAATCGGTCTGTGCATGAGCTAGTCAGGTAACAAGTCCCAAAGAGTCAATGCATCATGGCAGCTTCCTTGACAAAGTTCCACATGGTTTGTAAGTTTGTCCCCGCAGGGCGCATGGAGCTCTCATAGCAGATCAGTCTGTGGAAGTCTGGTTTGGGCAGGCCAGACTGGGCTTCTTGGTCACCCGGTGTCCCTAATAGACACAGGGTGACTTAGACATAAGAGGGGCCTAGGGGGCTGAGAGAGGTATTTCCCAACCTCTCTAAGGTAAGCTGTGTTCCACGGGCCCCCCAACCAAAGTGACTCCCGTCACATCTCTCCCCTTTTGGAAGGAGACTAACACAGGAGGGGGACCCCAAATGGGTTGACTTTGAAGGTAGTCTGTAGTTCCAGTACCCCAATGTCTGTACCCACACAGTACCCCAAGCAAATTGTCCCCGGAGCATTACTCACCCAGCCAACCTCTGTCTCTCTCGCAGAACATGCCTGCTGCGGGGGAGAAGCATGGACTGGCCCTTCTCCCTGAAGTCCTTTCAGCTGCTGGAGAGAAGACAGGGTGGCTGGGCTCACACCCTCATGCTGTTGGGATATAGAGGTGAAGACCACAGTCAAATGCACTACAACAGGAACCCCATCTTTAGTACATTGAGGGCAGAGGCCAGCCGCAGCCGCACTCTGCTCTGTTGCCAGCCCTTCTGCTGGGTTGGAGTCATCATTCTGGGGCACTGTCTGCTGCTGGGAAGGGGAGTCAGCTGCTCCATCTTCCTTACCCTTATTTGGCAGGTGTGACAAACCTTCTCTGGTACTGTCTCTCAGATGCACAGATCCTGGCTGGGGAGGGAAGACAGTTTGCCCTGCTCTGACTGACTGTTGGGGAGGGAGGACAACAACCTCCTCTCCCTTCTCACCCTGGGCCTCCAGAACTGTCACAGGTGTGGAACAGAGGTTGTTGACTCTTTGTCCAGGTACCAGCTCTTCAGCTAGGTGTAGAAGCTTCACTTCATCAGCTTGTCGCTGGGGCGAGGGGTCGATTTCCCCAGCTTCCTGGAACTCTGTAGCTGTTGCGGGTGCAAGAGGTTGGTAGCACTCTGCCCTGTTGCCAGCTGTTCTGCCGGAAAGTAAACAGAAAAGTCAGTGGCCTTGCACACATCTTCCTGGGTCACCAATTGTTGCAGGCATAGGTCAGCAGCACTAGGCTTGGATGCCCGCTCTTCTGCTGTAGGCTTACTGGGATGTTCCTCCTTAGCAGAAAAATGTATTAAATCCCCAGTCTCTGGAATTGCTGAAAGTCCAGGGCATGGGCTGGTGGCACTTTGGCAGGTGACTTATCATCCATAACATCCTCCAATAAAAAGTACATTTAATCTGTGATCCGTGGTTGGGGAATGAAGATGGTTTCCTCTTCTCCCATACATTTAAACTTCAGCTGGGAAGATGAGCTGGCTGCTTCATCTCCCGTACCTTTATCCAGCTGCTGGACAGATGCATTCCTCCATCCAAGCTCGTCCTGTGCAGAAACAGGTTCATCATGGTGAGTCAGTACTTGCTGCATCTGCCATATGACCGCCGCATCCAAAACCGTGGCTGCAGGTGAGCAAAGCACACTATTACTGTGTCACATTGTCGATTCTTCAGTATGGATTTCTGGACTGTCAGCTGGTACTTCTGGATATTCCCAGGCAAGGGGCCCAGGCCCGGCGCTGAGAAGAGTCTAGCAGCCCTCTGTAGGTGATCTCCAGCTCCCATTCCTCATTGGCTAGAAATTCCAAATCTTCTAGTGCCCAGTGAACTTCCAAGACATTTAGCATCTGTTCTCTGTATTCCAAGATTTCCTACAAATGCCACTCCAAATCGCTCCAAAAGTCGGGGTCCTCAGAGAGCCTCTCTAACAATAACCCCAGGCCGCCGTAGCAAAAGCCTTCAGTTGGGCTGTCATCCGCTGTCCATGGGCACACTTGGGTTATATACCAGCGGAGGGCTCTATAGCTCTTGTCCAACCGCATCTCCGCCCGGACCAGCCTGCTTAACTCAGCTTTCCATTCCTTGTGCGGTTGTCTCCCCAAAAACACAATTCACACTTCGTACTGCGACCAGTACCTTTCCTGGAAGGAGGGTAGAATTGTTCCCTGGTGTTGCTGCTCATAGGCTAGCGCTTCCTCCCAGAGTTCCAAGCGGATTGAATCATGCCATCCTATCAGAAGCCATCTATCCCCAGTCTTGCAAAGAAAGGTGAATCAAACAATGTTAAATTCTCTCCGCTTTCTTGCAGGGTTAAAAAGCGACACGTTACAAAAAAATGATGTCGCCACACCCCCGATACTGTGACTGACAGACTACGTACATAGTTCTCTCATGGGGGCTTGTGTCCAGCATTCCCTAACAGATCGCTCCCCCTACCTCCTCTGACTCACCCAGGAATGGATGCTTCGCGCCTCAGCATTATTGACCAAGCTGAAGTCAGGTGGTGCCTTCCATGAGTTCCGATTGGTCGGTACTCGTAAAGAAGCATGGCCAGCCACTGGGGGGTTGCGCCATCCCACTGTCACCATAGAGATAGCAGGGGGTAATGTAGAGATGGGAGGAGAGTAAGTGAGGTCATGACTCCGCCTCCCGAGCTTTGGCATGCAGACATGCCCACAGATTGGCAATATTCTGAGAGCTCAGGCAGACTCAATGGGATAAAAAATTGATGGTAAAAGTATAGTGATTTGCTTTTACAATGTGGACACATTAATATGGTGCCTTTCTTAGATGTTGCATGAACTGGAGGTTTACAACCACTTTAACTACAAGTGTACTAGCCTATATAACATTAGCAGGTAATTTGTTTTTAGTTTTCAGTGCTGTAATTAATGTTTACCTGATACACAATTAGTCATGCAACACTGTACCCAAATTAATTTTATATAATTTTGGAGGGGAATTTAGTAAGACTACAGCAGTCAGAATCCGGAGCAGCTTTGCATTGCAACCAATCAGCTTCTAGCTTTTATTTTCAAACCTTAACTGAGCAAGCTGACATTAGACGCTGATTGGTTATTATGAACAGCTACTCCAGATTCTGGCTGCTCACATTTTAGTAAACCCCCCCCAAAGAGCTTTCATTTAAGTGGTATTTAATAATCCCTGTTTTTTTGTTTTTTGTTTTTCTTGTGTTCTATTTGGAAGAAAGACCAAAAATGTAGGTTTGCAAATATTTATCTTTCATTTTTTTTTACCTTACAAATAGCTTAGTGATCAGTGGCACTGTAATCCCCAGTCCCACATTTAAAAAATCCCACAATTATTTGTGGTAAGTGGTACTTTAAACCTTAAACCCCACCACACCGTACAGAAAAATTAAAAATCACAAAATCATTGATAGCCACTGGCACCTTTAAACTACCCCTACCCCCCCCCCTCCCCCACCTGATGGTCAGTGGAAATTTAAAACAGCCCACCTTCACCTTTTATTTGCTGAGGATCTCCTTCCTGTAGTGTTCACAAACATTCAGAATATTCATTGGAGGAAGGGATGTTTCCTCCTTTGAGTGATGCCTAGAATTGGTTTGATTGTGGTTATACTGTACCACAATTTAAAAAAAAAAAAAAAACTATGGGTAAAAAAGTCAATAAACTTACCTTTCCCCTAAATGCAGGTGGTACTATCACCAGCCTTCCGATGAGATTCCAGGTAGTGCTGAGGAGCCCAAATCTCGCAACGCGATGCTCAAACACAGTAGAATAACAACTTCACCTGAGATGTGGGCTACTTAGTGTTTCACCGGATCTTGTTGGGAAGCATGAAGTGGTGAAATAGGTACGTATATTGACTTACTGTTTACCCACAGTTTTTTTTTTTGTAATTCATTGCATTTTTAGAACAAGGTCTACTTAAGGAAATTGTCAGCTGATTGCATAGCATGCGCTTATGGCTAATCACTGATTTATTTTCTGTTTATTTCTTTTTAATGTCACTTTGTAAGCTCTATCTCTGAAATGAGTAACAATACTTTTAAATTTTTATTCCATGTTTACCCCATCTTCTTTGTTGTGGTGGACATGTGTCAAAGCACACGTTAATGTGTGCTTCGTTAAGGCAGCCCATTCAAAATGAATAGGCTGTCAATGCACCACAACAGATGAAAAAAACACACATTACCTGTTTTTCTTTTTTAACAATGTGTTGGACTTAGCTATGACGAAGCGCTAAGGGAGCGTGAAACGTATTAGATGGTGATGCTGTTCCCTCTATTTGTGTTTTTGGACATGTTTTTATGGACTTCCTGAAATAAAGGTGATTTTACTGGATGTTCAGCCAACCAGAATTCTTTTTTTCATTGCTCATTGCTGTACAATATGTTGGGTTGCCAGTCACAATGTGGCAACTGCATTAATGCATGCAATTTAGTGCACGTTGCAACAATGCAAAAGTGTGAATGGGCCCTGAACCTTTTCTAATGTTTCCAGTTAGCATGACTATAATTTCTGAAGAGCAATAGCATTACCGGATTTATAAAAAGAGGGGCATTATGTGATTTCTTTCTTGAGTGGCCTGCTTTATATCTCACTGCATTTTAAAGAGATTGAGCTCAGTACTCTGGCCATCTTAAATTACAAAATGTATTTCATTTCTTAACTCTGTTGTTGTTTTGGATCATTGCCTTTTGAGCTTTGAATGACAGACAGACAGACAATCTGCCAATATATGGTGGCACTTGCTGAAAGTGTAAAACTCTTCGATGACTGTAAGCCATCTAGACCCAGGAATATTAAAGCAACCCCATTGTTTTTAACATAATTTTCTCTGCACCATACCACACAGCTTAGATACACTTTCTTGTTGGCATTCAGTGTTTTTTTCTTTGATATTGAAGCATCCAGGAGGCCAATGTCCCTTTTTAGAGGGAGATTGACAGGTGATATATACGCCTTCTCACTACCTGTTGCACTATGATGCAACATGTGCATGGATTACCCACACACCCCTTCTTCCTTGAATGGGTCATGTTTGGTGGTGGTAAACGCATCCTGAGAGGCTGCATGTTCTTTTTTAGGTGTCCAGTCAGGGGGTGGTAAACCACCTGTTTTTCTCACCCCCATCTCTGACTGCCATGTGAACAAGATTCAATTAAATATCCTACATCCTCAGTATATGGTATTAATCTAATGTTAAAAATCCCACTTTAAGTCCATAATTTGACACTGCAAATTATGGAGTAGGCCAAGCGGAAGACTACTTATGCAAAGCACTGTTAATAGCTTATCTGTGAAACCAGTATTCTGTAAAAATGATAATGAAAAGTGAAAGCATTGCCTTTAGCAGTCATCCATGGGGTTTCCATCTTTCATTGCTTTTAACAGCCAAAAACTTTTTATATAAAGTGCTTTAAAATTATTCTCAAAAATTACACAATCAAATTCAAAGTAAAGATCAAGGTAGTATGTTCTGATATTATCATATGAACGATGAAGCACATATCTTTCCTATTAGCATAATGGTCATGCAAAATTACTATTTTTTAATTTCAATTACAAACATAATCAAATGTGTGCAGGTTATCTACTTGTCTATTTTAGAAAAGAAATTAGGGCAGCATAGTGTATATCTGCTTAGAATGAAACAAGCTAACTTACATATCATGTATGCTCATATTGCTGTGCATTTACAATTTACAAATAGCATATTTTATGTAAAAATCTATATATATATTTTTTTTTTAAATCAAAATATAGATGAAAATCAGAAGGCATTGATGAATGGTTTACCATTAAAGAGTACTTAGATATAATCTGTACATATAAAAGTAGGATACAAAAGCAATTCAAGCTGAGAGCACAGTATCCAAAGACATGTAGTTATGGTAAAATAGGTAACGGGATGGAGTAGGAGGTCAACAAGAAGTTTGAGGCTAGCTTCTGGCCAGGTAGGTTACATTACTGGGGTGTTTCATACTCTAAAGAGAGACATGATACACCTTGGTGCCATTTTAGTTCCATATATATATTTAAAAAAAATGCATATTACCTACGAGATACTTTTCCCATACAATTGTTGTGTGGGTATCCTGCATTCAGTACTCAAGTATACAATAAACTGTAACTTCTAAAAAATAGATCGATGAGGGCAGGTGGGCCTGAAGGTAGCCCAGTGCTCCTTAAAGGCCCAGGGGCACCATGGACACCCAGCACATAGCACAATGGCAGCAAAGGTGTCCAAGTGTGTCCTCTCACCAATATTTACACCAGTAGCAAAGAAATCGCCCCTGCCCCCATCTATAACTGGCCTCCACAAATTCCCAGCTCAACTCACTAACCAGCCTGTTTCTGTTTTTAATGCATACTATTGGACAGGTTAGTTTGGTTGGTAAGCAGACTGGTTGATTGAGCTGGGAATTTTCTCTGGTTTTGTCTTTTATGTGTTTGCCCTTCCATGTGCTCCTTGCTGCGAAGGCCAGTTATAGATGGGGGCAGGGCCATTTCTTTATTACTGGTGTAAATATTGGTGAGGGGACACACTTGGCACCTTTGCTGCAATTGTGCTATGGGCTGGGCTCCATGGTGCCCCTGCGCCTTTGAGGACTGGGCTACTTCCAGGCCCACCTCCCCCTTATCTATCCATTAGAATGCATGTGCTCCCACTGTGGAGACTCTCATAAATTTAGAAGGGTTAGGACTGCAAGTAATACAGGATGCTGTGAAGGGGCCTTACAGCTTACGCTTGCGTTTGCAAATGTGTGATAACTAAACCCCTGTTTTAATGCATACTGTTGGACAGCTGGTAAGCAGACTGGTGGGTGAGTTGAGCTGGGAATTTTCTCTGGTTTTGTCTTTCATGTTTCCATGTGCTCCTTGCTGTGACGGCCAGTTATATGGGGGCAGGGTCCATTTCTTTATTCATGCTGAAAACTACAGAGGGTGGATACAAGACCAGTTAACCTCTACCAGTAGAGAGTGCAAAAGTTACTGGTCTATATTATAGCAAACTGCACAGAGGCAAAGTGTTGAAGTGGTTTCATACTTGTTTACTGTACAGATTTGGAGAAAATATATGGTAGATGCATGGTAATCTTCACTGCTTTCTAGTCTCCATTCCTAACTTATACTGAAAAAGCCCATTTGCTTTCAACAAAAAAAGTTATACCACTAAATATTCAAGCAAAAGAGAAATTATCCCAGAAAAGCATAAAAATGAGCTCTGTATTTTGCAGTATTTGTTCTATAAATCATTTGAGCAATAAAGGTCAAAGGAATTTTTTTTCTTTTTGTGAACCCATTTAGTTACACAACACATAGCATGGCACAACTACTGTATACTGTATAGCAATAGATTCCAGACAGTAATTCTAACAGTTTTCTCACAACCCTGACATTTTAGCTGTGCTGTTTATTATTATATTGCTATACAGACTGCATTTCTATGCTAGCCAGAATTTTAGTGAAAAATATAACTTGCAAGTTCTTTGTCTCAGCATGTGTCCTTTAGGCTCTGTTTTCAAAGGGTAAAAACTGAGTCACTGGATCATTAAAATTTAACATAACTGGTTACATAAAATACACATCAATGATACCACTAGGTGTGTGTAAGCCTTTGCTCGGTCTGTAAAACTAAGACTTGTAGTGACTTGCAAATATTACTTTAACCACGGTTATCCTGACAACTTATTCATCATTATGTCATTATGTAATTTAAATGAAATTAATTTATATAAATGAAATGAATTGTTTTATATAATGTAATCAAATATTAAATAAAATATGCAATTTTTCACATCTGTCAGCCAAAAATCATATGAATTCCGTGTATTGCTGCATTCTCATATAAAACATGCATTTGTTACAAAAAAATTACATTTCATCCATATTACTATAAAAATGTATCCAAAGACAAAGCTTTATTTTTTTCAGACAGAGTGAAGAAGGATTAGAACCCCGGCCATTTTTTTTTTTTTTTGTGCAGACAGAGTGGAGAAGGATTAGAACCCCGGCCATTTTTTTTTGTTGCTGTTTGTTTTCTCAGTAGAGAGGTTCACTCTCTCTATTTGTAAGGGTGATGGTTGTCACCAGGACCGAAGGTGAGAGGAAAGCCAACATTTAGTTTTCGCCAGGTAAATCTGTTCCAGTGACAACTGTCGTAGAGGGAATTACCCTGACATAAGAGAGATTTTTTCACGCTTCTACTGTGTCCACATATCACAAAGTGAATAGAATTTACCCCAATGGGATACAGATGGCAATAGAAAATTAAAGTCAATCACATTTGTACTGCATACATTTTATTCATAGACCCCCCTAGTGTAAAGTTTTGATTACTTGCAAAGATCCCTCTTAAGTTTTGTCCTACAGTGCATCATAGGACAAGCTATCTCTGTTTTTAGAATTTTTAATTTGCATTATGACCCATATTATCTTTCACAAACTCTCAGGTGTTCACATGCCCAGCGACAACACAATTAAGTTAAGGTCCAGCTACAAAATTGACTTTATGATATGTGGAAGCTCATGCTCAGAACCTTAAACTAAAAAGAAGAAATAAGCTGAAACAGGTAGAAGCTGAATATGTTCTACCTACATACTGGGTAATGTTGGCCCTACTGATATAGGCGTTTCTATGTGTTATAAAGTGTGCAAAATCGGTTATATCTTAAAGAAGTATTACACCCTCTGCATTTTTTTTAACTTAAAAGAGAAGTTGGCCTTTGTTTTCTTTTCAAAAATCATACTTACCTAGGTGGATGCAGCATCGATCCGATGTTCCCCGCTGGCTCTAAGGTTGAGAACCAATCGATCAAAGACCGCTGAATGCTTGGTTCCCAGTGCTCCACTAGCAGAGAGCTGGTGACTGTCAGTCACTGCCCTCTGCTCTGCCCCCCTCCCATACTCTCTGGAGTGCTGGGCTGTGGAATGGGCGGGAGCGACCGGCTCAGACTTTCGTTTAGAGGCTGAGTCAGGTGTCGGTCTAGTGGACAGATCCCGACTTTATTGTCGCGATCTTGCCCCAGCCTGGACTGGCTCTGTGACGTCAGCCAACAGCAGGCTTCAGCCCCTTGTCTGCTAAAAACGGGTCACAAGAATGCAGAATGAACTACATTCCTGTGATCTACAGGAGAAGTACAGCCTAACAAGGTTTGGCTGTACTTCTCCTTTAACACATTAGTCACAATAAAATGCACATGTCCTAGTAAAAATAAATTGTCAAAATTGTTATCCCAGCACTTGCAGTTTACAACTTTAAATACTGCTGGCTCTTGCTCCTATAGTGCTGAGTCCCTGAATTTCCAGTCTTCACAGGAAAGAGTTAACAGTGGACAGTGCTGTCTCAAGTCCCTCTGTTACTTTTTGATAAAAGAGTAGGAGAAGAGAGAAGCAGGGGAGTGTCTTGCCATCCTGGGCAATGAAGCTGTGTGTTTCTATTGATGTATAGAGTGTAGAGAGACACAGCCCTAGTCCTTGCATGGGAGGCTACATAGGACACTTCAAGTGAAAGGAGCCACCCTGAAACAGGAAATCTCAAGCAGTGGTCATGACTCCAGCCTAAACAGAAACATAGGCAGGGATTAAAGATACATAATCAGAATACTTTAATAAGTGATCATATTGACTGCTGAATGTGCTTAAAAACCAAAGGTTTAATGTCACTTTAAGTATTGCTTGTTAGTTCCTGGAAGCCAGTCAGACTAGCAGCCTTGTGCTGGTCACACACAGTAAAATTTGTTTTCAGTTAATCTGCAAAATTGTAACATACTGTATGGCAGGGCTCCAAATTTCATGAGCTACTAGCCAGGCCTAAAGGGTTACGCGCCACGATGCCCCACCCCTAAACACGCCCTCATAAATTATCTCATGAAATGACACTGGTAAATGCTACACTGTTAAAGTTACAAAAATAAATATTAAAGACAACAACTTTATCATCAAACAGAAATTATGAGGGCTTCTGGATGGGAAGGTTCTTATACTACAAAGTGTGACAGAAGTGAAGTCTGTCACTGGGAAAATGCAGTAAATAGCAGGTTAAAGGCAGCCATACCTGGATCAACTTCTGTACAATAAACCTGTCTGTTTTTTCCTGAATGAACAGCTATAATCTGTAACACTGATCAATATGTTCACGGAGGGGAAGGCTACCCACCGTCAGAACAAAGTAGCACAGCAGAAGCGATTGCCCCATCCACCTTAAATGTTTGGATGGGGGAATTGGATCATCAATGATTAATGTATGGCCTGCCTTAGAGATGGTTTTTGCAGTGGAAGGGTGTCTGAGTCTTCAGAACAGGTAGTTTAGGTAAGGATTCCAATAGGACAGGTGAGTTTGCTGCACAAAGCAGAGAGATTGTGGTCTTCCAGGGCTCCTGTTAGAAACCTGTGCTGCTCAAGCAACAATTGAGGGCTTGTTCACACCATGTGCATTGAGCTGTATTTTTTTCACACTCACACAATTATGAAATGAACAATGAACATAGAAAACAACTGCAGCCTAATGGACATGGTGTGGATGGGTGTTCAGGCCTGGGCCGTAGTATCCAAGTCAGGACAGTGCAGTCAATTACTGCTACTGATGCAACATCATAAGTAGTATTAGAAGAGTCTGTGAGTTGGACACACATTTGATAAGTGTGTACAGGTCTGCTGACCTGAAAACACACAGGTCCCATTTCAGTTGCATTTAGAACCTGAAGGGTGTGATAAACTGAGCCAAGAGGCTGAATAGGATTTTGCTTCTGTATGAGGTTGGAATTATCTGCAGGGGAAAATCCTGTGGGCTTTCCTACACCATTTGGAAAATAAACATTAACAGGAAGCCCTAAAATACACTACAGCATGTGGACTGGCTCATTACAAGCCCTCCATTTGAAGCTAAATCTCGTAACAGTTAATTGTAAACTTTGTTACAGACATCAAATCTAAAACAAAATACGACAGTGTTTGGACTGTGCAGTAGTAGCAAGTTCTGTCCAAAAGACCAACTAGAGCCAGGGGTGTAATTAGCCCACATGGCTGTTATAAAAAAAAAAAACTGGGGAGGGTGGAGGGTACCCCCAGGGAACAGTTCAGGAACACAAAGAAAACACAAGGAAATGTGATAACAACCAGACCCCTGTGTCCCCAAGTTCTATATTATCTAGAGTGGCCAAGGGGGGTCAATGTAGACATTACAATGTAACAAGTGAAGGTATTGGTACATTTTCTATACTGGCAAATAAAGAACATTTGTACATCAAATATGTCTAAGCAATCATTCTTTTTGGTCTTTATATGTAAAATCAGCAAAATAAATCAACAAAATAAATTGTGAGGGGCCAGGGTGGAAAAAATGGGAAAGGCAAATAGACAATGGACCTAAAGATCTGTGTCCAGGGAGGGAGTGGGATATATTGCTGAGGTTGAGCCATAGTTCTTTGGTGGGCATGTATTGCTGGGTGGAGGGATACATTTTGCTGGAGGCTAGATGATGCTGGAGTAAAAATGTATTGCAGGATGTGTCTCTAAATACAAAAAATATAAACAGGTACTAATACTTATATGAATTTTATTTTAAAACCAGGAAGGGTTTAAATACTTGAACCAAAATGGACCACGCTTACTGATGTTTTTTTCCCTTCCTTTTCAACCCTAGGTTCAAGTTTTGTTTTTTGAGTCCGTGCTTTTTCTTTCAGGAAGTTATTGTAATTTTGACTCTTGTTGTGTGCAGTGTATGAATATAAGATGTTGTTTTAACTAATTGCCCAGCTTAAGAAAAAACTGTCCTGTAGTATTTTTCAGAACACATTCTCACATTTGCATGACTTCTTTTTTATGTGATGTAGAGGCTAATTTTACTAAAGAAGTTCATAATCTTTACACAATAATATGAATATTCACTTCAGTTATGCAATTATGTGAAATGCAAATTCCTTTTACTTATTGTATCTGCACATGACTGGATACATGAAGTAATATTCACAGTTTATTGTCAGTTACTTTGTTAAATCAGCCCCAACAGTCTCTTTAAAATTAGTTGAGCAATTTAAGGACTGTTTCTCTGGATTTCTAAAGTTAAAAAATTCCCACCTAAAGATTCACACTGACCCACATGTAAAGCCTGTTGCCTAACCAATGCATAGGCTTTCTTATACTTTACAGAGGGTTGTAGAACAAATACTTGCCGAATTACAGGAGTGTGATACAACTAAACAACTGGAGGGATCCACTCCCAGGGTATCTCCCTTAGTTGTAGAACCAGTGGAGTCTGATATCTGGAAGCATGTGCCTGATGTGCTAATGAAGCAATGATCAGCACAAGGCATTCAATTCTCCCTTTTGCAGCTTGAGGTTCCCCTTTTGTGTCTAGACCCTTAAATCAGTGGGAATCTATAATATCCCCCGCTTTTGGGCGCTATCTGGGCCCCCTCGGAAATATCTGCTCCTATGCTTTCTTCCATCTTGCACCATTCATGCTTTACCTGCGGTATGAGAGATCATGAATGGTTTTGATCCAATTCTATAGTGGTGGGTATCAATTTTTAGTGTCTATTGTAAGCCCCATATGCTTTGGTAGCTTTATCAAAATATTATATACTATATACAGTATTTGATCATGTACTATCATGTATGTTTTCCTTTTTCCAGCAACCATACTCAACTGCACCCCTTGAATCTCTGAGGAAGCCTTCAGAGCGAAACACGTCAGGACGAGGCATCCTTCCCCTCTTTTTCCTGAAATACGTGATATCATATTCCTTACCATGATGGTGTACATATGTATATAGGGGAAGGGCCTCTTATCTAGGGATTGCAATACTGAATATGGCTTGTGGAATTTTTTCAACCACACAAATCTTTTTCAAAGACTTTTTAATAAAGATGTATTTTTTAAGAATGCAATTTCACTGGTCAATTATTCTGATAGAAGGATTGAACACCTTTAAAATCCCCTTCTCTCTCCTGGCACTTGGTCAATAGTTTGAGTCTTTTTGCTTTCTTTTTTCTTTCCACCTCATTTGTTATTTTTGGTTACACGGGTGCTTATTTTACAAATTATCTTTTCACCTTGATAACTCTCTTGGACCCACTGAACACATTTTTTGAGACCTACTAAAATATATATTTTTTTTACGCTATGTACCCTAATACACGCTTCTCTTTTAGAATTGTTTGGTCTACATGTGTTTATACACTTTATGAACTGCATCTGATGTCCTCGTTCGCCCAATGGCTGCTTCCCCTGTTAGCTGGACCTGGGCTGCCTCTTCCCGCCTCAACCCTGGGATAGACATTTGTCTCCATTTCCCTTTTCAGACGCTGGGCCCATTCTTTGAGCCCACATGTCAGTAGTAAGGTTACCTGTTCAATATTCTCCCCTCTATCTGTGGAGAACCATATATTACATCTTTTTTTTTTTTTTTTTACAAACTTATATGAGCACCAAAATGAGCACCAAGCCTGGGAGCCAGGGCCTTAAATAAAGTCACATGGGGTGGCAGCATCCAATTGAATAGCCTCCCCATTTACCCAGGAAATCATAAATGAACCAGTTTCCTCCTGACTTCCTCTCTGACTGCAGTTTCACTGCAGACGAGCGTCACCTATAGTGGAGAAATTAGACTGCACCTGCCTAGACGTATCTACACGTACCATAAATAACAATGTAATATATTGACGCTTACCAGTTCTTTTATGTGGGGCTTCAGTCATTTACTTTTCAATTTCTTGAACATTATTTTCACTTAGTAGTCCTGCAAAGAACACCCTGGGAGGCTTAATTTACTTGTATCTATGGAGGTAACTATGGTTCCCACCCAGGCTGGATTACTGATATGTAATATTATGTTCATCTACATTAAATGGTGACTGATTAGTGGTTTACATAAGAAAGATATTTTTTATCTTCAATACAGATCACAGGAAGGAAGAAGGGCAATGCATTTCTGGCAAGATCGACAAAGACTTTTTGTACTTGCTGAAACTGTACTTAGCATGCAAAAAGAAAACAAATGCACCACATACAGTATGTGGACTGGTAAACTGCTATATATTACATGTTTGTTCTTTGGTTAAGTCATGCTTTAAGAAAGTAGAGATTTAATAATTTTTGGGGCAGTACTGTGCTTCAGCAGTGCAAATTGCTAAACTGGCATGACTCATCCCAGTTGTGGGAATGGTGTGGTGATCAGCTTGATGTTGATCAGTTTAAGCCTGGCTGGATAATAAAGATGCTTGTGTCATAAACTACATCCCCACTGATTTTATTTGTGGTTACCTATAGTTGATCAAACTTCAGTATCATGATAGATTTATCAGTATTAGAACATGTAGGGAGTTTGAGGTCACATCAGGAGAATAAATTAGATGAGGCGTTGATGTTTGCCTTTATGTATTTACCTAGCTACCCGCTGTATGCAATCACTTATGTTTTAAGAACAAAGTCTTTGTGGCATAAAGCTGGCACGCTAGGATGCTTTGGGCTGTTCTCCATCAAACAGCAGACATTCATTTATAAAGAGCAAAGAAATACAGACACTAATAATAATTAGTGTTGTTTTATAGCTTTTGTCTGAGATCTTTTTTTTTTGTGTTACTTCAGTCATCACATATTTAATTTTAAACAAAAGTTTCACTATTATTTATCCAGCTCTTGCTAAACCCTTCATGTTTGTATTAGTAATGCTTAGCCACCAAGGGCTGCTGCAATGACCTTGCATCGACTTTGCTTAAAAGTAGTTTGGAATACAAACAGTGCAGATCCACTTTCATCTTCTCCTTTACATATTCATGTGCCTTTTGCTACATTTATAATTCCTATCAATACATCTACTGCCTCTGAAGTCTGTCAAAATAAAACACTAAAAATAGCTGAATTTAGGTATATATTGAAATGTGTTCAGGATAACCATGGTAGCATTGTAAGATTAAAGTGGACTTAGTTATATTATTTTATATTTAGTATTCTAAATAATAACAATACCTTGCAGGTATTTATTCATTTTTATAGAGATCACAGAACTTCCCCTGAGAATACCTTCGTCCTATTTTTTTTCTTCAGAAGGAAGGAGCCATCTTTGTTCAGGCATTATCCAACATCTAATACAAAAAGAAACTGCGCTACCAATACAATCTGTGCAATAACCAAATTAAATAAAAGCAGCAACTTTACCGTGAGATACTATACACATTCACCATACAATTACATTAAAAAGAGTAGTGCTTAAATGTGATATAAAATTATATAAATCAACCAAAATAAAACTAAAATTGATTCTTTTGAGAACAAAAACATATAAAGTCCAATGTGTGAAAGAATGGTACTCCTCTTCTGTGTTCAAAGACTTTTAAACATGTGATCAACCTCCATCACCAATAAGGAAAACATTCAAGTTGTAATGCCACCACCAAATGGGGAAAATATACACTTACCAGCTGTAGTGTGACCCCCTAATTAAAGAGAAGTCACACAGGCACCTGGCCCTGTATCACCTTATGACAATCCTTCCGTATCCTCCACTGGCTGGTGGTTTTCACTGGTTATCACTCAGGTATCACTCCACATACATATGACATTAGGATAAAAAAAAAAGAGAGGCACAGCAGTCATCCCCAGAAGCGTAACCTTGCTGGCTACTGCAGCTTGAGTAGGTTTTCCTTATTGCTGATAAAGGTTGATCACATATTTAAAAGTCTTTGAACACAGAAGAGGAGTACCTTTCTTTCACACATTGGACTTTATGTGTCCTTTTTCACAAACATCAATCAATTTTATTTTTATATTGATTGATTTATATAACTAACAAGTTATACAATTGTTTAAAAGAATGGGTAGTGTCGCGCTCAAACATAAAGTGCTTGTGCAGATATTTAAACCTTAATTCAAAAATTAAAAATACATGATAGGTGACAATCTAAAAAATCAATCAATCTGTGCTCAATATTGTAAAGTGCAAACAGTCCATATGCAGCATCAAACAGTCCACATCTCTTTGGTGTCACACAAATTAGCAGAGACTTGATGTTAGTGCAGATTAACCTTCACCTCCACACTTCACCCAGTGATCTAGTAAGGTACTCCTTACCGGAAATATATGACCCCTTAATTAAGGGGTCATATATTTCCGGTAAGGAGTACCTTACTAGATCACTGGGTGAAGTGTGGAGGTGAAGGTTAATCTGCACTAACATCAAGTCTCTGCTAATTTGTGTGACACCAAAGAGATGTGGACTGTTTGATGCTGCATATGGACTGTTTGCACTTTACAATATTGAGCACAGATTGATTGATTTTTTAGATTGTCACCTATCATGTATTTTTAATTTTTGAATTAAGGTTTAAATATCTGCACAAGCACTTTATGTTTGAGCGCGACACTACCCATTCTTTTAAACAATTGTTCAGCACCTTGCTTTTTTTGTTGCCGCTCACTACAAGGAAGCAATTCCTGTAAATAATTAATATTTATTAATTATTAATATTTATATTCACATATAATTTGTATTTATTGATAATATATTTACATATTTATATATATATACACGGTTGAACCACTTGCGCGGTTTTTGGTTTGCACCAAACCCCCCTTTTTTTCTGAACAAGTTATACAAGTCTTTGTGTCAACCAGCTACTTGATTGCATTTATAATCTGCAGCTAATGGCCAACTAGTCACTATGAGTATATCCTATGCTTTTCTTTCCTACAGTTTTTTACAGACTGGAAAAATGTGCTTTATTGCCATCGAGTTTAAAGATCCTTTATAATATTGTATACCTTGAAAGTGAACCTGATTTTTTCCCATACTAGGCAACATAGAAGGTTCATTACATAGGAATAACCATGAGAAATGTGTATTTTCCTTCCCCGTGCCTGACTAATGCAACAATCTGATAACAAACTGCTGAAAACCCTGCGTATTGTATGCTTTAACTTGCTAAGCTAACCAAATCTTTTACAGTGATATGAAAAGTTCCTCTACCCTAAAATACAGCTTTAGAGAATTGGCTAGCAGGGGAAGTACCACATGTTGCCCTAAAACCAGCTCATGGTAATACAGGATAGTAAAAGTGAGTGGAGCTGAGGAATAGCTCCACTCTGAAAAGTAAACCTATTACTTTGGGCAAACTACAAATTTTAACATGTCTGCACAGTATGTTCTATTTGATTCTTTCTGTTAAACATAGTTACCTATATTTTCATTGTTTCACAATTCTTAGCTTTGCTGTGTTCTACTGCCCCCACTTACCATTTGGAATTTTGTTGCTTCTCTTGAGATCTTCTGAAGCATTGAACCCCCTAGGTCTACAAGTAAAATAGCTTCTAAAATCATCTTAAAGTGATGATAACTGGTAGTTATGCACTGTCTATCATAGTGCAAGCCACACAATCATGAGGAAGAAAGTCGTACATGAACATTTTTTTCCCCCCATTTTTGACAGAGGTTCTTACAATATTTTGTTGCCATTTCTCTCCACCATAGAGTGTAATTAATGTCCTGTTAAAAATATGGAAGAGATCTATCTTCATTATGGAGAATGTACATTGGTTGCTGGACAAAGTAGGGGAATCGCTGAAGCAGTCAAAGAGAGAGAACCTGTTCTCTGGAGATGAGAGACCTGGCCTTACCATGTGACTAAATAAAAAACTTCCTTGGAGGAACATGTTTCCTCTAAAGGTATTTGAAAAGAGGGAAGAAGATAATTAGAGGGTAAGTTGTGATATGCTGCATCACAAAGTGCTCACCAACTAGTGAGATTAATGAAGGAAAGATGTTGGAAAGTAGGTTTATCATGGTAAAGCATGTGCAGATCAGGATTTAATTTCTTTCTAATACCTTTTTCTTCAGTCAGAATAAAGATTTAGGCAAAAAGCAGTGGCATGTGTTTTGTCTCCACTGGCACTATACAGAACTTGTGTGCAGGGGGATGGGGAATGAAGATGAGCATTGCAAAGAAAATGTAAGATGGGCCAGACACTAACCGTAACATGGTGCTGTGACTTTCCAGGAGGAAGTAAGAGGAGGGACCTCCTGTGTCCAACAGTGTACTGAGATGAGGTGCATTGAATTGACTGACACTTTTCACTATATATATATGTATATATATATATATATATATATATATATATAGATATACCCTCGAGAGGCTGACCTTCTAAGTAAATAAACCACCGCACCATCAGAGGTTAAGGAGTAGCCCCACAAGCCAGCCTGGGTAAACATGATAATTAAATCAAGGAAATGCAGAGAAATTAGATATATTAGAAACTGGGCATAACTCTTAATGAAATGCATCAACACATGCATATTTTTTAATGGAATCTTTCCTCAGCTGCTCTTCATGATGCAAAATAAATTCATCCAGTTTATTACAAATCAGCTCACTTTAATGGCTTTATGATAGAAGTGTTTTGATAAGAAATTTAATCTTTTGAAATTTTAATCTTAGTATAGTAATCACAGCAGCATTATGATTATTTGCTTAGTACTTTTGCCTTTCTGAGGTTTTGAGTGTAATTCCTACTGGGGTACTGTCTTTATGGAATGCTTATTTTCTGCCCATGTTTTCATGGGTGTTTTTCAGGCCCTTCCCCCACAATTCATTGACTTTTGACCAAACTTAACCTAGGTTGTATGCTCCTCTGAAGCAGTGGCAGATATAAATGGTTTCATGTACTCTGCAAGGTTCTGCATAATATGACAAAGTTATGTAAGTAAAATATGAAATTAAATAAAATGAAATAAAAAATGGCAACCAATAACAGCTGCACATGGCCAAATTTCCCAATAGGCCATTGTGAATAATTCACTGGATGTATTTCTAGGTTATGACATCATTAAATACTGCTGTGAGTGAGCGTCTTTCCTCTCCCACGCTACCTCACACATACAAATTGCCTATGTCTGTTACTGCTATGCTGATTATATGCACCAATCAGTACAGTAGGTGGCGTTTGTACCAATATTTCTGCAAACTAACTTCACCAGTTTACATGAACATGCTTTCCAACCTCAACGGGATCAGCACCTCAAATCCATAGGACGATGAAATATAAATAGAAGGTCTCATTCTCAGGTCCTAAATTGGCAATGGTGCTGCAAGTATACTGTATATACCTGTGTAGCACCCTCCAAGGTAGGCGCTAGAGAGAGAGTATAGTTTAGAATCCTTTCTGCTTACCAGAGGAACATGTAAATCTATATTGTTCTATGCCTACCAGAAAGCAGGATCTGCTAGTGAGGTCTATTCATTGTGCTCAGGTGCAACTCAGTCTGTCTGAAGAGTGTTTAACAGTGGGCCAATAGGGAGGCATATTGAACAGTGGGAGGAAACCTGACAAATGAGTGCAAAGGCTCTTGGTACATCCCTGGTGATTTGGTAGAGGAGAATGCCTCAGTGAATGCTGGGATACTATAAGAAAATGCCAGGAGAACAGGTGCTCGGGGTCTTTCAGCTGGAGAGCAGAGTCCCAGAGGGAGGGAGGGGGCAGCTGCCTCCTCCTCTGTAGAGGTGCCATGCAGCCCCAGGTGGTCCATCCCAGGGCCTAAAGAGCTAGAGAGGAACTGAACCCGTAGGTCCCATAAAGCTGACTAGAAGGGCAGACACTGGAAGGATCTGATTCTGCAGTAGAGTGAGTACAGATTTGTGTCAAGGGGCCTGACCTGAGGGGGTCACCCCTGCAGCTAGAGGAGTCAGTGGACAGGTGTCAGTAAAGGCGATGCTAGTGAGTGTCCCGAAGATAACGTTGATCATCAAGTCTATTGCTGGAGAAAGAGCAAGGAGACTTAACCCTTTCCATACATATGGCAGTATGGTTTAAGCAGTGAGACTACTTCCACAAGCAACCTGGTGAGGCCAAGTGAGAGTTGTCCTAATCAAAGGTATATAGTTCCAGCTGGAGTACCCCACTATTCCCTTTTCCCATTCAAGTTCCACAATAAATACTAAAAAACAACACCCCTGGACTGTTTATTGACCAACGGGCCATTGGGAGTAAGAATGAATGTGTGAACTATACCCTAAGTGACTGTATGTTGGTAATCAGAGGGGGTCCAAGAAGTCATCATACAGCAAGCCCTATGGGGACAATGGTACACCTGTGTCTGTGGGTCTGACAGGACCAAAAAAAGGCATGAGGCTGAAAATATTTTGATGACACACAAGAGAACCCCTGTAAGGGCAACTGTCTTGTTAAATAACTTTTTCCTTTAAATAAAGAGGCCAGTGGACTGAGTCATTGAAACCCTACTATTAAAGCTGATTCCTTGGCAGGCTCCTGGCAGTGGGATTAGATGTTGTACCTATGCATCCTTAACACACCAAAATTCCTGGATTTAAAGTACAAGATCCTACGCCCAGAGTGCTTGTAGCCTTATCCACATCCTGGTTGCACTGCATACTTTTATTTACACAGCCTGCTTAACATTAACCTAAGTGCATCATTGTTAAATTTGTTACAAATCACTGTTTTGAATGAGGAATAATTCTGAAAAGAGTTTCAGCTAATATATATCTTATCTGAATATAGTTAGCAAAGGAAAAATATCTTAAGACATTTCAACAACATTTAAAAAAGTATTGTGCTGTGAAAATATGTTGGCTGCTATTGCTGATTTCTCCTTCCAGAAATGCTAGATGACATTCTGTGTACTGTTAATCAGATAATTGAATTCACTTACCTGTAAGGCTTCAATGTGCGTAAACCATACTTCAAGGCTTCCTCCCACATGCCAAGATTGATGCAAGAATCCATGACTAAGTCAAGAACCTTCAGCTGATGAATATTCTTGTCTGGCAGTCCACTGTTATTGAGCAGCTTCCTAGCCAGATCCAAGGCTTCTTCTCTTTCTGTCATCATTAAGGATTTGATTTTCCAAGCATGGGCAAACTTTCATAACTACAACACTTTATCTTACTATATGAAACTAATATGACTTCTAATTAAAGCTGCCCATCATTCAACTCAGAAAACTGCCAACATCTAGTTGAATTACTGAGGGGGCAGCTATGGATTGAAGGTGAATATTGCAGTAAAAGCTGCATTTTTTAAAAATTTGACATGTCCTAGGATTGGTATTGTTTTTTAAACTTGACTTTAACCCTTTAAACCTTTGGTAATACACCTGAAACTGTAAATGGAATGCACATACTGTTTGGCAAGATTCCCTTCCCTATTGCGAGTGTGTATGTATTTGTTTCTTTTAGAACACACTGCAGGTTATACAATACAAGTGTGGGTACTGATGTATAAAATGTCACCTTTAATTATGTAAAACCAGCTTGCTATTTACTGTACTATTGCTAGCCATAACACTAAATGCTCAAGACTGTACAAAACAGAAGCCTACCACTGCCAAATGTGTCCATTTGTTGCCAACAGAAGCATTTTGTCCACAAACAGGCATGGGGTGGACATGAGCAGTCATCAGTTATATTAGGTCTCAGTCATGCAAATTAATCTTATCTTTAGCTAATTGTTAACATTATTAGAATTATGTGCATAAAGTGAGATGGCTAGTAGAAGGTATACACATTATAGTGTTTGTTTGAACAAAAGAAAATAAAAGTGTTAAATATATGGCCTGCCTTAGTATGAGTATGTTTACATAGGTGTCAATTCTTCAATTTACATGGGTAAATGTGTAAACTGTTGTTAAATTGCTGGGGTAGATATTTTAAAATGTCATTACAATGTTCAGGGATGGTTGTTCCAATTTGAGGTGGGTAGCCTCTTTCAAACATCATGTGAACCAGTTATTCTCTCTATTAAAGGTTCCTTTTTCCTTAAGATGTAAGAAGACTGCCAGGTCTTGATCTTCAGAATTTGCCTTCTCATGTTGGGTTATTCATTTGCTGAGATGGTAGGCAAAGACATGTTCAATGGGGAGATAAAGCAACCTCTAAACAAACGAATGGCCCAACATAGGAGGGCAGTCTTATAACACAGGTGCAACATTTCAGAGCCACACTCTTCTGGGGTATCTTGCTGACACTCACTGGAAATGAATTCAACTGGAAGAAGTGGTTTGAAGAAGCTACCAATGTCTTTAAGTGTCA
The DNA here is from genome assembly GCF_965119305.1 of Pelophylax lessonae. Lineage (NCBI taxonomy): Eukaryota > Metazoa > Chordata > Amphibia > Anura > Ranidae > Pelophylax > Pelophylax lessonae. Next base: position 552,024,503 of record NC_138770.1, on the reverse strand, counting down.
ACATTACAGAATGATTCCAGTTGAATGTGACTAATTACTATTAGTTATACCTTGACCTTGAAAAATGAGAACCATCACTGACATACAGGTGGATGGAATTTATAAATGCTGTAGTTCTCAGCCACAATCCCCCCATCATTATACACATGCTGCTGCACTTTAAAACTACCTGTTAGGGTCAAGTGTTATCTGTCTGATATTCGTAAAAAGATTATTTGCAAGATTAGAGATTCTTATCAGTAGGATTTCTATCTAAGTATAATGATATTATCACGGCTCCCCCCTGGGCTAACAGATTAGCAGCCCCCCGTCAGCTATACATGGGAACAGTTTTGTTGATGGAGATCATGCAGCAGGTGTTAAGTTGCTGTCAGTTAACTCTAGCTGCAGATGTTATATGACAAAAAGGATAAAGCCAAGTGTTCTAAGTTCCCTAAGGCTGAATACTCTACTTTAAATCTGAGTTTACATAAATAATGTTGACAGCTTAGCCTGCATTTTCTGTTACACAAATGAAAAACACTGAAATAAAAACTTAAACAAATTCTAAACTCTTCAATCGTTATAGCTTAACTCTGGCAAATGCAACAAGAACATATATAGATGTCTTCCATCCATTACACTAGTCCATGCCTCCATTAAAAAAAGATAACATCTATAAATATCTCATTTCAAAACTCAGAATCCTGGTCTGTCAATGTACTGGCCACTGTATGCAGGATTAATGAGGTTCAATGCCACTCTAGAACTACAGTTCCTGGTACTCTTTTGAAGCACCTTTTTTAAAAAAAGGCCGCAACAAATTACTGTCACAATAATAATAAAAAAAACATGGGGCGTTGCATTGTTATTCAGCCCTGGATTGCCAATCTTGGAAATTATTGTTGTTACATTGCCTGTAAAAAGCATGGCCAATAAAAAATAACATCTCTAACAGTAGTCCAGGGAGAGATGATTGGGTCGAGCTTCACTGCCAATTGGATGTAGAGGAAAGGATGCTAGTCCGATAAACAAAAGAATAGTGGTAAGCACCTATTGCAAGGCTAAAACAGAATGAATGCTGATTGGACAAAGGATTAAGAACATTGAATCAAAAAGGACATATCAGGAAGTGTATGTTAATATCATGTGGTTTTTATCATGCCCATGGCTAAAGGTTCAGTCTACTTTTATACAAAGTACACTTACCCTTCCTGCCTGCCTAGCCTATCCCATCCTAGATGCATACTTACCTGAATCTGACAATCTCAACCTTCCGCAATATCCATAGCATGCACCTGTTACCTTCCTTGCTGCTAGCTGTACATCTACAGAATAAGCATTTGTGATTACTCATTGGAAGTAGTGGTTTATGACCTGCATCTTCAAAGTTGAGAGCCCCTACCCCTATTTCTTCCCTAGCACAGTCCATTGCTAAAGACTTTTAGCAAGAACCCACTGAATCACCAAGTATCTACAAACAGTACAGCCCTATAAATTAGAATGTCCATGCACGTTACCTGTAACCTAGCCCTGACTTTCTGATTTTAGACACAATAGTACTAAGTGTGATGAAAAAAGAAACCCTGTGATGCATAAGACCAAACTTATGTGATGTCTTTGCAGGTTCATATTTAAAGGATACTGTCTTGGGAACATAATTGCTCCAGTGTAGTGATTGAATGCTCCGTCTCTTTAGAAGACTCTGAATCCCCAGCTAGCATGTCTTCATCCTGCTCCAACAAAAATACAAAATTTAGTTTTTGGCACAATTTGAAATAAGCGTAACCTACGCTTTTTAACCTTTGTATCAATTCTTTGTGATTTAGAGATAATATATTTTCAATTCAAAAACAAGAAGACATTTTCAACAATGTTTTGCAGTTATGTATGTAACATGCGTCTTTAACTCACATCCCACATTGATTTAAGATTAATGGCTAATATTGGCTTTTAGGGAAGTTTAACATAGCAAAGATTGGTAGTGTGCTTTTTATACCTACAAATGCAGTCACCAGCATAGGGTGTAGAAATGCAAGCCACAGTTTGACAGTGGGGGGGGGGGGGGGGTTTGCATGCATGTACCAGGCCGTAACTAATATGAAGTTGGCTTGGTTCAATAGGTGCATTTAAATCAGTGTTATTTCGTCATTATGAATCTGAATAGGCAGAGCCAGAATTCTATTCTCACTATAACAACCATCATGTTTTCCTTCTGTCTAGGAATAAAAGCAGTTAATAATTCCTCAGCCTTCTCTTACCAAACTGCATCTGGTACAAAACAAGATTAAGTTAACCACTTCAGCTCCAGAAGGTTTTACCCCCTTCCTGACCAGGCCATTTTCTAGGATACGTTGCTTTTATTGGCAGTTGTGCGGTCGCGTGATGCTGTACCCAAAAAAACGATGTCTTTTTTTTCCACAAATAGAGCTTTCTTTTGGTGGTATTTGATCACCTGTGTGGTTTTTATTTTTTGCAATATAAACCAAAAAATAACTACAATTTTGAAAAAAAAAAAAACAATATTTTTTACTTTCGGCTATAAAACATACCCAATACAAAAAATGTAAAAAATCAAATTTTTTCATCAATTTGGGCCAATGTGTATTCTGCTACATTTATGTGGTAAAAAAAAATTCTAATAGGTGTATATTGATTGGTTTGCACAAAAGTTATAGCGTCTACAAAACATGGGATACATTTATGGACTTTTTATTTATGTTTTGTTTTTACTAGTAATGGCGGCGATCAGCGATTTTTAGCAGGACTGCGACATTGCGGCGGACAAATCTGGCACTAAAAAAAAAAACAAATAAAGAAAAAAAAAAAGGGCAGACTCGATGGACTACTTTGTCTTTTTCTGCTGTCATTTTTCTTTGTTATTCACATAAAAGCTAGTTTTGTTTCAATATACAATTAGTTATTTTTTTTTTTACTGTGCACACAAATGTATTTGTTTTTGCTTTTTTAGGTCTGTCTGTTTAGCTTTAATGCTTAACATATATATATATACAGTAATATCTTTTAACATTCAAGCTTTTCAGTATATCTAGGTGTCATTGGGTTCCTGCTTGTCTTTAGTAGATCTCTCACATAGCAACAAATTGGGCACAGATATTATATTATAATATACAGTATGCGTTTATGAAGAAAAAGTTTGAAAATGTGTAATTTTAAAAATCTAAAAGCATAACCACTTTTTACATTTGCTCTTATATATTTTTTTATATTTGAAAAATAATAAATTTTCCCTCTTTTAGGACTTTTCCTTGTTTCTATGGTGACAGTAACTTGTCTTCAGACAATATTATTGTGTACTTTGTCTGTCCTCTGTTATTCTACTCATAATCCCATAATCTCCCCTCAGAAACCCTTGTCAGTTTTTCTGATATATGATATTCCTCACAATATATTCGATTAGGGGTAGGAGCTAGTGAAACGGAAAAGGGAGATATTTCTGGTGGCTAGTCATGACTTTGCTGTAAGCATGGTCTGACCACCTTCTATGCTTTTTCTTAGTAAGGGCTCATTCACACTTGCTTTGGTCCCTGAAGTATGATCCACATTCAGATTGCTTTTTAGGGAGCATTTGACAGGTGGTGAGGAGGCGCTGTACCGCTTGTTCACCACCTGCTTTAACCCCTTGAACCCTGCACTTTTACACCGCTAGTTGTCTGTGATTGCTAAATACAGTGGCAAGTAAAAGGTGTGTGAACCCCTTGGAATGAACTAGTATTCTGCAGTAATTTGCCATAAAAGGTGCTCTGATCCTCATCTAAGGCACATCAATTGACAAGCACAATGTGCCTAAGCTTACAACAAACACACAATTCTAATTTCCTGTGTCTTTATTGAACACACCCGTTAAACATTCATAGAGTTGGAGAAAAAAGTAGGTGACTCTATAGACTAATTACCAGAAGGAAAGCTAATTGGAGTTAGTAGTTTGTACTCCTGGAGTCTACTTAATGAAATTAGTTTTGAGGTATAGTTTAGAGCTACTTTGATTGATAAAAGAAACTCAAACCTTTTAGGACTGCTGTTCAAAAGAAACATCAGCTGACGTGAACCATGCCTCACAAAAAGAAGCTCTCTGAAGATATATGATCAAGAGTAATGGATCTGCATAAGGCTGAAAAGGGATACAAAGCAATTTCAAAGTGTTTAGGCATCCATCATTTGACAGACAAATTGCCTATAAATGGAGGCAGTTTAAGACTGTGGCTACTCTTCCTAGAAGTGGGTATCCAACCAAGATGACTCCCAAGACACAATGTAGAATCCTCAATGAGGTAAATAAGAACCCACAAGTAAAAGCTAAAGGCTTGCGGACATCACTGGAGGTGACAAACACCCTTGTTCATGAGTTTACCATACGTATGTCTTTGAACAGACGGGGTTGTCCATGGCAGAATACCATGGAAGAAGCCATTACTACTACTAAAAAAAAAAACTGCTTCATGTCTGAAGTTTGCGAAAGAGCGTGTTGGAGAAACGCTACTGGAAAAATGTTTTGTGGACTGATGAAACAAAAGTTGAATAGTTCAGGAAGAATACTCAGCACTATGTACGGCGCAAAATAGGGCACAGAAATATGGTGGAGGGAACATCATGATTCTGGCTTGCTTCAGTGCCGCAGGGCCTGGACCACTTGCCATCATCAAGAGAAAAATTAATTTCCAAATTTATCAAAATATCCTACAGCCAAAATGTAAGATATATTTTACTGGACTTTACTTGCACAAAAAGAGAGAACACCGTACAACATCTAAGAAAAAAAACAAATGGTATTACATACTGAATATTGTTCGTTTCTTTTTGTGCCAGTAAAGTCCAGTAAACTAGATTTTAAAATTTGGCAATATAATGATGTGGCATATGAGAGGTCCAATAAATATTCTCAAAATATCCTACAGGACAATGACCCTAAGCGTCAAAGTAAATCCACCACAGACTGGTTTCAGAAAAAGAAAATGCACATTTTAAGCTGCCCAGTCAGAGCCCAAACCTTAACCCCATAGAGATGCTGTGGAATGACCTCAATAGAGCCATTCACACCAAACATCCTACAAATGTGTCCGAGCCGAAGCTGTTTTGTTAAGAGGAAGGGTCAAAAATGCCTCCTGAACATTGTGCAAATGTGATCCAGAGCTACCAAAAGCACTTTCTTGAAGACATTGCGACACAATGTAAAAGTAGTGCATTCAATATGACACAATGTGAAAGTGACGTGTAGGCAATCTATTTTCTCCACTGCAGGTGGCACTCATCCACAGCAGCAATGCAGGTGTAGGAGGAGGTCGGGAGGAACTATCCGATTGCATGCTAACACCCCATGTGACTTTGGAGGCCATCTTGGATCAGGCAGAGTGTATTTAAGACCCTGGCTACTGGATTTGACATGCATTTTTTGAGTGGCTAGAGTAGGGACAGGTCACCCATCTGTGAGGGACAGTGCTTAGCATCAGTGAAAGGTTCCGGAGAAGTAGAGAAAATTCAGGGACATTGTATGAGTTTTGTCTTACAATAACTTTTCTAGTGGACAGATTACACAAATGAAAGCCTATGTACTTAGGCCCCAGACTGTTTGGGTGGCTAGCTGTTGATTAGCTTAATGTTAATTGGATCACTGTTAGCTGTTCCTTAGATGTACCGATGAGTTTACTGTTTACACTTTGCATTGTTTAGGATAATGTGATCAAGCTTTAACCTGATTTTGTGTGGTGTATATTTTGTGTAAAACTTACAGTGAAGGCAGTTCCAGTTTGCACCTAAGCTAGTGTTGTCTAGTTCTTTAGAGCAATATTAAGCTATAGTTCCTGGTTTCAGATCGGAGCAGGCTGTATTTTGGCAGAAGAACCCAGGCTGGGTGCCAGGCAGTCCATCACACATAATAAGGGCTTAAATCATTTGAGGCCTGCATGCTAACTAGGAAATATCAATATCTGAATTTTGCATTGGTTATATTTATTGTTCGAGTTCCATGATGTGTCACTGTTTTGGTGTATTTAACAAGGATAAAGAGAAGCAAGACTTAACATTTTTGTCACTCTAAGAACATGCTGTTTTTAAATGTTATGTGTGTGTGTGTGTTAGTGGGGGGAGGGGGATATAAAGGTGGTGCTTAAGATGTCTGTTTTGGAGGGGGGGGTAGATTGTGTGTGTGTGGTCAGTGCCCATGCAGACCTCCATTCCTTGCAAGAGGCCACCTTGGGCATTTGTAATGCCTGGGTGCACCATGCGAGTTTTATCTTCTCTGATTTGCCTTTTTCTGAGATCTGACTCTGCCTCTAAAGACAGGAGTGAATACTATTATGATGCTCAGCAGGTACAGACGCTTCAGCCTGCTCTGCTCCAATGCAGAATAAATAGACATTTGATGTCAGAGCAAAGTTTAAAGCCCATCAAAGAAAGATATGTATTTAGATGGATATTGTACTAACAACCTCTATTGGCATAGTCTACCTTCACTTGTGCTCCTGTTATAGCAATTTACAGGAAGTTTTTACATGACTGTGCACTTAAGTAGACACCAGAGTTAGACCCAGTGATCTCAGTAATCATTACTCAGTAATAGATCTGGTCTGACACCCCCTTTCCCCAGCAATAAAAGTTTAGGTGAAGAAACTTGATGGACGTGGCTGTTACTAAGCATAGAGCACTGGAGTGTGAAGACAAAAAGCAGCATATTCATTAACAGAAAACATAACAGAAGTAATTTTAGGTATTTGAGGACATTTCCCAGTAAAAAATCTGTGATTTTTGTTAAGTGGGGGTACGTGGCTTTAAAGAGATAAAAAGACTTCTGTTGGGCTTTAAATTCTATTCTTTTTCCTGTGATCTTACGCTAATTGCTCAATCACACCAGGTGCTGCAATGCAGCGACTGGTATGCGGTATGCTGGGGCCAAAATCAGAGCAGTCACGATAGGCTGAGGTCAGCACATCCGTTTCCTTCTATTTTTTATAAAAGAACTTTATTGAAATGTCACACAGACATCTCAGAGTTCAATTGCTAGCCACGCATTGCGAGGCAGTGGATTGCGTTGCACTATGCTGCGGTGAAAAAAAAAGTACTGCATACACTGTGCCCGCACCCGCAATGCAGTGGTGTGAACTGGGCACATAGGAGACAAGGTATTTTGCCTTGTCCATGTTGTGGGACTGCTGTTGAATAGACACTCCAATGCAGTTCCACCGCATGTGGTGTGTTCATACCCTAAGAGAGCTTTGAGAGAAGTGGGCTTGGTCGATTTGTGGCTGCTTTAGAAATAGCCAGCTTACCGCTAAACAAAAAGAAGGTATAACTGGACTCCTGTAGGACTAAAGCCCCGTACACACGTACCGATCGTCGGCCGAACGATCGGCCGTCTTTTGTCCAGCGCTGTCATGTCTGTTGAAAACTGCAAAAGACTGCACACGAATTTTGTCGGCCAACAACAGCCGACTGCAGAAGTGATGCCATGTGATGGTTAACTTTCCTTGTCTTTTTTCTTTTCTGAGCATGCCCAGCCTTGCTAATCTGCTGTCTGTCGGCCTGTACTGTAATCTGTACTGACTGGCAAACAATCGGCCGTTCTGGTGTTGGCCAACAAAAATTTTAATGCCTGCACAACAGATTCTGTTTGGCCGAAAATGCGCTGTCGGCTGTCGGAAGCATCATACTAACAAGCCTACAATCGGCCGATCGGTCGTCGGCCGAATATTTACGGCCGACAATCGGTACGTGTGTACGGGGCTTAATGGATTCTTCCTGTCTGGGAAAATTTCTAAAACCCAGCAAGATACGTTGTATTCCAACTAACCAACATAAATCCTTTATGAAGATTTTACTGGCTATAGAAAATACATTTCCATAGAATATTAATACTTAACAACAAAACAGCCATCATTTGGTGGTGCATTTTCAATTTTGCTTCTTTATTCCCTTAATATTTAATTACATAGGAAAATCTGATAAATACATAGGAAGCAGGTTATAACAGTATTGAACATAAAGTCAAAGGTGTACGTTCTTGGGATGGGGGGGAAGGATAAAAAAAAGCAAATATGTAATTGTGACTTCACCTTTAACAGAAAGATTGTCTTTATGAACATAAACTGAAGGTGTAGATCAGCACAATGTTGTTTTGAGATGCAAGATCTACATAGCTGCTGTAAAAAGTGAGGACATCTGAGCAAGGTGCTCTGTTGTATCACAGGTTAGGTGCATATGCCGCACACATTTTCCTTTATAGCAAACTACTGGCACAGGTTAGCAGTTTTCAGCAATGATTCCCTAATGTATTAATTAAAGTGGATTATGTTGCCTAGAGATCTGCTGATAAATCATGCTGCTGGCATATTTTAGTTTCCAATGTAGCGAATCTGTCAAAATTAAAAGATATCTGAATAGCTGATAAGATATTAGATGGCAGAAACTTAATTTCACAGACATTTGCAACGTGCTGGTCATCAATGCATCATCAGACGCTTGACAAGTGTACTGTACATTTTGCAAGGAATAATATGCCAAATTTAAAAGTATAACTTTGGACTAGGATTTATTTTGTTATTGCGCATATCATGTTGTCTTGTACCTTTAAGGAGAAATGAGATGATCCTACATGGGTCCCTAAGGTTAACCTGTCATAATCAATACATTTCCATAACTAATGTTACAAATTAAAGGTGTGTACCACAAAATGCCTGAAGGATTTTCATTGATAGGTCATCCTTATCTGAATGCCTGAAAATTTTCATTAGGTTTATTCTTATTTAGGAAGAATTTGGAAACCCCAACTATGGGAGAGATTTATTAAAACTTATGCACACAGAATCCAATGCAGCTGTGCATAGTAACTAATCAGCTTCTAACTTCAGCTTGTTCAAAGAAAGTGGTTGTAAAGTCACATTCATAAATTACTTGTATCCCCTCTGTTTTAGGAAGATACTGTATAAATTACAGTTTGTGGGTTTTTTTTTTTAATTGTAATGCAAAATACCTTCTTACGCAGCACTACTGTGCTGTCACGTGTCCTCCCTCCGCTCTCCTTCCCGATCTAAGAGAGTGCAGTGGGAGGGGCCGAGATTCCTCTCTGACGTATGAAAGCTAGCAGAGGGAGGACACGTGACAGCACCGCAGTGTTGCCCAAGAAGGTATTTAGCTTTATAATTTAAAAAAAGCAGACACACTGTACTTTATATCTTCCTAAAGAAGAGGGCATACAAGTAATTTATATATATTACTTTATAGCCACAGGGGAATAGAGGTAAGAGGGGAGGGGATTGGCTCACAACACCAACTATAGAAATTACAGGAGGGAGTGGGAGGGGGGAGGGGGAGATGCAGAGACACTGAGGAGAGAGCAAGATGATGGAAGAACATAATCTGACCACGCTATCATGAATCAGCAACCATGATTAGTGTGGTCAGTACATATTGGGAAACACAGGAACAGGCAGGATCAACCAGGTATTTTAAAACATGTGTTGGGACAAATGACACTACAAAAGCACTGTGCTATTTATCATGTTTTGAAGCAACAAGAGCATTTTATTTTTTAGGGTTACAGCCACTTCAGACTTTGACAATGAAACGTAGAAGCTAATTACTATGCACAGCTGACTCAGATTCTGTGTGCACTACATTTAGTAAATCTCCCCCACATCTACTGATGCATCACGAGAATATATGCATAGGGTATGCCTTAGAGTGAATGTATCGACCAAAGCAGCAAATCTCCACTGACCCCTTAAAATTGGTGATGGCGTCCTTTGAGAGCTGGATACTCACACATTTCCACCATTAATACATTAATAATTAGGCTATAGACAATAAATGGAGGAAAATGATTGCAGCAGATAATATCAGAGTAAAGGTATACATTAAAAAATCCCGACGTGTTAGAACTGTTTAGCCGATTACGAGCTTTCTAGTGTTGTAATTCAGTGAAAACGTGATCAACAGGCACTGGATAAGGTCTGTGTATACCAGTTAAAATAATAACTTTTATGTGAGTTGATCAGAAATTAATTTGTATACATAATTTATTTATACACAATTTGTTGTGTTACGACGAGATGAACTTATAGTTCATCTTAAATCATGGCTCACAATTGTAAAATCTTTAATGTAATTGACTGCAACATGTAAGCATTTATTCCCTGATCAACAGTTTCTTCCTGGAAAAAATGTGCAGATTACAGTTTTATGTGACTTACAAGTAAAATCTGTTCAATAAAAGCATGAGAAAGAAAATCAGAACCACATGGAGATTATTTTGAAGCTAAGGTATATAATTACCCTGCCAAGAAAAAAGGTCGATTTTGGGACAAAAGTTTGTTAGACTGTAGATTTTTGTAACAGCAATGAAAGAAAAGTTTATCATTACAAGACATTAGCCTCTGAGTGAACTTGCCATACAGGAGTCTTTTGTAGGAATTTAACACGGTAAACATGATTAGAAGCATTGATAAAGCCTAATGCAAACTACTGCACACATTTATCAGAAATATGGCAACAACTCAATGAGTAATTTGATTTGAAAACAGCAGTGTACCTATAGACTTGATACCCCTGTTCTAGTCAATAATGGTTGGATCGGTAAGTACAAAGTATACCTATGGGCTAGACACATCCAGGCAACTAATATCTGATGAACTACACTAGAACTTGCTTTAAAGTTACTTTATATTCTCAATAGGAAATTAAAATAATGTTGGAGCTTGGTTGTATTGTGTTAGCGCTACTTTGCCACCTTGATCTACATGCTTGCCCTTACCCACATAGGACCCATGCTAAAACCAGTTTTCTGAAATTCCATATTTGCATGTTGCTAGAAAGGCTCCATGCACCCTTTATGACAGTCATTAGGCCTGGCAACTGATGTTTTAGGTGCTGGAAGCATGAGCAGGCACCTAATGGTTGGATGGTGGTACCAGTCATCAGCACTATTTATTATTGAGCAATGTTTTTTATTGTCCCACAGGGGACCTCCAGATCTGAAGATTACATACAGCACAAAAAATATCCAATGAATGTGGCAAATATTATTTCTCAAAATACTGGATGAATCCACGGTAAAAACCCAAAACGGTTGATCTCTATGCCATGTCACCTTCACACAGACAGCATCACTACAGGAAGAATACATTGATACTGTTACCTAATGCTAGCACAGGAGGCCGAAGCAGTTCTGGGAACAATCCACAGCCTGACTGTCAGAACTCAATACTAAGCTCCATTTTTAAAGACAACTTTGTGTGGACTCCATTCCCATCTCCACCAGTCATCCTGTAAATGTCTGCAACGACCTGCTGTTCTGCAGCAATGGAAGTAAATTAAGCGTTAATTTCTACAGGTGTCCAAACTTTTGTTGATTAATTACAATCTTTCTGTCTATATAAAAGCAGTGTTGAAACAGACTGTGCTACTACACCCTCTTAATCAATATTTGGGCAGTATTGTACTGCAAGAAGTAGTATATTACGCTCAAAATGGCAAGAAAAGGGCAATTAAAGGAAGGACAGAACATTATATCCCTTAAAAGAGTAGGTCTTTCCTTTAGAGTAATTGCAAAAAAAAGCCAGACTGTCAGTGAGTACTGTTTTGTACACCATCAAAAGGTACTTGGAAACTAGAGGAAACTGACAGGAGGAGATCTGGCAGGCCCAAAGCCATAACAGAATCAGAACACAGGTTTCTGAGAGTCAACATGAAAGGTAGCTCACAGGACAACAGAGTACAGCCTAACACGATCGAAAGTAAGCAAATTTCAGTTTCACCTGTGAAGAGAAGACTTCGAGCTACAGGTTCTACAGGTTGAGTGGCTGTAAAAAAAAGCCATTGCTAGGATGACAAATAATAGTATAGACTTTTCTGGGCCATGAAGAACCCCCAGTGGACTACTGAAGACTGGAAGAAGGTCTTATGGACCGATGAATCAAAATTTGAGATCTTCCCCTCATCGCGCAGGAATTTGTACACTGTCAAGTAGATGAAAGGATGGTTCCTCGGGATGTGACAACAACTGTCAAACATAGAGGAAGCACGATGGCTTGGAGCTATTTTGCTGGATCCGGAGTCTGCAACTTGCACAGAGTGGATGTCAAACTACTACCACAGCATTTTGCAGCGCCATGCAATATCTTCCGGAATAAGCCTAGATGGTGGGGGGTTCGTCCTACAGCAAGTTAATGACACAAAACATACCTTCAGGCTAGATCTACCCTAGTATAAAAGAACAAGACAGTCTCCAGGCTTAAACCACAGTGAGGTGGTTTGGGATGAACTGGACAAAGGGGTGAAAGCAAAGCAACCTACAAGTGCAACATATTTGTTGGAACTTCTGCAACATAGTTGGGAAGAACATTCACAACATTTTTAATTTCCGCTGCAGAAAGAATGCCACGAGTGTTTTCGGCTGTTATATCTGCAAGAATGGGCTACTTTGATGAGTCAAAAATTTAGATGACATTTTCTTAATGAAAACAATTCCATGATTTATTTTTATGTCAAATTGTTTAATTGTTCTATGTCTTATTTCCAAAGTACATTGAGACCAGTTAGGATGCTTAAAGCTGTGTTTCAGCTGGGGAAAAAAAAAGAAAAGTCTGCAGCTACAAATACTGTATATATAGACACTTACCTGTCCAGGGAGCCTACGATGTTAGCACGCAGCCGATTTTCGGATCGGCTGCCGGTACTGCCGCTGTCATTCGTTATAAGAGAAACTGGCAGTGAAGACTTTTGGCTGCGCTTTCTAATTAGCCTGGTGGTGGGGGGGAGGAGGAGGAGGGGGGCTGAACTTCCGAGGGATGGCACCGCGGCGCTGTCTCCCGGAAGTGGGGAAGGATACCTGTCAAAAATAGGTACCCGTTCCCCCTCCCCCCAAAAGGTGCCAAATGTGGCACCAAAAGGGGGGGCGGGAGAGAAAGCGGATGAGTGGACGTTCCACTTTTGGGTGGAACTCTGCTTTAAGAGGTGTCTTGCACCTACATCTTGTTAGTATGCTGTTTATGCAGATATAGGTGCAACAACCACTCAAAGCTGTTGTTCTCTATCAAGGAACTTGATCTAATATCCTGTCTCTGTTTTCCTGTTATTTTCCAATAATAGAAGAATAAAACAGTCATGTGTTCAGCACCATCTGACTGGCAAGAGTCACATTTGCAGCAGCTTCCAAACAGGTTATAGGCCCAGCTACAGCCAAACACTGCTGCAGGTATAGATGCAGCTCAAAATTACAGCAATACAGTCTCTTAAAAAGAAAAAGTGTCAGAAAGAATATACGATGGCAACCAACAGTGCTTCGTCAAAATTTTGATTTGCGAATTCAACAAACCAGAATTAACAGTCCTGGAAATGAAAAATAATGATACTGCTAAGAAAGGTACATGGTAGTGTATGCAAGGGCCAAGACCAAATCCACTTATAGATGGACAGAGAAAGATCAAAAAGCTCAAAGTATTATACCCCTGAGCATTAACTATGCACATATGTAAGTGTGAAACGGAAAAAGAAATGTGTGAGGAGCTACAGTAAGTACACAAGAGAGCAAATCTTAACAATAAACTATAATTAATTAGAACATTATACTAGACTAAAGACACACAAAAACCGCGCTTGATACTAAATTATCAGTAAAACAAAGTTTAGATCTGCCACGTAATATAGTAAAGTGGCCTCCATCCCTAAAATATTTGCAAAAAAGGAAAAATATATCAGTACACCTGTGTCATATTAAATAAAACAAACGCTAATGGCAAATAATCTTGCAAAAATTAACAATGTGTATCCATATCCATGAGGAAGCGCTAGTTGTAGTGACAAACACGTTAACTTTCAGCTGTACCCAACACTGTCTGTGATGATTTTATGGAACATACAATAAAGGTTGAAGAAGTGCTGCGGTTTCCGGATCCTTTTCTTTTCCATGCATCCATATCCATTCCACATCAAAAATTTGAGTATAAGTATATTTATATTTGTTTACATAAATATCCAAATGGTTTTACGTAATGAACCACAAAGTTCATCCACAAATTTATACATACCCTAGAAAGTGAATGGAAGCTATACTTAGCTTTACTTATACAATACATGGATTATACCATTACCCTTGTAGATTATGATACAATACATGGATTATACCATTACCCTTGTAGATTATGAATGTAGCAATTCCATATACTCCTTCAATACCTAGTTTATTAGTGTTAACTTCCTGTTGTATATATAAAAAAAATCTCTCCTATTTTTTCATGGATTTAATACCGATTACTACATTCCCCCTTGCTTTTTTAATCATAGATCTTGATAAATGCTGGTTGGTGTTGTTAGGGGGCCCTTTCTAGCCCCTCTTGTGGGATTCTTGTGTATGCAGCAGTGGTCTTGGGAGGACATCCACTCGCTCCCTTCGAGTCTCATCACGCAGTTGCTCTTCCAGAATGCATATGTCTTTTTTTGATTGTATGTTTCTACATCTCTGTTTGCTGTAAGTATAGACAGCAACTGTCATTCTTGAAAATGTATATTAATATCAGATTTATGCTCACATATATGTGCTTACGAACAGAATTGCAAATGTAATAATTAATTGCCATATGTCTATTTCAGGAAGGTAATATACCCCATTCCCTGAGCAAGGTATGCAAAACAAATTCCTTAGGATAAGCCGGCTTTGGATACAAGGAAGGCAACACAATGTCCTCATTCAAATGGAAGTCAGAGACGGCTTTGGGCAGGAATGATGGACAGGGACGAAGAACCACTTTATTCCTATGGACCACCAAATAGGGACTACGACAGGATAATGCCACCAATTCCGATACCCTGCCGGTGGAGGTAATAGCCACAAAGAATGTCACCTTCTGAGATAACTTCTGAGATAAGCCGTGATCTCGCCACAGACTTTGGTATCCTCCTGTGGAGCCAAACCTGCTAAAGGAACTGCATGTAGGATTGTCTTGAAGGTGGATACCACCAGACTCAGAACCTGTATGCAAAAAGAGGGAGAGAACTATCAGTGTGACAGCAGCCGGTGAATCACAGCCTGTGGTTCCTGAAATTTGTCCACAGGAAGAACCAACCTGCTCAGAATTAAAATCAGACCTCGGTAATTCAATTCCCTGGACAGGGATAGGGGAGACATTAGGCATTTCGGACATTACCTGAACCTTTGCAAGAATTAAATCTTAACAAGGAGACTCAGGACCTAAAAAACCTGAAAAGAACCCCCTTTCTGGGTTGCCCCAAAAGAAACATTTTGCGTATCTCCTTGATGCTCACAAAAGAAGTCCATGGGCCGGAAACCAGCGAAGATGTCCTCCCACCCCAATAATGGGTGAGGGCAGACCTTCATGCTGAATGGGGTCTTGTCTGCAGGTCTGGAGAAGCTAGCTCTAGGGTTACCAGACCAAGGTTTCTTGGAACATCCCGGGGAAGATTTAAAAGATCTATTTCCCTTATTCTTAGTCTCAAAAGCACAAATTAATTTTCTATGGGCTGAGAAGGAGAGCCCCTGTCTGTGACGAGGCTCCTTCCTCTTTATAATTTATGGCAGGAAGGTACTCTTCCCCCCCCCCGTGATACCCTTAATGATGTCACCCAGGGTAGCCCCAAATAGGCGATTGCCTTGAAAGGGCAGATCAATTAGAGCTTTTTTGGAGGCTTTGTCTGCGGACCAATTCTTAAGCCACAGCACACGCCTAATCACCACAGCTGAAACAGAAAGTTTGGACAGCACAGGAGCTGTATCCAAAGCTGCATCACAAATAAACTGCAGCCCATAGACCAACTGGTCCGCTAAATCAACATAAGCAGCGGGGACCTGCTCACTCCCCCAGGTCCAGGCGCAAAAGCTTGGCCCATTCAGTTAGTGTCTGAGATACCAGGGCTTAGGCAAAGTCTAGCCACAATGCCGAATCAGCCATAGTAAACATGCTGCATTCCACAGCCTCCGCTTTCCTGTCAGCCAGGTCCTTAAAGGATGGGGATTCCTCTACTGGGATCATGATTGCTTTATTCAACCTGAAAACACTAGAGTCCACCACTAGTGAACTAGTCCACTTTTTAAAAGTGACTCCTCAAAAGGGTATCCCCAAGGACTCACCCTACCGACCGGAGGAGCGCTGAGAATTCGAACCCAGCATCATCATGGACGCAATCCATGTTCATATGTCCCGGGCACAGGAAAAGGAAACTGAGGAGAAAGAAAAGGAGCTTCGGCATCCCCACAAGGCTTTCGGTTATCTCCAACGTCTCCGGGCCTAAGGGAAAACAGCCCCGTGACATCATTGGGCTATACAAACATGGCCGCCAACTGAAGACCAGCCAGACTAAGGCAAAATGGCCACCATCAGCTACAAACGCTGAAGCATGCTGCCAGGATCTTCCCTGCGCCCTCTGCAACGCTGCACCCTCTGCAAGGGGACCCCCTTCGAAAGTAGGACACACGTTAGGGGAGACTTTGCTGCGCACTCTGCACCGGTCTCTGCACTGGGACCCCCCTGCACTATACCCACACTACAAACAGTAGGGCATGCACCTAGGGGTCTCCTACACTGGGACCCCTCCAGACTACCAGGGCAGGACACACACTATCCCAGGACCCTTACAGAGTGGAGATAGCGGGGGAGACCCCAGGGGCCTCTGCTGCATTCTCTGCCCTGGGACCCCCACCAGACTCCAGGTCCAGACAGGGGGGGAAAGGGAGTGGGGGAAGTCCAGCTCCCTAAGGGATTTATGGATGGAGGAGGGAATTTGCAGGCAGGTCCGACTGTCCCTGGAGATTACCCGCGTCCACCCCAAAAAACGCCAAAAGCGGAGAGGGGGGACTGTACTTACCCTTCCTTGGTGCGGGTAAGGTTCCAGACAGAACTCCTCACCACCGAAGTAGGGGAGCTATCAGCCAAGGGACCACTGTGACTCAGACCCAAGCCCAGTCATATGTGACCCTGCGAGATGTTTAACTCACGGGCCAGCCTCTGTCCTTGAGGCTATGTTGCGACCGACCTAGCGCGTAGCTGCGGTCTGCACGCGCTCGCTGGCTAGGTTGGGGGGACCACTGGATCTAGATTATCCAGCCCGTCGCCCTGCCCAGCAGTTGATTGTAGATCTCCCAAGAAAAAAAAACAAAAAAGATGTAAGGAAGGAGAAAAAATTGCAAGGACCAGGAGATCCCAGCCAGAAGCCTAGGTCCTTGCTCCTGACTAGACAGATTAAAACTGATTACCTAGAGCAGAGAGGGGGGGGGGGGTTATATACCAAGCTGAGGATGGCCCATTGGCGTAGCCAGGTGTTTTTTGTTCTGCCCAGTCCTACTCCTGGAGGAGGCAATATAACTCAGTAGTTATGATTTATGGAGCCCTGTGTCCGTCGATGAACGAAAGAGAAATTCATTTTCACAAAGTATGCTGCTTTAGTTTTTATGATGGCAATTTGTATATACTCCAGAATGTTATGAAGAGTAATCAGATGAATTGCAATTATTTGCAAAGTCCCTCTTTGCCATGAAAATGAACTTAGTCCCATAAAAGAAAAACATTTCCACTGCATTTGTGAAGAAGGCTTTAGGGCGCCCAAGAAAGTCCAGTAAGCGCCAGGAATGGCAGCAGGCAGGTGTGAGTGCATCTGCACGCACAGTGACACGAAGACTTTTGCAGGATTGCCTGATGTCAAGAAGGGAAGCAAAGAAGCCACTTCTCTCCAAGAAAAACATCAGGGACAGACTGTTATATTGCAAGAGGTAAAGGGATTGGAATGCTGAGGACTGGAGTAAAGTAATTTTCTCTTATGAATCCCCTTTCTGATTGTTTGGGACATCAGGAAAAAACCTTGTCCGGAGAAGAAAAGGTGAGTGCTACAATCAGTCCTGTGTCATGCCAACAGTAAAACGTCCTGAGACCATTCATGTGTGAGGTTGCGTCTTAGCCAAGGAAGTGGTCTCACTCACAATTTTGCTTAACACAGCTATGAATAAAGAATGGTACAAAAACATTCTCTGAGAGCAACTTCTCCTAACCATCCAAGAACAGTTTGGTGACAAACAATACCTTTTCCAGCAAGATATAGCACCTTGCCATAAGGCAAAAGTAATAATTAAGTGCCTTAGGGAAAAAAACATTGGAATTTTGGGTCCCTGGCCAGAAAACTCCCCAAACCTTATTCCTACTGAGAACTTGTGGTCAATCCTCAAGAGGCGCGTGAACAAAAAAGTCCAACAAATTCTGACAAACTCCATGCATTGATTATGCAAGTATGGGCGGCCATCAGTCAGGATGTGGCCCAGAAGTTGATTAACAGTATGCCAGGGAGAATTGTAGAGGTCTTGTAAAAGAAGGGTCAACACAGCAAATATTGACTCTTTGCATAAACGTAATGCAATTGTCAATAAAAGCCTTTGACACTTATGAAATGCTTGTAATTATATTTCAGTATACTATAGTAATAACTGACAAAAGTATCTAAAAACACTGAAGCAGCAGACTTTGTAAAAATTAATATTTCTGTATTTCTCAAAACTTTTGGCCATGATTGTGTGTATATATATATATATATATATATATATAAATACAGTGTATGTATATATATATATATATATATATATATATATATATATATATATATACACACAAAACAGAAAAGACTATGCATTTTAACGCGGCACTGTGGCCAAATAAGGCAAAATAAAAAAACGAGTCACTTGCATTAGCAAAGCACTCTTGTGACTTGGTTTTTTACCTGTTGATCCTGTTATTTTTCTACTTATTTTAAAAGACCAAGCTGTGCAGCAAAAGTTTAATCTAGAGGGTTCAGACAAACCACAGAGATACTTACAATGATCAGCTTTTATTAATTTAATTAATAAATATATTACATTTAAAATGTGTTTGCTGGAGTTTGGCTTTAATTTGTCAGTCACTTAAATAAAGTCCATTCAAATCTACTGGTCCATCTAATACTACCTTTGTCAGACAGTGGGGCTGTCCAAGGGTGATTCTCTTGTTCCTCCATAGATATAGGAGCCAACCTAATAAAGGAAGTGTGCTACTGACTGGATTACAGGTAAAAATAACTTGTTCATCCATGTCTTTTTGGATCTTGCTTTGTGTACCGGTGCACAGTCATGTTGGAACAGGAAGGGGCCATCCCCAAACTGTTCCCACAAAGTTGGGAGCATGAAATTGTCCAAAATGTCTTGGTATGCTGGCGCCTTAAGATTTCACTTCACTGGAACTAAGGGGCCAAGCCCAACCCCTGAAAAACATACTACATCCTTAATCCTCCCTCCACCAAATGATTTGGACCAATGCACAAAACAAGGTCCATAAAGACATGGATGAGCAAATTTGGGGTGGAGGAATTTGTCTGACCTCAACCCAATAGAACACCTTTGGGATGAATAAGAGTGAAGACAGCGAGCCAGGGCTTCTCTGAAACATCAGTGCCTGACCTCACAAATGCGCTTCTGGAAGAATGGTCAAACATTTCCATAGACACACTCCTAAACCTTATGGACATCCTTCCCACTAGAGATGAAGCTGTTATAGCTGCAAAGGGTGGGTCAACTCAATTTTGAAGCCTATGGACGCCATTAACCTCCCTGGCGGTCTGATTATGTCCAGATTTCTGTGCTAAAAGCGGTACATTCTTTTGAATGGAACTCCATTTTTTTTACATTTTAATAAACTCACCTTTCCCTGCGATCTCCCGCCGTCCTTCCCCGCTGTCCTCCTGCTCTGTGCTCGGCTGATTTCCGGCACCTGTCTTCCAATTTCCTTCCCTGCAAGCTTTGTGACGCAGGGGGTGGAACCGGTGGCAATTTAAAAAATGTAAATACACTAAATGACATGATACAAAAGTGTGATTCTAACGGATTACACTGTATAATGCCATTTCACCACAGGA
The DNA here is from genome assembly GCF_965119305.1 of Pelophylax lessonae. NCBI lineage: Eukaryota > Metazoa > Chordata > Amphibia > Anura > Ranidae > Pelophylax > Pelophylax lessonae. Next base: position 552,004,634 of record NC_138770.1, on the reverse strand, counting down.
ATTCACCTGGTGACGTTTCCAGTGCCCTGCCTGTGCTTTTCCAGTTCTTTGTGCCTGGAAAATAGAGAACGACCATGGCATCCAAAAAGCGTTCTTTTTGCGCAAAAGCGCTTTTAGATGAACTGGAAAACAGTGACAGCAAAACTGAAATACTTGAAGAACTGAGCGATAGCGAATCGTGGGAAAATTCGTCATCAGGTACGGAAAGTGACAACAGCGACGATTCTGATGTCTCTGGTACATAGCTCCGTTGGAAATTCTGAAAAATCATTTGATATACTTCCCAAATTCCACAAGCTATGTGCCAGAAAAAGACATCAGAATTGTCGCTGTTGTCACTTTCCATACCTGATGATGAATTTTCCAATAAATCGCTATTGCTCAGTTCTTCAAGTAACTCTGTTTCGCAGTTCGCTTTTGCGCAAAAAGAACGCTTTTTGGATGCCATGGTCGTTCCAAATTTTCCAGGCACAAAGCACTGGAAAAGCACAAGCAGGGCACTGGAAAAGTATCCAGGTGCAATCCTGTGCTGAAATGGCATGATGCAGTGTGATCCATTAGGATCACAGCTTTGTATCATGTAATTTGTGTATTTACACTTTTGAATTTGCCGCTGGTTCCACCCCCCCCTGCATCGCAACGCGCGCAGGGAAGAGAACTGGAAGGCAAGTGTCGGCAATTGGCCGTGCACAGAGCGGGGAGAGAGTGTGAGGATGGCGGGGGATCGCAGGGAAGGGGAGTAACATTCTGGGGTAATCCCGAGTGTAGCTGGGGGTTACTGCTTTTGGTACTGAAAGTTAACCCCTAACCACACTCGGGAATACCGCCAGGGAGGTAAAAGTCCATGTGCGTGCAAAGACAGACGTCCCAATACTTTTGACAATATTGTGTATTTCTGATTAAAAGTAGACCTAAAAAATTCTATTTTTAGGTGAATCAGTGAAACACATTTCAACATTATACCTCCTGCTTGCCATGATAATATTTGATCAGGTTTACTGCTATGGCTTATAAAGTATTTCAAATTATACTGCATAACTATTTCAGTGTTTAATGAATAGAGAGCATGAAGGTGGAGCCTACTGTGTTCAGCACTAGGGATGATCGAACGGTTCGGGTCGACCATCGGTTCGACCCGAACATTGACTGTTCGAAATTCGGCCGAATTCCGAACTTTTTGCGGAAAAAGTTCGGAATTCAGCACCCAGAACCGACCAAAATGCAATGGTACAGGAACTGGGCTTTAAAGGCCCGTGATTGGACCAGAAACATTAATAAAAGCCAATTGAGGGGGCAGGAGGATGCTAGGAATGTGATTGGAGTGACTAGGAGGTCCAGAGACCAATCAGTAGTGAATACGCCCCCCAGTATATAACATAGCCCCGCCAAATCTCTAGCACTGTAATACAGGGGCTGTGGAAGAGAGTGGAAGCAGTTCTGTTACTCCTGCTTCAAAAGTGTCATTTAGCAATTATTAGTGTGAGGAAAGGGATAGCTAGTGTAGTTAGGGTACTATTTTCCACTATAGTTAGATTCAATAATCTAGTTTCTGTAGGGAAAGTGTTAAGTGTCAGGGTGACCGTAGTGTAGCGTAGGGTGAACTGACTCTGACTGCTATGGCAGGGTGACCAAACTCTTCCATGTCAGGGTGACCACCATAGAAAAAAGATAGTTTGTCTTAGAATTGCAGTAGAGCAGGCATAGGGCTCCGCTACTTTCACACCTGGCTGTTTTTGTTGCAGGCGTTTATTGGGCTTTTTTGTGGACGTCTTTGGAGGCAGGCATGACATCTGAACTTCTGCGTAGGGGTATATATACACACACACACATATATGTATATATACACATACACACATATAGGTGTGAAAGTAGCGGAACCCTATGCCTGCGCTAATGAAATTATTTGCAGGCATGTGGCTCCGCTCCTATCACGCCTATATGTGTGTATGTGTATATATACATATATGTGTGTGTGTATATATACCCCTATACAGAAGTTCAGATGTTATGCCTGCCTCCAAAGACGCACAAAAAATGCCCAAAAAAACGCCTGCAACAACACACCTGGGCGTTTTTGTTGCAGGCGTTTATTGTGCATTTTTTGGGCGTCTTTGGAGGCAGGCATAACATCTGAACTTCTGTATAGGGGTATATACACACACACACATATATGTATATATACACATACACACATACAGGTGTGATAGGAGCGGAGCCACATCCCTGCAAATAATTTCATTAGCGCAGGCATAGGGTTCTGCTACTTTCACACCTATATGTGTGTATGTGTATATATACATATATGTGTGTGTGTATATATACCCCTATACAGAAGTTTAGATGTCATGCCTGCCTCCAAAGACGTCCACAAAAAAGCCCAATAAACGCCTGCAACAAAAACGGCCAGGTGTGAAAGTAGCGGAGCCCTATCCCTGCTCTACTGCAATTCTAAGACAAACAATCTTTTTTTTTCTGGTTCTGGACATGCTACAGAGCTGAAACTTCACAGGTACACTTTTTAGACCCCCCAGACACTAAATCCAAAAAAATCTCATTTTTTTTTCAATAATTGGCTCTCTATCAAAAACGACAATTTTTAAGAACTTTTTTTGTGTGATTAATAGTCCCTGGGGCATGACCCAGAACCCTATGCACTTTTTATGGGCATTTATTGGGTTTTAGGGCTTCAAAATTGTGTTTTTTGATTACCGAAGTTCGGGTCCCATTGATTTCAATGGGGTTCTGGAATCCGGACCCGAACTTTCGGGAAGTTCGGGTGTTCTGGTCGAACCGAACTTTTCACAAGTTCGATCATCCCTATTCAGCACCAAGAGTGGTGCTGGTTATACAAGGAGGATGATACAAACTTTCAGTGAATTAAGCTTACATATATGGAAACCCTTACTATGCAATAAGGTGAAAAACCTCTGCTGCAGCTGCCCCCCAGAGCCCCCTTTTCCTTACCTGAGCCCAATCTGATCCAGTGATGTGCATGAGCACAGCAGGTCTCTCTCCTCATTGGACAGATTGATAGTAGCGGGAACGATTGGCTCGCACAGTTGTCAATCATATCTGGTGATGCAGGGGGCGGGGCTGAGTCCCACTGTCTGTGTCAATGGACGCAGCAGCGAGACTCGGGAGCGAGCACACACAGGTGCCCCCAGGGAAAGCGGTTTTCCCTGGGGGCACCTGATGAAGATGAGGGGCCTGGAGTACCGGCGGGGGACCACTGAAGAAGAGGATTGGGGCTGTTCTGTGCAAAACTATTGCACAGAGTAGGTAAGTATAGGCATGTTTGTTATTTTTCTAAAAAAAGGAAGCTTTAGAACCACTTTAAGTGTTGTTCATACAAAATGGTCAGTCATACACGTGTTTCTCATGCGTACTGGATTCTCCCTGATGACCGATCAAGGTAAAATGTATTAACCCAAATGGTTCAGTACAAGAGGACTCATTAAAGCATACGTTTCAGTTTCTGCTCACAGAAAACTGGGCCACAGCATTTGCCAAGCATTGATGCTGTAGTCATCATTTCCATTTCCATTGTTTTTCTCCCTATCACAAACTCAGCAAACTTGTCAGCTTAAAATATTCTGTACTGCTCTAAGCATTCAAGAGATTTTCCTGGCTACAAGTTATTATTTTTGTTTTCCCAAGTACCATATTCATGGTAATGTAGTCTTAAAATTTAAAGTGCATGTGGTGGGAAAAAAAACATATGCAGTATATCTCTCAATATATGCATATGTCCACAAATTTTTTCCTTCAACGATTCTGCAAGTACAGAAAAATATCTGCTGATGTGACAGAAAAGCTCCTAAGTCCTGTTGCAGGCTGACAATACATGCATTTCTGTGGGGAAAAGGTGTCAGCCCTGCCCAGTTGCATTTTTCTAAACGACTTCATCCCTCCCACTCTGCTAGCTCTATAACATATACACACATTACTCAGTAGTCAAAGCTAATAACTAGGAGGGCTGATAAAACTTCCGAAAATAACACAGAAAGTATGTATAGGACACAGGACAGCTCTAAGTTTCTGACATGACGTTTTGTTTCACTTACTGAACAGATATAACAAAACACTATTAATGGTGTATTTAACAGACCAAAAGGCAGAAAACAAGAGAAGGTTATTGTAAGGGTTTACATACACTTTTACACAAGCAAGACATAAAAACCAAAAGCTTCAAAGAGTTTTTTTTCCATATAAAAGGAATAGTGTTTACTGCAATAGATCAGTAATCACCGCCTTTACACAGGACTTATCAAATGTTTTTTGCTAATTATTTTCCACTTAGGGAATCCACCAATTTTTTCTATACTTATTCCATCACATATTTTACAATACTAGTTTAACTGATATTTGATATATATATATATATATATATATATATATATATATATATATATATATATATATATATATATATAGCAGCTTGCTATGGGGGTACTCAAAGGGAGGGAGGGGCCAGGGGAGCCAAAGAGGAACCCTAGAAGAGGAGGATCCGGGCTGCTCTGTGCAAAAACCAACTGCACAGAGTAGGTGGGTATAACATACTTGTTATTTTTATTTAAAATAAAATAAGACTTTACAATCACTTTAATGCCCTGCACACAACTACAGTTAGTGTGCTGGTGGTTCACAAAACATGGACCCAGGATTGGAGATTTCATTGCTCCCAGATCACTTTGAAATCTCCAGGCTCCAGGTCCCAAAATGGACTTTACAAAACAATGAGGGAACTAAAAAGCCAGTTTCCTCTGCATTACACAAACCCCCTGGAGCCCTTCAAACTGTCCGGTTGAGAATCCTGGGAGGGCACCATGGAAGGGCACAGAACTGCCACTATATCCACAGGTGAGGTGAACAGTACTCAGAAATCTTCCTGGTGCATGCAATCAGACCCTCCCAAAGGCCACATATAGAAAAATAAGCCAGGGATTGCTGCACTTCCAATTTATTGAAAAAAAAAAAAAAAAAAGAAAGAAAAAATATATACAAATAGCAAAGTGTTCCATTACAACAGTTTTGGGCTAAAATAGTTCACACCCTTCCTCAGGTAGGAACATGTGCAATGTATATTCTAACAATAGTAGATGATTACTGAACCCTATTTCATTTTTCTTTCCTGGGTACACTCAAACTGAAGTATCAAAGCAAGAAACTCATGCAGAGGCATTGCCCCACCAAAATATCAGTTAGAAAAAGAAGATTACTTGGATTCACTGAATTTTCCTTCAATGATATTTACACAAGTTAGGAAAATCTGAGGATTGTATGGAAAAAAATAGAAATTATTTGGCATAAAACAGCTCTCATATATGAAAGATTTAAACCCCAAACGGGGTTAATATAGCGCTTGCTTCTAATTATTCAGGGGCGAGCAATTCCTTGTCCGCACCCTGAATATTAAAATAGACTATCAAGTGGTAAAATATATATAAACCATTCAAAATTTTGAATGGTTTATATATATTTTACCACTTGATTGTCAATTTTAATATTCAATGTGCGAACAAGGAATTGCTCGCCCCTGAATAATTAGAAGCAAGCGCTATATTAACCCCGTTTGGGGTTTAAATCTTTCACATACCCTTTATACTATAGCAGCTGCTATCGCTACCCCACCATCACTTTATTTATTTATATACACATACACATCCCCAGTTAGGTCACCCATAGACGCGAGGGATATATACTTATTGGAGTATATATACATCTACTAGCTCTCATATATGTATTTAGCGGTTTGCCTGGAGTTCAGCTTTAAGAAAGTACTATTTTCTTACTTTTTCTCTACAAGGATTTCTACACTGTTTCTTAAAGTCATGTTTATCTTTAAGCAACTATTTTTTCTTTAATCTGTTACTGGTATTCATCCTCACAAATTTAACCTTGCTGTTTTAGATGATGGTTTTCCATTAATGTTCCTGGAAGGAAGCTAAAAAAATGATCAGATAAGTAAACACTCTTAATTACAGATGAAACATATGCTCTGTGATGCATGCCCCGCAGCACTGAAAGATACCGAACATCAATATGCTGGCAAACAACTAGAGGACTGTGTAACCTATCGTTAGTAAGGACACACACGTAAACTAATTAAACAAACACGTAAACTAATTAAACAAAAAATCCAATCTAATTAATATAATAGTACTTTCTTTCAAATGGGAAGTACTACTTTTACTAAATATAACTAATTTAAATGTTTGCTTAATTTTCTTGTATTTGGAGAAAAGCTTTCAAAGAAACCAGCTACCTTGTCTATGTTATCCCTCTGTTATATCATGCTAACAGAGAAGCCTCCAAATAATCACAGCAAGGAAAAGTAATATTTTTTGTACTCGCTTTAAAACCTTGATGGTAATTAAACAAAGTAGGGTTGTGCAAAAGTAGGTCAAACAGAGAAGTGGGTATACCAATGTAGCAGGTTTTCCAGGCCTGTGGCCTGATGTGGGTCTGCCATTGTTACCGGTTACCTCTCCAGCCCATGTGAGCTGCGACCCTGGGTGTGAGAACTGAGACATGGATGACTCCGGCATCCTGGTTTTGTGGTTTTTATTGTAGAAAAGGGGATGGGAGAAGGGAATGAGTGGGATACTCCTTTAGGCTTAACTAATTACACTTGGGACTTAATCCTAGAAAAATGCCCGTTGGCGCTTCCTTGATGCCAGCCGACGCCAACCAACTCTCCTTAACACTGAGAACCCACTGTAGCTAAATAGAAGTGCTGAATCCTCGACAATAAGTCCAGAAGACCCAAGACTGTGAATTGTAGAATTACTGACACTGCTGTAATGCAAAGTCACTGAATACTCCCCTCCCGCCTTGCACTGACTTGAGGTAACACACTGTAGATTTCTGTAAAGCTACAACTCTCAACTGTCCAATTCAGGGCCCATATGCAGGTGCCCCCTTTAACCTTGAACTTTTCGGGGTTCACTGACTATGTACCCCCCTCTGTAACTTCAGGGTCCTCAACCTAGGTACCCCCTTTCAGCTAGCTGGATCACAGAACCTCTTCTGGAGTGGTCCCCTCTGACTCTGGCAGACCGCCAGGGGCAATCCCCAGTACTCACGACCTGTGTAGGCTTTCCTGGGACTGGACCCCTCTCACACTCCGCAGGCTCTCGGCACACCGGATCCCCTCAGCTCAGCTCAACACTCTCTGGACTCTCAGGCGACACCCCGAGACATCCACCTCCTCAGACAGGAGAAGAGACAGCCGCACTCTCCCTCCTGGGACTCTGCTCCCGCCAAAGACACCCTGTCACGCACTTCCCCCAAACGTAACCCACTCCCAGAATCCTTTGCAGAATAATCTGCCTTCTGGGGTAGTTGCAAGCTGGGATGTGTCCCCTAATTTGGCTTCCCTCATTGCCCTATGAGAATCCTCTCACAGGAGCCAGTGGGGATACTTCTCCCCTAAGCACGCACATCTGGAATCCCGGACACCCTAACTAAATAAATCACAGCCCTGCTTTTAGGCAGACAAGGCACACTATACATTTACTAGCACCTACCTGTAGGGTGCTACACCAAAAACAACACAAACCAAACCAGAGCAAAAAACAGCAACATGCACAAATTTCTAGCCCCAACTAGCATCTGCAGAGGTAAATACATTGACTTTTGATTTGATTCACTAAAGGCAAACACACTGTGCACTTTTCAAAGTTCAGTGGCACTCTGCAAGAGCAGTTGCTCCAGAGCTTAAGCGGACCTTCAGCCTCCTGAGGACGATCCTGCCTCTCCACCCCTCCTCCCTTCCTTTGCAAGAATAGGGTATTGATTTTTTTTTCTCTTTTGCTTACTCCTTTTTTTATTCATTTAAAGTCTGCCTTGCCTCCCTATGCACATCACTTGCCTTGGGCGAATGACAAGCACACTGCCCGCTGTGACTCCTTGGATATGTACGTCACATATCGCAGTAGGCACGTCATCGAGAGGCCCACCTGTTGAATCTGGAAGAGCTTGCAGGCCTCTCGATGATGTCAGAGAGAACATGGAACGGAGCTGTGGCTAGGCATGAGAGAATCTCAGTGAGACAACAATGGATCCACTGGATGGGTGAGTATCTGAAATGTGCAGATACCACCTTCAAGTAAGTGGGGCCAAAAAAGAAAAATGGGGAGGTCGGCTGGAGTTCCTCTTTAGGAAATGAGCAAAAGCTCTGCTGACTTCCCTCATCCAATCATGTGCAGGCAAAAATGCATTTTTTTTTCATTTACCTTGCATGTGATTAGGTACTTTTTGCAAAGTGACGCTTTATCTCATTTACTAAGCTCTGGAGCAACTACATTTTGTGAAGTGCACAGTCCATTTTCCTTTAGTAAATCAACCCCCTAGTATCTGGTTGATTGATACATTGATACTTAGAAAACATGTGAACAGAAGACCAGGCCACAGCTATAAAGATCTAAGTCACAAAGGCCTTATGTTGAAAAGCCGAAGAGCTACTCACTACTCTTTTAGGACTTTCTGGAATAACAAACAGGGATTCTGCTTGCCTAAAAGAAGCGGTGATGAGAACTAAATCGTGAGGCTTGCTGCAACCACCAAGATTGTGTGTAACACTGACAGGCATACTCCTGCCTGTCAGGTGTATGCATTTGGGAGGATGTGCCGCTGGCCGATTGACTCTGCACACCCCTGGTATGGCTCCCCCCTGCATGTGCACCCCTGCCATGTATTCTGGGCTCCGCTTGCCCAGCCACGGGCCCGGGACCGACATGGCGGATGCCGGTGTGTGGAGGGGAAGGAGAAGAGCAGACACACGTCCACTCTCCTCCCCTTCTTGCTGTGACCCAGAAAGGGATGTGTATGACGTCTCTCAGTTTCCCCTGCTAACATAGCGGGGAAAGAATGTATTGTAATGCGATCTGCATTGCAATACATTCAGTGGAGCCCAGAGGACCCTGCATGTCTCATTAAAGAGAACCTGTCACCTAAAAACCATCACATAGGGGACTTTTTCCCCTATGTGATGTGTAAAAGAAAGTTAAGCAAAAAAAAAGTATTTTTTTTTTGCAAATAAATTAAAATACACCCAAGCACATAAAATCTCCCCCCAAAATTTCTTGGAGACCCCCCACCTCCACATATATGTACATACAAACATAAACACACATGTTGGGGACTCCTACGCGTGAAAACATTGATTGGAATACATGTTACATTTTGTAGCGCATGCCCGAGTGAGAGCAATAATTCTAGCACAAGACCTCCTCCATAACAATAAACTGATGACCTATAGGGGCTTTTGAAGCACCGCCTATAGAAAATAAAGGGTACTGAAGTTTGTTGCCATTTCATGAGCGCACATAAATTTTAAAGTTTGACATGTTGGGTATCTAGTTACTTGGTTCAACCTCATCTTTTATATTTTACCAAAAATGTATGTAGTTTTATTGCGTTTGTTTGCCCTAAAATTCTTTGTGTCATTTATACTGAAATTTTGGGTTTCTTAGACCTTTTTCGGTAATATAAAGTTACAAACAATTGGAACTACACTATTTTATTCTCTAAGGTGTCTGCTTTCAGAAAATATATAATCTTTGGGGGTTTTATGTAATATTCAGGTGAAAAATTATCTTTTAAACATGAGTGCAAACAATACAAAAATGTCTCTGGCAGAGAAGAGTTTAAGGCTACACGCCGAAACACGTAAATCCTGTATTTTTTTGTACCAAACCTGGATTAATAAATGTATCCATTGCTGAAAATTGAGCTGACAGCTTTCTTTAATTGACATGTTTGCTTGGGTGCTAGGAGGACACTACAAGCCAGTACACCGACTGCTCACCACCTCAGGGAATTACTACAGGTGTTTTCTACTATATTTATCCTTTCTAGCTGCAGTGATAGATAGCCACAAGAAAGGCTCTCTTTTGGAATAACAACATTCAGGGAATGTCCTGAATAGGTTCAAGTTCGGATCTTTTTTAAGCTCTTTATGAACCCTTTCACACAGGCAGACCGTTCAGATCCGCCTGTCTGTTTTTTTGGCGGATCTGAACGGTCCCCCCATGCATTCCTATGGGGCATCGGATGTCAGCGGAAACATGTCTGCTGACATCCGATCCGTCAAATCTGGACGGATGGAAACCCTATTTTCCATCCGTCCAGCGGATCGGATAAGAACGGACCGACGGTTCGTTCCCATCCGATTTCCCCCATAGAGATGCATGGGGAACTGACAGCTGTGTCTCCGCACACAGCGCGGAGACACAGCTGTCATCCTCCTGCTCAGCGGGGGATCGGCGGATAGATCCCCTGCTGAGAAAAACGGACTCTGTCCGACGGACTGAGTGTGTGAAAGGGGCCTAAATCTCTTGTTTGTACTGGGGACTGAAGCAGGGAACCAATTATTGTCAGGTTTCTGTGAAGATTGCGGGAGGCCGGCAGCGATCGCACCCACTCCTCCTGTGGTCTGGCTCCTGCTGTGTCTAATCACAGTGGAAGCGTGCCTCCAGCAACGCGTGCACGGTGCCGAGACCACCTGCACATAATAACGTAGATCTACGTGATTATGCGCAGCCAAGCCACCCTGCCACAGTAAATCTGCGTGGGGCAGTGGGCAAGTGGTTAACTAGTAATTTACACTAATGAGCAGGGCCCTTCTATTGCTTCTGTATTGAACTGTGTTGTAATTGTACTGTACCCCTTGTATTGTAAAGCGCTGCACAAACTGTTGGCGCTATATGAATCCTGTATTATTATAATAATATTTCGATCCTTCTTTCCCTTCAACTATTTTTTTATTTTTATTTTTTTGCACAAACACTGATCATCGTATATGGATTGCATTACTATTAAAATCCTTAATGCAAGACAATATCCCCAAAAACAGCCTTGTTTCTTTTAAAAAAAGGTCTATTTATTTATTTATTTCAGGTTCTTATATAGTGCTGTCAATTTACGCAGCGCTTTACATATACATTGCACATTCACATGAGTCCTTGCCCTCAAGGAGCTTACAATCTAAGGTCCCTAACTCACATTCATACATAGGGCCAATTTTATACAGGATCCAATTAACCTACCAGCATGTCTTTGGAGTGTGGGAGGAAACCAGAGTACCTGGAGGAAACCCATGCAGGCACAGGGAGAACATGCAAACTCCAGGCAGGTATTGTCATGGTTGGGATTCGAACCAGCGACCCTCTTGCTGCTAGGTGAAAGTGCCAACCACTACACCACTGTGCCGCCCATCTATGTATTTCTTTGTTTTCTTAAGTAATGACAAAGATATTCCTGAGTATAGGCGGTCCCCGGGTAACAAACATTCGACTTACAAAAGATTCCTACTTACAAACGGAGGGAGACAACAGGAAGTGAGGAGAAATCTACTCCTAGGAAGGGAAATTCACTCCTGTAAGAGTTCTCTTGGGAAAAAGGTGTCTCCACTGAAGCTTTATCACCAATCCTTGTTTCCATAACAACCCAAAATTTTCAAAATTCAATTGTCATATGGACAGAAAGGGAGGTGAAATCTTCTGAACAGGGGTAGAAACAGCAACACAAATGGTACAGGGGTGTTAACCCTTCCCTATGCTATCCATAAAACTTAGAAATGATTCTTTTGGCTGGAGCTACACTTAAAAAATGTACCTGTCCCGACTTACAAAAAAATTTGACTTAAGAACAAACCTACAGTCCCTATCTTGTTTGTAACCCAGGGACCGCCTGTACTAGGCATACAGGAGGTCCCCGGGTTACAAACACGATAGGGACTGTAGGTTTGTTCTTAGGTCGAATTTGTAAGTCAAAACAGTGCATTCTTAAGTAACTACAGCTTGTGCAGTGATGTGGAATGTTCCAGGCGCTTCGGGGCGTGCAGTTGTGTCATCTGGGGCACTTGTGCCCATGCAGTACTGCAGTGTGGGATGTGTCCGGAGCTGCAAGATGGCTGCTCGGCGGTATCCGGGACCAGCGTGGATCACAAACGGCTGGCATTGACGTCCGTTCGTAAGTAGGAGCCGTTCGTAACTCGGATGTTCATAACTCAGGGATTGCCTGTATAGCAGAAATGCAAAAAAAATAAAAAAATAGGCAAATGTAAAGCATGCATTGTTTTTTTTACCTCCGTTTGGAGAGAAGTAAGAGATTTCCCTAATATACTCACTATAGGCAAACTTTTTTTTTTTTTATCTTTTATCAAGTTTGCTTTATTTTTAAAGACTCTAATAAAGGAATGTTATTTTTACAAGGCATAATGGCAGCATTTTAAATACAGTATGATATCTACTTTATAGTTGCTGAGAAAGTCATTTTATTGCCTACTAAACAGCCAACCCCAGTTCTGTCATAGATGATAGATTACAGTGCTGGCCCCTTGCTTGAAGAATTGCAAAAGGCGAAATACACTGCTTATCTGTTTTGTCAATGATCCAGCAATTTATGTACATTTGAGCTTTGAAGAAACGCTAATACAACGTTTTAGGGAATAGGTGTTAATTAATTTGTTGGTGTACGAATCACAAATACAGAATGCATAAGTCGTTTTATATAATGTAGATCAAACTGCTTATATTGCACAGAACGGGGGACTGACTGTATCCAGGAATTCTATTCACTGTTCACAAAAACATTTGTTTAAGGCATGGCATAAATATATGTCAAATAATTGCTTGAGTTATCATTTCTTGAATCACAGTATAAACAATAAAAACAACTGCCTTTTTCAAAGTAGCTTTACAAGTTCACATACCAGACTGATTCAAGCATCACATGCAAAGGTCAGGAGAGGACTGGGCTATTTATCCACCTGCACAGAAATTATTTGAGGGTGCAGTGGCATCCAGTCAGTTTACTTTATGTTAAGGGTATATTTAAGTATTTGTCAGAATGTTCTGGCAGTTAGGCTATTTAGATGAGGCTTTCAGCAGATGATCTGTTCATGAATGGACTACCGAAAAAAAGAAAAAAAAAATTGTGCCACGGTGTTTATGTTGATGTATAATAAAATGCAGAGCACAGGTAGAACTGTCACACTGTATTATAATCCTTCATTGATACAGTGTCACTTTATTATGTTGAGCCACATAATATTCAAAGTTTTAAACACAAAACCCTTAAGAAGTAGTAATATAATCATTAGACACAAAACACTATTCAGAGCCCAAAACACCCTCCAAATGGAGCTAGACAGAGTCAGATACTGTATATGTGGACCTGAAAATAATTAAATTGGATCTAACACAGACAACCTTAAAGTGGTTCCCAATGAAGCGACTAGCCTAAAGTGATACACAGAGATAAAACAAATCCTTCCACACAAGTTGTACCTGTTTATCAGTAGCCATTTCTCCTAAAAAGCCTTCTAAAACACACAACTCAAAGGGTTTTTTCTCAGCAACAGAATGCAGGGGGCAGGATTGGGATATGACATCAAACACAAAGGCGTAAGCAGAATGGAGGGAAGGAACACTCCCCTGTACACGGGCTCATATAAAAACCATGCAGAGCTGAGGCTATGAGTCGCCCGCAGTGTCCTGGGAGGGGGGGGGGATATCCTAGGAGGTTGTTGTGTTGGCTTAGGGTACATAGTGAGTAGATATGAGAACCCCCAGCAAGGGTTCCTGCCATTAGCTGCAGCAGACAGTCCTAATGAAAGCAATAGGAGGCTGCTGGTGGCCACAGCTTATTGCGGTCACCTACATGTAATCGCTTATGCAAAGATAACATGCGATTGACTGGCCCTGGAAGCAGACTGCCTGCCTCCAGGGCTGATGTCTCACGTTGTTTTTATTGGGGCAGCCACCTGCAGCTAATCATGTGAACCTTTGCTAAGGGTCTTGCATCTAATTGCAGTGTGGGTGCATTCGAAGTTGTGTGTTCCGTTGTGGTGTGCGGCTGGTTCCTCTCCTATATCTGTGTCCCAATGGTGGTGAGTCAGGGCCGGCACCCACACTGGATTGCTGATCATTCATTCACCTGTGCAGTGTACACACTCTTTGGCATCTGCAACCACGGGTTGCAGGAAAGAAATTTGCTCGCTTCCCACATCAACACAGACAGTGTTGATGTGGGAATCCCTCCTTCCAGCTATTCTCCTCTCCTGGTGGGGGAGTGGGGTTAGCCGTTCCTGCAAACCCAGAAGAAGACAGTGATTATTGCTAGTGGCTAAACCAGCCACTAGCAATAATAAGAAGTAAAATCCGGCAGGCTGGTTCTACCCAAGTTGATCGATCGATCGTTGCATTTAGGCTGCCCATACACGCTTTGAGATTTGAACCGTCTATGGCCGTCATTAGAGTTCTATCAGTGCCTCATGCAGATAGCAGAGAGAAGAGAGATCAGAAGAGAGATCAGAGAGGAGCCACACTATGTCACTACCTTAACAATTTTAGTAGGTTTGATCATATACTTTGCTGGACAAGAATATTTAATGAAGGTCAGCCATAATATTTGCTATTTTTGTTTTATTCACTAATGTAACTGTTGTAAATGATAAACCCAGAGGAAATATAAGTTACTCACATAGCTTTAAAATGCACAGCCAACCCTCTAGCACAAAAGTGGTAATCACATAGCTTTAAAATGCACAGCCAACCCTCTAGCACAAAAGTGGTAATGGCGTTTTCTCCTTTTACTGTATAATAATATGCAATAAAAGCCTGGACCACATGACTGATGATTTATCCCATTTTAGTATTTCAAAGAAAAATATATTGCAATTTGATTTGTTTTAGCATTTCTCCTAGTTTCTCATTTGCAGGTGCTTTGAGATCTTTACTTTGCTCTTTTTCTGTTCTTTGGTGGCTTACTTTCTACATTTTTCACTTGTAGATGTAAAAGCACAAAGAAATCATTACATTACAACAGCAGCACACTGCACACATGCCTCCACGGTGGTTGGAGAAATATTAGTCTATTATAATTTGCTTACACTTAGATTGTTCCACACTAGTACTGCTAATAATGCCCTAGTTCACTGGAGTATCTCTTTATCTTGAACTTGTCATTGGCCTTGAAGTAAAACAGCAGCATTTTGATTTATTGCCATTATTATCAAAAGGGAGATTAGAAAATAGTTATGCTAATCAAGTTTTACTTATGAAATACAGCTGTGGCATTTCAGTAATTAGCAGAGATCTGTCACCATGCTGTTCAGGCCATAGTTTTCAGGTTCAGACCTCACAAGGGCCAAATAGTTTGAATATATTACAGCAAATAGTGAAAAAAATGGCCTAACTTCTTCAATACAGGGCACTATCACCTCTTTCCTGCCCAGGCCAATTTTCAGCTTTCAGCACTGTTGCACTTTGAATGACAATTGCGCAGTCATACAACACTGTACCCAAATTAATTTTTTTATCATTTTCGTCACTAATATAGAGCTTTCATTTGGTGGTATTTAATCACCACTGGGTTTTTTTCTGCTAAAAACAAAAAAAGAGCGAACATTTTGAAAAACAAACAAAAAAGTTTTTCTTAGTTTCTGTCAGCACATTTTTTAAATAAGTAATTTTCTCCCACACTGATGTGCCCTGATGAGGCTGCACTGATGGGCACTGATGAGGTGGCACTTAAGGGCACTGATGAGGTGGCACTAATATGCAGCACTGATGGGCACTGATATGCAGCACTAATGAGCACTAGTAGGCAGCACTTATGGGCAATGATAGGTGGCACTGATGGGCAGGCACTGATGGGCACTGAAAGGCAGTGCTGATTGGCATAACTTATAGGCACTGATAGGTAAAACTTATGGGCACTGATGGGTGGCGCTGATGGGCACAGACTGGTGTCACTGATGGGCACAGAGTGGCATCACTGATGGGCACTGTTGGGGCTGCATTGTAATCAGGGCACTGATGATCAGTGCCCTGATTACTTTTACAAGTCTTTACTGTGGGGAGTTGTTGCTTATCAGCTCTCCTCACCTCATTTCCTATCACTTGGGTATAGAGCCACGGACGAGATCGGGGTTGCGCCGTGCCCCAGGAACACAGTGCACCACTAACTAAACTGGGTGCTGTCAAATGACGTCACCCCAGAATGGGAGCCACACCGCTCCGCCGTCATTTGATGGTGGGCGGTAAGTAGTTAAAGTAAAACTTGCATGAAAAGTTTTAGCTAGCCCCACCCACCAAATGAAAAAAACTACCTAAAGAGAGAAAAAACAAAACAAGAAAAAAGTAAAAAAATACTCCCGTTACACAGCTGCTTCTGCCACACCCACTTATACAAAAATTACTATGATACTTAGCATCATCTAATGGCCAAATGTGGTATTTTAAATCAATAAAAAAACATTTGAATATCACCAAAAAAAGCCTAATAACATTATGTTTGCCTCATTCACATAGAACGAATGTACATGCACTTTCATTGGTTGAATTGATATGCAATGCTATGGCAGGAAAAAAACATGCAAAAACTCTCCCAAAGGAGCATTTGGTACATGCATTTAGGTGCGCGTTTATGTATGTTTGTATTCATAAGTGTTTATTCCAAAACACTAGAAAAAATGTACACTTAAAAATGCTTGACATGCCAAAATTCCGCTTTTAGGTATGTTTATGCGTGCTTAGGCTGGTCAAACATTTTTTTCTGCCCGAAAGCTCCTCTCAAAAACGTTTTTAGTTCCACAATTATATAATTAAAGATCCAGATAACAATATTCCCATCTACTCATGTCAAGGTCCATATACATATAAAAAATCTATACACTCATATACAGGATTAATACCCTCAGTATAATATCCACCTATAGATATATGTTATACTCTGCCTAATATCCTCTCTATATATTCTTCTCCTTTTATATACATAATTTTTCCTCATGCATAAAAATAACTATTTTCCTTATATATATATATATATATATATATATATATATGTATATATCTTTCCTCCACCATACTGATTACACCCGTGCACACTTCCAATATACAGGCGATGTAGTAGACGTTTTTACGCGCATATATATCTCTTTGTTACCTAATGCACACAAGGTTTTGAATATATTTTACTATAGGGTTTTAGTTTAAAATGTATATTTATATTTATTTTCAATTTTATTTATATATATATATTTTTTATCCCTTCCAACCTAAATCTATTCAATTTCCTTATTTAGATAAACATATCAATTTATTAAATATATTCACAATAAGATGTTTTTAATTTTAATTTTCTTCATATTAGACCCCTCCTGTGAATAATTTATATAATAGCATGCATTTAGTACTTTTTTATTTCATGTCTTATATATTTGTATGTAATATTTATTGTATTTTATATGTTACAATTATACTTGCTATGTATATATTATACATTGTATGGGGTTAACTTATGTACGCTGCAATATATACATATAATTGGCAATATACCCACATCCACTATATATATCTATTAAGGTATCCGTTTTTTTAGTTTTATGCCAACATCAATTACTGCTGACTCCGCATTCGGAAGCACAGGAATCCACGGTCTCTTGCAGCGTGTGACTCCGTTGCCGGGCAACCGCAGCGTACATATAGTGGTGACCAGGAAGTGAAGTGACGCTACTGAGGACGTCTATGACAAAACGCGTACAGCGTAGTTGCGTCACTTCTAGATTCGGGACCTTCGTGGAACACACTGCGTTCGGGAGCTACAAACTTTTCGGCGTTTGTTTGCATGGTCCCCCCTATCTGGATGTTTTTATGCGCACTATCTACAATTGAATTGTGAGTACCCTACATTATGATATCTTCAATAAATTTCCATTACGGTATTACACTTTGTGTCCCCCACTTGTTCATTTACATACACATCACTGCTGCAGTACCAACCAGGAAGCATATTGAATGCTGAAGAATAGTACATACTCCCCTACCCCCCTTGGTACCGAGATGTACAGACGTAGGAGCAGTACCTAGGACCCCCAGGACCTGCCATCGCTACGCTGTGGTATACAGCTTATATATATACCCCTGCCTAATACCCCTGTGTGGTTAGGCACTCTGGTGAGTGCAATCTATTTTATAACCACCCGGGGCACCCTCCTTTAATAAGAAGATTCTTGGGATTGCCACATGAAGATTGAGCACCACCAACTATGGACATAGGATTTATGCACTGAGCATTGGATCACTCTCACTGTGCATCATTTTCACTGTGCATAAGAGCATTTGCACTTTTACCCCTTATTTATGGACCTAATTTTTATTTATATAGTCCACCTTGCATTTTACTTTATTTCCACTATTTATGTCCACCATATCACTGCACTTATCACTTTATAGTATTTACCACTGCATATATCTTATATAATATATTTTCCATTTTTTATATTATTTATATTTGTGTCTCAAATTTTTGATTATTATTATTCTACCCTGTGGTTTATATATATTTATATATATTTTTGTATATAATATTTTCACCTCCTTTAGCCACTATAATCAGCATTATATATGTTTGCACTTTATGCCACTGGATCACTTTACTGAGAAATATATTTCTTAAGGTATGTCACCAAGCACTTTACGATCATATCACTGCTATATTTATATCATATTTATGCTAGCGTTTCATTGGATGCATACATTTTCAATTGTAGTTTTTTACATATCTTTTCTATTGCATTATTGATTGGCTTAGTGCATAGTGTTTGTGGGCATATAGCAGATCATTTATATACCATTCTCTAGATATACTAGAGTCCATTTGCTTTACCATCCAATACCTATCGGGCAGCGTCATATTCCCTATCCCCATTTACTTTTCAAAAACGTACTTGTGATCTGTGTTTTTTTTTTTCAGCCTGTAAATGCTCCTCTACAAATAGAGTGCATCCGTAGAAAGATTGGCACATCTGCAAATGCCCAGCAAAACCGAAGATTAGCACTTAGAAATTCGCCAATGCTAATGCGCACACGGGCAAGAACAGCCGCGAAGATCCATGTGTCTGTGTGCACACAATGCGTGACAGATGCTGGCTCCTAGTGGCATATTTAAAGCCAGCCACTAGTTGCTGGATGATCTTCAGCTCCCCCCGTGTGTTCCTATTCTTGATATTATTGGATTTCCTGTTACTGACCCGGCTTGCTTTTGACCCGTCGTGTCTCCATTCCTTGGCTTGTTCCTGTGACTCTGCTTCTGCCTGCTGCTCCGTGCTTGAACCCTTGCTCTTTTGACTCTGCTACTGCCTGATTACCAATGTATGACCCTGACTGACTCCTGACCCTTCTTGCTGCTTACTCCTGGCTGACCTTCCGGCCCTGCTCCTGACTTTGCTCCTGGCTCTCCCTGCTGCCAGGTCTCTCCCGGGAACTCCTGCTTGTCAGCCACCATCCAGCGGACATCTCTGCATCACCTCAGCCTGTCACAGCTGGCAACCCCTGCTTCTCTGAGCATAGCACTCCCTGTTACCACCTTCAGGGGTGCTCTGCACTTAGCCACAAGGGAAGCCCTCTCAGAACTTTAACCTCCGAGCAGGTGCGTGACAGCAGCGCTTCACTTTTTCCACATTTAGTTATGTTACAGCCTTATTCCAAAATGTATTAAATACATTTTCTTTCCTCAAAATTCTACAAGCAATACCCCATAATGACGACGCAAAAGAAGTTTGTTTGAAATCTGTGCAAATTTATTTAAAAACAAAAATAAAATCCCATGTACATAGGTATTCACAGCCTTTGCCATGACACTCAAAATGGAGCTCAGGTGCATCCTGTTTCCACTGATCATCCTTGAGATGCTTCTACAACTTGATTGGAGTCCACCTGTGGTAAATTCAGTTGATTAAACATGATTTGGAAAGGCATACACATGTCTACAGTATATAAGGTCCCACAGTTAACAGTGCATGTCAGAGCACAAACCAAGCCATAAGGTCCAAGGAATTGTCTGTAGACCTCAGAGACATAATTGTATCAAGGCACAGATCTGAGGAAGGGTACAGAAACATTTCTGCAGCATTGAAGGTCCCAATGAGCACAGTGGCCTCCATCATCTGTAAATGAAAGATGTTTGGACCCACCAGGACTCTTCCTAGAGCAGGCAGCCCTGCTAAACTGAGTGGGGCAGAAGGGCCTTAGTCAGGGAGGAGACCAAGAACCAGATGGTCACTCTGACAGAGCTCCAGCATTTCTCTGTGGAGAGAGGATAACCTTCCAGAAGAATAACCATCTCTGCAGTACTCCACCAATCAGGCCTGTATGGTAGAGTGGCCAGATGGAAGCCACTCCTCAGTAAAAGACACATGACAGCCTGCCTGGAGTTTGCCAAAAGGCACCTAAAGGACTCAGACCCTGACTGACAAAATTCTCTGGTCTGATGAAACAAAGATTGAATTCTTTGTCCTGAATGGGAAGCATTGTGTCTGGAGGAAACCAGGCACCACTTATCACCTGGCCAATGTCCTCCCTACAGTGAAGCATGGTGGTGGCAGCATCATGCTGCCAGGATGTTTTTAAGCGACAGGAACTGGGAGACTAGTCAGGATCGAGGGAAAGATTAATGCAGCAATGTACCTGCTCGAGAGCGCTCTGGACCTCAGACTGGGGCGAAGGTTATCTTCCAACAGGACAACGACCCTAAGCACATAGCCAAGATAACAAAGTTGTGGCTATATGACAATGCTGTGAATGTCCTTAAGTGGCCCAGCCAGATCCCAGACTTGAACCCGACTGCACATCCCTGGAGAGATTGGAAAATGGCTGTGCACCGGCGTTCCCCATCCTACCTGATGGAGCTTGAGAAGAATCGGAGAAACTGCAAAAAAATAGGTGTGCCAAGCTTGTAACATCATACTCAAAAAGACTTGAGGCTGTAATTGGTCCCAAAGGTGCTTCAACAAAGTATTGAGTAAAGGCTGTGAATACTTTTGTACATGTGATTCTTTTTGATTTTGATTTTTAATAAATTTGCAAAGATTTCAAACAAACTTCTTTCACGTTATCATTATGGGGTATTGTTTGTAGAATTTTGAGAAAAATAAGGAATTTAATTTATTTTGGAATAAGGCTGTAACATAAAAAAATGTGGAAAAAGTGAAGCGCTGTGAATACTTTCCGGATGCACTATATGCCTGAAAATGCCCAAAAGTGCATGGACACATAGACTAACATAGAGTTGCTTCTACAAACTAAAAGAAAAATACACCAACACCTGTTGAAGCAGGATTTATTATTTGAGGCAACTAGGGATGAGCTTTGGGCCCACGTTTTTTTAGATTTAAATAGTGTACTAACCCTTTAAGAAAAATGGTGTGGGGTCTTCCTAAAAAATCATAAAAACTAGGCATGGAACTGTGCCAGTGGAGAAGGTAGAGTTGGATGGACGTTACATTAGGTGACTAACAATGTAAAGCCCAACTATAGCGAACACTTTTTATATTTCAATAATTTTTTTATTGAAGTAACAAGATATTGTATAAAGCACATCATTAGAACAGTAGTGCAAACAAGTGCTCAGGTCTCTGCAAATAAATGCATTTCCTTCAAAAGACCAACAGTAATAATACATCTTGTCATTAGGTAGAAATTTCTCCACATTAAATTCTCTTGGGTGAGAGTACCAACAGAAATAACAATATAAAATAAAGGGATAATAATCATTAACAAAAAAGCTGAAGAATGCACATCTGATCCACTAGGGACCAGCTGTGTAGCATCCCAATTAGTAGTATATACAAGGCAATGCAGGAAATGGCCATTTCACAGTGGAAAGGAACAGGGGATGAGGAAGTGGGAAGGGGGGTAGGGGCTTGTAGGAAAAGGAAATCACTGTGTGCATGCCTAAGAGTATCATCAATGTAATACCATATGTGTTATCAAAAGCATTTAAAAAAAGTTTATCGGCAAAATCAAACAGAAAATAGTATTAAAGGAAAGGAAAAGCAAGAGAATAAACCAACATAAAGATAAAAAAAGAAAGAAATAAGGAGAGAGAGAGGACCAGCCAGAGACTCATTAAGGTACTGATAAATATCATATCCATGGATTCTATATTGCATCAAATTTCTTAGTAGAATTTCTTTGTAGAATTGCCAAGGACATACAGTATCTCACAAAAGTGAATACACCCCTCACATTTTTGTAAATATTTTATTATATCTTTTTATGTGACAAACGGAAGAAATTACACTTTGCTACAATGTAAAGTAGTGAGTGTGCAGCTTGTATAACAGTGTAAACTCAACACACAGCCATTATTATCTAAACCACTGACACAAAAGTGAGTACACCCCTAAGGGAAAATGTCCAAATTGGGCCCAAAGTGTCAAAATTGTCTTAACCCTCTTGGGCATGGAGTTCACCAGAGCTTCATAGTTTGCCACTGGAGTCCTCTTCCACTCCTCCATGACGACATCATGTAGCTGGTGAATGTTAGAGACCCTGCGCTCCTCAACCTTCCGTTTGAGGATGCCCCACAGATGCTCAATATGGTTTAGGTCTGGAGACATGCTTGGCCAGTTCATCACCTTTACCCTCAGCTTCTTTAGCAAGGCCGTGGTCATCTTGCATGTGTGTTTGAGGTAGTTATCATGTTGGAATACTGCCCTGAAGCCCAGTCTCTGAAGGGAGGGGATCATGCTCTGCTTCAGTATGTCACAGTACGTGTTGGCATTCATGATTCCCTCAATGAACTGTAGCTCTCCAGTTCCGACAGCACTCATGCAGCCCCAGATCATGACACTCCCACCATCATGCTTGACTGTAGGCAAGACACACTTTTCTTTGTACTCCTCACCTAGTTGCCGCCACACACGCTTGACACCATCTGAACCAAATAAGTGTATCCTGGTCTCATCAGACCACAGCCCCGTCTCTGAAGGGAGGGGATCATGCTCTGCTTCAGTATGTCACAGTACGTGTTGGCATTCATGATTCCCTCAATGAACTGTAGCTCTCCAGTTCTGGCAGCACTCATGCAGCCCCAGACCATGACACTCCCACCAACATGCTTGACTGTAGGCAAGACACACTTTTCTTTGTACTCCTCACCTAGTTGCCGCCACACACGCTTGACACCATCTTAACCAAATAAGTGTATCTTGGTCTCATCAGACCACAGAACATGGTTCCAGTAATCCATATCCTAAGTCTGCTTGTCTTCAGCAAACTGTCTGCGGGCTTTCTTGTGCATCCTCTTTAGAAGAGGCTTCCTTCTGGGAGGACAGCCATCCAGACCAATTTGATGCAGTGTGTGATGTATGGTCTGAGCACTGACAGGCTGATCCCTCACCCCTTCAACCTCTGCCGCAATACTGGCAACACTCATACGTCTATTTCCCAAAGACATGCTCTGGATATGATGCTGAGCACAGGCACTCAACTTGGCCATGGCCTCCAGGCTCTGAGGAAGAGGCACAGCCTCGAAACGCGTCAGCCCTCTGCTTCCAGTAAAGACGTTGATCCTCTGGCATGAGGCAGATTTATGGAATTGATGTGCCTGAATTTCACGATTGTTTGTGAGTAGCTGATTTTAATTTTTCATTTAATAAACTCGCTGAGGATAATGCGCTAGGCTGGTGCGCCCTTTTCTTTGCTTTGTATTTTCAGTGTTTGGTCGACCGCCCTGGTCGTAAGGGGCAGCAAAGCCTAGCCATCATGGATGCCTATTATCAGCACGAGTTCCGGGATTGAGGCAGCCTGAGGACCAGGTTCCGAGCGCAGGAAAGGGGGTGCTGTATAGCACTTATCTTTTTTGGAACTCAACTTCTTTGGTCGACCATGGCGAGGCCTGTTCTGAGTGGAACCTGTCCTGTTAAACTGCTGTATGGTCTTGGCCACCGTGCTGAAGCTCAGTTTCTTGGCAATCTTCTTATAGCCTAGGCCATCTTTATGTAGAGCAACGATACTTTTATTCAGATCCTCAGAGAGTTCTTTGCCATGAGGTGCCATGTTGAACCTCCAGTGACCAGTATGAAAGAGTGAAAGCGACAACACCAAATTTAACACACCTGCTCCCCATTTACACCTGAGACCTTGTAACACTAACAAGTCACATGACACCGGGGAGGGAAAATGGCTATGTGGGGGCGACAGGGATTTACAATGTTGTACTCTGTCCCAAACAGCTAGCGAGTGAGACAGGGTAAGACATAAAATAGGGGGATGAAGATGGCTAGGAAGCCAGATAAAGAAACCAATGGCGAAAAGATGGCAGGAAAGAGCCTCAATAGAAACACAGAGAATTGTAGATCCCTTAGCAGTTGTGTAGGAAAGCTGAGCTATAGAAGCAGCTTGAAAATAAACCCGCAAATTAGATAAGGAATAATCAGCCCAGCGACGAAGATCTTCCCGAAGTCGACGAAAGAGTGGAGAATAAATGACATGTTAAAGAGTTTTGATCCAGGGTGTCAGCTGGATGACTAGATATGGAAGATAGCATTGTGCCCATTGAAAATATTAAGTATTCTGTAAAGTCAGCACTGTTGAAGGGGGCAAAGAAACATTAGGAGCCGTTGTTTTTTGAGTAGTCACAGAAAAAGAAAGTTATCGCAACAGAGCCAACAGGTAACTTGAGGATTAGTGATATACATGAGGACATTATCAGCAAATAAGACACATTTATGCTCCTGTTGTCCACAGCATACACCATGAATATTAGGGTGGAATAGGATTGCCTAGCTAAGGGTTCAATTGCTAACACAAAAAGCAATGGCAAGAGCGGACAACCTTGTCTTGTCCCACGTTAGACGGAAAATGATGATGATCTATCACCCCCGTATAAAAACCTGAGCTGAGGGATTGCTATAAAGTACTTTTAGTAAAGAGATAAAAATAGAACCAAATCCAAAGGCCTCCAAAGTGGTGAATAAGTAGTCCCAGTTTAAGCTATCACTGGCCTTGTGGAGGTCCATTGAAAGAAGTAACAGTTCCCTAGATAAAGGGGAATCCCACCTATTGCGTACCGTGGAAACCAGTGCTATAGACCGACGGATCTAAACAAATGTTTGGCGTTCGTTTATGTTCGTTTATGAAGTTAGACTGATCCTTATGGATATATTGTATCCATAATATATATCAGTAAAATAGAACTATAATTAGGAATGTCAGTTGAATCCTTATTTGGTTTGAGGATAACACCAATGTAGACCCTATTCTTGGAACTCCTCCACCTCCACCAACACCACCATTAAAGAGTTGAAATAGAGAGCCGTCTAAAGAGCCAACTTTCCAAAAAATGTTTTGTAATAATTATTGGGGAGGCCATCGGGCCTGGTGATTTATGCAAGGATAGAGTCTTAATAGTGATCTGAATTTCCTCAGATGTAATGGGTTGCTCAATGAGGTAAGGCAGTAAGAAAGTCACTAATAGAAAAAGAAGTGTGACCATGAGATGGGCTGTATAGATTAGTGTAAAGATCAGGATTCTTGAAGAATTTTTTGGGGGTCTTGGGAAAGATTGCCTCCTGAGAGTCTAATTTTCAGTAGAGCTACATGTGATGTGAGTGCTTAGGGGTAAGTTTATGTTGTAGCAGCGACCCAGGTCAACTGCGCCATGTAAAGAACTTAGATTTGCCCAACGCAAATGTGTTTCCGCTTTTGTAGTAAGACAAATATTAAGTTCCATGTGGGCCTGCTCAAGATTGTTCAACAGGTCAGGGTTTGGGGAGCTTTTATGTTGACTGGCTAGAAATTCATATTTTCTAGATTTGACACTAATCACCTCTTCAAGAGCTTTCTTTAGTCTTTATGAATATTGATAAGAAAGCCCCTAACAGAGGCTTTGCATTCTGCCCGGTTAATAGTAGGGGTAGGGTCTTCTGCTTTATTAACATCAAAGTAAGTGGGTATTAATGTCTAAGCAGGAAGATTCGTTACAGTATAAGAGTATAGATTTTCTTTAAACGCCAATGAGATTTAGCCAATTTGGCTGTCAATTTAGAGAACATAAGCACTACAAGGTCATTGTCAGACCAGGGCATTGAAACTATCTTGGCCGAGATCAATCTGGGTAGGAGGCCCAAGAGGAGAAATGTTTTGCCATAGCATTGGTGAAATAGCAAGTGGGATAATGTTTGTGTATATAGCGAGGAGTAAAGAAAGAGGCAAAATGTGTTTCCTGAAGAGCTACAATATCAGCTCCCAGGGACCTAAACACTTTAATACATTTAGAAGGTGATCCTAACCCCTAGACATTGCGGGAGAGCAGTCATATGGTTCCAGTGGAGTGAGCTAACTTGGACATGGAAAATGATAAAAGCAACTGCAGACAGACAAACTTACACAACAATTCCAAAGCACAGGTATCTCATGAATCCAGGAAAATCTCCGGCTGACCCTCAAAAGGGAAAAGGGAAGAAGGTTAAAATTGAAGTTAAAGATAGAAGTAAAAATTAAAAGAACGAAGAGTAAAAGATACATGTGCTTAGGACCGCCCAGCATCAAAAAATGTGACATTGAAAACTGAGTTAAAGCAAACATGAATCGTAGTATAAAATAACCACATAATCCAGAACCCAGGTTCTGGGAATGTAGGAGTCTTTGCAAAAGTCAACCAATGGAAAGAGTCCAACAAACAGGGAGAGTGCATAGCCCCCTCCAGCACAAAAATTACACAACAATTATAATGCCCCCAAAAAGAAAAGGGCATAACAAAAACATTTGCAATAAAACAGGTTCAAGGCACATAGAAAACACAAACGACGTATAGGCAGTGGCTAATGTCCTGCAAGAGGACCACTGTGAAGCCACTGCCAAAAAAAATAAAAAAATCATCTGATATCAATCAGGAAGTTCTCAGGTAACTCAATGTGGGGTTGCAGGTTTCCTTGTTGATAGAGAAGACCAAAAGGGGTGAAAACGGAGAAAGTAGTCTGCTGGATCTTGACTGGCTCTGAGTCAGGATTTTTTCACCCTTGGCAAAAGTAGAAAAGGAGTACGATCTGCCATTATAGGTGAATTGTAGCTGGAAAGGATTTCTCCATCTGTAGCGAATATCCCGTTGAACCAGAGGGGAAAACAAAAGTTTAAATGCTCTCCATATTTTTAAAGGTAGCTTGA
Organism: Pelophylax lessonae; assembly: GCF_965119305.1. Taxonomy (NCBI): domain Eukaryota; kingdom Metazoa; phylum Chordata; class Amphibia; order Anura; family Ranidae; genus Pelophylax; species Pelophylax lessonae. Next base: position 551,977,674 of record NC_138770.1, on the reverse strand, counting down.
GAAATGTCTGCAAAAAACTGAATTTTATAGCCTTCAATTTCCAGATCTTGATGTTCCCTAGCATAAGGCATGACCACCTCCTTGACCCTGAAGAAGTGAGATTTTACAATCACGTCTCTGGGAGGCCCATCTAGTTTCAGGGGAACTAGGGCTCTTTGGATATGATTGATCCCTATATGGATTTCGTCAATATCTGGCACAGCAGGTTGTACCAGAGAATAGGTGATGGAAGTGACATCTTTCGCTGTTTCAGGAACACCCCTGCTGTGTTTTTCAAGATCATCAATAGTGTCACGATCCGGGATCAGGCTCGAAGAGCAGTAGCTATAGCGGTGGAAGCTCACACAGGATACAGCAGGATAGGAACACAGGCAGGTCACCCAGGCAGATGACACAGGCTCACCTGAGGTGCGGAATCTAAGTACTAACCGTTCTTCACCAGCGCTCCTGATGGTGGAGATGGATTTTGCTGCGTGTTAGTACCAGGTTGCGGTTCTCAGGATCACCCAACCAGGAGGAGAGCAAGCCAGGGTCCAGTAGCAGATAGGGATCAAGCAGAAGCATAGTCAAGGAGTAGCCAGAGGTCGGTATCGACTAGTGGCAGGTTGGAATTAAGCAGAAGCGTAGTATAGGAACAAGCAAAGTGTTGATAACAGATGATAGCGAAGATATGGATGGCAGCAGGAGAAACAAGCAAGATATTGGCTGGTGAAGGCACAATATTCTGGCGACCAGGAAGTGCAGAGACATGGCTTAAATCAGGAAGTTCATGGGAGGAGGAAAGGGTTCAAGGTTCAAGCCAATTAAGATTCACAGCAGGATCATTCAAGGATTTGTCTAGGGAACTGTCCAGCATTCCAGGTAGCTCAGCGAGTAGAGTCATTGCCAGACACTGTGGAGGTCCCAGGTTCAAGTCCAAGTCCTAACAAATAGGTTTCTTCTAAGCGATCATGTAGCTCAGTAAACAGGGTGGAATTGTGAGCCATTCTATGAACTGTCATCAACTTTAGTTTCGATGCTGTGCAAGTGGTGTCCCAATTCCTGGAAATCCTGTTTCAGCTCAGAGGCCAATTTAGTGGTGGCCTTCCCCAACTCCCTATACAACATATCAGAAAAGTGGGAAAGAAATATAGTATCTGCTGCAGAGTATGGTAGCGGTGTGGGCAGAGGAGCTGGGGACCCCTCAGGACTATCAAGATCTGGTTTCTGGCTACTCCATCAGATAATCCCCCGCAGCCACTACCTTTTGTACCATCTCCCCTCCCTTTAGATTGTAAGCTCCATGAGAAGGGCCCTCCTATTACTTTTGTATTGAACTGTATTGTAAATTGTGCTGTCCCTCTTTTTATTGTAAAGCACTGCGTAAACTGTTGGCACTATATACATCCCGTATAATAATAATAATAATAATTATAATATTAATACTAGTCTGGCTGAGGAAGATGTTGGCCATTTCCCTATTTAGGGCAGACGAGGTAGGTGATTTGCAGCCTGGGAATGGTACTGAGACCTGTGAAGAGGGTCTGGCAGGGCAGGAAAGAGGGCAGGAAAGATCCGCCGGCTCACCTGGGTAGTTTTGGGGGAGTCTGGACTGTGTGCCCTTGAGCCAGAGGGTTTCAATCTGCTCCTCTGTGGCTGTTGCTGCAGCTGCTCTCTTGCTGCCTGTGTGGAGCTGGCGCAGGCCGCCATCTTGATTCCTTTCCCCGTCACATGAGGCAGGTTGCAAGTGCCACTGTGAACCTTCCCTGCTGCCCGGGATAACATGGAGTGGGTCTCCATGTTGATCGCCTGCTGCCCTGATGGTATGCAGGGGTGGGCAAGGCAAGAGGGGTGCAGAGGTTGGCTCTAAGTGCAGAGAATGTGCCGAGTGGTCAAAGCTTGCATCTGCTCTGGCTGTATGCACATGTGCTTTCACTATCGAACACTTTTTAAGCAGTGACAGTAAAAGTTTAATTTTATTTTTGAGATACTGGTTTTACCTAAATAAATAATACGTAAGCTGACCGTTTGTAAGCACCCCTATCAGTGGTAAATAGTCTTAACCATTTAACTGCCACATTTGCTGCACAGTTTGTGGTTTTAAAGTGGAACTAAACCCATCAATTTAACTATTTCCCAAAACAATTCTAATAAAGGTATGCTGGGAATAAAAACTGTTACAAGTGTTTGTGCTCTCAGCCAAACTGTCAGGCCATCAAATTGTTGGTGTCATAACTGATAACATGTGCAACTGAAGACCAAACAAAAGCTAAGATGGCAGCCTCTTTAGTTGTAAAGATGAGGAGGGTTTAGTTCCACTTTAAAAGAAGTTAAAAATCAACAGACCTACTGGCCAGGTAAAAAAACTATGTTATTTTCTCAGAAATACACAGACTGTTGTGATAAAGGTTAGGTTCACCTTTCAAAAAGAATAAATGAACATATACAGTATTTGCAGGAAAAAGATGTGTGTTTATTATTGTTTTCACAGGAGCGCGGAAAGTATTGCACCCACGATCACAGGATCATGGGTGCAGTGCCAGACTCCAGCAGACTCTTCCTCCTGCTCTCTGTCTCTATAAAGGTACTAGCTTTATGTCACTGAGCTGGAGCAAGTGTCAATGGGCTATGAGTGCAGTGATTACTGTACTTGTGTTGTGCTGGAAGATGGGACTTGTAGTTCATTCATTCTCAGATCTCTATAAATAAATGACATTGCTGTGCAGATGGAGCCATTTTTAAAAAGTGACAGTGGCTGTGCAGCAAAAGTCTTACAGCATGTCTCATTTAACTGACTGTGCAATAGGGACAGGTGCTGATAAATGTTACTGGTAGCAAAACAAAGTAATTTATTCTCTCTAATCAAGTTTGTCTTCACAGCTGGGCCATCGTGGAAGGCGACAGTGTCAAAACAGTGGAAAATTATTGCAGTGATTCTGGACATCATCTGGGTAAATAAAGTCACCGCAAGATCATCTTTTCTTCCTTCCCTAGCAAAGTGTTAAGCCAGCCATAGATAGTTCCATTTTCTTTCCTGCAACCACGGGAGCAACACACTATTGCTATCAGCTATTGCCACTGGCGATAATCACATAAAAAATCCGACAGGCTGGTTGTACCCAAGTTGATTGATCAACCAACTTGGGTACAATCAGACTGCCCATACACGGTTCGAATCCTGACCGGTCCCTGCTAAACCGGCCGAGATTTGAATAATCTATGGCCGGATATAGATTCATAGTTTTCATGTTTTCTTAGCAAGAAGAGATTTACATACAAAAATATATGTATCTTACCTTACCTTATTGTTTGTGTGTTCTGAAATCTGGTCCCTGTTGGCACCTGTACCCTTTGTGACAGTGCTGTGTTCCTCCACTGTGTTAGAAAAGGTAAATATCATACATGTTTTCATGAATGTAGGTTGAGGGGCTCCAAAATGTAATTTCTGTGTGGAGAAAATAGATTTTTCTCAGTTTTTACTGGCATTTGTAATTTCCTGATTGGGTTCTGGAGTCCAGAGTCTTGGGAGGGATGAAGACTCTAATCCCATGTCTTATAGGCGACCAGCAGGTTGAGTGTATGGGTGTGTACAGCCTTCATAATCAAGGGATTGTCTGTCTGTTCAAGGCTCCATCTGGGAGACAGGAGGTCCCCTGCCCAGAGGCCAGAGTGTCGGCAAACGCAGCAGGGAACTTTGAGAGAGCCGAGAGACAGAAAGATGCAGACTCTAGAATTTGGTGAGAAAGTCAGGAGGACCAGACAGGGGCCTGGAGCATGAGGCCAATGCAGCGGCTCTGCCAGAACAAGCCAGAAGTCTGAAGGAAGCATTTATGTTGCTGGGTAGCATTAAACGATGAATGATGAGCACCCTGACAGTGAAACCTTTTTATTGTGTTGGAATTTAACTTTTTTTACATTCTTTCCTAATAAAATTGGGTCAACATACCCTTAAATATATTTCCTGGGTGGACTGAACTTAAAGACTTAGTTCCCCTTTAGGCTCTATTCAAACTATTTATTTTGTGCGACTTTGATATGACTTTACACTATCTGACACACTGACAAGTTGCATCAAAAGTCAAGGTAGTGCAGGAACCTTTTCAAAGTCACTGACACTTTAAGTTGCACCGGTCTAAAATGGGTGCCATTGAAAGCAATGAGACGCGACTTAAATGCTACTTTATGTGTCCAATATCGTATAAAGGAAAATATAAATGCATGTATTTTCGCACACAAAAATTTTCTACCTATTACTTTTCTTACTGGAGCGCGGGTGCTTTGTCAGGCCCCTGTACACTGTCCCTCCAGCTTTCTACTTGTACCTCCATCCCTATCCCTTTCAACAATAGAAATTTACACCACTACCAGGCTTTGTTCAGTCCTACATTTATTTTTTCTTCAACACTGCATTTCTAAACATGCTGCTACTTTCCTAACATTATTTAATTTTCAAATTTAGCTTTCAGATCGAACTGACATTGATTTTACAGCTTACATTGTATTCTAAGCGCTTAATACATTTCAATAATATAAATGAACTGCTTATTACAATAAAACTGGATCCTGACAGTAAACAGTGCATAAAGAGTTTTTTTACAATTACTTGAGCCCCTGAAGTGTAAAGACTATCATCATAAGATTAGAAAACATTAGAAAGAGATGCCTAATTAATGTATTCATTTATAATATAATAATACAGTATGCAATCATCCCTATGATAGCATAAAATATAAGGCTATCTTTACTTAGTGATCACGTCAGTGGATAATATCCATCTATTACTATGTGCTTTACTGACTATAACCAACTGTTCAGAGAAACAATACAGATATGTTCAGCCATGAGTAAACCATACAATCATTTTGGATAAGCTGCCACTTTAACCCAATCCATGACTGGGTCGTGTGGTAAGGAAGGTATATTGATGATCTGTATATTGTGGTGGGGCAAAAAGGATTCGCTTACAAGATTTCACTCATATGTTAAACAAAATTATTTAGATCTTTCTTTTACTATTAATTCAGCTGAGGCTGGTTACACACATAGCTTAGCATGAATGAAAAAGTCTGACAGATTCTTTAAACACCTTGGACAGACATATCTTCGGCTATGGCTGTTTATTTTGACAGAAAGCACCACTAGTTGCCAAGATACCAAAACAGTGTAACATTTAATTGGATGCAGGCACTGTTCAACCAATAGTTTTTCATCTAGCTCCATCAATTTCTCTATCAAAGAATGTCAGGTGGGAGGGTGCTGACAGAATCGCCCATGAAGGGAATTTCTGGTTATTCAGGAACTGTCCAACATTTGCTCCTTGAATGGCCACCATTGGTGATTGTGAAGTCTCTTCTTGGGTTCCCCACCAGTACTCCTGGCTCCTTTTCTTTTGTAAGCTCTTTCTGTTCTTTCCCTCCTCATTGGCTCAGACACAGCAGCATAAGCCATTGGCTCCTGCTGCTGTCAATCAAATCCAGTGACAAGAGCCGAGTCCCGCTGTCTGTGTCGGTGGACGCAAACAATGAGGCTGGGGAATGGAGACCTGCACGGATGAGGAAACTTACAATAGATTAAAAATAGATTAGTTCAATAAGTTAAGGTCTCATGGCTGATGAGACTGGCTGATAATGAAACTACTTTGCATTATTTTTAAACAGAATATAATAAAGAATTTTGTTTTATATTCTGGCTGTGCTGATCCGCTTGTAATTCCAAACATATTTTAACCAATCTCTTTATTTACCATTTATGCCTATTCAATAAAATCATACTCTTTAATAAGGATATTTGAAATGTGTTTGGCCTATATTAGGGAAAAACAAAGTTAAGATGTTATCTAAAGTAAAAAAATATGGCTAACTTATAGCGACTAGAGATAAATTAATTCAATTTAGGAATTACATAGAACTTATTTCACACTGCAGCGGCGGCTCTATCGTATCTACCCCAATTCTTCTGCTTGCTGCTGGAGATGCCCTAGTGACCCGGCAGGATTTATCCACATTTTTTGGGAATGCCCGCAATTTCAGATGTTTTGGCAGGAGGTGACCCAATTTATATCTAATCTTACCACCATACCTGTTCCCATAAAGATCAGTGTTTGTCTTCTGGGTCTGGTTGATTCTTTGGCTTTTGCCAGCGCTATGTGTACCCTACTGGGTCTCCCCTTATTTTATGCCAGAAAGACAATCGTGCTAAAGTGGAAGCCTGATAGCGTTCCTTCCCTGTCCTTTTGGAAACAATTGGTTAACTCAGTAATTCCCCTCTAAAAGCCTACCTACAGTATCTCACAAACGTGAGTACACCCCTCACATTTTTGTAAATATTTTATTATATCTTTTCATGTGAAAACACAGAAGAAATGACACTTTGCTACAATGTAAAGTAGTGAGTGTACAGCTTGTTTAACAGTGGAAATTTGCTGCCCCCTCAAAATAACTTAACACGCAGCCATTAATGTCTTTATCGCTAGCAACAAAAGTGAGTACACCCCTAAGTGACAATGCTAAAATTGGGCCCAATTACCCATTTTCTCTCCCTGGTGTCACGTAACTCATTAGTGTTACAAGATCTCATGGCAAAGAACTCTCTGACGATCTGAAAAAAATAATTGTTGCTCTACATAAAGATGGCCTAGGGACTGTAAGAAGATTGCCAAGACCCTGAAACTGAGCTGCAGCACGGTGGCCAAGACCATACAGCGGTTTAACAGGAAAGGTTCCACTCAGAACAGGCCTCGCCATGGTCCACCAAAGAAGTTGAGTGCATGAGCTCAGTGACATACCCAGAGGTTGTCTTTGGGAAATAGATGTATGAGTGCTGCCAGCATTGCTGCAGAGGTTGAAGGGTGGGGGTTCAGCCTGTCAGTGCTCAGACAATATGCCGCACACTGCATCAAATTTGTCTGCATGGCTGTCATCCCAGATGGAAGCCTCTTCTAAAGATGATGCACAAGAAAGCACGCAAACAGTTTGCTGAAGACAAGCAGACTAAGGACATGGATTATTGGAACCATGTCCTGTAGTCTGATAAGACCAAGATAAACATATTTGGTTCAGATGGTGTCAAGCGCGCGTGGCGGCAACCAGGTGAGGAGTACAAAGACAAGTGTGTCTTGCCTACAGTCAAGCATGGTGGTGGGAGTGTCAGGGTCTGAGGCTGCATGAGAGCTGCAGGCACTGGGGAGCTACAGTTCATTGAGGGAACCATGAATGCCAACATGTACTCTAACATAGTGAAGCAGAGCATGATCCCCTGCCTTCGGAGACTGGGCTGCAGGGCAGTATTTAAACATGATAATGACCCCAAATACACCTCCAAGAATACACCTCCAAATACACCTCTAAAGAAGCTGAGGGTAAAGCTGATGGACTGGCCACGTATGTCTCGAGACCTAAACCCTATTGAGCATTTGTGCGGAATCCTCAAATGGAAGGTGGAGGAGCGCAAGGTCTCTAAAATCCACCAGCTCTGTGATGTTGTCATGGAGGAGTGGAAGAGAACTCCAGTGGCAACCTGTGATGCTCTGGTGAGCTCCATGCCCAAGAAGGTTAAGGCAGTGCTGGAAAATAAGGGTGGTCACACAAAATATTGACACTTTGGGCCCAATTTGGACAATTCCACTTTGGTGTGTACTCACTTTTGTTGCCAGCTGTTTAGACATTAATGGCTGTGTGTTGAGTTATTTTGTGGGGACAGCAAATTTACACTGTTAGGCCCCTTTCACACTAGCGGACCATTCAGATCCGCCTGTCAATTTTTCAGGTGGATCTGAACGGATTCCCCATCTCTATGGGGCATCGGATGTCAGTGGAGACATGTCCGCTGACATCCGATCCGGTCCGTCAAATCTGGACGGATGGAAACCCTATTTTCCATCTGTCCATCGGATTGGATGAGAACGGACAGGCGGTCTGTTCTAATCCGATTCTCCCATAGAGAATAGCGGGGACTTGACAGCTCTGTCTCCGCACACAGAGCGGAGACAGAGCTGCCATCTGCCTGCTCAGAGGGGGATCGGGGGATTGATCCCCCGCTGAGAAAAACAGAGTCTGCCGATGGACTCCCATGTGTGAAAGGGGCCTTATACAAGCTGTACACTCGCTATATTACATTGTAGCAAAGTGTCATTTCTTCAGTGTTGTCACATGAAAAGATATAATAAAATATTTCCAAAAATGTGAGGGGTATACTCAGTTTTGTGAGATACTGTATTTAGCCAAGGCCTGACCCAAGAAGCTTGAAAAGGTTTGGAATCTGTGGACAGACTCAGAATCCACAGTTGATGACCAGAAAGATAACGGTCTGCCTTCCTCATTTTAGAAAAGACATAATTTTCTTGAAATCTAGTTTGAGATTGCCCTTAGCAAAAAATGATGGTATATAAGGTTAAGTGTGAGAGCATCCATGAACTCATGTCATCATTGTAGACTGTCCTGATTTATGAGAGGGAGCATAACATGATCTGGGATGAAATAGTCCTACAAGCCAATTCTTATGGGTCTAGACCTGGGCATTGGGTTATTAAGGGATGAAGTTGCAATTTTATGTTTTGTATTTTTTTTTTTATTCTTTTTTAGCCGGAGCATGCTCCAAAGGTTATGTTTTGTATCTCTAAAAATCCTAAACTTCTCAGTAAAGAGAAATTTAAGAAAAAAAAAAGTAAAATATGGCTGTACAAACAGATTACAATTGTTTTTTTAGGTAGAAAAAAAAATATTCTGATCTACTGTAAACACAGTACTGTAACCCAGACATGATATCACACTGGGACACAATCAAATGATTCCCCAGAACTTTGTGCTTGTAAATCTTTAATCCAGGTGGCCTTGTTCACAGGGATGTAGAGGTGATTAGTAAGCATCCAATGCAGTCAGATGGTAATCACATTTTTAGATATTCTGACAAATGACAAAAATCTGTAGAATAGCTAGCAACTTGCAGGTTAAGAACCAACATACATGAGATAGTCCAAGCTGTGGCACATTTGTAATGTCTGCCAATTTTATACTTTAAAAAATGAATATCATTTAACTGTGAACGCTTTTGAAAATTTAGCATGGAAATACATTGAGCACGCTGGTATATCAGGTTATTCAATATATGCAAAATGATGATATCAACAGGCCTCAGCAATCCGTTTTGAAGACTACTAATGAGAAAAAACATACAGATCTCACCATGCTCCTTTGTTGCCAACATTCCTGTAAAAATTGTAAGCACACCATTAGGGAAAAGAAAAAAAAATAGTGGTCTTCATTTAAATGCTGTCTGCAGTGGCAATTTATGTGCTGTTTTCTGTCTGGTAGGACATGGGGACAGGAGACATTCACAAAATGTGGAGACTTTCCTGCAGAAAGAGGGCACTTGGCAATCATATCATGCACTTTAGACATCCTTTTAACATGCAAGAGAAAGCAAACAGCTCCATCTGTCTCTGTAGAAATGGCCCGACAGACCTCCTCTCATTAATCTATTCACATCTCATTACAAGAATAATGGAATAACAAATTCTGTATAAACGTTTCCTACTCTGGGACTGAATATAACTACAAATATAGTAGTTGTAATGCGCTGCGCACAATTCATTTTAGATACTCTAGCTAGGCTAATATGAAAACTAATCCTGGGATTTTAAATGGTAATGTTCACATTTTGGCTTCTAGAATGTTGTTCTCAAGAGACACTCCAGGGGTGCTTTTATTCATTTATGTCACCCTAATTGTTGTTTCATTTGTAAATCTATGCTACCTTACATAGTTTTATATAAATTGAAATGAAATGTTTATATTGAATTATTTAGCTGCAGGCAAAAAAACTTGGAAAGGTGTTATTCGGGCTCTTTTTTTATGTCTTCTTTGTTTGTTCAACATGATTTGTTGTTTTCCTTCCTGTGACTCAGTCCCCAGATAAAGCATATGTTAACATCCTACCACACTCCTAAATGTCAAATTATTAAAATGGTGCAACTAAAATGCCTTAGTTAACTAAACTTTTTTCCTTGTCTGCATTTTTATAGTGCATTTGAAGATACACTATTACCAAAAGTATTGGGACGCCTGCCTTTATACACATATGATCTTTAATGGCATCCCAGTCTTAGTCTGTAGGGTTCAATATTGAGCTGGCCCACCCTTTGCAGCTATAATTGCTTCAACACTTCTGAGAAGGCTGTCCACAAGGTTTAGGAGTGTGTCTATGGGAACGTTTGACCATTTTTCCAGAAGCGCATTTGTGAGGTCAAGCACTGATGTTGGAGAGAAGGCCTGGCTCTCAGTCTTCGCTCTAATTCATCCCAAAGGTGTTCTATCGGGTTGAGGTCAGGACTCTGTGCAGGCCAGTCAAGTTCCTCCCCCCCAAACTCGCTCATCCATGTCTTTATGGACCTTGCTTTGTGCACTGGCCCAAACCATTTGGTGGAAGGGGGATTATTGTGTCGGGTTGTTTTTCAGGGGATGGGCTTAGCCCCTTAGTTCCAGTAAAAGGAAATCTTAAGGTATCAGCATACCAAGGCATTTTGGTAAATTTACTGCTCCCAACTTTGTGGGAACAGTTTGGGGATGGCCCCTTCCTTTTCCAACATGACTGCGCACCAGTGTACAAAGTAAGCTCCATAAAGACATGGCTGAGCAAGTTTGCGGTGGAGGAACTTGACTGGCCTTAACCCCATGGAACACCTTTGGGATGAATTAGAATAAGGACTGCGAGCCAGGCCTTCTCATACAACATCAGTGTCTGAGCTCACAAATGCACTTCTGGAAGAATCATACTCCTAAACCTTGTAGACAGCCTTCCCAGAAGAGTTAAAGCTGGTATAGCTGCAAAGGGTGGGCCAACTCAATATTGAACCCTACGGACTAAGATTGGGATGCCGTTAGAATTCATATGTGTGTAAAGGCAGGCGTTCCAATACTTTTGCTAATATAGTGTATATACTAGTTAAAGATTCTGCATTTTTGTCAGGCATATTTCTTTGACCTAGCGGATATATAACAAAATCAATAATTATTTTACCTGCTCAAATATACTGTACAACCTGCCAACTCAAAACGATGGCTACTTTTGGCCTTTATTCAAGGAACATAGAATTAACAGTTCCAATAATATCAGAAAAATATGGCTTTTTATGTAGTCCTGTATCTCAACAATCCTGGCACTGAGGTCTCAGGTGAAGTTCAAGGAAGGTACAGTGAACCCTAAAAGGTAGAATCTAGAAAACGGCACTTGCTTGTAAGGAACTCATTGACATCTAATATAAATGCACTATAAGTACTTATATGTGCAAAAAAAAAAAGCAGTCCCCTCTACTTTCAAATGGATGTGGTCTTTGTAGAAGATGTAAATTAAGGCATAAAATGCCATAGGTTGCTAAAAGCTAGTAGTGAAGACAATTATGGACCATCAATCATAACTAGGAAAGACTTTATAATGTTAATTTTTGGCAAGTTTGGTTTATTACTCAACCAGAGATATAAAACTACAATATGCTAGGTCTTTAAGTGCTGTGTGATATGATAACAGTAAAATTGTTCATTTGATGGCTTTTTTCTATGCATTCCAGAGAGAATGCATCTACTGTGCACAACTGCACACACTATACATAAAGTCATAGCTGCATATGACACCTGAAGCATCTTTGCCATAGCTCTACAATGAAAACTGTATTCTAGAAGACAAGATGAACTTCGCGAACACTATACTATAGAGGCAGCATTATAGGTTGCATTACATTTTGTTAAAATTTGCAACCTATGGAGTTCTTTTTTTTTTTTTTTATAATCCGAACATCACAAAGACTCCTGATGCATCCAGCACAGTTAGTGAGTCTAAACTTTGTGGCTGAGACCAGTGTTTATGGATTCTAGAAAACTAATTTAAAATAGACCTATGGGTGGGTTTGCTTCATTATAAAGAGCATCTAAAAAGTTTCATTCTGGCTAAGTAGTACCCAGAAACCATGTTTCCCCCTATAAAATAGCAGTATATACCCTCATATGTGTCTAAGCACTGCAGTTCCTGTCACCGCAAAGCATGCTTTCTAATATTTATCAGGTTTGAAGTGTGGTTTAGTGCTGTCCATTGTTCTTCTGAAGGCCTGCTGTAGAGGAAGTTGTACCTGAAGACATGCAGAGCAGGGATCACCCTGCTCCTGCTTCATTCATTGCATGTATCTGTGCTTTGTAACCATATCCTTCAACTTTCTAATCATTACCCCACCAGTCATCAGATCACAGGTTATGAGGGGGACTGGGTTCAGATCAAGAAACAACACTGTGCTCCTGTATGAAGGTGGCCACCTTGCCACAGAGACACAGCATAAACTAGACATGCTAAATGTTGTTCCTGGGAAAAAAAAGATTAGACGCAGAAAGCTAATAGGCTATAATGGATACTGGACTAGTAATTTGCGCTCTATTTTTTTGGTTACCTCTTCACATTACATTAGGACAATGTCATACAGGATCCTTTAGCAAAGCTTCACTTAAACTAAAAGTGTTGCAATGATATGACTGTTAATTTAATACATAACTTTAGTCATGTCACAAGAAGTGACTCCACATCAGGACAGCAGACAGCACATATTTCCTCTGATGTGTCTGGTTGCTGTGCTGCCAGGACCTACTTAAGATTTACTGACCCTTGTGAAATTTGTATTTTAAATTAATAACGGTTATATATATATATATATATATATATATATATATATATATATATATATATATATATATATATATTATCTCACAGAAGCGAGTACACCCCTCACATTTTTGTAAATATTTTATATCTTTTCATGTGACAACACTGAAGAAATTACACTTTGCTACAATGTAAAGTAGTGAGTGTACAGCTTGTATAAGAGTGTAAATTTGCTGTCCTCTCAAAAAAAAACTCAACACACAGCCATTAATGTCTAAACAACTGGCAAAAGTGAGTATATTCCTAAGTTAAAATGTCCAATTTGGGCCCAAAGTGTCAATATTTTGTGTGGCCACCATTATTTTTCAGCACTGCCTTAACCCTCTTGGGCATGGAGTTCACCAGAGCTACACAGTTTGCCACTGAAGTCCTCTTTCACTCCTCCATGACGACATCACAGAGCTGGTGGGTGTTAGAGACCTTGCACTCCTCCACCTTCTATTTGAGAATGCCCCACAGATGCCTAATTGAGTTTAAGTCTGGAGACATGCTTGGCCAGTCCATCACCTTTACCCTCAGTTTCTTAAGCAAGGCCGTGGTCCTCTTGAAGGTGTGTTTGGGGTCGTTATGTTGGAATACTGCTCTGCGGCCCAGTTTTGGAAGGGAGGGGATCATGTTCTGCTTCAGTATGTCACGGTACATGTTGGCATTCATGGTTCCCTCAATGAACTGTAGCTCCCCAGTTCCAGCAGCACTCATGCAGCCCAAGACCATGACACTCCCACCACCATGCTTGACTTTAGGTAAGACACACTTGTCTTTGTACTCCGCACCTGGTTGCTGCCACACACGCTTGCCACCATCTGAACCAAATACGTTTTTCTCGGTCTCATTAGACCACAGGACATGGTTCCAGTAATCCATGTTCTTAGTCTGCTTGTCTTCAGCAAACTGTTTGCGGGCTTTCTTGTGAATCATCAATAGAAGAGGCTTCCTTCTGAGACGACAGCCAATTTAATGCAGTGTGCAGTGTATGGTCTGAGTACTTACAGGCTGACCTCCCACCCCTTCAACCTCTGCAGCAATGCTGGCAGCACTCATACATGTATTTCCCAAAGACAACCTCTGGATATGACGCTGAGCATGTGCACTCAGCTTCTTTGGTCGACCATGGTGAGGCCTGTTCTGAGTTGAACCTGTCCTGTTAAACTGCTGTATGGTCTTGACCACCATGCTGCAGCTCAGTTTCAGGGTCTTGGCAACCTTCTTATAGCCTAATCCATCTTTATATAGAGCAACATTTCTTTTTTTCAGATCCTCAGAGAGTTCTTTGCCATGAGGTGCCATGTTGAACTTCCAGTGACCAGTATGAGAGAGTGAGAGCGATAACACCAAATTTAACACACCTGCTCCCCATTCACACCTGAGACCTTGTAACACTAATGAGTCACATGACACCGGGAAGGGAAAATGGCTAATTGGGTCCAATTTGGACATGGTCACTTAGGGGTGTACTCACTTTTGTTGCCAGCAGTTTAGACAATAATGGCTGTGTATTGAGTTATTTTGAGGGGACAGCAAATTTACACTGTTATTCAAGCTGTACACCCACTACTTTACATTGTAGCAAAGTGTTATTTCTTCAGTGTTGTCATGTGAAAAGATATAATAACATATTTACAAAAATGTGAGGGGTCTACTTACTTTTGTGAGATACTGTGTATATATATATATATATATACACACACACACACACAAACCAGGTATCCATATTTTCTGACTATGTGCAGACTGTGGTTTCTCCTGAGTAATAGTTGCACTACGCAGCGATTGTGCCTTTCTTCTCCTCTCTTTGTATATGTAATAGATATGTAATGTATTTGTAATAGGTCTTATGCATATGTAATGCGATAATCAAAATAAAAGAAAGCAACAATTTAACTATTGAAAAGTTATAGTAACAATTAAACATTATATGAATTATGTCGTTTAAAATACATAATAGGTGAAAGATATAGCCATTATTCAGTTATTTTTAACTAAATTTGATACGTGTCATCCGGTATCAGTCCCACTATAGTAATGTATGCTTGTCTTCTTTTGCTGGATATGATAAACTGTGAACCAGGTAAACTCATATGTCTAAGGGATCGGTAAGAAAATACGCTGAATTTGATTTCCATTAGTCAAAATAGAAATGAAAATGAGTGCTTTGGAAGCGTTTGCTTAAATGTGCTATATCTTTTTATTTAAAAATTCACTGATTCTTAAATACATTTGCTGAGTTGCATCCACTTCTAAATGTTAAATAGTAAACATCTGGCAAACGTTTCTGCTGATTCCAGAGGTAAGCAAAATCTATCCATGCAAGTACTAAATACCACACTGGACTGGAAAATGGAGGGGCAGGGAAGGAAAAAGATGAAGGAAAAAGAACTGACATTTTCTTTGTTCTAGAACACTCTCTCTCATCTAATTATATTATACTTTAGAATTCTTACATCAACTTTTCTTGCATCATTTAAGAGCGATGATAAATTGCAGTATGAAGAAAATAAGACAGGGAAATTGAGAACAGGAGCATACACCAAGTAAAGGCACTATGTGGACCTAATTATAAATTACCAAGAATAAAATTTTCTAATATAATGTCCAAAATATCACACTTTATGATTCCTCTAAAAGCGCAACTGTAGCACATTTTTTCCTTTAACTAAAATATAACTGACATGAAGCATAAATGCAGTACAAAGTTTGGAATTAAAGTTAAAGTATAATTTATGGTCAATTTTACGTTATTTTTTATTTCCAGTACAAACGGATGCTATTATTATTCTTATAAAATCTTTGTTTTACAAATACTTTCCTAAAAGGTGCGTCCCTGATTACCTACATGCTTAGACGCACCTTAATAGAAGTTCTATATAATTCACTACAGGTAGTGGAGAGCACCTCATACGTGCAGTGCATGGGTCAGCTTCCTACATTCTGCAGAATAGTAACTGTTCATTGAAGTTGTTTGAAGCTGATGGATGCAAATACACAGTCCAGCCATGAGGAATTTAATCTTGGATGCTCTCAAGAGTAATGGTGTTCCCCTCATTTTATTTAGGGGGCCTCAAATACATCTCATGAACTCGCTAAATATTCAGTGAATGTAATGTTGCAGAAAGCTGTTGGAGACTGAAGACATGCAACAGGAGATGATATAGAAAAAGGATTAAAGATCCCAAGAACACCCAATGCAGGAACACTCGCGTCATAATAAAATTCACAGCTTTATTTGGAAAAAATTGTAACAAATGTAAAAACACACGCTACCACCAGTGCAAAATTTTAAAAACTGACAACATTGTCATAATGGTAGAGAAGCTGCTAGCAGCACAACACATGCATACACCACAATACAGAAACACCACTGAAAATATTATATAAGGTCCACTCTATGCAGTGAGGGGTGGATGGATCAAGTTAGTCCAGTAACATCATCTCAGCTGCTAGCAAGCAATGGGACATGATACAGGAGGGGCTGGCTGTTCCTGAATAACAATAGCCCAGCAAACAATCCTCTATAGTTCAATGTGGGTTTGGTAGATGAGGGCCCAGATAGATCACTGTATATGAGAAAAAGTGTGCACTGACTGGATCAAAGTACCTCCATAAACACCACTAAATCCATCCCCATGGGGGCAGGGTAAACCTTACTGCTCGCGGTCTGATGCATGGGGGTATGAGCAGGCAGGTTAGGTGTCTGCGAGTACAGACAGATGGAAAGCCATGCAGGGTGTGAAAAAGTTTCGTATAACAAGTCTATCGTGGTGCAAGCTCACCATTCTTCCATCACACTGCAATGGCCCAGCCACTCAATCCAGTTGGTCACCATGTGTAAAGGTTACAGATCACCTTGGTCACTTTGTTTGTCACTGTGACTCATTGGTCCGGTTAAACCTCAGTGTGGGTGCATTGGCTTGCACCCCACCAGGGTGATGGCGTCATGATGACGTGTTTCACGCGCTAAATTGGTATTGCACTATGATACTTAAGGCACCAAATGATAGCCCCTCCTTGCTCTGAAGAAGCTTGATACTATTGGTGGGCGAAACACATCAGCATGACATCATCACCTTGGTCGGATGGGTTGCATGCTAATGCACCCACACTGAGGTTTAATTGGACCGATGGGTCACAGTGATGGACAAAGTACCCAAGGTAATCTGTATGTGAGTAACCTATACACACTGTGACCAACTGGACTGAGTGGCTGGGCAGCGCGATGGAAGAATGGTGAGCTTGCACCATGATAGACTGTCTTAGTCTTGTCATACTGAACCTATTCGCACCCTGCACGGTTTTCCATCTATCTGTACTCGCAGACAGCTGACTCGCCTGCTCATACCCCCATGCATCAGATGGCAAGCAGTAAGGTTTACCCTGCCCACATTGGGGTGGATTTAGTGGTGTTTATGGAGGTACTTTGATCCAGTCAGTGCACACTTATAACACATTTACAGTTATTATCCATCTTTGCCCTCATCTATCAAACCCACACAGAACTATAGAGGATTGTTTGCTGGGCTATTGTTATTCAGGAACAGCCAGCCCCTCCTGTATCATGTCCCACCGCTTGCTGGCAGCTGAGATGATGTTACTGGACTAACTTGATCCATCCACCCCTCACTGCATAGAGTGGACCTCATATATTATTTTCCAAGTTCAGTGGTGTTTCTGTATTGTGGTGTATGCATGTGTTGTGCTGCTAATTTTGCACTGATGGTAGCGTGTGTTTTTACATTTGTTACAATTTTTTCCAAATAAAGCTGTGAATTTTATTATACCGCGAGTGTCCCTGCATAGAGTGTTCTTGGGGATCTTTAACCCATTTTCTTATATGCTCTCTTTTCCTTAAGGGATCACACCCTAGATTTTTTGTGAAGGTGTGACGGTATACACAGCTGGGGGTAACGTCATTTAACTGAGCACCCTCTATTTAGGTAATTATAGCGACGCTGGGGTGATTTTTTTTATTACTGTTGATATTCTTGATGCAACACGAGATGGTCAGAGACGACAAGAAAACGGGTTAGAAAGCACAAAAAGCTACTAAACACAGCTCTAAAAAATATTTTTCCTTCACTGTCTTGAGTAAGCACAAAAACTGGCCACTGTCTGAAGGGGCCTAAAGGCTACAAAGTGTGTACAAGGGCTCTTCCCAAGCTACAGGTTGGACATTAGGTATCTACAGAATAGGTGTGGGAGGCAGAACATCAGAAGCATGCCAGACTCAGCAAGAGCAGCAGATGTAAAAGATATACTTAAAAGACTTTTATCCCCTTCTTCTCACAGACAGAAATAGAAGAATGAGACAGAAATAGGACAAAAAATTTTAGGTTAGAACTGCACCCCGCCAAAAAAAAAAAAAAAATCTTAGCAATGAAAAGCTGTTGCCATTAGAATGCACAATTTGAGGCAAAGGAAACCATATTAACCATTCCTGCACAACAAATCCCCTTTCGATTTGTGGGAGCACAAATTGAGATATATAGGAACTCTATAGAAAAGAGTTTTCTGTCTTTCAGAGGGTTCCAACTGTATAGTGCAAAAGTTGTTTTGCTATTGATATACAGTGCCTTGCGAAAGTATTCGGTCCCCTTGAAATTTTGGACCTTTTGCCACATTTCAGGCTTAACATAAAGATATAAAACTGTAATTTTTTGTGAAGAATCAACAACAAGTGGGACACAATCATGAAGTGGAAGAAAATTTATTGGATATTTCAAACTTTTTTAACAAATAAGGGGTCTGAATAATTTTGCACGCCCAATTTTTCAGTTTTTTAAGTTAATACTTTGTAGCGCCACCTTTTGCTGTGATTACAGCTGTAAGTCGCTTGGGGTATGTCTCTATCAGTTTTGAACATCGAGAGACTGAAATTTTTGCCCATTCCTCCTTGCAAAACAGCTCAAGCTCAGTGAGGTTGGATGGAAAGCGTTTGTGATAAGCAGTTTTCAGTTCTTTCCACAGAGTCTCGATTGGATTCAGGTCTGGACTTTGACTTGGCCATTCTAACACCTGGATATGTTTATTTGTGAACCATTCCATTGTAGATTTTGCTTTATGTTTTGGATCATTGTCTTGTTGGAAGACAAATCTCTGTCCCAGTCTCAGGTCTTTTGCAGACTCCATCAGGTTTTCTTCCAGAATGGTCCTGTATTTGGCTCCATCCATCTTCCCATCAATTTTAACCATCTTCCCTGTCCCTGCTGAAGAAAAGCAGGCCCAAACCATGATGCTGCCACCACCATGTTTGACAGTGGGGATGGTGTGTTCAGGGTGATGAGCTGTGTTGCTTTTACGCCAAACATAACGTTTTGCATTGTTGCCAAAAAGTTCAATTTTGGTTTCATCTGACAAGAGCACCTTCTTCCACATGTTCGGTGTGTCTCCCAGGTGGCTTGTGGCAAACTTTAAACTACACTTTTTATGGATATCTTTAAGAAATTGCTTTCTTCTTGCCACTCTTCCATAAAGGCCAGATTTGTGCAGTATACGAATGATTGTTGTCCTATGGACAGAGTCTCCCACCTCAGCTGTAGATCTCTAGAGTTCATCTAGAGTGATCATGGGCCTCTTGGCTGCATCTCTGATCAGTCTTCTCCTTGTATGAGCTGAAAGTTTAGAGGGACGGCCAGGTCTTCGTAGATTTGCAGTGGTCTGATACTCCTTCAATTTCAATATTATAGCTTGCACAGTGCTCCTTGGGATGTTTAAAGCTTGGGAAATCTTTTTGTATCCAAATCCGGCTTTAAACTTCTCCACAACAGTATCGCGGACCTGCCTGATGTGTTCCTTGTTCTTCATGATGCTTTCTGCACTTTAAACGGACCTCTGAGACTATCACAGTGCAGGTTGATTTATACGGAGACTTGATTACACACAGGTGGATTCTATTTATCATCATTAGTCATTTAGGTCAACGTTGGATCATTCAGAAATCCTCACTGAACTTCTGGAGAGAGTTTGCTGCACTGAAAGTAAAGGGGCTGAATAATTTTGCACGCCCAATTTTTCAGTTTTTTATTTGTTAGCAAAGTTTTAAATATCCAATAAATTTCGTTCCACTTCATGATTGTGTCCCACTTGTTGATTCTTCACAAAAAATTACAGTTTTATATCTTTATGTTTGAAGCCTGAAATGTGGCAAAAGGTCGCAAAGTTCAAGGGGGCAGAATACTTTCGCAAGGCACTGTATCTTAATTGTCTCAAAGAAAAGAAGCCTTACCTATACAGACTTAAAACACAATATTTATATTGAGCATGGCCTGCCACACACTGATCAAAATTAATCCAGTCCTTGCTGAACCACACGAATTTCAATGGACCAGCGTTATTCAGCTTTCACTCAAACATTGAACTTTATCAGCAGTATAGAAGGGATAAAAGCTAATCTAACGCAATCTACACCATACTTTACCAAAAACGTGGGCTAACTGTGTGATTGTATGGAATGATGCACATCTTACAGTTTTGTTGGCTTAATGTGTTTCTAGAGACAAAACCTTTACAATCTGATTGTAAAAATTAATCTGGGTCTACCTTCAACTATGTATTGTAGGAGCACTGAATGGATACAAATTGAAGGTATGTTTGAGTAGGTCCTTACATTACATAGCAAACCTAAAAAAGATTGTTAAGTAGGGGAATGCCAAAACATCTGGCAGCTTTTTATTGCTGTAAGTTTCTATGTTACAGATTTTTCCCTCACTTCCCATCTGGTAAAAGGTAGTCACCTGGACAGAAAGTGTCTCTAATGGAGCCCCAAATAGCAGTAAAAACCTTACAGGAGTTCCAACCTTGCCCAAACCTAAACATACTGTAAGTTTTGGGTATACTGTAGATATAACACTGCATGACTTTTCCAGCCAACCCCCTCTCTCTTTTACAATTCTTTTTCCTATATTCTTCCTTAATAATTATTTCCAGAAATATAGTTAAAATGTATTAATGTTAACAGTAAGCAATATTTAAAGCTACCTAATAATTATACCTATTACAAATTGGATGATAAACTTATGTATTCTAAATTCACTACCCTATTCAAATAATACTTGAAAGTTATAATTGAGTAGCAAAATGGTTTATGGTTTCTACAGATCACGAGATTACAAGGACAAGACAGTGTGGTAGAACCCCTGGTAGAAGTAGGAAGTGACAAAACATCGGCATGGCTATACGGCAAACCGCAAGTGCTTGTGAAGGAAGTGGAGGACGGCACCCATGGTCTGTCAACCAGTCTGGAGGTGGTAAGAACAACTGGGACGCTCCACCTCCTATTGTGGATCTATCAATGTGCTGATTTATGGATTTTATGTAAGTGCAATGGGGGAAGGATTCATTTAATAAATCTGTTAATTTAAAATGGTATCACACGAGGAGAGTTTTTTCTTTCTTCCATATTATCTCATGGGAATCATGCACAAGAGGTCCCTCTGAGCTCATTCTAGCCGGGAGAGAATTACCAATACTGCTATTCCCAAAGAGCTTTTGCCCATACCATGAGAATGGGGGTGCGGCTACTGTCTCTGCTAAGGAACCATCCAATGGGAGTTGGTGTGTACATTGGTGGTGGTTTAATAAGGTGATTGTTCTTTGATTCACGGGAACCACACCTGGAAAGTCCAATTAGGATTTCAAAGACTGAAAGGATCACTATTCCAGGATTATTGGCCACTAGCAGGAGCACTTGTTATTTATTTGTTTAATCATTTTGGAACTTTGATTACACTATATAGCGACTCTGCCCAATTTTAGGCAGTGTTGTCGCTTTGAGCACTTTATGGAACTTTAATGTTATGTTCACAGTGTGCGTTCATTATTTGGAGTTTGTTTATATGCGAATCTTGCACAGCTATATTATTAATTTTTATATGATTTACAGATTTTTTTACATATATTTTTTACATCTATCAATAATTTTGCACAACGTAGTGTATATTATTTGATTTATTGCACTAATTTGGTGAATTTATATTTTAAGTTGCAGCAGATATAAGAAGATTGTCACATATTAGCACTTTCTTAATTTTATTAGTGCGAGAGACCAACACTATTAATTTTTCAAATAATATGAAATAATATTTGAAATATTTGAAATAATATTTAAGTTCGGATAAGGTGTTTCCTTTATGTATTTCAGATCTTCATTCACAGGTTTAACTAAAGTGTGTCTTCAAACATTTCCATCAGCCTCTGCATTAGAAAACTAGAATGAAGACACAGGGCTAGGGAAATTAGAATTTGATAGATTATGTATCTGGCTCCAGCTATTTTTATGAGTCATGGACCAAAATTGGTAAATGATAAAGAAGCTCATAACAAATAAAAAAACATGTTTAACAAAAGCAATGCAATATACCAATAGCCATGAGAATGTCTGAACCTAGTCACATTTTTTCAAAAGTCAAGAAATATAAACTACTGTACTGTGTACAAAAGAAAATATAACCTCTCACATATAAAAAAGATAAAAAGTTCCATTCAGAATATAAATCTACTGTGACAGTTTAAAAAATGTGTAGGAAATCATATTTATGAGTTTTGGAAGAATCTCTGGATTTTTAAAAGCTGCTTTAACAAGTGTAGGCAAGGTCAAAACCATTTCACGGCAGCAAATGTCATCATAATTTTGCAGTTTTTCAGAATAACTGGTTGCTATTTAATACAAAATTTGAGTAATTATGTAATATTTAGCAGTTCTGATCCTTTAGAATCCCTGCAGCACCTAGGCTTTGATTTTTTTTTTTCATGCAGAACCCTGTAAAGTGTGTGCCCAGGGCAGTAGGGTGAGAATAGTCATAAAGTACTGTTGGAATGTGTCATGACAGATTAACACAGTGTTTGATGTTGATATCTTAATTGTGTTATGCTTACATCTCACTCTTTGTGTATTAGGATACTGCCTTAGCAAAACCTAAGAAACAACACATTTTTTGGGTTTGGGGAATTTAAAGAGGTACTCCATTAAAATAAGTATTTTAACTTGTTGGTGATTGCCCTACTGTAAATTATAATCCTTACAGGTAGGTCTCTATGCCCTAAGGACATGATTTTAAATATTTTGTTTCTGTGCACTGATCACTCTATTCCTTTCAAATGCACTGCACATTCTTTCGGAAGAAATTGTTGATGTGTAGATCAGGAACCATTGAATTTTGCCCCAGTTATTCGCCAAGGATCGTGCTTTTCACACCGCATGGATTGTGAACCTAGGCCGTCACACACAGCCAGTTTGTAAAAACACACCTCAGCCTTTGCTGTGACAATCACTCCTCCCTGCATACAAAAGTAACCAGGGAGAGTGATTAGTAATGAAAGTGAATGCTTAGCTGTTGAATTTGGAAAAAAAATGTAATACAGTATATCATAAAACATGCAGTTTGCTCTATTAAAACTGGACATTTTGAGGAAAGTAGGAGTGTGTTTGAAACAGTCAATGGAGCGAATTATGACAGTCTCATTGTATTTACATACTTACTGTAGGTAATGGAAAACACACCTTTGTCCAGATTATGCACATTACAAGAATTTACATAACCTGAATAAGCAATAAAACCACTTTAACCACTTCAATACAGTGCCCTTTCACCTCCTTCCTGCCCAGGCCAATTTTCAGCTTTCAGCGCTCCCACACTTTGAATGACAATTATGCGGTCATGCAACACTGTACCCATATGAAATTTTTATCATTTTTTTCACACAAATAGAGCTTTCTTTTGATGGTAATCACCGCTGGGTTGACAGGCGGCACTGATGGGCACTGACGGGCAGCACTGATGGGCACTGACGGGCGGCACTGATGGACACAGATGGGCACTGACTGGCAGCACTGTGGGCACTGATTGTTGGCACTGATGCTGTGGGCACTGATGGGCACTGTTTTTTAACTTTTCAGTAATCAGGGCACTGATGATCAGTGCCCTGATTACCTTTCTTAGACTCCCCTTTGAGGAGGAGCCGCTGATCGGCTCTCCTCGCCACACACTTTGACAATGTGAAAGTGAACGAGAGCCGCATCACTCCTCTGTCATTTGACAATGGGGGGGGGGGGGTAAGTGGCTAAGAAGCCATTAATGATCTCTGTAGCTATAAACATTGTGGAGAAATGAATATTCCAAAAACAAAAATACCAAAAGTGCACCTCTTATTTTCTTCGGCAGCCTGACAACCCTCTAAGCAAACAGCAGGTGCTTGTAAGCTGTTCAATACGATTAAAACCTGAATCTAGAATTTCTGCTGTGATCTTTGAGCATGAGTTACTTTACATTACATACAACTGATAATGTAAACTCTCTTACTGCTTGTTATGTCCATAGTCCAGTGTACTTGAAAACAATTATTAAATTGCCAATCATTGTTTCAGTCTATATCTGACTTGCTAAGGGACTACTTTCAAGGCCATCTGTATTGGAACTTCAAAAAAAAAATGCAATAAAACAAAAACACCAGCTTTTAGCACAGTGTTAGTCACTTTCCCTGGCTTCATATTTTTTCATGGAATTTTAAATTGTTTATCTGGCAGTGCACCGCTAAATAAATATCTACAGTTGGAAGTCGGATAAGCTTCCTTTTCTGGGAGACTGTGTATGCTCTTATGGGGCAACATAACCTTTCATTAGCTTTAATTGTGTCTAATTCAAAGAGCAAAAATTTTATATTTTTGTTCTCACCAGTCTTTAGATATTATGGTTCAATAGGTTTTCCTTTTTAGCCTTTTTTCCTTTGTATTTTCACCTGGTAATCTTGCCAGTAACACATTTTCAGTCCTAAAAGTACAACACTTACTCACTATACTGTATTTTCAATTAAGCAGTACTGTTTCACTTGGACAGGTAATGTCCTTGAACTTTTGGAACAATTCCCCCTCTCCTTATCCAAGGTCACAGAACTTAACTGGGCAGGGCTGATAATACTAGTTGGGATTTCAGTGCAGCACAGGAAAAGAAAACCCCAAATGTATTGTTTATGCTGCCCGAGAAATCTATTAATGTATGTGCCAGTTGAGTATATTTTGTGGACAGCAAATAGTAATTGACATGATGGGAAATGTTGCCACTTAACATATAAGATTGTTAATATGATGTGTGAATAATATGGATATATACTAATTATCAAAGTGAAAGTTATATGATTTGCTATCTGATAAGATATGGGATTGTTTGCAAATTTTCTAATATTGTTTATTCAACCTAAAATTACATTTCCATGTCTATCTCTTTAACTAATCAGAGGGGAGGTCATCTGCCTAAGGCTGGGTTCACATATGTTGCGGCCGCGGGTCACAGCATGGGGTTCGGAGCGTCCCTGTTCACCATTTCAGGTGCGAATCAGGTATGTATTTTTGCCTGAATTGGCACCTGAATCATACCAAAGACGCACAGGACCCTTTTTAAATGTGGACCACGGCCACCCCGGAGCTGTTTGAACTGGCTCCATTAAAAGCCAGTCTGACTCTCCTGTCATGCGAATTTGGTGCGGGGAAACCCACATCCAATTCACATGTGCGTGAACCCGGCCTACAAAGAGGGTATTTCAAGGAAATATTTGTGCAAGTTAGGTAGCTCTGAAGAAGAGGGTTGAAACACAAAAATTGCATAGTTATGGCAGGGACTATGTGTTGCTGGCCGTGTCAACAGTTGAATATCATTTATCCAATGGGTAGAGCGGTTGCTTCCCTGGATAGATTTTCTGTTAAATGCATATATTGCATGTACTGCAATGAATGTACTTTTAGAAGTACAGATCAATGTTCTTTAATAATGATTATTAAAGATATCACAAGATGCCGGTGTGCTTTCTATTATTTCTACGGAAATGTGCAAGAATTTCCCATTCTGGAGAGTGTTGCAAGGCCACGAATACCATTGTCTATCCTTACGGTTACACTTAAATACTGTATACTTTGAATGGAATTCTGATCGTGGGACTATTTTTTTATTTATTTATTTTTTTATTTTGCACAGACTAATGTTTTATGTGGACAACTATAGAAGGAAAAACACTCAAATGCACATTGCATCGACATCATGATTCTGCCAAGAACAGGATTTTATGACACGTACAATGGCACTTCTTCTAACGCCTTTCTTCTAGGCCAGATTAAAAACTGCAGCCAACAGAAAAAAGGAAGTGCAAAAACTCCCGTCAGGTTTTATATGCAGTATTAGTCCTAAAAAAAGATTATTTTTTGTGGGTGGCGGATGTCCTGTACCCCCACAAGAACTTAAGGGAAATCTTGCTTATGGAGACAGCAACATAATCTTCACAAATATTCTAAACCTTCCTTAGCAAGTATATTTTTAATCAATTTCTTTTCACTCTCTGCTCTGTCCAACATCCGTTAAATAGCCAGGAAGTGGGGATACTTTTTCCTCATTTCCTGTTCCTACAACCTCCAAAGAGACGAGGTGAGATGAAATCTCCCAAAAGGGGACACAGACAGGAGGTAAATGTTAAAATCAAAACAATGTGCAGCACATATATACATTCAAAAATATTGTAAAAGCTCTTAAATTATATAACATACAGTATCTCACAAAAGTGAGTACATCCCTCACATTTTTGTAAATATTTTGTTATATCTTTTCATGTGACAACACTGAAGAAATGACACTTCGCTACAATGTAAAGTAGTGAGTGTACAGCTTGTATAACAGTGTAAATTTGCGGTCCCCTCAAAATAACTCAACACACAGCCATTAATGTCTAAACCGCTGGCAACAAAAGTGAGTTAAAATGTCCACATTGGGCCCAAAGTATCAATATTTTGTGTGGCCACCATTATTTTCCAGCACTGCCTTAACCCTCTTGAGCATGGAGTTCACCAGAGCTTCACAGGTTGCCACTGGAATCCTCTTCCACTCCTCCATGATGACATCATGGAGCTGGTGGATGTTAGAGACCTTGCGCTCCTCTACCTTCCATTTGAGGATGCCCCACAGATGTTCAATAGGGTTTAGGTCTGGAGACATGCTACCCTCAGCTTCTTTAGCAAGGCAGTGGTCATCTTGGAAGTGTGTCTGGGGTCGATATCATGTTGGAATACTGCCCTGCGGACCAGTCTCCAAATGGAGGGGGATCATGCTCTGCTTCAGTATGTCACAGTACATGTTGGCATTTACAGTTCCCTCAATGAACTGTAGCTCCCCAGTGCCGGCAGCACTCATGCAGCCCCAGACCATGACACTTCCACCACCATGCTTGACTGTAGGCAAGACACACTTGTCTTTGTACTCCTCACCTGGTTGCCGCCACACACGCTTGACACCATCTGAACCAAATAGGTTTATCCTGATCTCATCAGACCACAGGACATGGTTCCAGTAATCCATATCCTTAGTCTGCTTGTCTTCAGCAAACTGTTTGCAGGCTTTCTTGTGCATCATCTTTAGAAGAGGCTTGCTTCTGGGATGACAGCCATGAAGACCAATTTGATGCACTGTGCAGCATATAGTCTGAGCACTGACAGCCTGAACCCCCACCCCTTCGACCTCTGCAGCAATGCTGGCAGCACTCATACGTCTATTTCCCAAAGACAACCTCTGGATATAACGCTGAGCACGTGCACTCAACTTCTTTGGTCGACCATGGTGAGGCCTGTTCTGAGTGGAAACTGTCCTGTTAACCACTTTAGCCCCAGAAGATTTGGCTGCTCAATGACCAGGCCCTATTTTGCGATTCGTCACTGAGTGAATTTAATGGACAATTACGTGGTTGTGCGACGCCTGTATCCAAACAAAATTGACGTCCTTTTTTTCCCACAAACAGAGCTTTGTTTTGGTGGTATTTGATCACCTGTGCAATTTTTATTTTTTGCGCTATAAACAAAAAAAGAGCAATAATTCTGAAAAAAAAACAATATTTTTCACATTCTGCTATATAACATTCCCAAACAAAAAAAATGTAAAAATCTAAATTTTGAAATTGGCGTCCTTTTTTCCCCACAAGCAGAGCTTTCTTTTTGAAAAAATTTTGAAAAAATAACAATATTTTTCCAATTTTTTATATGAAATTCTCCAAAAAAAATGTAAAAATCAAAATTTTTTAACATTTTAGGCCAATTTGTTTTCTGCTACATATTTTTGGTAAAAAAAAAATCGCAATAAGCATTGATTGGTAAGTTATTGCTTTTACTATCTACGGGAAAGATTTATGTCGTTTTTATTGTTTTTTTTTTTTTACTAGTAATGGCGGTGATCTGCGATTTTTTTTGAGGGACTGGGACATTGCGGAGGAAAGATCGGACCCCTGACTGACATTTTTGACACTTTTGAGGGGTTTCAGTGACATTGATACAGTAATCAGTGCTATAAATATGCACTATAAAAAAATATATTAATCCTCAGTCTTCCGCCCAAACTGTGTGATTAACTCTGCGCTTCTAGGAAGCACCAGCATCCAACTGGTAAAATTAATAGTGATAAAAAAGCTGCTACTTAAAACAAATATGGAAATATTTGATAACAATGTAGAGAAATGATAGTAGTGCTGGAACAATCTAAAAAGGTTCCTGAAACTATGAATGTCCGTCACACTGATAGTGCGGTTAATGACAGCCCTCACAGTCCTTAATCAAATAGTCCCAAAAGTCTATTGGTGGAAAAAATACACATCAATCTCCTTTTCCCCAGTCTTCAGTCACCATGAAAGACTCATATATGGATAACGACAGTTCTTAGGCATATGATAGGGATACACCAAAACTTCGTGTTATCTGATAGGGTCACCACAGGTCCACCACCAAGTGCAAGGGGAAGTAAGAAGTGGCCACTCACCGGATGCCCATGCTCACTTATTCTCATAAATGAGCTCACTTCGCATGTAAATCACAAATCCCAATGTAGCCATAGGACAGGTCAGAAGTAAGAAAATGATCTTTACACTCCAATGCAGTGGCACTCTTTTCACCGTTTCTCCCAAATGTTATGGAAAACAAAAAGAGATCACTTCCCTAGTGCAATATGTCTGATAACCTTTATTAAACAAAATGCTCATACATTGCACTCACTTGTAGTGTAGTAAAAACACGCTCATCTCATAGTGTAAAGCAGTATCAGGGCCTCCATTCCTACTTCAACATGACTCCACGTCAAATCAGGTAGTCCCGGAAGTCCTTCAACTGTTATGATCCACAATAGGGTACGTCGTCTGGCCACGCCCCGACGCGTTTCGTCACTTCCTGACTTCAATTGGGGGCGCGGCCAGACCAGCGAACCCTTCCTCTTTATGCTCCGCATTGACAGCGTCGGAGCCAATAGCACAGCGAACGGGTCAACCGGAAGGACCTTGTGCCGCCTTCCGACGGAAGGTAAACATAGCTTGGCGAATCCACCCGGAAATTGGTCCCCCACCACCTCTGCTGACACCCAATCTGAGCGGGTGACCCGTTACCCAGCAAGCAAGGTAACGGGTCACCCGCTCAGACTACATGCTCGGATGTGATAAGTCTGCTTGCTGGGATTGACGGGAGGAGCTCCCTCACGATTGGGTGTCAGCAGAGGTGGTGGGGGACTAATTTCCTGGGTGGATTCGCCAAGCTATGTTTACCTTCCGGCGGAAGGCGGCACAAGTGTAACGCTCCTGCGTTTCATGTATGGTGTGGATTTTCAGCTGCAGAAATATTCCACTTCAGTAGTCATGTAAGAGAGATGCTGAGATACCATTCCCAACCTCAATGACTCATCATGTGTGGAAGGTCTTAATTCAGCTAGTAAATACACACACTCAACAAGCTGGTTCCTAGAGTGGCTTTATGTATGTAGTAACACAGTGATGAAGATTTAAGAGACAGGTTGAGTGGAGGTGGTAGGTGACAGACACTTGAAGGTAAGACAGTAGCAGATGGATGCAGGTAGGTTTAGCAATCATGTATGGTAGCAGATGACAGAGTAGCAGGTGGACATACAAGAGAGGTCAACCCAGTGCAGGAATAAGTAGCAGTAGTCTTAAGAGCTAGCAATCTAGATATGCAGATGTGATAAATAGTCTTTACTATGCAGAGCTAGATAGTGTAAGCTTAGTATAAGTTTATAGAGGGTTCCCCTGCGGGGTACTTAGCACTAATAGCAATACAGCCGAAGGTTGGTTCAGGAGGAGCGGATGATCCGGAAGCGGGATACAGGGATCAGCGCAGCGAGGTTCCGTCAGCGAGGTATGCTTGCAAGCACGAAAGCTTCAAGCCAAGTTAGCATCCAGGTAAGCAGGGCCAGATTAACGTAGGGGCTATTGGAGCTGCAGCTCCAGGCCCCTACCTTAATATAGACCCCGGGTTGGCCATATTCACTGTTACCGCTCTTCTGTCACTTGTAAACACAGAAGTCTGGCTTCTATGCTCGCTTCCCCAGGCAGCTCCCTCAGAACCTCCCCACACAGCACGAAGGCCGGTCAAGGAGGGACAGTTGCCGATGCATGGATGTGTTTATGGACTTCAGAGACAGCATCCCATGTTGAATTAGGCGTGCATGGCTGCACCCTTCCTCCTCTGGGTGCATGCCAAGGCACGGCCCTTAAGGCCCTTCAAAATCCTCAGCACCAAGCCCATGATGCTCTTAATTCGGCCCTGCAGGTAAGGGTGTTTGAACGAACACATGTGAGTGAGAGCCGGCGATCTAAATAGCCATCCAGTCCGGCGCTCAGTGATGACAGCATCAGTCTTAAAGGGAAACACACCTATATGTGCTTCATCTATCTAGGTAGATGGAAAGCACCCGGAAATAATGTGATAGGAGGCACTGAGAGTGCCAGAACCTTACAACAAGGTCCTTCCGGTTGACCCGTTCGCTGTGCTATTGGCTCCGACGCTGTCAATGTGGAGCATAAAGAGGAAGGGTTCGCTGGTCTAGCCGCGCCCCCAGTTGAAGTCAGGAAGTGACAAAACGCGTCGGGGCGTGGCCAGACGACGTACCCTATTGTGGATCATAACAGTTGAAGAACTTCCGGGACTACCTGATTTGACGTGGAGTCATGTTGAAGTAGGAATGTAGGCCCTGATACTGCTTTACACTATGAGATGAGCGTGTTTTTACTACACTACAAGTGAGTGCAATGTATGAGCATTTTGTTTAATAAAGGTTATCAGACATATTGCACTAGGGAAGTGATCTCTTTTTGTTTTCCATAACATTTGGGAGAAACGGTGAAAAGAGTGCCACTGCATTGGAGTGTAAAGATCATTTTCTTACTTCTGACCTGTCCTATGGCTACATTGGGATTTGTGATTTACATGCGAAGTGAGCTCATTTATGAGAATAAGTGAGCATGGGCATCCGGTGAGTGGCCACTTCTTACTTCCCCTTGCACTTGGTGGTGGACCTGTGGTGACCCTATCAGATAACACGAAGTTTTGGTGTATCCCTATCATATGCCTAAGAACTGTCGTTATCCATATATGAGTCTTTCATGGTGACTGAAGACTGGGGAAAAGGAGATTGATGTGTATTTTTCCACCAATAGACTTTTGGGACTATTTGATTAAGGACTGTGAGGACTGTCATTAACCGCACTATCAGTGTGACGGACATTCATAGTTTCAGGAACCTTTTTAGATAGTTCCAGCGCTACTATCATTTCTCTACATATAAATATGCACTGTTACTGTAAAAATGACACTGGCAGGGAAGGGGTTAACTTTATTGGGGATCAAGGGGTTAAGTGTGTCCCTAGGAGTCTAACTGTCAAGGGGCGTGGCTAGTGAAGTAACCACAGAGAAATGCGATCCTATATAGCAGGATCGCATGGCCTCTGTGCTTACTTCAGGGAGAATGACAGACGGCTGTGTTTACATCAGCCATCTGTCTTTCTCCCTCTCCTGCAGGAGATCACGAGTGGCCGGCGGACATCAGAGCCGCCGGTCACACATACTGGGTCCCCAGGGAATGAGCGGGGGTGGGAGCTTGCCCCCTACAGGCTCGTGGGCGAGCGACATAGGGCTACGTCACTTTGCCTGTAAGCGGCTGAGTGCCGCAGTAAATAGACGTTAGGCGGTCGGCATATGGTTAAACTGCTGTATGGTCTTGGCCACTGTGCTGCAGCTCAGTTTTAGGGTCTTGGAAATCTTCCTATAGCCTAGGCCATCTTTATATAGAGCAACAATTCTTTTTTTTCAGATCCTCAGAGAGTTCTTTGCCTTGAGGTGCCATGTTGAACTTCCAGTGACCAGTATGAGAGAGTGAGAGCGATAACACCAAATTTAACACACCTGCTCCCCATTCACAGCTGAGTTCTTGTAACTTTAACAAGTCACATCACACCGGGGGGGCTAATTGGGCCCAATTTGGACATTTTCACCTAGTGGTGTACTCACTTTTGTTGCAAGCGGTTTAGACATTAATGGCGTGTTGAGTTATTTTGAGGGAACAGCAAATATACACTGTTATACAAGCTGTACTCACTACTTTACATTGTAGCAAAGTGTCATTTCTTCAGTGTTGTCACATGAAAAGATATAATAAAATATTTACAAAAATGTAAGGGGTGTACTCACTTTTGTGAGATACGGTATCCCAATATGTGTAAATGATTGAATTTACAATTAATAATAACAACATCCATGTGATCCATGGAAAAAAGTTATCCACATATATTAAAATGTCCATATAGACTTCAATAATAGTGACACTTCCCAGTACAGCAAAATTAAAAATTTATGTGACTCCGGTGCTAGTCCTTCACCATTATGCACTCATCAAAAGTTTAATAACCAGTTCTGGACCGGAAGGATTTGCCCCCTTAATGACAAGGCCATTTTTTGCGATTCGGCACTGCGTTACTGCGTGGTCGTGCGACGCTGTACCGACATGAATGTCCTTTTTTTCCCACAAATAGAGCTTTCTTTTGGTGGTATTTGATCACCTGTACGATTTTTATTTTTTGCGCTATAAAAAAAAAAAAAAAAGAGCAACAATTCTGGAAAAAAAAAAAAACTATATTTTTCACATTGCTATATAACATTCCCAAACAAAAAAAAAAACATAAAAATCTAAATTTTCATCCTTTTAGGCCAATTTGTATTCTGCTACATATTTTTCATAAAAAATCGCAGTAAGCTTATTTTGATTGGTTTGCGCAAAAGTTATCGCCTCTACAAAGTAGGGGAAAGATTGTCATTTTTTACTAGTAATGGTGGCAATCTGCGATTTTTAGCGGGACTGCGACATTGCGGCGGACAGATCGGACCCCTTACTGACTTTGACACTTTTGGGGGGACCAGTGACATTACTACAGTAATCAGTGCTAAAAATATGCAGTTACTGTAATAATGACATTGGCAGGGAAGGGGTTTACCACAGTGGGTGATAAAGGGGTTAAATTTAAGCCTAGGGGAGTGGTTCTAACTGTAGGGGGGGTGGGCTTTTGAAATGATCATATATAGAAGGATCACAAGCGCTCTGTGATCATTCCAGAGAGAAGAACGGTCAGCTGTGTTCATAACAGCTGCCTGTCCTTCGCTCTCAGCGGGGAGGGATCGCTGGGGGGCCGGCGTAAACAGCGCTTCCCCGCTGTCGAGTGGGGGCATAAACGCACCGCTGGCGGCATGCGTCCGCCCTCTAGCACCAGGCACCCGACCGACGTAGTACTACGTCGGTTCACGCAGGAGGGGCTGCCTGCCACAGTAAAACTGCAGGGTGCGGTCCTTAAGTGGTTAATAAATAGCATTGTACCACATTCCGGTTTCCCAGGGTCTCCAGCAATCAGACTTATCGGTATATATATCTCTCAGCCAGAGGGAGTCCTAATCAAAAGATGCTCACCACACGGAGCACATGCAGTGCTACAAAGAAAGCACTGAACTCAAAATGCAGCATGCAACACATGCAAAACAACAACAACTCAATTACTATGACTGATGCACTTTGTAGTTCTCATTCACAAATGCTTAATTGATCACTCGTGTACTTACTATACTATTTTGTTCTAAAGAATAGTAAGCACCGAACAGGCATTAGCAACAACCATCAAAATTCCAATCTGATGGGACTCTAAACAGTGTAAGCAAACATTTCCAAATGTATTCCTCATTCTCAGTTGTTTCTCCTTGCAATTTTGTGCAATTTTTCATCTCTGCACAAGTAAGGGATAGGAAACCTGATAAACACAGCTCTCCTAGAGGCACACTGGCAACTAAGAAACTTATGATCAGTAAGTGCTGGGGTTGTAGATATTTTGTATCTACCTCTCCAATCTCTTACTGACCAATTTGCAGTACCATGATCTACTCCTTGCTTACTCGATCAGTACTGGGTTGTTATTACCAATTAGAATGACTATAGAATATACAATAATTAATATACTGCTTTATCCCTTTGCTTTCTCAGGGCACATGAGCAGAATAAGACTAATAGGCTAATCTAATGTACAATATTGTTCCAAAGTATATATACTAAATAATATTTGTTGATGATTTATTGATCTATGTAGCTTTATTTGTAGTTTTTATTTTATCTGTCGTGTTGATGTCATACTCACCTATGTTTAATTCCACTTACACTACATTACCAAAAGTATTGGGACCCCTGCCTTTACACGAACATGAACTTTGATGGCATCCCCGTCTTAGTCCATAGGGTTCAATATTGATTTGGCCAACCCTTTGCAACTAAAACAGATTCAACTCTTCTTGAAAGGCTGCCCACAAGGTTTAGGAGTGTGTCTATGGGAATGTTTGACCATTCTTCCAGAAGTGCATTATGTTGGAGAGGAGGTCTGGCTCACAGTCTGCGCTCAAATTCATCCCAAAGATGTCCTATCAGGTTGAGGTCAGAACTCTGTGCAGGCCAGTCAGATTTCTCCACCCCAAGATGGAAGAATGGTCAAACATTCTCATGGACACACTTCTAAACCTTGTGGACAGCCTTCCCCGAAGAGTTAAAGCTGTTCTAGCTGCAAAGGGTGGGCAAACTCAATATTGAACCCTAAAGGCTAAGACTGGGATGTCATTAAAATTCATGTTCATGTAAAGGCAGGCGTCCTTATACTTTTAGAAATATAGTGTAGTTTTGTTGAAATTTTTAAATAGAGGTAGCAGTTTTGTGTCTAGTAAAGCTCTTTTCATGCTGAAAGTATTTAGGCACTGTCTGCATTTTATACCCTGTGTTCAAATAAAACACTTTGGTTATCCTGAAAACGTGTGTCAGTTTTGCAACATTGGATTCAATTGATGACTTACAGGAGCTTATACCGCTGCAAAACTCGCCTCACAGCACTCATAAACAGTTTAGGTAGAGCAAGGGGAGTTCCATTTGTTATATATGTGTGTGTGTGTATATATATATATATATATATATATATATATATATATATATTGGAAATACTAGAATTACTACAAAGGTTAATTTAAAAAGTGATCAATACCTACATGTTTGCATCTTCATGATAAGGACACTCTGGGCATGATTTACTTAAGGCATTTAAGCTGTACACTTTGCAAGGGGATGTTTATTAGAGCTTAGTGAATGAGGTTAAGTAATGCTGACTTCCATCATCCAATCAGATGCAAGAAAAAAATGGCAAATTTTGCTTTGGAAAGGAACATATGGAATAGCCTGGGTCATGAAGGATTTCTGGCAACTTTGCCACCAAAAAACGACTGTTTTTTGACTAAAAATAGAACGTAGAGAATACAATGTGTAGTTTGGAACTGAAAGTTAAACAGAAGTTTTGGAATGATATTTTTGGCAAGAACATAAGTCAAAATCAGAGTAGTAGAAAATGAAAAATATCACGCCAGATATGTGGTTAGCTGAGTGTTTAATGTTCTCTTCCAACTAAGCCCAAATAAATCTTGGTACCGACAAAATCCCCATGAATGTACTTTATTGCTGGAGTGTAAAGTCTAATCTGTCAAATGTGTCCTGTCTTAAACACCTTGGTTTTCTTTGGCCTAACTTTCATAAAACTTCCAAGATTCAGTGAGGAATGGATACATTCAAAGGCACATCATATACACTAACCCTTTTTATAGTGGAATACTGAGAATTATGATACCAAGCTTGTACTTTCTTATCTGATGCTGCAAATCTCATCTACTTTCCAAAAACAGACATTTTATCAAGAAAGTTCAAAAGCAGTTCATTTCACCTGAAAGAAAACTTTTAGAAACTTCATATTTCATTTTTCAAATACAGATACAGAGCCTGACAAGAAAATTTAATTAGACATGGAATTCTCAGGCTTCCCTGTAGTTCATGCAAAGATATGGATACTGTATAGGTGTATTAACATATAAGTACAGAATAAAATGTTCTTGAATGGCACTGTTTTTAACTAATGCTGACCATTTTGAGTAAGCGTTATTCAATTATCTCTTTATATACTTTTATTATCTGCAGGGATGCACCTTCTCATCACTGCTTGTTGCTGCTAGTCTCTCATGCTTAATCCCATTCTCCATATTATGGACATTTAGGTTCTTTTATTCCCAAATGACCTAAAGTTAAATGTCCCAAATTTTTCTCTTTTTTGACATAACATAGCTGATGTCATTGGATGATGACTCTATCATCATGACAGATGATGTCTGTCCATATATATATAGTCAAGTTGTAACTAGTTTTATTGAGGTCCATTTCAACTACAAATATATGAATGTCCATTAATCAGTTAGATGTGCATGGCCTGATATGTAAGATCTAGCAACACAACAATAGGGAGCTAGCATTCTGAAGAGATGATAAATGAGATCGAATGCTCTGCTACAAGCCTTGATCCCCAAGCAACCACCGATCACGAGAGCTGGTTCCCTGTAGAAGTCTCTGCAGAAGTTCCTGAAAGGAAAAAGGTGGGCTGCTAACCATATTAAGAGCCTCAAAATCAGTTTATTGGTCACGCCATCTGGTAAAAGCACTTCTAACACATTTCACTCCGTTAGAAGCTGACTCATAGGGTAATGTTATTGGAGACCATAATTAATTGATTTTGAAAAATGAATTATTATGCCATCATTTTATTTGATATATACATTTGTGCTTCTGTCCTTTACCAATTCTCTCATCATCTTGTATGGCATTATCATTTTTATATCTTATAGTCAGTAGTTTTTTAGATGTTTTTCATCTACCCTCGTATTGTCAGCAATGTTTTCCACGAGCATTGCAGGCAAGCGGATTGATTGGCAGTATAATGGGTTAACTGCATTTGTATATACGGTTTCCACTGCAACCGTTTGGCTATTTATTCTGGCGTCCTATCCCTTGATAAATTCACGAGGTTGTGAGCCAGTGAACGTCACTTCTGGTCTACGCCCGAGACCAGAAGCATCGGATATACCGCATCGGCGGATCTGCAACGCTGTTTATTATACTGTGAGTGTCTACATTTTTTTAATAAAGCATTGATTTTAACTACTACACTATGAGAGCCCCCCTTTCATTGTCCCTTCAATGAGTGAGATCCATACAGGAGGACCACCATCTGGGACTAACATCTTTAAAGAGACGGTGCATCATCAGATCACTGACAGCACCCCCCTAACAGAAGTGAGAGGTCCCCACTCTCTGGCCCCTTTGAATTGGGAGAAGCGGAAGAGGATTTGATCCCAGCTCTACCTTTGTAGAGAAATACTAGGTTCCATCTTCCCCCTTCATCCAGTGGTTTACATCACAAAAAGCTCATTTGAGTGTTTTTGGAGGTGAGCGGCCATTACACTCAGATAAGGATTTAGCTCACTTGGGTGAATACGCTGTCTCTACAGACAACATTTAAACCACAGGAGTCACCACCTATAGAAAGAAGAGTCACCAAAGTCACCTTACTCACCTCATTCTATTGTCAGCACATGACCTTACTGCACCATTTTGCACTTTGGATGATTGTTCATATATTATATTTATTTCTTGATTTTTACTGTTTATTTACATAGATTGCATTCATTGCTTTCACTTTGATTTTTTGTTATTCATCGGTATCATTTAGTGGCACGTATTTTTGGCCTATTTATGTATTGATTGCACTTGATCACTTTATAGCATACTCATTGGTGGCACTATTCTTATTATCATTAGGCATGTATTTTTGATATACTGCACCTGAGCACCTTTCATCGTTTGTTGCATCTATTGCTAAATATTGTTTACATTTTATTCATGTTTTAAATTGCCACAGACACCACACATTTGTGTTTATACTATTGTGCCCCCTGCACAGACATTGTCTCCACTTTTACATTTGGATAGCCTTAGTGTGCTTCTCATCTCAGCACCATTTTTTTTAGTTTCATGTAATTTCTTTACCTTTATAAGGAGCGCCGATTTATTTCCTATTTTCCATACTTTTACTGATAGTGGTGACACTATAAAATAGGCAGCACCTTTTGTGGTCCTTTATCATTCCTTTCATCCTTCTTTTTCCTTATTTGATGAGCTCTACACCATCTCTCTGATATTTATTAGTCCAGTTAAACACAGTTTACTCCATTGATAGCGCATTGGTTCCACCCTCTTGCAATTAATTGATTTTGAGGCTCTTAATATGGTGAGCGGTTCTCCTTTTACCTGGAGATTTTCTGGAGATTCTGAAAAGGTGTTAAAGAACTCTCATTTGTCTTCCACCAATGTAAATTTGCCAAAACTACCATGACGTTGATTTTGAAAAGCAAATTAAACCAATAGTGATATACAATGTATTGCACACCAGGACCTCATTTGTTGTTATCTCTATCCCTGAGGAACCGTCTGATGCCTGAGTTGTTCCCAGAGGTGTCATTAGGCCTAGCCACCTGAGGCATGTACAGGTGGTCCCCGGGTTAAGAACACAATAGGGACTGTAGGTTTGTTCTTAAGTCGAGTTTGTTTGTAAGTCGAAACAGTGCATTTTTTTAAGTGTAACTACAGCTTGTGCAGGGATGTGGGAAGTCCTGGGCGCTTCTGGGCGTGCAGTCGTGTTATCTGGGGCTCTTGTGGCCATGCCATGCAGTGTGGGATGTGTCCGGAGCTGCAATATGACTGCTCGGTGGTATCCGGGACCAGTGTGGAGCACAAGCGGCCGCCATTGAACGTCCGTTCATAAGTAGGAGTCGTTCGTAACTCGGATGTTCGTAACTCGGGGACTACCTGTACTCCAGTTCTTGCTTGCTGCCCTGGATCAGTGGCTTTTTGAATGCTTGATTTGAGAACTGACCTCCTTCTCAATAAAACCTGCATAGTTCCTTGGCAGAGAAGGTCCAAGTGGTGTGGAACATGGAGCATCTTCCCTAAAAACGGGCAGTCCCCCTTTTGCTGACACCAAAGTAACTGTCAATATTACTCTCACTGACACCAATGTAAATGGTAGCTTCCTACCACTAACACCCATGTTAAAGGATCACTATACTTCTACATAGTTATCCTTTCAGTTACACCCCCCCTTTTTTTTCCATCCTATCACCCCATTAAAATCTTATAATTGTCTGTCCATGCACCTGCCTGATTCACTCTGCATGGAGCAGACTCTACTTTCCCAGTGGCCACAAACCATGGATCTTGCTGGAGTAAGGACAAGTAGGTTTAAGGATCTGAAGAGGGGAAGGGGGTTCTGGTTGTGTAAATTAAAAGATAACTGTATGAAAGTATAGCCATATCTATTAACAACCAAACAAAGAGACAACATTTAGGAAAGAAAATAAAAGATGTTTATACTGACCTGCTCCGTACCGAGCAGCCCTGATCCTCCTATTCTGGGGTCCTCTGTTGGTACACCCGGCTCTTCCTCTTCTCTGTATGCCACCATAAAAAGTCACTTTCTATTGTGGGACACCTTCGGGCTCAATCCTGAGCCGTACTGTCTTTGTCTATAAATACAGACAGGGAAGCTCAGCCCTGTCCCCCACTCTGTACTCACAGACTGTGATTGACAGAATGAGGAGTCAATGACTCCCGCTGCTGTTTCTGAGCCAGTAATGAGGGGGAAAGAGATTGCTGGATTAAGATCAGGCTCAGGTAAGAATTTGTGGTGGCTTCTGTGGGGGGGGGGGGGGGGACCTGAAAAGTTTTTTACCTTAATGCAGAGAATGCATCAAGCTTAAAAAAAAACTTTAGCCTTTTTAACCACTTTAACTTTATCATTTGTACATGCAGAGTTAAAAAACAACCTAAAGCTGATAAAATTTAAACTGGAAAATTTCACCTGAAACACTGCCTGGTTCGAGCAGCAAGCAGAGCGGCTGCGATTTTATTATTGAGCGGTTTATGTTTGTGCCGACCTTCCCAGGGCACCAATTAATGTGAGTGCATTTCCATGTTTTTTTGAATTTTTTAAATGAATTTTAATAAATATTCCTGGCAATTTTAAAAGGTTTCTCTTATATCCTATGAGTGGAGATTGGTGTTTCTAAAGAACTGAAGGAAGAATATCTGTGTAGCTGGGAGCGGACTACCATTTTCTGACACTGCAGACTTACTTTCTGCTCTCAGACTGTCTCTATGAACCCCTAGTGTTGGTCTCAGGTTTCATGCATCATACTCTTGAGACTGGAAGAAAGGCATCATGGGAACTGTAGTTTTCCACACAGACATTACTGCACTGCTGAACTGTTTAAGAACTGTACTTCCCAGCAAGTCATGGACTCCAGGAGAGAATTGTGGGGGAGACTATAAAGGGATCTGCTGAACAGGCCCACGCTCTCTTGCTTCTCGGGATTCACCATGTGTGCACCAGTCTGCAGTGGGAGCAGACTGTGGCCTACTGCACACCACCCAGCTGTCTGCAGACTCAGCCCAGGCGGGACGGATGACCATCGCGGACATCCCTGCAGTATTGCTGATCGAGTGGAGTCGGCAGGACTCACTAAGACAGCAGAGCACAGCCATCTCAGTGTCTCACAGTGTGGAGAGTTGCCTCTGCCTGTTCTTCCAGGACTCATAAGAAGGACATCAGGATTGGTGAGAGAGCTCCTTCTCAGAGTTCAGTTACTACAGTTTCTCTTAGACACTGAACACAGACACTCTACATCTGGATCAGTTAGTGGATCATTGATAATCAGAACCAGCTATTCTGCATTGCCTGTTTTACACTGTGCTACAGCGGAGAATCATTTATTCTTTGAGCTCCAACTGCCGGTGAAGATCTTAGCAAGGCCTTCCAAATTGAACATTGCTATATCATTGCTCTTAAAGGGGACACGTTACTGGTATCTAGATTACCTCATCCCTCATTAGGATACAGGTATTATAGGCCAGCCCGGGGTTCCCCTTTAGTAAAATCATTTCTTATAGCAATTTATAGCTATCTGAGAGATTCATTCACTTACTGCAAGATACTGTGTATATTTGATGTATTTACTTGTTATTATAATTGGTTATTCACTATTCTTTATTGTTATTTCAACTGAGCCTTGGCTGTTTATCCAGGGCCTAGTTGATTAATACTCTTTTCAATTCTTTTCCTTGAGTGAAGGCTTTAAACCATTTTCTGTAAGCCTCGACAGTGGTACCTGAAGATCCCAGAATTTAAGCAGTTTCAGAGATCAAGAAACCGCTATGTCTAAACTTCAGTCCTTCTAGTTAAATTTGCTTAGTTCATGTGTTTTCCCTATCAAAATATTTGGTCAACAAAAATTGAAACTGAAGTCTATTAAAGGAGCTCTGAACATTTTATTTGAAAAAAAATCAATGTATACTTCAATTATTTTGCTTCTACAAATTCAACTAATCAGGAAAGCCAAAAAATCACAATGTGTTACAAAATAAGATTCACAGGACAATGACATCAATCAATAAAAGATCCTTTATTGTCGGCCTCCTTTCTAGGCCCATCTAATGGCTGTGTTCCATGACAAAGCACTTAATTAATTTTTTTCCTTCACTGCTCATTTATTTTCTTAGATATTTTGCTGCTACTACAGTCTTTATCTATCCACTGTATCATACTATGTGTAAACCCTTTACACACAAGATACAGGTTGTTTATTACCACTTGAAAATGGTTTTAGTGAATGGGAATTAAAGATCACACCGAAGAAAAAATATTTGTGAAAAAAATGAGCATTTTGTAAGCTGCTTTGTAATTAACAAGGTGGGAAG
This sequence comes from Pelophylax lessonae, assembly GCF_965119305.1. Lineage (NCBI taxonomy): Eukaryota > Metazoa > Chordata > Amphibia > Anura > Ranidae > Pelophylax > Pelophylax lessonae. Next base: position 551,936,017 of record NC_138770.1, on the reverse strand, counting down.
AGCTACAAAAATTAAAGGGTGCACTCAGCATAACCACTGCTAATAAATGTTCATATAATTGTAAGGGAGAGACTATTAATTGCATGAGAATTTGAAGAATACCAAATGGGACTTGATGTATTATTTTGAGTCTGAATTGTTTCATAACAATTCTTCTCATTTTTACAGAGTACATATTTTAGTATTGCTCTTTATACAAAGACTCAAAAATCAAATTAACAATATAAGCAGTTTACAAAGTCAAAACTTTTCCCCATCAATTTTATATTTTATTGGGTTTGGTTGATGCAGTAGCTTTGACAGCATACATGTCACTACAGCAATGCCAACGTCAGGACAAGAACACAAAGTAGATTGCTTAGGTTAAAAGGACAAACAGAAATCTGATCAATTCTTCTTGCTGTCTAATCTTGTATGCTTCGTCTGACCTCAGCAATAACTGACTTTGCACGATGGAACCTGACAAGCAGTGAGGATGCCATACATATTAATGATCGTAAGATGATATGTAGTGAAAAACTACAATAAATACATATTTTGGGCATTTGATTGGTTTACATTTTTTGTGGAATAAATTGCATTTACACGTACTGTATTAGTGGATCCCTCTAATGCCAACTTATTTTGATATTCCATCTGTCCTGTTCTACTGGTTCACATTGTTATAAAAACTTATCAAATACAGAGTGTTAAATAATAGATGTAAATAGATAGATAGACAGATACTGTAGATAGTATACATAATAAAGTAGAACTAAAGGCAAAACCTTTTTTTTTTTTTTTGGAATAAAGTAAGGGAGGGCTATAATCCCTGACAGTTTTTTGTCATCTCTGTCCCATTGGGGGGGACTTCTCTTCACTTCCTGTCCCAAAGCCAAAACAGGAAGCAAGAGGAGATCCCTGATCAACTCCAACTGATGTGCCATTTGGAAGATTTCCCCTCTATTCCTGTTCGGAGGACAACCTAAAATTTTGAATTTTCTTTACTTTCACCTTCGATGGTAATAGTAAAAAAGTGGTTTTATCTCTTAATAAGTAAAAAAAAAGTTCAGATTTTTCTAATAGCTACAGTCAGGTCCATAAATATTGGGACTTCGACACAATTCTAATCTTTTTGGCTCTATGTACCACCACAATGGATTTGAAATGAAACAAACAAGATGTTCTTTAACTGCAGACTTTCAGCTTTAATTTGAGGGTATTTACATCCAAATCAGGTGAACAGTATAGGAATTCCACATTTTGTATATGTGCCTCCCACTTTTTAAGGGACCAAAAGTAATGGGACAGATTAACAATCATAAATCAAACTTTCTCTTTTTAATACTTGGTTGCAAATCTTTTGCAGTCAATTACAGCCTGAAGTCTGGAAAGCATAGACATCACCAGACGCTGGGTTTCATCCCTGGTGATGCTCTGCCAGGCCTCTACTGCAACTGTCTTCAGTTCCTGCTTGTTCTTGGGGCATTTTCCCTTCAGTTTTGTCTTCAGCCAGTGAAATGTGAAATCAGATTCAGGTCAGGTGATTGACTTAGCTATTGCATAACATTCCACTTCTTTCCCTTAAAAACTCTTTGGTTGCTTTCACAGTATGTTTGTGAAGCGCCGTCCAATGAGTTCTGAAGCATTTGGCTGAATATGAGCAGAGAATATTGACCGAAACACTTCAGAATTCATCCTGCTGCTTTTGTCAGCAGTCACATCATCAATAAATACAAGAGAACCATTGGCAGCTATACATGCCCACGCCATGACATTACCACCACCATGCTTTACTGATGAGGTGGTATGCTTTGGATCATGAGCAGTTCCTTTCCTTCTCCATACTCTTCTCTTCCCATCACTCTTGTACAAGTTGATCTTGGTCTCATCTGTCCATAGAATAATGTTCCAGAACTGTGAAGGCTTTTTTAGATGTTGTTTGGCAAACTCTAATCTGGTCTTCCTATTTTTGAGGCTCACCAATGGTTTACATCTTGTGGTGAACCCTCTGTATTCACTCTGGTGAAGTCTTCTCTTGATTGTTGACTTTGACACACATATACCTACCTCCTGGAGAGTGTTCTTGATCTGGCCAACTGTTGTGAAGGGTGTTTTCTTCACCAGGTAAAAAATTCTTTGGTCATCCACCACAGTTGTTTTCCGTGGTCTTCCGGGTCTTTTGGTGTTGCTGAGCTCACCGGTGCGTTCTTTCTTTTTAAGGATGTTCCAAACAGTTGATTTGGTGACACCTAATGTTTTTGCTATCTCTCTGATGGGTTTGTTTTTTCAGCCTGATGGCTTACTTCACTGATAGTGACAGCTCTTTGGATCTCATATTGAGAGTTGACAGCAACAGATTCCAAATGCAAATAGCACACTTGAAACAAAGTCTGGACCTTTTATCTGATCCTTGTAAATGGGATAATGAGGGAATAACACACACCTGGCCATGGAACAGCTGAGCAGCCTATTGTCCCATTGCTTTTGGTCCCTTAAAAAGTGGGAGGCACATATACAAACTGTTGTAATTCCTACACCTTTCACCTGATTTGGATGTAAATACCCTCAAATTAAAGCTGAAAGTCTGCAGTTAAAGCACATCTTGTTTGTTTCATTTCAAATCCATTGTGGTGGTGTATAGAGCCAAAAAGATTGAAATTGTGTCGATGTCCATTGGGACCTGACTGTCTGTTGACTTTACAACGACCATCAGTTTAATTTTTCCTTATTATGATACAAACCTTTAATTTCCAGGATTAGAACACTGTAACACTCCCTACATTTTAGGATCTTAATTATGTTTATCTCCAGAATAACAAATAACCACTTGTGGTCCGCCCACCCGCAATGTACTGTGGATGGGCGGCCCGCACAGGCAAAGTGAAGTATGTCGCTGTCTACTCCTGGGATTAGGGCACACGCAATAAATACAGAGCTCTGAATGGAAGGAACAATCTTTAGGTTTCACATCCCTGCAAAGCAGGGATGAGAAACTAAGAGATATAACAGTAAAAGCAGCACACTTTACACATAGTTAGGCGCACATTTAACACCTTGATTGCCCTAGATGTTAACCCCTTCCCTGCCAGTGTCATTAGTACAGTGACAGCATATAGAATTATCACTGATCACTGTATTAAAAAAGAAGTTTGGTATTTTTTTTTAAATCATAATTACCTAGGTGCATTACCGATGCTGCATCTGTCCCCCGCCAGCTCTAAGGCTGAAAACCAAGAGATAAAACACTGATGATCGTTTGGTTCCAAGTGCTACATGAACAGAAAGCTGGTGACTGTCAGTCACCACTGTCTGCTCTGCCCCCCTTGAGCTCACTGGAGCTCTAGGCTGAGGAGGGGGTGAAAGCGGCTGGCTCAGGCTCTCAATGGCTTCCCTACCATAATTGGCTGATTGCTGGCGCATGCGCAGACGAGGGACGCAGCGGCTATCTTGCTGGTGGGAAACCAACCATAGATCGCTTGTATGTTACACAGAACGCTGACGCTTGGATCTTTTCATGTAAGCTGCATTTTTTATTCTAATAAAAGTTGAAGTGAGTTACTGCACTACAAGGGGCACTCTTGCTTTTGTCTTCTGAGAGTGACAAGATTACTGAAGGTGCTTCCAGACTGCAGCAATAGAAGGCTGAAATAAGTGATTGGATTTCACCCACCGTCTGTCCATTTACGTTTTCTCTGGGCGCTGTGTGACCCTTTCGGGTCTCTACTGCAGGTAAGAGTGTTTGGTGACTCCATTTGGTGGTGGACCCCTCCTTCCCTTCACTTTTATTGGATTGATTTGGACACTATTTTCTCTTGAGAAGTTTTTTTTGTACTGTCAAGATTGATCTTGCTACTATTGAGATTAGCGCGACACCTTCTTCCTACTACTTCCCTACCATATGGTCGTGATCTTTAGCCTGGACCAGCTCTGTGATGTCAGCTGAAAACAGGGTCACAGGAGTGCAGAACAAACTGCACTCCCGTGATCGACAGGAGAAGTACAGTCAAATAGGCTTTGTCTGTACTTCTCCTTTAATGTCACTGGTGATGTCAGTGGCAGTTACTGAGTTTCCCCCCCCAGCATCAGTTAGCGTCAGATTGTCCGCTGGACCCGGCAGTCCCATTATAAGTCACTGATCACCGCCATTAGTAGTGTAAAAAATAAATAAATAAAACTTCCAGTATACTGTATATGCCATAGTTCGTAGGCACTATAACGTTTATGCAAACCAATCAATATACTTTAATCTGTATTTTTTTTAAACAAGACATATAACAGTGTGCGTTTTGGCCAAAATTTATGAAGAAATAAATTTGTTAACATTTTTTTATTGGACAGATTTTGTAGCAGAATGTTAAAAATATTGTTTTTTCTTTTTCAAAATGTTCAGTTTTTTTGTTTATTTAGCAAAAAAAAAAAAACAGTGGTGATCAAATACCACCAAAAGAAAGCTCTATTTATGTGAAAAAAAATGATATCAATTTATTTGGGTACAGCGTTGCATGACAGCGCATTTACCAGTTAAAGTAGCGCAGTGCTAAATAGCAAAAAAAAAAAAATGGCCTAGTCATGAAGGAAAATCTTCCAGAGCTCAAGTGGTTAAAAGATGCTGAAACTAGAGCAATCTACAGCAGTTGATAATAAACCAGGCAGGGGGATGCTATTCCAATCTCTAAACATAACCTATTAAAATTCTGCCTGTGTTTTGGAAGCTGGGACATTTGCTAACAAACCAGTCACTAAGAATAACACACGATGTCATCAGGACAAAAAGTTAACAAAACCAAGCAGTAATAAAGCCTGAAACACATTCTCATATTGCTCCATCCTCCTTAAAAGGTGTTTTTGTTGCTATTTGTGTCTTATTTGGAAGGATTTTCCCCCACATCCTGTTATTTGATGGGGAAGGGGCAGTCGAGATGAGTCGTTTTCCCACTGGGTACTGAAAACTAGGCTGTAGTTGGGCTTGAACTACTACTGGCAACAAATTATATAAATATCAGGAAATTCAATTATCTTAGTAAAAAGAAAGCAATGTGAACAATTAAAAAAAGAAACAGTTATTATGCCAGTGTAATCAACCTTTGAAATATATAAGCACTCATGTTTTCACTTTACGCAAGAAATTATTATATTAATGATTTCATTTACTGCCTAAAAATTATATAACAAAGCCCGTTAAAATAACTGTTGATATGCAACTAATGTAGCTAGATAGATAACCTTGTACACCATTGTAAAAATATTGAATAATATATAATGACTGAAAATTAATCTTACAAAAAAAAAAAAATACACAGGACTTTGAACACAAGAAATTAAGTTGAACTACAACCCCTCCCAACACACACGTGGACACACACACACACACACACACACACTGAGGCACACAAACCATTTTTAAGAAGAGACACCTCATAAAATAGACTGAGTTCACAAAGCTAACGCGCAAGGACAGGAATTCTTATTTTCAAAAAAGTGGCTGGTATTTTCAGCTCCAATGAGAACAGTCACATGGTGAAAAAAAAATAAAATCCTTGTGTAAAGCTGTGTGAGTTGTTTGACATTTTTGTGTCTTTGCTGTGCAGCCCATTGATGTATGCAAGTTCCTATTGGAGGCAACTGGTATCCATAACTTTCATTCAAACCTCCTTCACAAAAAGCAGTTTATGAAAACTTTAATTTATGCATAATAATTCTTTAATATCTACCATATATTACGTGCCCTTTTAATTAATATATCAGATGTAGGATTCTTTGTCAGTGTATGGCTCTGACTCCTGTAGTAGCCATATTAATTTTGCAAAATATCTTATGGGTTAGTTCACCTTTTTAAAGAAATACTATGTAGCCATGAGGCCCCGGTAGTGTCAAAAAACATTGTCCAGCTTTGTTTATATGACATACTGGTAGGCCAAGACCTGCTTCCCCAAAGTCTGGCCAAAAAATGACCAATTCACCCTGTCCTGCCACAGAAGCTGGATCATCAGAGCAACATGTGCTCTCCCTAGTTTAAAATCCAACATTTGCACAGTGCACTCTCCCTATCTATCGCAGCAGCTTAGCCACGGTTGTACCTAGGGGAGAAAGAGTTCACTGTTCTGGTTTGTGAAGGAGGGAAAGTGTCTCATTTCTGTGATTTATTTATTTTTTTTGTTTCACAATGCTTTTTTTTATACTACTGGGGCCCCTTGACTTCACTTGTACTAACAGCTTAAGTAAGGGTTGCAGTTCAAAACAGGCTCCTACTCATGTCTCCTACAGCTCTTCACTAGTTATTTGCTTTCAATTATTGTTTTTTTCAAAAAACAGTGGTATCCTAACCTGGATGGTTTCTTTATTGGGCTTTAGCCACCGGCGCCAGCATATTAAGTGTGGGCAGCCGGATGTGACTGCTTGTGGCTTCACAGCCAGCTGCTCACTGCACATTAACGAGCGGTGTTCAAATTGGTCCTGCAGCCTTCTGGGACCTGTGACGCGTCCCAGAAGTGTGGGGGAAGAAGGGGGGTGAACTTCCGCTCAGATTGCAGTGATGATCTGAACGAAAGTTACCTGTCAAAATCAGGTACCCGCTCCCCCCCAAAAAATATGTGCCAAATGTAAAGAAGGGGGTGGGGTGGGGAGGGGAAAGAGTGGAACTTCCCCTATTGGGTGAAGTTCCACTTTAAGTGATTATGTATACCTGTACAGATAAGATGTCAACAGCTTACATCACTCAATTCCAGACAAAGAAGGAATCTGGATCATAAAGGAAGCTTTAAACAATTTTGTAAATTCCAAGATGTCTGTCTGACTTTGCCATTTAACTACTTGAGAAAGTGTACAAAAGAATTACGTTGTGTTTAATGAATAATATATTCAACAGGTGAAAAATCAAAAAAGTAAAAGCTAGTTTGGGACTCTAAACCAATCCTATATTGAACTAGGTCTTCTAAATACACTTATAATTTTAGACCAATGCCTCATAAAAATCAACCTTTATTACACATATATCACATTGACACATAAAAAAATCAATAATCCCCAATCCCACTCTGCCTATATTGCACAAATACTCAAAACTCGTATTTATTCCTATATCAATAAAAATGGAATGGAGGTATTGGTCTAAAGTTAAAAGTGTATTTACAGAGACCCAGTTCAATGTAGTCACAGACTAGCTTTTACTTTTTTTCTTTTCATTAATTATATGTTAGGGGCTCCCAGAGTGTTATTTGATATATGTAATAGCCAATTTTTGATGAAGACCTAGAGGGCATTTTGTTTTAGGTTTACATTACCAACTCTTGCTGGTATTTACTGTATGTGTGAAGACACTGTGTGAAATGCAACTTTTTTCTCAGAAGTAAACATTTTACTAATCTGAGATCAGGCAGGTGATTTCCAACACATCTGTCAACTGGTTTACCATAAATCTAGGTTTCCTGATGAAATGCTCTAAGTTTCCTGATGAAATGCTCAAGGATATTTAGAACAAATGTCCAGGGAGGTGAGGGTCCGCTTTCAGAAGTGTTGTAAGGATGTCTGCAAAGCAGATTTCACATCTCCAGTGGCGAACATCGCTGCTACCAAACATTTGTTCTGACCTTGATGCTCACTTTGTGCAATGAGGAAATAATTTTCTTGATTTTAATGTACAAATGTTATAATAAACTTTTGTATAATATACTTTAATAATTTTTTTCTATTGGTCCTATATAGTGATGTCGCGGACCTAAAATTTGCCGTTCGCGAACGGCGTACGCGAACCTAAGCAAATGTTCGCGAACCGGGCGAACCACCATAGACTTCAATAGGCAGGCGAATTTTGAAACCCACAGGGACTCTTTCTGGCCACAATAGTGATGGAAAAGTTGTTTCAAGGGGACTAACACCTGGACTGTGGCATGCCGCAGGGGGATCCATGGCAAAACTCCCATGGAAAATTACGTAGTTGACGCAGAGTCGGGTTTTAATCCATAAAGGGCATAAATCACCTAACATTCCTAAATTGTTTGGAATAACGTGCTTTAAAACATCCAGTGTGTGTATACGATCAGGTATGATGTTGTATTGATCAGGTAGTGTAAGGGTTACGCCAGCTTCACAGTGACAGACCAAACTCCCCAATTTGCCACCTGACACCCGTTATTTTTTTTTTTTAATTTGCAAGCTGCTGTGCCACCGTATATATCAGTGGTGGGCACTGCAGTGGGCACAGTACACTCTGAGGACCTGACAGTCACTGGCAGGCCAGGCAACTGCAATTATAAAAAAATATATATATTTTTAATTTGCAAGCTGCTGTGCCACCGTATATATCAGTGGTGGGCACTGCAGTGGGCACAGTACACTCTGTGGACCTGACAGTCACTGGCAGGCAAGGCAACTGCAATTATAAAAAAATATATTTATATTTAATTTGCAAGCTGCTGTGCCACCGTATATATCAGTGGTGGGCACTGCAGTGGGCACAGTACACTCTGTGGACCTGACAGTCACTGGCAGGCCAGGCAACTGCAATTATAAAAAAAACGGATTTTTGTAAAATCTTACCGTAAAATCCTTTTCTCTTAGGTCATTGACAGACGTAGTCCTCGTTGATTCAACACACTCGGGTTATGCTGCCCTCCACAGGAGTAGGACTAGACAGGAAAGAAAATACTCTGGCCACACCCTAGGGGCAGTCCCCGAGGGTATATCCTCTCTCTCTCTCTCTGCTACAGCAAATCAGTTATGTCACAAAGCAGTGTTTAGAGAATTTAACCCAACCCAACTCAAAAACAGAGGGGCGGGTACTACGTCTGTCAATGAGCTAAGAGAAAACGATTTTACGGTAAGATTTTACAAAAATCTGTTTTTCTCTGTCGCTCATTGACAGACGTAGTCCTCGTTGATTCAACACACTCGGGACGTCCCAAAGCAGTACCACAAATGAGGGGTGGGAAAATGGAAATCAAATCCAATCTAGAAGGCCCAACCGGTGCCAACTAGAAGTTTACAATGCTCATCCTCAATGATGAGACTCAACAGAAATTTTCCAACAGAAAAAAACCCTCGAGGTAGACCACCGGTCTCCTCAAATTGCGGCCTGCAAAACCTTGCGGCCAAATGAGGCATCCGCCGATGCCATCACATCAATCTTATAAAATTTTGTAAAGGTATGTACCGACGACCAGGTGGCCGCCTTACATACCTGGACCACTGACGCCTGATGGCGATAGGCCCAAGAAGTACTGAGCGCTCGAGTGGAGTGCGCCCTAACAGGGAACGGAGGATTCCGACCCTTAATAGAATAAGCCTGTACCACCGTCTGTCTGATCCATTTGGAGATAGTCGCGGCAGATGCAGGCAACCCCTTTCTGGGGCCATCCGGGATCACAAAAAGTGAATCCAACGATTCCGTCGCCTTCAGGTATACCCTGATTGCCCGAACCACATCCAAGGAATGCAACGCATGTTCCCGATGATGATTGGGCTGAGGACACAAGGAAGGTAGTACAATATCTTCATTCAGATGAAAATCTGAAACCACCTTTGGAAGAAAGGATGGCTTAGGATGAAGCACTACCTTATCCCTATGAATCACTAAGTATGGGGACTGGCATGATAATGCAGCCAGTTCTGACACCCTGCGTGCAGAAGTGATAGCCACCAAGAAGGCTACCTTCTGGGATAAAGTAAGCAAGGGAATCTCCCTGATGTTTTCAAAAGGAGGTTTCTGTAGAACCGACAAAACCAAATTAAGATCCCAGGGCGGTAAGGGCGCGCGGACTGGTGGAGCCAGGTGCCGCACCCCCTGGATGAAATTCCGCACCAAGGACTTAGTAGCTAAAGGTTTCTGAAAGAAGATTGCTAATGCTGAAACTTGACCCTTGATGGTGCTCAAGGCTAGTTTCTGCTCAACCCCTTTTTGCAGAAAGGCCAATACTCGAGTCCGCGAATAGGTACGTGGAGGAATCCCTAAAGATTCGCACCACGCGATATACGTCTTCCATGTGCGATAATAGACCTTGCTGGAAGTCGCTTTCCTTGCTTTAATAAGGGTAGGAATAACTGAAGCTGACAACCCTCTGTCCTTCAGTACCTGGGTCTCAATGGCCAGGCCATTAAAACCAGTGACTGTAAAGCACGGTGGAAGATTGGTCATTGAGACCGCAGACACTCCCTGAGACGAAGTTCCCAAGGAACGTCCGTGACTCGCATGTCCAAGTCGGGTAGATCGGCTTGACGAGGCCAGCCTAGAATTTCTAGGACCACTGGCGCTGACTGGATCTGAACCAGGCGGCCCTAGAGCTATCTGGCCCCGACCATCCGACAAAGTCTGATCGTTCTCCGTTCCCACACATTTATCAGACACCTGATTCCTATCAGGAACAGTGATCTCTCCTGGTTGAACCTCAGGGACCGAAGTCACCCGGCTAGAGGCTTCTTGGTCTGTCTGTTCAACCGGATCTGATTCTTGTGGGGAACGGAGACTAATCTTTGGAAAAGGTAAAGAAAAAGATCTGTTCAGGGAATGGTAACTACCGCTCCCTGTAGTACTTAAATGTTGGAAGGGAAGAATCGCACCGATAGCTGTGGTCGATGCTCGATCTAATGCCCTGAATACCGGTGAAAACGTCCCCCCACCCTCAAGCCGGGTGGGGGCGCACCTTCAGGCTGTGTAATCCTTTGCTTCAGGTTTGGCTGAGTCGGTCTTTTGTCTGTCCGACCAGCCCTTCTTGAACCCTCCTGGAGGAGCCTTGCCTTTCCCGCTTGTTCCAGTCGGGCGCACAAACCCTTTATGGGCGGTAAAGAAAGGTCCCCGCTTGTTACGAGGTCCTTTAGCTTTAGCAGCCTGTGGCAAGAAAGTGCTCTTGCCCCCAGTGGCATCCTTAATGATCTCATCTAGGGTGGCCCCAACACCATACCGGAACCAGGCGGGCGCCAACTCCTGACAGTACCCCTCTCCACCGAGGTGGGAGGGCTGTCGACCAATACGGACGCCGTGACTCATGGTCTTTGGCGTTTCAGCGAGGCGTTTAACTCGCAGGGTCAGTCCCCGTCCAGTGGGACTATGTCGCGGCCGACCCAGCGCGGAGCTATGGCCTGCACGCGCTCGCAGGCTGAACTGGGGTGACCACTGGATCTCAACATCCAGCCCGTCGCCCAGTTCAGCTTTCTTGCTTGAAGATCTCACAGGAACACTGGAGAAAAAAACTGTCTAAAAATCTTTCTAAGAAAAAAATCCTGCCAGGACCGAAGATCCCAGCAAGGTATCTAGGTCCTTACTCCTGACTAGACAGAAAAAAACTGATTTGCTGTAGCAGAGAGAGAGAGGATATACCCTCGGGGACTGCCCCTAGGGTGTGGCCAGAGTATTTTCTTTCCTGTCTAGTCCTACTCCTGTGGAGGGCAGCATAACCCGAGTGTGTTGAATCAACGAGGACTACGTCTGTCAATGAGCGACAGAGAAATATATATATTTTTAATTTGCAAGCTGCTGTGCCACCGTATATATCAGTGGTGGGCACTGCAGTGGGCACAGTACACTCTGTGGACCTGAAGTCACTGGCAGGCCAGGCAACTGCAATTATAAAAAATATATATTTTTTTCAATTTGCAACAAGCTGCTGTGCCACAGTATATATATCAATGGTGGGCACTGCAGTGGGCACAGTACACTCTGTGGACCTGACACTCACTGCAATTATGACAGAGGAAAAAAACAATTATTTTTTAAACTGCAAGGTACTGTGCCTGTGCCACCCGAAATGAGTGTGGTGTGCACACAGTACAGTCTGTGGTGGGTCTGTGGCCTCTCACACACGGCGGGCAGGCAACTGCACACAATAGATATATACATATATATATATATATATAAAAAAAAATTACTCAAATACCAGCACTAAAAAGGGCTTTTTGGGGTGCTGTCAGGATGCTGTCCTTACACAGCAGGAGTGGACCGAGAACACTGACTAACAAGACCGAGAACACTGACTAACAACTGTCCCTATTAACAGCAGCAGCAGCACACTCTTACTGCTCTCACTAACACACTGCTTCAGAATGATCTAAGATGGATGCTGCCCTTGCTTTTTTATAGGAGGTGGGAGGGTGTGGGAGGGAGGGTATGCTGATTGGCTGGAATGTGTCTGCTGACTGTGAGGTACAGGGTCAAAGTTTGCCTCAATGATGAAGTATAGGGGGCAGACCGAACATCGCATATGTTCGCCCGCAGAGGCGGACGCGAACAAGCGATGTTCGCCGGGAACTGTCTGCCTGCGAACAGTTCGGGACATCTCTAGTCCTATAGACTGATACTGAAGCATTATTGGAAAACCTTTCCCATCAAAACATTGTGTGATGCATAAAACAGGGTCAAAGTGGCTCAAATCAATCAGTCCTAAGGGAAATGGGGCTGGACTGAGACCCTCTCTCTAATGAACAAGCTGAGAAATTTTGAGCAATCAATACAAGTGGGCAAATTCTACAGCTGTTAACAAAAGGATTAGCACTGCCACTGAAGAAATCCATTAAAGGTAGCCTTGGCAGCAAAATATTGTACTCCCATTCTCACAAAACAAAAAAATGCCTTTTAAACCCTACCTTTATATAATTTTTTTTTTTAAATAGCACTCAACCATCATCTGACATTTAAAAATTATGAATCATGCAATGCATAATTTACCTGATAATGCTCATTTATCATCAATGTTCATGTAAAAGCTTACATTGCAAAACTTTGCAATTTCTAACATGTTTTAGAAATAAACTAAATAACACATAAAACAGAATAAGAAATAAGCAAGGAGCCTAATTTGTAGTTTTGCAATAAATACTTGATTGCATAGTGAATTTAAATGTGTTTCACAATATATAAAACACGTTAATATTTAATGTAGGGAAGGTTTCATGCAGGAATGAAATTAGCTTAAAAGAGAAGGAAGCAGCAGCTGCATAATTAATGGTTCCTGTTATTAGAACTGCTGCATTTATGATTATTGCGTTAGCTTGAAATGTGACATTGTAATTACTTGTTGCATTCTGCTTGTTTGTTATAACCCTGGAGAGGGAAAATGTCAACTTGATTGCTAAAGAAAGTAAAAGTTTATTAAAAAACATTTCATAATTTGAAAATAAAATGTAATTTCTAATACAATATAGAGAAAAAAAAAAAAAAAAAGGTCACACCATAAGTCTGAAACCACCTTCTTTCTTGTTATTTGAAAACTAACAGCAATCTGTAAAAATATTTCAGAAATAGTATCTATCATTTAAAAAAAAAAAAACTAAGCCTAGTGCATTGTTTAACAACTGTAAAGTCACTAAACAAAAAAACATTGTTTAAGAATGAACTCCAAGTCCTATATGTCTTGTATCTTGTACAATGGAACCAGTAAAGATAAAAATATATAAAATACCTCTTCCCTAGTACTCTTTTTATTATCAGCCTTTCCAGGATATATTTCCAGTTCAATGCTTGTGGTTTGATATAAGAGTTGTAATTTCTGGATGTGCTTTTGTCATACACTGTAGCATGAGAGGGAGGATATGCAGCACAGGATCATATGAGAAAAGTCTGTGGCTTGCTCAGGAGCCCCTGGGGCATTCTAGGTACACCATGCAGGACTTTAGTTGAGCCTCAGCCTTCCTCAATTATGTGCTCTCATATTATAACTCTCTGCTCTCTTTGCTTGTATCCCATCTTCAAATGGGATACAAGCACCAATTAAAAACAATAAAAAAAAAAAAACACAAGTTTAATAAAATGGGGAATAAAACGTTTTTTTTTTCCGGACATTAATAAGTGTTGTTTGTGCAGAGGTGATATTCAATTGTGTGGTGTTGGTGGGGGGGGTTGGCAGCTACTAGTGTCAAACTGAAAGGCTCACAGGCTAAGTTTTTCTTGTTCATTTTGTTTATTGATTTTACAAAAAGAAGAGAACTAGACAATCCAGAAGTAGACCAAATTAACAGTACATGTGTGTATAAGTTACATAGAACACTTCATCAAGAAATGATATACTTAGTAGGCATCATATAATTCAATATAGAAATAAAATAAAAACTGAAAATCTAGATATCCAGTGAAATGGCACCACCTAAGAGCTAACCACCTCATGGTAGTGTTCGATAGAAACCTACTTCATCAAAAGCTCCTTTTAGGTTATAGAGCTAAATCATTTATTAAGTACCAAAAATGGGCTACCATCATGAACAGCAAGCTAGAAAAGCAACATAGAAACAAGAGGAAGAGGAGGAAAAGAAAGAATAGTAGTGGGGTATAAAATCCACAGGAAAGAAAAAAGGTAAGAAATAAAATAAGAGCAGAAAAAGATCAGCAAAGATCGGGTGGTCCCCAACCTATAGCTAGAATATAAGATTAGGTTACCAAGGCATGAGCACTGTTTCATTGAAGTCCGGGGGTAAATAACGTTTAATCCAAGGTTGCCAAATGTGATTAAATTTGCCAATTGTATCTTTGCCAATGGCTTCCATTTTCAATGAATCAGAGCTTGATTCATCCTATATTTAACTTCGGCTACCATTAAAGATGAGGACTTCCAAGCTCTGGCTATAGCTTGTTTTGCGGCTGTTAAGAGTGACATCAAGACTTTAAATTGACAATGCGTCATATTTATTGGCTTTAAATTTAGAAGAGCAGTACGGCTGGATAAATAGCTCGAACACCTCTAATGCCAATTGGAATATCGCTCTCCAAAAATCTCCTACCACTGGGCAATCCCATAAAATGTGCGTGTGAGTACCAGCATCTGAACAGCCACAAAAACAATTAGCCAAATAACTAGGGATATATTTAGCAATTCCAGTAACCAAATACTATCTGGCTAAAACCTTGCAATTGGCTTCCACCGCTACCACATTAGGTGAGAAAGACTTAGTTGCAGACCATATCTCAGACCATTCTTCTGTATCAAAGGTGCACTCTATGTTGCACTTAGCAACATAAGATGGAGGACCAATGTCAGGGACACCCGCAAAATTGGTAACACCTCCTTACTGCTAATTGCAACTCCAATGGGGATAAAGGGGCATCCACTGCAGTAGCTTTTTGGGTTAATGGATAAACCCGAGATATTAGCAAAGCAAATGAGGATGTTTAGGAGGTTGGGGGCAGACACCTGTTGCATCAACAAGAAAAAGAGAATATCATCTACAAAAAAGCCCAGTTCTAGGCCTTTAACATCAGGATCTGACCAAATTAGTTCAGCCAACAGCTTGATTTAGAGAGCAAACATAATAGGGAGAGTGGACATCCCTGATGTGTGACCCCTCCCCCTATGCCTAACAGATCTGATTTATAACCAGTGTATTTGATATATTATATTTCCTTGGTTTATCAAATAAGGTTTAGACCCAACCCATAAAGTGAGGACCAAAGCCCCATTTCTTAAGAGTAAAATGTAGGAAGAACCACGATACAGTGTCAAATGCTTTCTTAATATCCAGGGAAAGGATGGGATACATCTTAACTTGGCTGCATGGGCGAGGAGTACAGATCTGCGTAGAGTATGTTGTCACTGGCTTCACGGATTGGAATAAACCAAACTTGACCACGGTGTATAAGACCTCTGATTATTTTGTTCAATCGAGTCGCAAAACCTCAGTGAGAAGCTTAAAGGGATTGTAAGGTCTCAAAGTTTTTACCTTATCCTTGCATTAAGGTGAAAAACCTTGTTTGTTGCAGCGCCCCCCCACCCCCCCCCCCTCTTTCTTACCTGAGCCTATTTGCTTCAGCGCCGTGCACGAGCCCACTGGGTTCAGCCACTGGCTATCATCTCATTGGACAGACTGATAGCAGCAGGACCCATTGGCTCCCGCTGCTGTCAATCAAATCCAGTGACATGGGAGTGGGGGCGGGGCCCAGTCCCGCTGTCTGTGTCAATTGACACAGCATGGGGACTTTGGAACGTGCCCACACAGGGCACCCGATGAAGAGGATGAGCGCCATCGGGGCACCCCAGAAGAGGTGGATCGGGGCTGCTCTGTACAAAATCCTTGCATAGAGCAGGTAATTATAACATGTTTATTTTTATTTAAAAAAAAAAAAGGAACCATTACAAAGCCTTTGTCAAGGTTAAGTAACAATATTGAACGATAGTTTGACATGTAGTATGAAGGTTTTGGAAGCATACAAATTATGGCCATCAAGGTTCCTGACCTAAAGGAGCGTCCGTCTAAAAGTGCATTGAATGCTTTGACTGGAAGAGGGGTCAGGATGCCTGAAAATTTCCTGTAACAAGAGGCCGAAAACCCATTACGGCCTGGGTGTTTATGGAGTTTCAAGGCAATGGAGACTTCCTCCTCTGTAATGTCAATCGCAATGGAGACTTCCTCCTCATTCAAGTCTATCGTGATGAGTTTGAGATAGTGTCAAGAATGATTCTTGAGAAAAGGGCTTCTGCCTCAGCTGTTTTCAGTTCAGGGTCTGGTTAAAACAGAGTAGCTACGTGTGAACGAAAAATGTGGAGAATCTTAACCAGATTACTAGTATAGGTGTCACGTGTTAATTCTAAGTGGATACGTTTACCAGGTTTATTGAGTTATTTAGGGGCCATGCTAACAAAGTGCCTGGTTTGTGTGCCTTACCCATCACAATTTTTTTTCCGCCGACTCTGTAAGAAACCCATTCTAAACAAGCTGTATCCAACGCAAGGGGTATTATCAAAGACATAAGAATTTCCAGGGCCATGCCTATAGTTTAAAACAATGTGGTCAATCCTAGAGAATGTTATGTGTAGATTAGAATAATAGGTGTACCGCTGCTTAGTCGAGTTAAGTTCACGTCAAGAGTCAACTAGATTATATTTAGAAAGTTGCTGAAAGGTCATCTTGTTGGGACTGGAAGTAGGGTAAGGCAGGGATTTATCCAAAAAGGGAAAGAGAACTTGATTCGATTCTCCACATTATCACAGTACCCATTTTATGAGTGCCAACCACTTGAGAGAGAAATGAATTAGGCTGTTTGCTGGGGCATAATAGGACACAATTGTAACAGCAGAGTCTTAAAGGTGGCCTGTAACAATAAGGTATTGACCCTTTGGGTCTTTAATTTCAGATGAGAGTGCAATGAAAAACCACTAGAACTCCCCGTTCTTTAGTTGTAGAGAACACTGTATATACTTGGGGGTATAACCAACTAAATAATTTGAAAGTGAACTGAGTAAATGTGTTTCCTGGAGATAGAGGAGATGAGCCTTTGCTACAGCAAAGGACCAAAATGCCTTGGTATTCTTATGTGGCGTATTAAGACCCTGGACATTCAAGGAAAGGATGTTCAAGGGGGACATAATAGGAGTCCTTGAGGTAAAAGATCAACTGACATAAACCCAGTGGCAAGGCTGCTACTATCTAAAAAGAGAGGACAAGGGAAAGAACCTGG
Source organism: Pelophylax lessonae (assembly GCF_965119305.1). Taxonomy (NCBI): domain Eukaryota; kingdom Metazoa; phylum Chordata; class Amphibia; order Anura; family Ranidae; genus Pelophylax; species Pelophylax lessonae. The sequence goes on along the minus strand of NC_138770.1, from coordinate 551,918,667 downwards.
TGCACAACAACATGTATTGTGCAATATCACATAACAATAATAAAAAAAACATACTGTGGGGTGTACTGAAGGAGAAACGCATTGTCCTCCAGAGGCCAAAAGGCTACCAAAAGATACCCACATAATAGAAATAGGAATCAGAGGGTACCAATCTAGGAATGCAAGAATCATCCCTGGAGGGAACCTAAACTAATAGTAAAGGTGCATCACCCTAACAAGGCTTCAGTCCATAAGCATTCTAGAAAGAAAAGGAGAAGAGAGAATGAATAATTGGGAAGGATAGAAAAAGGGGAAAAGAAAAAGAGAAGGAGAGAGACCGGAAATACGCAAAGAACTATTGACTAATGAACTGGTGCAATAGAATGTGAGACCTAACATTTACATCAATTGAAAAAAAAAAACAAAAAACAAAAAACAAATAATGTCAGCTGGAGCCACGAGTAGCCAGCATCTAGGCTAGTGGTGAAACCCAAATTAAACACTCAGACTAAGGCCCCATGCACACGGGACGTTTTTAACGCCGCTGTAAGCAGCGTCAGGCGTTTTCTTTTTGCAGCCTAAAAACGCCCCTCCATGTTATTCTATGGCCTCATGCACACTCAGACGTTTTTGAGCTGTAAGTGGCTTAGACGTTTTTAGGCTGCAACAAGAACCCACCACCTGCGCGTTCTGAGGACCAGCGTTACAGCGTTAAAAACGCCTGACGCTGCTAAAAGCTGAATAACTTTGCTATAACGTTGCTTAACGTGCGTTAAGCCACGTTATACGTTTTTTTTTCTTCCATTCAAAATCAATGGTTCCCTATGGGATCCTATTGATTTGAATGGAGGTCGCACCGCAACACCGCAAGTCGGATCCGACTTGCGGGGTGACTTGCGCTGTGGGAATCTTGAGGGGGAACTCCACGCCAAAATGGGAAAAAAACGGCGTGGGGTCCCCCCCAGGGTTCCAAACCAGGCCCTTCGGGTCTGTTATGGAATTTGAGGGTAGCCCCATGCCGAAAAAACGGCATGGGGTCCCCCCAAAATCCATACCAAACCCTTATCCGAGCATGCAGCCCGGCAGGCCAGGAAAGGGGAGGGGACGAGCGAGCGGCCCCACCCCCCTGGACCACACCAGGCCACATGCCCTCAACATGGGGGGGTGTTGGTGCTTTGGGGCAGGGGGAGCTCTGCACCCCCCACCTCAAAGCACCTTGCCCCCATGTTGATGAGGACAAGGGCCTCATCCCCACAACCCTGGCCGGTGGTTGTGGGGGTCTGCGGGCAGGGGGCTCATCGGAATCTGGAAGCCCCCTTTAACAAGGGGGCACCCCAGATCCTGGACCCCCTCCCTATGTGAATGGGTATGGGGTACACTGTACCCCTACCCATTCACCCCATAAAAGGCAGTGTATGGAAATAACGACAAGAGACGTTTTGGAAAGTTTATTAAAAATCTTCATCCGACTCTTCTTGTCTTCTCCTCTCCGGGGGTCTTCTCCGGGGTCTTCTGCTCTTTTGCTGTCCGCCCTTCTTGTCTTCTCCTCTCCGGGGTCTTCTCCGGGGTCTTCTGCTCTTTTGCTGTCCCCCTCTTCTTGTGTTCTTGTCTCCGGGGTCTTCTGCTGTCCCCTCTTCTGCTGTCCTCTCTTCTTTTCTTCTCCTCTCCGGTCTTCTGCTCTTTTGCTGTCGGCTGTCGGCTGTCTTCTTCCTCCGGTCCTCCTCCGACGACGTCTCCGCTGATTATGCCTATCTCCGGTCTCTTCAGCTTATTATATAGCCATTAGGGGCGTGGCCCCGATGACGTCATCTGGAGGTCCCGCCCCCTCATGTCACATATGACGTCATCTGTGACATGAGGGGGGCGGGGTCTCCAGATGACGTCATCGGGGCCACGCCCCTAATGGCTATATAATAAGCTGAAGAGACCGGAGATAGGCATAATCAGCGGAGACGTCGTCGGAGGAGGACCGGAGGAAGAAGACAGCCGACAGCCGACAGCAAAAGAGCAGAAGACCGGAGAGGAGAAGAAAAGAAGAGAGGACAGCAGAAGAGGGGACAGCAGAAGACCCCGGAGACAAGAACACAAGAAGAGGGGGACAGCAAAAGAGCAGAAGACCCCGGAGAAGACCCCGGAGAGGAGAAGACAAGAAGGGCGGACAGCAAAAGAGCAGAAGACCCCGGAGAAGACCCCCGGAGAGGAGAAGACAAGAAGAGTCGGATGAAGTTTTTTAATAAACTTTCCAAAACGTCTCTTGTCGTTATTTCCATACACTGCCTTTTATGGGGTGAATGGGTAGGGGTACAGTGTACCCCATACCCATTCACATAGGGAGGGGGTCCGGGATCTGGGGTGCCCCCTTGTTAAAGGGGGCTTCCAGATTCCGATGAGCCCCCTGCCCGCAGACCCCCACAACCACCGGCCAGGGTTGTGGGGATGAGGCCCTTGTCCTCATCAACATGGGGGCAAGGTGCTTTGAGGTGGGGGGTGCAGAGCTCCCCCTGCCCCAAAGCACCAACACCCCCCCATGTTGAGGGCATGTGGCCTGGTGTGGTCCAGGGGGGGTGGGGCCGCTCGCTCGTCCCCTCCCCTTTCCTGGCCTGCCGGGCTGCATGCTCGGATAAGGGTTTGGTATGGATTTTGGGGGGACCCCATGCCGTTTTTTCGGCATGGGGCTACCCTCAAATTCCATAACAGACCCGAAGGGCCTGGTTTGGAACCCTGGGGGGGACCCCCACGCCGTTTTTTTCCCATTTTGGCGTGGAGTTCCCCCTCAAGATTCTCACAGCGCAAGTCGCCCCGCAAGTCGGATCCGACTTGCGGTGTTGCGGTGCGACCTCCATTCAAATCAATAGGCTCCCATAGGGAACCATTGATTTTGAATGGAAGAAAAAAAAACGCTGCTAAAAGCAACGTGGCAAAACGTGCAATAACGCCAATGGAAAAAGCTACTGAAAGCACGTTTTTACAGCTGCTTTTTCCGGCGTCAGAACTAACTTTGACGTACGTTTTTTCTAACGCCCCGTGTGCATGGGGCCTTAGTCAACCTATCAATCTGGATATCTTAATCAGACAGCTCCTTCCTAAGGAAGGAGAATATAAGCCAAAACCAAATATCAAAGGTAAAGGAGATGAGATGGGAAACAGGTGGGAAATGTGGAAAAGTAAGGAAGGTGAGAAGAAAGGGAAGGGTAAAAGGGAGAGGAAGCAGGAAAAAGGGAAACAAGCAATTATCAGAATTAGCTGAGGAAAATAGAACATGATCACCGAGAGGTGAAATTTAACATACAACGTTAGGTGTAACTAAGTCCTTTTCCCGGTGGAAAGTTGGAGCAAAAATTAAAAAAAGAATTATAAAAAAATCAGATAGTCCCCATACACTTGCGGAATTGAAGATGTCCGTTGTAAAACCTAGGTAGTCATCAGTAATCAATCCCTACTAGCATTCAAATGGAACTTAGTGACCAGGTTTGTTGACTTCATAAAATTCAGTCCAAAGAATCCCCTGATGTTGATGCAGGGGAGACAAAATGCTTTTGTTCGTAGGGGCCTTGGCGGCCTCAATCACTTGCAGAGTCTTTCGTGGAGCACTGGAAGCTGAGCAATGATGTGAACCTGCTAGATCGTGAGAGTGGTCTGCCAGCTGTAAATCTTGTAAGGTGTGTTGCAATTCCTCTGCAGAACGACAAACAAACTTGGAGCTCTGATAGGTGATGCGTACCGAAAACGGGAAACCCCACTGGTAAGAGACTTGATGGCGTTGAAGAACTTGGAGTCGAGGTTTTAATGCTCGAAGTTTAGTATTCGTCAGCTGAGAAAGTGTGACAAAGATCTTATACCTGTACCTCTCGAAGGTCTCCCTGGCAGCGGCCAAAAGTTACGGTAGTAATGAAATTTGGCGATAATATTGTGGGGTGGAGCTTCAGGCTTGAGGCGTAAGGGTCTATGGACTATGTCCATTTCCAGATATTCAATTGGGATAGTTGGTTGTAGCTCCTGAAACAGGGCCAGCATGGTGGCTTGTAGATCAAGAGCAGTCTCAGGGATTCCCCTGATACGCAAATTGGAACATCTAGCCCTGTTCTCGTAATCTTCCAGATGGGATTGGAGCATAGAGTTTTCCTCTTTAGGATTTTCAATCTCTGCTGTATAGACCTGAGTATGATTTTCAAGCTCATCAACCCTCATTTTCAACTCTGCTGGTGGCCCAATGCTGAATCCTGAATTTTACGGGTGAGGCCATCAGTAATATGTTCTGATGTTTGTTTTAGGGCCTTGTGTAGCATTTTCCCAATCTGTCTAAGAAAGGCTGGGGATGCAGCATCAGCCTGTACTACAGATTGTAAAGCCGTGGCATCTGAATCAGACTCACCCTGAGCATCTGGCTGTGTCTGCAGAAGTTTCAGTGAACACGCTGTGCCTGCTTGAGAAAATGGCACTTGTGCCATCTTAGCTGGGGCATGGGCCTGAGCGTCCTTGATTGATTTGGTCTTCATCTTCAGCCGGGGTCCCCCAAAGACCTTGCTGATAGTTCCGGGTGAAGCATCGATGATGCGGGAAGTGGGGGGTGACAGGGGATCGATCGGGCGGATGTTGTAGGTGGTATTCCTGTCCCTCTTGGGGTGGAGCTCTAGGCAAGCATGTACGCTCAGCTAGATCTTTTGCATGTGCCCTTGCTCACGGGCAGACATTTTCATTAAAGTTAATGAAGACAATATTGTTCATACAGTATAGCAGTATGGCTCAGAGGTTAACTATTGTTTAGGATAATGTTAGCATTTCTATACGATATTAGGAAATGGCAGCTGGAACGACCCAAACAACTCGACAATCATCTAGCATCCACCCAACAATTGGCGCCAATGCTTTGTTCCTCTATTAAAATGCAACTTACCTTATCTTTTGATAGGCAACAGTGGCAGTCACAGGTGAAACAATACTGGCGCTGCAATTGGACCTGGCGTAAATGTGTGGGCATCTTCACATCAATGTAACTAATGGTCAGCTGTAAAAAAAAAAAAGACATGGGCTATATTTACTGTCTGTATAATGATGAACACACTTGGGACAGTCAGAACACAAAAACTAGAAGTATAGTAATGAAAAAATATTAATCTATCCAAAAACTTTTGGGAATCATCTAGAAAATATACTTTGTCTATTCATAAGCAGCAATTAAAGTGGTGTATCGATCACATATTATCAATGTTACAGTTCAAGAGTATAAATGTAGGATGTTCTAGTAAGTTATACCTAAACCTAATTAAAGTTCTCAATTTTAAATAAAGTATAACAAAAGTCAAAATCCCCAGTTGGGTTACAGACAGAATACAAACCCAAAAAAGGTTTCATCTTTTCCCTACTCTATTCAAAACTAAAAACGTGTTTTGGCTTTAATATAATAAATAAAATGGTTGTCAGGTTTTATTTAGAAACATTTCAAATCTCTGTAGCTGTGCCTGATGAGCTTTACAGACCTCAACTTTATTTCGATTTAAAATCATATTTGATTTACGGTATTCTAAACAGGATAGCTACAAAGCATAATGTGAATATACAAACCAAAAACAAAAGCAAGCGTTTAGAATTTTCTCTGCAAACCTTCCGAAAATGCGAATTGCTCGGCTGCCAAAAAATCAAATACTTTAAACTGAAATACTAATGAGATACTACTGACCTAGAACAAATGTGCTCCTTTACCCTGACTTCATGCTTGTTCTAGGTCAGTGGATCAAAGTATTGAAACCAGAAGATCAGAGGTTAGCAATTGCAGAAGGGATTTACCAAAGACAAAATATGCATTTCTCCCAGGAAAAGGTTCCAATTTCATGAAAACACAGCCAGAATGTCATGGGTAGTTGAAGCACAGAAGCCAAGTTGTGCGCCTCAGGATTTCCAACAATTGTTTAGAAAAAACAAAAATCAATAGACTGTGCATTGCAACCAAAAATAAGTTCCCATTTATTTTTCTTTACTTTCTCCAAGCCTCCCAGGGTACCCATTATATCAAAAATAAGTTCTTTAAAAAATGGGACTATTTGTGTTTTCTAAATATTCAGATTCACGATCCCCTGCTGTTATCCTATTAACTGACATGTGTGTTTTTCCTTAGATGTTTCAAAGCAAGTAGCCAAGCACATTTTTTTCAGTTTACAAAAAAAATAAATCCAGATAAAATGGACACGGAATTGACAATTAGCCATATTCTTATATACATAAACAATACACACAGAAACAAAAAATAAGAAAGATAAACTGCCTTCAAATCTGTGGTTCTGGACTGTTCTACTAACTATCTGAGGAGTATTCAGCTGGAAGCAGAGCCAAATCTCTCAGAGTTTATTGACTTGGGAAAAAAATAACAGTAAAATGCATAATCACCAATTTGCCTAACATAAAGAAAGCCAAAGGGTATAGCAAATGCAAAAAGGGAAAGAATCCCACCCCAATGGAAATTAATGAAGAAGATTTTAGGGATTGGACTTCTAGAATTCACAAAGAAATTATGAATGTGATTTTGATTGAAATTAGTTATAATGTTTTTCCTAGATGGTATCTAAGCCTTGAACACCTTTCTGGAACGTACCCAGATTCTTCATCCTCTTGTTTTTGGGGATATAGTTAGGTGGGAACAGCATTACACACTCGATGGACCTCTCCTAAGGTCAGATGGTTTTGGATGCGTGTACACTCCATGATATATAGTGCTAGTATGGTGAATATTGTTAAGAGCATGAGGGTTGCCCTCCTAAATTAACCCATTGAAACCAACACACAAAAACGCTTACCTACATTATGTTTCTAGCAGCTAAAATAGCGATAGCTACTGCCTGGAAGAGCTCTGTTGTAGATCTCTCTTTGATGAAATGTAAATTTACCTGGATAATGCTTAATGAATAATTGGTTATTGCAAGAGATACACAATCAAAGTTTGAGAGGGTCTAAAATCCCCAAGTTTTATATATGTAATCTTCATCTTGAAAGGGGGGGGGGGGCTTTTTGGTGGAGGTAAATGCGGAAATGTGGACAGGCTATTTCTTCTCTTTCCTTTTCTCTATTCTTTACTTTTTCTAACATTATCCCCCCTTTTTGAATTATCCTTCTGACATTGTCATTAAATTTAACTTCTTACTTAGTTTCTTTGCGACATTAGGAGGTTGTGTATGTAAGCTTAAAGATTCCAACAGCGCACAAGTGCCGCCTCCCAGAGTCAGCCAAGCAGCTGAACATACCACCAACGCCCCCGGGTGTACTCATTTCAAAAGTTCAACAGAATGTCCGGCGTTTCGGGAACAATTTTAAAAGGTGAATATTAACCTGCGTATGTCTTATCCTTTTTTCACCTTTGCTTCCCAAATTTCTTTAACTCATCACATGTTAAACTAACAAGAAACTCATATACTGTCATATTTTATTAATAAATGGAAAGAAACATATCTATATTGTGAATTTACCAACATCTATGCACCACCATTGATAAAGTGCTCCACCCGTCACTTGTGCAGCCTTTTACCAAATAAACAAATTAAAACTGCATTTCATTCCATTCCAGGTAGGTCACAACCTTTGGTGTTCCTTCTCTCAGTAAAAACAATTTGATAAGGTGTATAGCACATATAAAGGCAGTAGGTGTGTGGGAATCAAGGATTTGTACTTTATGGCTGGTATGAATGATGAGCACAGAGAAGATTGGAAGAGAGATCTAAGATTACCAGATTTTGTGTCTTAAAGGAAGTCTGGTAAGGGGTTAGTACTGTTCGAAATAGACTTCTCAGCTGCCACAATACTTCCCGAAAGTTGTATATTTTCTTAAAGTAAAGCAAAACATATGAAACAGAACAAAACAGAAATAAACAGAAGGAGAGAGAGAGGTGTTGTGAGTCTTCAGAGTGTAGGATGTTGTTTTCTCTAGTACATCTAACATAGTGTATTCTTATACTGTATGTAAAGACGAGGTCAGCAAAAAGTGTGTCCCAATATAAAAGTAACACCCACTCTTGCATATATGGTTTGCGTCTATAGTAAAACACATAACTCCACCCAACATAGAAACTCAGAATATAAATACTGTGAGGGATTAGCTCGGTGGTAGGCGTGGATGACCCCTTGGGGGGTGTTTTTTCCCAGAGAGGTAGCCGACAAGTGCTTGCAAACAAACAGTGTGGTTTATTAAATGGTGTTTTCTTCACCAGGCTGTATGCAGCAAAACATCCAAAATAAAATAAAACAGAAAATAAATCCTTGCCTCTGTGGGCGGCTACCTTCTCACAACTGGAACCTGCCTAAGTATCTGTCTCCAACCTACCGTCGGGCAGACTTCCTTGTCCTACAGTGGACACTCAATAGTCCTTTTATAATAGTTTCACAGGGCAACACAGTCCTTTTGTTTCTTTCACACAGAAACACTTCGTCTTCTCACCTTTTAGACGTATTCACCCTTGGTTACCGTCCCGGGCACACATCACTCCGGGGGGTCTTCTCCCAGGCCCACACATCCTGTCGGGAGGCACACGCTGACTGTCCTCCTGCTCCCAGCCCACATGGCTTCAGGACACAGCTTCTGGAGGCAGCAAACAACAGGAATTTCTCTGAACAAATTATAGAGCCTTAACTCCCTCATTCTGAACAGGTGAAGGCCTTTCAACTTCCTGCTGGCTAGCTCTGTAGCCAACACCCTAAATTAATTAATGGACTTTCTAAATCAGGTAGAAATGTATCTCCTTCCTGTGACTACATTCCCAGATTTAGCTGACTTCCTGTTACATACCCCCCCTCTTGTTTCAACCCTAGGGTTGGGACACAGATTTCCAGGCACGCATGTGTCAAGCACTGCTGACTCACTGATAAGCCTCCTATTATCCTCAAGCTTCCGGATGAAACTGTTTTGTCATCTTCATTGACGGATTTCTCATAAATGCCACACAGTTTGTCTCTCATCTCATATACACATTCTTCAACTGCATTTTTGGCATCATTTCGCTCCTTCTCGTTTCTGTCATCTTCATTGACAGCTTTCTCATAAATGTCAGACAGCTTGTCCCTCATAACCGTCTGTCCAATCCACCATGGAGGACCGTGATCCATAGGCAACTCAATTGGGCTAGTCTTAATGTCTTCAACATTCTTAAGACGCCTCTCTCTGCAATCCATAAATGTTTTCCACAAAACTTTGAGAACCTTTGCTTCACTAAGCTTTGTTCCAAGTAGGGACTCTTGACATCCCTCTGTGACTTGAGTTGCCTCTCCATACATCTGTACACAATCATTGACTTTTTGTTGTAAAAGGGAATGATCTTCCTTCTTGAGCTTTGCTTGCTCTAAGCTGCTGTGCAGAGGATTTTCCAATTGAGACAACAGGCTGTCACACATTTCTTCAAAGTGACCCCTGTTCCTTTTCCCAGAGATATCAATATCATTCAAACATTTCATATTCATAGGCAGATCTGAAGCATTTGCACTCATCAACTTCTTAAACTTTTCGCCCTCCTGAGCGAGTCGCAGTAAAGGCCTACTATTTGATTTGATATTGAGTTTATATTTCTTGCCAAACTCTTCACAGAAGTAGCCAACCAGAACATCATCAACTTTCCTTCCACCAACATCGGGGTTAAAGGCAACAACACAGTTGAACCCAGCGATCTGGGTGGTATCCATTATAGACCTCCTCTCTGCATCAGTGAAGAAGCATGGAACTGCAACACATTCTTTTACAGGTTTCTTCAATGCACTTTCTGCTGAACTATTTGACCGCTCAAGGTCACCTAGTTCTTTTTCTCTATCTGAATTCCACATGGAATGCATCTCAAGATCACGATCAAACTTCTGCCACCCGTCTTTCACCAGTTTCATTTTAGAAATATTCTCTGAAAGGCACTTGAAATTCATTTGCTTCACGTTTTCACCAACAGCCTTAGTTTTCTCCACTAGGTTTTCAGCCTGAACTGAGAAATCATCACATTTCTTACACAACTCCTTTATTTGCTGAAGTTCTAATGATACATTTTCCAATGCTTGAAGTTTTTGAAGGAACGGTTTATTCCAAAGGGGTGATTCAAGCCACGTGTCATCACATTTCTGAGGCTCACTCAGGACAGACCCCAAAACACTGATCCTTTTAAAAACTGCATCAGGCACACTATCCCCTCTTTGGGACAGATCCTCTGTTGCCTGGAATTCCTCTTCCAGTTCCTGCAACGGAATCTTCATCTCTTCTACTTGCTGTTCTAAGGCTCGCTTAGACTTTTCTAGCTCCTGAACTCTTTTCACAACATCATCCTTGGAGCTGACCAAATCTTCCATCTCTGTACACAGCTGTTTGTTAACTCTTTCTAGTTTAACATTACACTCTAGAGCTTCCTCCAAAGAGCGAGCCAAGAACAGGGCTTTGCTCTCGTTATCACGCGCCTCCGTTTTTGCACGGTCGCGTTCTTCTGCATATTTTGCAGACACAGTTTTCTCCTCACCAAGCATCTGATCAAACTTCTTTTTCACATCTTCAACACACTCTAATGAACCAACGCTTTCTTCCATGCGTTTTTTCATATCCGCTATCTGAGCTTGCAATGTTGCGACTTGCTCTGATAGGTTTTTCTTTGCTTCCGCCTCCTCTTTTAATTGTTCCAGGAAGCCATTTTTCTCATCTTCCATTTGTTTGAGCTTTGTGCTAAAACTCAGCCTTTTACACCTCTCTTCCTGTAAGAGTTCCTGCGTGTCTTGCAGCTGCGATTCCAAGATAGAAAAATCTTCCGCAATTTCTCTAGATTTGCTGTCTGCTTGAGAAAGCTGATTTGTAACATTGTCCAGCTCAACCTGCAGTCGGTTTGCCTTCTCTGACAGCTTAGCACACAATCGGTCACCTTCTGACACCTTCACTTGCGATTCCAGAAGCTGTGCCTCTACTTTTTCCCTCTTATGTTCACAATCTCCTTTTCCCTGCATAAGAGCCTTCACCTCATTGGCTAGTTTCTGGGAATGAGACTGTAATTCTGCCACACAGGCTTCTTTCTCCTTTAACTGCTGCTGGAAACGTTGGGCTTCACCTTTCCAACTTTCACAGTCTGCACGTAATTCATCTACCACATTGCTCAAAGTGGTGAGCTCATACACAGTACTCAGTAATTTAGCCTCTCTTTCACTTTTCTCATTGTCGCTGAGAGACAATGTCGTTTTCAGAGCGACATTCTGTTCCTGCGACTCCTGCAGGTCTATTTTTGTAACTCCCAAACACTGAAGACTTTTTTCCAGCTGATTACTCAACTCCAACATATCAGCCATACTTTGCTTCTGCAAAGTCTGAATTTCACTTTCCTTTTCCATGAGGATGGTATCTTTCTCCATTATAGTCTCTCTGCATTTTTGCAACTCGACCAAAAGAAGAGCAGTGGATTCTTCCCACTGTGACACATGAGACTTGAGTAGTTCATTCATTTCCTGCAAGTTTCTATGCTCCATTTTAAGCAATTCCACGGCTTGTTCCTTTTCTTCCATTTTCCGTTGCAAGGCATCCAACTCAGCCCTGCACACATACTCGGTTTCTTCCAAACCGATGGCCTCCATTGGCTGCTGGCGTCTCTGTTTCCAGCCTGCCATGCTCTCTTGGTGATCCTTTTGTTGAGCTGCAAAGCTCCGCTGTTTCAGCATCTCCCCCATTTTGAGCTTACTTTTCATCTGAGCACACTGCGTCTCCATAGCAGTTTCATCAGTGTTGCTAGGGACAACAACCTTCCTCTTTAGTAGACTCTCTTTAGGCATGGATGGGGCTGGTTCAGACGGCAACATCCCCTCCATCCATAGAATCCGGTCTCTCATTTCATCTATCTTTGCATTCTTCAGGCGTTTTGAACGCCCCATCTTCAATAACTCCACAAACAAATTTTTCACAGTCCAGCAAAAAATTTTCAGACCACTGTCTCTTCAACACATGTAGTTTTTCTCTCTCTTGCGGGATCTCTTTTCCTGCGCACACAGTTTGTGCAGTCACTTGCACCAGACACAACAAAGTTCATCAAATAATTTTGAGACCGCTGTCTCTTTAAAACACTTTTTTTTTTTTTTTTCTGTCAGGATCTTCTCTCCTGCACACATAGATTGTGCAATCTCATGCACCAGATAAAGTTCATCAAACATTTGCACTTCCTTGCAGGGATCTCTGCTTATGCCCACTGCATACCTCCACCATATGTGAGGGATTAGCTCGGTGGTAGGCGTGGATGACCCCTTGGGGGGTGTTTTTTCCCAGAGAGGTAGCCGACAAGTGCTTGCAAACAAACAGTGTGGTTTATTAAATGGTGTTTTCTTCACCAGGCTGTATGCAGCAAAACATCCAAAATAAAATAAAACAGAAAATAAATCCTTGCCTCTGTGGGCGGCTACCTTCTCACAACTGGAACCTGCCTAAGTATCTGTCTCCAACCTACCGTCGGGCAGACTTCCTTGTCCTACAGTGGACACTCAATAGTCCTTTTATAATAGTTTCACAGGGCAACACAGTCCTTTTGTTTCTTTCACACAGAAACACTTCGTCTTCTCACCTTTTAGACGTATTCACCCTTGGTTACCGTCCCGGGCACACATCACTCCGGGGGGTCTTCTCCCAGGCCCACACATCCTGTCGGGAGGCACACGCTGACTGTCCTCCTGCTCCCAGCCCACATGGCTTCAGGACACAGCTTCTGGAGGCAGCAAACAACAGGAATTTCTCTGAACAAATTATAGAGCCTTAACTCCCTCATTCTGAACAGGTGAAGGCCTTTCAACTTCCTGCTGGCTAGCTCTGTAGCCAACACCCTAAATTAATTAATGGACTTTCTAAATCAGGTAGAAATGTATCTCCTTCCTGTGACTACATTCCCAGATTTAGCTGACTTCCTGTTACAATACATACATAGCAAAATGGCTTCTCTGTCCTTCACAAAGAAACATTGAAGTAAGAAGGGAATGGGGGGAAGTACCACACTTCTGAAGCGCGGTACTTCCCCCCATTCCCTTCTGTCTTTCAACTGTGTGGTTTACAGTAACTGGTACACGCAGCATTAAGGGTATCCCCACTTACACCTCTCAAGACAGCGAGAGTCTCCCACCCATACACACAAACATTGAAGTAACATTCAAAAATCAACATATTACATTCTAACATTCATATCTATTTCAGAGACTTTTATCATTTAAAATAATATTAAATCTCTAACGATTCCCCCTTCAATGCACTATAATCAAACTAATAACAGTGCATTCATCTTAAACAATAATTGTCTCTGATCATCCTTTTTTTTTCACAATACAAATTATAGCAAACAATAATAAAATTGGATATGTCAGATAATGTACATAAGCACTTCTCCAAAACCCAGAGATATTCCTGTGAAAAATATAACCATTTCATTCCATCAAGAGACTATACATCAATATATTATTTATTCATTTTAGTTAGTTTCCCATCCAAATGATGTATTATCAAAGATTTTCTTCCTTCAATTTCATACTTTTATTTAACTTTTTGTAAAACTCTTACATCTTTGATCATATCATATAACCATTTTCCTATTTCAGTGTAAGGAAGAAGTAAATAATATCTTTGATATGTCAAATTATATTACTCCATAATATAAATTATTAATTAATAAATAAAATCTCTTCCATCCCAGGAAATTTCTATAACTAAATGATTTGTACAATATAAGCCTTTATACATTATCTTTCACACTAAACAATTATAAGTATGATACGTAATCATAACTCTCCATTATTCAATTGCCATATTCATTTTTATATATTGTATCTATGACCAGTAAGCTCTTTTTTCAACATTCCGTATTATTTTGACAGTAACTCAGTTTGAACACATTAAATCAGATCCTTCTCTTCCACACAAGCCAGTATGTACTTTAACTATATCTTTTTTCATCTAGATATCTAGATATAATTAGCATCTTCTTCAATAGAAATATATATTCATAAGTCATGTAAAAATTCCTAAATCTATTCTTTTTAAAATAAGATAAATATATCCTCTAATTGGTAATAATGCTTCAAATGTACAATTTTTGTACATCCTTGTTATAGCAACCCATCCATCTAACGTTCCCAAGTTGTTTGTGTTATAACAAAATTAGTAAAATAAAATACATTTTAAGTTTACAAGTTCATCATAATATGTGTTTCTGTAAAATATTTAAGAAACCTAAATGTAACAACTATGATTTAAACTAAACTAGTATTAATATTATTAGCCATTGTTGTGATATCAATTTTCCAAGTATCTGGTCACCACCATCAAGATTAATACAGCAGATTTTACACATACTATTCCCATAGCTGTAAAATTCATTCTATTTGAATAAGCAACACAATGTGTAAAATATTTTCAAGCTCTAAACACTCATATTCTCCTATATCAGACAAGTCATAAAAAAAAAAAAAATAATATATAAGAATTGCATACCAACTCCCCCTCACATAATGATCAAACTATCAGAATGTCTCCTATGAAACAAGCCCATATGAGGAAAATGTTGAAGTCAAATTATAGTCCAAATTATAGTCCATGATAACACAATTAGAAAAGTAATGATGAAAGCAAAAACAAGAAAATAGTGTCAAATAGAGGATTAGTTGTACTTGTCTCATGGTCATAGTAGAATTAAAAGATCAAGAAAAAAATAAAATAATTTTCTTGAAACTTTGAAACGAAAGACATCTAGGAGAGGAAATGAAAACAAGTATCAAATTCTTATGAAAAAAAATTATATGTTTTCTTGAGTAATGTATATTGATTATTATGGACCATTCTAGGCTCATAGACCTTTCTGTGTTGTTTACCCATTCTTTTAACAAAAATGAACTACAGTCCCAATTAAGTTAAGAATAACAAATTAATCTTCCCAGTGGGCATCCCAAGTACCTTCAGATCTGTAATTCTTAGCCATAACTTGACTTCCTGGAACACGATTCTTGACACACTCAGAAGAAAAAATCTAATTCAAAACACCATTTCTATTTAAATCTAGCTAAATCTAAAGGGTCTAGCCATATATCTTTTGCAGTAAACTTCTGAGGTTCTTGTACCTGTTGTTGCAATGTTTGTAACCACACTTCTTTCTATACAACAGATTGTAAATACCTAATTATGCTAATCTAAAAAGATAGAAGAATATACATTCTTTGTCCTGTCATCAACTCAAAAATTGACAAACCTATACTAGAAAATATTAAAGCTCTTAAGCTAAAATATAGCAGGTAAATAAGTCACCCAATCTTTAGTTTAGGTTTACCTTTTCATTTTGGATTGTTCAATAAACAAATAAAACAAGAGTCAGACATTTGATCACAAAGGGCTCTAAAAATAAGTATTTTAAAAATTGACTTCCATTAGCTCATACAAAAAAAAAGCAGCTACTGGATGTGCAAAAAGAGAATAATTCAATTTTAATAGCATTCTAGCCATTATTGTTGAAATATAAGTAACCAATTGAACTTCAATATTTTTACAATAAATTCCATTTCCACTATCAGTCTGCACTGATTCTAACTAAGATACAATGTCAGTGTCCCCCTCTTTATCCTGTGACTGAATTAAATCTGGTAAAGAAGTAGCCTTATCAGATTCTTATATCCTTTTGACTACTACACTCACAATTGCTTTCATTTTGCAAAAGGACCACTGATTTATTTTGATCTTTCCTATATGTTCTATTTCTGAAATAAACTTGATAATGTTGAAGTGGATTATTTTTGAGAACCAACCATGTCTCTTATGGACCATATAGAAAGATACAATGTGAGTAAATGAACCACATATGCACTGTTACTCTGACTGCAAAACAAACACAAGGCAGCCTCAGGTTCAGCTTGTTTTGCAGACATATATCCAGGAAGTTTATATTGTAACAAAAGTTGCTGATCTGCAATCCAATCAGCAAATCCCATCACATACGCTCTATTGTGCCAATATCTGGATCCATCTATATAGGCAAAGTCATTTTAGTCCTGACAAATGTCCACTAAAAGGTGAAGGAGTGACTCTTTCATGTTTTTTTTTTTTTTAAATCAGAAAACGTCTTTATTGAGAGAAATTCACATCACAGCGGTAAACAACATTACAGGGTTCAGGCAGAATAGCAAGAAATCACCATTACCATGCATAACAAATACGTCACATTCCCCCCGAATCAGGCAACCCCCAACAACAATGCCAGTTACAATATCGCTGCCCTCCAAGCCACCCCCAGTGAAACAAACAGTCATCCCACAGTGACCCCAACTCATCTTCACACAATTAAGATAATAAACGGTCCAGGATGAGGCCATTAGGAGCCATTCCTGGGCAATTCAACCAAGTACCCCATATTTTAGAGAATTATTGTGGAGAGCCCCTATGTTGGTATATAACCTTTTCCATCCTGAGAGTGCCCCCCATCTGCTCTAACCACATCCTAAAGGTCGGAGGTTCAGGTGCAGTCCATTGTCGCAATATAAGTAGGCGAGCTTGGAACAGGGCGCGGGAGGCCGCCTCCCACAGGTATCTGTCTTCCAATTGTAGGTCCAGGATTCCCAGAAGGCAATGTTTAGGGTCCCCAGGTATATCTATTCCCAGACTCTTTCATGTTTAATTACACAACTGTGGCTCTGTCTCTCACATTGCCTCATTTGAGCCAAGAAATATTTATCTCTCCAATCAACTGGCAAGCCTTTCTCCTCAAGATCCAATTGTCACTAGGCAAATGTTTGTGAATTAACACCCCTTGCCTTTCTTTGTAAAAACACCTTTTAGTGTAACCGGAGGTGTTAGCAAAACAAGTAGTGCAAAACCCACAATGGTCTGACTTCTAGCATTGTACAATGCACACAACACATTTTTGTAAAAGTACTGATAAAATTGTTTAATCACACACATACACATGACTGTAAAATGGTTGAGAGAGATCTACATTAATCAGAAATACTGAATTTATAAGGGCTTTCTTTAGCTCTTCAAATGATTGCATACAAGGCCTCTCCTATTATTAAAAATATTTTCCCTGAATGTTTCCATCCACATCGCCTCTCTGCTTTCGGGGCTGTGATACTATTGGTGATATGTTGCATGTGTGGTGGACTTGCACCAGAATCAGGGGATTCTGGAACAGAATTTTCCAAGTGATCTGTAAACTAACTGGGGTAGCTGTTTCAAAAACTCCTCAAATAGCACTGCTTAATACATGGGATTTTCCAGCAAGTAAGTCTAACCATCGCCTCATCCACGTCATCTTAACGGGGGCTAAATTGACCATTGCGGGTTCCTGGAAACGTCCTTCTGTCTCCTTCTCAAGGGCAAAAGCTTTGAAGCTACATGGGAACCCTGGGCTACATAAGTTAAGGTCTTGCTACTGTAATAGCTGCTTATTTGTAACCCTTCTACAGAATGCTAGCATGTCTTCCTGGACACTGCTCTCTCCTTTCTCTTTATTCTCTCTTTCTTTTCTCTCTTCCCCTTTCCTCTGACCCCATTTGTCTCTCTCCTCATACACCTTTTTGTGACAATGGAAGCCCCTTGGAATTTTTTTAGTTTATTTTAAACCCATACAAGTTGTTCATATGATACCATTTCCTCCAGGTATAGCTACAGGTGGAATCAAGATAACCCGAGACTGCTCTATTACATATATGGACTTTACGCTTTTATCTCCCTTTGTTTATTCTTTCTTGGGAGGGGGTGTCCCTAGGCACAGCTGGTTCCCATTAGGGGTGCTTGGGGACATACTTCTCCTGCAGTGGCTGGATGTGTTGCTATAACTTACTTTGCCACATATGAAACATTCTCCAGATTCCACTGTGGCCTCTTTCGCTCTTACGAAACATATTTATGGTATCGCTATTGTTGTTTCTCATTGCTATAACCCTGTTGATATTTCTGCAATGTGTTCTTGTTTCCTGTATTATTTTAAAAATTTCAATAAAAATCTATTGAAAAAAAAAATAATATTTGCCCTATTTCCTCAGTAAGCCTCCATAATTCATTTGGATTTACAGATGCTTTGTCTGCAAAAATCTCAATGAATTCTCGAGAAAAGTTGACAAGGTCTAAAAAAATCTTCTTTTGACAGCTACATTATTAGGCAATAGTACCTTTAAATATTTTTTTTTTCTTTTCGTCCATGGACTCTCTTCCATGTATCTGGAAGGTTTGACACAAAAATCTGTCATTCTCTGAGCCACAGAAGAAATTAAAACTGTCATGGGATAGCTAGCCAGTTTATGTAACTGGATCTTTGCTACTCTGTAAGGACTGAAAAAGGACTTAAATGTCACATTCCTTTCAGAGAGTGCAGAAGATTATCTATTACTGTCAGCCGTAGCTGTCACACTTTTTATCCCATTATACTGTTGGTAACTTTCTCAGTTATCAAGTTTATTGTTTTTATCACTTTTGACAGCTTTTGATTGTACATCTGCAAAAAAAACGTGTACACTGCTTTTTAAAATGACTTTCCGGATTATAACAAAAGCAAAGAAATTGTTTTGAGACTGATTTTCTTGTAGAACTCACAGACTGGGACACGCCCATGAACTGCAATTGGCCAATTCCCAGAGAAAGACTCCTCCCACAACCATAGTCTTTACTCTTACCAGAAATGCCTATTGCAAAAACTTTTAACAATTGACTTTTAGAAACTTCAGGTTGCGCAAAACATTTACGTTTCAACATTTTCTGGGTAGCTTCAAGTAAATTAGGACAATCTACTACCTTAAATTTAATAACCAAATCTAAATTTGGAATCTTTTGTAAAAATTGCTCAATCATTAACTCATTGTTTCCTGCAACCTCATCTGTAGGATTGTTGTTACACTAAAGACCAAGTTCTTTTCCATTTATCTAATTTGCATACAGTCTTTCCGCAATCTCAATTAATGGATCCTACATTAATGAATTAATGGAGGCATTGTTCTGCCCCTTGTATGTGTTTAGAATGATAACATGTGATGACACATATTTCAGGGCTTAAATATTCATAAAAACAAAACAATAATTTACATGCAGCATTAACCTTAGTTGTGTGTCCATTAAAGAACTTATCCACATTCTGACATTGTTCCATAAACCAATGCATGCCTGTATTCCATATATGGAATGTATCAATTCCCAATAGTACAGGGACATGCTTATACTTCTGAGCTTGAGATATTAACCATTCCATTTTATCTGCTTATATAAACAAACACAGTCCTGTGCACGCGTTTCTCTTTTGCCTTTCATTCTTTCTTTTGTCCTTGAACTTCCATCTTCAATATTCAGAACATCTGCCGGGTTTCCTACAACCGTGGGCTTTAAAAAATAACGTGGGGGGGGGGGGTGTTGCCTAAACATGCATGGGTGAAGCCGCACTTCTCTCAGGCTCCGTCTCCTCACTCACCCAGCCCGGCAATTACAGCTTCTAACAGCGGGGGGGATGCGATTGGCTAAGAAGCAAAGGACCAAGGGCACCCCCAGGATCGCAGGGACAACCGGCAGGCCGGCCACCAGAGCTGAAATCCAGTAGTTCTTTGCACACTCACAGACTCCATCTCCAAGTCCAAAGATGGTGGAGCCACGTGCATCGCATCTTGAGGCGCCAGAGGTCTGGGACTCCCCTGCCTCACCAGCTCCCTCCTTGGTGTCGGAGACACCTTCGGACACCTCTGATGCCCTCTTCCCTCAACCATCTAGATTATTACAGAGCCCACTGACTCTGCGAGCAGATACAGAGCAACACACCTTGCTCAGCTCCCTGCCTAGTAAGGCGGACCTGGAGGTGATGGTGAGTCGCATAGAGGAGACACACCGGAGGAAGGTACAAGCAAAAGCAAAGAGGTGAGGACTCTGACTACCCCGGTTTCTACGGGGGAGGCCGCTGTAATGGGCAAAAAGCAGAGACTGACCAAACTTGAAGCCTCCCCGCTCGATGTTTCCATCGCCCTGCAGTTACAGAGAGAGGACATGGAAGACAGGAACAATAATAATGTACGGCTCAGGGGCTCCCTGAGGCAACAGGGACTGAGGACATGTCTGCCACTGTTACCGCCATTATTGCCAGACTGCTGGGTGATGCACTTCCGGCCAAGCTTGAGTTTGGCCGGGTGTACAGAGCCATCGGTCCTAGGTCTTGGGACCCTAATAGACCTAGAGATGTTATCTGCCGGTTCCACAGGTTCCAACATAAGGAAATGGTCATTCAGAGAGCCTCCAGGGCAACCTTGCATCGCTGGACCTGGCTCAACAAAAAGGTGTTACTTACAGGTGGGGCTTCCCCCTCTCGGGCCACTTTCCACAAATGTAATTCCTACTTCACCCTTAGATCACCTGGAGATCTTGAGGCATTTTTTACCTTTCTGGAATCTGATTCTGTTGATGTCACGGACTGGTTACAACAGTTACCGCGTCAAGCTGGCCACCGGCGGTTACCGCCATCGTGGAGGAGCTTGCCACCACGCCCCCAGCGGTCCCGCCATTGTTCCAGGGCACCTTCGCTGGACGGTCCCCGAGTGCTCTAGATTCATCCTATAGGTGAGTGACTGCTGCTGCCCTACTCTGCTGTGCTTATGAACTCCTTGGGTTGAGCTTATTGCCCTGCTGCACCCCGCTGATGCAATCGGATGCTCCAATCTCCTGGGTTGAAGATACACTCCTGACTGTCAAACAGTTCTATTGTGTCCGCTGCCCTGTTGGCGGTCTCTGTCAAGATTGCTGGAGTATTTATCAGTGTTGAGCAAATTCCCTATGGAAGACGTTGCTGCGCTCCGCCCCTGGTTTGGGGACCAGGTGACAATTCTTCATGATGGTGGCTCCCCCAGTAACAACTGCATAATTTTTTTTTGTGTATGTTGTCGCCACATGTAGACAACCTTGTTGCCAAGGGGTCGTTTCTGCTATACCGGGATTGTGCCCCTCGTGTCTGCACAACACGCTCTGCCCTTGTGATATTCACATTTTACTTTATCTAGTTCTTTACTGTAAAGCCGTACTGTCCCTTTGTTATTGGACTCTGCCACCTGGTGCCTTCCTGCTGAAGGGAGGGAAATCATTTTTTTTCTCATTAATTCTGATATGCTGAAACGTTGTAGGGGGGACTGAGCTGCTCTTTGCCCTAATTGCGGGTTTATCTTACTAGGGGAGGGGAGGGGTCAGTAGAGAAGGGATGTGTCCTGCTCACAAAATAGCTCATTGACTGGTGGGGTTCTGTTTCATTGCCGAGGGGCACTCCTGGCATCTCTTGGTGCTTGGTTGCCCTTATTTGCACTAGTTGTGTTGGAGCAGCTCAGTCGCTTCTGCTTTACACTGATTCTATTGTTGCCTTGTTCTCTTATACGTTTTTTTGCCTGTTGCATTATTTTATTTTACTTGATCGTCTGTTTGCTGGGTTGGGTGGGTGGGGGGGGGGCAGTCTCTCTCTTCGTCCGTTCTGTCTACATCCACTTCCCCATTTAGGCCTGCACACTGTTGTTGGCCGGAGGCCTCTGTGCGCTATTGCAGATCATCTGCTAATTTAAGTTCTTTGAGGGAGTGCTCTCCTATCCCCCCCCTTTCTCGGTTAATTCATCTCTCTCTTTATTGGTCTGGTAGCTCTTTTCTAACTTCTACTCTACTCTATTTTTCCCCCTTGTCTTCTACCCACCTCAGGTTTCTCTACCCCTTTTCACAACCCCCCTCCCTTTTTGTTTTCTGTTTCTTTCTCCCCTACCCTCTTTTTGTCCTGCTTCCTTTACCTCATGGATGTGTTGAAAGTGGTCTTGCTTAATGCTAAGGGACTGAAAAACGTTGTGTGCTGTTGAATGATCTAAAGCTCCAGAAGGCAGACATAGCATTTATACAGGAAACTCACTTTAGGGATGACCGACTCCCCATCCTTGAAAATCGCTACTACCCATTGACATATCATTCCACTAATGTTGCAGCAAAATCTGTGCCGTGGACACACCTCCACACACTTAAAGACAATAACAGCTGGTTCTTGTTCATTAAAGGTAATATTGTGATTACTTTTGCTACGCTCTATAAACCAAATGAAAAGCAGGATAATTTTATCAAGCAGACTCTGAACAAGCTGATGTCCTTCTCAGAGGGACTACTGATTGTGGGTGGGGATTTTAACGTGCCCTTGGTCCCTGCTGTTGATACGTCTGCAGGTTGTTCTTCGGTTCCCCCCTGGCTCTCGTAAGAGGATCTTGCAGGCGCTGCATGACACCCAACTGGTGGACGTATGACGTTTACAACATTCTGGCGAAAGGGATTAAACATTTTACTCGGCCCTGCACAAATCCTATTCTAGGATCTGTCAGTAATAGCCTTCAAACCAAAGCTACCTGCAGCGCTTGCTAAATGATAATGCAACAACTGAAAAATGCAGTATAAATAAATAAATATCATGTGACTTGTTCAAACCATAATGAAGGTGTTGTGTGCAATAAATTAATAAATAATAACTGCAATATTAAATCAATATATATATACATCAGCTAAATCAAATGGGCTGAGAATAAATGAATCAATACAATATTCCAATGTAATAAATAGATAGTGCATAAATAGTGACGAATAATTAATATTTTATACTGTAGTGCCTGAATATAAGTGCAAGTGTCTCAACTGGGTTTATTCAAGTCCATAAAAGTGACTGTAGTGACCAAAGTCCAGACAGCTCTGGAGGCTCCCATCTTCTTGGAAGAATTGCGCACTGCGATTAGCTCCTTCAAACTAGGTAAGGCCCCTGGCCCTGATAGCTTTACAATAAGATATTATATTATATTTCTTTTCCTCACTTGTCCCTCATATGGTTGAACTTTTTAATGGATTAGGTTTAGGCACCACCTTCCCTCGGGATACCCTGAAAGTGCACATCTCTCTTATTCATAAAGACGGCAAGGATCCAGCTGCCTGCGATAGCTATCGTCCTATCTTACTCCTGAATACTGACCTTAAAATATTTACTAAAGTTCTAGCCATGCGTCTTGCCCCGTATCTCCACCATTTGGTCCACCTGGACCAAGTTGGGTTCATACTGTCGAGGGAGGCCAGAGACAACACGACCAAAGTCCTGAACTGGCCCATGTTGCATATAAGACAAATACCCCTAGTAATTTCCTTAGTACCGACGCAGAGAAGGCGTTTGATTGCGTTGATTAATGGTTCATGTTTTCTGTGTTGCTCCATGTTGACCTGGGGGACACCATGGTTAACTGGATCTCCCAGATTTATTCTAAACCTACTGTGCAAGTAAAATCCAACAGGCTCCTGTCTGATCCATTCCAGATAACTAATGGGATGAGGCAGGGTTGTCCCTTGTCTCCCCTGCTATTCACGTTCTCCTTGGAACCTTTCCTATGCAAAGTCCGTCTTAACCCAGACATCTCAGGTTTGTGTGTGTGGGATGCTCATTGTAAGGTATCGGTGTATGCTGACGACTTGCTTTTCTCCCTTACCAATCCACTGATCTCAGTCCCGAACCTATTGCGTGAATTTGAACTATACGGCAGACTCTCCAATGTACAAATCAACTTTAATAAGTCGGAAGCCATGGGATTTAAACTACCACCTACGCTTCTGCGGCATCTGAAAACCACTCTCCCATTCCGGTGGATGGACACGGGTCTCAAGTACTTGGGTACGTTCATTCCTCCTAACCTCTCCACAACTTATGCGGTTAATTTCCCACCACTGTTGGCACGGATACACACACTCCTTGAGAAGTGGCACCAGGGGCTGCATTTGCGGTTTGGGAGGTGCAACCTTTTGAAGATGTGCATACTTCCTAAACTTCATTTTTTTCAGGCGCTGCCCATCATGATCCCCTCCGTATTCTTCAAAAGGGTACACTCCTTATTCACCAGCTTCGTTTAGGTGAAAATGAAACCACGCATTCCTCGCGCTCAACTCTCTCTGCCTTAACACTCTGGGGGCTTGGCCCTGCCTGAAGCTGTGAAATATTACCAATCGTTTAACCTGAGTAGATTGATAGAGTGGCAACAAATTATGGGCACGTATTGAACAACTGCAATCTGATGTGTCGTTATGCGGGGCACCTTGGTGCTGCGGATCGCTTTCTCAAGACCTTCTAAAACACCCTACTATTGGGCCCACACAGCGTATTAGATCCTCTTTTTTGAAGCAACCACCTTTGTCCACAACTGATTTCCCCATGTTCCCAATCGTCGGTAATCCTGCCTTTCCCCCTTGCCTGGTGGATCGGTCGTTTCGGGATTTAACCACTTTAGCCCCGGAGGATTTGGCTGCTCAATGACCAGGCCCTATTTTGTGATTCGGCACTGCGTGATTTTAACGGACAATCGCGCAGTCGTGCGACACTTTGCCCAAAAAAAAATTGATGTCATTTTTCTCCACAAATAGAGCTTTCTTTTGGTGGTATTTGATCACCTGTGCGATTTTTATTTTTTGCGCTATAAACAAAAAAAGAGCGACAATTTTGAAAAAATAACAATATTTTTCACATACTTTTATATGAAATTCTCCAAAAAAAAAATTTAAATCAAAATGTTTTAATATTTTAGGCCATTTTGTTTTCTGCTACATATTTTTGGTAAAAAAAATTGCCATAAGCATATTTTGATTGGTTTGCGCAAAAGTTATTGCGTTTACTAACTACGGGAAAGATTTATGTCATTGTTATTTTTTTTTTTTATTACTAGTAATGGCAGCGATCTGCAATTTTTTGTGGGACTGCAACATTGCAGCAGACAGATCCGACCCCTAACTGACATTTTTGACACTTTTGGGGGTACCAGTGACATTACTACAGTAATCAGTGCTAAAAATATGCACTGTTACTGTAAAAATGGCACTGGCAGGGAAGGGGTTAACAGTATGGGTGATCAAGGGGTTAAATGTGTCCCTAGGGGCGTGATTCTAACTGTCAGGGGGCGTGGCTTGTGAAGTCATCACAGAGACATGCGATCCTATATAGCAGGATCACATAGCCTCTGTGGTAACTTCAGGGAGAATGACAGACGGCTGTGTTTACATCAGCCTTCTGTCCTTCTCTCTCAGCTGCGTGAGATCGCGAGTGGCTGGTGGCCATCAGAGCCGCCTGTCACACGCACTGGCTTCCTGGCTGACGAGCGGGGGCAGGAGCGCGCCGCAGGTGGCGCGCGCTCGCCCCCTAGAGTCTCCTGAGTGAGCAACGTAGTACTACGTCGGTTTGCCCAGGAGCGGCTGCCTGCCGCAGTAAATCTGCGTTGGGCGGTCGTGTAGTGGTTAAAAGAAAGAGGGTATTTTTAAGCCTCTCACTTTGTGCTTGGAACTTGTTGGCCCATGCTCGAGCAACTGACTGATGCGCTGGGTCCTTTTCGACTAACTTTTTGGACAGCCATTCAACTGAATCATTTCCTACACTCCTTGCCGACTCCAAGGACTTTTGGTAGAGACCTCACTCACTTGGAAAATTATTGCTCGGGCGAGGGCACTTTATTGTGACCCTTATCCAAGGTGTATGGCCTACTGATACTCCCATCAGAGGGCAGCCGTTTGCCATGTCTGGGGGAAATGGGAGAGGGATCTGAATCGCACATTCACACAGAAACTGGAACAATGCATATATACACTTTCACTGAAAACTCCCTCTTGTACGAAGATTCAGGAGACTAATTTTAAGATCCTTACAAGATGGTATCGCGTCCCCTATCTACTGCACAAATTCTTTCCGAATACCCCAGATCGCTGCTGGAGATGCCAGGGGGAGCTGGGAATGTTACTGCATGTTTTTTGGTCTTGCCCAAAGTTGTCCCTTTTTGGGGAGCAGTTCGGGACCTAGCCCAAGAGTTCACCGACTATGTGATCCCTAATGATCCGGCTTTTTCTTACTGCATGTATCCAATATCCCCTTGAAAAAATATAGAAAATCGGTCTTGTACCATATTCTGAATGCGGCGAAATCTTGTATACCAATGTACTGGAAAACGCAATCTTCACCGACCATTAGCGACTGTATTCGCAAAATTGAAGATATAAACAAAATGGAAGGCCTGGTTCTATCAGCACAACATAATAGGGAAAAATATTATAAGACTTGGAGTTTATGGAATCTTTTTGTCCTTTCTAAAAGAGGACTAAACTTGCTTTGCCCTGAAACACCTAGTGTCTAATGATTGTAAATGACCATGGGAGATTAGGTGTTTTGCATACCTCAGACACACGTCCACCCCCCACCCTCTTACCCCCCTACCCCCCCCCCCAACCCCACCTCTAAATTTTTTTTTCTCTCCCCTCTTCCTTCTATTTTTCTTGCCTGCTTCTTGTTCTTCTGGTTTTCAATTCCTCTTTCTAAACTTTCACACTCTTCTCAAAATAAGAATGGGGATAAAGCGGATGCTGATGCTGCAGAAGCAACTGACATTACCTTGCCTCTTTATGCCTTAGAGATGTATATCTCAACTTAGAACTGTTGTTCTTTTGTTCTACGTAGGTGTGCTTACCATGCTGTGATACATGCTATACATAAGTGCTTTGGACATATCTCTGTTTATTTTTGTTGTTATTACTTGTTGTTTCTTTGATACCGTCACCGATGACGAAACGCGTCAGGCACGCCCACGTCAGCAAGCACACGCCGCGGTCATTTTGTTTGTTTAGACGCCGATATTCATCGTATGACATGTGAGTAGTTATGCTGTTTTTTCAATAAACTCTCTATACGTATTACCCTATTTGGAGTCCTCTTTTCCTCTGAGGTCTGCCTGAAATCTGCTTGATTATCGGAGGTTCTCCCTGGAGGGGGATTATTTCCATTTGCATTGGAAAAGACTGAGGAGCGCAAGATTGCTTAATACAGATAGTGAATGATGGTTATTCATTAACACACAGGCTTATTTGACCACTCATTCATTTAGGGGTCCACATCTTCTGGTAAGAGCACATCCGTGTATAACAAAGCGGTGGAATTAGGTCTCACCCTTGGCAGCTGGGATTTTTTTCCTTTGTCTTCAATTTACTATCTGTTTCACCAAGGGGACTTGTTATCATCATCTTTATTGGCTCATAACTCTTTTCAACCCTCTTTTCAACCTTGGTTGGACTGTCCTTAGCCTTCGTTTCCACTATTGCGGCTACAAAGTCGTGCTACTTCTAGCGCGACTTCGTAGTGTAAGTAGTTTGCAACTTTCAGTGCGACTTGTCCCTCATTATAGAAGGAAGTCGCACTGAAGTCGGCCCAAAAGTAGTGCAAGAACTACTTTTCAAGTCGCCGCAACTCAAGTCGTGGCAGTTAGAACGGGCCGAATGGAAATGAATGACTTTTGACTTGCTGTGCGACTTGACATGTCTCAAGTCGTACAGCAAGTCGCAACAGTGGAAACGGAGCCTTATTCTTATGGCTCCTTTGAATGTTTACGGTTAATGTCTTGTTTGTTTATACCTGTTAAGACATATTTTCCTCTAGGTTTGAAGGAAACTGCTTTTTTCTAGATTTGCTCATCGTTTGGTGCTGCACCTTATATATCTATGTGTTTTCAGTGATTTATCATGTCATTTTGTGCTGGCAGCCCTGTTTTATTTAGCTGAAGTTAACCAGTCTTTGGCCTTTCATGAATTAGAGTTTGTGACCAAAGTGCCGCTTTTTATTATTTTTTTTCAACACTAAAACTCTAAAGGTGTATATACAGTACATTTTGCTGTATTTTAGGCTGATCTGTTTTCTTTTCTTCCAGTGGCGGCCTAACATCTGAAACCAGACCCAGAATAAAACCTTTTTTGTGGTAGTGGTTAGCAGCTGGGAATCAGTCTGCTGACCACCAGAACGTATAAATATTTCAAACAAATATTTAAAAAAGCAGAAAATAAAAAAAAATTTAAAAATGAAAAAAATTATTTGAAAAAAAAAAGCAAAAAGTATATGAACTTTGGTGAATTATTTACTTATCTGTTTTCCTAAATTTTCTTCCATTTAGAGATAGTGGAGTCCAAACATCTGGACCCAGGCCTAGAACAGTGGTGACAGTCAGCAGATGGGCATCATGCTGCATCTTTTTAAGAAACGTATATAGGTATATACTTACATCTAAAATGTTTTTTTTACAAAAGTATGAGAACGAAAAAATGTAAAGAAAGTTTGATGTATTTTAGGCTGATCTGTTTTCTTTTCTTCTCTTTAGGGACAGTGGAGGCCCACCATCTGAAACCAGACCCGGAACAAAAAGGTTTTTGTGGTGGTGGCAGCAGCTGGGGATCAGTCTGCTGACCACCAGGATTTTTAAATGTTACAAAAAAAGAATTAAAAAAACACAAAATGCAAAAAAATGTGAAGTTAAAAAACCCTTTAACCACTTAAGGACGGGAAGGTTTTACTCCTAATGAGCAGGCCATTTTTTGCGATACGGCACTGCGTTACTTTAGCTGACAATTGCGTGGTCGTGCGATGCTGCACCCAAATAAAATTGATGTTTGTCTTTTTTCCACAAATAGAGCTTTCTTTTGGTGGTATTTGATCCCCTCTGCAGTTTTTATTTGTTGCGCTATAAACGAAAAAATGGACGAAAATTTTGAAAAAAAAAATATTTTTTACTTTCTGCTATAAAACATCCAATAAAAAAATGTAAAAAATCTAATTTCTTCTTTAATATAGGCCAATATGTATTCTGCTACATATTTTTGGCAAACATTACCCATTCTTTGGTAAAATATAAAAAAAGAGGTTGCGCAGTATAAATAGATACCCAACATGTTAAGCTTTAAATTTCTGCAAAATGATGATGCATTTTGGTACCCTATATTTTCCATTGGTAAAACTTTAAAAGCCCCTACAGGTCATTAGTTTAGAGTTACCTGTGAATAGTGACCCTAGAAGTATTGCTCTCATCACTCCAGCGTGCAAGGCGATATGTAACATCTATCACAAGCAACGATTCATATGATGGATGCATTTACATTCATGTATGTGTGTTTGTAGGGCCGAGAAGGGGGGGGAAGTGTTTTTAGGTGCTTGGTTGTAACTTTATTTTTTAACATTTTTTTTACTTTCACTTAAACTTTAAATAAAGTCCACTATGGGATCGTTTTTTAAGACCGGTTCTCTTTAACCACTTCAAGACTGGAAGGTTTTCCATCTTAATGATCAGGCCATTTTTTGTGATTCGGCACTGCGTTACTTTAACTGACAATTGCAACGCTGTACCCTAATAAAACTGATGTCCTTTTTTCCCACAAATAGAGCTTTCTTTTGGCGGTATTTGATCACCTCTGCGATTTTTATTTTTTGCGCTATAAACAAAAAAAGAGCAACAATTCTGAAAAAAAATTCACTTTCTGCTATTCAACATTCCTCCCAAAAAAATTTGAAAATCATTTTTTTTTTTTTTTATCATTTTAGGCCAATTTGTATTCTGCTTTGTATTTTTGGTAAAGGAAAATCCCAATATATATATATATATTGATTGGTTTGTGCAAAAGTTATCACGTCTATAAAGTAGGTGAAAGATTTGTCATTTTTATTTATTTTTTTACTATATAATGGTATATAATGGCGGTAATCAGCGATTTTTAGTGGGACTGCGAAAATTGCGGTGGACGGATCAAACAACTAACTGACATTTTTGACACTTTTGGGGGTACCAGTGACATTACTAAAGTAATCAGTGCTAAAAATATGCACTGTTACTGTACTAATGACACTGGCAGGGAAGGGGTTAACATCGGGGAGATCAAAGGGTTAAATGTGTCTCTAGGGGGAGCTTTCTAACTGTGTGGGGGATGGACTTATGGAATCAACACAGGAGGAACACAGGAGCCCTGTGTTCATTGCTGACAGAACAGTGGTCTGCCATGTTTACAGCGGCAAACCGCCGTTCTGTCTCCACGTGGAGCAATCGCAGGTGCCCGACGGATCAGCTTCCCCCGTGACGAATGGGCACGCGCGCCCCCACAAAGGGATATACAGTTACGTTGTTTCACGGAACAGAGCCGACCTGCCGCAGTATATGTACTGCTGGCGGTCAGCAAGTGGTTAATGAGGCACGAGGGCCAAATGACATATGGCAATGGCAGTAAAAGGGTTAAAAACATGACTAAATTGCACACAATATTTACAAAACTCTAAAAACACATATTGAGCTGCGTCATTTGTGTAATCGTTACATAAATTGTGATCATTTGTAGAGCATTCTAAACTTAAATACCATGGGTTTACATTATTTCCCTATTAGGTCTGTGATGTCACTGGAGTCATAATGGATGCATAGTTACCACTATTCACAGAAATTTGACACTCGTCCCTGCCTGACCTTATACTGGACTGTGTCCTGAAAATTGATGCAGATCAGAGACAGTCCAGTCTGTGCCGCGGGTGCCCGGTGCAGACTGTGTCACTCACATGGTGACACTCAGGGAGAAAATAAGCTGTGCTGCCAGACAATGGGGAGAGACAGAAAAAAACCCAGTCATTGCTTCCCGGGGGCAGAGATCCCACCCCCTATCTGCTCCCCCAGCAGCTGAGTGCTCTCATAGGTGGCTCCGCTCGGACTGAACATTCCCAAGGGGCGGGGTCAGCATGGTGTGAAGTTTGATTGGGTTGGGACTCCGAGAGGGGGTGCATCCAGACTGCATTCTGCTGGGGCACATGTGAGGCTGTGTGTGAAGCAACACAGAGGAGGAGGTACAGTATCTCACATTTTTGTAAATATTTTATTATATCTTTTCATGAGACAACACTGAAGAAATGACCCTTTGCTACAATGTAAAGTAGTGAGAGTATAGCTTATATAACAGTGTAAATGTGCTGTCGCCTCAAAATAACTCAACACACAGCCATTAATGTCTAAACCGCTGGCAACAAAAGTGAGTACACCCCTAAGTGAAAATGTCCAAATTGGGCCCAAAGTGTTAATATTTTGTGTGGCCACAATTATTTTCCAGCACTGCCTTAACAGTCAAGTTCCTCTACCCAAGCTCCCTCACCCATGTCTTTATGGGCCTTGCTTTGTGCACTGGTCCAAATCATGTGGTAAAGGGGGGGGTTATGGTGTGGGGTTGTTTTTCAGGTGTTGGGCTTGGCCTCTCAGTTCAAGTGAAGGGAACTCTTAAGGCATCAGAATACTAAGACATTTTGGGCGATTTCATGCTCCCAACTTTGTGGGATTCATTTTGGGATGGCCCCTTCCTGTTCCAGCATGACTGTGCACCAATGCACAAAGCAAGGTCCATAAAGACATGAATGAGCAAGTTTGGGGTGAAGAAACTTGACTGGCTTGCACCTCAACTGAGTCCTGACCTCAACCCGATAGAACACCTTTGTCATGAATTAGAGTGCAGACTGCGAGCCAGGCCTTCTCTCCAACATCAGTGCCCGACCTCACAAATGTGCTTCTGGAAGAATGGTCAAACATTCCAATAGGCACACCATTAAAGTTCGTGTGTGTGTAAAGGCAGGCTTCCCACTACTTTTGGTAATATAGTGTACTTATACCCCCACTGTCCATATCTATACAAAACAGACTAAATTTATAATGTTTTCAATTGATGTGAGGATAATTTTGATTGTTAAGGTCAGTCTGCCAGGTGTTATACTATTTCATGTCTTGAGGTACATGCGCGGCAGCCCTTGAGATGGACGTCTGACTCAGGAGCTCTGTCCCACTCTGGCAGACATTGGGCCCCATCGACCGTTATAACCCTCACACAGTGAACCCAGCTGCAGCATAGAGAAGACCCCCATGTCACCTGGGTCAGTCCGATGGGACCTCACGGACTCGTTCTCTGCAGGCTCAGGTAGGTCGGGATCCGCCATGATGGTGGATGGCATGAAGGGGCTCCCACAGACTCCTGCACAGGCCGCATCACTGCAACATCCAGGCAATCCTTCCCTGCTGGGCATAATTCTACAGTCTCCTGCACAATTACCCTGCATTAACCCAGTATCCCCAGCATCAACTGAAACCCTTCTGGGCCTAATGATGGATCAAACCCCTTGCACTCCTAGGGAAAACGGAGCTGGCCAAATTCAGACCACAGCTCAAATAACTTAACTCTCCCCTAGCAACTATACTCAGGTGAAATACATATTCACTAAATTTGCTGATATGCTCGATAGGGGCCTTTCTCACACTGCCTCCAAGATCACAGGAGACATTAAAGCAGATTTAATTAACGGATCTCGCATTGAGGCGATCAAACAAAAACTCGACCACACTGTGTCAAGAACCAACCAAAATACAGACAGATTACAAGATCTCCATATACAGCTGGTAGCCGCTTTACTAAAGATTGATGATTAGAAAACCGGAGCAGAAGATACAACTTCAGAATCAGGGGTATTCCTGAATCTAATATCACTGACACTGTTCAAACCCGTATCAATGATATCATCCCAGACATACCGACTCACAAACTGGAATTGGACCGGGCACACAGGGCCCTCCAACCTCCCCATAAGGATGGATTACCTCGGGACAGAATTGTCAAACCGCATTATTACATTATTACAGTCTAAAGAAAGAGGTAATGAGAAGAGCACGCTCTCTTAACCAAATAAGCTTCCAAAGCAAGCCTGTTCAAATATTCACGCATTTATCTCAGCCATGATTCAATAAAGAAGATTGATTAAACCATTGCTGAACGTTCTAGCACACAAAAAAATCAAATATTGGTGGCTCTTTCCTTTCAGCTTAAAATTTCAAATCAAACAGAAAACATACTCCTTCCCATCTTTTCAAGAGGGGGAACAGCTTCTACTGTGTATAAACTTGATTACCCAAGACCCATCCTCTGGAACCCCAGAGTCAGAATCAAGATCCTCCAAGCGTCAACAGCCTTCCAGCCCATTGTCACCCTTATGGCACAAATCCAAATCCAGGAAATCCAAAGACAGTCGACCCCCCTGATTAGCTTCCATAAGCTCAATTCACACCTGCCTATTTGTTCTTCAAGGAACTATTTTCAATGTACTTGCTGATTTGCTGGTACCCCATCCTCCTGATTTATTTGTGCCCAACCTGGCAGAACTGACCTCACTACTTTTTGGTCTTCCTTTTGCCGGAGTGCTTTCTCATACAGTTTTGAGATTATTGTTAGATATATACTTTAAATCCTTACATTTTTGCTTTTAGGCCTTTATGCTCTCACAAATGTCATTCATATATTCCCCTTTTGTTACAATCCTTAATTTCCCCCTTATCTTTACCTTCTTACCTTTCTCCCTCTACAATCCTTTCCCATTGGCCCCCCCTTATTTTTGTTACCCCTTATGCACCGGAGTTGCTCAGTACAGAACCATCTGGTCTTCTTATGTGATTCACTGAGGTCTCGCTACCTACCTAGCCTGTTATTATGCGTTGTGTTGAATCACTATTTATGCCCCTTATCGGTACTTTTAGGGGTCCGTTATAGCCGGGGCGGTACTCATGCCCCTCTTCCCGTCCTGGAAATATGTTGTCACAGACTTTCCTGAATGGGAAACCCTCCTCTCTCCTTGAGGAGGCCCTTTTATCTACTATGGAAGGTAATAGAGATTTGTCTTCTCTGTCCCTTCAGGGTCATGGCGTGACCCCTCTTACCTTTCCTTTCTTCCCTCTCCTTCTTTCTTTCTATTCTTGTGCTAACTGCTCTTTTTCTCCCCTAGAGACCAGGGTGGATGTCCGAGTTTTAAGAGATTATGCTTTCTTCACCTGTATTTACATCTTCGCGCCACTAGAGTCAGCGGTTGGTCCGATGGTGGGTAAGTGCAATTTTTTGACTGAACTTCCTCTACCTCTTGCTCCATGGTTTTACACTGATTTTCAAAAAAAAAAACATCTAAAACTAGCATTCCAGAACACACAAGGGCTAAACTCACTGATTATGCAGAAAAAAGTCCTGAATTACTTCCATTCTCAGGGGGTGGATGTAGTATTTCTAAAAGAAACACACTTCCCTAGCCATTATTGTCCTTCATTCATACATGCCAAATTTCCATCATTTTATCTAGCTAATGCCAAAAACCAAACCAAAGGAGTGGCCATTCTATTTTCCCGCAAGTGCAAATTCTATCTCCTAGCAGAACACAAAGACCCTTTGGGAAGATTTCTCCTCATTAAAGGGACTATTAATGGTAACCTTTTCTCCTTCGTATCGTACTATTCACCGAAATTGCAAACAAAAGCACTTCTTTCAGGAATTGTTCAGAACTTTAAACGCTCTTCTTGAGGGGGTGGTGATCCTAGGGGGTGACTCTAATGTGGCCTTTGATCAAGGTTTAGACAAGAAAAGACCTCTAGGCAAACGCTACACTCGCCCAACTAGACAGAGTCTGCAGATTGCTAGGTTGCTGGCACACCAGGGACTCGTGGATATTTGGAGAGAGATCAACCCCACTTTGCGAGACAATACTCATTTCTCTAATCCTCATCAATCCTTTGCACAGATTGATCATATTTTGGTCTCCTCAAAACATGTTCATCTAGCTAACAAATCTTATATAAGAGACTCGGTCTGGTCGGACCACTTGTCCCTTTTTCTGACTTAAAAGACCTAGGATGCCAGAAGGGAGAGTTTAGATGGAGACTAAATTAGTCCATTCTCAGTGATCCCTGTAGAGAGCTTGAAATAGCTATTTAGGAATACTTTTCCGTTATTGATACTCCTGGAATCTCTCTGGAGACACTGTGGGCAGCCCATAAGGCCACAATTAGGGGCAAACTGATTCAAATTTCATCTCAACTGAAACGACCCAATAAATTGGAGATTGACCGCTTAGAAAAATAATTCCACAATCTTAGTGCATAGGCGTAACCCTACAGTGACTTTGATTATGAAATATGACACGGCCAGACTGGCACTCAATCTAGCTCTCACTTCTAGCGCTGGAACAAAGCTTTTATTGTCAGAGAGACAACTTAGGAACTGCTTTAGCGAACAAACTCAATCCGAAAACCCGTCCGAATACTTTACCGAAGATCAAAATAGCAGGAGGGACTTTGTCGCAAAACCCGTGTTGAATCTTGGAATCGTTCCAAGACTTCTATTATAACCTTTATAATCCTAACTCGACTCCCTCCCAATCTGACTTAGAGGGATTCCTAGAATCCATTTGAATACCCAAATTACAGAACAGGCATAGTAAGGAACTGGAACAACCAATTTCAGAGGAGGAAATTTCCCAAGTGATTAGGAACTCGAAATGCCGTTCGACCCTGGCCCTGACGGCTTCCCTATTTTATATTATAAGACTTTCTCTAATACTCTCATCCCCTTTCTGACCCGTTTCTTCAACAACTTAAGGCTAGGAACGCCTTTAAATGGCACCCTCAACTCAGCTTATATTTCAATCCTGCCCAAGCCAGGGAAGGATCCCAGCTAAGTTAACAACTATCGCCCAATTTTGACCGCATAGCGTCCTTTATTTCTGTATACATACACAAAGACCAGGTAGGCTTTATACCCGGAAGACAGGGCCCAGACCAAATCCCCTGGGCAATTGATATCATATCCATGAAGTACTCCCGTTGGGATGGTGGTGAGACCCAGAAGGGATTCCTGCTGTCCTTAGACCTACAGAAGGCCTGGGACTCAGTCTCATGGTCCTATATCTTCTCTATACTGAAAAGATAGGGCTTTGGCGAATCCTTTATGAATATCATCACCGCTTTGTACTCCTTACCAGAAGCTCAGATAAGAATTCAGGGCTTCTACTCCAACTCTTTTAGAATCTCATGTGGCACAAGATAGGGCTGTCCACTATCACCGCTGATTTTTGCGATCGCAATTGAATCCCTTGCCATTGCCATTAGAAAGCATCCTGATATTAGAGGAAAAGGGGGCGGACCTCAAACTCATATATGTGCCCTATTCGCAGATGATCTACTCCTCTTTGTCTCTTCCCCATTGATCTCTCTTCTGGTGATTTGCCAGACTCTTTCGAGCTTTTCCAAAGCCTCAGGTC
Source organism: Pelophylax lessonae (assembly GCF_965119305.1). Taxonomy (NCBI): domain Eukaryota; kingdom Metazoa; phylum Chordata; class Amphibia; order Anura; family Ranidae; genus Pelophylax; species Pelophylax lessonae. The sequence continues at coordinate 551,882,824 of NC_138770.1, read as the reverse complement.
TAAAGGTTAACTATAATATATATATATATAGTAATATATAGTAATATATTATATATATATATATATAATATAATGTATCTAGGATCAGTTCGACTTTTCTTGGAGTGATTCCACCATCCCTTATCTAGGAATAAATTTAGCATCCCAAATAGACAAACTCTTTAAGATCAACTACCCCCCTTTAGCGAAAAAATTGGATTCTGATATGGCCAAATGGGATTGTCTAGAATTATCCTGGCTGGGACGTATTAACTCAATGACCTTGCTCCTCAAAATTCTTTACTTCTTCAGATCCCTCTTAATCCCAGTCCCCAGGGACTTCCTGAATCGCCTCCAATCCAAAATGATCAAATTAATCTGGGGAGCGAAAGGCTATCATTTATCCAAAAAGATTCTCCTTCGGCCTCGTAATCAGGGAGGCCTTGAACTTCCTAATTTGGTCTGGTACTACCAGGAAGCCCATTTAGCTCAACTTCCTGAGGTCTATAGGAAATCGGGCATCCTGGACTGGATAAACTTGGAAAGACAGTCTGTTCCTCGCAATACACTAGACTACCTTTTATGGTGCCCCCCAAAGATAGACCCCCAATTATGGCTCCTACCCTTTCTCATTGTTTCACTTTATGGGACTCTCTTAGGAACCATACCGGGCTGGTTTCCCTCTTAAAATCACTAGCCCATATCTTTTGAAACCCCCCCTGGACTTGATATCCAATCTTTTAAATGGTGGTTGGATAAAGGGCTTTATAGAATTGGTCACTTCTTTCTTTCCGGCCGGGCCAATATCTGAATCTTACTGCATAAAGAAGCTTGACATGCCTAACACAGATAACTTCAGATTCACACAAATTTCTCATTTTCTACACAAACTCTGTAACCCTCGACCTCAACCTCCAAGTATCACTCCATATGAAGGCTGGTGTGGCCGGGACAGGGAGCGGAGGGGAGGAATCTCGGTCATATACAACTCGTTTTCCTCAGACTAATCCAAAACTCTATATATGTTAGCATGGGAAACAGATTTATCTTTCTAATGGTCTCCTGAGGAATGGCACAGAGCAGTGGCCAGAGCTACTAAGGGCATGTTAAATGTGACATTAGCTGAGGCAAATCTAAAAGTCCTGATGCCTTGGTACCTTGTTCCATCCAGACTAGCAAAAATGTATCCTTCTAATCCAGTCTGCTTCAGAAGTTGCGACCTTGTGGGGGACATGCTCCATACATGGTGGAGTTGCCCCAAGTTAAGCTTTTGGAACAAAACCTTTAACATGCTCCGTAAAGTCACAGGCATTCCAATCATTATGTCTCCACAAACGGCTCTACTTAACGCTCCGGTTGGCCCTGCTCCTAAAAACACCCAAAGGCTAATCCATTTTATGTTAACGGTTGTTAAATTAACCATTGCCAGCTCATGGAAAAAAATACATATGTGTCATTCACTGGAGCTAAGAGAGAGATATATTGGATCATGGCACAATAAATGATGGTAAGTAAGCTTGACAATACCTCAGACAAATTTGAAGCGATCTGGGAACCTTGGGCTATCTTTATGAAAATTCCAATCTCAGGTTGAGTACTTGCTCCCTTTCCCCCAACAAAACTTATTCCACCCTGGTCTCTACCATAATTCTATCTTTTGTCTCATTCGTTAATCTCCACTCTAAGTAATTCCCTTTTTCTTTTCCACCCTTACCTCTTTCTCGTCTTTCTCTGCTATCTCCTCTCTACCTCCCCCTTCTCGCCCTCTCCCGAAAACTAGACATAACAACGCATAATACCAAAATGTCATTCGGGATTGGTCTTTCACCTTTTCCGATTCTTTTACCTTTTCTCACACATAACTGTAAGAGGATGACAATATTTTTGGTAACCAATGTTATTCGTTTTAACGTTCTTGAACTTAGCTTAGTTTACTAGTTTTTTTTTTTTTTCGCTCTCACCTATTCAGGAGTGTGAATGGATAACCAGTCTACACTATTTAGACGCATTGTGTTCCCATTTGCGGCGTCTGATGGTGATAGTTGGTTCTCAATTTCATTCAACAAATTCACTCCATATATGGCCTGATGGCCAAGTCTATGCTTCAAAACAAATGCCATTATTGTCTGTTTTGTTTATCGTTTGTTGTCTACAACTACATACAGTTCACAATTGTTATTGTTTTCATGTATGTTATTACATTTCCTTTGTCAAAATCGGATCAATAAAAATCTATTGAAAGTAATATTTCATGTCTTCTTTGCCCAATGTTTAAGTTCAGTTACAAAGCAGATCTATGAAACTTAGTAACACATTCAGAAAGAAAGCCACATTTTTTTAAGGAACAACAAAATTATGTAATACTGGGTTTAATTACTGTATGTGTACCAAAATTATACACATCTATAGAATAAGCATCCCATGCTGGAAATTTATTGGTCAGTCCTTTCAATGTACTTGTATTTCTTATCATTTTTTCATATTATTGTTTTTACATTTCTTGTGCCACAGTGAAAAAAATGCAGCATTATATGTCCTTTTTTTTTTTTTGTACACACTTGCTTCTCTGGGAAACCAAGTTGACAAGATGGTTATGAAATGGTTGCAAGGTATTAAATAACTCTCTTTTAACATGCTTCCAAGTTAATGTTAAAGACAGAAGAATATTTTTTTTCCTTCTTGTATTTAAAATATATATATATTGGCTGTGCCTGTTTTTTAATCTTGAAATAAACTGAGATTAATGCAGAACACACAAAACTGATATTACATTTGTTAGAATAAACTAGGAATTTAATTAGATAAATAGTGTTTGTGTATGTACAGTATTAACTAGCCAAAGGAAGCCATGACATAATTCCGTTTAAATCTCATTACTGCAAGACCTATTCACTAAAGAGTTCAACATCTTTTGGAAAGAAACACATCTGATCTCTGCAGAAGCCAAAAACTAATTAACCTGCATAGAAAAAAGTCACATATTGAACCGATCAAGAGGCAAAAACTTTAGCAAGACTGTTGTACGGCACAGTTCTGCATTGCAGCAGTAGACTGACAAAGACACTATCTGGATAAAGTTTGCAAATTAGGCTCATGGTTGTGTGGGTTTCCTTACAATGGATTGCTACCAAAATTTAAAAAGAACATTCTGATAATTGCTTTATGAGCAGTCTGGCCCCAGTGTTTTGCTGACGTTTGTGTGACGGTGGTATTTACCAGGGCAAGGCTCAATGTCAACCTTTTTTAACCGGGGTGCCTTGAGGATTCTTCAGGGGTGCCTTGGCAAAATGAAAAAAAAAAATGCCCAAAAATTGTATACAAGCTGGCAAGTGGATAAAGCCTGCCTTTTTAGTTACATTAAGTCAAAAGATTTCCTTGTGCAACATTACAACCTTCTAACTGTCCATAATTTTTAAAGGGTGCCTCGAGACTGTCCATGATTTGTAAAGGGTGACTCGGGATTGCCCATTATTTTTAAAGGGTGCCTTGACCGGAAAAAAAAAAAGGGTTGAGAAACACTGGTCAATGTGACTAGATCTATGTATGAAATATACAAACACTTAATGCATAAACAGCATCCAAATAATGAAATGCACATTTCCATATGCATATGGCACAAATGAGCCCTAAGAACTCCAGGTATAATTGTTTTTTAATGTGTTTATACTGCTTATTAAGAAAACTGTGCTTTTAATGGTGTCAACAAATCACTGCTATAAGGTGTCTGGAATATATCACACTAAATGTATTTGACCTCCCATAACCTACATCTTTCACTATTGGTACTTTTTCAAATGTTGTAAGCAAAATAATTTCCAGCTCAACTCCTACATATTCTGTCTGTTATCTGATGGTTCTGCAATTTATTCTGAAAACAACAAGGTTTTCAAGACAGATTGTTCTGTATTTTTTATATACCTTACAAAACTGTGAAAGACAATACATCTCATTATACTTCTATTTTTTCCATACACTTGACCCCAAGATTTCCTATCCGTTCCCAATTGACCTTCACTGTTTACTAACGGCATACTCTTCTTTCAATCATTTTCATAATTCAACAAGTAAGCAGTTATAATGTGTCCCTAATACTGACATAAAGCTTAGGAAGAACAAATAAAGCTATTATATAACACCAATATATAAATTCATAACAATTAGCCAATGTGTTGATACAGGGCCATCTTACCAAATGGGCATGCTGGGCAGTTGCCCGGGGGCCCCACTTGCCCAGGGGGCCCCACCTGCCCATAGACCCAGCCAAGCAGTAGTCCCAATTCCTGTGTGCAGACCACTTGGGCCATGGAGGGGAAGCCCACAACTGCAGGAATGCCTGTCTGCCTCTACGGGAACAGGCACACACAGGACAGTCGAGTCTGACTCCCGCCTGTGTGTCTGTTCACCGGACCCAGCCGCCAAACTTGGAAGCTGTCATTAGCCTGGCACTGCTGTACCAATAAATATCACCTTATCGATAATTTGCATTTTTATTCTCGTGGGTGACTGTGTAGGCAGGGCCCCAATGCACTGCATTGCCTGAGGCTCTTTAATGCTCTTAAGATGGCACTGTGTTGATACTATAGAACTGAAGTCACAACCTTTTTAATTTTGGATAGTGTAGGAGAAGGTTGTAACACCTGCCAGCGTGTTTTGCCATCTGTGTCCTATTTGAGAGATATCCCTTCCTTTCCCCGTCCCACAGGCACAATAGGAATTGGCTTGAGGGAAAATCCTCTCTGAGTTGTCATCAGAACTAGCACCTCCATTTAAAGATTCGCACTCTAGTCCTGCTGTGGTGACAACTGAAAATATGTGATTTTCTTTCACTCTCAGTGTTAAAGATCACAGATGTTCTAATCTCTTTCCACTCAAACTAATAATAAAAAAAGTTTTGGCTGCATTTGCACTTTAACATGCGTTAAAACCTCCGTCAGGATTTTATTGCCGGGGTTGAAATTTAGGTGCCACACCACTAGGTGGTCCAGATACACCTTTATTCCATTAAAAGAGAAGTATGTTTTTTTTTTTTTTGTTACGAATCATACACCTGCCGCCTCTAACACTGAGAACCAAACTATCTAACACCGCAGATCGCTCAGTTCTCAGAGCTCCCTGAGCAGAGAGGCGATGACTGTCAGTCAGCAGGTCTCTGCTCTGCCCCCCGCCCCCCCCACGCTCACTGTGGAGGGGGTGGGAGCGGCTGGCTCAGACTCTCAGCGGCCCACTGAGAAGCTTAACCGGGTGCCACTCCAGGCATGTGGGCGGATCCCGATTCCATTGTCGTGATCTTGCCCGAGTCTGAACTGGCTCTGTGACGTCAGCAGACAATGGACTTCAGCCCGCTGTCTGCTGAAATTGGGTCACAGGAGTGCAGAACGAACTGCACTCCTGTGATCCATAGAAGTACAGCCAAACCTCTCCTTAAAAGAATTTCTTGATCTGTACTCCTGACTTTTAATGGAATAAAGGTGTCTCTGGACCTCTTAGCAGTTGTGTGCCACTTAAATGTCAATGATTCTTACATTACACTACAAGCCAAGAAAACTGTGGAGATCCTCTGGGGTGTAGACGCTGCCAGGAACCAGACCATTTCCACCAACATTAAGATAGCAATAACAGTAAAACAAACCTACAGGTCCAGCGCTATCTTTCCACTTTCCTCAACTACAGGATTTTAGTGTTGGCTATGTGTCAACTGTTAAGAGTCTGTATTTGGTAACCATAACCTCTTGAACCAGAAAGTGAAGTAAATTCCCTAATTTTGAATAGTTTGCCCTTATTCACCTGGGTGTACTACAGCATATATCCGTGCGAGGGCCGTGTTTACCTTCATGGGGTAGCATAGGTGTTCCATGTATCTTGTGGAGTCAGTCCTATTCATGCCAATTAGGACACAGTGGCTGCATAGACACAGTTGCTGCTCCCAATTTGACATGCATGTAGGTGAAGGTGCATGTCTGCACATGGGTGTCAAATTGGGAGCAGCAGCCTAGTCCATGTAGCTGCTGTGTCCAAATTGACATGAATGGGACTGTCTGCAGGGGATGAACAAAACACCTATATGTCCCAGTCAAGATAAATACAGCCCTTGCACAGCTGTATGCTGTAGTATGCCCCTGTGAATGAGGGCTTACTGAACAGGATTAGAGGTAAAATCTTCCAATGGGGACACTAGATCTTATGACTGCTTTTTTTTTTTAGAGAATTTTACTTACCTTGAGAGATCTCTTTTCACTTCTTATTGTGTTCCCAGTAGCACACTGACAGCCAAAAAAAAATCTTGACGTGTTTTAACAATGCAACGCCTCTATTTAAAACCGAAATAACAGGTTTGGCTTTAGATATTCTTTAACCTCTTGGCACCGGCTGCATGCAAATATGTGGCCTCTCAGTGGGTGGGCCTTGGTGCTGAGCAGCCGCATATTTGCATAAATGCAGCTTTGCCAAGAGCGCGCACACTCCCGGCACAGTTACCGGTGGCTAACGGAAAGCTCCTGATCCCTGCTTGCAATCGGGAGCTTTCCAATCATGTGACCACCGTGACAGCCAATCACAGCAGTCGCATGATATTAAGCGCCGCCTCCCTGCATCCTTAACCCCTAAAGGACCAGGAGGCACTAGCTCCAAGGGGTTAAAGCCAAATTTCATGTTTATGGTAACACTAATATTATCCATATGATGCATCAATAGTTGTTTTTACATATGTGACCTCTTTATGGCTGCATATATTCCTAATTGTTGCCCAATACCCCAATAAAAATATTGTTGATTACCAGCGGGAACCCTTAACAAGTGGAATGATGTGTCTGTGCAAAAAAAAAACGTCCTTTCTAGCCAAAGTTAGTCAAGTATATGAACTGTAGAAAATTCCACTACAGCAGGACAAGTAAGGGTTATTACTGTCATTAGATGAACTCTTGAGGCAATACATTATACTTAGCAATTCAGCCAAATTAACTCTTCCCAAGATATTGGTTTACAAGTTTTCTTTTTTTACCTCCCTGGGACTGGCAGATTTACTGCAAAAAAAAGTAATTTCAATACAAGAAAGATTAAATACGGGATGATTAGTCGAAGCTGCTGTTGTGCTTTTTCTTATGTTTTAAAGAAAATGAAATGTGAAAGTTTCTGGATTCCTCATACAGGGAATGAAACATGCAAAGACATTTATCATGAATAAGGGTAATTTAGAACTAGGAAAAACAGGGATAGCCCAGCAGCATGTAAAGACAGTTTAATGCATTGTTTTTTCTTCATATGAAAGATATGTGGTGACTGATAATTTAACCAACATTCAGAAATGAGGCAGCTCTCAGGAATGTAAATGGAAGGAAGTTTACTGTTCCAGGTGTCTATGACAGGAGGGAGGATAAGTTAGTTTTCATACCTCTTCACCCTTTGGTATTTTCTTTACTGAATGGAGTTGCAGGCACGTTTCTTCAAACACTATCACACAGTTTGGATCACAACTGTGGTTTAAAAGGGACATGCTGTTATAGAAAACACAAAGGAAAAATTAGTATTAAAAAAATAATAAATAAATTTGTTTTGATATGTATAGTATTTATTGGTTGCCATTGCTGACCTCCTTCTGAAAATGGTAATTAGAGATGTATAGAACTGTTCGCCGGCGAACAGTTCCCGGCGAACTTAGCATGTTCGCGTTCGCCGCTGCCGGCGAACATATGCGATGTTCGGTCCGCCCCCCATAAGACATCATTGAGGCAAACTTTGACCCTGAACTTTACAGTCAGCAGACACATTTCCAGCCAATCAGCATACCTCCCTCCCACACCCTCCCACCTCCTATAAATAAGCAAGGGCAGCATCCATCTTAGATCATTCTGAAGCAGTGTGTGTAGTGAGAGTAGGGAGAGAGCTGCTGCTGCTGCTGCTGTTAAGCTAGGGACAGTTAGTCAGTGTTCCTGGTCTTGCAGTGTTCTTGGTCCACTACTGCTGTAATATCAGCACCCCAAAAAGCCCTTCTAAGGGCTGGTATTTGTGTTTTTTTTTTTTTTTATATATATATATATATATATACCTAGCATCCCCAAAAGCCCTTTTAAGGGCTGGTAATTGAGTTGTTTCTTCTTATATATATATATATATATATATCTATATCTATATCTATATCTATCTAGTGTCCCCAAAAGCCCTTTTAAGGGCTGGTAATTGAGGATTTTTTTTATTTATATATATACATATATATATATATATATATAGTGTCCCCAAAAGCCCTTTTAAGGGCTGGTAAGGTAATAGAGTTTTTTCCTTATATATATATCTATATATATCTATTGTACACTGCAGTTGCCTGCCCGCTGTGTGTGAGAGGCCACAGACCCACCACAGACTGTACTGTGTGCACACCACACTCATTTCGGGTGGCACAGGCACAGTACCTTGCATTTTAAAAAATATTTTTTTTTCCTCTGTCATAATTGCAGTGAGTGCTGTGTCAGGTCCACAGAGTGCACTGTACCCACTGCAGTGCACTGCCCACCACTGATATATATACGGTGGCACAGCATCTTGTTGCAATAAATTGAAAAAAAAAAATATTTTTTATTATTGCAGTTGCCTGGGCTGCCAGTTACTGTCAGGTCCACAGAGTGTACTGTGCCCACTGCAGTGCCACTGTGTGCCCACCCACCACTGATATATAAGGTGGCACAGCAGCTTGCAAAGTAAAAAATATATATATATTTTTTAATTGCAGTTGCCTGGGTGCCAGTGACTGCTGTCAGGTCCACAGAGAGTGTACTGTGCCACTGCCCACCCACCACTGATATATAAGGTGGCACAGCAGCTTGCAAAGTAAAAAAAAATATATATTTTTTTAAATTGCAGTTGCCTGGGTGCCAGTGACTGCTGTCAGGTCCACAGAGAGTGTACTGTGCCACTGCCCACCCACCACTGATATATAAAGTGGCACAGCAGCTTGCAAAGTAAAAAAATATATATATATTTTTTAAATTGCAGTTGCCTGGGTGCCAGTGACTGCTGTCAGGTCCACAGAGAGTGTACTGTGCCACTGCCCACCCACCACTGATATATATGCCTGCAAGAGAAAAAGCCAGCCGCAGAGAAGCCGTATTCCTGAAAATATAAGAAAAATGCTGTTTTTTAGGGGTTCTGGACATGCTACAGAGCTGAAACTTGACAGGTACACTTTTTAGACCCCCCCAGACACTGAATACAAAAAATGACATGCCTGCCTAAAAAAATGCCCGCTAAATGCCTGCAAGAAAAAAAGCCAGCCGCAGAGAAGCCGTATTCCTGAAAATATAAGAAAAATGCTGTTTTTTAGGGGTTCTGGACATGCTACAGAGCTGAAACTTGACAGGTACACTTTTTAAACCCCCCAGACACTAAATACAAAAAATTACATGCCTGCCTAAAAAAATGCCCGATAAATGCCTGCAAGAGAAAAAGCCAGCCGCAGAGAAGCCGTATTCCTGAAAATATAAGAAAAATGCTGTTTTTTAGGGGTTCTGGACATGCTACAGAGCTGAAACTTGACAGGTACACTTTTTAGACCCCCCAGACACTAAATACAAAAAATTACATGCCTGCCTAAAAAAATGCCCGATAAATGCCTGCAAGAGAAAAAGCCAGCCGCAGAGAAGCCGTATTCCTGAAAATATAAGAAAAATGCTGTTTTTTAGGGGTTCTGGACATGCTACAGAGCTGAAACTTGACAGGTACACTTTTTAGACCCCCCAGACACTAAATACAAAAAATGACATGCCTGCCTAAAAAAATGCCCGATAAATGCCTGCAAGAGAAAAAGCCAGCCGCAGAGAAGCCGTATTCCTGAAAATATAAGAAAAATGCTGTTTTTTAGGGGTTCTGGACATGCTACAGAGCTGAAACTTGACAGGTACACTTTTTAGACCCCCCAGACACTAAATACAAAAAATTACATGCCTGCCTAAAAAAATGCCCGCTAAATGCCTGCAAGAGAAAAAGCCAGCCGCAGAGAAGCCATATTCCTGAAAATATAAGAAAAATGCTGTTTTTTAGGGGTTCTGGACATGCTACAGAGCTGAAACTTGACAGGTACACTTTTTAGACCCCCCAGACACTAAATACAAAAAATGACATGCCTGCCTAAAAAAATGCCCGATAAATGTCTGCAAGAGAAAAAGCCAGCCGCAGAGAAGCCATATTCCTGAAAATATAAGACAAATGCTGTTTTTTAGGGGTTCTGGACATGCTACAGAGCTGAAACTTCACAGGTACACTTTTTATACCCCCCAGACACTAAATACAAAAAATGACATGCCTGCCTAAAAAAATGCCCGCTAAATGCCTGCAAGAGAAAAAGCCAGCCGCAGAGAAGCCGTATTCCTGAAAATATAAGAAAAATGCTGTTTTTTAGGGGTTCTGGACATGCTACAGAGCTGAAACTTGACAGGTACACTTTTTAGACCCCCCAGACACTAAATACAAAAAATGACATGCCTGCCTAAAAAAATGCCCGATAAATGCCTGCAAGAGAAAAAGCCAGCCGCAGAGAAACCATATTCCTGAAAATATAAGACAAATGCTGTTTTTTAGGGGTTCTGGACATGCTACAGAGCTGAAACTTGACAGGTACACTTTTTAGACCCCCCAGACACTAAATACAAAAAATTACATGCCTGCCTAAAAAAATGCCCGCTAAATGCCTGCAAGAGAAAAAGCCAGCCGCAGAGAAGCCGTATTCCTGAAAATATAAGAAAAATGCTGTTTTTTAGGGGTTCTGGACATGCTACAGAGCTGAAACTTGACAGGTACACTTTTTAGACCCCCCAGACACTAAATACAAAAAATGACATGCCTGCCTAAAAAAATGCCCGATAAATGCCTGCAAGAGAAAAAGCCAGCCACAGAGAAGCCATATTCCTGAAAATATAAGACAAATGCTGTTTTTTAGGGGTTCTGGACATGCTACAGAGCTGAAACTTCACAGGTACACTTTTTAGACCCCCCAGACACTAAATACAAAAAATGACATGCCTGCCTAAAAAAATGCCCGCTAAATGCCTGCAAGAGAAAAAGCCAGCCGCAGAGAAGCCGTATTCCTGAAAATATAAGAAAAATGCTGTTTTTTAGGGGTTCTGGACATGCTACAGAGCTGAAACTTGACAGGTACACTTTTTAGACCCCCCAGACACTAAATACAAAAAATGACATGCCTGCCTAAAAAAATGCCCGATAAATGCCTGCAAGAGAAAAAGCCAGCCGCAGAGAAGCCATATTCCTGAAAATATAAGACAAATGCTGTTTTTTAGGGGTTCTGGACATGCTACAGAGCTGAAACTTCACAGGTACACTTTTTAGACCCCCCAGATGCTAAATCCAAAGAAATTTTTTATTTTTATTTTTTTTTAATTTTTCCAATAATTGGCTCTCTATCAAAAAATTATAATTTTTAAGAACTTTTTTTTGCGTGATCCCTCTCCGGCATGCCACAGTCCAGGTGTTAGTCCCCTTGAAACAACTTTTCCATCACTATTGTGGCCAGAAAGAGTCCCTGTGTGTTTTAAAATTCGCCTGCCTATTGAAGTCTATGGTGGTTCGCCCGGTTCGCCGGTTCGCGAACATTTGCCGATGTTCGCGTTCGCCGTTCGCAAACGGCGAATTTTAGGTTCGCGACATCACTAATGGTAATTACCTGGATGCCATCTAAACATGCTAGCTGGGATCTCCCCTACGTGCTTAGTGTAGTCAAAACCTACAGGAAAGGCTATTTTAAGTCAATGGGAATGGCAAAATCAGCAGGTATTTACTGTACACAGGAGATTACCTTAAAAAATTCAACTCATATATGTACAGTATTGTAAGAGATAAGGGGACAGTAGTTCCCCATTTTTATCATTTAGGTTAAGCAGCCTGTGATGCCAGACCTACATAGCCTCCAATTACTGTAGCAGTCTATTCTGGTATTTCGTTTTTGCAGAAACTACAAGATACAACATTCATGAAAAAGTACAACATTTGGAGGCTATATCACTGTTTCACTTTTCCAAATTTAATCAGGAATGAATCTTTGTCTCTATGTGTGGGACAAATGCATGCTGGCAAAAAAGAACAGCAAAACTCTAGTGATTTTGTTTAATAGACAAGTATCAGATACACATCAAAACATCATGTTTTTTTAAATATGGAAGGCTGCAAATTAGGAAGAGACAAAGGAATAGGAAAAGAGGAGTGTTAAGGATAAGGAGAGAAAGAAAGGCTAATTGGGAAAGGCCTGGCCTGGTTTGCAACACACTGGCCAAAAAACGTAAAATATTTTCTCCCAAATTTCTCCGAACCAAGAAACAGGAAAACACATACACGTAGACTGAGACTTACAAATCCTGGGATTGCAAGAGGCCCACTTTCTGCTTTCCATCATTTAACAGGCTACATTACAGTTTTTTTTTTTTTTGATTTTTTTTTTTAATACACGGGCTTTATTCTGAGCAGCAATTTAAAAAAATATCTAAACCAGTCATTTTAACCTATAGGCTTAGTGCAGATACAAGAAACTCACTCTGCCCCTTCAGATTTGTAAATACTTTACAATCATCTAAAAACATATTAAATCATTTAAAAGGCATGCGCCATTGGCACTGTACAGGTTAATGCATGACCTCTGTCTGTAGTCTTAAGAACTAATACTTCCTGTGAAGAAACAAAATATCCCACAATCTCTGGGTCTCTCAGTGTCAGGAAAGGGTTCACCTGCTGGTGGTACTGTGGCTCCCAGATCTATAGGCTGCATTTCCGGTGTCCACCAGTGGGTGAGCCTCAGCAGCCAGAAGCGGACATCATCTCATGCAAACAGTCATCACCTGATGCTGGTTGCAGGGAGTGTATTTAAACCCAGTGCATGCTCTTCCTCACTACCTTGGTGTTGTCTCCATGTGCCCCTGACCTGTGTTCCTGCATCCTGATCCCTTCCTACCTGCTTATTCCGTCTCCTGTTACCCTCTATCTGTCCTGTCTTGTTCCCAGCTCCCTCTGCATGATCTCCCGTGTATGACCCTGGCTCTATTACAATTACGATTAGTTTATCCTGTTTTCTGTATATACTTGGTTTGGGCAGTTGTTTGTTGTGTGTCACTATTGTTTGGTTATCTGGTTTGATTTACACAGTTTTAGTTTACTGGAGGTGCGTTTACATTTGTGTTATTCACGTGTTTTTAAATCAATTATATTCTTTTACACTATCTTTGTGCCTGATATTCTCTGTGGCAGTCCACACATTTCTGGTCACAACTGTTACTAACTTAACACCAAGGCCAGTCCTGGCAAGAAGTGGCTGCAAAGAGAAGCCATCTTGGCTCCGCTGTTTTTTGCAAGATGCATCCTGAGGAGGTTATCTACTTTTCTTTGCTAGTGACAGAGGAAAAAGAATACTGCTGCCAGATATTAAAGGCGTGGGCCAGAGATCAGCGGGTAGAATGTACTCATCTTGCTCATTCCCTAGTTGATCAGGGCAGGATGTTGTTTGGTGATGTTCAGCCATTGATTGAAGTCTGTGCGGAATTTGCTTTGCCCAGTACTCCTAAAGTCAGTGATGACTAGACATCTGTCTGCTCAACTATCTCTTTCTCCATTACCCACAACAACCACAGTTGCAGCTCAGTATACCCTACTACCAACCATATGTCAGTACCCTGTTTCTACTTGCTGCATCTACCCTACCTTTTAACCCCTTGAAGATTATCTCTTCTCCGCTGCCAGCGCCAATCGCTCAGAAATCCTTCTTAGAAATTTCTCCCTCTATTTCACCATCCTCCAGCTTTTCTTTTCCATCAGCTGCACCCCCTGCTCTCAGCCCTGCATTCACATGCAGAACCTCAGTGGCCAAAAAAAAAAAAAAAAGTCTTTCCCAACTAGCACGATCCTGCGACTATCCAATTCTGGCTCCTCGCCAGTCGATCTACTCCAGGCTGCCTCCATGCCAGCCAATTTGCTCCAGTCTGCCTCCACGCTAGCCAATCAGCTCCCGTCTGCCTCCACGCCAGCTGATCTGCTCCTGTCTGACTCCACACCAGCTGATCTGCTCCCGTCTGACTCCACGCCAGCCGATCTCTTCCAGTCTGCCTCCATGCCAACCAATCAGCTACAGTCTGCCTCCACGCCAGCCAATCTGCTCCAGCCTGCCCCATGCCAGCCAACCTGCTCCAGTCTGCCCCCACACCAGCTGATCTGCTCCAGTCTGCCCCCACGCCAGCCGATCTGCTCCAGCCTGCCTCTATAATTGCCAATGGGGTTAGGCTGGCTTCTGATGTCCCAAAACTGATGACCCAACTGATCTTACTGATCTTCTGCCTGCTGCCCAGCCTAATGGTCCTCTGCCTGCTGCCCAGTCGGATGTGCCTCTGCCCGCTGCCCAGCCTGATGTGCCTCTGCCCAGCCTCTGCCTGCTGCCCAACCTGATGTGCCTCTGCCTGCTGCCCAGCCTGATGTGCCTCTGCCTGCTGCCCAGCCTGATGTGCCTCTGCCTGATGCCCAGCCTGATTTGCCTCTGCCTGATGCCCAGCCTGATGTGCCTCTGCCTGATGTGCTGGTGCCTGCTGACCAGCCTGATGTTCCGGTGCCTGCTGATCTGAGGCCTGCTGTCCAGGCTGATGATTCGGTGCCCGATGTCCAGCCCATCTCTGATGATCCCCTGACCGATGACCAGCCTGATTTTACCGCCCAGCCGGGTTCTACTGACTTTGTCCCTCCTGCCTGGCTTGCTTTTATTGACTCTATGCATGTTGCTCTGCTGGATTGTCCTGCAAAGGGTAGGATTCCATCTGTTGTTGGGTCTGACACCTCTGAGTCTTCTTGTACCTTGTATGGTTACCTGTTTTGCTTGAGATTCTTTTTTCAGTTGCCTTGGTTGGGTCCCTCTTACAGTATGTTGCTCTGATAGTGCCAAAGCCTGGTGGTCTGGACATACCCTTCACAATTGGTAGCTACATTTGCCTTCATGACCTTGGTATTGGTAAGCTCCAGGGGAGTGGCAGAGTACCATTTCTGCCTTGTCCCGACCTAGGTGCGGTTGCCAAAACCCCAGGTGCATTAGGTAACCAGTGCCTTGGGGAAACCTAGATGGCTGATGTGCGGAACAAGTCCTGGAAACCAGGCAAGCTACACAGTTGTAACCAGACATTCTGATGTCAGACTTCAGGTGTTGTCACATGACCCCAGGGCTAAGTTTGTGGATGACCCATGGTACCCCAGCATTGGGATGCCTCCTGCTTTAAGGGATCAAATGTCATATGTCTCTAAGAATCTGGCCAACAGGATACCTAGCAAGTTGCCTAACCCCAGCAGTGGGGCACCTAGCCAGTCACCAGACCCAGGCGGTGAGACACCTAGCTTACTGTTGGATCCCAGCAGCAGGGCATCTTATTTGGAACCCGGCACCCCTTTGGCCTATAAGACATTTTCCCTTTGAACTTATGCAGCAACTGGGTATCTTTTATGGACTCCTTCAGCTATGGCTGGTTGGAGCGCCCAGAGGTCACTCCTTAGAAGGGGGATACTGTCAGGAAAGGGTTCACCTGCTGATGGCACTGTGGCTCCCAGATTTATAGGCTTCAGTTCTGGTGTCCACCAGAGGGTGTCCCTCTGCAGCCAGAAGCTGACATCATCTCATGCAATCAGTCATCACCTGATGCTGGCTGCAGGAAGTGTATTTAAACCCAGTGCATGCTCTTCCTCACTGCCTTGGTGTTGTCTCCATGTGCCTCTGATGTGCGTTCCTTTGTCCCTGCATCTGGATCCTGGACCCTGATCCTGACCCTGCAGCCTGATCTCTTCCTACCTGCTTACTCGGTCTAATGTTACCCTCTCTATGTCCTGTCTTGTTCCCTGCTCCCTCTGCTTGATCTCCCATGTACGACCCTGGCTCTGTTACGACTATGATTAGTTTATCCTGTTTTCTGTATATACACATCACATACACATCATTTCAAATGACAAATGACAACAAGTACAGGTATCTGTGCTAAGTTGCCAAGTTGCATAAACTGATAGTTTCAAATACTCCCACATTTTAATGGCAATAAAATCAGAATATTAGTTCGGTCCATCCATTACCACTTTTTTTTTTTTTTCAGTCTTTTCATTGTGGATTTGCTAGAGTTCTTTGATTGTTATCATGCTGAAAGAACTATTTCCAGCTCCACTCCTTATGTAGGATGATGGCCTTACAATCTCATCAAGCACACATTGATATGATACAGAATTCATAGATCACTGAATAACTACAAGCTGCCCAGGCCCTGAAGTAGTAAAACAACCCCAAAATAAAACATTTCCACCACTATGCTTTATAGTTAACTTGAGGTTCTTTTTTTGAAACGCTGTTTTCAGTTTGTAACAAACTATACCTACCTACTGGCCAACTCTGGCATGTGATGGATACACAGGCTGCGTGAGCTCAGTGGGACAGTAGCTCTTTGGCTGGAAAAACTGAAGAAGTGGTTTCTGCTGAATCTTAACACATATATAGAGCGGTGCCCTCATCCCAATACGATTTGTGTCGCAATTGTATAAGCTATATATATTTTTTTTCTTTGTTTGCTTTTTTTTTCTCCATGAAAGTGCAGTTACCCTTTAAATATACAGATCAGCACTCGCAGCCATTGGCTTCAAGCACTGATCGAATGCTGGTTCTCCAGCATGCCCGTTCGACAAAAGCTGGTCGAATCAAAAAAAGAAGGTGAATGGAAGACTGCATTTAATGCTTAGGGATGTCACTACAGCTACCTAATGTTACCTTTTGGCCTCTGTAATGCCCTTGCAGTCCTTCAGCACTTTGTAAATAAAACATTTCAAGATTTGCTGTACAAATGTGTTGTTGCCTACGTAGATGATATGCTCATTTTCTTCCTGCACCTGACCATACACAGATATCATATCTGTTCTGTCCTGAAATAACTCTGTGAAAATGGACTGCATGCTCAGAATGAGAAATGTCTATTTTAACCCGTTGAGGTGTTTTTCCTGGCTTATATAGTCTCTAAAGATGGTCTTTCTATGGACCCAGAGAAAATGTCCACTATCTTCAACTGGTCCCTGCCCAGTGGTCTAAAAACGACACAGCTCAAAGCTACAACGCTTTTAGAAAGCTTTTTTTTTATTCTTTGCAAACATTTTTATTAGTTTTTAGACATTTCTTTTACAATACCAACAATCGTACAATTCAATCTCTCAGTTACAATTAAATGTCAATATAATTAAAGGCCTTCTAGAAATGAATTATCCAAATCCCTTCATTAATCACTCTTATACAAAAACAAGTAGAAAGTTCAATATAAATATACTAAACGCCAAAACAAAACACACAATCAGTGCCTTGCCTTCTAAATCCCACATATATTTCATACATCCATAAGCACTATAACTCACTTATCATCATGAATACCTACGTACTCTCCAATATAGGACACACTAGCCTCCACCTCTTTTAAGACAATAATCTATTCAGAATGAATGAAATCAGAGCTAAACCCGAGGTAGCAAGCCACCAATTCCAAATTGTTCCTGTGTTGATAGATAAGCTTTTCTTTAGATATAGTATGATTTATTTGTGTTTTCAGTTCCTCCAGTGTGAAGGAATAGGGGAAAAAACATTTTTGGGCAATTCATTTGCGGGCTTCAAATAACAGTAGTAGTTTCCTAGATCTTATAGTAGTCAAAACCTCTTTCCAGTATCTATGAAGTTTTGGGCATCTCCACATTATGTTGATCAAAGTGGCAGGCCCACTGTTACATTTAGGACAAAAGGGATTCTCTCTACGATGCCAGGCGGACGATTTTTCTGGCATGTGGTATGTCCGATGCAGAAAAAATAACCGTGTGAGTTTGTGGGTGGGGGATAAGCTAACCTTTGAAAGTGCAGACAACACCATCTCCCACTGGTGATCTGTTACAGGGCCCAAATCTTTGGACCACTGTTCTTTAGCCAGGAAAACCACCAATGCTTGAAACTGAGCACAAAGAGTGGAATAAAATTGGGATATAAGGCCTTTCTTAGTATCACCACTCTGAAATATAGAGAAAATAGTGAACCTGCTATATTGCCATATATGTGCATGCGTTTGAGACTGAATGGCATGTCATAACAGGAGATGTTGAAAAAACCTCTGATGTGGGAGGTCGAATTCCTCACACAGTTGATCAAATAATTTAGGAGAGGCATTTTCATACAATTGTACCATATATAGTATCCCTCTGTTATACCTCAATTCAAAACCCTTCAACTTATTCAACTACCTATATTAAAAAGCTTTTTAGAACTTACAAACTGTACAACTGTAAGCTCTCCAGACACCTTAAAGTCCAAAGAACTCTTAGGTTTCTTCCAATCCTGTACTGATGGCCTAATACCTGAAAAGTATGTAGAGCAATATCTGATACCTGGGGAAATGTGTGCTCAAACCAAATTGTCAACCCAAGCACCTGAAAGCCCTCTTCTTCTGCTACCCATTTCCAGTGAACCATAGCACCTTTCTACAGATTTCATCTCAAGCTACCAAATTATTTCCATGTGTTCCTACTTAAACATCTTCTCCTGAATAGGTTGTCTTATCATTTTCTTATTTCTAGCTACACCCTCACTCCCCTCATCACAAGAATCCAGGATTCCGCAAATCCTGTACTCCCAGATCTCTTTTGGAAAACTTTAGTACCCTTTTAACCACTTTACCACCGGAAGATTTTGCTGTCTTACGTCTGGACCACTTTTTGCAACTCGGCACTGTGTGACTTTAACTGACAATTGTGCGGTCATGCAATGTGGTACCCAAACGAAATTTACGTCCTTTTTTTCCCACAAACAGAGCTTTCTTTTGGTGGTATTTGATCCTCTCTGCGCTTTTTATTTTTTGCGATATTAATAAAAAAAGAGCAAAAATTTTGTGAAAAAATGACATTTTTAAATTTGTCTTTTCAAAAATATGCAATATACTCAATTTATGTCATATTTTTTGGCCAAAATGTATTTAGCTACATGTCTTTGACAAAAAAAATTTCAATGAGAGTATTTTTATTGGTTTGCGCGTATATAGCGTCTACAAACTATGGTGTAAATACTGAAATTTACGCAGCTTTAATTTCTGACTGCCTATCTCATTTCATGAAGTGCTAAAATGGCAGGGCAGTACAAAACCCCCCAAATTAACACTTTTTGGAAAGTAGACATCCTAAGGAATGTCCTGAGAGGCATGTTGAGCTCATTGAATATTTCATTTTTTTGTCACAGGTGTTTGAAAAATGACTAAAAAAATATATATATTTTTTTTTTTTACACAAAGGTGTCATTGAAATGATATATTTCCCGCACATGCCATGGGTATATGTATAATTACACCCCAAAATACATTCTGCTGCTTCTCCTGAGAAGAGGGCAAAAGCTATTTGCAGAGAGGCATGTTGAGTGTTTTGCAGATCTCACTTTTTGTCAAAAAGTTTTGGAAATTGAAAAAAGAGGAAAAAAAATGAATTTTCCTGTTTTTTCTTCATTTTCCAAAAAAAAAAATGAGAGCTGCAAAATACTCACCATGCCTCTCAGCAAATAGATTGGAGTGTCTACTTTGCAAAATGGGGTCATTTGGGGGGGGGTTTGTGCCATCTTGGCATTTCATGGCCTTCAAAAGTGTGATAGGTAGTAAGGAGTAAGATCAACAATTTACGCCCTTAGAAAGCCAGAAGGTGCGGATTGGTTTTCCGGGTCCTGTACGCGGCTAGACTGCCAAAAAGTCTCACACATGGGGTATCCCTGTACTCAGGAGAAGCAGCAGAATGTATTTTGGGGTGGGTATAATTTCACATATACCCATGGCATGTGTGAGCATTATATCATTTACTGACAACTTTGTGTAAAAAAACAAAAAAAAAAAAAATAATCATTTTCCCGAAACTTGTGGCAAAATATAAACTATTCCATGGACTCATCATGCCTCTCAGCTAATAGCTTGGAGTGTCTACTTTGCAAAATGGGGTAATTTGGGGGGGGTTTGTGCCATCTTGGCATTTCATGGCCTTCAAAAATGTGATAGGTAGTAAGGAGTGAGATCAACAATTTACGCCCTTAGAAAGCCTGAAGGTGGGGAGTGGTTTTCCGGGTCCTGTACGCGGCTAGACTGCCTAAAAGTCTCACACATGGGGTATACCTGTACTCAGGAGAAGCAGCAGAATGTATTTTGGGGTGTAATTTCACATATACCCATGGCATGTGTGAGCATTATATCATTAACTGAAAACAAAAACAAAAAATAATAATTTTCCCTAAACTTGTGGCAAAATATAAACTATTCCATGGACTCATTATGCCTCTCAGATAATAGCTTGGAGTGTCTACTTTGCAAAATGGGGTCATTTGGGGGGGTTTTGTGCTATCTTGAAATGTCAGGGCCTCTGAAACTGTGACAGGTAGTGCAGAGGTAAAATAAGCATTTTACGCCATTAGAAAACTTGAAGATGGGGATTGGTTTTCGGGGCCCTGTACGTGGCTAGACTGCCAAAAAGTCTCACACATGGGGTATCCCTGTACTCAGGAGAAGCAGCAGAATGTATTTTGGGGTGTCATTTCACATATACCCATGGCATGCGTGAGCAATATATTATTTAGTGACAACTTTGTGTAAAAAAAACAAACAAAAAAAAAACAAATTGTCATTTTCCTGAAACTTAGGGCAAAATGTAAAATACTCCATGGACTCAATATGCCTCTCAGCAAATAGCTTTGGGTGTCTACTTTCCAAAAAGGGTTCATTTGGGGGGTGTTTGAACAGTCCTGGCATTTTATGCTCAATTTTAGCAACACATCACCCACTCTTCTAACCACTTGAAAACCAAGCCTTTTCTGTGAGTTTTTATTTACATGAAATTATATTTTTTTTTCACAAGAAAATTACTTTGAACCCCCAAACATTATATATTTTTTTGAAGCAGAGGCCCTACAGAACAAACTGGGGGATGTTGCAATTTTTTTTGTCACACGGTATTCGTGCACACATTTTCCAAACGCAATTTTTGCGTAAAAAAAAACACTTTTTTTATATTTAATGCAGAAATACACTATATAATTCCAAATTGTTTGGTAAAATTTAAAAGATGATCTTATGCCGAGTTCATAGACACCTAACATGACATGCTTTAAAAATTGCGCACGCCCGTGCCGCGGCAACAAACTACGTACAGTTTTAAAAGCCAGGCCTCATGCACACTGGACGTTTTTACAGCTGCTGTTAGCAGCGTCAGACGTTTTTTTTTGCAGCTGCAGAACGCCATCCATGTTATTCTATGGCCTCATGCACACATAGAGCTTTTAGGAGCTCCAAGTGGCATAGGCGTTTTACAGCTCCAAAAAAAACCCAGGAACTGTGGGTTCAGGAGCTCCAGCGTCAAGCTGCAAAAAACGTCTGACGCTGCTAAAGGCTCCATAAGGCTCCATAACGTTGCTTAACGTGCGTTAAGCCAGGTTATACGTTTTTTTCTTCCATTCAAAATCAATGGCTCCCTACGGGAGCCTATTGATTTGAATGGAAGTCACACCGCAGGTCGGATCAGGGTGATCCGACTTGCGCTGCGACCTGCACTGTGAGAATCTTGAGGGGGAACTCCACGCCAAAATGGGGAAAAAAACGGCGTGGGGTTCCCCCCCAGGGTTCCAAACCAGGCCCTTCGGGGTCATCTGTGTCACAAGGGGGCGTGGTCTCCCGATGACGTCATCTGGCGGCCACGCCCCTAATGGCTATATAATAAGCTGCAGAGACCAGAGGCCGGCATAATCGCTGGAGACGTCGTCGTCGGAGGACCGGAGGAAGAAGGACAGCCGACAGCCGACAGCAAAAGAGCAGAAGACCGGAGAGGAGAAGATAAGAAGATTGGACAGCAGAAGGGCGGACAGCAGAAGACCCTCGGAGAGGAGAAGACAGCAGAAGACCCCCGGAGAGGAGAAGACAAGAAGGGCGGACAGCAAAAGAGCAGAAGATCCTCGGAGAGGAGAAGACCCCCGGAGAGGACAAGAGCCGGATGAGGATTTTTAATAAATTTTCCAAAACGTCTCCTGTCGTTATTTCCATACACTGCATTTTATGGGGTGAATGAGTAGGGGTACAGTGTACCCCATACCCATTCACATAGGGAGGGGGTCCGGGATCTGGGGGGGCCCCCTTGTTAAAGGGGGCTTCCAGATTCCGATGAGCCCCCTGCCCGCAGACCCCCACAACCACCGGCCAGGGTTGTGGGGATGAGGCCCTTGTCCTCATCAACATGGGGGCAAGGTGCTTTGAGGTGCGGGGTGCAGAGCCCCCCCTGCCCCAAAGCACCCACACCCCCCCCATGTTGAGGGCGTGTGGCCTGGTATGATCCAGGGGGGGTGGGGCCGCTCGCTCGTCCCCTCCCCTTTCCTGGCATGCCGGACTGCATGCTCGGATAAGGGTCTGGTATGGATTTTGGGGGGGACCCCACGCCGTTTTTTCGGCGTGGGGCTACCCTCAAATTCCATACCAGACCCGAAGGGCCTGGTTTGGAACCCTGGGGGGGAACCCCACGCCGTTTTTTTCCCCATTTTGGCGTGGAGTTCCCCCTCAAGATTCTCACAGTGCAGGTCGCACCGCAAGTCGGATCACCCTGATCCGACCTGCGGTGTGACTTCCATTCAAATCAATAGGCTCCCGTAGGGAGCCATTGATTTTGAATGGAGGCAGAAAAAACGCTGCTAACAGCTACTGTGGCCAAACGTGCAATAACGTTAGTAGAAAAAGCTACTGAAAGCACGTTTTTACAGCTGCTGTTTCCCGGCGTTATGTAAACAGCTTTGGAGCACGTTTTTATGACGCCCTGTGTGCATGGAGCCTAAAAGTCTTTACAGGTTACCACTTTGGACTTACAGAGGAGGTCTACTGCAAGAATTACTGTCCTTGACCTGGCGTTTGCGGCGATACCTCACATGCATGGTGCAATTGCGGTTTACATATGACACTAGACCAACGCTTGTGTGCACATTTACGAGCAAGCACGGGGGGACAGGGGGGCTTGATTTTTTTTTTTATTTGCTTTTTTATGTTATTTTGACACCTTTTCTTTCATTTTTTTTTTTTTTATCATTTTTATTGTTATCACAGTGAATTTAAATTTCCCCTATGATAGCAATCTGTAGTGACAGGTACTCTTTTTTAAAAAAAATTGGGGTCTTTTAGACTCTAAATCTTTCCTCTGACCTTAACGCATATGACCACACCAAAATTGGTGTGATAAAATGTTTTCCCAATTTCCCAACGGCGCTGTTTATTTCTGGCGAAACAGAAGTCATGAATTGCTCGTAGCTTCCGATATCTTAGGCCATAGAGATGATTGGAGCCATTCTCATCTCCAATCAGCTCTATGGTTAGATAACTGAACCACCGACTGCACTCTTGGGTTAACCGGTGGGACAGGAGAGCCCGAGAAAAACCGTGGAAGGCGACGGAAGGCGACAGGAGGGGGGGGGGAGTCCCCTCCCACTGCATGTAAAATCAGTCTAGCGGCAAATTATCCGCTAGGATTGCTTTTACATGTAAGCCGACCACTGGCTGTAAAAAACGATACCAAGATGATGCCTAAATCTGCAGGCATCATCCTGGTATAACCACTGAAAGTCCAGCAACGCACCAGTACATTGCTGGTCCTTGTTTGGCATATATGTTTTTTTTTTTTTCATGCAGCCTGTGGGCTGAACGAAAAAAAAGAGAACCTATCAGAAATCAGCACAGGAATAATGCGTAGTATTACTCATCATTAACCGCCCAAACAACCACCCACTGAATTTAATGATGGGCATACACGACATTATCCACGTATACCTAAATAGGATTTTAACTGCAGTGCTGAAATCAGAAAATCACCACAGCTGCTGCCAGCAAAGGTATCCATATATGCTGAGCGCAAACGCTGTGTCAGAATATATAAAATCAATGTGATAGCCGACGAGTACCTGCAAGAGAAACAGGTCACAAAAGAATGAAAAAACAAACAAAGTACATTAAAAGTACATAGGAAGTGTAGAAGAACATAAAAAATGACTGAGATGACAACTATTTTTGACTTTTATGTATTTTTTTTCTTTTTTTCTTCAAACGTCGAGTTCCAGGTTCCAGGTTCGGGTCTCTCAAAATGACGATAGCCATCAAACATCTTTTGAGACCCTGTGCCCTAAACTGTGCCGTGCTGTACCCTATGCTAATAATCCACTAGTGTGTGGTAGCGACGGAAACAGTCACCGTGGCAAAGACCAGGTCAGTCAGGACAGTCGGGACAATAATTCCGGGTGTCACGCCTAAATCCGTGCTTGCTGCAGACACGGCATCTTTTTTGGGGGTATCGTTGGGTAGGGGTACTCGGGAGGAATTCCGGAAAATGCCTCTCATGCAGCCGGCTCACTGCATCTGGTTGGGGAATTTGGGCAGGAGCACCAGCTGGATACAGAAGGGTTCTGATTATCTCTTCTTGGAATTGAAAGAAGGATAATGTTCCGGCAGACGCTTTGTATAAGAGAAAAGCGTTGTAAATAGCCAATTGAAATAGGTATACAGACACTTTTTTGTACCAGCGTCTGGCCTTACGGGCAATTAAGTACGGTCCCATCATCTGGTCGTGGAAGTCCACCCCTCCCATTTTACGGTTATAGTCGTGGACACAGAGGGGCTTCTCAACAACAACACCGGTGACCGTAGTAATTTGGACTGCCGTGTCTGGGTGAATGGAGGACAGAACGAAAACGTTCCGTTTGTCCCTCCACTTCACTGCAAGCAATTCCTCGCACCTCAAGCAGGCTCTCTCCCCCGAGCTCAGTGGGGCATTTACTAGCTGTTGGGAGAAGCCCTGGCGATTAGATCGCACGGTGCCACAAGCGCCAATTTGCAATTGAAAGAGGTGTCTAAAAAGTGGCACGCTTGAATAAAAATTGTCCACGTACAAGTGGTACCCCTTTCCGAATAAGGGTGAAACCAAGTCCAAAACTATCTTGCCGCTGCTAACTATGTAGTCTGGGCAATCGGGGGGCTCCACAGTGCTATCTTTTCCCTCATAGACACGGAAATTAACTGTATAGCCTGTGGCCCTGTCACACAGCTTATACAACTTGACCCCGTATCTGGCACGCTTGCTGGGGAGGTACTGTTTGATAGCAAGGTGGCCAGTAAACTTAATCAGGGACTCGTCAACGCAGACATCTTGTTGGGGGGTAAACAAGGCTGCAAACCGCTGATTGAAGTGGTCTATGAGGGGACGAATTTTGTGGAGCCGATCATATTCAGGGTCTCCCCGAGGACGACAAAGTTCATTGTCGTTGAAATGCATGAACCGAAATATTTGTTCGTATCGAATCCTGGACATAACAGCAGAGAACACGTGCATTTGATGAATTGGGTCAGTGGACCAATATAACCGCATTTCATTCTTTCTTGTAATGCCCGTGTTAAAGGAAAGGCCCAGAAACTTTTTAAAATCGTGAATCGTAATAGGATTCCAGGTGAATGATCTGGCAAGGGGTGAATTTGGGTTGGCGGCGATGAATTGTTGAGCATATAAATTTGATTGGTCCACAATAGATCTGAAAAGATCTTCCGTGAAGAACAGCTCAAAAAAGTTAATGGGATTAAAACCAGCTGTCTCCACGTAGATTCCAGGTTGGGCTGTGAATGGGGGAAGTACTGGCGCTGTGGAATCTGTGGGCTGCCAATTAGGAAATGCCAGCGCTTCAGGGAGGGCACTATGGGCTCTACGGGCCTGTCTTCGGATACACGGTGGCTGCGGGCCACTACTCATGCTAGCCACCGCACCAGCTTCAACTGCACTTAGGTGACTCGCCACGTCACCAGGTGATACTGCTGTGCTGGTTGAAGGTCCAGGATGTACTAGGCCGCTCGTGCTTGCCAGATCACGAGAAGTGTGAGCGGCACTAGTACTGGCACTCTGCTGCATACGAGAAACTCCCGGTTCTTGCAAAACAGCAACTCCAGAATGGGGTCGGGTATGCCTGACCTTAGCAGGGACCCCTCTGTCTGAGCTATCTGTCAGGGAGCCGCTGCTGTCATCTGGTTCGTATATTGACCCTGATTCTGCCAGTGAGGCTTCCCCATCGCTCTCACCTGACATGGCCATTATACTGTAGACCTCTTCACCACTGTACCAACGTTTGGTCATTTTAGTACCTAAATTTACCGGTACAGTAGTGTGACTACTAGGTAATAAAAGCACCTGGTTGTCGAGGACTATTTGGTCGCTACAAAAAAAAAACTGCTAGTGCTAACAGAGATCAGACCTGACTCTAGTGCCAACGCAGCGGTTTTGTGTGATTTGTGTTTTTTGGAAGTGTCAGTAATCTATTGATTACTACACTTGCCTGGGTAAGGTGGTCTGGGCAAGGGGGCTAAACGCAGGTGCTAGCAGGAATCAGTGCTGATTGTGCAAACACTGCGTTTTGGAAACACTAAATTATGAGGACTCTAGTATAGTTCTGATCAGATATTGATCTGTTCAAACACTATACTAGTAATGGAGGTGTGTGTGTGTGTGTATGTGTGTTAGTGTACTTGACTCTAATTGACGCTAAGTAACGGTGGTGTAGTGGGACCCTGACGCTAACTAGCTAGCCTAAGTTGTGTCACCCGTGACGCTAATACAGTGATCGGTAATCACTGTATATAGTGAACACTGTGACAGGGCAGTGAAGGGGTTAACTGGGGAAGATCAAGGGGTTAAACCTTTATAGGGGATAGATGGCGGGTGGCCTAAACCTATTTGGGCTTAGCGCAAGCGCAAATTAGGGTCACAAGTGACACTAAATACAATGATCAGTAGTTATCTGATATACTGTATATATTAGTGCACTGTGTGATAGGTAGTGAAGGAGTTAACTGGGGGAGATCAAGGGGTTAAACCTTTATAAGGGATAGATGGCGGGTGGCCTAAACCTATTTGGGCTTAGCGCAAGCGCAAATTAGGGTCACAAGTGACACTAAATACAGTGATCAGTAGTTATCTGATTTACTGTATATATTAGTGCACTGTGTTATAGGGAGTGAAGGGGTTAACTGGGGGAGATCAAGGGGTTAAAAGTTTATTAGGGTATAGGTGGCGGGTGCCCTAACCCTATCTGGGCTTAGCGCAAATTAGGGTCACTAGTGACACTAAATACAGTGATCAGTATTTACCTATATACTGTATTTAGTGCACAGAGTAATAGGGAGTGAAGGGGTTAACTGGGGCTGATCAAGGGGTTAAATCTTTATTAGGGGATAGGTGGCGGGTGCCCTAACCCTATTTGGGCCTAACGCAGGTGCAAACTAGGCTCACAAGTGACACTTATACAGTGATCAGTAAAAGATCTGTATACCACTGTATATAGTGTTCACTGTGAGGGGTTTGGGGGTGATCAGGGAGTGATCAGAGGTGATCAAGGGGTTAAATGTGCCTATGTGAGGTGTGTCAGTGTAGTGTTTGGTGGAAACTCACGTTTTTTATGTCTTTCTGTCTTCTCCTGGAACTGAAAGGACTCCAGGAGGGACAGTGACATCACTTCCCCTGCCTGTGTTTACATTACACAGACAGGGGACAGATTTTCATTGGCTGGGAACGATCGCCAGACACTGACCAAAAATCATTGGTCAGTATCTGGTGACTGAACGGTTCCCTACCGAATCCGATCAGAATCGGGACCCGCGGCGCACGGGAGCACGCTCTGGGAGCCGAGATCGCGCCTGACGTAGGTCTACATCGCCAGACCTACAAGAGTCACTTTGCCGCAGTAGTATCAACGTGAGCAGCGGTAAAGTGGTTAACTAGAAGGGCTATAGTCCTGAGGAAAACACCTGGTATTTTGCATTAGATGTTTACAGGTTCCCTCCATGAAATGTGTCCTGGGTCATAACAGGCTTTACAAAGATAAACTCAGTCTGCTACAAACTTCATCTGCCTCCACATCTCAAGCTACCACATTCTTTCCATGTCTCCCTACTTCAGTCTCTCATCCTGAACAGTGTTGGCGACTGTGCATACATTTACATTCAGTTTGTAAAAAAGGGTGCTTTTCCCCTATTCATAAATGTCCATAAACAGGAGACCAGTGCCCGTAAATTTTCTGGCTTCTCCCTAGCTCTGTATTACGCATGTAGAGTTCCAGAGCGGCATGATTATTAGACAGTTAAGCTCAGCCTGGCTCTGGCAGTGGAGCGGGTCCACGAGAGTGCGAGGTGATATCAAGGAGCTTAATGTCTGTTTCCAATAGTTTGAAGAAGATGGGAAGGATTATGAGGAGCAGCTACCTGTCTGAGCCCTCCTTCTGCCTGAAGACAGTGCCCTAAAGTCTGCCCGAGCCTGCCTGAGCTCACACACATGCTGCCCTACAACCCACCTGATATCAGAATAGAGGTACTCACCGAGGCCGAGATGCCGAGAGCGGTTCGCTGTTGCGACTAAGCGCACTCCGCCCCTCTGGAGGTGATACAGAGGGTGGATGGCACAAAGAGGCACAAGCTACCAGCAGGCAGGGTAGAGCTTGCGTGGAGGTCCTGTAGAGCTGGAGCAGAGACTGATCAGGATCCAGCAGTAAAAGTCCGGAGCAGGCTGAGGGTCAAACACAGGTAAGCAGACAATCCAGGTCACAGGCTGAGGGTCAAGGCACTGGAGATAGGAGACAAGACTTGGTCACAAGCAGAGGGTCAAGGCACAGGAGACTGAAGGTAAATCCGGGTCGCAGGCAGAGGGTCAAACACAGGTAAGCAAAAGCAAAGTCCGTAAAACAAGCCAAGGTCGGGTCCAGGAGAAGAGCAGAGCAGGTCAGGGTCAATCCGGGTCACAGCAGGTAAACGATCACACAGGAAACAGGAACTCAGGTACAGGAAGCTGAAAGACAAACCAGCAATTCCTCTGAGCACTTGCTCAGCTTTTATAGGCAGCCAGGAAGTCATGTGGAAGTCATGTGGTGCTTGTCATGTGATGACCAGTCTGCAGCTGAAGGTTTCTCTGACAGTGCCCCCCCCCGAGGGGCGGCCTCTGGACGCCCAAACTGGACATCAATTCCGGGTGATTCACATGAAAAGCTCGGATCAAGCGAGGGGCGTGTATGTTTCTTGAGGGTTCCCAAGAGTTGTTTTCAGGTGGGTACCCCTTCCACTTGATTAGGTATTGGAGAAGTCTACCCCTCTTCCTGCAGTTCAGTATGGCTTCAACCTCAAATTCATTTTCTCCATCCACCTGGACCGGTGGAGGAGGCGGCTCCTCTCTTCCTGGGAAGGGGCTAGGAATCACTGGTTTTAGTAAGGATGCATGAAAGACAGAATGAATCCTGTAAGAGCTGGGTAAGGCCAATTCAAAGGCCACAGGGTTAACCATCCTCTTGATTTTGAACGGCCCTATGAACTTTGGGCCCAACTTCCGTGAGGGAAAAGGTAATTTGAGGTTAGCTGAAGATAACCAAACTTCCTCACCGACCTTGAAAACCGGGTTCTCCTTCCTTCCCCTGTTGTAGTACTTCTTATAGTCATCCTGGGCCTTTTGCATGGTTTCCTGAATCCTTTGAAAGTTCTGTTGGATGGAGGCTATGCGATCTTGGACAGCAGGAACAGATAATTCAGGGGTAGCGTTTGGAAGGAAAGAAGGGTGAAACCCAAAGTTAGACCAGAAGGGCGTTTGGTTGGTGGCTGAATGAACTGAATTATTATACGCAAACTCCGCGTAGGGTAGCAGAGAGGACCAGTCATCCTGAGAGCCAGAAGAGAAACAGCGGAGATACTGCTCCAGAGTTTGGTTCGTTCTCTCTGTCTGGCCATTGCTTTGAGGGTGATACGCAGAGGAGAGACAGACCTTTATTTGTAATGCTTTACAAAGTTCTTTCCAAAATTTGGAGGTGAACTGAACCCCTCTGTCAGAAACAACACTGTCGGGTACTCCATGTAGCCTTATTATTTCTTTGATAAAAATGTTAGCTGTCTCCAAAGCAGAGGGGGTGCCCACCATGGGCAAGAAGTGTGCCATTTTGGAAAGGCGGTCGACAACAACCAGAATGGAGGTGAAACCTTCCGAGGGAGGAAGATCAACAATGAAGTCCATAGAAACTTCAGCCCATGGGCGTTCTGGAATGGGTAAAGGTCTAAGTAATCCCCAAGATTTGGTGTTAGCCACTTTACTGCGCTGGCAAGAAATACAAGAGAGGACATACTCTTTACAGTCCTGCCTCCAACCAGGCCACCAAAAAGAACGGGCAACCAATTCCAAAGTCTTTTGAGTCCCAAAGTGACCAGCCAGTTTATGGTCATGAAGCAACTTTAACGTCATGGGTCTAGCCTCCGGTGGGACGAAAATTCTTCCTTGGGACCAGAACAAGTCATCTCGTTTCTCCAAGGAGGATATTTCTGGGTCAGTACAATGGCTGGATGCCAACTTGATGGTGGTCATAAGATCAGTGTCTGTGAGCAGAAGGAAGTTTTGTGGAGATAAGATGGTGCTAGGTTCCGTTGACTGGGGAGATTCAGGGAACATCCGGGAGAGTGCGTCTGCTTTCCCATTTTTGAGGCCAGGTCTATAAGAGATATGAAAGTTGAACCTAGAAAAGAAGAGGGCCCACCGGGCTTGCCTGGGTCTTAAGCGTTTGGCTGTCCTGAGGTATTCTAGGTTTTTATGATCGGTGAAGATCATGATGGAATGGGAAGCACCCTCCAACAGATATCTCCACTCCTCCAGAGCGAACTTGATGGCCAACAGCTCCCGGTCTCCCACATCATAATTCCTTTCCGGGGAACTTAGTTTCCGAGATGCGAAAGCTACAGGATGGAGGAGAGCCTTGGGGCCCTGTCTCTGGGAGAGGATGGCTCCAGTGGCGGTTTCCGAGGCATCTACCTCCAACACAAATGGCAGGGCTGGATCCGGATGCCGTAGGATTGGTGCAGAGGTGAACAGGGCTTTGAGCTTGGTAAAAGCTTCCTGGGCCTCTTGGGACCACTGAAAACGACTATGTTGGCGGGTTAGTTGGGTGATGGGTGCAACAATGGATGAGAAGCCAACGATAAACCTCCGGTAAAAATTAGCGAATCCGATAAACCGCTGTACCCCCTTTTTGTCTACTGGAGCCGGCCACTCCTGAATTGCCTTGACCTTCTGTGGATCCATTGCGACCCCGTTGGTAGAAATGATAAAGCCTAGGAATTGCACAACAGATTTTTCGAATTCGCATTTCTCTGCTTTAAGGTACAATTTGTGTCTCCTGAGAATTGCAAGGACTGTCTTTACATGAACCCGGTGTAGCTCAATGGTGGCAGAAAAAATAAGAATGTCGTCCAGGTAAACAACTAGGAAATTGTCCAGATATTCTCGAAAGATGTCGTTTACCAGGTGCTGAAATGTGGCCGGGGCGTTACACAACCCAAAGGGCATTACCAAATATTCATAATGTCCAAACCTGGACCTGAAGGCAGTCTTCCATTCGTCTCCAGGCCTGATTCGGATGAGGTTATAGGCACCTCGCAGATCCAACTTGGAGAAGATTCGGGCAGAACGGAAACGCTGAAACAACTCTGGGATAAGTGGAAGAGGATAGCGATTTTTTATCGTTATTTTGTTCAGTTCTCTATAGTCTATGCATGGTCTTAGGGAACCATCTTTCTTTTCCACAAAGAAGATGCCGGCTCCGGCCGGTGAAGATGATGGACGAATGAAACCCTTATCCAAGTTCTCATCAATATACGTTTTAAGAGCCGCTAGTTCAGTCTCTGATAGTGGAAAGATACGGCCAAAGGGTATTTCAGAACCAGGTAGCAAATCAATGGGGCAGTCGTAAGACCGATGAGGTGGTAGGCAATCAGCTTTTTGTTTATCGAAGACATCTCTAAATTCAAGATATACCAGAGGGACGTGCTGGAGATTGTCAGGTGTAGGTGCTACGGTTAAACAGGCGGCTGGAGCTGGAGGAAGGCAATGCTGGGAACAGTAGGGAGAGGAAAAGGAGACTTTCTTCTTGTTCCAATTGATGTCAGGTTCATGTGCCTGTAGCCAGGGGAGCCCCAAAATGATGGGGAACATGGGGGAGAAGATGATGTCAAAGCTTAGAAGCTCCTGGTGGCCGGAGTCCGTGGTGACAAGGATGGGCCTTGTCTGTTGTGTGACAAATCCAGAGCGAGGGAGAGACCCATCAGCCAGGTAGACTTGGAGGCCTTGTTCTTTGGTTTGCAGTGGAATGTGCAGTTTTTGGGCCAGTGAAGTGTCTAGAAAACAACTACAGGCTCCGGAATCAATAATTGCTGGTAGATGAACTTCCTTTTCCATTAGCTGTAAGGAGACAGAGAGGGTGACATAAGTCTGGGATAAACCAGGGTTCTGAAAGTTCATAAAAAACTGCGAGCGTGACTTACTGGGTCTCACGGGGCAGGTACGCAGAAAATGTCCAGTTCCCCCACAGTACAGACAGAGATTGGCCTGTCGCCGTCGTTGCTTCTCTTCAGGGGTAAGAGGAGCACGGACCAATCCAAGCTGCATGGGCTCAGCCTCTGGAGCAGAGGTGACAGGAGTCACTGGAAAGGATGGGTGAACGGGAGAAGGTTTAGGGAGCATCTAACTAGGTCGGGGACCCTGGGAGCGCTCAGAGCGCCGCTCGCGCATGCGCCTGTCTAGCTTGGTAGCGGATTGGATTAAATCCTCCAAAGTGGCAGGGGTTTCAATCCTGGCCAACTCATCTTTCAAAGCTTCTGACAGCCCCTGGCGGTACTGGTATTTAAGAGCGGGTTCGTTCCACCCTGTGTCAGCTGACCATTTTCGAAATTCAGCAGTGTAGTCCTCCACTGGTCTCTTTCCTTGGGACAGGGAGTGTAGCACGGCTTCTGCAGTAGCGGTGCGTTGGGGGTCATCATATAGTTGAGACATACTTTCAAAGAAAAGGTCCAAAGAGTTCAGAAGAGAGCTCCTCTGTTCCATCAGGCTGTGGGCCCAGGCCTGCGGCTCTTCGGTCAACAGGGAGATGACAAATCCCACCTTAACTACTTCGGACGAAAAAGTCCTGGGCTGAAGGGCTAAGTACAAGGAGCATGCATTTTTGAAGGCCCGGAACTTTTTGCGATCGCCTGAAAAACGCTCCGGTGTGGGAACCCTGGGCTCAGGGGTAGCCATGATCACTGTGGGGCTTGATGCAACTTGAGAAGAGGAGGCTCCGCTGGTGGGCGCAGGGGCTGCGGCTGTTGATGCAGATGACCCTGAAAGTTGCTGGAGACGACCGTCAATCTGGGCATAGCCTTCCTGCAGTTTCTGGACTGCATCAGTGAGGGTTGTGACCTGCTGGCACAGGATCTCAAGAGGAGAACGCGCTCTGTCGGCCTCTGACATGGCTGGTTTGTACTATCAGAATAGAGGTACTCACCGAGGCCGAGATGCCGAGAGCGGTTCGCTGTTGCGACTAAGCGCACTCCGCCCCTCTGGAGGTGATACAGAGGGTGGATGGCACAAAGAGGCACAAGCTACCAGCAGGCAGGGTAGAGCTTGCGTGGAGGTCCTGTAGAGCTGGAGCAGAGACTGATCAGGATCCAGCAGTAAAAGTCCGGAGCAGGCTGAGGGTCAAACACAGGTAAGCAGACAATCCAGGTCACAGGCTGAGGGTCAAGGCACTGGAGATAGGAGACAAGACTTGGTCACAAGCAGAGGGTCAAGGCACAGGAGACTGAAGGTAAATCCGGGTCGCAGGCAGAGGGTCAAACACAGGTAAGCAAAAGCAAAGTCCGTAAAACAAGCCAAGGTCGGGTCCAGGAGAAGAGCAGAGCAGGTCAGGGTCAATCCGGGTCACAGCAGGTAAACGATCACACAGGAAACAGGAACTCAGGTACAGGAAGCTGAAAGACAAACCAGCAATTCCTCTGAGCACTTGCTCAGCTTTTATAGGCAGCCAGGAAGTCATGTGGAAGTCATGTGGTGCTTGTCATGTGATGACCAGTCTGCAGCTGAAGGTTTCTCTGACACCTGAGCCATCCTGCAGTGCCCTACAGCCCTCGGACAGTGTCATACAGTCTGCATGCATGGATTTGAAATGGACACTGATGTAAGAGGGAAGTACGAGTGCGACTAGAGACCCTAAGGAAAGGGGGAGTAAAGAGGACAGTGATCAAAGGGGGAACTTAGTAAACTCTGGTGTGAAGGGGAACTATTCCATGACCACTGTTCAGTTCTAGATTTGCTCTGAGTAGCGAGCGGCAACTGTCACTCACTGCTCTCTGCTCTGCCCCCAAGCACTCAATGGAGCGCACGACAGTACAGGGAGCAGAAGCAACTGTCTCAGGCTCTCAGCAGTGCACTGAAATGCTCAACCAGCTGCCAATCAGACGTTTGGGTGTATCCCAACATTATTGTCAGGATCCTTCTAGAGCATGGAGCCGCTTTGTGACGACAGCCGACAGCAGCAGACTTTAGCCCACTGTCAGCTAATACTGGGTTACCAGATTGCAAAAGTAATGGCATTCCTGTGTTCAAATATTTAATTTAGAAAATTATCTTCAGAAACAGTCTACAAATACTGTAAAAAAGCATCAACATTCTCTCACTTAAGTTTATTTCAAAGAATCTTTATATTATAACTTGTGGACCCAAAGTAAACCTAGATGTAAGTTCTCCTGCATAATAAGCAATGTCAACAACTCATCAGGAAAAATAAGGAAAAAGAAGGCAAAAAGAAACACATTCTCACTGTACAGCAAAGGACTGACTCTCTGACACATGAAGCAGCTAAATACATTTGGACACTGCTTGAAACAGAGATCAGTAATCAGACTTGGTCTGACCTGGCCAAACTTGGAATCGCTGAGTAACCAAGCCAGACATACAAAACTGGCATTCAAGACTTTTTAATGGAAGCTAGTTTTATTGCAGCTGTACTTGGTCCCATCCAGAATAGCAAGCTTTGATCCATAGACATCTTATCTGTTTCAGAAGTTGTGCACAGGAGGGGACCTATTCTTAACATTTTTTGAGTTCTCCCTTTAGTTAAAAGATTTTGTATGAGAGACTTTAGCTTTATCAAGTGACTAATACATATATCACCGTACAAAGGTTACCTGCTGAGGCACATTAACCAGTCATAGGTTTGAAATGATATATAAATGAGGCTCTGTAGGTGCTACATGCACCTTTGGAAAAATCTTTTTTTTTTTAATGAACCATCTATGCTTTGTATTCTATCAGTTGCCTTTTCTGCTTTATAGATCAAAGTCCATATTGCGCGGTGGTGTTACTGTACCCTGACAAATTCTTAAAAACAAAAATGCCACCCTCTTGAATCTTTGAAGTTAAAGTGTACGTGCAGCCAAAACTTTTTTGTTCTGTTAGAGTAGGAAAGAATTAAAACGTCATATCAGCTTATTGCTGCCTGTGTCGCATGGGGAGATATCCCTATAACTTCCCAGAGATGCAATATCCCAGATAGCAAGCAATTGTGCTGCAAGTTTGAAAATGACTTGCTAAGCTACTGCTAGACTTGCCAGGCTTCACTAGTTTGTTGCACATTTGCAGCAAGTCCGCATTGCATGATTCCAGATCAACTTTCTTTGCAAACATTTTGCAAGTCTGCTGCAAGTTCTGGTTCAGTTATGTTGTGTGATAGTCATCCCACCACAGGGGTCTCTGTGGCTGAATGTTCATGCTGTAGACTTGCAGAGCTAATGCTCTAGACCAGTGACGGCGAACCTTGGCACCCCAGATGTTTTTAAACTACATTTCCCATGATACTTATGCCCTCTGCATTGTAGTTGAGCATCATGGGAAATGTAATTCCAAAACATCTGGGGTGCCAAGGTTTGCCATCACTGCAAAATTGAACTACAAATTGAAGCTTTACCACACTACATTTACTTTAAATTAGTGCAACTGCACTTACAAGCACAGTCTATTTGCCTTTGGTAAATCAACCCAATGTTTTGTAAATAAGTATATTAACATACTATATATTATTAAAGTGGTTCTAAAGGCTCAAGATTTTTTATCTTCATGCATTCTGTGTATGAAGGTAACCCCAACCCCAAATACTTACCTGAACCTCATTGTGATCCAGTGATGTGCATGAGAGTCCCCTCCAGGAACTCTCCCTTCGCATTTTAATTCTTTCAGCCCTGATAACTGCATTGTAATTAAAACTACAGACAGAATTATTACGAGCAGGGCCCTCTAGTTCCTCCTGTTTTGAATTGTATAGTAACTGTATCGTCTTCCCTCACATTGTAAAGCGCTGCGCAAACTGTTGGTGCTATATAAATCCTGTATAATAATAATAATAATAATAATTACAAATCTTTAAAATATAATAGCTTTTATTCACCCTGCAAACAAAAAAGTGTGCTGTTGCCCTGTGAGTGAGCTCTCCTCTTCCTTTCTATCTAACTGATGATGTCATGTGATGGCAAATCTATCTGTTATGTTCCAACATCCAACACACTATAGATATAAAATAAACATGAATGGATTAATGGGACTGCAATCATATCAGGCAGACCAGGGCTGGGGCGGAGGAACAGTAGGGGAACAAGCCCTAGGCTGTATGTGCGGGGCACGGGGGGGGGGCATGCTGGGGGCTCCCTTCTCTCTGCCTTTCACTGGCAGTGGGCTTTTTTCTTTTCATCAGAGGTGCTGTTCTCCCCACTGGCCACTGTCACTTGTACACGCAGGAGCAGTTTCCAGTGCCAATTCTGTGTTTACAAATGACAGAGCTTTCTCAGTTCAGGAGTGACAGCTGCCAGGAAGCTAGGCATGGTGCACTCTGCAGTACTGGGTAAAAGCTAGGTATGGGTGATAGAATGACGTACTTGGGGGGGGGGGTAGGAAAGGAGGATGGAGGGAGTTCTGTACTATGGAGGAGGGGGGAACACTATGTGTCTGGAAGGGTGGGAGGAGGGGAGATCTGTTCTGGGAGGCGCACTGTATTGAACAAAGGGAATGGTCAACACACTATCAATTGCAAACCACCTTCATCCCAAATCTTTCATAGAAAAGCAAAAAAGGAAGCCCAGTGGGACTTTGAGTGAGGTGGATGCAAAAATTGATGGAGAAACATAAATATACAATAACAGATTTATTGAGTACATATATTACATATCAATGCATATTGACAACAGACATCAATACATAGCATGGAGGCGTAATGACATAAATAACATGATTAAAATGCATAAACTCATAAGTGGAGTGTAAGCTCGACGCGTTTCGTGGGTCCTAATCGCCCACTCATCAGGAGCATGGGAGAGTATGCCTGTACAGAAATAAGAAACTAGAATGAGTCTAATGTAGATATGCATGAAATTAGCCAGCAGTTGTGGGACTGCAACATAAATATGTATACCCCAAGTGGGGGGTATTTCTGTTCTGGGAGGCGCACTGTACTAGGGGGTGGGAGGAGAGGGAAGAACTATGTACTAGGGGGGGTAGGAGGAGGGGAGGGGGTGCCTGGAGGCCCTGGAATAAGTGAGGGGGGTGCCTGGAGGCTGTGGACTAGGAGAGGGGGTGCCTGGAGGCTCTAGACTAAGAAAGAGGATGCAGGGAGGCTAGTAAAATGGGGACCTGGAGGCTCCAGACCAGGAAACGGGGTGTTTGGAGGCCCAGGACTAGAAAAAGGGGTGTCTGGAGGCCCCAAACTAAGAGAAGGGATACCTGGAGGTCCGAGACTATGAGAGGGGTGCCTAGAGGACCAGGACTAGGTGAGGGGTGACTGGAAACAATGAACTAGAAGAGAAGGTGCCTGGAGGAGAGATACATCCCCCATACAGCCAGTCCCATTAAAGTTGATTGGGATGCAGTGGCTGCACAGACACAGCCAATGCTTTTAATGTGGCATCCATGCGGGTGCAAAACCTTGAATGCACCCAAGGTTTAACTGCGCCCACAATTTGACCGAGCGGATGCCACTTTATTTCCTCCTACTATTTTTGGAGGGAGGAGTGTAAAGAATTACATGCCATGGGTGCCAAATGTGCTAGCTACGCCATTGATGAAGGGTGACC
This sequence comes from Pelophylax lessonae, assembly GCF_965119305.1. NCBI lineage: Eukaryota > Metazoa > Chordata > Amphibia > Anura > Ranidae > Pelophylax > Pelophylax lessonae. Next base: position 551,844,866 of record NC_138770.1, on the reverse strand, counting down.
TTTGTAGTAAGGGGGGGGGGGGTTGGAGTTGGGGAAAGAGCACTGTAGTGGAATTAGAGGAGAGGCTTTGTAGTGGTGTCTGTTGACAATACTAACAGAGGTACTATTTTTTCCTTTCGGCGACACCACCAGATATAGGAACATTTTTTATTTTCAGTGACACCACCAATTTTTGATTTTTCACATATTTGTTTACCTATTTTTAATTTTTCACTGGTTCTATGTCCTCTTCTTCACCTTACAGGAGGCACGGGTTGACCTGGTCTCAGAACAGACATTTATTATCACTATTTTTCTTAAAGAGAATAATACGATTTTTGTACTATTCTTAGGTCCATAGAGGGACACAGGTATGTAATATGTTCTTAGTTGTGTGGGCTATACTGCAAGCCTCAGGCGATTCTGACACTAGCAAATAAAAAAATAGGCCAGTCCCTATATAATTCTTCCTTATTATTGCGAGAAAGCAGTACACAACGTCAATAACATAGAGGGGTGAGACCTGTGTCCCTTGATAAACTTAAAAAAAAAAGATTTTATGGCAAGTTTAAAAAATATTTACCATGCATCCCGTCTCGCCCCTTTGCAGTATTGGTTTACCCATAGAACCCATAAAATATCCCTCCCGTGGCTTCCGATAGAAGCTGCGTTATCCAACTCCAAGGATTTATATACGTTACTTTTGGCGGACATGTGGAAACATATAATACTACATACCCTCCCACTAACAACAAAGGCGTCCCTACTGTCCTGGCGTTATTTAATTGCACAACCCTTGCTACAACAAAAAAACATTTCAGTCTCTATACCGCTATCGACTATGAGTATTCTGCTTCCTGGTGTTCACATCAGCAAATTGGTGTCAGGGGGTATTGACACAGTCACGCAATTATATCAAGACAATATTATCAAACCCTTTGCAGTCCTCCAGCGAGAATTTTCACTTCCCCCTCAGGCTGTTTTTGCTTATAATAGTATAGTAAGTTTTATATCTAAACATCCACTCCCTAAACTTGATCTCCCTCAATTACTGTGGAAATATTTTATAGATCCAAACTCAAAGATTAAAGGGATATCAGCGTTTTACAATCAACTACAGCAGAAACTTGTGTTCCATAAAACGTCCCACATGACGAAATGGGAAAGAGACCTAGGTTCGACCTTTTCCAATGAGCAATGGAGATGGGCGATACGTATGTCTTATAAGGCAACACAATGTGTTACACATTGGGAACAATTTCAAAAAATAGTTACTAGATGGTACTTGACTCCTTACCGCCTGTCTTCAATTTACCCTAACTATGACCCACTGTGCTGGCGAAAGTGCAACCAAACTGGCACTCTTTTTCATATATTTTGGTCCTGTAAAGGACTTATTAGCTTCTAGAGGAAGATCTTTGAAATATTTTCTGACATCACGGGCGTATTGATCAAACCTGAACCTGCATTAGCCCTTCTTTATTTGGGCATTGAAAATATACCCTTTGACGTCAGAACGGTGTTTATACATATATTGATAGCAGCCAAAACGGTTATCGCTAGATGTTGGAAACAACCCACAGCCCCCTCCCATATAGAGGTAATACGTCTAGTCAATCAACACTTTTCCTTGGAAAAGGCATATGCATACTCTGTGTTTCGAAGTAGCAAATTTCATACAGCTTGGCTTCTCTGGAAACAGAGTTCCTATTTTCATATTGTTTAATTGGATATTGACGCCAGAGTATGGTTTTACCCAAAGCTAAAGCTTAGTGGTATTCTCTTATGTTATGAATGTATATCCATTTTATTTTTTTTTATTGAGATGTATCCCCTTTTTTTTTTTTTTTGTCTTTTTACTTTTTGTTCTTGTGATATGTATTGTTCTGATATTCCTGTTCTTTATTGTGAAAACCAAATAAAAATTAATTCAAGTAAAAAAAAAATATTTTTCTTCATAGTCCAGTGAGAGATGCAGGAATGTAATTTATACTTAGACATATGGGACATCTAAAAGCAGTTTAACTGAGGGGTGGGCAACAGGTACAGAGTTATCCCACACGTGATGTCTAATGAATCTACAAGGGAAAAACACCTGAATTAGGGCAAGATGAAATAGCGCCAAGCAAATATGGAAAGGAGTCATGACCCCAAGGGAGAAAAACCAAGGATCCACTTTGTGCTCCAAGCCAGGACAGACATTTTTATTTATGGATTGTCTCCATATTTAATAGTCATTTCTTTTGCATGGTTGCGCTATTCTTTTTTAATATACATGTTGCTTGGTCCATAGCTGCACCGGCTTTAGATATACATGTTCAGGGTTTGCTCCCCCAATTTTTTGCTTGTTTATTATGTATTTAGTCTGACCAGACTTCTGTGGTTGAGCATCCCACCCCCACACACACCTGTACTCTATCAGAGTCCACCATCAAGGAGATACAGGAGGAGTCCTTTGTAGTGCATTAGCACATCCATCCCAGCAAGGAGTGTTGTCTCCAAGGGTTGGAGAGGCTGGATTCACCCCTTTTCTATGGATAGTGTAGGACCCACTGATAATGGGGTACTTTGACGCAGTGGTGGGCTTGAGCACGATATGGCCATATGGTGGGACTAAACCCCCATTTTTATTTATGGATTGTCTCCATATTTAATAGTCATTTCTTTTGCATGGTTGCGCTATTCTTTTTTAATATACAGGACAGACATGTGCCAATAAGGGAAAATTGCTATCTGAACAATAATGGACCCTCAATAACAATGCCGGGGGCAACTAATCATCCACCATGGAAAAGACAGGTTGAATAATTAACTAAAAAACTTGCACAAGCAGCTAAGGTCGCCCACACAAGTAATTGTAGCAGAGTAAAGGCCTAATCCTAAAATACTTAACCCTTGACTTCAGAAAAGGAAGTTATAACAGACAAGAAAAGAGATTCCCCGGACTACAGCTAGAGTGTAACACAGAGCCCTAAACCCTTTATTTGGGGAAAGGGGTTTCATAATATACAAGAAAGAAAACTAAAAAAAAAAAAATATCGAAAAAGCAAGTTCAGTGCAAAGAAAAATGCTTAATAAATGCATAAAATGACAAAAAAATAAAAAATAGATTCTGAACCAGAGCTTATAATGTCAATCATAGTCAATAAGGGGTTAACTCCATTCCTATCCTGACAAGTTATGCTGCAGTGCCTCTAAAAGAAGATATCTCCAGGGCATCCTCTGGTGTTCCCTTTTTATTCCCAATAATAAACAAGATGGTGTCGGTGAGACAGGCAATCCTACAAGAAGACGTTCATGAATATGAAAACCCTCCCACCAGTAAACTCAAATGAAGAAAGTGAAAGGAAAATAAAAGGGTTGTAACCTTGAAAGCTTAAAAAAGAAATGATAGATGAACCAACACGCCTATTAAAAAAGTGGTAGGCAAGAGAAAAAGTATAATGCAACAACTGAACATGGATAACCGGACAAAGGGCATGAGAAGAGACCTGAGTCACACATAAAGGTAATGCAAGGGTGTAACATTCACAAGGTAAACTTGCCTAACCATTTATTAGAACACAATTATAAGAATCATACAACTTAGTTCTGTAAAAGTTAGAATCCTCTGAAGTGGGAGTAGTGGTAGAAATCCAAGTAGGAAAAACACTAGAAATATTATTTCAATAGAAAGAAATAAGAGGAAGGAATGCAAGAATGCAGAATACTGCAGATAAAGTGCAGATAAGAATCTATCTTCCAGTAACTAGGTCCCGCTAAGGCCTCCAAGCTCAGTGTATCTCTGTAGCACCCTTGTCCTAAGCAGGGTTGCTAGTAAATTTAGTTGTGCATGGTGGTATCTAGCCTGGCTGATTTATAGTCCTGTGGTCATTGGATTTTCCTAATCCTGGTTTGGCTGTAATTCTCCTTTCTGTCAGTAGGTGGCACTGTTACCTTTGGCAATAGTGTGATGAATTACAGTGAGTCAGGTTATGAATATGTATGTTTCTCTCAGCCAATCACACTGGTAGCTGAGCATGCTAGGAGAGGCTATTTATTTGGAGTAAGTCAGGTGATCTGTCTCTCTTACCACCCAGACCGCAGTCTGGGTGGGTGTGTGAGGAACAGCTGCTGCTGGGTAGGCTTGAAGCCTGGGGCCTAACCATGTGCTCAGGGCTCTGTAAGGGAGAGCCTGCATACTGCTTAGATGAGTGAAGGAAGGGAGGAAGACCTGAGATGGAGTAGCAGAGGTGACTCTGCCATGGACCGGGGAACCATGGAGAGCCTGAGAAAGCATCCAGAGAGAATCATCCTCAGAGTTCCTGCACCTTCCATGAGTTATCCGTTGTTGCTATAGGAGACAGCTGATGCTACAAAGTACAGATTGCTATAGGAAACTGGACCCAGGGGAGAGGAGTTGCCTCCCAGGTCAGTCTATCGCTTAAAGGCTCTTTTTCTGTATTGCTGTCTGCCTATTCTACACTTGTGTCTAAGGAGTCTGCCAATCTGCCATTTTTCACTAAGGATGTCCTGTGCCCTACACCCCTCTTTCCCATTTTAGTTCCTGTTGTAAGAAATAAACTGCTCTTTGTTTAAGCATAAAAGTGACTGGCAAACATCTTTCTATCTTATTCACTACCCACCATGCCTAGTTATCTGCACCCCCGAGGAGGGATATTGGCCCTCCCTGTCTCCGGGGGTCACCACCAGGCCTCTGGAGGTTGGGGAGGATGCTACATCTCATTAAGGGAAATAGTGCAGCAGAACAACAGAATATTCTGGTTCCTTATCCTCCACCGCAGAATATGGGTGATTAGCAATGGATATTGCCTTATAAAGAAGAATTAAGGTACATTTACATGTAGAACCCTCATTCAACAAGCTGGGGTACCTCAAACGCTGGGATTTGGGGGACAAAATCTTGACTCCAGGAAAATGATTATTATAGTAAAGAAGGAGACACCCAACAGTAACTAGAGTCAGCAATAGATAAATCAAACAAAAAAGGGACTTCCAGCGCTAACTGTGATATCTCTCACTCTCAGGAATGAATAAAGTCAAATTACCGTGTGGTGCTGCTGCTAATTAATGCTGATTCAGCATAAGTCAGTGCATGATAGCACTGCTGCCCCTCCCCTCAGAAATAGATAACCTAATCAATTACATAGAGATAGCAGAGGTCAGGTTAAAAGACCAACCAAATGAGTGAGTCCCCCTTTAGCTTGGAAAAAAGTGTCTGTTTTCATAAAACCAGGTTCAAGAAGTAAAAGAAATACAACCCGAGAAAAATCATACTAGGGTGGGAGAGAGGAACAATTTTCTAGTTAATTTGGGTGTTTGGTCCCAAAGGCAAGCCTGGTGCCTGTGAAGAATACAAATTCATAATCGTCAAAAAATTAGACAGCACATCAAGAGGGGTCATGTTTAAAATAATTTTCCAACAATTCCATAAATCCCAGAAAGGTTAGGGGCAAAGGTCTACAATAAATGGAAACTATTGGACCCTTGACTTAGCACAAAAAGCTAGCAGCTAGGATATTGACTCTCTACTGAAGGACTCCTGATCATTCCACAATGAGGATGACAGGAAAAATGTACACTAGGGTGAACATAAGGAACAGCACAGTGGCCTAGATCCAGAACTGGGGGGGGGTGCTGGAAAGGCAATTGCTGACAAGGTAAAGATGCAATAAGAACTGATCCTTCTCTGTCTGGCAAATGGCAAAATCCCTCAGGAGAGGAATAGTGTTTTAAAGTGTGAAGCATCACAAAGATGAAAATATCAGTGATTGAAAGGGGGCAGAAATTATCATGATATTCAATGGATAAGGATTTCCAAGAATTTAGTAGTAAGAACTAGGGCTCACAGGGTGTAAATATTGAACAAAACTAAGAAAAGGCACGATGGTTTGTAGTAATTCCTGAAACTACAGGTAAAGAAGTTACTTAGTTCAAGGGCTAGAGAGAAGCTGTAAGAGGAAATTTGAGCATCCTGACTGCCAGAAGGTAACCTCCATCGTGATCTGTAGGAAGAATGAATAGCCCTCAATTTGCCAAATTTAGAATGTATAAATAAAAGAGGACTGCGCAGATGGAAAAGTGAACTTCTATGCTTGAGATCTACAGCTGGAATGCAAGGTAGACTGAGACCATCTGGGAAACACTACTGTAGTAGTAGATAAAGAACAGAGTTCCCCCCGCTCGATTTTAATATCTCCAGTGTTGAGGCAGGCACACTTCCCAGGTACCAGAGGCATCAGAAATAACAGTGTCAAGAGCATAATAAAGAAACACATACCCAGAAAATGTACGCAAAGCATTCCAGACATAAAGCCAAAGCTCTTTTTTGCAAATGTAAATCTGGGTCACCACCAACACTCACACCAAATAACCCAATTTGAGCATTTAATTAGAGAAAGCTGTGTTCAGCGTGGAAGAGGGCTAAAGGTTTTGTGGACATATGGGAGGTCTCAGCCTCAAATTGTGGAGCTATAGAAGACTCCAATGAGGATGATCTTGTCCCAGAATGTCTGTTATAGGTATCCATCCCTTCTGGTGATATACATAAATCACCCATGTTAACAATGGAAGAATATGGACGGAGGCCACTCATTGCAGCAGAACTATTCTATGTATGTCTATTAAAAGACATCTTCCACCACCTAGCAGTCAAATGTGCCTAAAGAAAGGAAAGACCTCGCTTCTTCATATTCCTAAGCAGCTGATGCTGAGAAAGGCTTTAGATGGCCTGAAGTTACGAAGTCAATGAAAATAGGCAGTGGAATGAGACCAAAACATGGTGGATCCACAAAACTTTAAAGTAAGAGCAACTGAGGAAAATTGCTTCTTCTAGATTGAACAGGGGGAGAAAAAAAAAAAAAAAACACAGAGCATCTGCTTATACACTTCATGTAGTAGATGACATCGGTAATCAGTTACCACTCAGTTGGCGCTGATGGAAAACTTAAAATGGTGCACAACTGAACCAACTGTAAGGTAGCTCCCAGTGCTTTAGCCTAATTGGCCTTACTTACTATGCAAGTCTTCAGAGACTGAGTCATGCCAGAAGCTGTTTCAAAGCTCTGGATTTGAGAGCGATCTGTGGCTAACTAACAGAGTACACAGAGGTTTGGAAAGCACCACAATGCAAAAAAACTGTGCCCAAAGGTCATATTCCAGGCTAACCTCACAAATTTTCAAACTAGCTGAGTCCCAGTGCAGTCTCCAAAGCTGTTGCTGAGGATACATTGATCCAGATAGATGCTGTGTAGAGACTACTGTAGCTCAAGCAGCATTGTAAAATATTTGATCAAAGTCACTCAAAGAAAAAGTAAATGCAGTGTAAAAAGTGTCTTGATTGAAATTAAAAAAATAAATAAAATATAAGAACAAAAAGCCTACCAAAATATGGTTAAAAATTTTCCCTGCAGAGCTTCTTACCCTCCAACCTACCTACCCACCTCCTAGGACACTAGCATAAAACTGAGTTGCAGATTTGCTGGCTTCCATCCTCTAATAATTTGCAAGCAAACATACTTTGTTTTTCTTTTACTTGTATGTGATTGGGCATCCTTTGCAAAGTACACGGACAATTTGCCATTAGTAAATCAACCCCCTTGTCGTCAAATGATCTAGGAGGAATTTCACACTGTCAATTGATAACCATTTACTTTACCACAATTCAAGAGTGCATTTAAAAAAATGTGTATATGGTTCCAAAATGCCTAATAACTACCATAGCTTGCATCACTGATTTTTTAAAAATAAATGAAAAATATTACATGCACAGAGGGGTTTATAAAGAGTGAACATGCCCAGAAAGCCTTACAGAGTTAATAATAATTTGGTTACATCCAGAATCATAATTGTGAGTCTCTTACATAGTTAGTCAGGTTGAAAAAAGACACAAGCCCATCTGGCTAAACCAATAAAAAAAAAAAAAACAAACAGTAAAGAAAAACGAACCATACAATCCCATATACACAATCCTATACCCGCAGTTGATCTAGAGGAAGGCGAAAAACCCCAGCAAAGTATGATCCAATTTGCTACAGCAGGGGAAAAAACATTCCTTCCTTTTCCCCCAAGAGGCAATCGGATATTCACTGGATCAACTTTACCTATAGGTATTAGTACCCATTTACATTATGTACCTCTAGGAAACAATCCAGATCTTTTTTAAAGCAATCTAGTGAGCTAGCCAGAACCACCTCTGGAGGGAGTCTATTCCACATTTTCACAGCTCTTACAGTGAAGAAACATTTCAGTATTTGGAGATGAAATCTGTTTTCCTCTAGACGTAAAGAGTGCCCCCTTGTCCTCTGTGTTGACCTTAAAGTGAATAACTCAACACCAAGTTCACTATATGGACCCGTTATGTATTTGTACATGTTGATCATATCCCTCCTTGATCTCCTCTTTTCAAGAGAGAATAAATTCAGTTCCTCTATTCTTTCCTCATAGCTGAGCTCCTCCATGCCTCTTATCAGTTTGGTTGCCCTTCTCTGCACTTTCTCCAGTTCCCCGAGCAAAATTATATCACTCTCTCTGGATTCCATGCCTCTGTTAATACAAGAAATGACATTTCTTGCTTTGGAAACTGCAGCTTGGCATTGCATGCTATTATTAAGCTTAGGCTCTACCAGAATGCCCAGATCCTTCTTCGCTATGGATTCCCCCAGTTCTACTCCCCCTTGTATGTATGATGCATGCATATTCTTAGCCCCCTAAGTGCATAGCTTTATATTTATCAATATTAAACCTCATTTGCCACATAGTTGCCCAATGCCCTCTTGTATTTGTATGCATCTTCAACTCTGTAGGTGAAGTGACAGGTTTAGATAATTTGTCAACTGCTAGAGAAAGCAGCATGTGTTTGCAAAAATCTGTGTTAACTTGCTTGAGAGCAGAGATTTTTTTTATTTAGAAGTGTTAGAAATGTGGGTCTTTGTACAATGACCTTACTCTTCTGGTATGTTACAAGGAAATAAAATATTGGGAAGGCTGCAATGAATGCAAGGCATAATAGGTAAGATGAAAGTTAAAAAAAAAACAAACAAAAAAAAGTCTTTAACCACTTAACGCAAACCGACGTAGGTTTTAAGTGGTTGTACCGGGGTTATGTCTTCAGCTAAAGGCATCACCCCGGTACCGTTTTCGTGGCTCTGCCCGGGTCTTCCATCCTACCGGGAGACCCGAGCAACCAGCCGGCGCATCCGCTGGCTGGTTGGAGTCCCGATCAAAGCCAGATGTGGCTTTGATCGGGTCTCCGATGATGTAACCCAGAGGTGGCGTCCATGACGTCACGACCGGGTTACTCGGCTGCTAAAGGCACCAAATTTAAAAAGTGACAGTATTCAAAAATGCCATTTTCAGCATTTTGAATAAATGGAAGTGTAGTGGAGGGGTCTAGGGTCTTTTAGAGTACCTGTCACTGCCTATTGCTGTCACAAGGGATGTTTATATTGCTTGTGACAGCAATAAAAGTGATCAGATTTTTTTTTTTAAAACCTGTGCTAAAATTAAAAACATAAAATAAATAGGAATAAAAAAGAAAAATATTTTTTAGCCGCCCCCGTCACCGTGAGCTTGCACACGAAAGAAAACGTATACAGAAGTCCGCCCGAAAATGAAATCGCTGTTCAAACCACACATGTGAGGTTTCGCCGCGATCACCAGAGCGAGAGCAATCATTTTGAAAAAAGAACTACTCTCTAACTCTGAACTGGTAACCCTTAAACATTTTTAAAATGTCGCCTATGGAGATTTTTACTGACCATAGTTTGTCACCATTCCGCGGGTGTGGGCAATTTTAAACCGTAACATGTTGGGTATCTATTTACTCAACGTGACATCATCTTTCGCAATATACAAAAAAAAAATGGCTAACTTTACTGTTTAGTTTTTTTTTTTAAATGCAGTGAAATTTATTTTTTGCCCCAAAAATGTAAAAGACCGCTGCGCAAATACCACGTGACAAAAAATATTGCAATGTGCGCCATTTTATTCTCCAGAGTCTTTGCTAAAAAAATATATATATATATATATATAATGTTTGGGGGTTCTAAGTAGTTTTTTAGCAAAAAATACTTCTTTTAACTTGTGAACAAAATGTGTCAAAAATGGGCTCGGTCCTTAAGTGGATAAACCAACACAATTTACAAATATCTACAGTAATTAGAGTGGTTGAGCCCAGTCTAGGTAAAACCATGAACCAGCAAAAAAAAAAATCTCTTGTAAGCAGCTACAGTGCCAGCATTAGGTAAATGGCCACTTTACCTGCGTAAATATAGTACAAAGCGCACTTGATGGGAAATGTTATTTTTAGAAAATTTTTAAATTAAACAGTATGGTCATATTTCAGGTTTAAGCATGCTTAGACATTCACACTCTCTTAATACATTCCACATAAAATGTTAAGAATGTACAAATAAAGAAAAAGGTCTAGTTGTTATAAAATGTTGACTCTTGACACTGCTATTTATAGATAATTTAAATCAATTGCAACAACTGACATGAGATTTCATCTGTGAGAAAGTTTAGGACTTCGCTCTAATGAAAATTTCTCTTTCCGCTTTACTGCTTATATTACCAAATGTTCTTACAATGGGTAAAATAAACGAGGGCCTCCAGTTCCCTGTTCAACTTGCTTCTGTCCTTACTAAAAGCTTCATGCTTAAAAAAGCCATAAGTCTAAGACTACATAAATAACGTCTTCAGTTGGTAATGAGACATTTTGAAAACAAAGTTTAATTCATGTTTTCTTTTGCATATGTGTGTGTTTCCTTGTAATTTAACAGTGGAAGTAGTTTCTTTCAGATAAACCCTGCTGGCTACCAAAAAAAAATAAAAAATGTAGTCACTGTGAATAAGGCAGTCTATGCATTACCTGGGATAGAGGCCAACACCAACGTCCTGCATCTCCCCATCACTGATGGTAAAGCTGTTACAAGTCACCTGTAAAAACAAGCAAAGTAAATCTGGGATTAGTGGGTTTTGACCTAGAGGAAAAGAAACATTTAATAAATAAAGTCTATAGCATTCAGCAAATTGCTCTAGAAGATCATAAACCACCAATGCCAGCAGAGGAACAGGTTCCAGTTATCACACACATGTCCTAGTTTTCTGCAGTGTTTTAACTATTTCACTAGGACCAGCCACAAAAACATGAATAAAATTAAAATATTGGTTGGTACAAGGTGTTCCTAATTAAGGCAAACAATGAGAACTTATGTAACCAGGAAGCTACAGTAAGTGTCCAATGTTACAAACCAGAGCCTGCAAAGGGCACACAGTAAGAACAAGCAGTAAAATTATATGGCTGGGACAAGCTACAGCTTGCAGCAATGTTTATTAATTAGCACTTTTGGTAACAGGGTTCAATGGCATCATATAACTACTACAGAAAAATAGTTAAAAAAAAAAAAAAATAAGGAAATATAGACAGCTCTAAAATGTGCATCAGTAAAATGTCCAACAGTTTTTAAAGCTGTATTTTTTTTGCTGCTGCTAAACTGATTTGTATATAACCAATATTATCGTAATGATAATACATATTTTTCCTGACATTTAAAGCTGAACTCTGACAAAATACATAATTTGACAATTTGCACTGTAAAAATAAATGCACTGTAAAAAAAAAAAAAAAATGAACACCAATAAAGTAGTGCAATGTGTAGTCGCTAATGTGATACTTTATTTTCATTCCCCCCATACAGTAGCATCAAGTTTAGGGGTTAAATTTAGGTTAGTAGTCACAGGGGGACTATTACTTTTTGTGTTTAGATAAAAGCTGTTGGTACGTACTACATACAGTGGGTACGGAAAGTATTCAGAACCCCTTAAATTTTTCACTCTTTGTTATATTGCAGCCATTTGCTAAAATCATTTAAGTTCATTCTTCTTCCTCATGAATGTACACATAGCACCCTATACTGACAGAAAAAAACAGAATTGTTGACATTGTTGCAGATTTATTAAAAAAGAAAAACTGAAATATCACATGGTCCTAAGTATTCAGACCCTTTGCTCAGTATTTAGTAGAAGCTCCCTTTTGATCTAATACAGCCAGGAGTCTTTTTGGGAAAGATGCAACAAGTCTTTCACACCTGGATTTGGGGATCCTCTGCCATTCCTCCTTGCAGATCCTCTCCAGTTCTGTCAGGTTGGATGGTAAATGTTGGTGGACAGCCATTTTTAGGTCTCTCCAGAGATGCTCAATTGGGTTTAAGTCAGGGCTCTGGCTGGGCCATTCAAGAACAGTCACGGAGTTGTTGTGAAGCCACTCCTTCGTTATTTTAGCTGTGTGCTTAGGGTCATTGTCTTGTTGGAAGGTATACCTTCGGCCCAGTTTGAGGTCCAGAGCATTCTGGAGAAGGTTTTTGTCCAGGATATCCCTGTACTTGGCCGCATTCATCTTTCCCTCGATTGCAACCAGTCGTCCTGTCCCTGCAGCTGAAAAACACCCCCACAGCATGATGCTGTCACCACCATGCTTCACTGTTGGGACTGTATTGGACAGGTGATGAGCAGTGCCTGGTTTTCTCCACACATACCGCTTAGAATTAAGGCCAAAAAGTTCTATTTTGGTCTCATCAGACCAGAGAATCTTATTTCTCACCATCTTGGAGTCCTTCAGGTGTTTTTTTAGCAAACTCCATGCGGGCTTTCATGTGTCTTACACTGAGGAGAGGCTTCCGTCGGGCCACTCTGCCATAAAGCCCCGACTGGTGGAGGGCTGCAGTGATGGTTGACTTTCTACAACTTTCTCCCATCTCCTGACTGCATCTCTGGAGCTCAGCCACATTGATCTTTGGGTTCTTCTTTACCTCTCTCACCAAGGCTCTTCTCCCCCGATAGCTCAGTTTGGCTGGACGGCCAGCTCTAGGAAGAGTTTTGGTCGTCCCAAATGTCTTCCATTTGAGGATTATGGAGGCCACTGTGCTCTTAGGAACCTTAAGTGCAGCAGAAATCTTTTTGTAACCTTGGCCAGATCTGTGCCTTGCCACAATTCTGTCTCTGAGCTCTTCAGGCAGTTCCTTTGACCTCATGATTCTCATTTGCTCTGACATGCATTGTGATCTGGAAGGTCTTATATAGACAGGTTTGTGGCTTTCCTAATCAAGTCCAATCAGTATAATCAAACACAGCTGGACTCAAATGAAGGTGTAGAACCATCTCAAGGATGATCAGAAGAAATGGAAAGCACCTGAGTTAAATATATCAGTGTCACAGCAAAGGGTCTGAATACTTAGGACCGTGTGATATTTCAGTTTTTCTTTTTTAATAAATCTGCAACAATGTCAACAATTCTGTGTTTTTCTGTCAGTATGGGGTGCTATGTGTACATTCATGAGGAAGAAGAATGAACTTAAATGATTTTAGCAAATGGCTGCAATATAACAAAGAGTGAAAAATGTAAGGGGGTCTGAATACTTTCCGTACCCACTGTATGTGCATGCTAAAATTATTTGTGCCGAAATTCCCATGCAAAAAAGTCATAGCTGAAAACAAATGTATCATGCCCAGGTAATTACAAATTTGGTAGAATCACCTACATTTTGAGGCTGTTATCCCACAACCTGTGATGGATTTGGACAAATTATTTCATAGGGACTCAAAATTCCTTCCTATTTTGAAGGCATAGCTGCACTAAGATAGCTAGTCTCCACCTAACTGCCATGTTTTTCTGGAACATTTGCGTGATAGACAGTTCAGGAAAATAGGAACTTTCATACAGGTTGTCTAAACTTGCAACTATCTATTGTTGGACACAGTACCATTGTTTGATAAAGCCAGGAGGTGATCAGAAATAATGACATGGAATAAAATTACTATATCAATCACGTTTATTCTGCATGATTCATCTTATTATCACTGAACCACTTTGTAAAAAAAGTTTTTGACCTCTCGGCAGTTGTAAAATGTATTACATCACTACCTAAATATCTTATGTTTCTGGAAGCATTTATTTGCTATTTGTAATCAAGCAATTGAATAGCTACTAAGCTCACTCTGAGCCTAACATCTTAAAAATACATTAGCTGAATAGTGCCATTAGGAAGCTTATGAGACAAATGTATAAAGGAAATTAGGTTAGACAGTAGTTTGTGAGACTATGAACATTCAAGATTGAAAATAGTATAAAAACAATTACACAAATCACTAAACTGTTGGATAGAGATTTAGAAGATCTTAAAGAGGCACACAATTATATTTCAACCCTCTTTATAAATAATGCATTAGACTATGTGTAATTTTGGTAAACACAGCAAGTTTACAATTTGTCGTTGTTACACATGAGTATAGTCCCACACCAACGACCAAAGCATAACCAGAGTAATATGTTCTGAATCTAAAACAAGGCATAGCAAGGTCATGTAAATCAAACAAAGTGACATTTCTATTACCATATTATACCATAAAGTACCATAAAAATACCATAACTATTATATCTAAAGTCCAGGTAAACAGATAAATACATTGTAAATTATATGTATTGGAGCAGTTTTACATGTCAAAGCATTTGACTTTCTGTTGATTTAGTTCCTATACAACATACTGTAACTCTGCCTGACAATATACAGTGAGGGGAAAAAAAGTATTTGATCCCCTGCTGATTTTGTACCTCTGCCCACTAACAAAGATATAATCAGTCTAAAATTTTAATGGTGGGTTTATTTTAACAGTGAGAGACAGAATAACAACAAAAATATCCAGAAAAATGCATTTTAAAAAGTTATATATTGATTTGCATTTTAATGAGTGAAATAAGTATTTGATCCCTTCGCAAAACATGACCTAGCACTTGGTGGCAAAACCCTTGTTGGCAATCACAGAGGTCAGATGTTTTTTGTAGTTGGCCCCAGGTTTCACACAGCTCAGGAGGCATTTTGTCCCACTCCTCTTTGCATATCCTCTCCAAGTCATTAGGGTTCTGAGGCAGATGTTTGGTAACTCGAATCTTCAGCTCCCTTCACATATTTTCTATGGGATTAAGGTCTGGAGACTAACTAGGCCACTCCAGGACCTTAATGTGCTTCTTCTTGAGACACTCTTTTGTTGCCTTGGCCGTGTCTTTTGGGTCATTGCCATGCTGGAATAACCACCCATGATCAATTTTGAATGCCCTGGCTGAGGGAAGGAGGTTCTCACCCAGGATTTGACAGTACATGGCCCCTTCCATTGTCCCTTTGTTGTGGTGAAGTTGTCCTTTCCCCTTAGCAGAAAAACACCCCCAAAAGCATAATGTTTCCACCTTTATATTTGACAGTGGGGATGGTGTTCTTGGGGTCATACCTCCTCCTCCAAACACGGCAAGTTGAGTTGAAGCCAAAGAGCTCAATTTTGGTCTCATCTGACCACAACACTTTTAACCCAGTTCTCCTCTGAATCATTCAGATGTTCATTAGCATACTTCAGACGGGCCTACACATGTGCTTTCTTGAGCAGGGGGACCATGTGTCGCTGCAGGATTTCCGTCCTTCACAGCGTAGTGTGTTACCAATTTATTTCTTGGTGACTATGGTCCCAGCTGCTTTGAGATTGACAAGATTCTCCCGTGTAGTTCTGGGCTGATTCCTCACCATTCTCATGATCATTGAAACGCCACAAAGTGAGATCTTGCATGGAGCCCCAGACCGAAGGAGATTTACAGGTTTTTTGTATTTCTCCCATTTGCGAATAATCGTACCAACTGTTGAACTGTTGTCACCCTCTCACCAAGCTGCTTGGCGATAGTCTTGTAGCGGCCTACAATCTTGTCCCTGACATCCTTAGACAGCTCTTTGGTCTTGGCCATAGTGGAGAGATTGGAACCGGATTAAATAATTGATTCCTTGCTTCTGTGGACAAGTGTCTCCCTTTAAGAAAGTGCTCCTAACCTCAGGTTTTTACCTGTATAGAAGACACCTGGGAGCCAGAAATCTTGCTGATTAATAGGGGATCAAATACTTATTTCACTCATTTAAATACAAATCAATTTATAACTTTTTTGAAATGCATTTTTCTGGATATTTGTGTTGTTGTTCGGTCTCTCACTATTAAAATAAACCAACCAATGACATTTTAGACTGATTATTACTTTGTCAGTGGGCAAACATATACAATCAGCAGATAAAATATTTCCTTCACTGTAGCTGGAATGGTGACCTGATTTTCTTTTTTTGCAGTTAAGCAATAAAGTTAGGTCATGTCCCTAGCCCTAAACTGAGATCAGACACTGAATAAACAGCAACAGTCCATCTCCTACAGTCAGCATGTTCTCTGTCAGCATAAATGCAATTATCCTCCCAGACTATATCCTAGTTCTGTTCTTCTCTTGTCTGAGTGAGGCAGTGCAACTAGTTTACACTATGAAATTGTTTATAGTACATTTATCTTTTAGATCCGTCTGAAGTTCAGCTTTAATGTGAACTCATGGCCAGACTATGAACATTCAAATATTTACATCTTCTTAACAAATATTAAAGGATCTTTTTACCTAGCCTAAGTAGCTTCAAGCACTGCGAACAAACTCAGCATGATAATACTAACTAACTGTATAGAGACAGCTGCATTTGCAAGAGCTCCAGTGGCTTCTCTGAGAGATAAGAAATTACATCACATAACTCTGAAAGCAGGTGCCAGAATGCTTGCATGTACCCTATTTGCAGCCAGGTTAAGGAGCTCTGAGGTTTGGTGGTGGCGAGGGAGCTGTTACACATGCTTAAAGCAACTCTGTTGCCAATTCAAAGTAAGTATTGTAGTTCCTCCTGTTGAACTCCATTCATTACAAAACACAGTATTGACGTAGAGATTATCTGTGAGGAACCAGCCAGTGTACTGCAGGGGGCCAAGGAGATTGGTGCTCCTGCAAATGTCAGTCTCAAAGAAAAGACTTTAATGAAATACTCCAAATCAGAGCAGTGTTTGGTGGTATGGACAGCACAAGAGTAATCTTTTATTTCTTGGCAGATACAGCATTTTCACTAACAAGCATTAGTTACCAATTACTTTGCAGCCTTGGACTAATGGCAGCCTACCCAAGGTAAGAAAAAATCTCTGGGTCTAGAATGCTACCTGGAACAGTGGGCCTAGGGCAGCTATGCATATATGGTTGAAGAGGGCCTGTTGATAGATGTGCTTTGAAGTTACCCTATCAGTCTGTAAAAGAAAAAAACCTTACTTGACAGCTCCCTGCAATAGAAGAGGCATTATAATCACCTCTCTACTGGCCAACATGGCCTACCTTCACTTCATTCCAGAGGTTCAGCATCTGTCAGATCCTTCAGCATTCATTGGTTTTGGAAGTTTTTGACACTGGGTGCCCTGCTGTGGGATGTTGTTCTATCTTCTGACCCTTAGCTCACTAGAGGTCACAGCAGAGATGCAAGTGTCAAAGAACAGAACCAGAGAGGCAAGTCTACCCAACCCAACTCCCTCAGTTTTCAAATGCTGAATATTCTGTCAAAGGCTGCATGACTAGACTAAAGCAAAAATTGGAGACACAGGCTTCCCGAGACATAAGTAAAATAAACCTCCTTTACTATTAGGATTGTTTACAGCAAACTTCTCATGAGCAAAATATGGAGGCTGGCCATGCTGACCTCCGTCTGATAGTGGTACCATCTTAACTTCATACTCTAAATAAATTAGGTACATAACCCCAGCACTCTGATTTATAAAAAAAAAAATAAAAAATAACTACCATAAATAATAAAGACTAAAAATCGTGAAAGAGCAGCTATCACTCCACAGTGCAATTACTACATTAATATCAATAAATGTATACCTACTAACAGTGAAGCACTCCTTAATAAAATGTTTACATGTTGACTCAATTGTGCATATAAACAACAAATCTCATACATTTACACAATGATCATAAATATTGTGCAATGTGCAGAAAAAAGTACAAATTGTGAAAATAATCTCATCATCCAACTAGCTTTAAGTAAAAAAAATCCAATTAGATTGTAAATATCCAGAAAAAAAACACCATCACAGTTCATGTGCCATAAGTAAAGGTAAATCTTCCAGAGTATCAGAAATCTCTCACCATGTACTGCCACGAAAGAGTGTCACCCACAAGCTTAATCAGGTGTCTCCTCACCTGATGCTATGGACCCCTTAAAAAAATCAAGGTGGTCAAAAGTACTTTATTCACATAAGCAAAGGTCAGCAGCACCGAGGTGACATCTCTATATTTCACAGCTCTTACATAAAACGGTTCAAAGTGATGTATGCAAAGAAATACTGTTGTATTGCTAGTGACTTTTTAATAAAAGAATAAAAAGTGTCTGTTCACAGCATGCATATACACATTATAGATCTGTCAGGTCAGCAAGATAGTGCCTGGCCCCTCACAGTGTGAAGTCATACCACAGATCCCACCTGCCTCATGCTTATCGCCCCTCCGGGCTTTCTCATAGCAGCGACAGCCTCCAAATTTCGCTCACGACAGGCTTATTTTAATGGCTCATTTCTATATAAGATAATGCTTACACAAAGAATGGAAATGCTTGTTACATATGCAGGCAAAGGTTTTCTATGTCCTTATTCCAGAAAATAATTCCATGTGATTTTCTGTGTTATATAAAATGCCCCACAAAGCTTGAGCAAGTGCTCGCAAAACACTAAAAATGTAAGCACTCAGGCATGTCTATATTAAAAGAGCAAATATCACAAAAAATATTATGCTGTCATGACTGCACAAAAACATGTAATGATAGTCTCCAATTTATGAATCCTTGTTTTTTTTTATTTTCCATACATCTGCTGTATAACTGCCCAGCATAAAGTGGTCAACTTTTATTTAAATGCCCTTGGCAGTGTTATAGGTTGTGCCAACCCCTGTAACTTAGGCTGTATAGTTTTATCTCCATCTAATTGTGTATATATATATATATATATATATATATATATATAGTGGGTAGGGAAAGTATTCAGACCCCCTTAAATGTTTCACTCTTTGTTATATTGCAGCCATTTGCTAAAATCATTTAAGTTCATTCTTCTTCCTCATGAATGTACACATAGCACCCCATACTGACTGAAAAACACAGAATTGTTGACATTGTTGCAGATTTATTAAAAAAGAAAAACTGAAATATCACATGGTCCTAAGTATTACCTACAGGGATATCCTGGACAAAAACCTTCTCCAGAGTGCTCTGGACCTCAGACTGGGCCGAAGGTTTACCTTCCAACAAGACAGTGACCCTAAGCACACAGCTAAAATAACGAAGGAGTGACTTCACAACAACTCCGTGACTGTTCTTGAATGGCCCAGCCAGAGCTCTGACTTAAACCCAATTGAGCATCTCTGGAGAGACCTAAAAATGGCTGTCCACCAACGTTTACCATCCAACCTGACAGAACTGGAGAGGATCTGCAAGGAGGAATGGCAGAGGATCCCCAAATCCAGGTGTGAAAGACTTGTTGCATCTTTCCCAAAAAGACTCCTGGCTGTATTAGATCAAAAGGGGGCTTCTACTAAATACTGAGCAAATGGTCTGAATACTTAGGACCATGTGATATTTCAGTTTTTCTTTTTTAATAAATCTGCAACAATGTCAACAATTCTGTGTTTTTCTGTCAGTATGGGGTGCTATGTGTACATTCATGAGGAAGAAGAATGAACTTAAATGATTTTAGCAAATGGCTGCAATATAACAAAGAGTGAAAAATTTAAGGGGGTCTGAATACTTTCCGTACCCACTGTATATAAAATATAAATAGCGTTAGATTCATTTTTACATGTAACCAAAGTATGTTAAGCAAAATGAACTAATGTACATAGACTAGGATTACTACAGACATACAGTAGAAGAGACGAGTACACTAGTCTCAAAGTTTGTAACAAGAAAAAACACAGACCAACTGAAATGAAAATAAATGGCCAATACCACTGACATTATACAATATTAGTCATTTGTTATTGGAAAGGTCAATGTATTTTTAAGAGGAAGTCAAAATAATAATCCAAAGTAATCCCCTAGGGATGTCACCATGAAAATGATCTTTATTTTTGTATTTTATATACGTGTCTGTTGCTTTACAAAAACTGGATCTATTGAATTTCAGTACAATAGTTAACAGTATAATGCGTATAATATATAGTGTTCCATGTATCGATTAATATCCATGTAGCATAGTATGGTCACTCCTTGCATAAACAGCCCATGTCAAAGAGAATATGTTTTCAAATTGAATGTCATATTCCATTCTTTTATTATTCATGTTTTTACATAAAATTGGAACAGAAAAGAAATAAATATTGATTTTCCCTTCTTACATCCAACGCCATTATTGACCTAGTCTTAATTAGACATAGTCTAAAAGTCAATCACAAGTAGGTAGAAATATTGATGATGTCTCCCAAGATGATGTAAGGAATGTGGCAGGACACAAAAATTTAATCATGCAGCTGGATTATCCGTTCAGTATTTAAGGGCAGGCAGACCAGTCATTTGAATCCCTACCACTGCCTAATTATTAACAGACTAGATTTAAGAGAGGTAGATGATAATTTTTATCTGTATATTATATATATATATATATATATATATATATATACAGTGGTGATCGAAAGTTTGGGCACCCCAGGTAAAAATTTGTATTAATCTGCATAAAGAAGCCAAGGAAAGATGGAAAAAATCTCCAAAAGGCAATTCTTTTTATTATTTATATTATTTACAATTCTAATTATTCTTATAATATGTCAACAAAAGTTAGATTTTATTTCCATCATTTACACTTTCAAAATTACAGAAAACAAAAAAATGGTGTCTGCAAAAGTTTGGGCACCCTGCAGAGTTAATATCTTGTACTGCCCCCTTTGCAAGGCTGAGACCTGCTAGTGTCATGGATTGTTCTCAATCATCGTCTGGGAAGACCAGGTGATGGCAATCTCAAAGGTTTTAAATGCCCAGACTCATCCGACCTTGCCCCAACAATCAGCACCATGGGATCTTCTAAGCAGTTGTCAAGAAAACTGAAACTGAAAATAGTTAACGCTCACAAAGCTGGAGAAGGCTATAAGAAGAAAGCAAAGTGTTTTCAGATGTCAGTATCCTCTGTTCGGAATGTAATTAAGAAATGGCAGTCATCAGGAATAGTGGAAGTTAAAGCAAGATCTGGAAGACCAAGAAAAATATCAAAAAAACAATTCAAAACCCACGTTTGACTGCACGATCCCTCCAGAAATATCTGGTAGACACTGGAGATGAATGCCAACATGTAATGTGACATACTGAAGCAGAGCATGATCTCCTCCCTTTGGAGACTGGACAGTAGGGCAATATTCCAACATGATAATGAACCCAAACATACCTTCAAGATGACTACTGCCTTGCTAAAGAAGCTGAGGGTAAAGGTGATGGACTGGCCAAGCATGTTTACAGACCTAAACCCTATTGAGCATCTGTGGGGCATTCTCAAACGGAAGGTGGAGAAGCGCAAGGTCTCTAACATCCACCAGTTCTGTGATGTCATCATGGAGGAGTGGAAGAGGACTCCGGTGGCAACCTGTGAAGCTCTGGTGAACTCCATGCCCAAGAGGGTTAAGGCAGTGCTGGAAAATAATGGTGGCCACACAAAATATTGACACTTTTGGGCCAATTTAGACATTTTGGGGGTGTACTCGCTTTTGTTGCCAGCAGTTTAGACATTAATGGCTGTGTGTTGAGTTATTTTAGGGGACAGTTATACAAGCTGTACACTCACTACTTTACATTGTAGCAAAGTGTTATTTTATCAGTGTTGTCACATGAAAAGATACAATAAAATATTTACAAAAATGTGAGGGGTGTACTCATTTTTGTAAAATACTGTATATATATATATATATATACATATATATATATATATAATGTATACTGTAAGTTTTCATAGCTGAGAAAAGATTTTAAAGCCAATGAAATCAAATGGAAATATGGATCAACCAGGTAACCTAAATCTTCTTTGCAAAATCTATATACCCAGAATATAAACTTCGCTGCAGATTGTGCTTAGCAGTCAGAATTAAAACAAACTACAGTAATATAAAGTAGAACTTGGGCAAAATCATATGATTAAGCACTTGCTGCGTGACAAGTTTTAGCAACTGCTGTCATTTTGCATTTGGGAAGTGTGATGTCGCTGTTATATGGATGTAATTAAATAAAGTTTGGATTTTGGCCATTGGAAAAAAACTATTTACCCACTTCTCTAAAGTCAAATTCTGAATGGCTAGCTTTTTCGTGAATAAACAGTTATTGACCATCCTTGCTAATAACCATACCAAATTTTGCAAAATCTGGGACCCCTGGATCACATACCGCCATCTAAATCTAGCTGTTTAATCCAGGCGCTCTCATTGATCCAGCTGCTGATAATATACGTTATTCCCTCATGTCGTGCCCCCCCCTTTTCCCACCACTCCCTATATCTCCTTTCTTTTTCCTTTCTTCCCTCTCCTCCCCATCATCATCATTTTTATATTAGCAGGTAATCCAGTCTAAATACTAACACTTTAATATGCATAGAATAAAGAAAACGATAACCAACAAGTTTCTAAAAAGCCTATTCTAATCAAAAAAATTTTGCTAATAGAGAAGGAGAGCAGCACATGCAGACACACATTATAGGAAAAACAAGTAATGGGGACTAATTTTCTAATCTTTTGAGTTCCACTTCCAAGAGTTCATGGCCAATAGGTGTGTCTACCTGCTGCCATACACATGTGACTGTCACTCATGTCTATGGTAGCCATTAGAAGGACTTCATAGGTAAACTGAATTCATAACTTTTTAAATTAACTGCACTAAATGCACCAACTAAAATACATATTTTAAATGGACTAAAACCTGCACAATTCATAACAGTTACATAGTTACATAGTTACATAGTAGGCGAGGTTGAATAAAGACAATAGTCCATCCAGTTCAACCTGTGTAGGTGTGTGTGACTGTAATCATCTAACATAGCCCTCAATCTCCTGATCCTTGAGATGTAAGTCTAAGAGTCTTTTGAAAGTCACCATACTACCCGCAGAAACCACCTCTTGTGGTAGACAATTCCACAATCTTGTAGCCCTAACAGTAAAGAACCCCCCACGTTGCCTGAGGTTAAAACGCTTCTCCTCTAATCGCATTGTATGTCCTCGAGTCCTCATGCAATTCCTTCGAATGAACAGCTTTTCTTCTAAGCTGAGATCCCCATTAAGATATTTATAAATTGCTATCATGTCCCCTCTCAGACGTCTTTTCTCCAGGGAAAATAAATCGAGCGATTGCAGCCGCTCTTCATAGGTAAGGTCCTCCAACCCCCTAATCAGTTTAGTTGCCCTTCTCTGGACTTTCTCCAGCTCCAACACATCCCTCCTGAGGACTGGCGACCAGAACTGGACAGAATACTCCAGATGCGGTCGGACCAGAGTTTTATAAAGTGGAAGGATTATAGTCTTATCTCTGGAATACATCCCTTTCTTTATGCATGCTAATATTCTGTTGGCTTTGGAAGCTGCCGCTTGGCATTGCATGCTGTTGCCTAATCTATCATCAACTAAGACTCCCAAATCTTTCTCCATTTTTGATTCCCCCAAGGGTTCCCCTCCTAACGTGTATTGTGTTTTTATGTTTTTGGTCCCCAAGTGCAAAACCTTACACTTCTCCACATTAAACCTCATTTGCCATGTCGTTGCCCACTCCGTAATTTTGTCCAGGTCATTCTGTAGGATATCTGCTTCATGCTGTGCAGTTATTGCCCTGGCCAATTTTGTGTCATCTGCAAAAACTGATAACGAACTACTGATCCCTTCCTCAATGCTGTTTATGAATAAATTGAACAAGGTTGGTCCCAGGACTGAGCCCTGGGGCACCCCGCTTACTACCTCAGACCAGTCTGAGTATGCGCTGTTTATTACTACCCTTTGGACACGGCCTTTTAGCCAATTCCGTATCCAAGAGCAAACCCTGCTGTCGATACCTGCAGACCTTATTTTATAAATCATAAACAGTCATATTCATATACAACCATATAGACCAGAAGTTCATTTTTTTCCATATCATCAGAAGCAAGACATGGTAGTACTTCTATATACTTTAAAAGTTACTTTTTCAGATAGGTATTGTTTAAATAAAGGCGAAAGCCCACTCTAAATTGATATTTTAGATCCAAGCAAAAACTGATGGGCTACTTAAGCCTCTTTAGGACCAGTGGCGTAGCGTGGGGGGTGCAGGGGGGGCCGGCCGCACCGGGCGCAACATCTGGGGGGGGCGCATGATCCGCTCGGCATTCTGCAGTTTCATGTCAGTTCAGTTGTCACTCACACTGTCTTAGGCTGGCTGCCGCCGCCCACTCGCACTCGCAGCTCTCTGCCCTGGCTCACTCACTCTCTCACTGCAGTCACAGTGCTGGCTGTGGCTGTGCAGCTCGGTTCCCGAATACGATCCGAGCCGCCAGGTCGCCCACTGTGGGGGAGGGGGGGGTGTTTGGAGAGACAGTTCCTGCACGCCTGGCCTATCTGGGGGAGGGACTAACCCCTGCAGCGGCCGCCCAGCGCAGCGCTGAGCGCGGGAGAGAACCACCAGGCCAGGCAGGAGCAGAAGAACCTGGCAGCGGTGGCAGATGAGAGGCCAGAGAGGAGAGAGCCAGTGGAGACGACGGTGAGATGGTACTGCAGGAGGAAATCCTAGGGGGACTCGAGGAGAAAACCTAGCCTGCTGTGATGGGGTCTGGGACAGGTGAAAAAAAAAGGTAGGAGTGTGTGAGAAGAACACTGAAAACTGAAAAGATCTATCCCCCCTTACAGCAGGCCAGGGTGAGGTTAGGTCACTCTGGGGTCCCCCATATAGATCCCCCCCTACAGCAGGCCAGGGTCCGGACCTCACCTCACCCTGGCCTGCTGTAAGGGGGGAGATCTATATGGGGAACCTGCCCTGGCCTGCTCTAATGGGGGATCTATAGGGACCCTGCTCTAAAGGGGATCTATGCCATAGATCCCCCCTTTAGAGCAGGATCCCCATAGATCCCCTTTAGAGGAGGCCAGGGTCCCCATAGATCCCCTTTAGAGCAGGCCAGGGTCCCCATAGATCCCCCTTTAGAGCAGGATCCCCATAGATCCCCTTTAGAGGAGGCCAAGGTCCCCATAGATCCCCTTTAGAGCAGGCCAGGGTCCCCATAGATCCCCCTTTAGAGCAGGGTCCCCATAGATCCCCTTTAGAGGAGGCCAGGGTCCCCATAGATCCCCTTTAGAGCAGGCCAGGGTCCCCATAGATCCCCCTTTAGAGCAGGGTCCCCATAGATCCCATTTAGAGGAGGCCAGGGTCCCCATAGATCCCCTTTAGAGGAGGCCAGGGTCCCCATAGATCCCCTTTAGAGCAGGCCAGGGTCCCCATAGATCCCCCTTTAGAGCAGGGTCCACATAGATTCCCCACTTTAGAGAAATGTCCGCATAGATTATATGGAGACCATTCTCTAAAGGGGGATCTATGGGGTCCCTGCTCTAAAAGGTGATCTATGGGGACCCTGCTCTAAAGGGGCATCTATGGGGACCCTGGCCTGCTCTATAGGGGATCTATGGGGGACCCTGCTGTAAAGGGGGATCTATAAGGACCCTGCTCTAAAGGGGATCTATGGGGACCCTGCTCTAAATGGGATCTATGGTATACATTGATAATTGTTTAATTAAAAATGTTTTAATACCGCTTAAATGTTTGTTTACATTTATTTATAAAAGTGTGTGTGTATATATTCATATATATATACACATGCACATGTGGTTGAGGTGCACACCCTAATGCCATAGGCTGCGCACGCCTATGCACTCTGTCTGACTCTGACATAACAGTTCGCTCAGTCAGTTTAGCAGCGAGCGAGCAGAGTCAGCAGTCTGGCGATGTCACAGATTTCGCTCCTCCAAGCCAATCAGGAAGCAGGATCCGCTTCCTCATTGGCCGAGCTGCCGAGCAGGAGGCGGGAGGACTCGAGGAGACGCGGGGGAACTGAGGAGAAGCCGCCGCTGCAGGTAAGTCTCTCTGTATTGAAAGGGGGCACACTGGTCATTCTGCAATGAAAGGGGGCACACTGGTCTCTCTGCATTGAAGGGAGCACGCTGGTCATTCTGCATTGAAAGGGAGCACGCTGGTCATTCCGTATTGAAAGGGGGCACGCTGGCCATTCCGCATTAAAAGGGGGCACGCTGGTCATTCCGCATTGAAAGGGGGCACGCTGGTCATTCCGCATTGAAAGGGGGCACGCTGGTCATTCCGTATTGAAAGGGGGCACGCTGGTCATTCAGTATTGAAAGGGGGCATGCTGGTCATTCAGCATTTAAAGGGGGCACGCTGGTCATTCAGCATTGAAAGGGGGCATGCTGGTCATTCAGCATTGAAAGGGGGCACGCTGGTCAATCAGCATTGAAAGGGGGCACGCTGGTCATCCAGCATTGAAAGGGGGCACGCTGGTCATTCCGCATTGAAAGGGGGCACGCTGGACACTTAGCAGGGCAACTAATCTAGTGGAAGAGACTCGAGTGCTAAAATCCACAGGTTAGGGGGCGCAAATTACTTGCCTTGCCCCGGGTGCTCACAACCCACGCTACGCCACTGTTTAGGACAGTACTCAGAACCCCCAAACATTGTATATGTTTTTTTAGCAGAGACCTTGGGAATAAAATGACGGTCATTGCAATTTTTTTTATTTGCGCAGCAATTGTTTTAAACTCGTTTTTTTGGGAAAAAACAACAGTTTCATGAATAAAAAAAAAAAAAAATACTTAAGATAGCCCAATTTTTTGTATATTGTGAAAGATGATGTTATGCTGAGTAAATAGATACCCACATATGTCACACTTTCGAATTGGGCACACTCATGGAATTGCGCCAAATTTCGGTATTTAAAAATTTCTATAGGCAACGTTTTAAAGAAATTTACAGGTTACCGACTTAGAGTTACAGAGGAGGCCTTGGACTAGAATTGTTGCGCTCACTCTAATGTTTGTAGCGATACCTTGAATGTGTGGATTGAATTCATTTTTTATATGTGGGTGCAACGAACGTATGCATTCGCTTCTGCATGCAAGCATGCGGGGACCAGTGCACTTTAAAAAAAAATGTTATTGTTTATTTTATTTTCATTCTTTCATTTTTACACTTTCCCTTTCATTTTTTATTTTAATCACTTTTATTCCTATTTCAAGGAATAAAACATCCCTTGTAATAGGACTAAGACATGACAGGTCCTTATTATGTAGAGATCTGGGGTCAATAGGACCCCAGATTTCTCCTCCAAGCTGGAAAACCTGAGATAAAAAAAAAAAAATGATCTTGGCTTTCCAGACAAGAACACGGCGGCATTTACAACTGCCAGGACTGGCGTGATGCCATAACATCGCGCCCGGGCCTCCGAAAGTCATAGAGACTGCCGGGGACCATCTGGTCTACCGCCGACTGATTCCTTCTCCGGCTCACTGATTGGACTGGTGAGCCGGTAGAAGAACCGGAGGGCGGCGGGGGGAATGTCCCCTCCTGCCGCCTGTAAGAACAATCAAGTGGCTGAACAGCCGATATGATTGTTCTTACAGTGCAGGGAATCGCCAGCTGGGGTATGGAAGTGGTTAACAATGGAGTCCCACAGAAATATAGGAAACGTCAGCATTTACCAAAAACAAATATGATGTTTGTGCTGCTTGACCACCTAATTTCAGCTTACATTTTGTTATGTAGGACATTATCATTTTTCCCACAAGAAACAATAATTTATATATTTACTATACAGTTTTTTTCTTTGCTGCTTTGATTACAGTATTGTCATTTTTATTGTATGTTGTCAAGCGTATGTGATCTCACAGCATGAACATCTAGCTAATGATTGGCATATAAAAAGTTCAGAAAGTGGCATCTGAATAGTAATACAAGGATTTTTTTTACCTTCTTAAACTAAAGTTATTATTATTATAATAATGATTACAAGGCAAACCACAGTATAAGCAATGGTATATCTACTAATTCCTGCAGTTGACATTTTTTATTTCTGCTGAACTTGGTGCACAGGACACATCAAATGATGCAGAATAGGCTGCATGTTCCTCTGGAACCGAAGATCGTAAATATTTTTCCTCATTATATGAAATATATCTCTTCTTCTACATTTCTTTTTATGTCTGCCAAATTGGCAACTTAAAAGAAAACAAATCAAAGTCACAGCTGTTTGCTGAAAGCAAGTGTTTTTTTTTCCGGAAATAAAAAAAAAAATCGAAATGTTATGCCATTGAAACATTTTGACTGCTTGCTGTTATTACAGAAAATATGAAAAATGCATATACCCACATGCTCTCTGCGTAAAATTAAAATATAGCATGGCATACTTAAAAGGAAAGGGAGTATAGTCATTTTGTATGAATCTTTAATGCTTATTTAAATTAATAGGGGTTTTAAAAAAAACCCAACACACATTTCTATACATGAATGTATATTTCAAGAAGAGTTTGTAGTTACCTGATATGTACTATTTCACGTGCTAAATGAATGGTGTACATAGCAAAAAGCAGATATGTTAAGTCTATATATCAAAGGTCATGTAAAGTGATTTTGTATCTACTGTATTTTCTTTTATTTATTTACTGAGGTCTGGACTACAACTTGAAATACACACACACAGCTTTATGACTACCCACCTAACAGTGAGTAAGGGCTCTTTCACACAGGCGATCCGATCAGATCCGCCTGTCAGTTTTTTAGGCGGATCTGATCGGATCCTCCATGCAGCTCTATGGGGCAGCGGGTGTCAGCGGAGACACCTCCGCTGACACCCGCTGCCATCCGCATCCAATCCTGTGCTTGAAATCTGGACGAATGGAAACCCTTTTTTTCCATCCGTTCAGTAATCGGATCGGATCTGATCTGATGAGAGTGGACAAGCGGTCCGCTCTCATCCGATCCCCCATAGAGGGCAGCGGGGGCTGAGACACCTCCCTCTCCGCTCTGCAAGCGGAGACGGAGCTGTCATCCGCCCGGCTCAGCACACGGATCCGCCTACGGAGGCGGACCGTGTGAAAGAGCCCTAAGTCCTCCTTTTACTGGAAAACAGATCCCTTTTCCCCCAAAACAGCCCTGACCTGTTGAGGTATAGATGCCACTAGACCTCTGAAGGTATACTGTGGTAACTGGCAACAAGCCATCAGTGGCAGATTTTTAAGTCTTGTAAGTTGCAACATGAGGCCTCCATGGATCAGACTTTTTTCCAGCACATCCTAGAGATACTGGATGGATTAAGACCTGGATAATTTGGAGGCCAAGTGAACACCTGGAGGTCATTGTTGTGCTCCTAAAAACTATTCTTGAATCATTTTTGCAGTGTGGCAGGGAACATTATCCTGCTGAAAGAGGCCACTGCCATCATGGAATACCATTTCCAAGAAGGGGTGTGCTTGGTCAGCAACAATGTTTAGGTAGGCGGCATGGGTCAAGTAGCATCCATAGGATATAGACCTGGGTGGTACCCAAGGTTTCCCTGCATAAATATTGCCCAAAGCATGCTGCCTTCGCCAGCTTGCCTTCTTCCCATACTGCACTCTTTTGCCATCTCTTCCTCAGGTAGGTGACACACACACACAGCCATCCATATGATGCAAAAGAAAATGTTATTCATTAGGCCAGGCCACCTTTTTCCATTGTTCTGTGGTTCAGTTTTGATGCTCACGTGCACATTTTAGGCACTGTGCACATGGGTCAGCATGGACCACCTGACTGGTCTGTGACTATGCTGCCCCATGCACAACAAACTGCAATGCTAATTTTTCTGTTTTCAACACATTAACTTAGGGGACAACATGTTTACTTGTAGACATGTGCAGATCGAGAAAATTTGTTCTGTTTTGATTCGGTATTTACATAAATTCTTTTAGTTAAATTCGTTTACGGAATTTGTTTTGTTTATTCAAATTCAAATCGATTAGATCTTTTTGAATTCAGAAAATGCAAATCAATTTGAATTTGATTCCATTTGAATTGCATTCAAATTGAATTTCATTCTAAATCAAATTTATTCTATTCGAAATTCAAATTTTGGAAGATGGTTATATTCTTTCTATTCCATTTTATTCTATGGTTTGTTCTATTCTGTTCTTTTATTTTCTTTTTTATTATATTTATTATTTTCTATTCTATTAGAATTCAAATGTATTCTATTCAAAATTTGAATTTTGGAAAACAGTTATATTGTTAAATTCTTTCTATTCTATTTTATTATTTTCTATGGTTTATTCTACTCTTTTCTATTCTATTTAAAATTCTACTCTATTATTTTCTATTCTAATTGAATTTGAATTTATTCTATTCGAAATTCAAATTTCGGAAGGTTATATTCTTTCTATTTTACTCTATTCTTTTTTTCTAATATATTATTTTCTAGTCTATTCTTTTTTATTGCATTCAAATTTCTTCTTTTGAAATTCGAATTTCAAATAGATGGTTATATTCTATTTTATTCTATATTCTATTTTATTCTGTTGTTTGGTTTCTAGTCTCATTTGCTTTGTTTTACTCTATTCTTTTTTATTCTTTTATTTTCTATTCTGTTCTGTTTTACTTTATTATATTCTATTCTTTTATTTTCTATTCTTATTTTTTCTATTCCATTAAAGTTTTTTTCTATTCTTTTTCTTTATTTTCTGTTCAATTTTATTCTCTTCGGAAATTCAAAATCGAAAACTATTAGAATTTGATAACGATTTGAATTTTGTCCGAAATTTTGTTTCGTTATTTTGGATTTGTTTAAATTCATTACTATTGTAATTCGGAAATTCAGATATATCCGAATTTACAGATAAAAGTTTTGTTACGAATTTCAGTTCGGAACAAAAATGAACTACTTGTCTATTTACTTACTGCCTTTATACAAGCAAGGACTTTGCTTGCTTTGGAACCGCAGCTTGGCATTGCATGCTATTATTAAGCTTAGGATCTTTCAGAACACCCAGATCCTTCTCCGCTATGGATTCTCCCAGTTCTACTCCCCTTAGTATGTATGCTGCATGTATATTCTTAGCCCCCATGTGCTTAACTTTACATGTATCAACATTAAACCTCATTTGCCCCATAGTTGCCCAATGAAACAGTGCATTGAGTTCAGCTTGTAAGTTGGAGACATCCTGTAAAGAAGTGATTCCACTGTAAAGCTTGGTGTCATCTGCTAACACTGAACTGGTACTTTTAATCCCAGACCCTATATCATTTAAAAAGATATTAAAAAGTAAGGGTCCCAACACTGAACCTTGGGGTACACCACTGATAACCTTAGATCATTCAGAGTAAGAAACATTAACTACTACTCTCTGAATTCTATCTTTTAGCCAATTTTCTATCCATTTACAAACTGATCTTTCTAAGTCTGTAGACTTTACCTTACACATTAGCCGTGTGTGGAGAAC
The DNA here is from genome assembly GCF_965119305.1 of Pelophylax lessonae. Classification (NCBI taxonomy): domain Eukaryota; kingdom Metazoa; phylum Chordata; class Amphibia; order Anura; family Ranidae; genus Pelophylax; species Pelophylax lessonae. The sequence continues at coordinate 551,813,515 of NC_138770.1, read as the reverse complement.
TGTGTCAAACGCTTTTGCAAAATCCAAATATACTACATCCACAGCCACCCCTCTGTACAAGGTTTTACTTACCTCCTCATAAAAAGAAATCAGGTTTGTTTGACAACTTCTGTCTTTCATGAATCCATGCTGTCTGTTGCTTACAATATTTTTTCTAGCAAGAACTCATCTATGTGGTCTTTTATTAAGCTCTCCAGTATCTTCCCGAATATAGAAGTTAAACTAACAGGTCTATAGTTACTTGGCAAAGACTTTGACCCCTTTTAAATATAGGCACCACATTGGCCCTACGCCAATCCAGTGGTACTATTCCAGTCCTTAATGAGTCCCTAAAAAAAACAAAGGCTTTGAAATGACGGTGCTCAATTCTTTTAGGATGCATGGGTGGATGCCATCTGGTCCAGGCGCTTTATCCACCCTTATTCTGTCTAAATATTTCTGGACCATATCACTTTTGAGCCATTGTGGATCATGAGCTCCCCCATGCTCCTCTGTATACAAAGCGCTAAAGAAAGTATTTAATAAATTTGCCTTCTCTTTGTCCCCAGTCACCCACTCCTGATTAATTTGTAAGGGGCCAACATGCTCAGACTTAACCTTTTTACTATTAATATATTTAAATTTTTTGGGGTTAGTCCTACTATCTTTTGCAATCTGTCGTTGATTTTACATTTTTGGCTCCTTGATTTCCTTTTTACATATTCTGTTATATTCTTTGTAACAATTAAACAATGATAGTGTTCCTTCATTTTTATATTTTTTTAAAGCTCTTTTCTTATTATTTATAGCTTTTTAACTTTAACTTTTAGCCTTTTAAATGTATTGCCCATGGGAATATACTTTGCAGTGAGTTTGCACAAAGTCTTTTTGAAAATTTCCCATTTCTGTTCTGTGCTCATCAATGCCAATATTCCCTCCCAGTCTAAATCCTGGAGAGCAGCCCTCATCCTTGGAAAATTTGCCCTCTTAAAGTTAAGTGTTTTTGTATTTCCTGTATGCGTTTTTTGCTTACAACTGACATTAAATGAAATCATATTATGGTCACTTATTCTACCAGAAAATGTTTTGTTTCTTCTTTTTAAGGACATTCTGTATAGCCAATATCCCCAATATGGTAATTGGAAGTGCTGGGTCCTACATTCCTACAGTCCAGTTCTCCATTTGTATGATGAGAATGAGTGAAAAAACGCAAGGAAACAAGTAAACGTGCTGACAGCAATACCCGAATACCCCTCTATGATGCAAATGAAAATAGCCATAAGGCGTGGTTTACACAGGGGTCACGTGTATATGACATTGCTTCCGATACCTAGCTTCGCAAAAAGGAAGCTTTCCCTAAATCGTACGAAAAAAATCATATGTTTAGTACAATGCTTTTAGCATGGTTGAATTTGATATTAGTATCATACAAAAAACACAAACATTAAGTCATCCGATTATCTGATCGTGTGCACGCTGCATTAGAGAGTTAGACTTTGTGTTCCATTTGTCTTGGTTTCCAAGCCATCACTGCTGCTATCTTCGGATGTCAAGACGGCATTTTACAAAATTGACTGGTAACATTTGAAGCTCATTTTCCAAAACTTTGGTTCACAGGTCAGTTCCTTACTGTGGTCAATATTCCCATTGAAGTCAGTATGAAACTTGGGCTGATCCTCACATACCTTCACTATATAGCATAGAACAATCCATGGCTGCACCTTATAACATTTATTATTTGCCCTATGCATACAAAAGTGGCCTAAGTAACACCACCAGAAAACATACTACACATTAAAGAATAGGACAAAGTGCACTTATTCTTTTTGGCTTTTTCCCCTGACCTATCCTAGCTCCCCCCTCCCGCCAACACAGATGCAAAAATATCTCTATCTAACACCTTCAGCCTATAGAATTTGATTACATCCAGCACTGCAAGTCTCAGAGCCTGGAGATGAAGGAAGATGTCCTCATAGATCACATTAAAAGAGATTTCAAAGCTCCCCCAAGAAGAGATATAAAATATATACATTATTTTATTATTCACAACTATAAAACAGTGTATCCTGCACCTTTCATGTTCATTCCAAACTCAAAAACTATTTACATAACCTTAGAGGATAGGGCAAAAATTTGCCAGGGAGATCCCAGGATTGGGAAAACATATCAATAAATTAATAGCACACATCTCCACAGTAGCTAGATGTGTTATAGCAGGGATGTGCAAGCTCTGTACAACTATGGACAAAATATGTAGTCATAGACTTTGTGTGGACATATAAAAAAGGGAACAGAGTACCATAAAAAGAACTTTATTATATACCATTAAAAAATAATCTCCACATAGGGGTTCACAACATGCAAAGATTCTGATTACAGTTCAAATGTGAACTCTCCCGCTATTGGATGTTCAAACTCTGCCATCTATAAACAACAAATTTTAGATAAATGTCAGAGCTATCATATGGAACAAAATGTTCTATAACCTACTATCCAGATTAGACAGCAAGTAAGCAAGTATAACCTCCTTAAATTATAATATATCAAGACCACCCGGTAAGAATAGGCTATAGCTTGAAGATGGTGATAGTATAGCTGTCCTTCCAATCGATTATCCATAGGAACTCACATTTTGAGTCTTCTCATTGTGCCCACCTGCAACAGTGCTGGTCTTTCCTTGCTTTCACAGCACAGACTGAGAGCAGTGGTAACCATTGGCTCCTGCTGCTGTCAGTTAAATTCTGTGAGCAAGAAGCGGGTGGCATGCTGAGCCATGCTGTGTGTGTCTATGGATGCACACTCTGTGAATCGGGAGCATGCCCACATGTGTGCCCCCATAGCATATGGTTTGCTATGGAGGGACATGGAGAAGAGAAGGAGCCGACAGTGCCTGCAAGGGACCCCAGAAAATGAGGTTGCACAGAGCAGATAGGTATAAAACTCTTTTTTAATTTGAGGTAAAAAAGCAGCAGTACTATCCCTTTAATAAAGAGCTATGATAGTTTTCTGCTTTTCTATTTAGGTTGAAAAAAAAACTTATGTTCACTTAGCAAAATAAAAAATACTATGCAGCAGTTGGTTCCAGCTAACACATGCAACACAACAAGGGTGACAACGCTGTTTTGGGTAAGGGTGCTGTAGCTTCATCACATGTTAGAAGGAGGTGATGAAATAAACTTTCAGAAGCCAAGATTAAAGAATATTATTTGCAACAGATTAAAGTATTACTATACCCAGGACCCTGCATTCGCTATAGCTGGTCTGCCAAAGTATACAGAACATGGAAATACAATTATTTTAGCATATGTAAAATGCTAAATACCTTTTCCCATAAGCAGTATATAGCAGTCTTGTGACTTCTATCAGTGTCTGATTAAAGCTTGTAGGTGTTTTCATTCTACTCTGACTGTCCTATGAGGACCCTTGACCCTCTGTCTGGACAGTGCTGATTGACCCTGTGCTTATCACATGCACCCTTCCAAAAAAATGATCTCTAGTAGGTATTGGATGAACGACCCCCTTTTCGGTTCACACCAGAACTTTTGAACATTGCGAAAGTTCGGAACTGAATAACAAACCCCATTGAAGTCTATGGGACCCAAACTGGAAAAATCAAAAGTGCTATTTTGAAGGCTTATATACAAGTAATTGGGCATACAATGGTTATGGGGGCCTGGGTACTGCCCTGGTGGACATGTATCTATTAAAAAAAACGTTTGTAAAAAATGTCATTTTTAAATGAGCAGCGATTTACTGTTGCTTACAAGTGAAAGCTTTAAAATGAGAAATAGCAATAAAATGAAAAAGCCTTTCAATATAGTGCCTGGGGGGTCCCCTTAGCCTACCTGTAAAGTGGCACATCTGTAATGTGTATAGAAGCTGCTGCAGAAATAATTGCATTTATAAAGCCAAAAAAAATTGAATTTTCCCTGCAAGCTTTCTTTATCTTGTGAACAACTGCTTGGGGAGCCGGTGTAACGTGAGAATTACCTACCCCGTGAGAAAAACCTACCCTCGTCACTTCCGGCCAGGAACAGCTGAGCAGCGCAGCAGTGCGCATGCTCACAGCCCCGGATACCTAAAGGAACAACTGAGGAGCGGACTAGTGCGCATGCGCACTAGTATGAAAATTTCACGGTGTACCGTGAACAAAACCTACCCACGCGGCGGATACATAAAGCAGCTGTGCGGCAATACGAGTCATCTCCGCTCCTGTCCCGGTCACTTCCCTGCTCTTGGCTAGTAAATATAAAAGCGGCTCTCGGCTCCGTGATTTATGTTTTCATACACCCGCCGCCGCTTTAATATTTACTTGCCGAGAGCAGGGAAGTGACAGGGACAGGAGCGGCGATGAGTCGTATTGCAGAACAGTTGTTTTAATGTACCCGCTGCATTACACACAGTGCCGTACACCGGAAGTGACGAGGGGTAGGTTTTTCTCACGGGTAGGTAATTCTCACGGAACACCAGTCTGTATTATAAGGCCACAATGTAGTGCACTGTGAACATGATTAGAGATGTTTTGGATAAATTCTGGTGTCTCTTCCGCAGACTTTGGATAGAAGTAACAGGTGTAGAAACATTTTTTTTTTCTAGGTGTCGAAGGTGCCTTCACACCATAACAATATAGAGGTACTCTTGATGAAAGCAAGAAATGCCTTTCTGTCAAAAATTTAAATGATATGCACCTGTCAAACAGGTGGAGAAAAATTGGTCTTTGGGTGTCTCAGGCGCATTCACACTGTAACCCTATAGAGGTACTCTTGATGAAAGCAAGAATTGGCCTTGCTTTTAAAAAGTGAAATGATATGCACCTGTCAAACAGGTGCGGAAAAATTGGTCTTTGGGTTTTAATTGTGCCCATGAAACCTACACAAAAAAATTTTTTCCAGATGAAATCAAAACCCACAACACTAGGCAGCTTAGAAGTCTTGCAGAGATTCCACATCCCAAAAACATGTAATCAGTGACATCAGCAATCAGCATCAGGGGCTTCATAGCTGCTGGTAATCTAGGACTGATTCATTTTGATAAATGTCAGATGATCCACGGAGTCTGTGGACAGAGGCGTTCTATTATCAGTAACAAATCCTCCAGCAGCACTGAATGCCGTTCGGAAAGCATGCTGGATGCAGGGCAGCTCAGCAGCTCAATTGTATACTGGGCAAGTTCTGGCCAGTGGTCTATTCTAATGACCCAGTAACCCCGGGGATCATCAACTGGAAAGCTCTCCATCTTCCATCTCTGTTTTCGTCCCTTGATAATCGTCCACTATATGATGCAGACACTGCCGATGGGATGTGGAAGCTGTGAGCCCTGGGCGGCGAGGACTAAATAAATTGTGAAATGCATAACTTAGGCAGCCCCTTCTCCACGGCTCCTTCCTTGACCAAAAGAAGGCTCAAAACTACGCTTTCCACAACACTGTAACCTACCAGAGTCGGGAAAAGCATTAGATAAACTCCTCTCTAAAGTTTCCTCAAAAGATTGAATCTTCCACACCGTCTGTGGGGATGGGATGAGTTCTGAGACTTTCCCCTTGTAATGGTGATCAAGAAGGGTTGCCAACCAATAGTGATCCTTCTCCTTGATGTTACATATTCTTGGGTCATTTTGCAGGCTTTGAAGCATGAGGGAGTTCATGCACCGCAAGTTTGTGGAGGCATGAGAAGCAGACTCCTCGGGGGGAACTGAGGATTACAGTATCTGGAACTGCCTCCTCCCAGCCACGTACTACTCCCAAGGTTTCTGGGGTCGTAAAATCATCTGTTGAGGGTTGAGGTATGTCATCCTCTGCTTCAACGCCTCCAAAACTGCAAAAATCCTTCTCCTCCCTCTCCTCTTGTGTGTTCTGTGGCATAGGAAGAATAGTGTCTGCATAAAGCGGGCCTTAAGAGGGAAGGAAGTCCTCCTCTTCCTCCCAATGCTCTGCTTCAAAAGCCCTGTCCATAATGCCACGCAGAGTCTGCTCCAGCAGGTACCTAGGCTACAGCAGAGTCACACAGTCTGCTCCAGCAGAGTCACACCCAGGAGCCCAGAGGCAGGAGATTCCATACGGTTCATGGAGGTGTACTTTTTTCTTACATACTCATACCACATTACTCTGTGGACGTGGAGGAGTGGAGGAAAGTGCATATTGATAATCTAGGGGATCAGGATCCAATGTTTATATGCGATTTTGCTTTCCATGAGAGTGGAAGGCGAATCTTTGTGGTGAGTGGCCATTTCAATGGGATTGCTGACACACATCGGTGGAGGAGTGAGAGGTGTTTTTTTTCTCCCTTTTATCGCTTACCAGGACACCACTGTCAAGCTACTCCCACTATATATGGAATACTATTAAGGAATAATTTATTTTGTACCCATAGAGACTATTTTTTACTTTGCATTGTGCTTCTAATTTCTAATCTTATCATGTTAGAGATATTTTTTATGTGACTTTTATTTGAGGTAGCAGCAGCATTTTATTTCTTTATTTACTGATTGATTAATTCAGTGATTTCTACCTATACACATTGTATTAAGCATATACAGGTGATTGACTAAGCGTGGGGGATTTCTGTTAAGAACATATTCTTTTAGTGTTTTTTTACAGCAATTTTTTTGGATATATAAATTGATGCTGCTTTACATGCATTATCACTGTATATTTAGCCCTTGTTTCTACTTTAACCACTTGCCGACTGCCAGCAGTACAAATACTAAGGCAGGTAAGATCTGTCCTGCGAAACAACGTAGCTATTCATCATTTTGAAGGAAAGCTAGTGGGGGTGCGTGCACGCGTCAATTGGCTAGATGGGGAGCCAATCAGTGATTCCGCCGGACACCCGAGATCGCTCCCCCATAGAGTCAGAACGGCGGTCTGCCATTGTAAACACGGCATACCGCTGTTCTGTCAGTTATGAACACAGTGATCCTGTGTTCCTCTTATTTAGGAACACAGGTCTCTGTGTTTATTCAGCAAGTCCACCCCCACACAGTTAGAAAGCACCCCCTAGGGACACATTTAACCCTTTGATCGCCCCTGGTGCTAACCCCTTCCCCGCAAGTGTCATTAGTACAGTAACAGTGCATATTTTTAGCACTGATTACTGTAGTAATGTCACTGGTCCCCCCAAAAGTGTCAAAAATGTCAGGTGTCAGATCTGTCCTCTGCAATGTGTCGCAGTCCCATAAAAAATCGCTGATCACCGCCATTACTAGTAAAATAAAAAAAAAAGACATAAATCTTTCCCCTACTTTGTAGACGCGATAACTTTTGCGCAAACCAATCAAAATACGTTTATTGGGATTTTTTTTACCAAAAATATGTAGCAGAATACAAATTGGCCTAAAATGATGAAACAATTTGATTTTAAATTTTTTTTTATTGGGAATGTTTTATAGCAGAAAGTTAAAAATATTGTTTTTTTTTTTTTTTTTTCAGAATTGTCGCTCTTTTTTTGTTTATAGCGCAAAAAAATAAAAATTGCACAGGTGATCAAATACCACTAAAAGAAAGCTCTATTTGTGGGGAAAAAAGGAAACCAATTTTATTTGGGTACAGCGCCGCATGACCGCGCAACTGTCCGTTAAAATAACGCAGTGCCGAATCGCTAAAAATGGCCTGGTCGTTAAGGAGGCAAATCCTTCCAGTCCAGTACTGGTTAATACTTTTTTTTGCAAAAGTTCTAGATGCATTTATACTAACCTTACATCTCTTAGTTTTAGACTTATATTGCTTATTTAATGCATTTACAATTTTTATAGAGAAACTGACTCGAACGTTCTTTTAATTGAAGAGTTGACCTTGTTAGGTAGGAAAAAAATGTTGTTTCTTAATGAAGATAAAACTGTCAAATTAGGCTCATGTTGTACCAGGGGAATAGAGACTGTTTATTTGAAGAAATGACCTGAACATATTTCTGCAAAGCACAAAGTGTCCAACTCAGGCCAGAGGTAGTTATGGACTGCTGGGATATTAATTCATAAAACATTTTAATAATGCAAATCAGAAGTTGGCCTTTAGCTATATTCAAGTAATTTTGCAATGAATTATGAAAAACACGCAGTAAGCATCACATGCTGTTTGATATGCTAAAACTCTATGATATATTACTGAATAAATAGACCAGATGTCTGCTGAGACTCACTAAACTTCTAGGACCACAGCACAGCAAAGGGTAACTTCACTTTCGTGGGGGAAAAAAAATATCAAATAGAAAAAAATAATATAGTGTATACAAATTGCAACACAAGTCATATTGTAATTGAATGTTATTAAAAATGACCTTTCCTTTGGCAGTCATTGCCAGTAAAAGGATTCTCAACAACAATTTTAAAAATGAACATTTTATTTATGATTATATTCATTTGTTCAATTACATTTAAGCTCCTGAAAATGGGGGGGACTGTGTAATAAATGGTTGCGGTTCCTAAAATTTGTACATGATATTTATGTTCAACCCCTTGAATTAAAGCAGAAAGTCTGCACTTCAAATTAATTTGAATTGTTTCATTTTAACCATTTCTGGACCGGAAGGATTTGCCCCCTTAATGACCAGGCCATATTTTGTTTGTTCTGTTTTTGTGGGCTTCCATCAGAATACCGCTTCCTTCAGTCTTGAACATAGATACTTAGATATTCTAGCCGCCCCCCCATACAAAACTAGCCGAGAACAACTTGTCTAGATCTGGAACCTTTATTGAACAAACTCACACACAATATATACCACACAGGAGGACATCCCCCTCCTGATTAGATTACCCCACCAGGTCAGGTGCCTGATTACATTATCCTGTGCAGATTAAATTGTTTACAAAAATATAATTAACCTGAATTATCTAGCCATCTGGACAGAAACAATAGATGAATGGGAATCCATATCTAGACAATGTTATAATTAACATGTTAATTAACTGGGCGCTGCAACAAGGCTAGAACAAAACATATTACACATTATCCTAAGTATAAACACAGAACACATTTTAAACAGACAATAACAGGAGACCACCAGTAACAGACTGCCTGTCTCCTACATTGAAGAACCTGAAATCCACATCCAAGCAATGCTCCGACCATTCAGAAGTCACAGACTTCATGGCAATGGTCTACAACAGTCTATGAGGCAAAGCTCATACAGTGTTCTATCATTCTAAAACAGTGGAAATAATGTATCCTAGATTTATTGAGGGATATTGTGGACAAATATCACTGTCCCATTTGAAGCAATCAAAACCACATTATCAGTGCCCACCAAGTAGTTGTCCATTATTTTCTTGGTCACTCTGTACCCTTAAAAGACACAGAGTGACTTTCACACAAGAGGGGCCTAGGGAGCTGAGAGAGGGATTTCTCAACCTCTCAAAGGTAAGCTGGGTTCCAGGGGCCCCCCCAACCAAAGTGACTCCTATCACAAACATTACTTTGGTAAATAATGTTAAAGTAATCTTAACACAGAAACTGCCCAAATAAATGTGTTAAATGTGGAATAGGTGGCTTGTTACCCCAATTTTATTAATTCTGAATAGGTTATTGTCCTAAAAGAGGGGGAGACTGTCTGGTGTGTCCTATACTGGAGGGTACTTGGGTATTTATGATGATCAGACAGTTATTATATTGTTTATGGCTGTATGAAATATATGTGGGATTTAGAAGGCAAGGCACTGTGTGTTTTTTTGTTTTTGTTTTAGTGTTTAGTATATTATATTGGATTTTCTCTTTGTTCCTATAGAAGAATGATTTAAGGTGATATTTGGACAATTACATTTACGGAAGGTTTATAATTATATTGACATTTATTTGTAACTGAGAGATTGGATTGTATGATTGTTGGTATTGGAAAAGAAATGTCTAAAAATCAATAAGAATTATTGGAGTAACGTCATCACACTGTCTGGAAAGAAGCGGAGTGTCACTGCTGCATAGCGACATTGCAGCCCAACGATTAGCACATTGCTAGCTATATCCCTATCATGTTATTCAAAAGAGTGGAGTGCTTGAGAAGCTGTTTCTTATTGATTGTATGCAAGTGTATTTAGTGAGCCTGGAAGTGAGTTAAATACATGATTACAGTGAGCACTATGTGAGTTGTTTTTGTTTCCTATATCAGAGCCATGGACTTTAACCCTTTATGAGAACCAAGTGTTTATAGAATTTTACAAATTCTTTTTTACTGAATTTTTCAAAATAGAAGACACAAGGAAACATCATGGTTCACAGGACACAGACATCAACAATCACCCCCTCCGACTGCCAATATATTAGGGGGTCCATGTGGAAGAAAAATATTTTAAACACTGGCTGAAGAGAATGTGTTATTTCAAAAATAAAAAATGATATTGCACATGAAGATTGCGCGAAGGAGCTTTCGGGAAAAATATGTGTTTAAATGTACACAACTGCAAATTGGATTCATGCTATTAATTGGAAATTTTTAAATTTTTTTTGTGCCGTATTGATATTGTTCTTTTGCGAATGTATGGTTTAATTCCGTTTGGAATTATGAACATATTGTTTTGCTTCTGTGCTTTTATGACATAGGATATTAAATTTGTTTATTTAATTACACAATTTTTTCTAACAAATGTATTATATTTCTGTGCTTTTTTTTTTTTTTTTTTGATTGTTTATGTAGCCGATAACAAGACAAGGGCACACAGCACACAAGATTTCATGGAGTTGTGCAAAGCAGGGAGAAAAAAACAACCATATCAGTCAGCACTCAGCACACATTACACATTGTTAGGCACACAGCTAACCCCCTGATTAACCCCTTCCCAGCCAGTGTCATTACTACAGTGTTAGTGTACAGCATTAGTGTCACTAGTGACATCAGTGTTAGTTAGTGACCCTCCCAGATAGTGTTTGTTTGCACCAGATTTTCCGCCACCCTATTACAGTCCCACTATAAGTCGCTGATTACCACCATTACAGTATAGTGTCTATAGCTGTGCATATTCCAGTATACAGTATATACCATAGTTTGTTGACGCTACAGCTTTTGCATGAACCAATTCATATACACTTGTGTCCTTTTTTTTTTTTTTAAAAGACATGTAGCAGGATACATTTGGCCTCAATATATGAAGAAATTTGATTTGTTTTTAATGTTTTTATTGGATGTGTTTTGTAACAAAAATAATAACATATTTTGGATAATTCCAAAACATTCAGTCTTTTTTCATTTATATAATAAAAAACAAAAACAAAAAAAACCCCAGTGGTGTTAAAGAAAGCTCTGTTTGTGTGAAAAAATGCTAAAAATGTAATTTGCGCACAGTGTTGCATGACCACGTAATTGCTAGTTAAAATAGTGCAGTGCTGAATAGCAAAATGCTCTGGTCATGAAGGGGATAAAACCTTCCGGAGGTCAACTGGTTACCTGTTTCATTCCAGTTTTACTATGTAGCTTGCCCCCCGTCCGAAGAAGTGTTTTTGTAGCTATATATTACATGTATTAGTGGGACTGGAGACATTTACAGAGTGAAAGAGTAGACTAGAAAAAGGTTATACAACAAAGAGGGGCATACAGTATAATATACTGTATCTGGTGATTGAATACACTGCACTAAAATGGAGATACTATCCCTGTAATATGTGCAGAAAATGTACAATGTACATTACCCTTTATTTTGTTTTTCTGCAATATAATTTTTCAAACTCTGACAGGGCAGCACTGTTTTCCAGCTGTAATAAATAATACTTGTTTAGGTATTTTCAGGATCGGCATTACTGTTAGAAACCACTAATGGTTTTTAAGTGCTATAAATCCCTATGAAACCAAAAGCTGTGGTAGTTTGAGTGTTAACTCCTAAGGGAAACAAACCTATTGTTATCAACTAGTAATGCCAGATTTGTGAAGATTGTAAGGGAACTGCTGCTTAATTAAATTATGTTCCATGTGGTATTCAGATAGTATAAAATCTGTTTTCTTAAAGCTGGAGTTCCAGCCACATTTTTTTTACATGCTGAAAATGATTTGTCTATTTTTTTTTTCGGTTCCTTTACCTTAATATTGCTGAAAAATCTCTTCACTTCCTCCTTATTGCGCCATGGCCGCCTACGTCAATTTCTGCTTTGCATTTGCTCCTGGGAGATGAGCATCATCAATCCCAGGAGTCAATGGGCACCGCCGGCTCGTAACAAGCTGTTGGACTCACTGCGACGCAACGTGCATGCGCGAGAATGGGAGATGCATGCATGGTAGCCAGCATGCACGGAATCCCGAAAGAAGAACAGTGCGACTTCAGATGCCCAGAATGCAGATGGCCGCACTGTACAGGAGAAGAATAAAGTAAGAGAGACATACTGCACAAAAACAAAACAGGAGACAGTTTAACCACTTGCAGACCGCCGCACGACTATTTACTGAGGCGGTCAGCCCCGTACAGGCAAAGTGACGTAGTATTACGTCGCTAGCCTGTGAGCCTCAAGGGGCAAGCGTGCACCGCTGGAGGCACGCTCCTGCCCCCGCTCGTTCCCTAACAAGTCCGCGAGTGTGACCGGTGGACCCGATGTCCGCCGGTCACTCGCGATCTTCCCGTGGAGAGGGAGAAAGGCAGGCGGCTGATGTAAACAAAGCGGCCTGTCATTAACCCTGATCTAACTGCAGAGATCATACGATCCTGCTATGTAGGATCGTATGTCTCTGTGGTTACATCACTAGCTACACCCCTTTACAGTAAGAAGCACGCCCCTAGGGACACACTTAACCCCTGCATCACCAATAAAGCTAACCCCTTCCCTGCCAGTGTCATTTTTACAGTAACAGTGCATATGTATAGCACTGATTACTGTAGTAATGTCACTGGTACCCCCAAAAGTGTCAAAAATGTCAGTCAAGGGTCCGATCTGTCCGCCGCAATGTCGCAGTCCCGCAAAAAAAAAATCACAAATCGCCGCCATTACTCGTTAAAAAAAAACACCAAAAATGACAGAAATATTTCCCTTAGTTAGTAAACGCAATAACTTTTGCGCAAACCAATCAAAATACGCTTATTGCAATTTTTTTTACCAAACATATGTAGCAGAAAACTAATTGGCCTAAAATGTTAAAGAATTTTGATTTTTACATTTTTTTGGGGAATTTCATATAAAAAATGTGAAAAATATTGTTATTTTTTTCAAAATTTACGCACTTTTTTGTTTATAGCGCAAAAAGTAAAAATCGCACAGGTGATCAAATACCACCAAAAGAAAGCTCTGTTTGTGGGAAAAAAAGGACGTCAATTTCATTTGGGTATAGCGTCGCACGACCGTGCAATTGTCTGTTAAAGTCACACAGTGCCGAATCGCAAAATAGGGCCTGGTCAGGAAGGGGGTAAAATCTTACGGGGCTTAAGTGGTTAAAGGATAACTTAGTGTAAATGCACGAGTCCTAACTTTAACCACTTCTGGACCGGAAGGTTTTGCCCCCTTAATGACCAGGCCATTTTTTGCGATTTGACACTGCATTACTTTAACTGATAATTGCGCTGTCGTTGGACGCTGTACCCTAATAAAATTGATATCCTTCTTTCCCGCAAATTGAGCTTTCTGTTGGTGGTATTTGATCACCGGAGCGATTTTTATTTTTTTCGCAATAAACAAATACATTTTGATAAAATACCCAATATTTTTCACTTTCTACTATATAACATTCACAAAACAAAATTTAAAAATACATTTTTTCATCTTTTTAGGCCAATTTGTATTCTGCTACATATTTTTGGTAAAAAAAATTCCAATAAGCGTATTTTGATTGGTTTGCGCAAACATTATCGCATCTACAAACTAGGGGAAAGATTTATCTAATTTTTTATTTATTTATTTATTTTTTACTAATAATGGCAGGGATCAGCAATTTTTAGTTGGACTGCGACATTGTGGCGGATAGATCAGATCCCTAACTAACTTTTTGGGGGACCAGTGACATTACTACAATAATCAGTCCAAAAATATGCACTGTTACTGTAATAATGACACTGGCAGGGAAGGGGTTCACTCAGGGGTGATCAAAGGGTTTAGTGTGAGCCTAGGGGAGTGTTTTCTAACTGTATGGAGGAGGGGCTTGTGGAATCAACACAGAGACCCGTGATACTAAAAAGGAGGATCACAAGCACTCTGGGTTCACTCCAGGGAGAACAACGGTCTGCTGTGTTTACAATAGCATAAAGGATGAGGGGAGAAGCGCCACTGGAGTACTGTATAAAAGGTTTTTATTAGTTAAGAACAGGCAGGGTAAGGAAAACTCACATCTGGGGTGGAATAAAGCAAACACTGTGTTGCCCTCCGTGGGATGGTCAGGTGGCTGGTCGCCTTCTCTGTGCCTTGGTACCGTCCGGTCGTCCGGGAGGAGTCCGAGGTTGAGCTCAGGCGGCTTCCGGGTCGGGACAGCTTGGGGAGATGCAGAGAGCTTGTGGTGGGGGCGGCCGGCAGCGTCTGACGTCACGGGCAGTCCTGGTTTAGTGGGCGTATCCGGTACTCACAACATGTTTCGGAGTCTGCGCTGGATGCCGTGGTGGAGCATGCGCACTCCTTTGTCAAGTGTCCGGATATGGGGTAACAGGAGGAGTTTATGTAGGAAGCAAAGGGGGCGTGGATCACATTAAAAGCGGCAATGGTTGCAACATTCTTAAGGCGGCAATGCTCTTGGTGGACAACAAGGGGGAATAAAATAGAGGGATAAAATGTCCCGGAGTAAAAAAGTCCATGTTAGACATTGAGGAGATCAAAAGAAATGTAAAAAGAAAAAAAGAAAATGTAAAAAGACCATCTTTTAGCAACACTAGTGGAATGGTCTGAAGCATATGGGGCAGGAATAAATAATTAAAAGATAATTTACCTGTTTAACAGTTTTATAAAAACATTCCACAAGAATGTGGAATGTAAAAAGACCATCTTTTAGCAACACTAGTGGAATGGTCTGAAGCATATGGGGCAGGAATAAATAATTAAAAGATAATTTACCTGTTTAACAGTTTTATAAAAACATTCCACAAGAATGTTTTTATAAAACTGTTAAACAGGTAAATTATCTTTTAATTATTTATTCCTGCCCCATATGCTTCAGACCATTCCACTAGTGTTGCTAAAAGATGGTCTTTTTACATTTCTTTTGATCTCCTCAATGTCTAACATGGACTTTTTTACTCCTGGACATTTTATCCCTGTATTTTATTCCCCCTTGTTGTCCACCAAGAGCATTGCCGCCTTAAGAATGTTGCAACCATTGCCGCTTTTAATGTGATCCACGCCCCCTTTGCTTCCTACATAAACTCCTCCTGTTACCCCATATCCGGACACTTGACAAAGGAGTGCGCATGCTCCACCACGGCATCCAGCGCAGACTCCGAAACATGTTGTGAGTACCGGATACGCCCACTAAACCAGGACTGCCCGTGACGTCAGACGCTGCCGGCCGCCACCACCACAAGCTCTCTGCATCTCCCCAAGCTGTCCCGACCCAGAAGCCGCCTGAGCTCAACCTCGGACTCCTCCCGGACGACCGGACGGTACCAGGGCACAGAGAAGGCGACCAGCCACCTGACCATCCCACGGAGGGCAACACAGTGTTTGCTTTATTCCACCCCAGATGTGAGTTTTCCTTACCCTGCCTGTTCTTAACTAATAAAACCCTTTTATACAGTACTCCAGTGGGGGCACAGATGACACAGAGAAATGTATCAAAGGATTCCTCTTTCCAAACCCGTGACCAACCTTTGACGTGTATGGGTGTCTCAAATGTGTGCAGAGCTTTAGTGAGATTTTTAATGCAAATCCTCTTTTATGAACAGCCCAATTACAGTTTATATAATCTTTACATTATATTAGATGTGCAGTTCATTTCATTCTGAATTGAAATTCAGGACAAATTTTTTTATTAGTAAAAGTAATCAATTTACATGAATCCGAAATAACGAACCGCGGTTTCGGATGGAATTCAAATTCAAATTGTTTTCGAAACGAATTTGAATTTCTAAAGAGAAAAAAATAGAATAAAAAATAAAGGAATAGAATAGAAAATAAACGAACAGAATAGACTAGTAAAACCGAACAAAATAGAATAGAAAATAAAATAACAGAAAAAATATAATAGAAAATAAAGGAAAAGAATAGATTAAAATAGAATAAAAAATTAAAAAAAAAAGAATAGACTAAAATAGAAAGAATATTATCTTCTTATATATCTATATATAACAATCTCCTGAAATTCAAAATTTCAAATAGAATAAATTTGACTAGAATAGAAAATAGAACAGAATAAGATAGAAAGAATATAACATTCTTTCGAAATTCAAATTTCGAATAGAATATATTTGAATTCAAATAGAATAGAATAAATAGAATAGAAAAAAAGACAAGAATAGAAAAAAAGCATAGAATAGAATGAATATAACCATTTCCCAAAATGAGAATAGAATAGAAAAGAATAGATTAGAATAGAATAAAAAATAAAATAATAGAATAGAAGAGAAAAAAGCAATAGAATAGAAACAAATTTGAATTCGAATAGAATACATTTGAATTCAAATAGAATATATTTGAATTTGAATAGCATAAACTCAACTTTGAATTAAGTAGAAAAAAAATAGAATAGAAAAAACAATCGAATAGAATACAATATAATGAATTTAACAATTTAACCATCTTCCGAAATTTTAATTTCGAATGGAATTTGAATAGAATATAATAGAATAGAATATAATAGAAAAAAAGGATAGTATAGAAAATTAAAGAATTAAAATAAAAAAGAATAGAATAGAATCTAGAATAGAATGAAATAGAAAGAATATTTGAATTTTGAATAGAATAAGTTAGATTTTGAATGGAATTCGAATTGATTCAAAATTTTTTCGATTCATATTTTCTGAATTCAGTCAAATGGAGTTCAATTCGACCAAATTTGGGAAATTCAAATTGATTCGAATGAACAAAACGAATTCCGAAAACAAATTAAACACATTTAACTCAACAAATTCATGTAAATAATGAATCATAATGAAATTAAATTTTTCGTTCTGCAAATGTTTACATTACATTATCCACCAGCTAGTTTAACATAAGACTTTTTGCAATACCATTTTCATGAGTTAAGCTTCCACTGTAACACAGTCTAAATATACTGTATATACCACAGAAAAAGGAAATGGAGAAATAACTCCGGTTTTACAGGCACAGCTTGAAGCAGACAAAAAAAATTATAAAAAAATATATAATTTATTATAATAACATGTTGACACCTTTAAAACACCTTAAAAACGCAAGGGGAAATTCACAAATACCGCCATAAGGACCAGGACTTGACACCTGCCCACTATAGTAATCATATGATCACAGCTGTGCACACAGAGGTCCTTGGGGTCGACTCTGTGTATAACAAATTTTATATTTTTTATCATTTATGTTGTACCTGTTAAAGTCTGAGTTCATTGAGTTGTTTCTCCACTTCATTTTTCCATTTTAAAATGCATCTTTCTAGCTAACCAACACCTAATCTAATTTATAGGAGATGTAAGAAAGGCTTTAGCTTAAAGGAGAACTCAATGTTCCTCCAAAAATAATACAGCAGATAAACGTGCTACACAAGCCATTTTTTAATTTAGTATTATTAAAAATCACCTTTCCATTTCACTCAAAAGTCTCTGCAATTTTCTAGAAATGTTCAAAAAATTCAAAGCAAAAGGCAACACAGAGACCTTGTAAATAATAATGTAACACTTAAGGCTAACATTCATATTATGTACATAAACCAAAATCAGAAAAAAGTCGGACTATATAAAAAAGTCGGCCAAGCATGGAGTCTTATATAAAATCATAAATTTTTATTTTGCAAAATATTATTTTAAAAACAGAGATGTTTCATATGATAAAAAACAGATATATTGGTGCTTATCAGATTGACAGTATATATACAGCAAGCAGTAATCTTACTTGATAATTCCACTGATGATTAAGAGGTCTTCATGTGTCAACGCATTTCGCCAAAGTTAGCTTCATCAAGACACATGAACACAATACAGCTATCCTCTCAGCAACCTAGCACCAAAATGCACATGATCCCCAGGCAGGGCGCCAGAGTATCAGGGGGGACAAATGGGACCCTAAAGCATATGATAGGTCTCAATAACACTTTCCAGATAGCCCAATATATACGTTCAAGATTGGAATACAAGGAGACCCTGGACAACAGATAAAATAATGTTTGGCTCTAAATGGAGCCAGCTGTCAATTGAAGGGGTCTAAATAAGGGATCTGATATTACTGTTTCAGAATGAACCTTTCATAGATAGAAACACCTAAGGCAGACACTATATAGTATTGGAGTCAACCATGGCTCTACTTCCAAATGTACAGACCAGCCAAGGGAGGTGCAATAAAGAGTATCCAGCACCCATAAATATCCAGGAGATCAATGTTCAGGAGATCAACACAGAGACATTCTGCACACCGTTGGTGTATGGAATGCCCCCAGAAATGTTTCCTGTTTGTGTAACTGGCTCGCTGATTTTCTCATACATCATCGCTAAGATACAAGTAAAATTTTGGGCATCCTTTGCAAATTAAATTTTTGGTAAGATACTCCCTAAAGGGTTTCTACTTCTAAAGGGATGCAGACACTGCAGCTTTGCTCATGAAAACACTGAGAGTGCACCAGAAAGTTACAATGAACACACACTCTCCCCATTCAGGATTTAGTCTGTAAAGGACACAGGCAAAGTCTCTTACAACAGCTGGGAAAAATCCTTGCAGAATCCATTTCTCACCCAGAGGGGATTGCTTTTTATCTCAACAGAAGTGCAGTTACTCCTTAAATCAAGAGCATTCCAAGCTTTTCTATACTGCAGCACCAAATATCATAGTTCTATTTTTCAAGGATGTCTAACTTTCCGTTTTCTAATGCATGAACCCATGGCCCCAAATAAAGCCAGATATAGGTAAAGTCACGTCTAATATTGTACACACCATAGTGTAATTGCGGGATCCTATCTGTACTTCACCACTGTACTGCATCTATAAGTTAATGTAAACTGGCCAAAAATCCAGAACACTAGATGAAAACAGGCAAAAACAGAAGGTACCTTTAGTAAAATAAAGTGGTCGGAAAACTGTTACACATACCCAGTGAAGTGATTGGCCTCAGGCGATACACAGAGATTAAACAAATCCTCCTACATAAGTTGTACTTGTTTATCTGCAGGTTTAATTCTCTACAAGTTTGTCTGAGCATTCAGAAAACAGGGGATGGGGAGCTGAAATTACACACTGCAGAGCTCGGTGAGGAGAGCTCTGAGAGAGGATTGGAAGGGACACACCTCCTTCACACAGCACACAGGAGCAGAGCTTAGGATGTCAATCCCAGGCTGTGCTGGAGGTCCCTCCCCGATCATCTTTTCCTCTTGGTGTCAGGAAAACTTGTCAGGAGTGATTCATGCTGACAGCAGAGGAACTAAGCAGCAGACAGAAATTGCACTTAATTGAGACAAGTACATTATATAGAAGGATGTGGTTTGTTCATATTATATGTCTGAGGTTTACAAACACTTTAACCACTTCCTGCAAAATCAGATACCGATACCTCATTCTGCTGAAGTGGTTGTACCGGGGCATCACCCTGGTAACGTCTTTTTTTTTTTAACACTTTTTATTAACGAATGTGCATTATAGTAACAATTTCAACAAAATGCTCAACACGAGCACCATAGCAATAAAACACAGTTAAACTGACATGTATCAAGTTATTTGAAAATGTATATACAGCTTACTTGGATCACAAAATAAAATATATAAAGCATACAATGAGTCACTGCTATTTCCCCAGATATTAAATATCAACTTTGAGAAGTCTGAATTCTAACAGTTATACTGTCAGTCGATGGGCTTCTTAATTAGTGGAAACGGTAAGGGTAGATGCACACCACACATTCCAAATCCTATTATATTTTGTTGGGCACCCTCTGTGTTCATATACAAGTTTTTCATAGGGCAGTGTTTGATTTACCATCTATATCCATGTATGAACAGGTGGGTAGAATCCAATTAAGTGCAATGGCTTTCCTAGCCAGAAACAGCGTTTCTTTATGTAAGACTCTATGATACCTCTGCCACTGTTCCTCATCCAGAATACCCAAGAGGCATATGCCTAGGAGTACATGGAACAGGTAATGATAAGACTGAAGGCAGAAGATCTGTCACCGTTTCCAGTAACGAGCTATGACAGGGCATACCCAAATTACATGTAGAAAATCAGCTTTTGTGTACGGTACCGTCTTTTAGAGCCGACAGTTGGTCGGCTGTTATTACAAGCAGCGGGAAGGGAAGCCACCTTCTGAAGCTCCGCTGGGTCTCCTGTCCCACCTGTTTACTCGGCAGCCAATGGCGCCAGTTTTAACAAATCCAGAGTATTCAAAAACGTGAGTGTGCGCAATTTTAAAGCGTGACACGTTAGGTATCTATTTACTCAGTGTAACATATATATATATATATATATATATATAAATATATATATATAATGTTTGGGGGTTCTAAATAATTTTCTAGCAAAAAATACTGATTTTAACTTATAAGCAACAAATGTCAGAAATAGGCCTGGTTTTGAAGTGGTTAGTAGGTTAGTAGACTTGAATGTAGGCAACTGCATTTATATATAAATCAAAGCAATCTCTCTTATGTACTAAGGACACCCTCCCCTACCCCTTTTACCCTCTAGTGTCCTATATTCCCCAAAAGCTAAATGTATACGGACTACACAGAATAGGATGGTAGACTACCTCAATACAGTCTCTTTTTCACAACGTATAATCACTAATTGTACTCACACATGTGGCAATCTTTGATTGTATTTCATCTTACTTGTACAAACACTCTGACTGTCTTTTCCTTGGCAATCTTGATCCTACCCCTTCTGTTTCCAGAGTTCTCCTATCAGTTATTTAAATGAGCCTTTTTCAACCAGGGTGCCGTGGCACCCTTGTGTGCCTCCTGGGTTCTTCAGGGGTGCCTTGGCAAAATGCCTATAAATTGCAACAAATTGCCACAGGTTTTAACTTTGCAGTAATACAACACATGCCACTACCATCTTGACAACCAATTACAATTCTGATTGATAGGGAAAATGATGGGTGCTTGCATAGTATCCTTGTTTACTCTTCCCCTCTCCATCAGCACTGGGGTTACATTGGCAAGTTGAAGAAGAGACACTGATGGAGAAGAGAAACGCTAGAATACTAGTCAGTACCAGTTTGCAATTATGGAGGAATAAATCACTTCTACTGTTGGATGGCCCATGTGTATGGATGTTGCTGCTATAGGTATAAATATCAATTTATTTTATTTTTTATTACATTTTAGAATGGGATGCCTCGGGTCTGTGCAGAATTTTAAAGGGATTGGCAACTGAAAAAAGGTTGAGAAACACTGACTTAATGTTTTGGTGGACTTTGGTGATCAACAGAGAGGCTAGGAAAGTGGGAGGTAATGGGGATACGTTATGTTTTATGGGAAAATTGAGATTTGCATATAAAATCAGCTGTCTGTTTAGTTGAATCTGATTCTTTTGGCATGCAGTTTTTATTGAAGGTTATATATGCTTACACATTTTGTCATCATATGCTCCATATAAATTGCCTAGGGTTATGAAAGGGTTAGACCGAACCATTCTTAGTCGATGCAAAAAAAAAAAAGCACAAAAAAGGGGAAAAATGGGTGATTATGAATGAATTGTAGCACAGGAAGCCTTAAAGAACTGATCTTAAAAAATAGGAAAAAGAGAACCAACGTAGGGCTGTTGTTAACAACAAAAAATTGCTTTTTAAATGCATTTCAAGCAATACAATTGGTTGTTGATGACAGCTCCACCTGTGCTTCAGCTTTCATAAAATGGCTTCAGAAACAATTTCACAGGAAACTGCTTTGAAGAGTTTTATCTCCAGTTTGGCTTTCTTCTTTTCCTTTATTTCACATATATTTTGTATTTCAGATGCAGTTCTTCAAACAACACAGCAGTGGATTTAATAACCATGTCTCTCATGGAACACACCCACTCATTGACAGTTATGTCAGCAGAAAGGCAGTAAGAAAGAGGAGTGTGTAATAAAGACTGACAGGGAGTTTAATTATTAAGGGCTGAGAAGCTCCTTTGTGTCTAGGGCCCTATAGTCCTTGATCCAGCATTGTCATCTACAGCAGCAAACACATCAATTGCCATTGATTCTGTAAATAAAATAGCCACAGCTAAATAAATGATGTGAACATTAAATTCAAAAGTCTGGAAATATCTTTTATTTAGCTGCCCTTTCCAGACTATAGAAAAAGGCTTGACCTACAAATGTAATTTTTAGTATTATGTCACATAAAACTTCCAGGTAGGGTTATATCTAGTTTAACCACTTCCCCCAAAATAGAAGTTCCTGTACGACCTTGGGTTTCAGTGGTTATACCTGGATGATGGCTGCCTCTACAGGCATCATCCCAGTATCATTCTTTTCAGCTGGCAATCTGAGTAAGGTAGAAGTGATCTGAGCGGCTAATTAGCCACTTGACCGCTTCTGTGAGTGGGTGAAAGGGGTCCCATCCCCCTCCCACCGCCACCTCTCCCGGGCTCTACCATAGGATTGCGGTGCCCGGGAGCAATTCCGCCGGCGGCGATGGCTGTCCTGTACATAAAGAGGAACTGACGTAATTTCCCTCTCTCTGTAACCCTGGAAACGGGAAGCGATGAGTAGTTTGTCACTTCCGGTTTCACCTCTTTGTTTACCTGGCCACCAGAGACCAGAGGAGCAGCCAATTGGACAGATCTCGGTCTGATCAGCTGCATTGGGGGCCAGAGGAGAGAATATGGGTCTAATAGACCCCAAATCTCTCCGTAAAGAGGACCTATCAAGGCCCATGCTGTCACAAGGGATGACAGTAAAAAAAAAAAAAAACTACAAAAAAAGATATAAAGCCCCACCGTGCTTACGCACAAATGCAAATGCACACATTACTCTAACATGTAAACGGTGCACCACAAAAGCGAGGTTTTGTCGCGAACGTCTGAGCTAGAGTAAAAATTTTAGCACCAGACCTCCTCCAACTTTTAACTAGTAATCTGTAAAGGTGTTTAAGGCGTAGCCTATGGAGAATTTTAAGCACCGTAGTTTGCCGCCATTTCATTGGCCAATGCAATTTTAAAGCGTGGCATGTTAGGTTTTAAATTATTTGACGTAACATCTTTCAAATTTTTAAAAAAAATTGGGCTAACTTTAGTGTTTTGGTTTTGATAGTTCATGAAAGTGTTTTTTTTTCCAAAAAAATTGCGTTTAAAAAACCGTTGCGTAAATATCATGTGACCTAAAAAATTGCAACACCAACCATTTTATTCTAGAGGGGCTCTACTAAAAAAAAAAAATATATATATATATATATATATATATATATATATATATATATATTTGTTGTTAGGGGTTTCTAATATTTTAACATGTACAGTAGGAGCGAAGTGTCAGAATTGGCCTGGAAAGCAAGTGGTTAAAGCAAAACTCAAGTCAAACAAGAATATTCTCTTCCTCTTCCTGGACTATAGAAGACTTGACCTACAAATGTAACTTTAAGAAATATGTCACATGGGATTCCGGGTAGTGTTATTTCTAGTTTACAGCAGAACGCAAGGCAAATAAAAATATTCTGTTCCTGGATTATAAAATACTTTATGTAACTATGTAACTTTTAAAAATACATCACATAATGATTATTGTTATTAACAGTGTAAATATAGGTTGATTCATTAATGTGTTAGTAAACCCAGGACCCTGCATTCACTATATCTAATCTCCCACAGTACACAGAACAGGGAAATGCAATTATTTAGTAAATATAATATAATAAAATATATGCTAAATACCTTTTCTCATCAGCAGTATATAGCAGTCTTGTGATTTCTATCAGTGCCTGGCCGAACACTAGTTAAAGCTTGTAGGAGGAGGTTTCATTCTCCTCTGACTGTCCTACAAGGCTCCATGACCCCTGACCCTCTGTCTGGACAGTGCTGATTGGCCTTGTGCCAATCACATGCACCCACCAAAAAAAAACAAAAAACAATACACACCAAACCGAGCATGTGCAGAATGCCCCCCAGGCTCTGTACTATCAGCAGATGGATTGGGGACTGTGGAAGAAGAGGAGGATCAGAGAAGACAGGATCAAACAGCCTTATTACACAATGCACAGCATTAACCCCTTATGTTCCACAGTGAGTATAACAGGTATGCTTTATTGCACATACAGACTGATTTTACTGTTGTGGGTTTAGTAACACTTTATTGCCAGTAGTATAGTGAGAATGGCTATGGGAGCTGTAGCTCTCACACACAGAGGCCCCAATGTTGTTTGTCCACCAATCGCTCCTCTTGCCCATTTATAGAACCCATTATATTCTGTGAATAGTTCACAGAGTACAAAGCATTCTGTGAATGGGCATAGGGAGAGGAGAGGTGTACCAACGACAGTGCAGGTTCAATATAATGAGAGTTGTAGTTCTCCTCTTGCATTGCCAGAGGTATTGGAAGAGCTTTACTATCCGGTCTGAATAAATCTGTGAATATTTCAGAAATGACAAACATACTTAAAGTGACATACACCTCTTAAGACTTATATTACTAATATTTACATTGCAGATTAAAAAAAAACTGACATTCTGCTTTAAGCTTTAATTAAGTACATACTTTGTACAAAGTGACATGAGATTTTCTAGGAGATCTAATGTGCATTTCAAACTACTCATTTCATCTTGCACTAGATGCACTGGAAATACAGTAAATGACTGCTGACTCTCTTCTCCCTGAATGCAATCCATCAGTTTCATCAGAAAATACATTTAGACTGAACAAAAGCCAAAAGAAAATGATGACCTCAACTGTTAACATCATCCTAATTCTCAGGGCAATTTACTGCTTTTCCAGAGCCTGTGGTCAAGAAATGTGAAGCTATATTATATTTTTATATATTTCAAGATTAGAAACAAAACCAATTTTGCACTTTCCACCTAAAGTATTATAAACATCTGATGCTCTCGAACCAAAAAGGCAAGACCAGTAAAAATAAAAACAGGTGCAGATTTTTTATCATTGTTAAATTAAAACACCCAAATAAATATAGAAAATTGCATGGAATATTTTCCATAGGCAAATATCTGAAAAATAATTATCGATGAACTCCAGGCACAAGGCTAAATGCACAATCTAAGATACACTATATTACCAAAAGTATTGGGACACCTACCTTTACACCCACATGAACTTTAATGGCATCCCAGTCGTAGTCCGTAGGGTTCAATATTGAGTTTGCCCACCCTTTGCAGCTATAACAGCTTCAACTCTTTTGGGAAGGCTGTCCACAAGGTTTAGGAGTGTTTCTATGGGAATGTTTGACTATTCTTCCAGAAGCGCATTTGGTAGGTCAGGCACTAATGTGGACGAGAAGGCCTGAATTGCAGTCTACGCTCTAATTCGTCCCAAAGGTGTTCTATCGGGTTGGGATCAGGACTCTGTGCAGGCCAGCCAAGTTCCTCCGCCCCAAACTTGCTCATCGATGTGTTTATTGACCTTGCTTTGTGCACTGGTCCAAATCATTTGGTGGAGGGGGATTATAGTGTTGGGTTGCTTTTGAGGGGATGGGATTGGCCCCTTAGTTCCAATGAAGTAAACTATTTTTATGCTCCCAACTTTGTGGGAAAAATTTGGGGATGGCCCCTTCCTTTTCCAACATGACTGCACACCAGTGCACAAAGCAAGGTCTGTAAAGACATAGAAAAGCGAGTTTGGGGTGGCTTGACTGTCCTGCACAGAGTTCTGACCTCAACCCGATAGAACACCTTTGGGATGAATTAGAGTGGAGTCTACGAGCCAGGCCTTCTTGTCCACATCAGTGCCTAACCTCACAAATGAGCTTCTGGAAGAATGGTCATACATTCCCAAAGACACACTCCTAAACCTTGTAGACAGCCTTCCCAGAAGAGTTGAAGCTGTTATAGCTGCAAAGGAAGTGCCAACTCAATACTGAACCCTACAGACTAAGACTGGGATGCCATTAAAGTTCATGTGCGTGTAAAGGCAGGCATCCCAATACTTTTTGTAATATAGTGTATATATGGAAGCTGTTTCACTTACCAAAAGTTTGTGTCCATCCATTCCTAAGATTTGGACAGCCCTGCCAGATACGCAGTCAGACTAGTGACCTGACATTCTCTGCTGCAATTATGCAAGGTCACCTCCCTATCTCCTGCCTGTGACTAGACAGTGAAGGAACAGCAGATAATTTCCTAACTTACACTGCTTCTTGTCATTTTGTTCCTTTTTAACACATGTGCATTCAGATAAACTGATTGGCTCCTAGTCCTATCTCTCACTCTCCTAGTCTGAGTGAGGCTGTATAATGTATCACAAGAGACTGACGACAAGTAAAATTAATTTACTTAGCTAGAGAAAGCAAAAAAAAAAAAAGCACACCAATCTGGTGTCTTGTTACTGATGTCACTATATTGTGCAATGTAATAAAAAAACAGGAATTACAATCACACACGGCCAAGCAAACAGCAGACTTAAAGCAGACCTTCAGTCAGTTTATAAAGTGTATTCTATTTGGCTGGTCTTTCCCTCCTTTAATATTGTTGGTTAGAAAAATGGAATTTATCTACCTCTAAATCCCTTTTTTCTTGTTGTTCCGGTTTCCATTGGTGTCATTCATCTAGGCGAATGACGTAGCCAGGTCTAGTCCCTGTGACTCCTGGGATACCATCGCCAATAAAAACCAGGAGTCATCAGGGTTTTTTTTTTCTGTCTCGTGAGAGCGAGTGGAGGTGTTCTGGAGGAGAGGCGGATGAGCGAGGAGATAGTCAGAGATGGCCATAGATGAGAGTGGTCTTAAACCACTTATGCATGCACGGCGCGAGCGGCCATACTGCACATGCGCGAGATTTAGCAATGTGGGCCAGAGAAGCCACTGGATTACCAGGAAGTGAAAGGGCACTTCAGCTAAAATGGCCGCAGTGACATTACAGGGTGAGTGCAGTTCCAGGCTACTTTTTTTTTTTTTTAAAAAGGCAGATTTTGCAAAAAGAAATGGGTAAATCAGATAATTTACAAAATGGCCCCTGCCCCCACTTATAACTGGCCTTCATAGCAAAGAGCACATGGAAGGGCAACGCATGCGAGACAAAATCAGGAAAGAAATCCCAAGCCAGTTTGCTTACCAACCAAATTAACCTGTCTAACTGTATGCGTTAAAAACAGGGGTTTAGTTAGCACACATTTACAAATGCATGTGTAAGCTGCAAGGCCCCTTCATGGCACCCTGTATTACCTGCAGTCCTAACTCTTGTAAATGTATGAGAGTCTCCACAGTGGAAGCACATGCATACTAATAGATAGATAGAGGGCAGGTAGCCTGGAGGTAGCCCAACCCTCCTTAAAGGCACAGTGGACGCAACACATGCGAGACCAAATCATTCCCAGCTAAATTCACCAACAAATATTTTCCTGATTTTATCTTGCATGCGTTGCCCTTCCATGTGCTCTTTGCTATGAAGACCAGTTATAGGTGGGGGCAGGGGTCATTTTTGTTTGTTGTTAATGTATACTGGTGAGTGGACACATTAGATGCCTTTGCTGCCATTGTGCTATGAGCTGGGCATCCACTGTGCCCCCAAGTGCTTTTAAGGAGTATTGGGCTATCCCCAGGCTCACCTGCCCCCTATCTATCCAAGCATGTGCTTCCACTGTGGAGACTTTCATAAATTTACAGGAGTTAGGACTGCAGGTAATACAGGGTGCCGTGAAATGGCCTTGCAGCTTACGCATGCGTTTGCAAATGTGTGCTAACTAAACCCCTGTTTTTAATGCATACTGTTAGACAGGATAATTTGGTTGGTAAGCAAACTGGTTGGTGAATTGAGCTGGGAACTTTTTCCTGATTTTGTCCTAAATCATACAATTGCCATTTGTAAATGCTGCATGTATTTTTCTTAAATTTATAAATCTTAACTGAAGTTCCTCTTTAACAGTAGTTATGCTCAGAGAGTCTCCAGTGAAGCTGTGCAATGGTCAATGGTCGGCAGAACATCTCCAATTGTATTATCAATAGATTTCTTTAAATGACATAATGGAAAGCAGAAATGATAATAATGTAGTGTTTGGTACAAAACACACATGGACATATTCAGATTGTGGTGGGTTACTGTATATATACAGTACATGACTTACATGGTAAATACATCGATTTCCATATAATCCATTGGTATTTTATCATTATGGTAAATGTCAATACCAGTTGCCTAAAAGCATATATTTTGTGGACGGTAACATTTTTTCTGGACCAAAATATGCTGTTTATTATAGCTTTAAATTAGTTTGACAAAATTTGTCTTGTCAAGCCTTGCTCATGCCTCCCAGTTATGTGCTTTATAAAATGTATAATCCGCTGGAAGATATGCAGCAGTATTGTTATGGGATAACCACATTCCAGGCATCAAGCCTTTAATTGTAGTCCTTGATTCTAGTTTGGACTCCAAGAATCTTGCCTCTGGGTACAGACATAAGTGGACATAGGCAACTGACCTCTGCCTCTAATAACAACATACTTTGTTAATTCATTCTAACAGTCTTTACCACTTAAAACATTTAAGCCTGTGCATTTAAGAAGTGCAATAAATGGCTTTATGAGGCCTTCACAACTTAGTGAAAGCTGCTTCACCTTTTCAAATTTAAATGACCTTAATTGTGTCCTTTGCCCAACTCTTTAAAATGTAACTGCACTTTTTTTTCATACCATACATCACCTGACACCCCCTCCCTCCTGAACAAAAAATGTTAATAAATATAAAGACCTCAAAAGTAGGTTTGACACCTCTGTTAGGCTAAGTTCACACTGATGCAAATTGGATGCAAGTTTCCCCGCATCTGATTCACATGAAAGGAGAGTGTGACTGGCTCTCAATGGGGCGGCCACAGAGCGCACTGGAAAAGGGTTCTGTGTGTCTTTGGCTCAAATTGAGGAGCAAATACAGGCAAAAATTCAGACATGATTTGCACCTGAAACGGTGAACAGACATACACCAGACCCCAGGCACGAACCCGCGGCTGCCTTAGTGTGAACCCGGTGTTCTGCCAAAAGAGCCAACTCGTCAAAATCTCCAATTACGTCACTTCCGGTGACTCTCCAGCAGCAGTAATTGCAGATTTCCATGAGTTGGCTGTTTTCACAGAACGCTGACAGTATATACAGTACTCAAAAAAACATTAAAAATATCTGTGCTTGCAAAAGGAATGGCAAAAAAATAGGGCAGCCAGCACGATGGGCAAGATTACACAACCCAAATGACATATACACAAAAGGGAAGCGCCAATGCATGATAAAACAATAATGAAAGTTCATATAAGAGTCCATCTGAAGAATGACCAAGAAGAATTCTCCACACACCAGTGAATGGCAATGAAAACAATGAAGATGGAGTCCTATCATCAAACACCACGTGGATATGGGTAAACTGCTTACCCAGGAATGACAATAAAATAGGGCAGCCAGCACAATGGGCAAGATTACACAACCCAAATGACATATACACAAAAGGGAAGCGCCAATGCATGATAAAACAATAATGAAAGTTCATATAAGAGTCCATCTGAAGAATGACCAAGAAGAATTCTCCACACACCAGTGAATGGCAATGAAAACAATGAAGATGGAGTCCTATCATCAAACACCACGTGGATATGGGTAAACCGCTTACCAGATAATGTTTACTCTCAAATTTTAGAGAAGTCAACACCAGCATTATTTTACAGGAATATGAGATGTTCCAGCTATATCCTGAAGACATCAATAACGGTCCATAGGAATGTATTGATGAATGACCATGACCCTCTCAAGTATGCCAAATTCCAAAGTACCTGTACAGAACGCTCTTACATTAGCCAGTATGCCCGGTGCTGCCTCCACTCTCTAACTCACACCCACTCCTCAGTCACTCGTCAGCTCCGCACGTCATGGTCATTCATCAATACATTCCTATAATTTGAGAGTCAACAACATCTGGTAAGCAGTTTACTCATATCCACGTGGTGTTTGGTGATAGGACTCCCTCTTCATTGTTTTAATTGCCATTCACTGGTGTGTGGAGGATTCTCCTTAGTCATTCTTCATATGGACTCTTATATGAACTTTCATTATTGTTTTATCATGCATTGGCGCTGCCTTTTTTTGTATATACAGTACTGTACATGACGAGTTGGCGGTTTTGAAAGAACACCGGCTAAGGAATAAAAAACGTTGTCGCCGCCTTGGAGGTGGCCATGTGGTTGGTTACTAGTGGGCGGATTAACAATGTCCACTCATTATATTGTGTACTGTAGTGTATACGCTGCTGGTGTTCTGTGAAAACTGCCAAGTCTTTGAAATCTGCAATTACAGCTGCTGGAGAGTCACCTGAAGTGACATAATTTGAGATTTTGACAAGTTGGCTTTTTTGACAGAACACCGGCCTTACTGCTTGATCAGGAAGGATTTTTTTTCCCCTGCTGTAGCAAATTGGATCATGCTTTGCTGGGGGGGTTTTTTCGCCTTCCTTTGGATCAACTGCAGGTATAGGATTGTGTATATGGGATTGTATGGTTGGGTTTTCATTACTGGGTTTTTTTTTGTTTTTTATTGGTTGAGCCAGATGGACTTGTGTCTTTTTTCAACCTGACTAACTATGTAACTATGTAATATAGGAAATGTTTATAGTCAATTATAGTCACTGAAACAAGGATAACAAAAAAATCAGAACAATGTGAAGTTGCTCCTTAAGAGGTTCCTTAAAATCCATATGCAAGCCTTGAATTTACAGGTTTGGAAGCACATTTGTGAAGCAAAATTTAAATTAGTAAAGTGTTAACTTAGTGCACAAAGTGTTGTATACAGGATAAGTCAACATTTTACCAATAACAACTATACAGCCATTTGGAATTCAAGATCAGACTTTAGTCCAAAATGAATCCATTCTACCTGTTATTTCAGAATGTCTACAAATCTTGCAACATTCATAATTTACAGGTACCTGTGAACTCTAAAGCCCCGTACACACGTACCGATGGTCGGCTTACAAATGTTCCTCTTTTCTCCCCGGGATGTCGGTGTCTGCTGAAAAGTGCAAAGACAGCACAAGGACAGCACAAGAATTTTGTCCGCCGACTGCAGAAGTGATGTCATGTAATGGTTAACTTTCCCTGTGTTTTCTATTTTCTGAGCATGCCCAGTCTTGCAAATCTGCGGTCTGTCGGCCGAATTGTGTACTGACAGGCGAACAATCGTCCGTTCTGGTGTCGGCATACAAATATTTTCATGTTTGCAAGAAAGACTTTTGTCCGCGGATTGTGCGCAGACATCTGTCGGAGGCACCATACTAACACGCGTACAATCGGCAGATCCTTCGTCCACCGACGTTTGTATGCCGACGATCGGTACGTGTGTACGGGCCTTAAGGCCCGGTTCACACTAGTGTGATTTCAGATGCAACTTGAGTAGCTCAGAATAGCATTAGCACAATAGCACTGGAAATCACATTGTTTTCAATAGTGTCAGTTCACATCAACGCAGCGTGATTTTGGAAAAGGTGTCCTGTGATTCTGGCCTCATAGAATATGTAAACCTCATCCAAGTAGCATCCAAGTTGCATCACATAATTGCCTTGAAAGTTTGATCAAAATCTGACCACAGCAGTGTGAACCTAGCCTAAAAGAGTTCACTAAAGTGACGAAAATTCTCGTAAGACAAAATAAAAATTCAGAGGTGATGTAATGAGTTGTAGTGTATTTATATTGTATTTTTGAACGACAACTGTGCTGATTAAACGAAAATTGTACAATCTGGTATCATAAAAGAAACATTTTCGTGCTTGTCCCATCGGATAATATCAGATGAACTGTTGTGATCATCTCTCGAAAGCTGTGTACTAACGATCAGATTATTGTACAATCGCCTTGAAAGCAGTCATTTTCATACAATTTTCTGATTGTGTGTATGGGCCTTAAGACTTAACCACTTAAGCCCCAGCCCTATTTCGGACACTTTTTGTTTACAAGTTAAAACCAGTATTTTTTCCTAGAAAACTACTTAGAACCCCCAAACATTATATATATATATATTTTTTAGCAAAGACTCTGGAGAATAAAATGTCGTTCATTGCAAAATTTTTTGTCACGCGGTATTTGCGCTGCGGTCTTTAAAATGCCATTTTTTTGGAAAAAATTTGAAAAATCACATTTCACTGCATTTAAAAAATACTAACCAGTAAAGTTAGCCCATTTTTTTGTAAATTGTGAAAGATGATGTCACGCCGAGTAAATAGATACCCAACATGTTACGGTTTAAAATCGCGCCCCCCCGTGGGATGGCGACAAACTACGGTCAATAGAGATCTCAATCTGCGACGCTTTAAATTTATTTAACGGTTACCAGTTTAGAGGTAGAGTGTAGCTCTTTTTTTTAAATTATTGCCCACGCTCTGGCAATCGCGGCGATACCTCACATGTGGGGTTTGAACAGCGATTTCATTAGCGGCTCGACTTGCGTATACGTTTTTTTTGTGCGCGAGCTAACGGTGACGGGGGCGGCTAAATTTGTTTTTTCTATTTATTTTTTATTTTTTTTCAACTTTATTACAGGTTTTTTAAAAAAAAAAATAAAATCTGATCACTTTTATTGCTGTCACAAGCAATGTAAACATCCCTTGTGACAGCAATATGTGTGACAGGTACACTTTATGGAGGGATCGAGGGTCTAAAAGACCCTAGACCCCTCCACTACACTTCCCTGTATGCAAAACGGCATTTTTGCATACAGCCGTTTTTTAAAACTGCCGCCTTTTGCAGCACAGTAACCCGGAAGTGACGTCATGGACGCCGCCTCCGGGTTACGTCATCGGAGACCCGATCGATGCCGTTTCCGGCATTCATCGGGACTCCATCCAGCCGGCGGATGTGCCGGCTGGGTGCTCGGGGGGCTCCCGGTGGGACGGTAGCCCCGAGCAAAGCCACGGAAGGCAGTGGGAGGGGGGGATGTCCCCTCCCGCCCCCCCTGGGTAACGATCGAGCGGCTCCCGAGCCGCATCGGTCGTTACCGACGGAAAGCCGACCATTGGCTTCAAACCACGGTACCGGGATGGTGTCTCTAGCTAGAGGCATCATCCCGGTATAAGCCCGCAAAGTTTACCGACGTAGCCCTACGTCGATATGCGGCAAGTGGTTAAAACTGGGTATAAAAGTGAAGTGAAAGCTGCTTGTTTAACCACTTGCCGACCAGCTGCCGTAGTTTTACTGTGGCAGGTCGGCTCTGTTACGCGAAATGACATACCTCTGATCGGCCAGAGGGGGAGCCAATCAGGGGGTCTGGCGGACACGATGTCCGCCGGCCACCCGCGATCACTCCCCATGGGCAGACCACCGTTCTGTCACAGATAAACACAGGAATCCTGTGTTCCTACTAATCAGGAACACATGTCTCTGTGTTCTTCTATTGAGTCCATCCCCCACACAGTTAAAAAGCACTCCCTAGGAGCACACTTAACCCTTTGTTCGCCCCCGGTGTTAACCCCATTTCTGCCAGTGTCATTAGTACAGTAACAGTGCATTTTTAGCACTGATCACTATAGTAATGTCACTGGTCCCCTCAAAAGTGTCAAAAGTGTCATTTAGGTGTCCGATCTGTCCACTGCAATGTCGCAGTCCCATTAAAAATTGATGATCGTTGCCATTACTAGTAAAAAAAAAAAAAAAAAATTACATAAATCTATCCCCTAGTTTGTAGATGCAATAACTTTTGTGCAAACCAATCAATATACAGTTATTGGGATTTTTTTTTTCACCAAAAATCTGTGGCAGAATACATTATGGGCTAAACTGATGAAAACATTTGGTTTTTTAATTGGATATGTTTTATAGCAGAAAGTATAAATACATTTTCTTCAGAATTGTCGCTCTTTTTTTTATAAAACCCGCAAAGGTGATCAAATGCCACCAAAAGAAAGCTCTATTTGTGGGGAAAAACAAGGACATCAATTTATTTTGGGATGGGGTGGCAACCCTACTCCCCAGCATCTGGGAACGTCTCTTTAGGATGCCCTTTTACATTAAAATCTGACTTTTTGAAAAACAACTTTGCCACCAAATCTGTTAGACCCAGAATTCTGTTACCAAATCAAGTTTCTAGATGCTTCGTAGATAACAACAGTCATACAATGACAACATGCAGAGAACAAACTGCCTGCTACCAGGAATTTACAATAACACACAACATAACAAATACCTTATTGTATAATAGTTTTTTTTAAGTCTTCTTTTTTTAACATAATTAATGGACTGGTTTAAATTCTGCTCCCATAAAAAGTGTCATTCTTGGATCAATATAGTTCTTAATATAATTAACGGTGCATATGTTTGAAATCCACAAAAGGACGCCATGGAAATTAAGCAAGGCAGTAAATTGTATAACCTTAGACATTCCCTATGATGCTCATAAATATTTAGAGGATAGTGAATGTAATGATGGAGGTGATGGTAGTTTTAATGAACAGCAACGGAAATTATAAAACATGTTTATGTTAACTGTTTTGCTAACCTCCTGGCGACATGTATAGTAGTCAAAAAATAGCACTTACATAGAAAAATCCACCCCAATAATAATACTCTTAAGCTATTTTGAGACAACATTATTAGAGAATATGTAAACCAACTATTGAGCAAAAAAAACAATGGTTACTAAACAAATTATTATTTTTAGACAGGAAGTCTAGCATGGAAAACTAATATGTTACTAAAAGTGATTGTAAACGACCCATTCAGTTAAAAATAGAAATGAAAGGTAAAACATTTTTTTTTTTTTATAGGTATAAAAAAAAAAACATAACTCCCTTTTTTCCCCTTTTTTTTTTTTATAAGTGATCACATTCCCTCTGTTCTCAGTTTCAAAAGAGCTGGGGGGAGAAGAAGCAGCAGCACACTGTGCCTTCCCAGTGAATGGATGTGTAGCTGGGGCATATCAGGACAAGTCTGATCATTGGAGGAGAGAACTGACCATGGTGTGCTCTCCTAGGAAAGCAGAGGGACTGGCAGGAATACCAGGGATTTCACGCAAAGGAAGCGAGCAGGATACTTTATACAAGGACATGGTACAGCAACCACATATTTGGAATATGAAGTGTTGGGGTAACACATGCTTTAACTAATCCAGCAAACAATTCAAGAGGATTCTATGTGCAATTGTGCAATTATTAGCCAGCATAAAGCCCCAACTTGCAGAATAATGGTGTATCATTATTCAATTAAGGCAAAGTTTTAGGCATACCAGTATGAAAATCTAAATTTCAATCACAACCCTGCCATTTAAGTCACATACATTTTCCTCGCTGTTTTTAAACCTTTACTTAACCACTTAAGCCCCGGAAGATTTTACCCCCTTTCTGACCAGGGCCTATTTTGCGATTCGGCACTGCGTGACTTTAACGGACAATTGCGCGGTCGTGCGACACTGTACCTAAACGAATTTGACACTCTTTTTTTTCCCACAAACAGAGCTTTCATTTGGTGGTATTTGATCACCTGTGCGATTTTTTGATCATGCGCTATAAACAAAAAAAGAGCGTCAATTTTGCATAAATATCAATATTTTTCACATTTTTTTATATGAAATTCCCCCAAAAAAATGTAAAAATCAAAATTTTTTAACATTTTCGGCCAATTTGTTTTATGCTACATATGTTTGGCAAAAAAAAAAAATCGCAAAAAGCGTATTTTGATTGGTTTGCGTAAAAGTTATCGCGTTAACTAACAAAGGGAAAGATTCTTGTAATTTTTGTTGTTTTTTTTTAACGCGTAATGGCGGCGATCTGCGATTTTTTTTGCGGTACTGCGACATTGAGGCGGACAGATCGGACCCTTGACTGACATTTTTGGATTACCAGTGACATTGCTACAGTAATCAGTGCTATAAATATGCACTGTTACTTTAAAATTACACTGGCAGTGAAGGGGTTAACTTTTTTTTGAGAGGGAGGGGTTGTGTGTGTCCCTAGGGACGTGATTCTAACTGTGATTGGCTGTGGCTTGAGGTGTAGGAACAGTGATCAACGGTCCTACATAGTAGAACCGTAGGATCACTATTCCTACACAGAGGAGAATGACAGGCGGCTTGTTTACATTAGCCGCCTGCCTTTCTCCCTCTACACTGACGATCGCGAGTGACTGGCGGACGATCGGGTCCGCCGGTCACACGCGCGGGGGGGGGGTCCGTGACCTCGCGGGAGCGCGCCTCCGGCGGCGCTCGCTCGCTCCTGAGACCCTCACAGGCTAGCGACATAGTACTACGTCGCTTTGCCTGTGAGGGGCTGACCGCCGCAGTAAATAGTCGTGCGGCGGTCGGCAATCGGTTAAAAGCTGAACTTTAGGCATTCCTCGCTTGCCTGGTGCCTTGCCTCTCTGATAATCCCAAGATATGGGCAGATGCTCAGAATCCTAATGCACAATACAGGACAAATGGTCCTGTATTGTACTTGATGATGCTAGAGACCCTGCGACTGGTCAAGCAGTGAAGAGAAGAATTTTCAGGAGACTGGTCAGCCTGCCCAAAGAATATATATTTCACTTTATTCATCCTCCCCTAGACCAGTGTTTCTCAACTCCGGTCCTCAGGGCACACTAACAGGCCAGGTTTGCAAGAAAACTGAAATACAGGTGATATCATTTGCTACTCAGTGATTGCAGTATTCTAGTCTGCATCTCCCTAAGGAAACACTTAAAATCTGGCCTGTTAGTGTGCCCTGAAGACCGGAGTTGAGAAACACTGCCCTAGACAATACAAGCTTCACTCATGCAGTGTTGGGAGAAAAGCCCACTGCATGGGTAAATTTTGGAATGAGGCTTTGACAGTGCATTCTGCAGATACATAATAAACGCTGAGGCCAATGACAACATGAAGTTTGGTGCCCAGGGCTTGTTAAGGAAGTAATGTAATCAAGCACACTACTTCCAGAAGTCGCGTATTACACTTGAAAATTGCTCAGCATACATGGAAGTAAGGTAATAGAAACCATGCTTGCACAGTGAAAGAGTGGAGCTGGTAACATAAAAGAATAATTGCATTCTTCCTAGTGCAGGGCTTATACACAATAACATGTGAGTTGGCAATTCTTCTTTCCCTGTAATGTATATATG
Source organism: Pelophylax lessonae (assembly GCF_965119305.1). Taxonomy (NCBI): domain Eukaryota; kingdom Metazoa; phylum Chordata; class Amphibia; order Anura; family Ranidae; genus Pelophylax; species Pelophylax lessonae. Next base: position 551,776,360 of record NC_138770.1, on the reverse strand, counting down.
GCATGAAATCTAACAGGAGTAGTGGTGGAAGCCACTGGTGAAAGGGTTCATGGAGTGCTCAGAGGTAGAAAGGGAGGAAAGATATTCCAAAGCACTGTCTCTCTTGTGCTCAAGTGGTATGCGAGAAGGTAAGTGGTCTTGTGTGGTCTTTGTACACACCCATTAAGGTCTTACTGCCCCCTCAGGACCAAGGGTTTCCAAATACACTGAAAAACAACAACAAGAGAAGGGCTATATAACATCTTGTGAATTGATGATGGGTTAGTAGCTCTTTTGGCTCATAAGGAGAGGGTTCTCCCTTGAAATGCATCAGCCAGGTATATGCGGATACCATTACGTCATCAAACACCATGGGAGAATCCTGGTAGTCCTAGAGGTGATTGGTTCCGATTGTCTTACATGCGTGCACTTATCATGTGTTTGAGAGTATAATGTATGCTATCTTTTTTGGATTTCAGAGAGGAAAGATCCCTGGTGTTGCACATCCACGGAGTCCTGTGGTGGTAATAAGAGAGACAACCTCAGCCTGGGCTCCTGCCAGGCCACGCCCCAATGTGTTTCGCTCTGCCCCCCGTAGCTTAGTTATGGTCCCTATGACTAAGCTCTGAGGAGCAGATCAAAACACATTGGGGGCGTTTCTCTTATTACCACCATAGGATTCCATGGATGTGCGGCACCAGGGATCTTTCCACTCTTCCTTCCAGTGACTACAGGAGTCAGGATGAGCGCCATCCCTTGCTGGCACTCTTGCAGCGGAAGCGGCATCACCCACACTTGATCGAGCCTGAGCGGCACACTAATAAACTGTGGGTCACAGTAAGTTCTCAGAGGTGGAGCACAAAATGCTGGGAAACACCGAGTGGTTTAATGGCACCTATAAGGATATAAAGCAGAATAGATTCCTAAAATTTTTGTGCAAGTAGAAAAAGAATAGAGTACTGGTCACTTTTTGGATAAGCACGGAACACTTTGTGGATTAATTAATTAAGCACTGGACACTTTATTATTGAATTTTAACATTTTGTCAATGATTTTTATTAATTTGTTATTGTTTGTAGTTGCACTATCAATAATTGGAGTTATATTGTTTATATGAGAAGGAGGGAAGTAAACACTGAACACTAAAACCTGGTACACACAACGAGATTATCGGACGAAAAATGGTCAGTTTGTTTTTTTTCATGCTAGTCTCCATATCGAAAATGAAGAGGTTACTCAACTTATGAAAATTGTTCCACAAAAGAATACAAATTTGCAAGTGATATAATGTATTGAATTGTTTTGTAATGTATTCTTTCATTTCCGAGCATGCGCAGTCTTGCTCTTTCGATTTTTTGGGGGACGAAAACTGTTCTAATTAAACGAAAATGGGGCGTGTTCACTTATGATAAAAATTTTCCAGCCTGCGCCTTCAGGATTTGTCATCTGAAAAGTCTAAATAGGTTTGCGAAAAGCACCATACTAACAATCAGATAGTTGGTCGATCGTTCGGCCGTTTTTGTCTGATTTTCTTACTGTGTGTACGGGCCTTAACCACTTAAGCCCCGGAAGATTTTACCCCCATTCCGAGCAGGGGGTATTTTGCGATTCGGCACTGCGTGACTTTAACGGACAATTGCGCGGTCGTGCGACGCTGTACCTAAACAAATTTGGCGTCCTTTTTTTCCCCACAAACAGAGCTTTCTTTTGGTGGTATTTGATCACCCGTGCGATTTTTTGATCACGCGCTATAAACAAAAAAAGAGCGTAAATTTTCCAAAAATAGCAATATTTTTCACATTTTTTTATATGAAATTTCCCCCCAAAAAAATGTAAAAATCAAAATTTTTTAACATTTTCGGCCAATTTGTTTTATGCTACCTATGTTTGGTAAAAAAAATTGCAAAAAGCTTATTTTGATTGGTTTGCGCAAAAGTTATCGCGTTTACTAACAAAGGGAAAGATTTTTGTCATTTTTGTTGTTTTTTTTTTTAACGCGTAATGGCGGCGATCTGCGATTTTTTTTGCGGTACTGCGACATTGGGGCGGACAGATCGGACCCTTGACTGACATTTGTGACACTTTTGGGGTTACCAGTGACATTTCTACAGTAATCAGTGCTATATATATGCACTGTTACTGTAAAAATACACTGGTAGTGAAAGGGTTAACTTTATTTGGGAGGGAGGGGCTGTGTGTATCCCTAGGGGCGTGCTTTCTACTGTGATTGGTTGTGGCTTGAGCTGTAAGGACACTGATCAACGGATCTACATACTAGATCCGTGTGATCAGTGTCTTTACAGAGAGGAGAATGACAGGTGGCTTGTTTACACAAGCTGCCTGACATTCTCCCTCTCCCCCGCCGATCGCCGAGTGACCGGCGGACATCGGGTCCGCTGGTCACACGCGCGGGGGGGTCCGTGACCACGCGGGAGCGCGCCTCCGGCGGCGCGCGCTCGCTCCCTAGACCCTCACAAGCTAGTGACGTAGCCCTACGTCACTTTGCCTGTGAGGGGCTGACCGCCGACGTAGATCGGCGTTAGGCAGTCGGCAAGTGGTTAAGATTGGGTATTGTTTATGAATTTTTTACCACTGTACATTTGTGATAGAATTTACAACACTTAAGGGTGTTTGATACAGCAGCTGTAATACTTGTATTTCACCAAGCACAGGTAAATAAAAATTGACAAAATTGGAAATCAGAGCTTATTTTTAATTAGTATTTCATCTGGCAGGTTCACAGCTGGTTAGGGACCCATATCGCAGTAAGTCAAAATGTATACAATACCAGCATTGATTTCATTTTTCAAGTATTCACAAATGTTTTGCTGCATTTTTCAATTGATTGCCACATGAAAAAAATAGAATCGTACAATGCAAAAACCTGTGGCCTACATATTTTTTTATATGTAAAATGCTGTTCATCACAAGCATTGTTTTACTGCAAAAATGCCAAAATTCACAAATACCCACATTATATATTACCATACCATATATTAATTATAAGGACATTTTAAGATCGGTAAGTGCTTTTCTTTTTGTTCCTTCATGCAAATCAGCATGAATCTATAGTAAATGAATCTTAATTGCCTAAGCAGACTAGCCCTTAATTACTTTAACATAAATGGTGTTTTAAAAAAACAGTTTCATCAACACATCCACATAATAACATTTATCCCAATGCACATCAATATACTGTCCTCATTATACTGCAATACATGTCCGGACTGATTAATCAGGCAGCACCAATTATTGTGCACAGTACAAATATTGTACTTTAAGGTTCGGTAGTACTGTACGGTGATTTCTATCTGTCAATTGCTTGCACTTGTACAGTGTTAAAAGATACTGTTTAACCACTTCTGGACCGGAAGGTTTTCCCCCCCTTAATAACCAGGTAATTTTTTGCGATATGGCACTGCATTAATTTTAACTGACAATTGCGCAGTCGTTCAACGCTGTACCCTTATGAAAGGGATACCTTTTTTCCCACAAATAGAGCTTTCTTTTGGTGGTATTTGATCACCTCTGCAATTTTTATTTTTTGTGCTATAAACAAAAAAATAGCGACAATTCTGAAAAAAAAAAAAACAAAAAAAAAAAAAACAATATTATTCACTTTCTGCTATAGAACATTCCCTCCCCCAAAAAATGTAAAAAATCAAATCTTTTCATCCTTCTAGGCCAATTTGTATTCTGCTACATATTTTTGGTAAAAAAAATCCCAATAAGCATATTTTGATTGGTTTGGGCACAATTTATCACATCTACAAACTAGGGGAAGAGTTATGTAATTTTTATTTATTTTTTACTAGTAATGGCGGCAATCTGCAATTTTTAGCGGGACTGCTACATTGTAGCGGACAGATCGGACCCCTAACTGACATTTTTGACACTTTTGGGGGGACCAGTGACATTACTACAGTAATCAGTGCTAAAAATATGCATTGTTACTGTAATAATGACACTGGCAGGGAAGGGGTTAACCCGGGGGGTGATCAAAGGGTTAAGTGTGAGCCTAGGGGAGTGTTTTCTAACTGTATGGGGGAGGGATTTGTGGAATCAACACAGAGACCTGTGGTCCTAAATAGGAGGATCACAGACTCTGTGTTCATTCAAGAGAGAACAACGGTCTGCTGTGTTTACAACAGCAGACTGTCATTCTCTCTCAGCGGGGAGCGATCGCGGGTGCCCGACGGCAATCGCGGCCACCGGTCCCTTGGATTGGCTTCCATGCTTCCTAATAGAGGCGGGTATGCGACCCCAGGAGTGCTCCCACGAACTGCCGAACAGCCGAGCCAGCCTGTCGCAGCATATCTGCGGCGGGCAGTCAGCAAGTGGTTAAAGAGAAACTGTAGTCTGCTTACATAATTCGTAATAAAACATATTTGCCATTCTGAAGCTTCTCTCCAACCACTTTGCATATTATTTTATAAATACTGTGATTCTGTACTTGCCAAATATGCTGCAGAAATCTCCCTCCACTAAGTCTGGCTGCAGCCATTTTAACTGTGGGCAGCTGAAGCTGCTGACTGTTCACTTCCTGGATTTACACAGACACATATATACACACACATATACCTACAGACACACATACACATATATACAGACAGACAGACACAATTACACCACTGCTTACCTGCACATTTCTCCTCTATTGATGAATACTCATGGATCTCTGCAGTCTCCTGCTACCTCCACCATCATCCAGCCCCCTCCAGCTCTGCAGCTCTCATTGGCCCTCCTATGACTCATCCCTCCTCCCTTGCTGGCAAACACTCACGAGAGTGAGAGAGAGAGAGAGCTGTGCACTAGGTCATTGGCCTAGGCTAATTACCAGACAAGAAAGAAGAAGTGGGCTGTATAAGGGATTTACTGGCAGAAAAAAAAGTTTACTATCCAAAGTTAAAACAACAAGGGCAAAGGATTTAATAGATGGAAAGATGAAAAAATGACTGAAGGTCCAACATTAACCACTTGCCGACCACCCGCCGTACATATACAGCGGCAGGTCAGCTCTTTCTCACAAAACGACGTACCTGTACTATTCCCATACCTATTTACCATGGGGTAAGCAGATTTGTGGGTCCGGCGGCTGCGATTCCTCCCCATGGAGACAGAACACAGCAGACCCCTGTTCTGTCAGCAATGAACACAGGGCTTCGGTGTTCCTCCTATTTAGGAACATAGGTTCCTGTGTTCATTCCATAAGCCCATCCCCCACACAGTTAGAAATCACACCCTTGGGGTACATTTAACCCTTTGATCGCCCCTGGTTTTAACTCCTTCATTGTCAGTCTCATTATTATAGTAACAGTGCATATTTTTAGCATTAATTACTGTAGTAATGTCACTGGTCCCCCCAAAAGTGTTAAAAATGTCAGTTAGGTGTCCGATCTGTCCGCCGCAATGTCGCAGTTGCACTAAAAATCGCTGATCACTGCCATTACAAGTAAAAAAAAAAATAAATAAAAATGACAAATATTTCCCCTGGTTTGCAGGCGCGATATGTTTTGCGCAAACCAATCAATATACACTTAATGGGATTTTTTTTTTTTTTACGTGTGACAGAATACAAATTGGCCTAAAATGATGAAAAAATTAGATTTTTCATTATTTTTTCATTGGGAATATTATATAGCAGAACATAAAAAAATTTTTTTTTTTTTTTTTTTTTTTTTTTTAATTGTTGCCTTTTTTTGTTTATAGCGAAAAAAAAAAAAAAATCTAACAGATGATCAAATAACACCAAAAGAAAGCTCTATTTGTGGGGAAAAAAAAGGGCATCAATTTTATTTGGGTACAGCGTCGCACGGCTACGCAATTTTCAGTTAAAGTAATGCAGTGCAGAATCACAAAAAATGGCCTGGTCATTAAGGGGGAAAACCTTCTGGTCCAGAAGTGGTCAATGACCTTAGCACGGTGTATTGCACAACAAGCAACATTGTTAGTACATACACAGTACCCTGACTTGAAGTAATCCATATTGATGTTGTAAAGGTTCCAGGATTTCGTGGTACCATATACTGTACATGCTACATTCTAAACTACAGTTGGATAAATTGTACTATTGTGCTACTGCTAAGGTACACATATAACATTCATTTTCCACGGTGGCACAAAACCTAGAACAAAAAAAGCCTTAAGTGAAATAAAAAATGTGCATGTGGAACACACACTAAACAGTGCACATAAGTGTGTGCTTTTAGTCCACCCCCCAAAGGGGGAAGAGCTCTCCCCTGATCCCAGGGGTGCAAGGCTCCTGACAGGGACAGTTTACAATGGTCTGCCTATCCAGAAGGCCTGGCAGACCCCGTTCTTTAGTCGCTTTAAAAAAAAATTTAATGTCATTATTTATTTTATTTCAATTTAATTTTTTGCACTATTTACTTTTTTTAAAAAACTTTATTGCTGTCACAATAGAAAAACAACATCCCTTGTGATAGCACGGGCAGTGAAAGGTACTCTTTACTGAGAAATCAGGAGTCTATTAGATACCAGATCTCTCCTCTGCTCTTAAAAGCATTAACCACTTAAGCCCTGGAAGATTTTACCCCCTTCCTGACCAGGGGGTTTTTTGCGATTTTTTACTGCGTGACTTAAATGGACAATTGCGCGGTCGTGCGACGCTGTACCTAAACTAATTTCACGTCCTTTTTTTCCCACGAACAGAGCTTTCTTTTGGTGGTATTTGATCACCTGTGTGAATTTTGATCATGCGCTATAAACAAAAAGCGTAAATTTTGCAAAAATAACAATATTTTTCACTTTTTTTTACATGAAATTCCCCCCAAAAAAAAAGTAAAAATCAAATTTTTTTAACATTTTCGGCCAATTTGTTTTATGCTACATATGTTTGGTAAAAAAAATTGCAAAAAGCGTATTTTGATTGGTTTGCGCAAAAGTTATCGCGTTTACTAACAAAGGGAAAGATTTTTGTCATTTTTGGTGTTTTTTTTTTAACGAGTAATGGCGGCGATCTGCGATTTTTTTTGCGGTACTGGGACATTGCGGCGGACAGATCGGACCCTTGACTGACATTTTTGACACTTTTGGGGGTACCAGTGACATTACTGCAGTAATCAGTGCTATATATATGCACTGTTACTGCAAAAATGACACTGGCAGGGAAGGGGTTAACTATATTGGACAGGGAGGGGTTAAGTGTGTCCTAGGGGCGTGCTTCTAACTGTGGTGGGACAGGTCTCCTAGTGTAAAAACACAGATAAACGGTCCTACATAGTAGAACCGTCTGATCTGCATTTTTACACAGGGAGAATGACAGGCAGCTTGTTTACATAAGCCGCTCTGCCTTTCTCCCGTTCTACCGACGATCGTAGTGTGACCGGCGGACATCGGGTGAACAACGTGAACGAGCCTCAGCGGGAGCGCGCTCGCTCGCTATTGGCTCTAAAGCGGATGACAGGTGAGTGACGTAGATCTACGTCACTCTGCCTGGCCGGGGCTGACTGCCGCAGTAAATATACTGTGGGCAGTCGGCAACCGGTTAAAGCAAACTGAGATCAGTTTGATCAAATGCTTTCAAGCTTGTAACGCCTTGTAAACAACAAACTTAAACCAGACAAAATTCATGTCCCTTCCGTTTTTTTTCAGTGCAGCGTGGGTGAGTGTTTAGCCAACCCAACCGAGTGCAGCGGTCCTGGGCTCCCTGAGAGCCCAGGAATGGCGGTGGGGAAGGGGGGTCCTACCACGCCCTGTAAAAGTGATTGTGATATATACATATCACTTAAACAGAGCATCGCTGGATCTAAAAAATTATGCAGCTGCAGCCATGGTCCTGGTATAACCACTTAAACCTGAGGACATACAGGTACGTTCATTTGCAGGAAGTACAATATGTATACTCCACTGTCCACTACAAATGCTCCGGAATCATCAAGAGAAGTAGCATAGATTTAAGTCTAAACTGCACGGACTTTCAGATGTTTTTTTTTTTGTACCATCAAGAAAAAATATATAAAAGGATGTTTGTGCACAAAAAAATTAAAAAATATATTTTATATATATATATATATATATATATATATATATATATACACACACACACAGTAAAAGCTGGGATGTGTCCCCTGATTGGGCTTCCCACACTGCCCTATGAGAAGCCTCTCACAGGAGTCAGTGGGGATACTTCTCCCATCAGCAGGCACATCTGGAAGCCCTGACACCCTAGCTAAATAAATCACAGCCCTACTGTTAGGCAGACGAGGCCCACTATACATTTACCTAGCACCTACCTGTAGGGTGCTACATATATATATATATATATACACAGGATGGATAGATAGATAGATAGATAGATAGATAGATAGATAGATAGATAGATAGATAGATAGATAGATAGATAGATAGATAGATAGATAGATAGATAGATAGATAGATAGATAGATAGATAGATAGATAGATAGATAGATAGATAGATAGATAGATAGATAGATAGATAGATAGATAGATAGATAGAATGAGATGAGAATACATCCTAGAGTTTGGAATCCTTTATAAATGAACAAGGCTACAAACCTTTTATTTATGGTCACTTAACTTGCAAAACCTTTAACATAATATAATACAACCTAATAGCTTTCTAGAGTACGCTCTGTATAATTATATATTATTAGTCTGTTTATACAGCCTCAACAGTGTTGAGAGCTGCCATTTGACAGTGCTTGGAGTGTTTTGTCAGAGAGATGCAGTGCCTAGTACCACAAAGGGAGCCTAATTTTGACAATTGTACATTCTGTCTATTAATCACAGGTATTCTTTGTTCCTCTGCCTCCTGCTGCAGTTAGTGGTGTTCCCAATAAAGATAAAGAGCCATTATGACTAATGTGTTGCAGTAACATAAGTTTTACCATGTATTGCCACAAAGCATAATAATGCACAAAGCCAAAGCTATGTGTTACAGTGCCAATCATTTTTATACATTTATAAAAGTTGATAAGTTACCAATATGCCCAATAAAAAAAAAAAATAATAATAATGATCAATGGTTAATGTTTATTCCTTACTGTATGTAGCACTGTCCCCGTAGGGCCAGCTGTATGATGACTTCTCGGACCTCCTCTGCTTACCAGCATGCAATCACTTGGGGTACAGTTCACACATTCCTCCTTACTCCCAATGGCTTGTCACACAAACAGTCCAGGGGTATTGGTTTTTTAGTGTTCATTTTGGAACTTGGATTGGAGAAGGGAATAGTGGGATACTCCAACTGTAAATATTCACAATGGGTAAGGACAACTCTCACTTGGCCTCACCAGATTGCTAGTGGAAGCAGTTGCACTGCGTAATCCATACTGCCACATGTATAGAAAAGGTTAAGTCTCCTTGCTCTTTTCTCTCCAGCAATAGACTTAATGAATCTACATTATTTTCAGGACACTCAATACCATCCCCTTTACTGACACCCGTCCACTGACTCTTCTAGCTGCAGGGGTTTCCCATTCTCAGGTCAGGCCCCTTGACACAGATTTGTACTCACTGTACTGCAGAATCAGATCCTCCAGTGTTTCCCCCTTCAGTCAGCTTCACCGGACCTCTGGGTTCAGTTCCTCACTAGCACTCTCCAGGCCCTCAGGTCGACTACCTGAGGCCGCATGGCACCTCTACAGAGGAGGAGGCGGCAGCTCTGGGACTCCGCTATCCAGCCGAAAGACCCCAAGCACATGTGCTCCTGGCCTTTATACAGTATCCCAGCATGCACCGATGCACTTTTCCTCTGCCAAATCACAAGGGCTGTATCAAACGCCTTTGCACTCATTTGTCAGGTTTCCTCCCACTGTCCAATATGCTTCCCTATTGGACCAGTGTGAAACACTCTGAGGACAGAACGAGTTGCACCTGAGCACAATGAGCAGACCTCACTATCAGATCCTGCTCTCTGGTAAGCAGAGAACAATATAAATTTACCTGCAGTTCTTCTGGTAAGCAGACAGGACTCAAAACTGTGTATGGATATTCACTCGCGCCTCTGGGATAATTATTTAAATTGGTAAGCTGCAAGTTCAAATAACTGTAGGTTTAAGGACTCAAAACTACTGTATACTTTCTCTCTAGCACCTACCTAGGAAGGAACAGTTTTGTCAACAGATTGTTCAAAAAACAAACAAAAACACCTCTGTTCAAGAAACTCTACCAGCAAAAAGGAATTAAACATTACTATTTATAGTACTGTTTATATACAGTATATATACACCGACCAGCCAGAACGTTATGCCCACCCACCTAATATTGAGTATGGCCCCCTTTTGCTAAAACAGCCCTGAGCCATTGAGGCATGGACAGCAAAGTAACAGCCACATGAATGGCGGGGCCCAAGGTTTCCCAGCAGAACATTGCCCAAAGCATCACACTGCATCCTGGTGCCATCTCTTCCCCAGGTAAGTGATGCACATGATGTAAAAGACCCAGGCCATCTTCTTCCATTGCTCCATAGTCCAATTCCGATGTTCATGTGAGCATTGTAAAAGCTTTTAGTTGTGGACATGGGTCACCATGGGCTTCACAGCCCCATATACTGTGAAGCCCATTGTTTTTCTGCTTTCACTACATCAACTTCATGGACAACATGTTCACTTTCTGCCTAATATATCCCGCCAATTTTCAGATGCCGTTGTAATGATATATTCCCTTTACCTGTCATGTTATGGCTGATCAGTGTATATATATATTGTAATATGGGGGTAGTTAGCTCTTATAGTAGAAGCATTTGTACAGTGAGTTTACAGCAAACAGGAACTTCAGTTCTAGGGCATGGTAGCCCATTCTTTTTTTACAAGTAGCAAAATGAAAGTTCATACCTGCATGGATTACCCACACAGGGGTTCTTTTCGTGCAAAAATACAATAAATATCAATGCTCACTCTGGTTCAGGTACAGTACCATGATGTGCATGCCCACTCAAGGCATCTAGGAAAGGGTTCTCTTGACACTCCAGGATTTCTCACCCCTCTGAGACTTATGGTTTCCTCTGGTGTGCAGGACTCTCTCTCCCAGTTGTCTCAGCTATGGTCTCCCAAAATCTCTCAGCTGACCCAACTCTTTTAGTCCACTGACCTAGAACCTTCCCCACATGGAGTGTCGACTCAAGGATATTGCCCTTGTTCCTTAACAGGAGCACACCTCCTTCCTAGCTGCAACATCTGCTCCAACACCAACTCCTACTCCACCTCCTATGAGATATGCTTAGATCTGCCTTATAACGAGTATGTGCACCTGAGCACAAAAACCTGCAGAATTTATGGAAAACCTGGGCACAAGACTGAAGACTCTATTCCACCCAATACTCTTTGGACCTGATCTGGACTTACCAACCTAATTTTAACCACATTTTCACAGAGACAGGGACTCTCACTATCACAATATATATATATATATATATATATATATATACACACACACACACATATACACACACACTGCTTATTTACTTACTATGCATATCTTAGGGTGCCTGGATTTTTAGGACATATTTTTTTGCACAGGGTTACTTCAAGAGGCTATTCAAACCATTATATCTAATAACAATTTAAAGCCTATAGTTTCTTCCCATTACATCCTTCTCACCACAGAGTACAGTGCCACTGATAGGGCGGGGGGGGCAACCAGTCCTTCTGTAGGGGGCCAAGGCAAATAGGGGGGCCCCAATAGCATGGGGAATCAGTGCGGTCGGGCAGAGGGGCAATTATAGAAGGATGCCCTGTGCGGCCCTCTGCAGCAGCTGAAAGCCAGTTTCCCCCCTCCTGCCAGCTTTTAGCTGCTGCAGGGAGAGACACAGACACAGGGCACTGTTCCTGTAATTACTTCTCTGACACCGATCACCCTTCCCCTGTTCTGCCTGCTTCGGATCCCCCCTCCCTGTGTGCCCCTCTTTCACTGTGCCGCCCCCCCCCCCCCTGTGTGCCCCCCTTTTACGGTGCCGCCCCCTCCACAGCACTGCAGGCTGCCCTGTGCTTTTAAAAAATAACAAATTGTAAAAAAAAAAAAGGTAATTAAACGATGTAACTAATCATTTTAAAATATTGTGAACTAAAAATGTAAAAAATTTTAACTTTTTTTTTAAAACATTTTTTTTTTATGTAAAAGAAAAAAAAAGTACAAAAAAATTAAAAAGGGCTAATTCACACAGGTTCTCTGTTATGTTTGTGTCCGCTACTAATGATTGTAGTGTATTTTTAGTGAAAATATTGTCTTGTTATATTCTGGGGGGGGGGGGGGGTGAGGCTGCCAGGTAGGCTGTACGGGGCCCCGTGATTTCTAACAGCAGCCCCGACAGTGTGGTAAAAGAAAAAAATAAATAAAACCATGTCTGGCAGCCAGAAAAACAGTTTTAGTTTATTGCATTTTATTGTATTAGGGTAAAAAAAAAAAAACTATAATATCACAATTTAATAGGAAGGCTTTTCTATAGCAGTAAATAAAGTTAAATAAAACACTGTCCGACTAAATGCTGTATATAACTTAACTAGGCAATGTTGTATCCTGATTGGTGTTTTAGATCTTTTAATCTGTTTGTTTATACTCATGGTTATTCCTTTTTCCATCCAGTTATTCTTTTTGAACTTAAATGAGAGTCCTGTTTGAGTAAAAGCTGTTTATGCAGAGATTGACTGGTAATGGGGCTTTACTTGGAAGGATTGATTTATTTGTTTTTTACTTCTTGTAGATTGTTTTAAAGACTATATAAATTTCCTTTGTCTTTTAACATTACCGATTTTTCTTCTATGATAATTCTCCGTGTATACTGGATATGTCAAACCAAGACTTGCTGCATTTTGTGATTAATGCTTAAAGGAAACTGTCATTCATCCTGCATGCCTAAAGTACACACCAGTCAATTTTGCTGTCTAAACATTTTTAATTAGAGGAAACAAACCTTTTTAAATGGATGTTGCATTGAAGAACTAAATTATATTGAGAATGATACTGGCATAAATAAGTATTCTGATTTTCAGAACAGAAAAATGTTTTAAACCTAGAAAAAGCCTGGCTGAAATATTATTAGCCGTTTAAATAAATTGTTCAAATTCAAGGTCATTAGAAGACATTATACTTTTTATATAACATTCTCCAATGTCAGATAAAAGTTAATTTTCATCTCAGTACTCACGTATAGAGAATTGTCATTGAGTACACAGTTAAAGAGTAACTCCACTTTTGTTGAGAAAAAAAAAAATCCCTATGGGTGATCTATGTACATTGCAATGATTTTCACAAACTTTGATGCAGGTTCCTACCTTTTGTTATTCTGAAGAAATAACAGTTTGTCCGTGTTCGTCTGTGCAGAGTGAATCTGTATGGAATTGGTTTTATAATTATCAATCAGCTACTGCACCTGCTGGGCTCTAATGAGGAAGGTGACTGGGTCTGCATCTCTTTCTTTATATGTGATTTCACTTTGAGATTATCTTACCAAAAATGAAAATTTTGTTGCAGGGGATGCCAAAAATCTGACTTTTATCTTAGTGCAGACTTCTGGGAAAATCAGTAAGCCAATCACTTAAGCAGGAAATTAAATTTCTAAATTACAAAAACTAAACTGACATAGCAGCCTGTTTAGCGCAAGGGGGCTAGAGTCATAACAACTTGGAGGCCGATGTTGCTGTCTGCTTTTGAATATAATAGTTGAGTGGCTGTCATTGATCTGAAGCAAGTATACAGATAAGGACTTTTCACTTTCCTCTGCCTTTCCTGAAGTTGACTGATCACATTCACACATACATGTTAAAAAACATGTACGCAAACCTCACCTGCAAACATAGATCCATGTAAATCAAAAATGTAAGAAAGGATTAGGGAAGTAGGCTAATAGTTTGTATCTATTACTATTATTATACAGGAATTATATAGGGGCAACAGTTTGCACAGCGCTTTACAACCTAAGGGCAGACAGTACAGTTACAATACAATTAAATACTGGAGGAATCAGAGACCCTTGCTCATTAGAGCTTACAATCTAAATGATTACTATGCCATAAGTTACTTACTATCTGTAATAATAAGGTCCCTTGTTGCTCCAATTCCAGTCACATGATGTGAAGACTGCATACTGAGCCACATGACCCCACAAGCAGCTATTTATAGCAGGCACCATCATCAATGTTTTTTTTTTTTTTACTTTTTTTTATAAATTCTTTATTTAGAAAAAATGGCAGTAAAAAAGATAGTAATAATCACAGGTAAGCATGAATTATCAATTGGAACAAGCAGTTAAACAACACAGTAGTAATAAGACCACTGAGGTTGGTAATGCCTAACATACGTAATCCAATAACAGGAACCCCATAGCCTTTTTCCGGTATCAGTGACCACCATTATCACAAGGGCAAGCAGTGACAACCATCACCGGTGCAGGCAACTTAGGTAGGAAGAGAGGGGAAAAAAAATCTTAGGAAGATATTGGGTAGGAAGAGAGGGATATCTCCTCCTCTCTGCTTCTACAAGCTGGGTTTGTCAAAGCCTGGTCTACATTTGGGAGGCCAAGACTGTCCAATCTTTATAGAATCAATAAGGTGTCCTGATCTGCCAATATTTCTCTCCTTGTTGTTTTATAGCAAAAGTAAGATTTTTTTATTTGTTGGATTTCTTCAATTAGGGCATGCCAGCACAATTTCATAGGAGGTGATGGTAGTTTCCACGTCACTTTTTTTGATTGATGTTCTGGCTGCATTAAGGAGATGTGTAAACGGGGAGTTTTTGTATTATTTTGGTAAGTAAAGGGATATTGTTTTATAAGTAAGCATCAGGATTTCATTCAAGAGACACACCTGTAAATGTTTTGATTGTTTGTTCAACCATATCAAAAAAGTTCCTAAGTTTAGGGCAATCCCAAATGATAGGCAGCAAAGTGATGTTAAGCAGCGCCAACATTTATTGGAACTTTAGAGGAAGATATGCTTAAAGATCACATGGGTCTTATAACCTCTGGCTTATAACAACATTCTTGGTATTTGCACACTATGGAAGATTTATGGGCAAAAAGTATAATCTTCTCTTTTTGAGTTTGTGTGAAGGTGGTTTTTTGGTCTGCCTCCCAACACTGTATGACAGGAAGTTCCCGTGATGACCCCATCTCTACCAGGAAGGCATAAAGCAGTAATAAAGTATGCCTTACTGGGCTTCTGCCTGAACATGTTTGTTCAAATGAGGATGGCTTTCTTACATTTTTATAGTCTACTGGTAGAGTGCATAAGCTCCCAACTGGGCTCAGTATAGAAAATCTAGAGTAGTTGAAAATCTGCTCTCTAGGTCCAGATTCATCATAGGATGATTACTGGTGGAGAATAGCAACAACTGGACCATGGTTGGGTGAAAGAGATGTGGTTCGAAAAATCATCCTTGTCTCCTATAAATTGGCCTCTATGATTGGGTGTTGTTTAACAGATGCTGGGACTGATCCGTCAGGAAACCAGGGAAGCCCTGCCAGGGGGCAGTTCCAAAAAAATTTAGGGCTTTATGTCACTTTGCGTACACCAGTCAACTACTCTAGTTAGATGGGTCACCTCTTGATATTTCACTGGGTCAGGGAACCCATTTCCCCATTTAGTCTTTGGAAGAGACAGTATATATCTCTTTAGCCTTGCTGGTTTTCCAACATTTTTATTCATTTTCAGTGCAGACTCTACTGCACAACTTCTACAGTTTCATACAATGTGCCCAGCAACGAATGTGCTGTGTAGTGTTGGGCGAATTGTTTGGGCTGTACATTTGCCGGTTCGACCATTCGCCGCACACCCGAATTTGCATGGTGTTTGCCGGGTGTTCGTCCCGCCAAACACCCTGTAAAGCACTGCGCGCTGCACAGTGCATTTTGTTCCCTGATTGGGTAAAGCTTTGCCCAATCAGGGTGCAGTGTAAGCTGGTTGTTAAGAGCATGGCCGGGAAGCCGGCCGCAGTGTCCTTAACAACTGATGAGTCATCAGCTGTCAATGGGCTTTCCCGCTGACTGCTAAAAAAAAACAAATTGTCGGTAAAACATTTTTTAAAAACAGCGTGGGGTCCCCTCTCCACTTTGGGTCTAATATGGATTTTAAGGGGAACCCGCCAACATGAAATAAACTACCCCCAAAATTTATACCAGACCCTTATCCGGGCATGCAGCCTGGGAGGTCAGGAAATAGGTGGATGAGTGAGTGCCCCCCTCCTAAACAATACCAGGCCACATGCCCTCAACATGGGGGGGTGCTTTAGTGCCCCCCCCAAAGCACCTTGTAAATGTAAATCCATCATCAATCACACCGTCCACCCCCCGCCTAAAAGCATCCCTCCATGTTGAGGGCATGTGGCCTGGTATGTTTCAGGAGGGGGGACGCTTGCTCCCCCCCCTCTTCCTGACCTTCCAGGCCGCATGCCCAGATCTGGTATGGATTTTGAGGGGAAACCCGTGCTTTTTTTTTTAATTTTGGCATAGGGTTCTCCTTAAAATTCATACCAGATCCGAATGGGGGGGACCCCATGAGTCAATTTAATGTGATTTGACTAGTTTTGTTTTTCTTTAGAAATATTATTTTTGCTGCAACATGTTCTATACATCCTACAGATGCGCCAGACTAAAGGGATCCCCCAGGCACTATATTTAAAGGAATTTTTCATTTTTATTATTGCACTTTAAGCATCATTAAAATTACTGCTCCTGAAAAAATGGGAAGTACCCTGACCCCCATACCCCTTTTTTGGCCAATTACTTGCATATAAGCCTTCAAAATGGGCACTTTGGATTTTTCCTGTTCAGCTCCCATATACTTCAATGGGGTTTGCTGTTTGGGTTAGAATTTTTCCCCTGTTCGGGAGTTCTGCTGCGAACTGAACAGAGGGTGCAGTATGACCTACTATTTACAGGTACTGCATGTTTGTACAACCCCATATTGCGTCTTTAATGCTTGACTGTGTGACTTTACTTTTTAACTTCACTGTAAAATGACAGCACAGCATCTAAATGGATTGTAAGAAATCTATGTTGCCCCCAAAATATAGAAAATTGATTGCCAAATAGCCAACTCCCCCCCTCAAAAAAAAGCCTCCTTGTATCACAAATGAATTGAGTAAATGACCTATTTTATATCCTTTGCTTGTATGCTTGATGTATAGTGAACAAAAAGGGAGCTAATTCATGTCCACCACCCCCACCAAACAGTCAGTGGCATGGACTGGCTTGATCTTCCCTACACCTTTTTTTACTACTTTTCTTTATCCTATTGCTAACTTTGGCATTTTCTGCCCATTTGAACATTCCTACGAATCTATGGAACACTAATACACCTTTTGGGAATGGGTGAAGCACTTGGATTTTGGTATTCCACTAATAGGCTGGTGTAATATAAGCAGAGCAGATTTAGAAAAGTTGACAAGATCAGCAAGTCAGAAAAACATGTTCAAGCCAGCAAAGGGGAGCAATAAGTTCAAATAAAATACAGTGAGACAGTATAAAATAGGAAAGCAACTTGAAGTCAGTAGCTAAAGAGAGAGAAATAAGAATAGTAAGTGAGCTGTATGAACAGAAATGAAGGAGGAAGATATAAAAGTGGAAACTTCTAGTCAAAATAGTAACAAGTAGAAAAAAAAACTCCATATAATGTTAAAGTGAATAAGAATAGTTTGAAAATAGAAAGAATAGAAATGAAAATAGGAAATAGAAATAAGAATAGTATGAAAAAATATACTGCTGAGAGAGAGTAAAAACAAAAAAAAACAAGTATATTGCACAGCCATCATTGCATGAAACAAAAGTGGTGTAAATAGGGGCAAATTAATAGGAAAAAAGGTTACATTTTAAACATCTAGTGGGTGAGATGTGGGAGAGTGTTAAGCACATAATGTTTCCACAATACATCCTGCTATCCTCAAGACCTGCTTTTCAAGAACGAAACCTCCATCCAAACTCCCAAAACCCACTCTTAAAGGGTATTTTATTTGTAAGACAGTAAATAAGAAAGATGGCATTACTGAGGTTTTACCAAATGTGGCAATATCTGTATCACAATATATACATACACCATTAATGTATGATTCAGTAAAAAAATTTTGTTACCCTACCCAGAATATCTAAGCAGAGGAAAATACACAAACTAGCGAGCTGTCATCTTTGCTTCACTTCGAAGGTTTATCACACAAGGCATTTTAAATCTTAACTTGTAAACAGGTCAAAAATGTATCAGGATTTAGCAAACTTTAGCAATTTAAAAAGTACCAACAAACTTTCTTCAGGCCTACTAAACGTGGTTTAGGAAAGGTATACTTCTTCCACACAGACTATTCAGAATTAATATGCAAATATGCAAAAAAAAAAGTGACTGGCTAAACTGACAAGTACTATCTTTCGCCACTACTTTTCTATACTATACTATACTATATATCGGGGTCGGCAACCTGTCGATCAGGATCTACTGATTGATCGTACGCAAGTGACGGGTAGTTTGTATCCCCTCCTTGCCGACCCCCTGGAACCTTGACAGGAGTGGGAGCGGCATTTACTGGAACTGATCCCCTTTCCTCGCTGTAGGAGGAAAGTGGATCAGTTCCAGTAAATGCTGCCCCCGCTGCAGGTTCCCCTGCTTTCTGCTGCTAGGGCCCTTGTGTGCTACCCTGGTCCCTTTCCCCTTCAGCACTGCTGGCTTCCCCTCTTCTAATCTCCAGCCGGCTGCTGCGGGGTCATTTCAGAATGGAGAGCAAAGGAAAGGGCCAGCATGTCATTAACCTGCCCCTTCCTTTTCTGGATGACCACAGTGAGCAACTGCTATCACTGAGTGTGTTCATTTATAACTGAAACATAGTAAACTGTGTTTACTATGCTTCCATTTGTGAATGAGCAGTAAGCTCTGTACAGAGCTATACCTGTTCATTCATTCTGTGCAGGGGAGGTTGCAGAGATAGAGATTGAGGACTGTGTCCTCAATTTCCTTTCTCGGTCTCAAAAGTGAGACATCAGATGTCTGTTTAGACCCCTGATATTTGACCAAAGCCTTCAACTGGGCTGCTAAAAAATATTTAAAAAATAATAAAAAATAAAATTGTAAAAAAATATAAATAAAAATAAAAATAAAAATTGTAAAAAGTAATTAAAGATAAAGTAATAAAAAATAAACACTGACACTGTCCAATGCCCTACTGACACCAACCTCTTCTCTACTGACTGACACCATCCACTATCAAACTGACACCAACCTCTGCCCTAGTGACACCAACCTCTGCCCTACTGACACCAACATCTGCCGTACTGACAAGTCCACTGCTCTATGGACACCTTCCACTGCCCTACTGACACCGTCCACTGTCCACACACCATCCACTGTCCTACTGACACTGTCCTCTGCTCTATTGGCTGACTCTGTCCACTGTTAGGGTAGGCTATGTTTATATTTTCACAGTGACATTTGTTTTATTATTTTTTTCCTCACTATTTAGTTAGGCCCTGCTAGTTAATTTGCCTTAAAAAAAGCACTGAACCCCTGTGATCTGCTCTCTTTCATGGTATTAAGGTAGATCTCCACCTCTCAAAGGTTGCCTACCCTACTATATATTGTCTTTTTGGGGCACATTCAGACAGGTGATTAATCCCATCCTCCATGCAGGGCCACTGACAGATGCATGTGCATACACCTTGGAGTTGTGTGCAAGCAGTCCATAGAATTAGATGCACATGCAGTGCTGTACAAACATAATTGCATGTCAAAGTTTGGCATGCAGGCAGGAGCAAGTGCACAGATCCAAACACAGGCAATGTGCGTTGGGATCACGTCTATGGGCTGCCTGCGTGCAGCTCCAATGTGGACATGCATCTGCCAGCAGCTCTGCATGGAGGACGAGACTAATTGTCCATCTGAATGAGTCCATAAGATAGTAAAGGCAACAATTTAGAGTCTGGATAAAAGGTTTAGAGTAGTAAAACATTTTTGGTAGGTAAATAATGCATGCTGATTCTGCGGTCAGTTAACAAGCTAGAACACAGATGACAGATTATTTAACATGAAATGTAAACAAATCCGCGCTTAGGATAATTCTAGATTCCTGGTATTTAGTATTGGCTGCAGCCCACCTTTATACTATATTACTAAGAATATAGTGAGAATGAAGAGAAAGGAGGGGGAAGGTGTATGGCGCTGCCAAAAACTGCTGATGTTTCTATATGTCCAAAATTTAGGCGTTATAGATACATACAAAATAAATCACCACTATGAATAAAGTGTCCAGTGCATCCTATGTGTCTTCCTATTGAATGTGCAATACTAAAAAATAATACAAATAAATAATAAATATTTGTGCTGAAAAGTGGATATAGAATAAGTGAAAATTGGTATGATGAGAAAATTAGATGAAATGTATGAATTAAAAAATAGATAAAGGGGTGGATTTGTACAGAATAAAAATAAATATATAAAAAATAATAAAAAAAGGATCCACTTAAAATATGACTTAAATAAGGTGCACAATAGGTAGATAAATATTATAGCAGCAATGATACAAAAATAAATAAGTCCGTTACACCTAAGAAAGAACAAATGGTCCCACAATGCAAGAAAATTCCTAAAAAACTTGGCAAAAAAAGGTGACTTGAGTGCAGGTGTTCTGATGAAATATTAAAGGTGCTCAGGTATAAGGTGACCGTTCAGTGCTCCCCGCACCCCTTGGACCGCACTCACCAGAACTATGTACCCCTGCAGGGGTATCAGGCCTTGTCTATAATCCTGGATCTTCTCCACTGACCATCAAAGTGGTTGGGTGGTCCGATTATCTACCCGAATCTTGTGAACCAGGTTCCTTGATGTTAGGGTCCGAAGGTGTATCGATATATGGGGGAAGAAGGCTCACATAGAGTAGTACTGCTAAGTTTTAAAATACTTTATTGTATATAAAAATTAGGTACTCACAAAGGGAATAGAGGGTAATGGCATAGAAAGCAATAATAGCGCACTTCCGGGACGCCGTGCGTTCCACAGGGCGGATGTGCGTTCCACTTAGGCGGATGTGACGCGATGACGCTCATCGCGTCACATCCGCCTAAGTGGAACGCACATCCGCCCTGTGGAACGCACGGCGTCCCGGAAGTGCGCTATTATTGCTTTCTATGCCATTACCCTCTATTCCCTTTGTGAGTACCTAATTTTTATATACAATAAAGTATTTTAAAACTTAGCAGTACTACTCTATGTGAGCCTTCTTCCCCCATATATCGATACACCTTCGGACCCTAACATCAAGGAACCTGGTTCACAAGATTCGGGTAGATAATCGGACCACCCAACCACTTTGATGGTCAGTGGAGAAGATCCAGGATTATAGACAAGGCCTGATACCCCTGCAGGGGTACATAGTTCTGGTGAGTGCGGTCCAAGGGGTGCGGGGAGCACTGAACGGTCACCTTATACCTGAGCACCTTTAATATTTCATCAGAACACCTGCACTCAAGTCACCTTTTTTTGCCAAGTTTTTTAGGAATTTTCTTGCATTGTGGGACCATTTGTTCTTTCTTAGGTGTAACGGACTTATTTATTTTTGTATCATTGCTGCTATAATATTTATCTACCTATTGTGCACCTTATTTAAGTCATATTTTAAGTGGATCCTTTTTTTATTATTTTTTATATATTTATTTTTATTCTGTACAAATCCACCCCTTTATCTATTTTTTAATTCATACATTTCATCTAATTTTCTCATCATACCAATTTTCACTTATTCTATATCCACTTTTCAGCACAAATATTTATTATTTATTTGTATTATTTTTTAGTATTGCACATTCAATAGGAAGACACATAGGATGCACTGGACACTTTATTCATAGTGGTGATTTATTTTGTATGTATCTATAACGCCTAAATTTTGGACATATAGAAACATCAGCAGTTTTTGGCAGCGCCATACACCTTCCCCCTCCTTTCTCTTCAGATTATTTAACATGCCATAAGGATGCTGATCACTAAATACAAACATTTTGCTTAAAGTTTTATTTTCTCTTCAAGTTTACGGATTACAATATCTATCCTTTAACACATCCCCCCTCCCTGCCTGAAGCAGAATGAAATACAGTTGGATTCTAAAGAATCCCCAGTGTGCTGTCATCTGCCAGTTTATAGTCAGCTCGCACCCCTACTATGCACACTCTGGCAGCTGGCAGAGACTTGAGGTTTTGTAGATGGTAAAGAAGATGAAAAAGTACACAGCAGGGGCTCAACATGCATCTTTATATTTTTAGTCTTCAATATTACATGTGCCCTGCAATGTTCTTAAAAACAAGCTGAACATCTGACTACTGATAGATTCCTCTGTATATTATTTATCTTAATTAGTAAGACTTTAATAGGCTTTACATACAAAGGATTGTGATACATGCTCATTCTGTGGTTCAGCTTTTAGGAAATGTTTTTCTATGGTTTTTAGAAATATTAAACTACGTCTCAAGAAAAAGATACAAAATACATTTTATCATTATCACACAATACAGGATAGTGGCAAAAATAAAAAACTTGCTAGGGCCTTCCCCAGAGCGCACCATATAACCATATAACCCTGCTCACACCGTGAGACTCCATTTGTGATGAATCTGTTCTTTTCTCGAGAAATATTTTTCTTTGTCTAACCATTTGGATTGCTTTTTTTTTACGCTTTTATTAAGATCTGACTGCTTACTGCCCTGGGTTTTCTAGCAGTTTTCAGATCAGTTACCCTCAGTGTGTACCTTGGGAACAGTATTCAGACCCCATTGTGTGGGGCCAGCCTTTAATTTTTGCTTCGAACAGGTGTTATTTGTTTACCTTGGCTCGTAGTGCAACTTTTGTAGTTCATAGTTAGCCACAGGGGGCAATACAGATCCAGGGCTGTGGACACTAAAGAACCCTTTGGGGGGTATGCCCTCTGAGATGGGTAAGGCCTTACCCATGGGTGATTAGTAAAGGTCTTACCTTATCAAAGACACTGGGCCTACTAAAGGGCCAAGCTTCACCCATCGTAAAGGGCATACCTCCAAACACCTTGCAGTTCCCAGCGTTTCTGTGCATGTTTACACCTGTTCCTGTCTTTTACAAACTCCTTATAGGCAGTAAAATAGGGGCTTTTTTAAATTGTATGTGCTAACTCCTGTCATTCTCAGTGCTAGTAATTTGCAAGTAATTTAATAATTTTTCTCAGTGCAAGTATATTAAACTTGCCATTTTCTCCCCACTTATTCAGATTTAAGGAGGAGCCCAGTCTCATGAGGAAGAGGTAACTGCTTCATGCCTCCAAAATGATGCCTTACCATTCATCTTTTCCTTAAATTTTCATTAATGCAGACAGCAAGTTGCTGCACTCCAGTAAACAAAAAAGCAGAAGGCGCCTCCGTCTACATGGGGCTTTCTGCTTTTTTGTTTATTGCAGTGCACAGAGATCATCCAATACTATACTGGAAGAGCTGCAGCCATCATACATGTGATTCTCCCCAATAGGAGTTATACAGTATACCTTGGGACTTCATTATTCTTATTTTTTGTGCCACTGAGTTCGTTTTTTCAAGTTGCTCCACGTCTGTTGCTATTTTCTACAGAGCCTTTTTCACAGATACAAAGTCAGCACTCGGGATATAGCATCTCAACCCCATCTATTCCCCACTCCATAACTGTACCCCACTGGGGATCCCCTTAGTTTGCAATGATTGATAACAGGCACAAAGAAGCAGGCATAAAAGAGCCAAATATCATGCAACCCACAAAAAGCCTAAAGGAAACCCTAACCACCACTCAGTGTTCCCTGTTCTGGAGCAATGTCCTATTATGACATCACTATTATTATCGGACATTGGCTCCCTCTCAGGCATGCAACATGCGGTCTGTGTGGCAAAAGCAGATTTCTCTGCCACTATGTCTGAATAATTTGGAAAACTATAGGTACGTCAAAATCAATGTTTCTCAACCAGGGTTTCGCTGCAAATCAACATTGTTGCAGATGTATATACGGGCCCAATGTTTCTGCGCATTAATACCTGATGCCTTCTCTGTAGTTCCCGGCTCCTGTGAATTCAGAGGGCAGCTCTGAGAAGAATGCAGAGAGTGGGAGCACTGAGTTCAGACCACGGGGAGCACACACCAGGAACCATAAATGAAGACTATGGAGGCAGGGAGCACACAGCAGGGGCCATGAATGAGGATTATGGAGGCAGGGAGCCCACAGCAGGACCCATGAGTGAGGATTATGGAGGCAGGAAGAACACAGTGGGAGCCGTGAATGAAGTCTATGGAGGCAGGGAGCGCATAGTGGGAACAAGTGCCTGGATCAAGAGGTGAGATCCTGTCTGAATGGTAGCAGTAATGCACACTGTGGAAGGAGGAGAAGAGAAAATAAGCACATGGCTGGATCGGGAGGTGAGATCCTGTGTACAAAAGGGGTGAATGCAGACTGTGGAGGGGGAGCAGAGAACAGAAGATGATATCCTATGTATAGCAGCACTAAGTGCAGACTGCAGAGAGTGGGAGCACATACCTGTATCAGCCTGAATGTAGCAGGAGGTGAGATCATGTTAGCTTTATGTTATGCCATAACTGTACATAATGCTATAATGATCTCACCTCCTGCTACATTTGGCCTGATCCAGCTGTGTGCCCCCACTCTTTGTTCCCCCCCCTCCACAGTTTGCGTTCAGCCGCTACCATATGCAGGATCTCACCTCCTGAAATATTTAGCTATGTGCTCTCACTTTTAGAACTCCTCCTGGCACCACCCTCCGTGTTCACAGAAGCTGGAACTACAGAGGAGGCACCAGACATTAATGGGTATTGACAGGAGAAAAAAAATCAAATGACAGCAATATTGTGGTATAAACAGGGCACATGGAAATCAATTATTTTCGTTATGCCCTTGCAGAGACCTACGTTAGGAAAATGTAAGCCTCTGCACATGGTGTAAACAAGGCCAAAGTATTCTATGCAGGTCAAATCTGCACCGTTTTTCAATCAATTCTTATGCATATATTTTGTGGACGAGGCCAAACTGTTCCTGCAGTCTGCTGCCTTATTTATGAATCACAATATTTGAGAGTTTTGTTCAAGTTCAGCAAGGCCTCTTTCATAGCATACAGTATGTGCATAAAAACTGATGGAAAATCAGTTTTTATGCACATACTGTATGCTATGAAAGAAAAAAATTGACTTCCATTGAATACTTAGGGTTTGTTCACACCATGAGCAGAGCCGTGCGTTTTTCTAATGTAAGGTCTCTGCAAAGACATTAAGAAAACATTTGATTTCTGTGTACCATGTTCAGAGCACAATGTTGGTGTCAGATGAGTTCTATTATTTATTCTATTATTTAATTCTATTTCTTCAATATATTTGTTATATCTACAGCTGGCTGATCAGATCCTATGTTCTGTGAGCTTTAGATCTGAAAACTTTTATTTAGGGGTTCCCAAATACCTTAAACTTTTTGCCAAGGGTTCCTCCAGGGTAAAAAGTTTGAGAAACACTTTTCTAGAACCTTCAATTTCAAGAAGCCAGAAATATTACACTTCCCCTAATCCTGTTCAGGATTCAGAAGTGTAGTATTTCCCCTCCTTTCCTTGAGGACCCTGATTTGTAGCAAAGGCTAAAGAGGATTTTCTGTATTCTGCATTTTATGGAGGAACAAGCTGAAGCTATACACCAAATGCTTTCTACTGTGGACACAGTATTGACGCAATGTACTACAATTTTTGCCTAACAGCACCAGACTTTGTACAGCCTAGTAAAGAAAGACTTTTTCTATACACACAGACAGATTATTTATGCACTTTTTGAGGACTGGCATAATTCTGAAAGGGTATTCCTAAAGCTGGTCATACGTGGATTTAAATTTGGCCGGTTCAGCAAGGACCAGCGGAGATTCGATCCATGTATAGGCAGGTTTATTCTACCCAAATCGATTGACTTGGGTACAACCAGCCTGTCAGATTTTTTACATTCGATTACTTTCAGCAGAAATAGCCACTAGCAGCAGTTATTGCTTTCTGCCAGGCTCCCTGTGCAACCCCCTCCTCTCTTTGGCAGAACACAATAGCATTGTGGGAGGCATTCAAAGAGGCTAGAGCCCTAAGATTCCACCAGGTGTCTCCTAGGAGCAGGGATGTCTGTTGGCATTTGTGCCGGTCTGGATCTGAGTCATCCCAGACCTCTGGGTGCAGTATGTCATTTTGGAGGGTTATCTCTGCCTCCTCCTTGCTTTTTGCCTTCCAGTCTGCCAGCTCTAGACCAAAATAAAGCAAGATTTAATGACCATCATAAAGCAACTCCAGTCTCAAGGAATGGTTGCACAGTTGTTTTCGAAGAACTTCCTTTATGTAAAAAAATTCAGGAAGGAATTAATTATATCTTTCATTGCTTACCTGAAATAAGTGGAATTTCAATCATGAGTAGACATAAAATATGTCTATCTAAACAACCCCATTTTTACCTCACAATGCTGTGGAAAACCAACACTTCCAATTTGCAGCATTAAAATTCAGGCTGTCCTCTGCACCCCTAGTGTTTTGTCAGAAGTGCTTGCCCTGCTTCTGGCTCTTCTACGAACCCAAGGCACTCATTTTACAGGTTACCTGGAAGACCTCCTACTGAAGGATTCCTTAGCCACTACCAACACCCAGGGGACAATTCAGTGTCTTCAAATCTTTGGCGGGAGAAACAATTTTCCCAAAGTCTGCACCCTAGCTCTAACACCATCTGGAGTATCTGGACCACAGCCTAAGCCAGAATTTACCTTCCAAAAGAGTAGGTGACTTTCCTAAGGTCCCATAAGAGCCGCCAATGCCTAGACCCGGGGGAATAGTCTCTGTACAAAGAGATCTTCAGTTTTCCCCAGGTTCAACAACAAGTTGAAGATTTGTGTAAACATAAAGACGCCTGCTTCCCAAATTTTAAACAAACAAAGCTGCCTTCCCAATAGTGTGATACTATTAAACAATGAAACAAATCATATTGCAACTATAATAGAAAATCCATCATAATGTGTAATCTTCTTTTATCTGTAGAGTGATCCCCAAACAAATCACCTGTAACCACCACAAAAATGAGAAGTGCCCACTCACCAGGACTCCAGTGACCTCTAAACTAATAAAGGTCAATAAGCACTTCAGAATAGTAATCTGGTCCCTCAGAATCGGTCACAATCTTCCATTATATCTCCAAAGGTTTCCCAGTGTAACTCTCTCTCTTCCATGACATCAACACCATAAACCAGAGAGATACTATGGTGTAGTATGTTTATTCGCCATATAAAAAAACATCAAACGTATTGCACTTACATACAGGTGCATCTCATAAAATTGTAATATCAAAAAGTTAATTTCTTTTAGTAATTCAATTCAAAAAGTAAAACTCATATTTTATATAGATGCGTTACACACAATGCAATATATTTCAAGCATTTCTTTCTTTTAATTTTGATGATTATGGCTTACAGCTAGTGAAAACCCCACATTCAGTATCTCAGAAAAATTTGAATATTACAGAAGACCAATAAAAAAAAAAAGGATTTTTAATACAGAAATATTGGCCTATTAAAAAGTATGTCCATGTAAAGTATAGTATCCACTCGATACTTGGTCGGGGCTCTTTTTTCAATAATTACTGCATCAATGCAGCATGGCATGGAGGTGATCAGCCGGTGGCACTGCGGAGGTGTTCTGGAAGCCGAGGTTGCTTTGATAGTGGCCTTCGTCTGCATTGTTGGGTCTGGTGTCTCATCTTCTTCTTGACAATACCCCACAGATTCTCTATGGAGTTTAGGTCAGGCGAGTTTGCTGGCCAATCAAGCACAGTGATACCATGATCACGAAACCAGGTATTGATAGTTTTGGCAGTGAGGGCAGGTTTCAAGTCCTGCTGCAAAATGAAATCATCATCTCCATAAAGCTGGTCAGCACAGGGAAGCATGAAGTGCTCTAGAATTTTCTGGTAGAGGGCTGCACTGACTTTGGACTTGATAAAACACAGTGGGCCAACACCAACACATGACATGGCTCCCAAATCATCATTGTGTAATACTGTGCTTGATTGGCCAGCAAACTCGCGTGACCTAAACCTCATAGAGAATCTGTGGAATATTGTCAAGAGGCAGATGAGAGATACCAGATCCAACAATGCAGACAAGCTGAAGGCCACTATCAAAGCAACCTGGGCTTCCATAACACCTCAACAATGCCACAGGCTGATTGCCCCCATGCTACGCTGCATTAATGCAGTAATTGATGCAATAGGAGCCCCAACCAAATATTGAGTGCATACTGTACTGTACATGAACATACTTTTCAGAAAGCCTACATTTCTGTATTAAAAATCCTTTTTTTTTGGTCTTATGTTTTAAAATGAGGAGTTTCACTTTTTGAATTGAATTACTGAAAGAAAAAATTAACTTTTTAAAGATATTATAATTTTATGAGATGCACCTGTATGTATGTGCCCTGACTCGGCACAAATGTATAAATCTTGTATTTTAGGTACCGTCTCACTTCTTCCTCTCGGGATCGGCGTGAGTTCCACCACCAGGAAGTCCAGGCCAGACGTGACACCAGATGTGACCGGAAGTGATGATGGCTGAAAGGCTTCCGACTAGGATGGCTTGCCTGATTAGGCAATTTGCGAAATTAGTCAGAAGCCTTCCGACTGCCGTCACATCCAGTCATAGCCGACGTCAAGTCCAGCCCTGACGTCCTAGTAGTGAAACGCATGCCGATCCCGAGAGGGAGAAGCGAGATGTTACCTAAAATACAAGGCTTATACATTTGTGCTGAGTCAGGGCACACACATATGTAAGTACAATACCTTTGATTTTATTTTATATGGTGAATAAACATACTACACTATAGCATCTCTCTGGTTTATCCAGACTTGCTCCCAGTCTGAGTGTTGTTGTGTAAGCAATTACAGAAGACTGACATCAGGGCACATTCAAGTACTTAGTATGATTATTTTTTCACAAATACATAACTGGATAAAATAGTGTGTTCTTACTTTGCCTGGAGTTTCTCTTTAATGAACAGTTACAAGCTATTGTTTATTTCAAGTACAAGAGCAGTAATTCTCTCATGTACTAAAAATTCCTCTTGACTTTTTATTTAGGGTCAAGTGAACACAAGATAACCAAAGGCTCACTGTACTTCCAATAACTCCCTCTGGAACACATAGCATTGATTTGTAAATGGCTTGTTCTTATTCTCTCAACATAAGATGGTTTTGACAGCTAATAAACACACAACATGTTTCCCAAATCCTAACCAGGGATTCGGCGCATTTGGAAGAGAGTTGTACAAATATATATGCTCACCTCCGTTCAGAGGTTAGGCTTACAAACATAATTAGGCTATCAGCTCACTACACACATCAGTGACATGACACATAATTAGTCAACAGCATGAGATCCTAATGATTTCCTGTGAGGATTCTGATACCAGAGGTTTCTTATTTTCTGCTCCATGATGTGTATATGTACACTCTCGTTGAAAGAATAAAAAACGTACAACCATGTCTGGCAGACACATGCTACCATTGTCTTTATAGATAAACATACAATAGACTGTTTTTCACATTTTTCTTCTTAGTTTAACAAGGAAATTTAATAACCATTGCAAATCTGTCTCTTTTGAGTGGTCATAACCTAGGATGAAGCTGACATTTACAGAGGGAAGGTGTTCTATGCCTTCCCTCTACGCAGGGACTCTTCTCCCCTTACATGTAAAACACACTAGAATGAAACAGGGGCTTCTATTAAGGTGATGTTGTGCGCTACTAAAGCTAATAGCATGCAATGCTAAGGGTTCCAAACCTAATATAACGTGAAAGGGTCAAAACATGTCATTTGAACAAGTATTTAAATGGAAACTCATAATAAACAGAACAATACTAGTAGCACATAAAGACTAATTTGCTTGAAGACAACTGTAATTGCAGGATGTTTCCATGTTAAGACCAAAATAAGAAATCTCAAGTGATTTTTTCCAGAGGAACACACAATAGCTTAGTTTTTGCAAATGTTCTATTATTATTTACAGTATTTGGATGGTGTTATTCAGATTCTAAAATAATGTTCTGTTTTGTTTTTGGACAAGCTGATGCTCTTCCAGAATACAGTATTTTAAGGAGCACTCTCAATTTGGACAAGCCCATGCTCTTCCAAAATACTGCTTTTTAGAGAGTTCACTCCCCTAGCTTCCTCCCTGACTTAAAGAATGCCAACATTTTATTTTAGGAGAGATTTTATTCTTTTGGATGTTTTGTCATGCAGGGAAAAAAAAACTGTTACTGTAAACTATTAATATAAATATTATTAATTTGCATGATTAATACACGTGCATTATTAATGATTAGTAATATGAATATAACTAAATAATATAAACTTCAAGAGGAACTACAGTCTGCTCACATAGTTTGTAAGAAAAACATCTTTGCTGTTCTGAAGCTTCCCTCCAACCAATTGCATATTACTCTATATATACTGTGTTTCTTTACTTGCCAAATATGCTGCAGAAATCAGTCAGGCAGCAGCCATTAAACTGTGGGCAGCTTTCCCCATACAAACACACACACATATATATTTACAGACAGACACACTCACACCACTGTTTGCCTGCACATTTCTTCTCTCTTGAGGAACACTCATGGATCATAGCAGAGGAAAGTAAAAAGAACCCTGAGAAATTCTTTAAATATATCAACAACAAAAAAACAAGGTCAGAGCATGTTGCACACATACGATGATGGGCGGATGGTTACAGAGGACACAGAGAAGGCAACCGTGCTTAATGCTTTCTTCTCCTCAGTCTTTACACAGGAAAAGGAGGGGTATACTGACCATGACTGTATGGTTAACAGTACTTCCCATGACATACCGCTAGGGCTAACAGAGGGTGAAATCATGGAAAGGCTGGATAAAATGAACATAAATAAATCACCAGGCCCGGAGTACTCAAAGAACTCAGTAAGGTTATATCTAGACCACTGTTCCTGATCTTTGCAGATAGTATTTTGACAGGAACTGTCCCAGGTGACTGGAGGAAAGCTAACGTGATACAAATATTCAAAAATGGGCAGAGGCATATCCCGGGAAATTATAGGCCAGTCAGCCTGACTTCAATAGTATGTAAACTACTGGAAGGGATGATAAGGGACTATATCCAAGAATTTGCTAAAGATAGCAACATCATCAGCAGTAATCAGCACGGGTTTACAAAAGGGCGTTCTTGTCAAACGAATCTGTTCTACGAGGAGGTGAGCTGTGAGCTAGATAGGGGGAGACCTGTGGATGTGGTGTATCTAGATTTTGCTAAGGCATTTGATACAGTCCCCCACAAACACTTAATTTACAAAATAAGGTCTGCAGGCATCGACCACAAGGTTTGCACTTGGATAGAAAACTGGTTAAAGGGGCGTGTCCAAAGGGTGGTAATAAATAACGCGTACTCAGACTGGCCTGAGGTGGTAAGTGGGGTCCCACAAGGCTCAGTCCTGGGACCAATTTTGTTGAATTTATTCATAAATAGCATAGAGGATGGGATCGTTAGCTCAATCTCAGTTTTTGCAGATGACACAAAATTAAGCAGGGCAATAAGTTCACATCATGATGCAAACATCTTACAGAGTGACCTGAACAAAATAACAGAGTGGGCAACTACATGGCAAATGAGGTTTAATGTGGGGAAGTGTAAGGTATTGCACTTGCGGATTAAAAACAAACGCTTTGGGGGGGAACCTCAGGGGGAATCAAAAATGGAGAAAGATCTGGGAGTCTTAGTAGAACAGACTTAGCAATAGCATGCAATGTCAAGCTGCAGCTGTCAAAGCTGGCAGAATATTAGCATGCATAAGGAAGGGGATATATTCCAAAGATAAAACTATAATCCTACCACTTTATAAAACTCTGGTCCAACCACATCTGAAGTACTCTTTCCAGTTCTGGTCACCAGTCCTCAGAAGGGATGTGTTGGAGCTGGAGAGAGTCCAGAGAAGGGCAACTAAACTTATTAGGAGATTGGAAGACCTTAATTATGAAGAGCGCTTACAAGCGCTTGATTTATCCTTCCTGGAAAAAATACGCCTGAGAGGGGATATAGCGATTTACAAATACCTCAACAGTGATCTCAGCATAGAAAAAAGGAATGTAAGAGGACACAAGACCATACAATGTGAGTATGGCTACTTTTAAAAGACTCTTGGACGTACATCTCAAAAATCAAAACATTCAGGGGTACGGGGAATGATTACGTCCACACACACCTACACAGGTTGAACTGGATGGACTATTGTCTTTATTCAACCTCAACTACTATGTAACTATATAACTATGTAACTATGATCTCTGCAGTCTCCTGTCAACTCCGTTCTCATCCAGCCCCCCCCCCCCCCAGCTCTGCAGCTCTCATTAGCTTTTCTATGACTCATCCCTCCTCCCTTGCTGGCACACTCTCACGAGAGTTAGAGAGAGAGCTGTCATGATGCCATTAGTCTAGGCTAATTACCAGACAAGAAAGAGAAAGTGGGCTGTATAAAGGTATTTACTGGCAGAATAAAAAATGTTACTACCCAAAGTTAAAACAACAAGGGCAGAGGATTTAATAGAAAGATGACTGAAGAGCTGCTTTAGAATATTGTTGACAAATCCAGAATGATTGGGTCCTCTCTTAGGGTATATTAATACCAGATGTGCTGGAGTGCATTTTTGAGTGCATCGCCAATGCATAGCAACCAAAAAAAATGTTTCCCTATTAATTGCCGTTCTCACCACAGCATTGCATTGCATTTGCCCAGAACTGAAAAAAAGTGCAGCATGCAACACTTTTTTTTCAGTGCAATGCAATGCGGCACGTTCAAATGCATGTAAATGCACACAATCATGCATAAACGCAACACACTGCAAGGCAAACAAGGTAAAAGAAAACAGGCAAAGCATGTATAATGCAGACCAATGCATTACACCATGTTACAACAAATGCAACACAACATGCATGTGTTGTGGTGTGAATGAGCCCTTACTCATGCAGCTAAAACAAGTGTAACCATGGAACTGTGTTTGTTAGAAGTTGAGGAATAAGGGGTGAAGGAATTGTTTTTTTTTTTACCTAATCAAGCTTCCTTATCCACTTGGGCAGCAGCAAATCAATTACAATAGTGCATAAATAAGCAATAGATTTGTTGCTGCAGGAATAGAGAGGGCAGAGCTGTTGTCCGAAAGTCTAGAATAGTGTGTAGGGAATGGGTTGTGGCGCTGCTCTGTGAGCAATAAAAACAAATGCATCCTTAGGGGTATCAATGATTCCGAAACCCACAAAATAAATCAACTATGTGCGACATATGCAAAAAAATATTATTTGCAAAAACTGCTTAAGTGCAAAATATAAATGATTGTGCAATATTGGTAAAAAATATGTGCAAACTGCTAAAAGTGCAGGTGCTAAAATAGTGCCCAAGTGAAGTGAGCTTCCAATTACACTCAGATCATAAACCATCAATAAAATCGCACATAAAACAAAGTGATCTGTGCTTGGTAAACACACTGAAATCATGAACAATCCATGAAATCACACATAAAACATAAAGTGATCTGTGCTTGATAAACATTTCATGGGTAGTGTGCAGTGTCCTATAAGTTCGGCGTTCCCATTAGCATTGTTGATCCTTATAGTGGCATCAATAAAGAGACGTTACTTGATGGTGTTATAACCAGGGGGTTGTGCCAAAGCATGCAATGTGCCCGGCGTCTCCACTCGTGCCCCCCTTGTGATATTACACTCACCAAATGTCTCTCCACTTGCAACAGGGGTATCCAGGTTTTTCAGCTACACCTGGCTGTATGCTGCATCCACGCCCAACTTTCTGGCGGCCTTTCCTTGCAGTCCCCAGCAATCTTAGTGGTACATAGAAGAGACAGCCCCCATAGTGTAAAACCGTACAAGTAGTTTTATTGATAAAAATTCAGTAGAGCGCTTACATTTAATGAAATACAAATCACTTGAGTCAAAATACCAGGCAGTCTGAGACGTGATGCATTCCACGGATCTAAACCGGAAGTGTCGCAATTACGCTAGGCTCTGCCCCCTACATTTTTTGTCACTCTGACATCATCGGGAGAGGCCACTCCCAATGACGTCAGAGTGACTAAATGTGACTAAAAAATAGAGAACCTTTTGGACTTTACTGGTACCAGAAAAGGACAGTGAAACAATTGGTATTTTATTACAAAAAGCTAAAAAAACATAAATAGAATCATACAAATCAGTGCTTATATGGATAGTGCAGATCATAAAAATGAGATTTCTTCCATATTCCTTTGCTACCATTTCAAGAGGTCGACGCGTTTTGCAATTTTTGCTTAACCACTTGCCGACCAGTCACTGGGACTGTACTGCGGCAAAGTGGCTCAATTCCGTCCAGCGACCTACGTCGCTGGACTCCTCCCCCTGTAGGTGGCGCTCGCGCCGCCGGAGGCGCTCTCCCGCTGTTTTCAGTCACATCGGGAGTCGGACCAGGGGAGGAGCAGCGGCGATCGCCGCTGCTCTTCCCCGATCGCCGGGGAATAGAGTTTGGAGATCCGCCCGCTTGTGTAAACAGAATGGGCGGATCTCCCAAGTGACAAACAGTGACAGATTGCAGTGTTCAGCATAGCTGAACATGCGATCTGTCCATGTGTCACTCAGTCACCTCCCCCTACACACGTTAGTAAGCACCAGGCATACATTAACCCCTCCCTCTCCAATAAAATTAACCCCTTCCCTGCCAGTGTCGTTTTTACAGTAACAGTGCATATTTATAGCACTGATTACTGTAGAAATGTCACTGGTACCCCCAAAAGTGTCAAAAATATCAGTCAAGGGTCCGATCTGTCCGCCGCAATGTCGCAGTCCCGCAAAAAAAAAATCGCAGATCGCCGCCATTACTCGTTGAAATAAAAAACACCAAAAATGACAGAAATCTTTCCCTTAGTTAGTAAACGCAATAACTTTTGCGCAAACCAATCAAAATACGCTTATTGTGATTTTTTTTTACCAAACATAGGTAGCAGAAAACAAATTGGGCAAAAATGTAAAAAAAATTAGATTTTTGCATTTTTTGGGGGGAATTTCATATAAAAAAAATGTTAAAAATATTGTTATTTTTTTAAAATAAACGCTATTTTTGTTTATAGCGCAAAAAGTAAAAATTGCACAGGTGATCAAATACCACCAAAAGAAAGCTCTGTTTGTGGGAAAAAAGGGACGTAAATTTCGTTTGGGTACGGCATCGCACGACCGCGCAATTGTCAGTTAAATTCGCACAGCGCCGAATCGCAAAAAGTGGCCTGGACGTAAGACAGCAAAATCCTCCGGTGGTAAAGTGGTTAATCCGGACATATAAAAAAATACCACTTACTTGGTATGATATCCTTGAAACATACACTATAGGCATAACCAAATATCAGGTGTTTAGTTCCATAAGGGAGGTATTAAACAGCATAACAGCTATCAGCGTCCAGGGAAAATCACGTCCCCTGCACAAATGTCTCCTCACATATATCGTCAGCCCACAATAATAAATCTCTGAGAAACAAATGATAAATGTATCTAAATAATTATTGGTGCAATATTGCATCATAGCAACATATCACTTAGTACCATTGTTCATACCAAGTAAGTGGTATTTTTTTGTGTGGCGATAAGTGAGTTCTGTTGGCCAGGATGGCTATTTACCCACCTATGCTCCTTATTGTAGGTTATTACAAAAAATCGGATTTTTGTAAGATCTTACCGTAAAATCCTTTTCTCTTAGCTCATTGACAGACGTAGTCTTCTTGATTCACAAGAACTGGGTTATGTTGTCTCCGCAGGAGTAGGACTAGGCAGAAAAGAAAAAACGTTCTGGCTCCACCCTAGGGGCAGTCCCAGAGGGTATATCCTCCCTCTCTCTGCTACAAGGCATCAGTTCTGTCACAAAGCAGCAACAGAGAATTTAACCCAACCCAACTCAATGATAGAGGGGCGGGTACTACGTCTGTCAATGAGCTAAGAGAAAAGGATTTTACGGTAAGATCTTACAAAAATCCGATTTTCTCTGTCGCTCATTGACAGACGTAGTCTTCTTGATTCACAAGAACTGGGACATCCAGAAGCAGTGCCACAAATGAGGGGTGGGATTGACAGAAAACAAAATCCAATCTAGAAGGCCCAACCGGTGCCAAACTAGAAGTTTTAAAGGCTCATTATAAACAAAGAATGAGACTCAAATAAAAATTCCAACGGAAAAAAACCCTCGAGGTAGACCACTGGTCTCCTCAAATGGCGGCCTGCAAAACCTTGCGGCCAAACGAGGCATCAGACGATGCCATTACATCAACTTTAGAATGTTTTGTAATGTTTTGTATGCACCGACGACCAGGTAGCCGCCTTGCACACCTGGACCACTGACGCCTGATGGCGAAAGGCCCATGACGCACTAAGTGCCCGAGTGGAGTGCGCCTGTAACGCTCCTGCGTTTCTTATATGGTGTGGATTTTCAGCTGCAGAAATAGTTCCACGTCAGTTGTCATGTAAGAGATATGCTGAGATACCATTCCCAACCTCAATGACTCATCATGTGTGGAAGGTCTTATTTCAGCCAGTAAATACACACAATTAGCAAGCTGGTTCCTAGAGTGACTTTATATATGTGGTAACACAATGATGAAGGTTTGAGGGATAGGTTGAGTGGAGGTGGTAGGTGATAGACACTTGAAGGTGAGACAGTAGCAGATGGATGCAGGAAGGTTTAACAATGTTGTATGATAGCAGATGATAGAATAGCAGGTGGACATACAAAAGAGATCAACCCAGTGCAGAAAAGTAGCAGTAGTCTCAAGAGCTAGAAATCTAGTTTATGCAGATGTGATAAACAGTCTCTACTATGCAGAGCTAGATAGTGTAAGCTTAGTATAAGTTTATAGAGAATTCCCCTGCGGGGTACTTAGCACTATTAGCGATACAGCCGAAGGGTGGTTCAGGAGAGGCGGATGATCCAGTAGCGTGATACAGGGATCAGCGCAGCGAGGTTCCGTCAGCGAAGTAAGCTTGCAAGCATGGAAGCTTCAAGCAAGGTTAGCATCCAGATAAGGGTGTTTGAACGAACACATGTGAGTGAGAGCCGACACCTTAAATAGCCATCTAGTCCGGCGCTGAGTGATGACAGCTCCAGTCTTAAAGGTGTATGCGCACCTTTCCAAAAGTAAATGGTAGGGTGCATACACTTGTGGAAAGTGTAATTTAGGGTACCAAAGGTACCGGAACATTACAATACCCCCCCTTTAAGGCCTGCTCCTGAAGGCCTCTGGAGCTGGTTTATCTAGGTATCTCGCATGAAAATTGCGGATTAATCTAGGGGCATGTATGTCAGAGGTGTTTAGCCAGGTGTCGTCTTGGGGCCCATAGTTCTTCCATCTAACCAAGTACTGAAGTCTTCTTCTGTAGATACGAGAATCCAGAATCTCTTTTATCTCGTATTCTTCTCCACCTTCAACTTGTACAGGAGGGGGAGGTGGAATATTAGGCCTTATTCCTTGGTCCGGAACATGGGGTTTTAGTAGCGACACATGGAAAATGGGATGGATTTTTAGGTCCATTGGCAATGTAAGCTGCACTGCAGCTTTTCCAATAAGTTTCTTGATTGGGAAAGGTCCCAAGAACAGAGGTCCAAGCTTTTTGCTAGGGATCTTCAGTCTTAAGTTTTTTGTTGAGAGCCAAACGAGGTCCCCGATAGTATACTGTGGAGAAGGTCTTCTACGAAGATCATAGTACTTCTTTTGTTGACTGTGAGCGTGTGCAATGGTAGTATTTAATAAACCCAGAGAATCCTTTATTTGGGAAAGATAGTCTGAGGCTACTGGGTTATTTGAAGGAAGGATGCGTGGAGGGAGAATAGAGGGATGAAACCCATAGTTCAAGTAGAACGGACTCTGCTTGGTTGTACTGTGAGTTGCGTTGTTGTAGGCAAATTCTGCCAGGGGGAGAAGATCCAACCAATCATCCTGTTGGTAAGAAGTGTAACAACGTAAATACTGCTCGATGCATTGGTTGACTCTTTCAGTCTGTCCGTTGGTCTGCGGATGGTAAGGAGAAGTGAGCTTCCGCTCAATCCGTAGTATGTGACATAGTTCTTGCCAGAATTTAGAAATAAATTGGGATCCACGGTCAGACAAAAGAGTTTTTGGGATACCATGTAATTTGAAGACATGTTTCATCAGGAGTTCTGCCGTTTGTTTGGACGAAGGTAGTCTGCGAATAGCAATGAAATGTGCCATCTTTGTCAGATGGTCCACTGACACCAAGATGGTATTAAATCCTTTGGAAGGAGGCAATTCTACGATGAAGTCCAATGACAGAACCTCCCATGGAGTTTGGGGTATTGGTAGACTGCATAGTAGGCCGGATGGTCTCGTAGTGTCAATTTTGGACCTGGCACAGACATTGCATGAAGAGACGAATTTTTGTATAGATGTTTTCATGTCAGGCCACCAGAATTGCCAAGAAATCAAATTGAAAGTCTTTGTCATACCCATATGTCCTGCCATAGGCACATCATGCGATAATTCCAAGATCTTGGTGCGTAGGGTAGGTGGTATGTAAAGTTTGTCGTTGTAGTAGAGGAAGCCTTCTGCATCGGTATTTAGTTGTGGTGGGGGTGAATCCAACCTTATACCATGCAGAACCTCTTCCTTCAAGGAACGGACAACTCCAATAATGCGTTTGTGAGGTATTATAGGAACGGAAGGAATTTCAAAGTAATTTTCTTCAGTTAGTCGTGATAGTGCATCCGCCTTTTTGTTCTTATCTGCAGGTGTGTAGGTCACTAGGAAGTTAAACCTTAGAAAGAATAGTGACCATCGTACCTGTCGATGCGAGAGAGTTTTGCTAGTCTGAAGATATTGGAGGTTTTTATGGTCCGTGTATATAATTATTGGTAATTGGGTGCCTTCGAGTAAATGTCGCCAATTCTCCAGAGCCAATTTTATAGCAAGCAGTTCCTTCTCACCCACGGGGTAATTTATCTCGGGACTGCTCAGGGATTTAGAAAAAAAGGCGACTGGATGAAGTGGTGAAGTGGGGGTAGGTCGTTGGGAGAGTATTGCTCCTACTGCCAGGTTTGACGCATCTACCTCCAGAATGTATTGGAGGGATGGGTCTGGATGGCGTAATATGGGAGCGGAAGTAAACCTTGTCTTTAACAAGTGGAAAGCCTTATTTGCTTCTTCTGACCATTTAAATGGTATTTTTATGCTAGTGAGCTGTGTGAGGGGTCTCACAATAGCAGAAAAGTTTTTTATGAACTTCCTGTAGAAATTTGAAAATCCCAGGAATCGCTGTAGCGCCTTGCGTGTAGTTGGTGTAGGCCAATCCTGAATGCAGGATATTTTACTCATGTCCATCTCGATTCCTGTTTTGGATATGATGTAGCCTAGAAAGAGTACCTCATCTTTATGGAACAAGCATTTCTTCAGCTTCACATAAAGATTATGTGCAAGCAATCTCGATAATACAAGTCTTACATGTCTTATGTGTTCAGACAGGGTCCGTGAATATATAAGTATATCGTCCAGATATACCAAAACACAGACATCTAGTAAGTCTTTAAAAATATCGTTTATAAATCGTTGGAAAACTGCAGGGGCATTGCATAGGCCAAATGGCATCACAAGATACTCGAACAATCCGTATCTAGTTCTGAACGCAGTCTTCCACTCGTGTCCATCACGGATTCGAATGAGATTGTATGCTCCTTTCAGGTCTAATTTTGAAAAATAGGTAGCTCCACGCACCTGCTCAATGAGCTCAGGGATAAGTGGTAGAGGATAGCGATCTTTTATTGTGATAGCATTCAATTTCCTGTAGTCGATGATAGGTCTGAGACTTGAATCTTTATTGCGAACAAAAAAGAGTCCTGCTGCTGTGGAAGAAGTGGAAGGTCTAATAAAACCTTTTTCCAAGTTCTCATCCAAATAGGTTTTGAGATGGGCAAGTTCATCCTGTGAAAGAGGATAAACATGACCGAACGGCAATTTGCTATTTGGGAGTAGATCAATGCTACAATCATAGTCTCGATGAGGAGGTAATGCTTGAGCATTTTTCTCAAGAAAAACCTCAGAAAGATCCTGATAACATAGTGGTGCAATCTCATCTGTCACCACAGACAGAATCTTC
The DNA here is from genome assembly GCF_965119305.1 of Pelophylax lessonae. Taxonomy (NCBI): domain Eukaryota; kingdom Metazoa; phylum Chordata; class Amphibia; order Anura; family Ranidae; genus Pelophylax; species Pelophylax lessonae. Next base: position 551,736,237 of record NC_138770.1, on the reverse strand, counting down.
CCGGAAAACGGGAGGTTACACGTTTCCTCGCAATAACAAGAAGGGAAGGTCAAGGACCGTTTCTTCCAATCTATGGTTGGTTGGTGTGTGTGCAACCAGGGAAGTCCCAACACAATGGGAAAGTGGGGTGATGGTATTAAATCGAAGGTAGAAGTCTCCCTATGAGACTCGTTAATAGTGACTAGAAGTGCTTGTGTCTGATCGGTGATCGGACCAGAGGATAACGGAACACCGGTAATAAGACTTACTGAGACAGGTTTGAGTTTAGAAATAATAGGAATTTTATTTAAAGCAGCAAAACATATATCCATATAATTTCCACAAGATCCTGTGTCAATCATGGCCTTAGTAGTAATCCTGTTCTGGTCCTACTGTAATGTCAAAAAAACAGAAATGTAGGGGTTAGTGAATGAAGTTGTCAATCCTCCTAGAGAGACATGTGAACACTCACCCTTCTTTTTGTTGACTAGGGGACAGACGTTTATCTTGTGATCCGGGGATGCACAGTACAAGCAGAGATTTTCATTTCGTCTTTTGGCTTTTTCCATAGTTGATAGCGGTGGGCGTATGGTTCCTACCTCCATAGGAACGGCCAGACTCCGAGAGGAAACGGATAATGGCATTCCCATCTTTTCAGCCTTTCTTTCTCGTAGTCTTCTATCTATGGTAATACTGAGTTGTATTAATGCATCCAGGGTTTTTGGCAGATCCGCTCGGGCGAGCTCGTCCTTAACGGCTTCTGATAGGTCAAGCCTAAATTGGGTTTTCAGAGATGCATCATTCCATTCTGAATCAAGGGTCCATCTCTTGAACTCTGCGACAAAGTCTTCCACAGGCCTCCTTCCTTGTTTCAAGGATCTTAACTGAAGATCAGCAGTACTCTGCCTATTGGGGTCATCATATAGGCTAGTGAGCTCTGCCAGGAACAAGGCATAGGAGTTGAGAAGCTGGTCGTTTTTCTCAAAAAGAGAATCTGCCCAGGCTCGAGGATCGCTTGATAGGTAAGAAATAATAGTACAAACCTTAATGTGATCAGTAAGGTAGGTACGAGGTTTTAGCAAAAAAAGTAACTCACATGCGTTTTTAAATTCGCAAAATTTTTTGCGATCGCCTGTATATACCAAAGGGGGATTTATCTTGGGTTCAGGGGACTGAGCAGAGGTAAGTTGTGTCAGTCTAATTACCTGCTGCGACAGAGCCTGATTGTCTTCTTTTAATTCAGCAAGTGCGTGTATTAACGCAGATACTTGCTGTTTTAATTGTGTCACCTGAGTGGCTATTTCTGCTGAATCCATTTTTTAGGTTCGTTCAATCTGTAACGCTCCTGCGTTTCTTATATGGTGTGGATTTTCAGCTGCAGAAATAGTTCCACGTCAGTTGTCATGTAAGAGATATGCTGAGATACCATTCCCAACCTCAATGACTCATCATGTGTGGAAGGTCTTATTTCAGCCAGTAAATACACACAATTAGCAAGCTGGTTCCTAGAGTGACTTTATATATGTGGTAACACAATGATGAAGGTTTGAGGGATAGGTTGAGTGGAGGTGGTAGGTGATAGACACTTGAAGGTGAGACAGTAGCAGATGGATGCAGGAAGGTTTAACAATGTTGTATGATAGCAGATGATAGAATAGCAGGTGGACATACAAAAGAGATCAACCCAGTGCAGAAAAGTAGCAGTAGTCTCAAGAGCTAGCAATCTAGTTTATGCAGATGTGATAAACAGTCTCTACTATGCAGAGCTAGATAGTGTAAGCTTAGTATAAGTTTATAGAGAATTCCCCTGCGGGGTACTTAGCACTATTAGCGATACAGCCGAAGGGTGGTTCAGGAGAGGCGGATGATCCAGTAGCGGGATACAGGGATCAGCGCAGCGAGGTTCCGTCAGCGAAGTAAGCTTGCAAGCATGGAAGCTTCAAGCAAGGTTAGCATCCAGATAAGGGTGTTTGAACGAACACATGTGAGTGAGAGCCGACGCCTTAAATAGCCATCTAGTCCGGCGCTGAGTGATGACAGCTCCAGTCTTAAAGGTGTATGCGCACCTTTCCAAAAGTAAATGGTAGGGTGCATACACTTGTGGAAAGTGTAATTTAGGGTACCAAAGGTACCGGAACATTACAGCGCCTTAACAGGGAACGGGGGCTCCCGACCCTTAATAGAATAAGCCTGTACCACCGTCTGTCTGATCCATTTGGAAATAGTCGCGGCAGATGCAGGCAACCCCTTTTTGGGTCCATCCGGGATCACAAAAAGTGAATCCGTCTTGCGAAACGAGTCTGTCGTTTTCAAGTATACCCTGATCGCCCGGACCACATCCAAGGAGTGCAAAGCAAACTCCCGAGGATGACTGGGCTTAGGACACAGGGAAGGTAATACAATTTCTTCATTCAGATGAAATTCTGAAACCACTTTTGGTAGGAAGGATGGATTCGGACGAAGAACCACCTTATCTCTATGAACCACCAGATATGGGGAACGACAAGATAATGCGGCCAGTTCTGACACCCTGCGTGCAGAAGTGATAGCCACCAAGAAGGCCACCTTCTGGGACAACGTAGGTAGAGGAATCTCCCTAATATCTTCAAAGGGAGGTTTCTGAAGAACCGACAATACTAAATTAAGATCCCAGGGTGGTAACGGCGCGCGCACTGGCGGAGCCAGATGTCGCACCCCCTGGATGAAATTCCGCACCAAGGAATGAGTAGCCAAAGGCTTCTGAAAGAAAATAGCTAAGGCTGAGACCTGACCCTTGATAGTACTCAAGGCCAGTTTCTGCTCAACCCCTTGTTGCAGAAAAGCTAATATTCGACTAACCGAATAAGACCGTGGACGGAACCCCAGAGGTTCACACCATGCAATGTAGGACTTCCATGTGCGATGATAAATCTTTCTGGAAGTCGCTTTCCTTGCTTAACTAGAGTAGGAATAACTGAAGCTGACAAACCCTTGTCCTTCAGCACCTGGGTCTCAATAGCCAGGCCGTTAAAGCCAGCGATCGTAAAGCAGGATGGAAGATCGGTCCCTAAAACAGTAGGTCCTCCCTGAGAGGAAGTCTCCACGGGACGTCCGCCACCAGTCTGACCAAGTCGGCGTACCACGCTCGGCGAGGCCAGTCCGGAGCTACCAGGATTACTGGAATTCCTTCCTCCTCTATCCTGCGAAGAAGTCTTGGCAGTAACCCGAGAGGAGGGAAGGCATACATTAGCTGGTATTGCCCCCACGGGGCGATCAGTGCGTCTGCGGTCTCTGCTAGAGGATCGCGGGAGCGAGCCACGAATCTCTGTACTTTCCTGTTGAATCGTGATGCCAACAGATCCACATCCGGGGTGCCCCAACGTAGGCACAACTGGTGGAAAACTTCTGGATGGAGGGACCATTCCCCCTGATCCAGAGTCTGACGGCTGAGATAATCTGCCTGCCAATTTTCCACCCCCGGAATGAACACCGCAGAGATCGCTGGAACAAATCGTTCCGCCCAGCAAAGAATGCAAGCCACTTCCTTGGCCGCTCGGACACTCTTGGTGCCCCCCTCGTGATTGACATAAGCCACGGCCGTGGCGTTGTCCGACTGGATTCGAACCGGGCTGCCCTGGAGCTGCTCGGTCCAGTGAATCAGACAAAGTCTGATCGCTCTCAGTTCCAATACATTTATCGGCAACCTGGATTCTTCCGGGGACCAAAGTCCCTGGACAGATAACTGACGAGAATTCCTCCCCATCCGGATAGGCTGGCATCCGTGGTCACTATCATTCCATCTGAGAAGAATCTCTTGCTGAAGAATTCGGGTATGGGACTGGGCAAATGGGACTGCTTCGAAGGAAGCCACCATCAACCCCAGAACTCTCATGCAAGTTCGAAGAGAAGACCAGCTGTTGGATAGTAACAACTGGACTGCTGATTGAATCTTCCGGAGTTTCCCTACCGGAAGGAAAACTCTTGTCCTGACTGTTTCTAGAATTAGACCCAGATATTCGAGCCTCTGGGTGGGAACCAGAAATGACTTTTGCTGGTTCACCAGCCACCCGAATTCCTGTAAAGAAATTATAGTAATTTCTATGTTTTGTAGCAGGGTCTGAGGAGACTCTGCATGAAGCAGGAGATCGTCTAGGTAACCTAGAATCGATATGCCTCTTTGGCGCAGTAGTGCCAACATTGGGGCCAACACCTTCGTGAAGACCCGAGGAGCCGTGGCGAGACCGAAAGGTAACACCACAAACTGATAGTGGTTCTCTTCTACGGAAAAGCGTAGAAACCGCTGATGTCCTGCGAAAATGGGAATGTGAAGATAGGCGTCCTTGATGTCTATGCACGCTAGGACATCCCCTGGATGCAGGAAGGCTGCTACTGTGCGAATGGATTCCATCTTGAATTTTCTTATGTTGAGAAAGGAATTGAGTGCCCTTAAGTCCAGAATTGGACGCACTTTGCCCTCTTTCCTGGGTATTGTAAATAGGTTTGAATAAAACCCCTGAAAACGTTCTGTCCAAGGAACGTGGACTACCACTCCTTGTTGTAGTAAATCTGTGACTGCTCTCCGCAGATCTTCTAGACGATCCGGGGATAGTCGGATATTGGAAGGAAAGAATCGCGCCGGTGGGAGAGATCGAAACTGGATCTTGTACCCTGGCCTTATGACTTCGCAAACCCACTTGTCCGGGATTCTGGAAAGCCATGGATCCGGGAACCGGCGAAGACGTCCCCCCACCCCAGTTATGGGTGGGGGCGCACCTTCAGGCTTTGGACGATTTATCTTCAGGTCTGGAGGGGGCGGGCTTTTGCTTGCCCGACCAACGTCCCCTGAAGCCTCCTGAAGGAGCTTTGGAGGACTTAATTTTTTCACCCGCGGGACGAAAAAACTTTTTGTGAGCAGAGAAAGAAGGCCCTCGTCTTTGACGAGGTCCTTTACCTTTAACATTTTGCGGTAAAAAGGTGCTCTTTCCTCCCGTGAGATCCTTAATGATCTCATCTAAGTTGGCTCCAAATAGACGCTCTCCTAAAAAGGGGATATTAGCCAATGCTTTTTTGGAACCTTGGTCGGCTAACCAACCTTTTAGCCACAGTGTACGCCTGAGAACCACTGCTGAAACTGATGCTCGCGCCAATAATGGAGTGGCGTCTAACGCCGCATCACACACAAACTGTAACCCCTGTATCATTTGTTCCAACAAATCTGATACCGCCTGAGGGACTTCTTCTAAGTCCTGGCGTAACCACTTGGTCCATTCAGTTACAGTCTGCGAACCCAGTCCAATAGCAATTATTGGTCTGAAAGCTGATCCAATCAAGGAAAACATGGTGCGAGACATAGCTTCTATCTTGCGATCCACTGGATCTAAAAGACGGGGCGTCTTCTAAAGGAATAACCGTAGCTTTATTCAATCTAGCAATTGGTGAATCCACCACAGGTGGTTCTGTCCATTTCTTAATGAGGGTTTCCTCAAACGGATAACGCCTGTTAATGCGTTTAGAAATAGCAGAAGTGCGTTTTGGCAGACTCCATTCTTCTTTGATTGGATTGCCAAAACATTTGGGCAATGGAAAAACCTTCGCTACTTTGATGAGTTTTTTAGTCCCAAAGGGGATTTCAGTTTCAGCTATTTCCGACGGAATACCCTGTAATCTTAAGGTTTCTTGAACAGATACAATGAGTGCGTTTACCAACACTTCCTCTCGGGCTATGGCTGATGCCGAAACATCCTCCTCACTGTCTGAAGAGACAGTACCCGAGACACCAATCCCAGATGAAGTACCTGCAACTGCAGAAATAGGCTCAGATTCTGAATCCAAAGTTTCAGATAATAAGGGGTTAGGCGGGGGTCGCTTTCTTGCGCCCTGTCCCTGACAAGCCACTTCCACCCGGGACACAAAAGTTTCCATAATAGCTGACAATGATTCAACCGTCAGTGGGGTGCTGGAGGATCCTGCAGACACCTCGAGGGGATCCGGTGGAGATACATGAGTGGCAGGGTCCATGTTAATTCAGGACACCTCTGCCAGAAAAAACAAAAACTTTTTTTTTTTTTTTTTTTTTAAATAAAAAATACCTCTTTTTTTTTTTTTTTATGTGTATCCCCCTAGCGCAATAGCGCCCCTCAGAGTACCTGCTTCTCGATCCCCAGAGAGAGAGAGAGGGACCCTCAAGGCTCACCACCCGATGCAGAGAAGTTTCCAACCAACTGCAGTCAGCGTCTGTCTTTTACAGACTGGAAAGAGCTGTGTTAGTTTTCCCAGGTAGAAGGACGTGGCTCCGCCCCCTGTGTACGCCTTTCGGCGTTCCCAGCTCTCCACGAGGTAGCTGGGCTCATCAAAAATGGCCGCCCCCATACAGGAGACAATAGACTCCAAAAACATGGCGGCCAGCGTGACCTGAGGACATTCATGCACCCGGTCTACGGCAAAATAGCGGCGGACTGCCGAAATCGTTTTTCCCAGCACATCCACCTGCATCTCTGCTAAATGGCGGTTTATCGATCTGCAGGAGGTACACTACAATTAAGGTAGGATTATACCTCCTATGTCTGCTGTAATACTACAGTCTGCTGGGTAGAGTGTTAGCTCTCAAACCAAGTCCACTTCCCACCAAACACATGCTGTATTTACAAGGGGGACTTTTAGTGTCAGACAGATACTGACAATGTATGGAGGGGCCCATAATTCATACTGCCTCATAACGAGGAAAAAAGGGAACGTTTACTCACCATACGGAACCGACAGGCACCCTCTCTTCACAATACCCTCTCCACCGGGGTGGGGGGTTGTGGACCACTCCGGACGCCTCGACTCTCTGGTTCCTGGCGTCCAAGCGAGACTTTTAACTCGCAAGGTCAGTCCCTCCAATGGGACTCCGTCGCGGCCGACCCAGCGCGGAGCTCTGGTCTGCACGCGCTCGTAGGCAGAAACCGGGGTGACCACTGGATCTCAACATCCAGCCAGTCGCCCGGCCCTGCATACTTACTTGAATGTGTCGCGGCCGACCAAGCGCAATGCAATGGTCTGCGCGCGCTCGTAGGCCGGCTGGGGTGACCACTGGTGTCGCCCAGTCCGGCGTATTTGCTTGAAGATCTCACAGGAAAAAACACTGGAGAAAAAACTACCTAAAAAATTATTTTTCTAAAAAAAAATCTTGCCAGGACCAGAGATCCCAGCAAGGAACTTAGGTCCTTACTCCTGACTAGACAGAAAAAAACTGATGCCTTGTAGCAGAGAGAGGGAGGATATACCCTCTGGGACTGCCCCTAGGGTGGAGCCAGAACGTTTTTTCTTTTCTGCCTAGTCCTACTCCTGCAGAGACAACATAACCCAGTTCTTGTGAATCAAGAAGACTACGTCTGTCAATGAGCGACAGAGAAATATTTTTTGGCACTACAGTTTTACTGTCTTTTGTCATATTTCACATTATGCCTTCGTTGTCACATGACGTATCCTGAGCTACCTCTATGGTAAGATTAGTGTGTTGCTATGATCCAGGAACGATACAGTACTTTTGACATATATTGTGATGTATATTATTGACATGTAATTTGCTGTGCTCTTTCATTTTGGATAGATCAATTGTTTTCTTTGTAAACAATAATGCTTGAGGTCCTGAGGAAGCAAAAATTGCAAAACGTGCCAACCTCTTGAAACGGTAGCAAAGGAATATGAAACTATTCTCATTAGGATAATCTGCACAATCCATATAAGCACCGATTTGTATGATTCTATTTATGTTTTTTTAGCTTTTTGTAATAAAATACTCTTTTTTAACACTACCAATTGTCTCACTGTCTGTTTATATATGACAGTGCAATTTTTTTTTCATGAGATTGGTTTTGATATTTGTGTGCAATATTAGTTTGCATTGAGTTTTTTTTAGCTTGCCTAAAACAGGATATACCTATATATACATAAGCCAGCCACTGAGCTCACCACCAGCCTATCGATGCAATTCTGTGATCACTACCACTGCAGCACCTGTTCAATGAATGGGCACACTTTTTAGTATAAAATACTTGGGGACATAACATATACAATATGTAATTTACCAAGTGGTAGGAGCAACATTGTTTATATATTATATAAAATATTATATTTTGGCTATTTTTAACAGTCAATTTTTAATAATCCAATGTAGGTAAGGTGTTGGGTGTACAAATATTACCAAAAGTATTGGGACACCTGCCTTTACATGCACATGAACTTTAATGGCAGATATAGATGAGGAGGTGTTTGATAATGCTGCTCCTCCATAGATTCTAGACATGTGCAGAATGGAAAAATGTGTTTAGTTTAGTTTTGGATAGATTTGTTATGTCATTGATTTTTTTATCGATGATTCGTTTCAGAGTTTGTTTAGTTTTGTTTTCTTTATTCATTTTCGAACTAATTCTAAATTTTCAGAACGATTCTACTTCGGATCGATCGAAAAATGGTTGACCCATTTTAATTCTGAGTGAGGAAGAATAGCTGGTTTAAACAGTACATCCACGGTGTCTGATTAAAATTGTTTTACTACGGGGACTATAAAAGGCATTGTCCTGTATGTGTGTAATTTGGACGGCGGATAAATTGGGATTGCATATCCACCTACCTGTGTGTGAGAATGAATCCATATAGTATTCTAGGAGTCTGTTGTATTATCTGATGATATGTGGTATACTTTAAGTATGTAGAGCCAGTACCTGTCCTTTCGCGTAGTCTTTTAGAACATAGATACATACATATACAGTAGAACCTGTTTGTACTACACACATGTTCAGTCTTAGAGTCATTACATGTTCTGTTTTTGTATCTGTTCCTAAAAAATTTATTAAACACAATTTTCCAAAAAAACAAAACAAAAGAATAGCTGACTGTAAGATCAGCCTGGGAAGCTGGCCCCCATGTCCCTAGCAACCAATGACTCATCGGAAACCTGCTGACAGCTGAAATGTAAACAAAAGAATGCGGCCAATGGAAAATTCAGAATAAAAACTGCGTGGGAGTCGTCCCCCCCCCCATACATACCAGGCATTTCGGGTCACCGGGTGACCCATAACGACACTCGCCCAGTATGAGGTAGACATTGGAGCAGGGCCACCTGGTTACGTCACCAGGTAACCCCTGCCCCCTATATTTACCTGTCATTCAGCGGTGTCCCTGGGCGGGCAGCGTTTTTTTTTTCCGTTCAGGTGGGCATTTCTATATTCTTTTAATAAAGGACTTGTCAAAAACTGTTGCTGTGTTTTTATTAACTTTGACTTTTTTTGGTGAATTAATAGGGGTTTACATAGGGGGCCAGGATCTGGGGGCCCCCTTGTTAAAGAGGGCTTCCAGACCACGATAAGTCACCCTCTACGCCCCCACAACCCTGGCTGGTAGGGACAAGGGGCTTTGGGTAGGAGTCCCCCTGCTGTTTTTTTTTCCTGAATTTTTCACTGCATGCATTGTTTTGTTTACATTTCAGCAGGAAACCACCTGACAGCTGATGAGTCATCGGTTGTTAAGGACGTGGCAGCCAGCTTTCTGGCCCGCTCCATAACAACCAGCTTTTTCTCACACAGACTTCGGATTGATCTATCATTTTTTTGATCAATCCAAATTCGAATTGTTAAGAAAATTTGGAATTTGTAGGAAAACGAATAAACAAATTAAAGTTTTTCAAATAAATTAATTACTATTGTCATTCAGAGATTCAGATACATCCGCATCTCCAAATAACCAAAAATGTGTCCAAATTTAGATTTGGACCAAAACGAATTGCACATGTCTAATAGATACAGTATGGTGAGTGAGTGTTGTCACCCTAGGACAGGAAGTGTGTTAATTGCAAGAATACCAGGTGAGAAAAATGGAAATAAGTTAAAAAAAAAAACATTTGCAGTTGCCAAATCTAAGATTTGGAAAGCTGCAAAATATATTTTGTTTATGGGTTTGAATATGCTCTGAGAGCAGCTCAAACATATGCTCACTATAGAACATAGAAAACTGTTAACGCATCAGCAATCTGCTAGCATATACTAAAAAAAATCCAAATTTACTTTTTACAATCGCTGGAAGTTGTGTTTATAATTGAACCCTACTTTTGTTGAGAACAAAAATTCCTTTACTGGTCAGTAATATGCTTTTCCAGGATTTTAGTAATCCTCATTATGCAGGCCCTTTTTTATAGCAAAGAGCAGATATCGCTGACTTCACAGTACTACTGCATACCATGGCTGCCTATTCATAAAATCTGTCTTACAGTATGGAGTCAAAGGTATCTTACAGTAAAGTAGAATTATAGGCAAAACTTTTTTCATTATGGGTAGAGTAAGGGAGGGCTATAACCACTGTCAGTATTTATTGGCATCTGTGCTCCATTGAGGAGGTTTATGTTAACCTCCTGTCCTTCAGCCAAAACAGGAAGTGAGAGCAAATCACTGCAAATTAAGTGAATCAATTGCCGCTGCCCCCCCCCCCCCCACCCCCACCTCATCAGAACTAGTATCCCCATTGGAGGATTTCCTCTCTATTTCTGATCTGGGGACAACCCAAAATTTGGAATTTTTTTACTTTCACTTTCAGTAATAATGAAAAACAGGACAAATAAAGAGGGTGAATCTCCCTAAGAGACAGCAATAAGAAGTACCAATAAAAACCTGTCAGGGGGTCTAATTTATCCCCACTCTAGTCAAAACTAAAAAAAAAAATCAAATTAAAAAAGTTTTGCCTTTAGGTATAATTTACCACAACATAGAGAGACTTAAAGTGTTTGTAACCTTAATAAATAATGTCACTGCCAGCCCCTCTCGTGTATCCAGCCATAATGCAGTGTAAGTATTTTTTAAAATTGATGACCCTAAATATCTTTTTTTTCAGAGATCTTCAGGCCAGTCATGTGACTCCCGGCTGCTTTCCTCCTCCGATCTAGGCCTACAGCGAGAAGGGCCAATATCTCCCTCGGAAGTCAGCCGGGGAGGTCACGTGACCGTCGCACTGGCCACTCAGCCCCTCCCGCTGTAGCCCTGGATTGGAGGAGAAGAGCGGTTGGAAGGTATTTAGAGGCTTCCTTTTAAAAAAAATACTTACACTGTGCATTATGGCTGGATACATGAGGGGGGCTGGCAGTGACATTATTCAAAGTTTAATTTTCTACTGATAGCAGCAGGAGGGGGGGCTGACAGGCAGGGAGGGGGGGAGGGGGACAGAGGGAGCTGCGGATGACAGAGACATGCAAACTGTCCACAGTGATCAGGGCTCAGCAGCCATGATTATCGTGGGCAGGACACAGGAAGTGGCAGGATCAGCCAGGTTTTTTAAAGTTTAGAAAGTTAGAAAGGGGCAGATTAGACAGCACAAGCACCGTGCTGTTTAATCTGCTAAAAGGTAACAGGAGCTCTTTTTTTTTTTTTTTTTTTTTTAAGGGTTACAAACACTTCAAGGAAAAAAAAATTCTTTATTAATGTGTTTCACCAGTTTCAGACTCCCAAAACCTGTGAAGTGCAATGCACAACAATTTATAAATGTCCAATGTGTAGGTTGTAGTACACCCATACCATTGCTTTTTAAATGAGCCCAAAAGTCATACCTGCTTTTGCTTCTTTTGAAATGGACACATGGATTCTACATCCTTCCTACTACCTGCAGTTAAATCCTACTTATTAAATTGCTGATTGGCAGAGTCAATGTGCTCAACTCACATGAGTAATCCCAAGGAAATTACACTTCTGTACACAGTGTAAAGAATGCTCCTATCAATCTATCTTGACATCATTAGAAAATCATAGTTGACTGCAGATTAAACTAGCAACACATTTTCAAATGAGCACTCTTAGCCGGTTCTAGATATACCCTTCCATTGTTGGATTACCAATTTAGCAGATGAGATTCCCCAAACATAGATTGTCTTTACAGTCTCCAATGCAGTATTAACCACTTTACCACCGGAGGATTTTGCTGTCTTCCGTCCAGGCCACTTTTTGCGATTCGGCACTGTGCGACTTTAACTGACAATTGCGCGGTCGTGCGACGCCGTACCCAAACGAAATTTACGTCCTTTTTTTCCCACAAACAGAGCTTTCTTTTGGTGGTATTTGATCACCTGTGCGATTTTTACTTTTTGCGCTATAAACAAAAAAAGAGCGTTTATTTTGAAAAAATAACAATATTTTTCACATTTTTTTATATGAAATTCCCCCCCAAAAAAATGTAAAAATCAAATTTTTTTAAAATTTTTGCCCAATTTGTTTTCTGCTACCTATGTTTAGTAAAAAAAAATCGCAATAAGCGTATTTTGATTGGTTTGCGCAAAAGTTATTGCGTTTACTAACTAAGGGAAAGATTTCTGTCATTTTTGGTGTTTTTTTTTAACGCGTAATGGCGGTGATCTGCGATTTTTTTTGCGGGACTGCGACATTGCGGCGGACAGATCGGACCCTTGACTGACATTTTTGACACTTTTGGGGGTACCAGTGACATTTCTACAGTAATCAGTGCTATATATATGCACTGTTACTGTAAAAATGACACTGGCAGGGAAGGGGTTAATTTTATTGGAGAGGGAGGGGTTAATGTATGCCTGGTGCTTACTGACGTGTGGGGGGGGAGGGGACTGAGTGACACAAGGACAGATCGGATGTCCAGCTATGCTGAACACTCCGATCTGTCAGTCCCTGTCACTATGGAGATCCGCCTGCTGTGTTTACATACAGCGGGCGGATCTCCAGACTCAATCCCCGACGATCGGGGCAGAGCAGCGGCAATCGCCGCTGCTCCTCCGCTGCTCCTCCGCTGGCCCGACTCCCGCTGTGAATGAACACAGCGGGAGCGAGCCTCCGGCGGCGCGCGAGCGCCGCCCACAAGGGGCGGAGTCCAGCGACGTAGGTCTACGTCGCTGGATGGGATCGCGGCACTTTGCCGCAGTAGCCTCCATGTAAGCGGAGGTAAAGTGGTTAAGGGGGACCCCTATACGCTGAGGTAACGCTGCTGGCTTTGTGTGTGAAGCCGTGGCCATTGGAGTAAGTTTTGGCCGCATTTGTTTGTAAAATATCCACAAGGAATTTTATGTTGTTTTATGAGCAACAATTAATAAAAAACTACACTATATACCGTATCTCTGGCTCTGGTTGGTGAGCTTTTCACCATTAGGACAGATGCCTGGCAGCATTGTATAATGAAAGGAAAGGACATCACAGATCTCCCGAGAGGGTGGATTATTTATAAAGGCTAATTACATTTAGTATTCTGGTGGGTGCAATGTGGTGGAGGAGTTGCACTATTGGATATATGGATTGAAGATGAGCTTTTCTCTTTCCTGATGCATGAAAGCACTTTGCGGTTGAGAGATCATTAATCTGTTCTTTGGAATCATAGTGTGGACTACTTGAACGGACTTGCACATCTGGATGATCTATTAGAGCACTTTTTATGCTGATTACTGATTATAACTTGTACATTTAATAAGTGTGATATATTTTTCACAGTTATATCTCTATAGACAACAGTTATATGAGTTACATCATTATTTCTTTGGCGCTGCACTGGTGTCATGGTCTTACCTTCTTGCTGTTCTCCTTCGTTTGACATGTGCTGGCGGCCATCTTGGTTTCTGGGTTTCTTGTAGCCTCCCACCCTGCGGCTCCTCCTTCCCACTGGGAGGAGCTGGATGCCTAGCTCATATATATAGGAGGTCTGTGGCTTCAGTTCCCTGCTTGGTCCTCCTGTGTTCACATGCTACTAAGACTGCTGCTACTTCTGGTTCCTGTTCCTGGCTTCGTCTGACTACCCTGTTGGTTCCTGATCCTGGCTTCGTCTGACTACCCTGTTGGTTCCTGATCCTGGCTTCGTCTGACTACCCTGCTGGTTCCTGACCCCTGGCTTCGCAAAGACTCTGCATCGGTTTCGCCATCGGTTTGGACTTTTGCTTTATAGCTTGTTTTTCAATAAAGCTGTCTTATTTTCACTTATCTGTTGTTGTACGTCTGGTTCATGGTTCCGTGACATTAGGACCAAGCCATGAATTCTGACGGTACAGGGCCATCCTCGCTACCCACGCTGGTTGCCAGACTTGATCAGCAGGATCACCTGTTGGGTCGGTTCGCCGTGGCGTTGCAAACCCTGCTTGAACGCACGGTACCACAGGCCACGAATTCTGACGGTACAGGGCCATCCTCACTACCCACGCTGGTTGCCAGACTTGATCAGCAGGATCACCTGTTGGGTCAGTTCGCCGTGGCGTTGCAAACCCTGCTTGAATGCACGGTTCATTTCGCTCCCGTTGCCGATGGGTCGGTTGTCGCTCCTGGGTCCGCTCCTACTGCCGCTCCGGTTGTTGCGCCAGAGTCTACCCCGACACCTGTTGTTGCGCCCGCGGTGTTTCGGGGTATGTCCGGTTCTGCCCCCCTTCCACAGCGCTTTGGGGGAGAGCCAACTCAGTGCCGAGGTTTCCTTAACCAGGTGGGCATTTATTTCGAGTTGCTGCCACATGCCTTTCCTACTGAGAGATCAAAGGTGGGCTTCTTAATCTCGCTGCTCTCGGACAAGGCCTTGGCCTGGGCCAGCCCTTTATGGGAGAACAACAATCCGGTGGTTGCCGAGTTTTCCGGTTTTGTTGCTTCTCTTCGGAAGGTATTCGATGTGCCGGCTCGTGCTGCCTCTGCTGCGAAGCTCCTTATGTCCATCAGACAGGGTTCACGATCCGTAGCTGAATACGCCATTGAGTTTCGTACCCTGGCAGCAGAGGTGGGCTGGAATAATGAGGCTCTGGTCGCTGCTTTCTCTCATGGTCTCTCGGATGCCTTGAAGGATGAGGTTGCAGCTAAGGACCTACCAGTGGAGCTCGAGTCTCTTATTTCTTTCCTGATTTTGATTGACACCAGACTCAGGGAGAGACCTTCCTTTAAGGAGAGTCTGCGGAGGCCTCCTAACAGATTGGCGCCTACCTTTGTTGTCCCACCCGTGCCTCCCTCTCCTCCCACGCCTCCTGGGGATGACTTGTCTGGGGGTGAACCCATGCAGCTGGGGTTTGCTCGCCTGTCCGAGGGGGAGAGGGTACTCCGGAGACGCGAGGGCCGATGCATGTACTGTGGTCTCGGTGGGCATTTTCGGTTGGCATGTCCGAACCGTCCAGGGAAACGCTCGCACCTGAGATCCTGTCGGGGGCAGATCTTGGGTGGAGTCTCCTCGTCCCCGCTTTCCCGTGTTGACAAACCACTGATCACTGTTGTCCTTTCCTGGGTCGGGGGCTCGGTGACGACCCAGGCGTTGGTGGACTCTGGTGCTGGTGGTTTGTTCATTGATAGTGTGTTCGCTGCCGCCAATTCCATTCCTCTGCAGGCTCAAGGTTCTCCTCTGGCTCTTGAGGCGATAGACGGCAGACCCCTTCTGCCGCCACACGTGACTCATGAGACCCTTCCAGTGGGGTTAGCCATTGGTGCCGTCCACAGAGAGTCGGTCTGCTTCCAGGTTATTTCGTCTCCACACTACTCGGTGGTCTTGGGGTACCCCTGGCTCCAGAAGCATAATCCGATTTTCGATTGGAGATCGGCCGAGATCCTCTCGTGGTCACCGCAGTGTGGGACTAGTTGCATCCATGGGCCTGTCAAGTTGCTGTGTACTTCCTCGGACTCTCTGTTGCCCCCTGAATACGAGGAGTACCGGGATGTATTCGATAAGGTGCGCGCGGTTGCCCTACCTCCGCACCGCCCATACGATTGTGCCATTGAGTTACAATCTGGTGCCGTTCCTCCTCGTGGCAAAGTCTATCCACTGTCGGTAGCGGAGAATGAGGCCATGGAGGAGTACGTGAGGGAGGCGCTTTCACGTGGACACATTCGCAAATCCTTGTCCCCGGCAGGGGCTGGATTTTTCTTTGTGAAAAAGAAGGGCGGTGAGTTGAGGCCTTGCATCGATTACAGGGGTCTCAATCGCATCACGATCAAGAACGCTTACCCGATACCCTTGATTTCCGAGCTGTTCGATCGCCTTAAAGGGGCCATGGTCTTTACCAAACTCGACCTGAGGGCGGCATATAACCTCGTAAGGATCAAGGCGGGCGATGAGTGGAAGACCGCGTTTAACACCAGGACCGGTCATTATGAATCCTTGGTTATGCCCTTTGGGCTGTGCAATGCGCCCGCAGTCTTTCAGGAATTCATCAACGATGTTTTCCGTGACCTGTTGCAGCAGTGTGTGGTGGTCTACCTGGATGACATCTTGGTATATTCTGAGTCCATGGAGACCCACATTCTGGATGTCAAACGAGTGTTGCAACGGTTACGAGAGAACAAGCTGTTCGGTAAGCTTGAGAAATGCGAATTTCACCGATCCCAGGTAACCTTCTTAGGTTACATCATTTCCGCTGAGGGGTTCTCCATGGATCCTGAGAAGGTTTCGGCTGTCTTACAGTGGCCCCAGCCCAGTGGTCTTCGCTCCCTGCAGCGCTTTTTGGGCTTCGCCAATTATTATCGGAAGTTCATCAGGGACTTTTCCATGCTAGCCAAGCCTCTCACGGATCTGACCAGGAAGGGCAGTAATTCCCAGGTCTGGCCGCCCGAGGCCATCCGAGCTTTTGAGGCTCTAAAGTCCGCCTTTGTGTCGGCTCCGATTCTGTCGCATCCCAACCCTGGGTTGCCCTTTGTCCTCGAGGTGGACGCGTCTGAGATGGGAGTAGGCGCCCTTCTGTCTCAGCGTAGAACACCAGAGGGTCCTCTGCTTCCTTGTGGGTTTTACTCCAGGAAACTGTCTTCCGCGGAGCGCAACTACCAGATTGGTGACAGGGAGTTATTGGCCATCGTGCAGGCTCTTAAAGAATGGAGGCACTTGCTCGAGGGTTCGGTGGTTCCGGTCCTCATCCTGACGGACCACAAGAATCTGACCTACCTCTCTGAGGCCAAGAGATTGACACCACGTCAGGCCAGATGGGCTCTGTTCTTGTCACGTTTTAATTACGTGGTCTCCTACCTACCCGGTTCCAAGAACATCAGGGCTGATGCCTTATCACGGCAGTACTCCGACCTGTCCAGGGAGGAGTCGATTCCGACTTCGGTCATACCTCCGAATCAGATCCTGGCTGCCATTCGCACCAGCCTGACCTCTCCCCTGGGTGAGCAGATTTTGGCGGCTCAATCTGGTGCTCCCTCTGGGAGACCCAACGGCAGATGTTTTGTGCCTGAGGAGTTGCGCACTCGGTTGTTGCGAACCTACCATAGCTCCAAGACCGCGGGGCATCCTGGAAAGAATCAGCTGTCCTGGGCTGTTTCACGTCTGTTCTGGTGGCCTTCCCTACGTTCCGACATCGCCGCATATGTAGCGGCATGCTCCGTTTGTGCCCAGAGTAAGTCCCCTCGGCACCTTCCGTTGGGCCTTCTGCAACCCTTAGCCACCGGGGAGCGCCCATGGTCACACCTGGGGATGGATTTCATTGTGGACCTCCCTGCATCCCGAGGCCATACGGTCATTCTCATGATTGTGGATCGGTTTTCCAAAATGTGTCACTGTGTTCCTCTCAAGAAGTTACCCTCTGCACAGGAGTTGGCCACGATTTTTGCCAGGGAGGTCTTCCGGTTGCACGGTTTGCCCAAGGAGATTGTGTCGGATCGGGGGAGTCAGTTTGTGTCCAGGTTCTGGCGCGCCTTTTGCTCCCAGTTGGGGATTCATCTCTCCTTCTCCTCGGCCTACCACCCTCAGTCCAATAAGGCCGCAGAACGATCCAATCAGGCCTTGGAGCAATTCCTTCGTTGCTATGTCTCCGATCACCAAGACAATTGGGTTGACCTCCTGCCTTGGGCTGAGTTTGCCAGGAACACGGCGGTGAACTCTTCCTCTGGGACGTCTCCCTTCATGGCCAACTATGGGTTCCAACCTGCCGTGTTACCGGAGGTATTCTCTCCCCAGGATATTCCGGCTGTGGAGGATCACCTTTCCGTCCTACGTGCTTCTTGGGTACAGATCCAGAAGTCCCTTGAGGTCTCTGCGCAGCGCCAGAGACTCCAGGCTGATCGCAGACGAGCGCCTGCTCCTTCCTACCAGGCCGGAGACCGTGTATGGTTGTCCACCCGCAACCTCAACCTTCGAGTGCCCACTCCCAAGCTGGCGCCTCGCTTTGTTGGTCCCTTCCGAGTGCTTCGCAGGGTAAACCCGGTAGCCTATGCCCTTGCGCTTCCTCCTGGCATGCGGATCTCCAACGTGTTTCATGTCTCCCTGTTGAAGCCTCTGGTGTGTAATCGTTTCACTTCCTCGGTTCCTCGACCTCGTCCGGTCCGAGTGGGCAATCGTGAGGAGTATGAGGTGAGCAATATCCTGGACTCACGCCTGGTCCGCGGTCGGGTGCAGTTTTTGGTTCATTGGCGTGGTTATGGTCCAGAGGAGCGTTCCTGGGTTCCCTCCGCAGATGTCCATGCTCCTGCCTTGCTCCGAGCCTTCCACGCACGCTTCCCTCAGAAACCGTTCTTTACTCCGCGGAGGAGGGGCCCTTGAGGGGGAGGTACTGTCATGGTCTTACCTTCTTGCTGTTCTCCTTCGTTTGACATGTGCTGGCGGCCATCTTGGTTTCTGGGTTTCTTGTAGCCTCCCACCCTGCGGCTCCTCCTTCCCACTGGGAGGAGCTGGATGCCTAGCTCATATATATAGGAGGTCTGTGGCTTCAGTTCCCTGCTTGGTCCTCCTGTGTTCACATGCTACTAAGACTGCTGCTACTTCTGGTTCCTGTTCCTGGCTTCGTCTGACTACCCTGTTGGTTCCTGATCCTGGCTTCGTCTGACTACCCTGTTAGTTCCTGATCCTGGCTTCGTCTGACTACCCTGCTGGTTCCTGACCCCTGGCTTCGCAAAGACTCTGCATCGGTTTCGCCATCCGTTTGGACTTTTGCTTTATAGCTTGTTTTTCAATAAAGCGGTCTTATTTTCACTTATCTGTTGTTGTACGTCTGGTTCATGGTTCCGTGACAACTGGTTTGTTTTTTTACAGGTTTCTATTTAGGGCCAGTGAAGATTTCCATTTGGAACCCTACGTCCCATTGTTAATGGCAGTCTCAAGGGAAGTTGAGCTTATTAAAACCCACAAATAGAGTTTTCTCTAAAGACAAGCATCTGGGGAAGACACTTTAGCATTTCAAGCAAGCCTAGTTTAAAAGATCCAGTGCTTGTTTAAAATTTTGAAGTTAGAAACATGGAGTATACAAAACCTCAGAACTAAGTGAAGAGTGCTCCACCTGGCAATTATTGGTGACCCCAACAGGACCTTTACTTACTTGTTCAACTTGAGGCCAATTGAGAGAGTTAACTTTCCTGCTCTCCAAAATACTTAATCCCCTACAACCTTACTTAGGAATAATGTTTGTGAATAAATACATAAAAAGTAAGAAAGTTACATGAAAATCTTCCATCTTTTTAAGACTTAAATCTTTCTCTGACAGAAAAGTAAAAGAGCAACAGCAATCAGAGCAAATAGATGCTTGCAATTTTTAGAATGTTCTAACAATCTTTTACAGATTGTGTTCTTTTCTTGGGAAAGGGAGGTAGATGATAAAATTACAGGTGCAGAATTAAAAAAGAAGGTATATTGAACCAGCTGGCCAATCAATGGGATTGCTGATAGCTTTTATTAATCCATCGATCAATAAGGATTTTACGTTGATGTTTTTCAATACTTTAATGCAATTGCATGCCGAGAAGCACTTCTTAAATCTGCTCCACAAATAATTTGCCTGTGATCTAATATAAACCAAGAAAATGTGTATTATTTATATATATATATATATATATATATATATATATATATACACACATACATACTGCTCACAAAAATTAAAGGAACACTTGTTCATCAAAATATAGCATCAAGTCAATAAAATCCCTGGGATATTTATCTGGTCAGTTAAGTAGCAGAGGTAGTTGGTAATCAGTTTCAGCTGCTTCTTTGGTGTTAATGAAATTAAAAACAGGTGCACTAGATGGGCAACAATGAGACATCCCCCAAAACAGGAATTATTTTACAGGTGGAGGCCACTGAATTTTTTTTTTCTCTAAAGCATTTTCTCTGACTGTTTTTCACTAGTTTTGCATTTGGCTAAGGTCAGTGTCACTACTGATAGCATGAGGTGATAACTGGACCTTTTAGAGGTTGCATGAGCAGTCCAACTCCTCCAGGATGGCACATCAATATGTGCCATTGCCAGAAGGTTCGCTGTGTCTCCCAGCACAGTCTCAAGAGCATGGAGGAGATTCCAGGAGACAGGCAGTTACTCGAGGAGAGCTGGACGGGGCTGTAGAAAATCCTTAACCCATCAGCAGGTAGGAAGAAGAAGTCTGGATGGCTGCAAACTGCTTGAATCACCTTTAATGGTTCCAAATACGTAAAAGCGACATACCATTCAGCACATGAAAGTAATAAACAGATCAGCTAACGCGTTTCACATCTATCTTGGTGCCTAGTCATAGCTGGAAAATTGATCACACACAAAGGTGTAGATACAGGTCCCTCTCAAAAAATTACCATATTGTGATAAAGTTCATTATTTTCTGTAATGTACTGATAAACATTAGACTTTCATATATTTTAGATTCATTACACACAACTGAAGTAGTGCAAGCCTTTTATTGTTTAATATTGATGATTTTGGCATACAGCTCATGAAAACCCCAAATTCCTATCTCAAAAAATTTAGCATATTTCATTCGACCAATAAAAGAAAAGTGGTTTTAATACAAAAAAAGTCAACCTTCAAAAAATTATGTTCAGTTATGCACTCAATACTTGGTCGGGAATCCTTTTGCAGAAATGACTGCTTCAATGCGGCGTGGCATGGAGGCAATCAGCCTGTGGCACTGCTGAGGTGTTATGGAGGCCCAGGATGCTTCGATAGCGGCCTTAAATTCATCCAGAGTGTTGGGTCTTGCGCCTCTCAACTTTCTCTTCACAACATCCCACAGATTCTCTATGGGGTTCAGGTCAGGAGAGTTGGCAGGCCAATTGAGCACAGTAATACCATGGTCAGTAAACCATTTACCAGTGGTTTTGGCACTCTGAGCAGGTGCCAGGTCATGCTGAAAAATGAAATCTTCATCTCCATAAAGCTTTTCAGCAGATGGAAGCATGAAGTGCTCTAAAACCTCTTGATAGCTAGCTGCATTGACCCTGCCCTTGATAAAACACAGTGGACCAACACCAGCAGCTGACATGGCACCCCAGACCACCAGACTTGACACTGGACTTCAGGCATTTTGGCATTTCCCTCTCCCCAGTCTTCCTCAGGGTCCGGTCACCTCTTCTTGTTGTGCAGCGTTTTCTGCCACACTTTTTCCTTCCCACAGACTTCCCACTGAGGTGCCTTGATACAGCACTCTGGGAACAGCCTATTCGTTCAGAAATTTCTTTCTGTGTCTTACCCTCTTGCTTGAGGGTGTCAATGATGGCCTTCTGGACAGCAGTCAGGTCGGCAGTCTTACCCATGATGTCCAAAGGGTGGTAATAAACAGCGCGTACTCAGACTGGTCTGAGGTAGTAAGCGGGGTCCCCCAAGGCTCAGTCCTAGGACCAACCTTGTTCAATTTATTCATAAACAGCATTGAGGACGGGATCAGTAGTTCAATATCAGTTTTTGCAGATGACACAAAATTAGGCAGGACAATAACAGCAGAGCATGAAGCAGATATCCTACAGAATGACCTGGACAAAATGACGGAGTGGGCAAAGACATGGCAAATGAGGTTTAACGTGGAGAAATGTAAGGTTTTACACTTGGGGACTAGAAACATAAAAGCACAATACACGTTAGGAGGGGAACCCTTGGGAGAATCAAAAATGGAGAAGGATCTGGGAGTCTTGGTTGATGATAGACTAGGCAACAGCATGCAATGTCAAGCGGCAGCTGCCAAGGCTAGCAGAATATTAGCATGCATAAAGAAAGGGATGTATTCCAGAGATAAGACTATAATCCTTCCACTTTATAAAACTCTGGTCCGACCTCATCTGGAGTATTCGGTCCAGTTCTGGTCACCAGTCCTCAGAAGGGATGTGTTGGAGCTGGAGAGAGTCCAGAGAAGGGCAACTAAACTAATTAGGGGATTGGAGGACCTTGATGAGGAGCGTCTGCAATCGCTTGATTTATTCTCCCTGGAGAAGAGACGCCTGAGGGGGGACATGATAGCAATTTTTAAATATCTAAATGGGGATCTAGGCTTAGAAAAAAAGCTGTTCAGTCGAAGGGATTGCATGAGAACTCGGGGGCATACAATGCGATTAGAGGAGAAGCGTTTTAACCTCAGGCAACGTGGGGGGTTCTTTACTGTTAGGGCTACAAGATTGTGGAATTCTCTACCACATGAGGTGGTTTCTGCGGGTAGTATGGTGGCTTTCAAAAGACTCTTAGACGTACATCTCAAGGATCAGAACATTCAGGGGTATGCAAGATGATTACAGCCACACACATCTACACAGGTTGAACTGGATGGACTTTTGTCTTTATTCAACCTCACCAACTATGTAACTATGTAACTATGATTGCGGTTTTGAGTAATAAACCAGGCTGGGAGTTTTTAAAAGCCTCAGGAATCTTTTGCAGGTGTTTAGAGTTAATTAGTTGATTCAGATGATTAGGTTAATAGCTCGTTTAGAGAAACTTTTCATGATATGCTAATTTTTTGAGATAGGAATTTTGGGTTTTCATGAGCTGTATGCCAAAATCATCAAAATTAAAACAATAAAAGGCTTGCACTACTTCAGTTGTGTGTAATGAATCTAAAATATATGAAAGTCTAATGTTTATCAGTACATTACAGAAAATAATGAACTTTATCACAATATGCTAATTTTTGGAGAGGGACCTGTATATATATATATATATATATTGTGAGGGATTAGCTCGGTGGTAGGCGTGGATGACCCCTTTGGGGGTGCGTTTTCACAGAGAGATAGCCGAGCAGAGGTTGAAAACAAGACTAATTTATTCATGCAATTTACTTCACACAATTGCAAGCGTCAAAACAGCCAAAATAAAATAAAAGACAAAATAAATCCTTGCCTCTGTGGGCGGCTACCTTCTCACGCTGGAACCTACCTAAGAAGTCTTCCCAACCTACTGTTGGGCCGACACTGCTGATCCTACAGCAGACACTCAAATGTCCATTTGTTTGCTTTTCACACAGCACAAACATTGTCCATTGAACATGTCCCTTTGTTTTCTTTCACACAGAAACACTTCGTCTTCTCACCTTTGAGACGTCTTCACTCGTTTTTACCCTCCTGAGCGCACACCGCTTCAGGAGGTCTTCCCCATGCTCACTCAGCTTTCAGGGGGCACACAGGACTGTCCTCTACCCACATGGCGTCAGGATGCAGCCGTTTGTCTGCCTTCCTCTCCCAGCCCACACGGCGACAGGAGGCAGCACTCAATAGATTTTCTCTGGACAAATTATAGAGGCCTTGATCTCCTCATTCTGAACAGCTGAATGGTTTTCAACTTCCTGCTGGCTCTCTCTGCAGCCAACACCCTATAGTATCAGTGAACTTTCTAAATCAGGTGGAAATGTATCTCCTTCCTGTGACTACATTCCCAGATTTACCTGACTTCCTGTCACATACCCCCCCCTCTTGTTTCAACCCTAGGGTTGGGACACATATTTCCAGGCACGCATGTGTCAGGCACTGCTGACTCACTGATAAGCCTCCTATTATCCTCAAGCTTCCGGATGAAACTGTTTTGTCATCTTCATTGACGGATTTCTCATAAATGCCACACAGTTTGTCTCTCATCTCATATACACATTCTTCAACTGCATTTTTGGCATCATTTTGCTCCTTCTCGTTTCTGTCATCTTCATTGACAGCTTTCTCATAAATGTCAGACAGCTTGTCCCTCATAACCGTCTGTCCAATCCACCATGGAGGACCGTGATCCATAGGCAACTCAATTGGGCTAGTCTTAATGTCTTCAACATTCTTAAGACGCCTCTCTCTGCAATCCATAAATGTTTTCCACAAAACTTTGAGAACCTTTGCTTCACTAAGCTTTGTTCCAAGTAGGGACTCTTGACATCCCTCTGTGACTTGAGTTGCCTCTCCATACAGCTGTACACAATCATTGACTTTTTGTTGTAAAAGGGAATGATCTTCCTTCTTGAGCTTTGCTTGCTCTAAGATGCTGTGCAGAGGATTTTCCAATTGAGACAACAGGCTGTCACACATTTCTTCAAAGTGACCCCTGTTCCTTTTCCCAGAGACATCAATATCATTCACCAAACATTTCATATTCATAGGCAGATCTGAAGCATTTGCACTCATCAACTTCTTAAACTTTTCGCCCTCCTAAACGAGTGGCAGTAAAGGCCTACTATTTGATTTGATATTGAGTTTATATTTCTTGCCAAACTCTTCACAGAAGAAGCCAACCAGAACATCATCAACTTTCCTTCCACCAACATAGGGGTCAAAGGCAACAACACAGTTGAACCCAGCGATCTGGGTGGTATCCATTATAGACCTCCTCTCTGCATCAGTGAAGAAGCATGGAACTGCAACACATTCTTTTACAGGTTTCTTCAATGCACTTTCTGCTGAACTATTTGACCGCTCAAAGTCACCTAGTTCCTTTTCTCTATCTGAATTCCACATGGAATGCATCTCAAGATCACGATCAAACTTCTGCCACCCGTCTTTCACCAGTTCCATTTTGGAAACACTCCCTGAAAGGCACTTATTCATTTGCTTCACGTTTTCACCAACAGCCTTAGTTTTCTCCACTAGGTGGCGTTTGCTTTTTTCTCCCAGATTTATATCACTTGCTTTAGTTTTCTCCGCTTTAGTTTTCTCCACTAGGTTTTCAGCCTGAACTGAGAAATCATCACATTTCTTACACAACTCTTTTGTTTGCTGAAGCTCTAATGATACATTTTCCAATGCTTGAAGTTTTTGAAGGAACGGTTTATTCCAAAGGGGTGATTCAAGCCACGTGTCATCACATTTCTGAGGCTCACTCAGGACAGACCCCAAAACACTGATCCTTTTAAAAACTGCATCAGGCACACTATCCCCTCTTTGGGACAGATCCTCTGTTGCCTGGAATTCCTCTTCCAGTTCCTGCAACGGAATCTTCATCTCTTCTACTTGCTGTTCTAAGGCTCGCTTAGATTTTTCTAGCTCCTGAACGCTTTTCACAACATCATCCTTGGAGCTGACCAAATCTTCCATTTCTGTACACAGCTGTTGGTTAACTCTTTCTAGTTCAACCTTACACTCTAGAGCTTCCTCCAAAGAGCGAGCCAAGAACAGGGCTTTGCTCTCGTTATCACGCACCTCCGTTTCTGCACGGGCGCGTTCTTCTGCATATTTTGCAGACACAGTCTTCTCTTCACCAAGCATCTGATCAAACTTCTTTTTCACATCTTCAACACACTGTAATGAACCAACGCTTTCTTCCATGCGTTTTTTCATATCCGCTATCTGAGCTTGCAATGTTGCGACTTGCTCTGATAGGTTTTTCTTTGCTTCCGCCTCCTCTTTTAATTGTTCCAGGAAGCCATTTTTCTCATCTTCCATTTGTTTGAGCTTTGTGCTAAAACTCAGCCTTTGACACCTCTCTTCCTGTAAGAGTTCCTGCGTGTCTTGCAGCTGCCATTCCAAGATAGAAAAATCTTCCGCAATTTCTCTAGATTTGCTGTCTGCTTGAGAAAGCTGATTTGTAACATTGTCCAACTCAACCTGCAGTCGGTTTGCCTTCTCTGACAGCTTAGCACACAATCGGTCACCTTCTGACACCTTGACTTGCGATTCCAGAAGCTGTGCCTCTACTTTTTCCTTCTTATGTTCACAATCTCCTTTTCCCTGCATAAGAGCCTTCACCTCATTGGCTAGCATCTGGGAATAAGAATGTAATTCTGCCACACAGGCTTCTTTCTCCTTTAACTGCTGCTGGACACGTTGGGCTTCCCCTTTCCAACTTTCACAGTCCGCACGCCATTCATCTACCACATTGCTCAAAGTAGTGAGCTCATACACAGTACTCAGTAATTTAGCCTCTCTTTCACTTTTCTCTTTGTCGCTGAGAGACAATGTCGCTTTCAGAGCAACATTCTGTTCCTGCGACTCCTGCAGGTCTATTTTTGTAGCTCCCAAAGACTGAAGACTTTTTTCCAGCTGATTACGCAACTCCAACATATCAGCCATACTTTGCTTCTGCAAAGTCTGAATTTCACTTTCCTTTTCCATGAGGATGGTATCTTTCTCCATTATAGTCTCTCTGCGTTTTTGCAACTCGACCAAAAGAAGAGCAGTGGATTCTTCCCACTGTGACACATGAGACTTGAGTAGTTCATTCGTTTCCTGCAAGTTTCTATGCTCCATTTTAAGCAATTCCAAGGCTTGTTCCTTTTCTTCCATTTTCCGTTGCAAGGCATCCAACTCAGCCCTGCACACATACTCGGTTTCCTCCAAACCGATGGCCTCCATTGGCTGCTGGCGTCTCTGTTTCCAGCCTGCCATGCTCTCTTGATGAGCCTTTTGTTGAGCTGCAAAGCTCCGCTGAAAATCCGCATTTGCCTGCTGTTGAGCTGCATTTGCCTGCTGTTGAGCTGTATTTGATATAATCAGTTGTTTCAACATCTCCTCCATTTTGAGCTTACTTTTCATCTGAGCACACTGCGTCTCCATAGCAGTTTCATCAGTGTTGCTAGGGACAACAACCTTCCTCTTTAGTATACTCTCTTTAGGCATGGATGGGGCTGGTTCAGACGGTAACATCCCCTCCATCCATAGAATCCGGTCTCTCATTTCATCTATCTTTGCATTCTTCAGGCGTTTTGAACGCCCCATCTTCAATAACTCCACAAACAAATTTTTCACAGTCCAGCAAAAAATTTTCAGACCACTGTCTCTTTAACACATGTAGTTTTTTCTCTCTCTTGCAAGATCTCTTTTCCTGCACACACAGTTTGTGCAGTCACTTGCACCAGACACAACAAAGTTCATCAAATAATTTTGAGACCGCTGTCTTTAAAACACTTTTTTTTTTTCTGTCAGGATCTTCTCTCCTGCACACATAGATTGTGCAATCTCATGCACCAGATAAAGTTCATCAAACATTTGCACTTCCTTGCAGGGATCTCTGCTTATGCCTGCATACCTCCACCATATGTGAGGGATTAGCTCGGTGGTAGGCGTGGATGACCCCTTTGGGGGTGCGTTTTCACAGAGAGATAGCCGAGCAGAGGTTGAAAACAAGACTAATTTATTCATGCAATTTACTTCACACAATTGCAAGCGTCAAAACAGCCAAAATAAAATAAAAGACAAAATAAATCCTTGCCTCTGTGGGCGGCTACCTTCTCACGCTGGAACCTACCTAAGAAGTCTTCCCAACCTACTGTTGGGCCGACACTGCTGATCCTACAGCAGACACTCAAATGTCCATTTGTTTGCTTTTCACACAGCACAAACATTGTCCATTGAACATGTCCCTTTGTTTTCTTTCACACAGAAACACTTCGTCTTCTCACCTTTGAGACGTCTTCACTCGTTTTTACCCTCCTGAGCGCACACCGCTTCAGGAGGTCTTCCCCATGCTCACTCAGCTTTCAGGGGGCACACAGGACTGTCCTCTACCCACATGGCGTCAGAATGCAGCCGTTTGTCTGCCTTCCTCTCCCAGCCCACACGGCGACAGGAGGCAGCACTCAATAGATTTTCTCTGGACAAATTATAGAGGCCTTGATCTCCTCATTCTGAACAGCTGAATGGTTTTCAACTTCCTGCTGGCTCTCTCTGCAGCCAACACCCTATAGTATCAGTGAACTTTCTAAATCAGGTGGAAATGTATCTCCTTCCTGTGACTACATTCCCAGATTTACCTGACTTCCTGTCACAATATATATATATATATATATATATATATACACACATACATGCAAAAAAATAAGCAAGAGAGGAGGTGGGTGTAAGGTGAGATAGAATCGACAAAATATTTGCATAAGGGTAGGAACACTAACATGGAGACGATAAGGCTATCAGCGTTTATTGCATATACAGCACTCTTGTCTTGCAGCACTTTCTTAGGTTCAGCTCCCACCAAAAACACCACCTGTATGGAGTTTGTAGGTTCTCTCCATATTTGCATGAAATTCTATTGGGTGCTTTTGTTTACTAAAATATGCTGGAAGGTATTTGCTTTTTCCCAAATTGGCACTATTCTATATAGATACAGTATATGACTGCTAGTAGGAAGGTTAGAATGAATTATTCTTCCTCGACAATGATATATCTACAGTATATGGTTCAATTTTCTTTGTAAAAGCGCTGTGAGAAAAGTGCCAATATCGTATCAACTAATAAAGATAAATACATCCACCTGACTATTTTGTTGCTTTTCAGGTAGCAAATGGAGCATGACTGCGAATCCTGTCTTTCCACTGATATTCCATTTGATGGAAAGACCCTGCCTTTCCTAAGCGATGGATGTTGGAAATGTCCCAAATACATGTATTATATGAGACTTCCTATTTACCACAGAAGAAGAATCTGGAAAAAAAGTATCACTAAAGCATAATGGAAAGTCAGTACAAAAAAAACATGTAATACATCTATTCTGACATGATTGCTGCTACTCAGTCAATATGGAATCAGTACATTAATTAGGACACCTTTTCTAACACGCTGGTTGGAAGACACTAAAATTGAATTTCTCCAGAGCTGAAAAAATATGCACACCATTACTATAATTATTTATTATAAAATAGATCAAAATGAATTTTAAAAAAGTAGACCACAATAAAGTACACATTAAATACCATAGCTTAAAAGCAAAACATACGCTAATGGAATAAGGACATGTGTTAAGCCTACAGCAAGAAAAAAAGCAGATTCTAAGGAGGTTCAAACTGGTTATATTTAGGATGGAATGTGCTACACCGGAGGGTCAGTATTAAACATGGACTGAAAGAATAATGGTTTCTGAAAATGACTGGGTCCAAAAAAAGACAAGAATCAGATGTTGGACACATGCCTTGAAGGAAATGATCAAACACACATTATGTAAATTAAGCATAGATGACATTTCATTAGCTGTCTTGAGGATGTATGAATCATTCTAGACTTACTTAGATGTGCCAGAATTTTTCTAAGCATTACAGTTACAGTGTACTGTTTTAATGGAACATTTGGCTATAGTTCTACTGTCATGCTCTAAAAAACTATTCATTACACTTAAATTAATACAAAAGTAAAGCTGGAAAAAAAATACTGAATAACTTTAGTATACATTATGAGCAAAAACATGGATGTGCACAGATTTGATTGAAAAAAATATTAAAATATCAGTCCATCAAAAACTGAAAATTAATTTTTTGGTAGATGGTCTAGGGTTGAATCAGTTTGATACATTTCTGCAACCAGGTTCCCAACTCCACCTAATTATGGCAGAAGCAAGGGAATCTCACTCTCTACATTTTATGTTTCATTTACAGTACTAGGAAAGTTGCAGGATGAGTGGGACTACAGCTGCACAATCACGATCAAGACCTCAAGGTGGAAAGGAGCAAAGTCAGATATCAGATGGAGATTATCTTATCACTTGAAGCCTTAACAAATAGAACAAACT
This sequence comes from Pelophylax lessonae, assembly GCF_965119305.1. Classification (NCBI taxonomy): domain Eukaryota; kingdom Metazoa; phylum Chordata; class Amphibia; order Anura; family Ranidae; genus Pelophylax; species Pelophylax lessonae. Next base: position 551,706,713 of record NC_138770.1, on the reverse strand, counting down.
GGAGTGTGATTTAACCCACTGAGCATTCAGCTATGACTGCACTGTCAATTTTGGATATACTGACCCCCTACAAATGGTGTTAATTAGCAGTAAAAATACAAATAATTTAACCACAGGTTCAAATGTTATTATTAAGATAAGATATTAAGATATTATTAAATATCTGAAATACTATACACAATAAAAAGAAAGCACATAAATCTTGAAAGTACATGCTTTGTTGGTAATAATCAAATTAAACATGACTGTTCATATAATACTGCAATAGCAGCCATTAGCTTGTTTAAAAATGATTCTGCCAGCCTAACACTATTTAGTAAAATTGGTTCAGACAGCTGTAAAGCACTCAATCACTTAAACTATGTCCCCCTCCACAGATTTCGTACACCCTCCTGATACCATCACTCATTTGGCTCCCCCGTGAGCCTAGAAGCACTGCAAGGGCATTCAGCACAAAGAACTCTCATACACCGAACTCCCTTATATTGCCTGAACCTGGAAGAACTAGGCTTTGAGCTCTTCCAAGATCACAGGCTCAGTGCACTATGAGCTGTATATCGAAGTGTAGTTTATCAGAAAAGTTGTGCAGCAAAACTTTATAAATAACCATATAATACCTCAATGAAATCTTTCAGACTGAGCCGTGTGATTTGAAAGTCTACCACTTTCATATACAAGGACCTTTAATGGCACATAATCAGCCTTTCTTTTTTAGCACTATAGAACTTTGGTTGGTTTTTCTTGCTGACAAGTCAGTAATTAAGGGAAAGCTCTTCAAAAGAACACACTCACAGTGATAAAAAAAACCTTGTGTATGGTGAAAAAAATGGCAGACATGTTTTGTCAAATTCAGAAGTGAAATTTTATTGAGACTTATATTTAAAAAAAGCCAATATGTTTTGGGGGATCAAAGGATCACTGTTCATCAGGGCTATAGGAGGATAACCAATACCTTTAAGGTTATCCTATTATAGAAACCCTTTGTGCCCCTGAAATGCATTGAATTTTCTTGAATGCAACCTTTTAGAGAGAGAATGTAACTTCTGGACTTTAGAAAATGTGTCTGATCTCATCATACACTAGTCTACAAAAGATATGTTCCATCCTGCATCTGTCACTCCTTAGAGAGTTGCCTAAAAAGAAAACTAACTTTTTAGTCACCAGACCTGAGCTGTCATTGAAACAGCTATATTCCAACGTCCCAAACCTCCTCTTGGTTGAGATAAAACCTGGCAAAGGTTCTAACTCTTCCTGACAATAACATTTTCTCTAGAGTTTTGTGTTATACTTTTGTTCTTAGTGATAGTTTCCCCAAAAAACAATTTAAATGGTATGTAATAGGAGCCTTGTTATACATAAAAAAGCTTTACATATGTCAGTTTAAATGTATGCTCATTAAGTAGTAATAGAGACATTAAACTTACATAAAATGTAACAAATCTGGTATGTGTCAGAGCAAGCACTGAAATAAATATCCATTATTACGAAAAACACACAGAAAGCAGATGGAATTATCAAATTCATGACCAAATTTACAAATGATAAAATAAGTGATTAAACATAAAGCTCTCTTCAAACATTCCCCACTGTGTTTCTGCAAGAAATAATAAGGCAATATGATCTTGAATAACTTTTTAATTGCTTCTGTCTTTTTACATTAACCTCTGTAAATACAAGTCATCTTCAGTTTCTGCAATTAGAGTAGCAGAGACACAAATATAATTTAAGGAATTTAGGCTGATTTTGAAAATGGATTTTTTTTTTTAAGATAAAATATACACACAAATATAAGCTAGACATGACCATAGGGTGAAAAAAATAATGATTCAGCAAGGTATCCGGTACATACCATAATTGCCATGATGTATAAAAGCAAATTGGAAATGTACATTTGTCTGGCAACAGTGTGAGATCTGTATGCATAATTTAAGAGTAGCTAAACAATGGAGAAAAATTAGTGTGTAGAGACCAACAATTATATTAGCAGAGGTTTAAATAGGTAGGGCAGACCACAGATTATGCGATTTTCATACCTTCAACTACAGGTTGCAGGAAATAAAATCGCCATCTATGGCCAGCTTAACTAGCAAGTCATGGATACTGGCCCTGGGTATCTCCATAGTATCAATTCAAAGAATGGATCCAGTCTGTTAATGATAAAGGTGCAGAGGGAGCAATAACATCCAACACAAATATATAGTAGAAGGAATCAAATATACTGCAACAGAGATAAGAAGGAAGAAAAATCAGATAGAAGGCGGTAGGAAAAAGAGGGCAAGAGAATAGGAAAGGTTGGGGGTACACATGGGACAGGAGGGTACCTATCTGTGCCATGACCCTACTGTGGACACCAGCCTAAGTTCAAAAGTGAGAAATATACTTTAAGCAACCCAGGTAGTAGTGTGTTTATCCAATCTATGATGTTCTGCCACCAGAAGGTGCTTCAGGTCCATAATAGTATACAATTTTGGTGCCTATTAATGAATGGTTGGAATCTGAGGGATCTCCAGTGGTGGAAAAGGACAGCTCTAGCAGCTGTCAAAAATTGAGAGAGGAAATCGTTTTTGGCTGGTTTAATAGCTCTTTTTTTTTTTTTTTTTTTTAAGCCAGATATTATGGATAAGAGAATGAATGAGGGCTGGGCAATATACAAGTACCTGCTACTTTATGATAAATAGTATAGCCTTCCAGAATCATTTAATGAGAGGGCATGAACCCCAAATGTGGGTCATGGTACCCTCTGAACTATGACATCTCCAGCAAACATTTGAGAGAGACGGATATAAATGGTGATGGATATCCAGGCATCTATAACAATAAATAAGTTGTTGAAATTTCGAAATTATTTTCTTGGGTAGAGCTAGTGATTAAGAGTATATGTGATAGAATAATTTTTTTTTCAATCGGCAGTATCAAAAGTTCAGACCAGTTCTATTTTCCATATAGCAGCATAATAGGACAATATAGAATAGATCTAGGATACTGAGCATACTGGGGGGGAGTCATCTAAAGTGGTAGGGAAGGAATTTAACCTATGTCTGTCAGACACAAATTTGGAGGAATGAGATGAGTTCAGGATCAAGCAAGCAAAAAACAATGTTTGACGGTTTTAGTAAAAGATGACCAGCAGGGAGGTCATCAAATAACAGTGTCATTGGACATATACAGTATCTCACAAAAGTGACTACACCTCTCACATTTTTGTAAATATTTTATTATATCTTTTCATGTGACAACACTGAAGAAATTACACTTTGCTACAATGTAAAGTAATGAGTGTACAGCTTGTATAACAGTGTAAATTTGATGTCCCCTCAAAATAACTCGCCAGCCATTAATGTCTAAACTGCTGGCAACAAAAGTGAGTACACTCCTGAGTAAAAATGTCCAAAAACTGAGGCCCAATAAGCCATTTTCCCTCCCTGGTGTCATGTGACTCGTTCGTGTTACAAGGTCTCAAGTGTGAATGGGGAGCTTAAAGGGATTGTAAACTCTTGTTTAAAAAAATAATAACAACAAACATGTTATACTTACCTACCCTGTGCAGTGGATTTGCACAGAGCAGCCTGGATCCTACTCTTCTCAAGTCCCTTTTCGCTGCTCCTGGCGATTCCCTCCTGTCGAGTGCCCCCATACAGGGGCACCGAGCTGAGCTGCAGCTCCGGATGTCCATTCAGACACGGAAATGCAGTTCGGTCCGCCCCCTCTCTCTCCTGATTGGCTAAGTGACTATATTTGACAGCCGTGGGAGTCAATGGGACTGCGGCTGTGTCTCAGCCAATCAGGAGGGAGAGTCCCAGACGGCTGAGGGAGGCTGCTTCACACCAAAGGCTTTTTATCTTAATACATAAAATGCATTTACACAAAAAAAAAACCTTCTGCCTTTACAACTCCTTTAAGTTAAACTAATGATTAATTGTAACATCTTTTTAAAAGTACTTATAAAAATACTTTTCTTGCATTGCGCTACTGATGTGTGATCAATAAAAGAGAACTAACAATTTGTAAAAAAACAATGCAGCAAATGTAATGGGTACAGCAGTAGCAGAAGTGTAATTCAATAGTCACACTAAATCAATATCAAGTAAAATCCAGTCAGGGATAACACCAAAGTTTACTATCTCCCAAAATATATCTAGGGAGTACTAGAGGAAAGTTTTCCTAGTAAATAATATAGGTCTCATAGGCATAGTTCACTGCCTATAATGCTTTGGGCCAGAGAAGTGTTTGAACTGTTTAACTAGACCAATTTCATCACTACTGAAACTGGAAAAAAATCTCCTGGCAACTGGAAGTCCCACCCATAGTTTCAGCTACTCAGACGTACAAAAAAGCTGCAGGGCCAGATATACCAGAACCTGCCTAACTAACTGGACTTTAAAGGCTCAGCATGGGAGATGTCACATTTATAACATATTATCTTTATTGTACAAAATACATAAAAACAGAGTCAAAGAAGCCTAAATGTGATCCACTTTGTTGCTTTAATTTGCAATATCGGGTGCTGAAGAAGCTGTGTTATTGGCGAAACGTTGACCGGGCAGATCAGGTTACAGGAAGGATACATTTCTACAAGTGCTGTTAAATGTCTTGATATCTACATGTGTTTGGTCTTCCGGTGCCTAAGAAGAGTGTATTTTGCAACATTTATCTGGGATTCAATTTTAGGCTTCTTTGCCTCTATTTTTATGTATTTTGTACAATAAAGATAATATGTTATAAATTTGATATGTCCCATGCTGAGCCTTTAAAGTCCAGTTAGTAAGGCAGGTTCGGCATATCTGGCCATGCAGCCTTTTTGTATTTCGTGTTTCGGATGTGGCTTGAGCCAAAATATATTTTTCTATACATTCTCAGACCTACTTCTCAATTAGGCCCAGGCTGCACACTTCTGAGAAGTGGGACCTGGCTTTCCCTCCGATTTTCTAATGTGACGTGTTCAGTTTCTTGTCATATCATGCAGTGAGTGCAGGGGATGACCTCATCCTATAGTTGTTTACACCAGTCGCCCATCTGAAAAGTAGACCTAAGGTGAGGAGCTTTGTGATAAATGATTATAACTATGAGCCAGGAATTATGTAGGTGGGGAAGATTACACATTTGAATACGGGTGTGGGTGGGGCTCAAGGAAAGTGTATATATTTGGTTACTCTGCATGGGGGTGGTACATACATATGGCTATGGGCATATGGCTGTATAAATAACTGTTATGGTGTGGGAAAAGGTTCTTCATGGCTTGGCCATAAGCATGCACAGTATTTCTAAAGATGCCAGGAGCACTGCATAGTGTAACTACTGCTCCTGGTATTTACTGTATGTTCCCCATGGTCTCCCTACTACCCTACAATGCAGCACTTGGAGTCTGAGCAGCCAATCACTGATTCTATGTGTCAAAACATGACAGATGGTGAACAACCCTGTATGAGTTCCAACTAGTTGAGAAAATCAAACGTATTTACATTTTTAAAAAAAATATAGTTTTGAAAAGGTCTCAAGGGGAATCTAGGTGGCAGGAGGGCACAAGAAAAGTATGTACTGGTTGATTATAGTCCCTCCTGTAGAATGAACCTGTTACTTTGTCTAGTATAGGAAAAGTACCCTCTAAAGGCCAAAATGGCTTTGCTGTGATATCAAATTCTATGTAGACCTCTGGTACTTATTTTTTTCTACTTTTCAGTTAATCCAGCGGGTATAGTATCACTTGAACACAACTGTCATAGCAATACATTTCTTTACACTAAAAATGAAGGCAACCTGCATATTATTTGGTTGGCTTTGCATTCACCTAAGAGCACAAAACTCTTTGTGCGTGCCTTGTCTGGAAATTTATTTGACCCACCAGGACACAAAATCAGTTCCTTAGTGCAATAAAATTGCTGACCAAAACAAATTCGAAAAAATAAAATAGCTTTTACTTGTCTCTGACAATGAAGGTAGCGGATCCTGTTATTTATTTTTATTTTTTTTCACCAAGAACACTGAAAATATACCCATAATATGTATTTTTGTTTTACTACCAACTTAATAAAGATTCCTTTGAAACAAATAAGAGATGACACAGAAATATACAAGCAATCTGCATGCTTCTCTCCATTGTTTTCTTATACTTTTTTATGATTTATTTTAAGCTAATATAAAGCTAACAAGATAAAAGCAATCAAACCAAATGCTCTAGCCTGTCAATTTATATTTTCAATTTAATACAAGGCAGAAGATTGCTTTTTCTCTCAGCTGTGACCAAATAACTAGGTTCAGGAATTGCTGTTTAAGGACCTTTCCTCCCATTTGTCCGCCACATTCCGTAAAACATGGCCTCCGTAACAGACTCTGGAGCTTGACATGATTAAATGGGAAAAAGAAGGCCACACGAGGTGCCAAAATACACATGAAACGTAACATTATATTGTTAAGTAACCTATGGTGAAAAATACTGTGAACTTGCTTCTGTTCTTTGGGCAAGTAATAAAAAGCTATTTATTTTTTGAATTAAGGCTAAACTACAGGTAAACAGATAAATATAAAATTTAAATACAGTATCTCACAAAAGTGAGTACACCCCTCGCATTTTTGTATATATTTTATTATATCTTTTCATGTGACAAAACTAAAGAAATGACACTTTGCTTGTATAACAGTGTCAATTTACTGTCCCCTCAAAATAACTCAACATACAGCCATTAATGTTGAAGAACTGCTGGCAACAAAAGTGAGTACACCCCTAAGTGAAAATGTCCAAATTGGGCCCAACGTGTCAATATTTTGTGTGGCCACCATTATTTTCCAGCACTGCCTTAACCCTCTTGGGCATGGAGTTCACCAGAGCTTCACAGGTTGCCACTGGAGTCCTCTTCCACTCCTCAATGGCAAAATCACGGAGCTGGTGGATGTTAGAGACCTTGTGCTCATCCACCTTCCATTTGAGGATGCCCTATAGATACTCAATAGGGTTTAGGTCTGGAGACACACTTGGCCACTCCATCACCTTTACCCTCAGCTTCTTTAGCAAGGCAGTGGTTGTCTTGGAGGTGTGTTTGGGGTCGTTATGTTGGAATACTGCCCTGTGGCCCAGTCTCTGAAGGGAGGGGATCATGCTCTGCTTCAGTATGTCACCGTACATGTTGGCATTCATCGTTTCCTCAATGAACTGTAGCTCCCCAGTGCTGGCATCATTCCTGCAGCCTCCGACCATGACACTCCTCCCACCACCATGCTTGACTATAGGCAAGACACACTTGACTTTGTACTCCTCACCTGGTTGCCGCCGCACACGCTTGACACCATCTGAACCAAATAAGTTTATCCTGGTCTCATCAGACCACAGGACATGGTTCCAGTAATCCATGTCCTTAGTCTGCTCATCTTCAGCAAACTGTTTGCGGGCTTTCTTGTGCATCATCTTTAGAAGAGGCTTCCTTCTAGGACAACAGCCATGCAGACAAATTTCATGCAGTGTGCGGCGTATGGTCTGAGCACTCACAGGCTGACCCCCCACCTCTTCAACCTCTATAGCAATGCTTGCAGCACTCAAATGTATATTTCCCAAAGACAACCTCTGGATATGACGCTGAGCATGTGCACTCAACTACTTTGGTCGACCATGACGAGGCCTGTTCTGAATAGAATCTGTCCTGTTCAACCACTGTATGGTCTTTGTTAATGTGCTGCAGCTCAGTTTCAGGGTCTTGGCAATCTTCTTATAGTCCCGGCCATCTTTATGTAAAGAAACAATTCTTTTTTTCAGATCCTCAAAGAGTTATTTGCCATGAGGTGCCATGTTGAATACACCTGCTCCCCATTCACACCTGAGACCTTGTAACACTAACGAGTAACATGACACCGGGGAGGGAAAATGGCTAATTGGGCCCAATTTGGACATTTTCACTTATGGGGTGTACTCACTTTTGTTGCCAGTGGTTTAGACATTAATGGCTGTGCGTTGAGTTATTTTGAGGGGACAGCAAATTTACACTGTTATACAAGCTGTACACTCACTATTTACATTGTAGCAAAGTGTAATTTCTTCAGTGTTTTCACATGAAAAGGTATAATAACACATTTACAAAAAAGTGAGGGGTGTACTTGCTTTTGTGAGATACTGTACATACTGTAGTATGTAGATTATTGGTTAAAGGATTGTCCACCCTGTCCTCATATTTGCACAGCAATTCCAATCAGGAGAGGCACTCTTTTTTCTACTGCAGTTAAGCAATAAAGCTAAGTCACCTTCTTGCCCCCAGCCTGTGACTGGACAGTGAAAAAACACCAACGAACTGAAGTCATCAATCTGCTCTCTCCTTTTTACTAGCAAGTTTATTTCCACATGTGATGGCAAAAGGCTTGATTGGATCCTAGGACTGCCCTTTCCTCTTACAGTCCATGTGCTGCTGTACAGTGGATTAAAAGAGGCTAAAATCAAGTACTTTCTCTTATTTATTACATTTTTTAAACAAATACACAGCTTTAAAAATTGGTGCTTTTTTATATCTGCCTGTAGTTCATCTTTTAAGTGGATATGTTAAAACCCTAAGTAAATTATATTTAAAGTGCTTTTAAATTCCATTGGGATTTTATGTGATAGACCAACACAAAGTGGCACATAATTGTGAAGTGGAAGGAAAATGATAAATGGTTTTCAAAACTTTTTATGAATAAATATCTGAAAAGTGTGGTGTGTATTTGTATTCAGCCCCCTTAAGTCAATAATTTGTAGAACCACCTTTCACTGCAATTACAGCTGCAAGTCTTTTTGGGTATGTCTCTACCAGCTTTGCACTTTTTTCCACATGTTTGCTGCTTCCCCCACACAGCTTCTCACAAACTGCAAATAGGACTTCTTATAGCTTTCTTTCAACAATGGCTTTCTTCTTGCCACTCTTCCATATAGGCCAGATTTGCTTGATTAAAAGTTTTCCTGTGGACAGATTCTCCCACCTAAACTGTGGATTTCTGCAGCTCCTCCAGAGTTACCATGGGCCTCTTGGCTGCTTCTCTGATTATTGCTGTCCTTGCCCGGCCTGTCAGTTTAGGTGAGCGGCCATGTCTTGGTAAGTTTGCAGTTGTGCCATATGCTTTCCATTTTCAGCTAATAGATTGAACAGTGCTCCGTGAGATGTTCAAAGCTTGGGATATTTTTTTATAACATAACCCTGCTTTGAACTTCTCCACAACTGTATGCCTGAACTGTCTAGTTTGTTCCTTGGCCTTCATTATGCTGTTTGTTCACTAAGGTTCTCTAACAAACCTCTAAGGGCTTCACAGAACAGCAGTGTTTTTTTACTGGGATTAAATCACACACAGGTGGATTCTACTTACTATTTAGGTGACTTCTGAAAGAAATTGGTTCCACTAGATTTAAGTTAGGGGTATCAGAGTAAAGGGGGCTGAATACAAATGCACACCACACATTTCAGATATTTATTTGTAACACATTTTGAAAACTATTTATCATTTTCCTTCCACTTCACAATAATGTGCCACTTTGCGTTGGTCTATCACATAAAATCCCAATAAAATACATTTATGTTTTTGGTTGTAACATGACAAAATGTGGACAATTTTTTTATTTTATTTTTTCATATAAAATACTTGTTTTCACCTTATGTTTATTTTTGTAGCCACCTCCTATCAGCATGTATGTATTCCAGGGATGACTGCAATGGCATTTCACAGGCAGGGTATCCTGATGATGAAAATAGTGGACCATTTCTGAATATTGGGTGATGAAATGGTTACTTGCAGTCTCGGTTAAATGACTGTGTGACAGGAGCAATTTTTGGGGAGAGTGAGAGTATGCCGTCACTCTAGAACAGGAAGTGCCTGAACATGAATCTTCATGACTAGTCACCTCATGCTTTTTAATTCTACTGCAAAGACAAAAAACAGAGGGCACACAAGCCTAGCGCATTACCTTTTTGTTTGCTTTATTAATATAAAAAGTATATCGATGTACTGTATACTCACAAATGACAACATCAAATAGATACATAATAGTCCACAATGTACTCTAAACAGTCTCGTCCAATGGGCAAGTCCCGAAGGGACTTGCCTAGTGGACGAGACTGTTCGGAGTACATTGTGGACTATTATATGTCTATTTGATGTTGCCATTTGGGAGTATAAATTTATATCATTTTTATAATAATAAAGCAACCACAAAGGTAATTCACTAGGCTCGTGCGCCCCAGTGTTAATTTTGGCAGCAAATTTCAATTTAGTTTTAGTCTTAGCCTTAGGACTAAAATGGCATTTTAGTTTTAGTCCCATTTTAGTCTTCTGCAAGTGTTTTAGTTTTAGTCGTATTTAGTCGACTAAAACTCCAGTATATTTTAGTCGACTATAACTCATTTTAGTCATCTATAATCGAATGGGTGTAGTTCAATTGTAATTTATAATGCATTATTTAAGCATTTTTCTACAATTTCCAAACTCATTATATACTACTGCTGGTCCTAAAGTGAAAAATGTAATATGTTATTATTTATGGTATTAAGCTTTGAGCATGCACCAGTGTTAATTTTGGCAGCAAATTTCGATTTAGTTTTAGTTATAGTCTTTTGACTAAAATGCCATTTTAGTTTTAGTCGTATTTTAGTCTTAAGACTAAAATGCCATTTTAGTTTTAGTCGTATTTTAGTCATCTGAATTGTTTTAGTTTTAGTCGTATTTTAGTCGACTAAAATTGTGTTAATTTAGTCGACTAAAACGTTTTAGTCAGTTTTAGTCGACGAAATTAACACTGGTGCGCCCTCTGTTTTTTTGTCTTTGAAGTCACTCTTTTGGGTTTCCCCGACCTGGTGTTGGGGGGGGCAGCAAAGATTACAAATAACCAGCCGAAAATTATATTTTGCCAGCTTGCCAACACACTGATTTAAAACGTAGGGGATTGGTCACTTATTTCTCTGATACTACATTTTTTTACTTTTCAGTTATTGCAACAGGTACATTATCAATTGAAAAAACTCCAGTAAAAGCAAAAGCAATCCTTGCAGTAAAAATGAAGGCAATTTGCATGTTAGTTGTTTGTCTTCCATTATTTATTGAAAGCTGCATATAGGAAAAAATTGAAATTAACGAATATGTTAAAATTTGTATTAGACTTTAGTGATTGGGTTGACATCTACTTTAAGTTAGGTTCCAACAAAGGAAACCTCATCACCACTGTTTGTTGGCAAGGAACCAAAGATGAATCTATTTTCAGAAGATTTGACAAAAAAGAAACCAAGATACATTGATCATTTTAAAATATATATTTATTACACATTTTTCTCTATAGCTTAAGGGCTATTTAAACATGGATTAAAATGCATGAAAATGCTTTAATAATGGATGTGCATTGCCCTCCATTGGCGTACATTTGTATGTGTGTTTACGTGCGAAAAATGCAAACTGCATTCTTCTAGTGCAGTAAAACACAGGCCGCTGTTGTATTTGTGAACAGGGCCTTCTTTACATTACTTATCTGTAACAAAGTATGTCCAATGGTGTGCTGGCTAATAGGTTCTGTAAAAAAAAACTTCACTGCAGGGCTGCCCTGTCCTCTTCCTGCTGCTAAACTTCTGGCTCTGTGGGGTATAGCACCCTCCTAGGTAGTTGCTAGAAGAGAGAGTATAGTTTTTGGGTGTTTCTGCTTACCAGAGAGATTGCCAGGTAAATGTATATTGCTCTCTGCCTACCAGAGAGCAGCATCTGCTAGTGAGGTCTGCTCATGTTGCTCAGATGCAGCTCAGCTTGTCTGAAGTGTTTCACACTGGTCCAATAGGGAGGCATATTGGACAGTGGGAGGAAACCTGACAAATGAGTGCACAGGCATTTAGTACAGTACTGGTGATTGGCAGAGGAAAGTGCCTCAGTGCAAGCTGGGATACTGTATAAATGCCAAGGGCACATGTTCTTGGGGTTTTTCAGCTAGAGAGCGGGGTTCCGGAGGGAGGGGCGCCTGCCCCTGCTTGGTAGAAGCTGCCATGCAGCCTTAGGTGGCTGACCTGAGGGCCGGGGAGTTCAGAGAGGAACTGAATCCAGATGCCCTGCAGAGCTGACTGGCAGGGAGCCACAGGAGAGGATCTGATTCTGCCCACAGTAAGTACAGATCTCTGTCATGGGGCCTGTTTCGAGAGGGCCACCCGTTCTGTGAAAGGGTCAGTGGACAGGTGTCAGTCAAGGGGATACTAGAGAGTACCCTAAAGATAAAGTAGCTGCAACAAGTCTGCTGCTAGAGAGAGCAAGAAGACTTAATAATATAATAATAAAAATATAAAACCAAAACCCCTGGGCTGTCTATTGAGTAACAAGCAACTGGGAGTAAGGATGGATGAGTGAACTGCCCCTAAGTGACTGTCTGCAGGTAATCAGAGGATGTCCGAGAAGTCATCACACAGAAAGCCCTACGGGGACAGTGCTACAGGGGATTAACAGCTTCGGGAGTCCTGGCTCAGCTGCACTACAGATGACCTGATGGAGACATGCCTCACTGCCCCCTCCTCCAGTGAAAAAGTATTAAATTGAATGCATAGCCTGTAACATGATCTGTGAATGGGGTATAAAATCTTGTGACTGATCTGACTCTCTACCATTCAAAGATCATGTTACAGGCAGTGTAACTGGTGAAAGAACTTTTCTCATTGGCAGGGAGGCCAGGAGGGGAATGTTCCTGTCAGACTACATGCATTATTCAAGGATTTAAAAGGGCAAGAATATTGTATTTTGACAGTGAAAATCTGAGCAGGTGCTTTATATTGTTGTGGTAGTAGACTAATGTGGAACGTAGAATGGCCTAAGTTACAACCTAATCAGCTTGAGGTAATATGAGTAGTTATATTGGTAAGAAAAAGAGGGGACAATAAGAGAAGAAAGAAGAGTGTGTGGTGTGTCATGAAGTCGGGGGGGGGGTTGATAGGATGGAAATGGCGATTTAGTATAAGGGGAGGGGGGGAGAGAGGGTAAAGAAAGAAATGAGGGATGGGGGGTGGAAGAAGTTAGGGTTGAGGGATCTCAGGCAGTACTCTGACGTCTGGTATATGAAAGATGCGGTGAATATCCATACCTGTTGGGTTCCTGTAAGTGATTAGTTAGAAAAATAAATTTGGAACTTGGGGGGGGGGGTGGTCTATAAAAACAAGAGGCCCAAGGAGTTTGGAAAGCCCTAGTTCTGTCATTATCCTGGGCTATTACCTGTTCAGATTTCATCATGTATATTTTTATTCATTACGATTTATTTTAGCGATCACAGATTTGTAATTAAAGTGTGATATTTATTAGGGACCTGGGTTTTCCCAGACTAGGAAAAAGACTCTCATTTGAACACTGGCATGAAGATTTTTCTATTGTAAGGTCAAAGCCTGTGTGCGCGCAGACTGATTTTACAAATTTAACAATCATGTTTAGATTTATTACCAACTGTATAGTATTAGGGTCTGCCAAAGCAGTTGATTCAATTAATTTATAATTAGGTGAGCCCCACAGTTACTGATAAACCTAAAAATGTACATTACATTATATTTAATGTAAAGAACACTGTCATTTTTAAAAAATTACGTTTGAAAGACCACTGCGTAAATACTGCGTGACAAAAAATATTGCAACAACCGCCATTATATTCTCCAGAATCTTTGCAAAAAAAATATATATATATAATGTTTGGGGGTTCTAAGTAATTTTCTAGCTAAAAATACTAATTTTGACTTGTAAACAACATGTGTCAGAAATAGGCTTAAGTGGTAATAGTGCTTAAGTGGTAAAAAAAAACCTAGTGCAGGAGCATTAGCATTTTATTGTGTTTTTGCAAAGAAAATCTAAAAAAAAAGCTGTTAGGAGCATTTTAGTAGCATTTAGAAGCAATTAGGAGCATTTAGAAGCGTTTAGGAATATTCAGCGTTTCTTTTTCCTGCTGGACAAATGCTCCAAAAAACTCTACAAAAACATTTTTTTTTCTCTTCCTAAGATGTTGAAGCTCTAAAAGAATAATTGCCTAAAGTAGTGTGCATGGACACACTATTTAGCTTTTTGGAACAGAAAAAAGTGCTAATAACAGCTTCTAGGAGCTTAAAAAAACGATAGTTTACATGGAGCCTACAGAAAGGTTTTTTTACAATAAAAACGTTATTTGTATAAAATGCCCAAAAGTCTATACACAAATGTGTAACTGTTAGGACTATGTATAGTTAGGGTGATGTCACATAAACATCTTTTCTTGTCTCTGTCATCCAATTCTACATAAAGAAGAATTTAATCGGAAGATACAATACCAGTTTTTTGAAGCTTTGCATGTTTTCACTAAACTACTTATGAATAAACTAAGGTTCACATTTTCATAGTCATTAGGTTTGAGCTGCATAGAGTAGAAATCTAAGTAGTTGCCTCGGGAGTCCCACAGCTACAAATTAAATGAATAACATTTACAAACATTATATTCCAACTTCAAAAAGTTGTTTTCCTGGCTCAGGTCCCTTAACATCTTTGCAAAGGAGTCTTACCCGACAGAAGTTCAGAGATTTCTAAACTCTTGTTAATCCTACTCACTAGGCAATATGCTCACATGCTCATCTAAATCCCCTAGTTATTAACCCTCACTGGGTTTAAACACGCAAAAACCTTTCCCCTTATCAAACCATTTCCATTACATCACATACAGTATATTCACTATCGCTATGAGAGATTTGGTCAGCAGGGAACTAAGCCAGATCATATCAATGTTAGTTTTTAGTAATGCAAATGGGTATTTTTTACTAAATGGCTTTTACACCTACATTTTGGATTAAGTAAATTAAAAATGTACAAGTTTTCTGAAAACAGAACTTTTTTTTTATCTTATCCTACTTGCAAATAAGGATGATCGAACTTTTGAAAAGTTCGGTTCGACCAGAACACCCGAATTTCCCAAAAGTTCGGTTTGGATTTCAGAACCCCATTGAAATCAATGGGACCCGAACTTCGGTAATCAAAAAACACCATTTTTAAGCCCTAAAACCCAATAAATGCCCCTAAAAAGTGCCTAGGGTTCTGGGTCATGCCCCATTAAGTACCTGAAACTTCACAGGTACACCTTTTAGACCCCCCAGACACAAAATCACACAAAAAAAGTTCTTAAAAATTGTCATTTTTGATAAAAAAGCCAATTATTGAAAAAAAAAAAAGAGATTTTTTGATTTTTACTTTGGATTTCAGATCTGGGGGGCCTAAAAAGTCTACATGTGAAGTTTCAGCTCTGTAGCATGTCCAGAACCATAAAAAAAGATCGTTTGTATTAGAAAACTTTCTGACAGGGGGTTTGCTTCGCTGCTGTAACACCTTGCCGGTTTAATAGAAGGCATTTTTTTGAGTTCTTTGCAGTCAGGAAAAACATCTGAACTTGTGTATAGTGGTACTGTGCACACGTTCTGATGTTTTTCCTGCCTCCAAAAACCCCCAAAAAATGCCAGCAAAAACACACCTGGGCATTTTTTTTTTTGACGCTAGCGTTTTTTTTGGCATTTTTTGGGGTTCTTTTGAGGCAGGCAAAACATCTGAACTTGTGTATAGTGGTGTATATACACACATCCATATATTTATATACACACCTAGACATATATAGGTGTGATAGTAGCAGAAATATATGCTTTCGCTAATGAAATCCTTTACAGTAATATATTTCTGCTACTATCACACCTATATATGTCTAGGTGTGTATATAAATATATGTATGTGTGTATATATACCACTATACACAAGTTCAGATGTTTTGCCTGCCTCAAAAGAACCCCAAAAAATGCCAAAAAAACGCTAGCGTCAAAAAAAAAAAATCCCCAGGTGTGTTTTTGCTGGCATTTTTTGGGGGTTTTTGGAGGCAGGCAAAACATCACACACACATCATAGGTTGAACTGGATGGACTGATGTCTTTTTTCAACCTCACTAACTATGTAACTATGTAACTATCAGAACTTGTGCACAGTACCACTATACACAAGTTCAGATGTTTTTCCTGACTGCGAAGAACTCAAAAAATGCCTTCTATTAAACCGGCAAGGTGTTACAGCAGCGAAGCAAACCCCCTGTCAGAAAGTTTTCTAATACAAACAATCTTTTTTTATGTTTCTGGACATGCTACAGAGCTGAAACTTCACATGTACACTTTTTAGACCCCCCAGATCTGAAATCCAAAGTAAAAATCAAAAAATCTCTTTTTTTCTTTTTATTCTTTCAATAATTGGCTTTTTTTATCAAAAATTACAATTTTTAAGAACTTTTTTTGTGTGATTTTGTGTCTGGGGGATCTAAAAGGTGTACCTGTGAAGTTTCAGCTCTGTAGCATGTCCAGAACCAGAAAAAAAAAGGATTGTATGTATTAGAAAACTTTCAGCTCAGGGGGTTAGCTTCTCTCCACACCTTTCCCGGTTTCAAAGCAGGCATTTTTTTGGGTTCTTTGCAGTCAGGAAAAACATCTGAACTTGTGTATAGTGGTACTGTGCACAAGTTCAGATGTTTTGCCTGCCTCCAAAACCCCCCCAAAAATGCCAGCAAAAACACACCTGGGCATTTTTTTTTTTACGCTAGCGTTTTTTTGGCATTTTTTTGGGTTCTTTTGAGGCAGGCAAAACATCTGAACATGTGTATAGGGGGTATATATACACATATATGTCTGAATATATACCCCTAGACATATATAGGTGTGATAGTAGCAGAAATATATTACTGTAAATGATTTCATTAGCGCAAGCATTTATTTCTGCTACTATCACACCTATATATGTCTAGGGGTATATATTCAGACATATATGTCTATATATACCCCCTATACACATGTTCAGATGTCATGTCTGACATCAAACATGTCCTCAAAAAAGCACTGGCAGTGGCAGCCCCTGCAGCATAAAAAATGCTTGGCTGGTGAGAAGCCATATGGGTGTGCCAAAGCTATTCAGAAAAATGATCTTTTCTCTATAGCGGTCACCCTGCTATGGAAGGGTTTTGTCACCCTGCCATAGCAGTCACTGCCAGTTAACCCTACACTACACTACGGTCCCCTTACACTTAACACTTTCCCTACAGAAACTAAATTTTTGAAGCTAACTTAAGTGTAAAGGAGCACTCTAACTACACTAGATATCCCTTTCCTCACACTAAAAATAGCTAAATTACACTTTTAAAGTAAAATTAACAGAATTGCTTCCACTCTCTTCCATGTCCAGTATAACAATGCTAGGAATATGGCAGGGGCGATCTTATATACTGGGGGGCGTATTCACTAATGATTGGTCTAGGGACCCCCTAGTCTCTCCAATCACATTCCTAGCAGTCTCCTACCCCCTCAATTGGCTTTTGCTAATGGTTCTGGTCCAATCACGGGCTTTTAAAGCCCATTTCCTGAAGCATTGCATTTTGGGCGGTTCTGGTTGCCGAATTCCGAACTTTTTGGGCAAAAAGTTCTAAATTCGGCCAAACCTCGAACACCCAATGTTCGGGCCGAACCGATGGTCGACCCGAACCATTCGATCATCCCTACTTGCAAAAAACGATTTAGTTAAGTCAATAACAATAAAAGTATGAAAAGGTTTGCACATACAATATCTACATGCCTATTAATTTAAAGACTGATAAAGCTTAAAAAATAATGCAAACTCCATGTTTTCTTTTTGGTTTTTCATAGATTTGGAACAGCAAAATGAAATTTATCAATGCTGGTCACAACCTCATTGGGGAGATTATGGGGGAGATTTACTAAAGCTGGAGAGTGCAAAATCTGGTGCAGTTCTACATAGAAACCAATCAGCTTCCAGGTTTTATTGTCAAAGCCTCATTGAACAAGCTGAAGTTAGAAGCTGATTGGTTAACATGCACAGCTGCACCAGATTCTGTGTGCACCAGTTTTATTAAATCTCCCCCTATGCCTCACTTCCTGTGACTGGAGGACAATAAAAGAGAGGGGAAATGTTTTCACCGAGACAAGAAGACACAAACACTACCAATCACCAGACAGAGGTTGGAACCCTTCTCCATTTTATTGAGAAAAATTAAAATAAAAGTGTTTTGCTGCAGTCTATATTCCCACAGGAGAGATTTTCCATCACTTTCTGTCCCTACAGGGAAGGGAAATCATGCTAGTGGGGACAGGCACGTATAATAAACCAAGCAGATGTTCTACCTCTCTCTTAGTCTATACCGTGATGGCGAACCTTGGCACCCCAGATGTTTTGAAATGATATTTCCCATGATGCTCAACTACAGTGCAGAGTGCATGAGTATTATGGGATAAGTAGTTCTAAAATATCTGGGGTGCCAAGGTTCACCATCACTGGTCTATACAATGTTGAAAAAGTGGTTTGGTTGGAGTTGGGCTTTAGGTCATTAAAAGGCTCGTCCCCTGCCAGAGAATTTGCTATGCATCTACATTAGAGGTTAGAAGTTGGAAGGCTGCTGAGTCACCGGTGGGAGAAGAAGCAGGATGAGCTGAGCTCTTGAAAGAATGACTTGAACAGTTTCAGTGCTTTGATATTAACCAGTTCTGGACAACCCACCGCATATATACTGCGACAGGCTGGCCCTCCTGCGCGAACCAACATAGGGCTATATCGGTCACTCGCCTGCAGCTCTGGTCCCCACTCGGCAGCTGGGACTCAGATGCACGGGGCAGGTGACTCCGATTGCCGCCTGACACCCGCGATCGCTCCCTGCTGAGAGACAAGAACGGTCAGCTGTTGTAAACACAGCTGACCGTTCTCTCTGGAATGATCACAGAGCTCCTGTGATCCTTCTATATAGGATCACAGATCTCTGTGATCATGTCACAAGCTCTGCCCCCATACAGTTAGAATCAATCCCCTAGGCTTACATTTAACCCCTTGATCACCCCCTTCCCTGCCAGTGTCATTATTACAGTAACAGTGCATATTTTTAGCACTGATTGCTGTAGTAATGTCACTGGTCCCCCCAAAGGTGTCAAAAATGTCAGTTAGGAGTCGGATCTGTCCGCCGCAATGTCGTAGTCCCGCTAAAAATCGCATATCGCCGCCATTACTAGTAAAAAATAAAAAAAAACAATAAAAATTACATAAATCTTTCCCGTAGTTAGTAAACGCGATAACTTTTGTGCAAACCAATCAAAATATGCTTATTGCAATTTTTTTTTACCAAAAATATGTAGCAGAAAACAAATTGGCCTAAAATGTTAAAAAATTTGGATTTTTTAATTTTTTTTTGGGAAGGTTATATAGCAGAAAGTCAAAAATATATATTTTTTTTCAGAATTGTTGCTCTTTTTTGGTTTACAGCGCAAAAAATAACAATCGCAGAGGTGATCAAATCTCTATTTGTGGGAAAAAAAGGACATCGATTTTATTTGGGTACAGCGTCGCACGACCACGCAATTGTCCATTAAAATATTGCAATGCTGAATCGCAAAATATGGCCTGGTCATTAGGGGGAAAATATTACGGTCCAGAAGTGGTTAAAGTATAACTAAAACTCAAAACTTTTTTTTTTCTAGTTTTGGATAGAGTGGAGAGGGATTAGAAGGCTTGTCAGTTTTTATTGCTGTCTGTGCCCCGTTAAGGAGATTCATCCTCTCTATTTGTCCTGTTTACCACTATCAATGAAAGTGAAAGTAAAAGAAAAGCCCAATTTTTGGGTTGTCCCCAGAGGGTTAATAGGGGGAAATCTTCCAATGAGGACACTAGTTTTGGTGACCTAGGGGTCCCCAAGGAATTCCCTAAGTTTGCAGGGATTTCCTCTCACTTTTTTTTTTGTATAGGACAGGAAGTGAAGGGAAATCTCTTTAATGGGACACAGATGGCAAAAAAAAAAGATTTGCCTATAGTTCTACTTGAATTGTACAAGGTTGCAATGCAAGGGGCAGCAGCTGGCACTAATACTTCTATGTTCCATTCAGCAATAAGGAAAAGCAGGCATGGTAAAATTACACCAAGCCTTCTGTGCACTTAGGAGACCCAACGTTGCTTTGTGCTAACAAAAAAAAAACGCAAAGAACAACATGTACATGTCCTTATTACATTAAGTACACACTAGCAAAAGTCAGAAGGTCTTCTGCTGGCAATTCAAAAGACTTGCCATCTTGTAAGAAATTATGGGCTTCTAGTAACATAATTGAAATTGCATCATGGGATGTGTGGTCCATTTTTTAAGGGGTCAGCATTATGAATAAATGCTAGCGTTGTAGCTATCTAAATGGAAAGCATGTTAGAAGTGAATAAAGCTGATGGACACTGGGGATTTTAATAGGATGTGACATCCTCACTTTCACTGCTACATGTCAGGGTGTTCTCAGATGGACCCATGGTTTCTCAGATTAATGAGATCAGTGACTTAAATGCATGAAGTCAAGCATGAGACACTTTGGTACAATATAACCTTAAATATGAATAAAGCAACACTATTAATCAGGAGTCAGGACATCTGCAATTTCCATTTACAACATTCTGAATGATAAAGCCAATTACTTTCTTTGAATGAAGGAAAAGTTACCTAGAGACTGAACAAATAATTTCTAGCACACAAATGAATATGAGCAACTGTAATTATGGGGGGTAGAGAAGTGTCTAAGAGGCAACCTGTATTGGGTGCAGGCACAGGCAGGTGGCTAAAAGTCTAGGAGGGATTCGGGTAGCTTTCAATTCCAGGAGGAGCATTATGTGTGTGAAGGTGAATGTCTATCAATGGTCCTGGAAGGGTATGGAAATAGTTGTCCATCAGTCCTGGGTGTAAGAAACGTGCATGTCTTTTACCGTAGCTGTACTTGCTGCAGCAGGCTGTGTCTCAGTTCTTGTGGTTGAGTGTATATATGGATATAGATCAGTGTTGAAGGAGGTTGTGAGCAGGTGTTACCCGCTGATTGTTTGTGATCACCCGGATTGGTGGTCTTACTATACATTTGCAAAACATATTTGACACCATAGAGAAACTGGCTAGAGACAGCTCTTAACATTTCCTGTAGTTGCACAGGATGACAGAAGGTTGTAAATGAAGACTGAAAAGCCATTCTGGCACCATACAGTTATTATAATTAGAGATTTTCCCTATGAGTGTGTGTGCGTTTTGCTGCACTAAAGCTGAGCATGTGAGTACAATAACAGAGCACTGCATGTTTGCCAAGAAAGGAATCGAGCAGCATATATACAGTGGGGTCATCTTGCAAATCCTCTGCAAAAAAAAAACATACCACTAAAGCAGGGGAAAACGGGGGACGAGCTTCACCATAGCTAAAGTCCTTGTAACTATTCTTAAAAATTCTCCCTTCCCAATCTTTCAACCTATACCGCATTCCCTGTATAAAAAAAGGGTCTTTGTAAATTTTCTTATTTAACCACTTAAGCCCCAGAAGATTTTACCCCCTTCCTGACCAGGGCCTATTTTGCGATTCGGCACTGCGTGACTTTAACAGACAATTGCCCGGTCATGCGACGCTGTACCTAAACGAATTTGACGTCCTTTTTTTCCCACAAACAGAGATTTCTTTTGGTGGTATTTGATCACCTGTGCGATTTTTTGATCATGCGCTATAAACAAAAAAAGAGCGTCAATTTTGCAAAAATAACAATATTTTTCACATTTTTTATATGAAATTCCCCCCAAAAAATATGTAAAAATCAAACTTTTTTAACATTTTCGGCCAATTTGTTTTATGCTACATATGTTTGGTAAAAAAAAAATCGCAAAAAGCGTATTTTGATTGGTTTGCGCAAAAGTTATCGCGTTTACCAACAAAGGGAAAGATTTTTGTAATTTTTGTTGTTTTTTTTTTAACGCGTAATGGCGGCGATCTGCATTTTTTTTGCGGTTCTGCGACATTGCAGCGGGCAGATCGGACCCTTGACTGACATTTTTGACACTTTTGGGGTTACCAGTGACATTTCTACAGTAATCAGTGCTATACATATGCACTGTTACTGTAAAATTACACTGGCAGTGAAGGGGTTAACTTTTTTTGAGAGGGAGGGGTTATGTGTGTCCCTAGGGGCATGATTCTAACTGTGATTGGCTGTGGCTTGAGGTGTAGGAACAGTGATCAACGGTCCTACATAGTAGAACCGTATAATCACTATTCCTACACAGGGGAGAATGACAGGCGGCTTGTTTACATCAGCCGCCTGCCTTTCTCCCTCTGCACCGACGATCGCCGAGTGACCAGCGGACATCGGGTCTGCCGGTCACACGCACGGGGGGCCCGTGACCGCGCGGGAGCGTGCCTCCAGGGGCGCGCGCTCGCTCCCTAGACCCTCACAGGCTAGCGACGTAGTACTACGTCGCTCTGCCTGTGAAGGGCTGACTGCCGACGTAAATAGTCGTGCGGCGGTCGGCAAGCGGTTAAAGCTGTCTAGTCTGGTCATGTGATTTAGCAGCTATTGCTTCCATGTGTA
Source organism: Pelophylax lessonae (assembly GCF_965119305.1). Taxonomy (NCBI): domain Eukaryota; kingdom Metazoa; phylum Chordata; class Amphibia; order Anura; family Ranidae; genus Pelophylax; species Pelophylax lessonae. The sequence continues at coordinate 551,684,372 of NC_138770.1, read as the reverse complement.
AGGAAGCTCTCAAAATGGCTATGATGTTGTGTGATTTGTGTTGTCACCCACCAGCTCACCTGGCTCACGTTGGTGCTCCCTCCTCTCCCCTGCAGCAGCCAATCACTGACACAGGGGAGCTGGAGCTGCTGGATCACATGACTGGACCGGACCAGATTAAAAAACGGTAAGTACACTTATCTTTTTCATATAGGGTATATACAGGAAAGGTGTGGGATGGGGGATTTTTATTAATAAATATATAGTTAATGTTATCTTCCACTTTAAGAGGGGTAAGGCAAACTCATAAGCTATTACTGGAAGTAAGCAAAACTCTAGAAGGGGTGTGGATATACTCTTAATATGGTAATTGTGACAGACCTCGGTACTCAAGAGGAGTATGTCCATTGTATAAGCATCCCTTGCTTGCTAACAGGACGATCCAAGAGCCCCCCCCCTCCCTCTAGCAACTAATAGCTGACAGCGATTTCATTAACCTGTAACCTAATCTACATAAACATATAACATCCCACAATAGTTTGCTACCAAGGCAGAGTGGATCTAATGCTAGTAGCAGAAACAATATGGGACCCAATTAGCCATGGAATTCACATCCAAGCAATGCTGTTATTAATCAGGAATCACAGACTGCATGGCAACAGTCTACAACAGGCTATGAGGCAAAGCTCATACAATGTCCAAGCAGTCTGATACAGTGGAATTTCCTGCCCTCTCTAAGGTAAGCTGGGTTCCACGGGCCCCCCTGCCCAAAGTGACTCCCGTCACAGTAATAAACTCCAAAACAAGCATTTAATACATTGAAGCTTACCAAACCTTAAATGTGGTGGCTGCCTTAGTGGACTTGACTAGCAAATTAACACCTAGGCACCGACGGTACGTAAATATGTGGCCTCTTAGTGGGTGGGCCTTGGCGTTGAGAGGCCACATATTTGCATACCAATTTGCAGACACAACTGTGCCGAGAACGCTCACCCTGCACGCTCCCGGCACAGTTACTGACAGCTAACAGAAAGCTGCCAACTGCTTATTGCTGTACAAAAAATATATACGAATTGTATATATTAGCGCGCCAGGGAGATAATTAACAGGACCTGGTTTACTAATTGTATGATAATAAGTGGATTAAATAAAGTGATTAGTGATTTAAATCAATAAATAAAATAATTTAAATTAATTTAATTAATATGTTGCAGCTGCTATGTAAAGTGCGGGTGCTGGTGATGAAAAAAAGTGATCACAGTAGTGATAACTATAGCGCTTGCAGTGTCCCCTAATGGGAGAATTTTATATATTTCACAATAGTGTTTAATATGGATAAATGGTGATATTATCAAATAAATAATTAATTAAATACACTGATAAATAGACAATTAATAAATAAGTGGATAAATAAATAAACCACTGGTGATTATAGTCCTTCACAGTGTGCAGTGAAAAAAACTTTCAAATTGGTAAAAAATAAGTAAATCATGTAGTCCTAAACACAATTCATATAATAATAAAGTGCTGGTGCTCCTTGCTGGATTCCTTAGTGCTTCCTTCACCGTGAGTAAATGAATGAAATGCCCACTCACCGAAAGCTGTGGGTTTTATATGTCATATGACACTAAAACCGTCTGTGCTTGTTAAGAGATCCTGCCCGGATCGAATGGATCTCCCTGGGTCTTTACAGCCACTACGGGTATTTCTTCTACCTCGGGTAGTCTCCTTCAGCCACGATCCCAGCCTTGGAATGTGCCCTTCCTGCAAAGTCCCCTCCAATCACAGCCGTGATGAGGAAATAAAAAGCGGATAGTGTGGTATTGTTTCCAATATATTTATTCACACACCCCATGCATAGCAAAGGTAAAATCCATAAAACTTCCAGCAGGTGATAAAGGTGCTCATCCAAAGTTCAAAAAAAATGTAACAGCAAATGTGAGGTAACCGTGTTCAAAACCAAACAGACAGGCAAACAGATAGGACCGTCATATGTTCGGCACAAAGAGTGGAGAGCGGTACTTCCGGTATGCGTTCCACTCGAGTGCGTATGACGTCACCACGTGCGTTCCACCTAACGCGTTTCGTCATTGGCTAGACGTCTTCAGAAACAGAGAAGTTAGAAATGAATGCCGTTGGCTCTGAGGAGAAGGACAGGAAGGGTTTGTTCCCCCCCCTTTTTTTTTTTTTTTTATATTTTTTTTTTTTGTTTAATTTCCTTTCCTTTATTTTTTTTTTTTTTTTTTGTGTTCAGTAGGGGGAAGATAAGGGAGGGAAAGAAGGGGAAGGGGGGAGGAGGGAGGGAAGGTGAGGGGAAACAAAGGGAGAAAAGGTAAGGGGGATAGAATGGGTTGGAAATAAAAAAACGATACTCCCTAAGGATAGGGAGAAAAAATGTTACCATATTTAAGAGGTGGGAGGAGAAAATAAATATTTCTCTTCTTAATATGTATTTATGTTGGTATAATAGTTTTTTTTTTTTTTTTTCTTCTTCTGACTGATATTTTGTGAAATGTAAACCCATTATTTTTCCTTCTAATAAAAATTAAATTTGAAAAAAAAAAAAAATGAATAAGAGCTTACCATTAAAAGCCCCCCTTTTTAGTGTTAGGCCTTGTTCACACAGAGCGTTCAATACCATATGCCCATGCAGGGCTGTCTTTAACCACACAGTGATGCACAGGTGTTCTTGCATCCCTATGCAGGCAGTCCTATTCATGTCAATTTGGACTCAGCCCCCTCATTGCCCCCTCATTGCCATATTTGCTGGACAGCTCGGTCTTTTAAAAGTTGAAAAACAACAGACTTACTGGCTGGATCACAAGGTGAAATTACAGAAAAAAAAGCTTAACAAGAAAGGAATTGGTAAGCTGCAATATATCATTTTTATTACCACTACTACCTTCACAATGACATCTATAAGCAACTTTGAGTCACAACACTGAACAGATTTGAGCTTTCATGCTTGCAAAGCTCATTTACTAATTCATATATAGAATGCGTGACATGTCTTATTCTTTAGAATGAGTACCTGCCTGAGAAGTTTATAAAAGCTTTCATAAAGTTTTCTACATATCTGAAATAAAATGTGTCTGCCATTTGCTAAAAATGAATCTAATAAAAGTGGGATTTGTTTCTGACACCTAGTTAAAAATAGAGAAGCTGAATATTATTTTATTACAGAACATATTGCCATGGGGAATGTATTCAATAATTCCAAGATGTGGGTCTGTTCTCCTGATATTCTGCTTGACAGACGGCTAAGTACCACATATAATTACTATGGCATGCAGGTTTTTATGAATTCCAAATGCAATTTTTACAAAAACGAAGCAGCTGGGACAAATATGCGAATCCATGCGTGTGCGGTGGACTTTATATGACTGAAGTAAGATTTTGAAATAACTAGAGAAAAGCAAATCAGTGTGACTTGGTATCCAGATAGTAAGAAGATCATACAAGTGGGTTTTCTGCCATGTGAACACAGTTCCAATGGAAGCAATGGAAGCATGCATCCTGTCCCTCCCCATGAAACTGACTCAAGTGAAAGTATAAATAAACAAATATAAAAAAGGTAAAATATGATTTAAACTGATTTAAATTATTCCACTCATTCTTTATTTCAATAAAGGAAGCATTTTTATATTCCACAAGGATCTTATTCTTCAGGGGTTTTAAGAGTGATACCATAACCCTCTTCAGTTTGAACTCATAAGAGATTATAATTATCGGAGATTAAAAATTAAGGATATTTTTAGGTTCCTATTCTATTGCTGATATAACATGCTTAAAGAACATTCAGTATTGACCCACTTAATACATTCCAAAATAAAAGCATGCAAAGTCTACAGTTCATCTTCTTTGGAAGTAGTCACACCTTAAGTAGAAAACCTAACCCTGCAGTAGAGACAGACTTTTGCGCTCTGCATGGAAGCAGTGGTCTTTCTGCAGACGTCAGACATGTCTCTGCTTCCACACAAAAAGCAAGACACCTTTTTCTGCAGCATGCTGGCAGGAGACAGGAGTTTAGACATTGACTAATTAGGCTTTTTTTTAAAAAATAAAAAAAACAACTTCACAAAGTGTCTGACTTTACACAGCCTTTGTTTATATGTATCTAAAATGTATTTTGCTGATTTCAACTGAAATTTCTTCTTGGACTTTAATTTATTAATATGATGAGAAGTGGTGGCAATGCCCTTTTCTTTAATTTAATTTCATAATTTTAGGCACAATATTTTGTGTAACCATTTCTAGATCCATGGTAAAGCTGCATTCTGGTATATATTTTATTACAGTATTTTTACTTTTGCTCCCTAATTTTTTTGTACTCCCATGTTTACAACTTTATTAGTACAATTCTTGTTTTGCATTCAGTCTCCATCCTTTGTACAATTATGTACAGTTATGCTGAATTTGCAAATATCACCTATGTAGAATGCCATTCATTTTGGTCTTCACGTATCTATTTTTAACACCTAATGCTGAATTTATGGCTGCTGGTTTCAAGTATAGTATTCATTTCTCCATTCTGATTTTAACAGCAATGGTCCAAAATGGTCATTCTAAAAGTTACTTTACACAAATGTTTGCATTGTTGTTTAACCACTTGCCGACTGCCTATTTACGTCGGCAGTCAGCCCCTCACAGGCAGAGCGACATAGGGCTACGTCGCTAGCCCTGCTGGATATGGCAGGGTGGGGTTAGGAGACTTGCAAACAAGTTCAAGCCTACATATGGCCTCATGCTGACCTACTTGCCCACTTAAGGTGTCATAATGTAAGCCTCTCAAAACCCTTGTCAGGCTTACCTTGCTATCACTTGCAGTCACAAATGTTGCAATAGATTTACAGTAGATGGAGTGAGGGGAAAGGTGAAAAGTGAGGAACAAGAAAGAGGAGGCATGCAGGTGTTTTGTTATTGGCTGATATCATTGATGTACTGCTCCAACCAAGCTTTGGGGTGCAAATTCCTGTATGTCCCCATGCATGCAGTACCCAAGTGACTGGTAGCTTTATTATGACTAATATATTTCAAGTCACATTTCTGCTATCAGCAGCAGATGTTTGAAAAAAGGCCCAGACTTCAGAGCTATATGGACCTGCACTGGGGGGTAGACGCGGCCTGTACTAAAGGAATATGATAGCTGTTCCTTTCAGTCCTATGCAAGCTGCCCCTGCTCCTATCCCTGCCCCTGGACAAAATCCTTACTTGCTGTCACCAGGGTACAGTCTACCATCTTGTCATCCCCACCCTCCTCACAGCTCTACCCTTATAAGTAGTAGGCTGCAGCAACATGAACATCACTGGAAACCTGCCTGATGTACACTTCTTCTATGCTCCTGGAATTCTCTTGCTCAATATTCGATAACATTGATTCTTGCACATCCTCATGTGAAAAACGACTAATGGTGTGCTGAAATTATTCAGCTGACTCCTCCATGCCAGTTTGCAGGGTTTAGCAGTGGAGAGGGGGGAAAAAGATGGTTCATTTGCAGTTATTGCACAAAACTGGCTGATCTGTGCTTGGAAGTAGGAAGATGCCTACTAAAACCAGTGGTCGAACCCCCGTTTTGGCCTGCAGATGCAGAATCTGTTCACCCCCTATTAGCTGTGTGTGAGGAACCTCTGTCTCTCCCTCCAAGCCTCCAAGACATTATGAATAGAGGGAATGAAACACCCAACTTTAACATTGTCTATTGTAATATGTTAAATGAAGATATGGTGCTTTGCTTGTGTCAGTCAAAAGGTCACACTGCTGACCACCAATAAAGAAATTTAAAAATCCAAGACATTAAATCCCAACCCTTTATTCATATTTTACCTAGCTGAGAGTAAAAAAAAATGTTAAAACATAAACTAAAAGAAAAAAACAGTAAAACAGATAAAAGGCTGTAAAGGGGGACCCAGCAGCTAAAAAGCAACTGACACACACACAGAAAGCGAATGTTGGGTCTATGCACTATAAACATAGTGAGGATACATGTAAATATTTAGGCCACTACACTTAAATTCACAGTAATTAGCACAGTACAGCACTTTATAGCAGTCACTATCTCTCATTGCAATATGTGACACAATACAACTCCTTATAGTATTGTAGAGGACTGAAAAATCACTGTAGGGCACATCTATCTCTCTAACTCCACACTACCAGTTCTATTTACCCCAACACACACTGACAAAAGGCTGCTGGGGATCTTGCCTTTTATAGGGAGGGGGCAGGCACATTAGAAAAACCATTGCTGTCCATTCTAAGCCACTTGACCACTGTCCAAAAGTCAAGAAGTAGATTCATAGTAATTGGTTGCTTTAGCAATAAACACCTACATTTATTCACCAGGTTCGTGAACTGCAACCAAGATGGGGCAAACCCATGGTCAAGCTGAACTCAAAGCTCATACCTAGAATTTATAGGGTTTCTGCAGATTAAATATTTCCAGAGAGAAAAAGCATGTACTCAAACCATCAAGAGTACAAGTATATAGAAGTCCCATTAACATGATCAGTAAATTTATTCTGCACAACAGTTTATTGTAAAACTATCAAACACTGTCTGCTTGCTTTTGGGTAAAATTTTGGAAAAACACGAACAACATTAGCGGTTATTTTCTGACTACTGAATAAAGTCAGAAGACTTAAAGTAAAAATGCAGTCAATAGTCCAACTTCAAAGCTGGCCCAAGCTACCTATTTCAATTACTAAACGATGGTGCCATGCCTGTGTGTGTTGCAATACACTCTAGTAGCATAAGCTACATAGAGTAAGCGCTACTATGTTCCAACAGAAGTACGGGTGCTTTCCCATCTGCTGCTAGAATTAAAGTGGTTGTAAACCTTTACATATACCCAGTGAAGTGACTATCGCTAGCTAATACACAGAGATGAAACAGTTCCTCTAACATAAGATATTTATCTGCAGCCATTTGTCCTGTACAGCCTTCTACAACACATATTAAAAGGACCTTTCACAGAAGCAAAAAGCAGGGGGTGGGAAAGTGACATCACTCTGCTCCTCCCGACACATTGCGTCACAGATGCGTGACTTTCTCAAGGGTTCCTTGAGTGTAAATCCTAATGTAAGTGATGTTATTTTTATGAACATTTTCAAAGAAGTACTACACTACCTCGATTTTCATTACTATTCCATGTGATGACCAATGGAGAGATATGTCGGGATGCCACAGATTGCTACATCTGGAATGGAGATAATATTGACCCAAATACAAGCGCTTTAAATTTAATTTTTAGGTGAGCGGCCAATCTGCACAGTGGTGGAGCACATTGGTTAGAGCATTGTGCTACATTGGGTAAAGTCACTTATTTAGAAGGTTGTCACTACACTGAATATATTTATTTAAATCGAAATAAACTTTTCACATATTCACCCATTTGGATGTACAGAAGTAAACTTTGGATTCACTGCCCAGTAGGCATTTTGTATTGATTGTCACTTTTCTCATATAGAGGTGGATATAGCGATGGATTGTTATACACTATTTAATGAGAACACATCTTTTTGGAAAAAATATTTGAATGGCAATACATATTGCATGTTTTTCATTTTTATCGTTTATCTTCATGACACTTTTTAATATTTAAATATTGGGATTTAGCACCACACTATATTTGTTTGATTACTATAAAAGGATGTGTTTTGTTCATATTTCATGTGGTCTACAGCCAGTCTGGGTGATTACTTGTTTGTCACTCAGGGGAAGCCTTGCCTTTTTAACAATTAATACAAAGCCTCCTCTAATTGGCCAAGGTGGAAATTGTGGCATCATTTGCTCCCTTCTCCACCTCAACCAATCAGAGGAAGCCTTGTATTTATTGGAAAAAATACAAGGTGAGGAAGCACTTAGCCTGATTCTCTATTTCAGGCAGCAGATAGGATGTTGCCCATACGGAGGCCTGAACACAGCGCCGCTTACTGTATTGTAGCTAATGCTACTGCAATGTACTACAGCAGACACAGCAGTAGCATTATTTAGTACTAGAAAAAGTTAATTTAGACAATCTTGGCCCAAACAAACTATTGAAAATACTTAGAAACTTGGAATTCTACTTTAAGTGCTGTGCATACTATATTAAAATATATTTCATGTATAATACATATATGCATGCATAAGTGACCAGTTAAATCAAATGCAATCAAACATACTGTACTATGTTACATACTTTTTCTTTTTTTTTTTTTTTTTTTTGTTTTAGAACATTGATTTAGAATATTACAAGGGAGTAAAAATGATATAACCTTCTTGGCATGGGCCAGCAAACTTTTTTAATATACGCATCAAGTGAGCTGGCACAATCTCAAATCCCAGCTCAGTCATTGCTACTGTAAAAATATTTTGGTTTGGAATTTATGGGTTCCTATTTTTTCATTATAACACTGATGTTCAAATTATCCAGCATAAAAATTATAATACTTGTAAAAAGACTGGCTTAGAGATTTAGTTTGACAATGGCAACTTGGATTGTGTTGAACAGCATTTATATGTATGCCAGATAAGAAATTATTTTTAAATGGGAAGCCAGTGAGCAGATGAGCTGTGGTCACATTATTACCTTCTGTTACTGCCTGATATAGGGGAAACAAAGTAATAAAACCTATGAATACATAATACACAAATTGCTTTAAAAAAACACATTTTACTTAATTTTACTATTTTGCTATTATAGTGATTGTATTTTTTTCTTTTAATATCAAACATGTTATACTTACCTGCTCTGTTTTGCACCGAGCAGCCCCGATCCTCCTCACTCAGTGCTCCTCAGCACTCTGAGCTTCTCCTCCTCTCCGTGTGCCATCACAGAAACCGGCTCCCTCGTCACTGGATTTGATTGACAGAAGCAGGAGCCAATGGCCAGTGAGGAGGTAGAGAGCCACTACTTATGGGGACAGTGCTCAAGTACGTGTTTGGGTAGGCTGGGGGACAGCTGACAATTAAAACTTTTTTGCTCTAATGCAGAAAATACATTAAGGTAAAAAGAAAAAAAAAAGCCTCCAGCCTGTACAACCACCTTAACCTAGAACTAGATGCTGCTTGGGATTATACAAGCAAAAACACACACACAGGAGAGCGCAAACACCTAGTATATTACCACCATACAACTTTTTTAATGCTGAAAGACAATTGCATACTCACAAACCTAAATGACAACAGGCATATCACATGGAAACTCCAACCTTAGGCAATGTCATCAAGCCATGTAGTGCACGGTTGGAAGGCTGAAGCATTTTGGGGGACAAGTCCCCTTCATCGGAGAGCCTGAAATGCATCAGCCATCCAACCATGTGCTACATGACATTGCCTAATAATAATTAATAATAATGATTTAGGTTTGTGAGTACAGGCGGTCCCAGGGTTACAAACATCTGACCTACAAACGACTCCTACTTACAAACCGAGAGAGACAACAGGAAGTGAGGAGAAATCTAGCCTTAGGAACGGAAATTCACTCCTGTAAGAGTTCTCATGGGAAAAAGGTGTCTCTACTGAAGCTTTATCACTAATCATTGTCTCCATAACAAACCAAAATTTTCAAAATACAGTTGTCATAAGTTGTCAAAGGGACAGAAAGTGAAGTGAAATCTTCTGAACAGGGGTACAGACAGCAAAACAAGTGGTGTTAATCCTTCCCTATGCTATCCAAAAAACTTAAAATCTATTCTTTTGGCTGGGGCTAAACTTAAAAAATGTACCTGTTCCGACTTACAAACAAAAGTCGACTTAAGAACAAACCTACAGTCCCTATCTTGTTTGTAACCTGGGGACCGACTGTATGCAATTGTCTTTCAGTATTACATAAAGGTGTATGGTGGTAATGCATTAGGCGTTTGGGCCCTACTGTGTATATTTTTGCAGTTGTTTAAAGATTTCCTGATCGAGGAGGGCTGCACCGGATTGAGCATTACATTTAGAACATTTGAGCACCTCTACAGTGTGTTATTGAGACTTTGGGATTATACCAGCATTACCTGCCACAAAATACCAGGAGGTAATAAAGAGACTGGTCACTTGAAAAAGAAAATACAGCAGTGGCTGGTTGGCAGAGATTTTGCCCAGAAGTACATTTTAAAAACGCTGTTTATTTCATTTTGACTGTTTATTATATTAAAGCTAAAAATGCTTTTTCCATGCTGAATGCTTCCTGGGATGACACCAGCACCACCTGCCACAAAATACCAGGAGGTAGTAAAGAGACCGGTCACCTAAGGCATTTAGAAGATACAACAGTGGGCAGCAAGTCTGTCCAGAAGTAGGTTTTACCTGAGCCTAAAGGCGAGTGAGCACAGCTGCTATGGAAGACAGCAAAGCACCGCATTGAGCTAGCACTACAGAAATTCTTTAAAACACTATGTGAATTGTTTTGCCTCAAGTCAGTTAAAAGCCTTATGGGGTAGTTTGGCTTTTTTTCTGCCTCTAAATGCCCCTGCATATTAATTAAATAAGAAAAAAAAGTAAAGAGCTGCCCTATTAACCCAAACACGAATATATGAGACACCATTTTTTGGACCAACTGAATGCTACATACAGTATCTAACAAAAGTGAGTACACCCCTCACATTTTTGTAAATATTTTATTATATCTTTTCATGTGACAACACTGAAGAAATGGCACTTTGTTACAATGTAAAGTAGTGAGTGCACAGCTTGTATAACAGTGTAAATTTGCTGTCCCCTCAAAATAACTCAACACACAGCCATTAATGTCTAAAATGCTGGCAACAAAAGTGAGTACTACCCAAAGTCAAAATGTCCAAATTGGGCCCAAAGTGTCAATATTTTGTGTGGCCACCATTTTTCAGCACTGCCTTAACCCTCTTGGGCATGCAGTTCACCAGACCTTCACAGGTTGCCACTGGAGCCCTCTTCCACTTCTCCATGATGACATCACGGAGCTGTTGGATGTTAGAGATCTTGCGCTCTTCCACCTTCCATTTGAGAATGCCCCACAGATGCTCAATAGGGTTTAGATCTATGGACATGCTTGGCCAGGCCATCACCTTTACCCTCAGCTTCTTTAGCAAGACAGTGGTCATCTTGGAGGTGTACTTGGGGTCGTTATGTTGGAATACTGCCCTGAGGCCCAGTCTTCGAAGGGAGGAGATCATGCTCTACTTCAGTATGTCAACGTACATGTTGGTATTCATGGTTCCCTCAATGCACTGTAGCTCCCCAGTGCTGGCAGCACTCATGCAGCCCCAGATCATGACACTCCCACCACCATGAGAAGAGGCTTCCTTCTGGGACAACAGCCATGCAGACCAATTTGATGCAGTATGCAGTGTACGGTCTGAGCACTGACAGGCTGAACCCCCACTCCTTCAACCTCTGAAGCAATGCTGTCAGCACTCATATGTCTATTTCCCAAATGCAACCTCTGGATAGGAGCATGTGCACTCAGCTTCTTTGGTTGACTATGGCAAAGCCTGTTTTGAGTGGAACCTGTCCTGTTAAACCACCGTATGGTCTTGGCCACTGTGCTGCAGCTCAGTTACAGGGTCTTGGCGATCTTCTTATAGCCTAGGCCATCTTTATGTAGAGCAACAATTCTTTTTCAGATCCTCAGAGAGTTCTTTGCCATGAGGTGCCATGTTGAACTTCCAGTGACCAGGATGAGAGAGTGAGAGTGATAACACATAATTTAACACACCTGCTCCCCATTCACACCTGAGACCTTGTAACACTAACGTGTCACATGACACCAGGGAGGGAAAATGGCTGATTGGGCATTTGGACATTTTCACTTAGGGGTGTACTAATTTTTGCTGCCAGCGGTTTAGACATTAATGGCTGTGTGTAGAGTTATTTTGAGGCGACAGCAAATTTACACTGTTGTAACAACGTGTCATTTCTTCAGTGTTGTCACATGAAAAGGTATAATAAAATATTTACAAAATTGTGAGGGGTGTACTCACTTTTGTGAGATACTGTAAATAAAATCAAAAGTCCATAGTGATGATGACCTAAATATAAAATCAAAAGTCCAAAAATATTGAAAGATGACCAATCACCATGTTCTTCAAAAAATATTGTGCCCAACTCTACAATAAACAGTGCTCCACCAAGTGTGTGAAATAAATGAGCACTCACCAGAACCATCCGGCCAACAAAGTGACCATTGAGCCATTGAGCAGGTGATAACCAAATCCACTTCCCAGGGGACCAGGACAAACTCTTCTAACATCCCCTGCATGTTAGCCTATGTGTCCATGCACACAAAGGCATTTAGAGGCAGAGAAAAAACCCACTGCCAGTGCATCCAGAAGCAGCAGCATTTCGGCAGAAAAAAATGCTGATGCGTGCAAACACTCGATAACACTAGGCACCTTTAGCGCTTGAGCATTAATTCATTTCAATGGGCAGAATAAATTATTATTCTGGCCAATTAAAATAATTACCGCCCAACCACTTGATGTGCCTAAACGCGCTACAAGTATCCAGCAGTTTTTCTGCATAAAGCTGCTGCCAGAAGATGTTCAGGAGATGGCCAAACGTCTAGTGTGCATGACGCCACAATTGTACTTTTCCATAATTATTTACAGGTTAAATGCACAGTACGTTTTGTATACATATCTGAAAAAATATTCTTTGTGTAAATGTGATCATGGAGAGTAAATAATGGAAGTTCAGAAGAGCACCCATATAAAATAATAATTTTAGAAACTAGTACAGGCAACGCTGCCTGCTAAATTGTTGTTTTTTAAAAGCTCTTTCTTTTGGCTCTCACAATATGTCGGTTTTAGAACATTGTGATACAGCCTGAAGAAATTAAACCGAGGAAGGAGACTTTGGGGAAAATAATGATAATAATGAGAAGTAAACACAATGTTACTGAAACCAACACGTTTTGTCAGCTACATATGCTTGTCAAATGCTTTTATTTTATTTATAAGTCTGTTGTTTACACAGATCGACACTGCAAGAGTATGAATGGATATTTTGTAGCAAAAAAACAGATCCAGTATGCATTATTAAAGTCCAAATATAGCCAAAATTATTTTTTTTGTAGTTTGATATAAATAGAGAATGTGTTGAATCCCTGTCATGTTTTCCCTTTTTTTACAATGTTATTAGAGTGGCAGGAAATGAGGGAAACTCTCCCATGGGGACATGGCAATAGAAAGCTAACATTTATCCAAACTACTAAAAAGAATTGGATTTTTGGCTTACTGTAAAATCCATTTCTCTGATGTTCATTGACGGACACTGCTCCTGATATTAATAAACATTTGGGTTATACTGCCCCCTACAAGAGTAGGACACTAGGAAGAAAAGAATTCTGGCTACACCCAAGGGCAGCCCCAGGGGGTATACTCCCTCTCTCTGCTATAGCTGCGCAGTTTTGTTACAAGCAGTGTCAGGAGAATTATAACTCCACAGAGGGGTGGGTGCTGTGTCCGTCAATGAACATCAGAGAAATTGATATTTACGGTAAGTCAAAAATTCAATTTTCTCTTTCATTCATTGATGGACACAGCTCCTGATATTCATATCCACTGGGACGTCCCAAAGCAGTGTTAAACATGAGTGGTGGGAATAAGAAAAAAAAATCCCAAGGTTAAACAAACATTAGCCAACCAGGCAACAGGAGCTCAACCAAACAAATGGAGCCCACCTGAAAAAAATAGCTCACCCTCAGCAGCCTGCAAAACCTTGGGGCCAAAAGAAGCATCCGCAGATGCCAACACATCCTTTTTAAAAACTTTGTAAAAGTGTACACCGAAGACCAGGTGGCCTCCTTGCAAACCGGCATCACTGACGCATGATGATGCAAAGTCAAGGAGGCACTAAGCGCCCTAGTAGTGTGCGCCTTGACGGGGAAAGGAGGAACCTGACCCTTGATGGAATAGGCCTAAACCACCGCCTGTCTGATCCATCTGGAAATGGTCACAGAGGAAGCAGACAACACTTTTTGATGTCCATCCATGAGCACAAAGAGTCTGACTTCCTGAAAGACTCAGTAGCTGCCAGGTACACCCTAATTGCCCTGACCACATCCAACTCATGCAAGGCAATTTCCTTCGGATGTTTAGGCCTGGGACACAGGGACAGAAACACAAAGTCTTCATTCAAATGAAAATCAGAGACAACCTTTGGAAGGAATGACGGACGGGGCAAAGAACCACCTTATTCCTGTGAATCACTAAGTAAGGTGAACGTCAGGATAGCACTGCCAGTTCCAACACCCTGCGCGCAGAGGGGATAGCCACTGAACAGGCCACCTTCTGGGACAGCGTAAGCAGGGGAATCTCCTGAATATTTTCAAAGGGAGGCTTCTGTAGAGCTAAAAGCATCAAATTAAGATCCCAAGGCGGCAACGGAGCCCGCACTGGAGGAACCAAATGTCGGACACCCTGAAGAAAGATACGCACCAGGGAGTGTGTGGCCAAAGGTCGTTAGAAGAAGTCCACCAAAGCTGATACCTGGCCCTTGAGGGTACCTGTTCAACCCCCCCCCCCCCCGTTGAAAGAAGGTCAAGATCCAAGACACCGAGAAAGAGTGAGGAAGAACCCCAAGAGACTCATCTTCCACGTACGATGGTAGATCTTCCAAGAGGTAGATTTCCTAGCTTTCAACAGTGTAGGAATCACCGACTCAGATAAACCCCTATCCTTAAGCAACTGGCGTTCAACAGCCAAGCCATCAAAGCCAATGACTGTAAAGCAGGATGGAAGATCAGTCCTTGAGACAGTAGATCCTCTCTGAGAGGAAGCAGCCAAGGAATGTTGGCGACCAACCGCACCAGATCGGCATACCAAGCCCCGCAAGGCCAGTCTGGAGCCACTAAGATGACCGGGATCCCTTCTGCCTCGATCCTGCAGGGAAGTCTTGACAAAAGCTTAAGAGGAGGGAAGGCATAAATCAGACAATGCTGACCGCACGCGGGCCACCAGGGCATCTGTGGCGTCAGCCACAGGATCACTTGACTGACCCACAAACCTCTGCACCTTTTTGTTGAGCCGAGACGCCAACAGATCCACCTTGGGGGTGTCCCACCGGAGACACAGTTGATGAAACACCTCCGGATGAAGGGACCACTCCCCGTGGTCCAATGCCTGCCGACTGAGATAATCCGCCTGCCAATTTTCCACCCCTGAAATGTGTACGTCAGAGAGGGCTGTAATGAACCGTTCTGTCCACCTTAGAATACCGGCTACCCCCAGAGCCAGCAGGACACTTCTTGTGCCCCTCTGGTGATTGACATAAGCCATGGCTTGTCCGATTGAATGCGCACTGAACAACCCTGAAGACGATCCGTCCAATGATCTAGATACAGTCTGATTGCTCAGACTTCCAAGACATTGATCGGTAGTCTGGACTCTTCCAGCGTCCAGATCCCCTGAGCAGAAAGCTTGCCAATAACGCCTCCCCACCCAGACAGGCTGGCATCCGTGGTGACCACTATCCAATACAAGAGGAGGAAGGATTTTCCCAGCCAAAGCACCGGAGAATGAAGCCACCATATCAGAGACTCCTTAGTGACCTGTCCTATTTGGTAAGAGTTTCCCTTTGCAGGGACCTCATATAGAACTGTGCAAACAGAACCACCTCGAAGGTAGAAACCATCAGGCCCAGCATCTGAATGAAAGTCCAGAGGGATGACCTTTTGTTGGACAGCAGGAGGCGAATTGATGCCTGCAATTTCTGGAGTTTGTCCGGAGGATGGAGCACTTGTCTAGAGTCAGCCCCAGATAGTTCAGCTTTGTGGACAGTACCAGAGCAGACTTCTAAAAATTCAGAATCCAGCTGAACTCCCACAGAGTTCATATTGTAATCTCCAGGTTCTCCATCAGAGCAGAGGGAGACTCTGCTCACAGAAGGAGATCGTCCAAGTAGCCCAGTACCAAAATTCCCTGTTGGCATAGCAAAGCTAGCACCAGGGCTAACAAAGCAGAGGGGAGACCAAAGGGTAACGCCACAAACTGATAATGCTCCTCTCCCACAGCAAAGCAGAAAAAACGCTGGTGACTGGCACATATTGGAATGTGAAGGTAGGCATCCTTGATATCGATAGCAGGGAAAGGACCTTTGCACTTTGGATGGATTGTGAGTGCCACAGGGAACTTGCACAAGTTTCAGCTGCGTCATGCGTCTTCAGGGTCTCACGCACAGATACAATCAGTGCATCCACTAGCGCCTTTTCGTGCGCATTGGCAGACGTGGAGGAATCATCCAATCAAACTATCAGAGGATTCCAAGCGCGTGGTTTCAGACCCAGCAGGGTGACCCATATTCGCGGCGGCCGAATGAGATTTAGGATCTAATGAAACAGATGAGGCAGGGGAAGGCGGAGGGCGCATTTTTCTAGCCCGTTGCCAGCAAGCCACCTTCCCTCTGGGACACAAGGGACTCCAGGACTGCCGTCAGTGCATTGATGGATGGTTGGGGCCCGGAGGGCCCCGCAGCTTCAGAAAGAGGATCAGGTGGGGAAATGTGCTCCAAAGACTCCATTAATCACCAGGGGGACAGGTCCCCAGGCACAAAGCACCAAGTGATCCTCAGAAGAGAGGGATAGGACCCCACCAGACTCACCACCCACAGAAACAGGCACCTGCAGCCACCAGGAGAATCTGCACTTCACGTACGGCAATCAGGAAGTAAAATAATCCAGGATTCAGCACTAGGGTCCCCCGCTTCCGAAATCACCACCCACAGGGCTCCACTGCTATTTACAATGGCAAACCAGAAGAAAATGTCCGCCAGACTACACAAACATGGCCGCCGTGTATAGACAAAGGCTACAACAAAATGGCGGCTCTGCGCAGCACCACAAGGTTTACAGGGACCCAGCAGGGAGACCAGGTCTCAAGGACAGATCCAGGCAGGATGGGGGGCCCTGGCAGGTGCCCCCACCAGGTACAACCCCCCCTCTGCCCAATCGATCATCCGGTGGCAGGTGGCGTACCCTCCCTGCCCCCATCGCCAGGTAGTGCCCTGCCCCCCATCCCAGGAAAGTGGCCAGACCACCCAAATAGCCCCAGCAAGAAGGGAGGGCAGGATGAGGGACTTGGCAAGGGGGTGGTGCCTGTGGGAAGGAGGGGAACCCGGGATCCGACTGTTCCAAGGAGGGGCCCACGTCCACCCCAAAACCCTCCAGGAGGAGAGGCGGGACAGCTATTCACCATACCAGGAACCAGGGGGGCACTGCTCCAGAGAGAACCCCTCTCTATCGAAATGGGGGGCTGTCACCAGGAGGAATACTGCAACTCGGGCCAAGACCTGGTCATATGCGACCTCGCAAGGTGTTTAACTTGCAGGCCAGCCCCCTCTAGTGGGGCGATGTTGCGGATGACCAAGTGTGGAGCTGAGGTCTGCGTGCACTCGCTGGCCAGACTGGGATGACCACTGGATCTAGGTTATCCAGCCCATTGCCCAGTCCGGCAGTTGATTGTAGATCCCACAGGAAAAATGCAGGAGAAAAATAATTTCTGTCTAAAAAATGTTGCCAGGACCAAAGATACCAGCAAGGAAATAGGTCCTTACACCTGACTAGGCAGAAAAAAACTGAGGGGCTATAGCAGAGAGAGGGATTATACCCCCTGGAACTTCCCGTGGGTGTAGCCAGTAGGGGGCAGTATAATCCAATGGTTATGAATATCAGGAGCTGCGTATGTCAGCGAATAAAAGGGAAGTATATTTACAATTCATAACATATTAGTAGGGGCAAGGCTTGGTTGGTTTATACCTGAAATTACACAATATGTCTTCATAACCGTTTTGATGAGCTTATTATGTATGCACAGGTTTTATTACTTTGTTTCCCCATTGAGCAGTCAGTGACAGAAGGTAATAATGTGACTGCAGATCATCTGCTCACTGGCAATCCATTTAAAAATCATTTTTTATCTTGCATACATGTAAATGCTGTTCAAAAGAACCCAAGTTTCCTTTGTCAAACTGAAGATCTAAGCCAGTCTTTTTACGATGGTTTTAATTTATATGCTGGAAAATTTCAACATCAGTGTTATAATGGAAATTATAAGAACCTAGTGTTCCTCACAAATTCATTAGCTGTAAAAAAAAAAAAAAAAAAGCATAAATAATTCCAAACCAAAAAATATCTACAGTAGCAATGTCCAGGCTGGGATTTGAATCAGATTGTGCCAAATGACTTGATGCAGATATTAACAAACTTTTGGTGGCCCGTGCCAAGAAGTTTGCATCATTTGTGGTCCCTTGTGATATTCTAACTCAAAGTTCTAAACCAAAAATAAAGACTCAGAGTAAGTTTGATTGTGTATAATGTAGATAGTCACATGTGCATGCATAAAAGTATCATACATGAGAATTATTTCATTATAGTATGTGTAGCACATGAGGTCTGACTTCATTATGAAGTCAGAATATGCAAACAAATGTTTTTTTATTTTTTTTTTTAATTTTGCGGTTGTAGACTGGATGATGTCGTCTGTGTTTACCAATGTTTTCATTTTTAATTTAACTGCATTGATTTTTAGGGGTGATATATAGATTGAGCGTAGTTGGTGGCATTTTGTACTCTTTAATTTGGAGAAAAAAATTGGCCGAAAAAAAACCTATGCTGGAAAAATTTCAAATCGTGATGACATTAAACTCTATTCAAACCTTGCTTGCACGAGCTAATAGAAAGAAGAAATCATTTAAAGTTTACTTTAGTTCTGGTCTCTGAAGATCAATTCATTTGTTTTGTTATAGTTGGCATTTTGGCATATTTTTAAAGATTACAGTATATTCAGAAATATTTATTTGAATACGTATGAAGTTAATGTACATTTTTTACATGGCACATATTGTGGGAGTCACACTGTCACCTTCCAAAGTATGGACTGACTGAATCAGAGTGGGTGGCATCAGCTATTAGGATGATATGGGCTTTTCATTGACTTCAGTAAAGGCAAGTTTATAAAAACTTGGCTGGTTGCATAAGGATTTCTTCATATGGTATAATGTAACTTGTTTTACTATTTATAAATCTTATAATTCAAAAAAGCATATACATTCAGAATTAGTCTTGCTTGTACGGAAAAAAAAGATGAAAATGTGGGAACTACATGTTTAAGTATAGTGTCCACTCTAAAAGTCATGTTGCATTTTACCAGAAAGTGGTAGCACCTAAAACATCTATTAGGTTAATTTTTTTGGCTGTGGCCCCTTTTGCAAGATTTTCCCTCATTTCTGTCCCTTTGACACTGCTATCAAAACAGAGCAGGGATAATGCAGGCCATACATGGGTCGAATTCCGATTTAATTGTCTTTCAAAAATCAGAAATTAAATGTGTTTTGTGATCCGATGGTGCCATAATTGATTTAGAAAAAGTTTTTCATGGCTGGGAATCTTTTCTTCCCTGGTCACAGTTCATGCCCATTTCTTTTCGATTATATTTCTTGCACAATTCCCCCATCAATGATTACACATTTGTTAATTTTTCAAAAAATTTCCAACATGTCCGATCACAATTCGATGGTAACATGAAAATCAGACGTTGCTGCAGCCCACTTTTGGTGTGATTTTCGAAAGATAGGAAGGTTGTGACCGCCGCATGCAAAATGTGCAAATCTCTGTAAAATCACACCGGGTTTTGCGTCAAAGTAGTTCAAGTGTACATGAAGCTTTAAAATCACAAAAAAACACTTCATATACTTTCTTAAAAACAAAACAATAGACTACTAGGGAACTGGCCCATACAAATTGCAAAAAAAGGAGTTATTGTAGATAAGGTCACCCTTTTAACCACTTCTGGACCCGTTTTCCCCCTTAATGACCAGGCCATTTTTTGCGATTTGGCACACAGTTATTTCAACTGACAATTGCGTGGTCATGCAACACTGTATCTTACAAATAGAGCTATCTTTTGGTGGTATTTGATCACCTGTGCGATTTTTTTTTTTTTTTTGCCCTATAAACAATAAAAAGAGCAACAATTCTGAAAAAAAAAAATATATATTTTTCACTTTCTGCTATATAACATTCCCAATAAAAAAAATTTTAAAAACCAAACTTTTTCATCAATTTAGGCCAATATGTATTCTGCTACATATTTTTTGGGGAAAGAAATTCCAATAAGAGTATATTGATTGGTTTGCGCAAAAGTTATCGCGTCTACAAACTAGGGGAAAGATTTATGTCATTTTTATTTTTTTTTACTAGTGATGGCGGCGATCATTAGTGGGACTGCGACATTGCAACGGACAGATCGGACACCTGACATTTTTTTAGTTTCAATAATCTTTATTAGGTATTTTGCATGACAAAACATAACAATATAAAACAAAGTAAAAAGCAAAGAAAGAAAGAAAAAGTAAAATTAAAATAACAGTGAAAATGAGATAACGGTGCTGCATAGGAAAATTAACGTACTAATATGCAGTTAAACCATAGTAATGTGAAGAAGAAAAAGAACAAGGATCAGGTGTACCCTAGCAGAGTCCCGGCCACTCCTTCTCTCAGCACCCCACCTGGGAGAAAAATGTGCTGAGGTAGGAGAAGCACGGTTCCCCGCCCGAGCCAATCCCGATGTACAGCAGAACATCAAAAGGACACTTTAGGATTGATTATTATGTTTGTCTATCCATATAGCCCATCTTTTGTCAAAGTTAGTGCAGGTTTGCTGATTAATTGCCAACAGTCATTCAAATACATAGTTGCAGTTCACTGTGGTTTTGACATCTGATACGTTTGGGTAGTATTGTGAGCCTCAATTCCTGAGAATAGTAATGCGTGCAGCCATCAAGATGTGGCATACCACTTGTCTCATGCACATTGGGTAATGATTAATGCCAAGGTTCAGAAGTGCTAGACCTGGAGAAGGAGAATCCAAGACTCCAGTAGTAGAGGAAATCAATTGGAAAAACCTAACTGACATTTTTGACACTTTTGGGGGGACCAGTGACATTACTACAGATCTGCTTCCCCTGTGGCAAATGGGTGCACACCCTCTCACTGTCCCACAGGACAGAGCCGTCCTGCCACATTATATGTACTGCTGGCGGTCGGCAAGTGGTTAAGAAACACAAAAGCATTCCACAAGTAGTTTAACAGCCTTATATGCATACAACGTTTACAGTTTACCAGTTTCCTCCCATTTGGGGATATTTACTGCAGGACATGACCTGGAGTGGTCTGGCTTCAGATTCAAGTCCATGTTTCCCCATAACACACAGACTCTGGGAACTGGAGGACCCACATACATATTTGGGGTCTCCAAGCCCAAACCAGCAATGACTGCTTCAGTCTGTGAGACGCAGATCAGATGTTATTAAAATCAGCTCAAGCAACCTGGTGCTTGGGTTCTTCTGCTATAGTCTGTTTATTAAGGTGTTATGTGTTTATTAAGTAGGCCTCTCCCATTGTGTGCATTCCCATTGTTAATTGGGTCACCTATTGTTTCTGTCTGTCTGCTAGTATTGTGTCCACTTCACCTTGTAACCAAATTTTTCTGAAATGTTATATGTTTGTTGATTAACTTACTGTTTAATTCAATTACTGGTTTATTAGGATAACGGTTAGTTGTTAGCTGGTAAGTTTGCATTGTCATGCAAATTTTCTTAAGAGGAAAATGTCCACCTGTGGGGTTTAAAGTATGTGGCTGAGTTTCAATAAACAGTCGTTCCTTTGGTTCTCTCACAACATCTTGTCTGTGTACAATGCTTGGGGTAAAATGGCTGGTATTAGCTCTCGGTCTACAGAAATGGTTTGGAAAGCAGGAGGCATTGTTTGGGCGGAAGAACCTAAGTCATTCTGTCACATTTGGTGGCAGCGGTGGGATGTTTCTTGCAATCTGGGACATCCAAACCACCACCAGGATCTGAGGTCTGGATAGCAGAAGAGGAGAGGCACAGAAACCAGCCTCCATGGTAGAGTAGTGTTCCCTTAAAATCCAGGGCCCATAGTCCAAGGCTAGGAGACTTGCCCCTAGTCCCCTCCAAAAGCTTCTCTCCCAGTTTGGTCTGTAACACAGAGCTTTTATTGTGCAGTATAAATAAAGTTCCAGTTGCAGTATGGTACATTAAATTACTTTTCTTCATTTTAAAACTGCTCAGCAATGACATGTTGAACAGAGAAAAAGCCTTAGAAAAGGCTGCAATGGTCTTTAGAATTAAAACAGACTTTTGTTATGTGGCCATACTTCAAAAAGACTGCACAGTAGAGGTGTTCTGTCACAGAAATGTCCACCTCAGAGTACAGCTATGTTTACTGCAGTCTGAGTGCAAACCATACTATCGCAACAGAGAATATTGATCTCTATGTGCTCAAACAATGAGGTCAAGCCACTCTCCTGAGTGACTCACAATCTTTAAAGTTCTTAAAATAGCAAAGCATAGCGGATTCTAGTTAATTACATACAACATTTTTTACAAGTTTACAAACTTTCAGATTGTTATAATTTGTATACAGCATGCGTTTATTCTTCAGTGTGTGTAGTACATGCTATGTCGTTTAATTAGTTCAGCACTGACTTGTACTGACAGTTGTACTCCTGCAGACTGAAAAGACAGGGGGAAGCAAACAGAGCACACTGGATTTCACAGATAAAACAGGATTTTTCCTATTTTTTTTCCTAAGACATGGGTGAGCGAGTTTGGGGTGAAGGAACTTTGGAGAAGACCTATGGGATGAATTACAGCGAAGACTGCAAGCCAGACCTTCTCGTCCAACATCAGTGCCTGACCTCAGGAATGCGCTTCTAGAAGAATGGTCAAACATTTCTATAGACACACTCCTAAACCTTGTGGACAGCATTCCCAGAAGAGTTGAAGCTGTTATAGCTGCAAAGGGTGGGCCAACTCAATATTGAACCCTACGGACTAAGACTGGGATACCATTAAAGTTCATGTACGTGTAAAGGCAGGCGTTTCAATACTTTTGGTAATATAGTTAATATACATAAATACACCAATTCTCCCATTCTGCATGTCATATGTATTTTTTTTCTGAGCCTGATAAATCAAACTGTAGTTAAAAAACTTACAAAAAACTTATTAATTCCAGGATAACAGCTCAGGAGCTTGCACCTTCAGGGGCTGATTTCCTAAAGAAGCAATGGCTGATCACCATGTGTTTACATTGCAAAGTGAATGGCAGTTAATTAGTTAAACCTTTGTTCACTTTTAATATCCAGTCATGTGTGAAGGATTTTGCCAGCCATGATTAGTTGAATACTGTAAATTGAACACTATAGGGGTTGATTTGCTAAAACTGGAGAGTGCAAATCTGGTGCAGCTCTGCATAGAAACCAATCAGTTTCTAGGTTTTCTTTGTCAAAGCTTAATTGAGCAAGCTGAAGTTAGAAGCTGATTGGCTTCCATGCACAGCTGCACCAGATTTTGCACTCTCCAGTTTTAGTAAATCAACCCAAGTGTCATCTTATTTACTAAGCTAAGTAAATGTTCCTTTTGCAAGGTGAACAGTCTCTATTCCTAATCAATCATGGTATTCTACAAATAAATAAAAACCTATGCCATTTTCTTTGCATCTGAGCCTGAGTTAATGCTACTAGCAGAAATCAAAATGAGGGCAATATCTTCTTAGGCATGTAATACACGTAGCCCCACATTTAAATACCATGCAATACTTACAACGGCCAAACAGATGGTCATTTGTATGGCTGAATTTTACAAATCATATTTCTATTCTAATTTACATGACAGTGTTGTCGAGTTACTGAGGGCAATCTGCCAAAGAATAATTGCCTTATTAAAAACCATTGTTCTATGATATTCTTAATTGCCTCCTTCACATCTGTAGGTCAGTACCATCAGATGGTAAAACACCTTATTTCCAATATTTTATGTGGTAAGAGAAACTGTCCTCAAATTAAAACAAAATACATCGCTGTTTAGGTAGGAATAGATGGAAAATTTTCAGAACATTATAGCGCCCATGATCACTAACTTTATTTTTGTATTATTATTATTTATTCATATCACCATTATTTTTGTATTATTATATATATTTATATATAAATTAGCCATAGAAAATCAGCTTAAAATCTACTAAATGGTAATTGCAAATAAGTGCAAGGTGTGCAAATCAGTGCAAATTAACACAGCATAAGTATATATGTAAATATAAATTTCATTCAATATGTAGAGAGTAAAAACATCTGATAAAAATATGATAAAAAATCTCTCTATAAATATATAAATAGCAAAATTGTCCACAATGCATAAAGTGACGGCTGTGCTTTCAATTGATGAATTATATATATAGCCCAAAAATTTTTTTTCCAAAATGTTAAAGGTGGCTTCTGTGCTTCAAATTTATACAAATAAAATATATATGTTTATAAGAAATGTATACGATTATAGAAAAAAGTCCATTATATAAAGTGACTGCTGTGCTCAAAATTAATAATAACCAAATTATTAGAATGACTTGGTGCTCCAAAATAATAGGGATGAAAATGTCCTTAATGGCAGATATATCCTCAATTCCAAAGTGTAGATGGTCTATTCATAATATAAATTACTTTATAAATAAGTGAATTAAATCACTTACCAGATGAAGTGGGTTCTGTATGCCGTATGGCACCAGAACCTTTCAGGCTTATAAGGCCCCCTGGGCTTGAAGGATATTTCCCCTCTGTGTATTCCTCCGGACTCCTAGGGTGCTTCTCTGCTCCGGGGTACTCGATGCCAAACACCATATATAGGAAAAGAATAAAGCTCCAAATGGTGTAATACGTTTTAAATTAGAGTCTTTATTTTTCCAAAAAAGTGATTAAAAACAAACAATACAGCATCACTGGTGGTCTAGCGGTGCGAGTTGCTCGTCTTCCTCGCGGAACAAACAGTGTAGCAACTCACTTCCGGCTTGCGTTCCACCACCGTCGTGACGCAATGACGCTGTGCGGTCCAAGCTGACGCGTTTCGTCACTTCCGGTGACGTCCTCAGAGCTTGTCCAAGTTTGGCTGTTTTGAATGTTGTATGTTTTTTTAATTTGGCTCCGCCTCGGTTGTCATTACAAGACAGTCGAACGTCGGCTATGGACACCGGTACCGGGGTGATGCCTCTAGCTGCAGGCATCACCTCGGTACAAGCAATTTCCCAAAATATCGGCAATATTGGTAAATCAGGAGCAGATGCAGGCACTACATGACAGGCAGGAGAGAGAAGAAAAGGTGCCTCTAAGTGTAGATAGTTTACAGGTCGTATACATCGTACATAGATGACCTACTCATCATTTGGGATGGCCCCAGCTCCCCGATAAATGACTTTGTCATCTAATGTAACAACAACGAAAGTCTATCAAAGAGCAAGCAGCACACGCAGGAAGATATTCCAAAACAAATGGGCACTCAGTAACAGGAAGTGCTGCTATTTAAAGGCTGGTTAAATTGTACATTGTTCGCAGCTGACAGCAGGTGGGGCTAGTGAGTCCAAGGCAAGCATCAGGCTGAAAAAAATCACTGCCAAAACTCCAGAGCTTCTCTGTGGCACAACAGGTAAGCCTGCAAGCTACAAAACAAGGAACCTTCCGGTTCAAGGACACCCAGGTACATGACACCTTCCTACTCTATAAGGATAACTCCCCCCCCCGCCCAGAAACAGCACAGAGGAGGGGCATTAGCCCAGGTTTACCACCAGATATCATGGTAAACATCAAAAAATGGAACACATCCTAGCCAAACTTGGCCCCTCATCCAAAGCAAACCCAAGGTGACATACAGAAGGGCTCCCAACTTGAAGAACAAAATTGCCCCAGTAAACTTAGGCCTCTTACTTCTTCCTAGTACACTAGTATATCCACCTTTTTTGCTATAAAAGGTATGTACCAGTGCAAAAAGTCTTCATGCAAAACATGCCCCATTGTTACACATAAACAAAAGGAATTTACAGCTCTGGAGCACCATCAAAAACCCACCTCTGGCCTAACAGTATAGGTCATTGAGGGTGTCATTGGGCACTTTTTTGATTTGGGGAGGGAGGGAGACTTTTTGGATTTACAGTCTTGACACCTTCTCCCCTGGGGGAGCTCAATGAGGAGCTAAAAGTTGCAACCATCTTGTAATTTCCTCTCTCATCCCCCTCCCCCACACCACAGTTATATATTGATCCACATTCCATTTTTTATCACATCTTATACTGTCTAATGCTACCCTCAGATGGTGCATTCATTCCAGTCATAATCCATATGGTATTATTCCCAATAGAAATAATTGCCACTCCTCCCCAGTCCATGACGTGGTTTCCTGCCTTTTCACACTATGCCACAATATAGCATAATAATGGCATTACTTTTATTAAAGTTTATTACCATGATGTGACATTCTTTTCAATCCTATTTTATTTCTATTGTTATAGGGTCCTGCATGGGCCAACCCCCTTGAGGTCATGTTTGTTATATTTACTCTACATGTATGCATATTTTATTTATACATTTATCTCCAGATCCTTTCATGCCCACCCTATCTTTTAACGATTGATATGATTTTAGTAATTGTCCATCCACATTATGATATAATCGCTTGCTTAGGTATAAGCTTCTATCATTGTCCCACCATACTCCTTATTGTAAATGCTGCCCAAATAATTTATCTGGTTCTTTATTCAACCATACAAGGCAGGCACTAGAACCTTGCTAGCCCTGGTGCCTCTCCATAAGAGTTCCTCTGCTCCACTCTCCTGTCTAACGAAGGAGTGCGCATGTCCAAGACTGGCATCGCACAGACTTGAAAACGCGTTGTGACCTCCCCCCTCCTGTGGTGACGTCATTTGCACGTGCTGTGGTACATGCAGTGGTCCAGTTTCATCCCCTCTGCTGGGCTTTCCACCTGAGGACTTCTGCCTGGCCTCCGCCATGCAGCAATGGACCCTGGCAGTCCACATCATGGACATTCATTGCTAACATCCCAGACTTTCCTTCCTGATGAGCTCGTTTTACTTCCCTTGTATATTATTGCACATAATAAACCTGTAAACTGTCTGGCATTTTTTTTTCTCTCCCCTACCTGTCTTTTAGAGCATGCTTCTGCTCCTGCAAATAAGCTTGCCCCAGTGCTTGGACACCATGTCCCAGGATCTTCCCATTCTTGTTAGATCACTTACTCCTGTCCTATGAACTTCATACTTATATGGACTTTTTATGAACTTCTTATGAACTATTTATACAGAGACTGGCCCCTCACACAGGGTCTGGCTACCAGTTGGCGCCTTCTATCCTTGTCGTGTTTACTTACTCTGGCCATTCATGTAATATTGCATATATTTATATATAATAAGGAAGTACACAAGAAGCTGTCAGTATGCCACCTGCATGGCGTCTCACCCGGTTCTCTCACTTGTTAACAGCGCTACGTCACTTGGGGTGGGCCATGGTGGGGGTCTATCATCACTTCCAACTGATGTGCGGTCTGACCCGGCTAGTTAAGTCTCCTGACTTTTATGTAATTAGTGAATCAAAAGTATGTTTTTTTTCCCTTTTCTCTAGAAAAATATACCTGGTACTTGTTTATTATTCTACTATCTGTTTTTCTGACAACAGCATTTACTGTAGTTCTACTTCAAATTCCACATTACTGTCAGTTAATTGTGGGTTTGTTTTGTACATTAAATATTAATTTCAAAATCCAATTAATAACAATCACCCTATTCACATTTCAAGTAATGTCACTTTAAAGTGGCTTTACCTTTTGGCATAAGTAGTTATGTAACATTCTAATAACCACATTTTGTGTTTATGTGTAGATAGCATCTTGTAGATCACATGCCAGTCAGAGGTTACCTAAAAAGCTAATTTAATTTCAGTTAAACACTTTCCAAGAGAACATCACTCTAATAAAGGACATGCTGACAGTAGAAATACAATTTGCATTATTAATGATAACTTTTTTTGGAAATTATTTTTTTTCTGAAGAATTTAACCAATGACATAAAATATGAATGTACCTGGTGATCCAGACATCACATTTAATTAAAAAGGGTTCTCATGGTTTTCTGACTGGGAGTACGGGGAGTATGACTAAGAGGCTTGATCTCCTGTGTTATGATTTTTGTAGGTTGTCCATAGTATCAAAACTAATAATTTGAGAAAGTGAAAAATGTTGATTGATCAAAACTGGACTAAAAGAAAATTGGAAACTAGCATTTCAATTTAATTTAATTTCTTCTGACTTTTACTGAAAAATTGTAAAAGAATGAAAAAAGTAAATATGTAATTTGTTAAAATTTTTCATTGATTTATTATTTTAAGGACTAAAAAATTAAATCGGAATTTTATATTTATTTTTAATCAGGTGAACATAGAATGATGCAAAGGATTTTTTCCTGTCTACCTTTGGTAACTCGCAATTAATGAGCTCTAAGCAAAAGCACTATCCTACTAGAAGCGAAGATAACAGTTGCTATTGTGAAAAGAACCTGAATAGCAAGGAGATCAGATTATACACTCCTGAAATTTTTGAGGTGTGCCAGGCAAATCTCGCCAACAGGGTGTGCCTTATCTTTTATTATGGAGGTAATGGGTGGGATTTACACTACAGCATGCAAAATATGGTGCAACTCTGCATAGAAGCTAAGCAGCTTTTAGGTTTTATTGTCAAAACTTAATAGAAAAAGATGAAATGAAAAGCTGATTGGCTACCAT
Organism: Pelophylax lessonae; assembly: GCF_965119305.1. Taxonomy (NCBI): domain Eukaryota; kingdom Metazoa; phylum Chordata; class Amphibia; order Anura; family Ranidae; genus Pelophylax; species Pelophylax lessonae. The sequence continues at coordinate 551,655,815 of NC_138770.1, read as the reverse complement.
GAACTGCTGCATCTGGTTCCTGAGTGCTCCAGTCTTAGTAAATGCTCCCCCTCAATATGTAATAAAATGTATTTTTTAATATAAGCAATTATAGAAAAAGATTAGAATTACAAAAAAACATAAGTCTATAAACTTTCAAAACAATTGAAAAAAAAAAACATACAATTTGATGGCCTACAATGGACAAGAACCTAATTTACTTGTGCAAGAGGTTTGAAATTTTAGGTACAATGTATGTGTCATTATCCTAATCAAATAGAATAAAATAAACTTATATTCCTCGCAATATCAAAATTACAAAATGGTCATATCCAGAACATTTTCCTCTTTTGACTGTTATTTAGTAAGAGCGCTGTAGGAATGCACACACAGAGGCACCTAATCAGTTCTTCTTGTGATGTGATTGCAAAATTACAATCTTACTGCAGCATGTGTATTCCTGAAAAACATAGTAGAATGATTGTTAAGTAAGACTTAAAAAACAATCATGTCTTTAAAAATATGCTGTCAGTAGACTAGCTGTGCTATTTGTTCTTCATCCACTGTCAATTGTGTATTTTATAAAAATACAAAGTCTTATTATTGATGATGTTTTATAGATTTCACAGAAAAAAAAAAGTACTATATACTACAAAACGAAAAACAGTCTGATTGCATGCACTATTCATAATTTTCATACTGGAGCTCAGCTAATTTGGGCCAACAATTTCAGAAGAACCCCTATATTCTCTATTCTATATACAGAAGTAAAATAAATAATGTATGTTCTTCACAAATCACAAAATTCTATCATTAGATATCAGTACCTGTCTGATTTTAACCACTCTGCAACCGCTCACAGTAATACTACTGCGGCAGAGTGGTTCGTTATCGTCCAGTCACGTAGTATTAACGTGACTGGACACTCCCCCTTCTGGGCGGCGCTTGCGCGCCGCCGGAGGCTCGCTCCCGCTGTTTTCATTCACAGCGGGAGTCGGGCCAGGGGAGGAGCAGCGGCGATCGCCGCTGCTCTTACCCGATCGTCGGGGATCGAGTCTGGAGATCCGCCCGCTGTGTGTAAACACAGCGGGCGGATCTCCATAGTGACAGGGAGTGACAGATCGGACTGTTCAGCATAGCTGGACATCCGATCTGTCCATGACTCACTCAGTCACCTCCCCCCCTACACGTCAGTAAGCACCAGGCATACATTAACCCCTCCCTCTCCAATAAAATTAACCCCTTCCCTGCCAGTGTCATTTTTACAGTAACAGTGCATATATATATAGCACTGATTACTGCAGTAATGTCACTGGTACCCCCAAAAGTGTCAAAAATGTCAGTCAAGGGTCCGATCTGTCCGCCGCAATGTCGCAGTCCCACAAAAAAAATCGCAGATCGCCGCCATTACGCGTTAAAAAAAAACCACCAAAAATGACAGAAATCTTTCCCTTTGTTAGTAAACGCAATAACTTTAGCGCAAACCAATCAAAATACGCTTATTGCGATTTTTTTTACCAAACATATGTAGCATAAAACAAATTGGCCAAAATTTTTTAAAAAAATTGGTTTTTACATCTTTTTTGGGGGGAATTTCATATAAAAAAATGTTAAAAATATTGTTATTTTTTCAAAATAAACGCTCTTCTTTTGTTTATAGCGCAAAAAGTAAAAATCGCACAGGTGATCAAATACCACCAAAAGAAAGCTCTGTTTGTGGGAAAAAAAGGACGTAAATTTCGTTTGGGTACGGCGTCGCACGACCGCGCAATTGTCAGTTGAAGTCGCACAGCGCCGAATCGCAAAAAGTGGCCTGGACGGAAGACAGCAAAATCCTCCGGTGGTAAAGTGGTTAATACTATTGGCGTTATCTTTTTACAGTATGTCCCTCACTGTGGTATTTGCAGGTGCCATTCAAGAAAACCTGGCACATTCCTGCAGTTTAATGTGGAAAGCCCCATTGGCACATCAGTGCAGGGAGCATGTTTGGCTCTGACAGGTACATCTGATTTAAAGGCAATGTATAGTCTTTCTAAGTATGTTTTTTAGAAATACATATAAAAGATATAATCTTAGTAAAAAAAATCATATCAATGCGTATTCACCCTTTCAGTAAAACCCAGATGTCCAAAACAAGTTTAGCAGCATCAGCATGTTGACAATATGTATATTGCTCATTTTTTGGTACACTATTTTAAGAAATGCTCTGCATTTTTTTGTTATAGGTTGACAAATAGATAAAAAAAATATATATATTTAACCACTTGCCTACTGTGCACCAACCCCCCTCCTGCCCAGGACAACTTTCAGCGCTGTCGCACTTTGAATGACAATTGTACGGTCATGCAACACTGTACCCATATGACATTTTTATCATTTTTGTTCAAACAAATAGAGCTTTATGTTGGTGGCATTTAATCACTACCGGGTTTTTTTTTGCTGAACAAACAAAAAAAGACCGGAAAAAAAAATAGTTTTTATAGTTTGTTATAAAATTTTGCAAACAGGTAATTTTTCTCCTTAATTGATGTGCGCTGATGAGGCGGCACTGATGGGCCCTGACAGGCACTGGGAGGAGGCACTGATGGGCCCTGATAGGCTGCACTGTTGGGCACTGATAGGCTGCACTGATGGGCACTGATAGGTACTGATAAGGTGGCACTGATAAGGCGGCACTGATGGGTGGCACCGATGGGCTGCACTGAAAGGTGGCGCTGAAGGGCACTAATAGGCGGCACTGATAGGTACTGATAAGGTGGCACTGATGGGTGGCACCGATGGGCTGCACTAAAAGGTGGCGCTGAAGGGCACTAATAGGATGGCACTGATTGGCAATGATAGGCACTGGTAGGGGACACTTATGATGGGGCACTGATAGGTGGCGCTGGTGGGCACTGGTAAGTGGCACTAGTGGGCACAGACAGATGGCACTGGTGGGCACTGGTAGGTGGCGCTGGTGGGCACTGGTAGGTGGCACTGGTGGGCACTGGTAGGTGGCACAAATAATCCCTCTAGGCAATTCAGAACCATGCTGTAGCCATCATTCGGCTATAGCACAGGCGTCAACTAGTTAAAAAATACATTTTTTAACACTGTAATTGTATCTTACCATTGCATTTTTTGCACAGAGATGCACTGCCATCTTTAGGCTGGTTTTGTCGCTGTAAGCTTTGAGCTTTGTTTGTAAACAAATCTCACACCTTGCAGGTGAACCCTATGTTTTAACCACTTTAACAAATAATAAATGGCTACAGCGCAGCTCTCCAGTTCTGGGAGGAGATCCCTTGATGTCCTCCCACGTGCGCGCATTGAGAGCACCCTGTGACCACTGGGGCCATGGACACAGTGGATCACAGATCAGGGTTAAGGGCTAATCACAGCGGTCCTTTACCATGTGATCAGCTGCGTCCAATCAAGAGAGATAGTTTGTGAGGAAAGGAAAGACGATCTGTGAGGGGCACAGCGAGTACAGTATTTACATTGATACACCGTGTCATCATCAGTGCAGCCTCATCAATGCAGCTTATCAGTGCCCATCAGTGTACATCAGTGCAGCCTAATCAGTGCCCATGCCCATGAGCGCAGCCTCATCAGCACACATCAACGAAATAGAAAAATTACTTATTTACAAAATTTTATAACAGAAATGTAAAAAATTGGATTTTTGACTTACCATAAAATCCATTTCTCTAAAGTTCATTAACAGATACAGCTCCTGATCTTCTTAACCATTGGGTTATACTGCCTCCTACAGGAGTAGGACACTAGGCAGAAAAAAAGTCTGGCTACGCCTATGGGAAGTCCCAGGGGCTATACTCCCTCTCTCTGCTATAGTTTTGTTACAAGCAGTGTCAGAAGAATTACAACTCCACAGAGGGTGCTGTGTCCGTCAATGAACATCAGAGAAATGGATTTTACGGTCAGTCAAAATTCCCATTTTCTCTTTTGTTCATTGACGGACACAGCTCCTGATCTTCTTCCTTATTCCCAAGTCTAAACTATAGCCAACCAGGTAAACAGGAGCTCAACCAAAACAACTGGAGCCCACCCTATAAAAACAATACACCCTCAAAGAGGACCAGGTCCTCTAAACAGCAGCCTGCAAAACCTTGCGGCCAAAGAAGCACCAGCAGATGCAAACACACCCACTTTATAGAACTTTATAGAACTTGGTGAAAGTGTGCAAAGATGACCAGATGGCCGCCTTGCAAACCTGCATCACTGACACCTGATGAGAGAAGGCCCAGGTGGCAACACAATGTCTTCATTCAAATGAAAATCAGAGACAACTTTTGGAAAGAACGACGGACAGGGGAGAAGAACCACCTTATCTCTGTGAACCACCAAGTAAGGTGAACGACGGGGGCGTGTCCGGATGTAGAGCAAACAGGACATGTGCTGAGGGAGCTCCGGAGAATCCTGTGCCATCCTTGCCGATTATCCTGTCTTTGAGAGCGGAGACTGCTCTATAAGGGGCTGACAACATACCTGACATCCCCGGGTACATTCTGGAATGCCGGCCAAACATAAAGCAGCTGCTGCGGCCACAGAAAACAAGCCCGCCAACCTCATGCTCTGATGTCATCTTGGAGAGGCTCTGCGTGCTGCAGGATGACATGGAGATGTCGGCAGATTTCCCGGTTCCTCAATCCTCTACCTCCACGGTGCAGGCAAGTGATACAGCCATGATTTTATCTGCTATTGAGCAAAGAAAAACTTTGTTGCTGGCCCGCATTGATAATTTGGCCGAAGAGTGCAAGATTCGGGGCAGATTAAGAGAAACTGAGAACAGGATTTCTACCACAGAAGACAACTGCACAGCACGCAAGTTCCCTAAATTTATTACAGGATACAGTGCAAATGCTGGTGGCTAAAGCAGATGATGCAGAAAAAGGAGAAATAATGTCAGGGTGCTAGGCCTCCCAGAGGGGGCCGAGGGTGATCATCCTGCAGAGTTTGCGGAAGCTTTCTTTAAGACCCTAGTGAATCTAATGAACACCACCCCGCCTTATGTGGTGGAGAGAGCATACAGGGACCCTATGGGTCGTGGTATACCAGGGGCCCCGCCGAGACCTTTCTTGGTGAGGTTCCTGAATTACAGGGATAGGGACAGCATCCTTAGTGAGGCCCGCAAGCACCCCACTCTTCCTTATGACAACACAGTGGTACATCTATACCCTGACTTCTCTGCGGAGCTACAAAAGAAACGGAGAACCTTTACTGATGTCAGACGCAGGCTCAGGGAGTGAGACATCAAATACTCCATGCTTTATCCGAGCCGTCTTCGAGTGCAACTTGGCGGATCTGAAAAAAAACGTTTGATTCCCCTGAGGATGCGGGTGCCTGGATACTTACCTTGCGATGAGCCTTTACACACATCTTCCCATGAGTGAAAACCACAAAAAAAGTTTTGTTGATGCCCCCCTTCCTCCCACAGTTTGCTCTTCCTTTATGTTTCATTGAATCAACGGTTCTCATTTTTCTCTTTCTTACTGCTCAAGTTGCTGCAGCTGTGAAAGATGGATATTCGCTCTTGACCCAATCTGAAGCCTGACATTGAACTACAAATGACTATAGTAAGTTCTATAAGCCTCCTGGTTTGTTGCTTGCCTGGCCTCGGGAATGTTACTTTCCACACAGCCATTAATCCTGTGTTTGATTATACCCATATCTTTCTGAACCAGGAAATGGTTCTCTGGCTCTCTCATCGGTCGATCCCCTTGGGACTATTCGAAAAAAATCATAAGTTGTCCTTATGTCACAGTTTCAGGGACTGTCCACTTATCCCAGGCCTTTGGATTACACGATCCCTTCCCACTAAACTGTTAGTCTACTGTCCCAGTATGGACATACCCTGGGCTAATCCCGGAACTCTGTAGCCCAGTAGATAACCATCTTCACAAGTTTTGGGTACAAACTGTCTAGCTAGTTGTTGGGATAATTCTAGTCAGTAGGGAGTTTTTATGTCTGTTTTTTACAGTTAATACTGTTTATTTTGTTTCTGCATATGCGCAGGACTCCTACTACTTTCAGTTATTTCGAACTTCCCTTCCCTTCAGGGGGCCGCTGTGGACTGTGCCTTGTTGCCCATGCAGGTACTCTTTGTGATATCATTGTGTATGTGACTGATATGTCCAGTGACTATGCTTTTTTAATTACCCACATATGTCTACCATGGTTACTGAATTGAAACTACTCCCTTGGAATGTGAGCGGTTTAAATGACAAAGTTAAGAGATCATTAATGTTTAAGTTTCTGCAATCCCACAAGCCCCATGTATTGTTTCTGCAAGAAACCCACCTGATGGGCAGTAAAATTTTGGCCCTCGGAAGGGCGTGGGTTAAACAGTAGTTTCATGCCACCTACTCCTCCTATGCAAGAGGAGTAGCCATTTTGTTGAACAAAACATTACCTTACGCTGAAGAACAGGTTATCACAGACCCCGGGGGCAGGTATGTCAGTTTGTTATTGGGGTTGTATGCACAACGCTGGGCATTTGTCAATGTTTACGTCCCTCCCCCCTTTGATTCTAACGTTCAATATACTAAAAGGTCAACAGGGGAGGATTGTTACTTCTTTCACTGCACTGGATTGAAGGCATGCTTTTGCACTGTGATTTTGGCACATAAGCACTTTTTTGGGACTTCTGTGGAACTTTCAATATATATATTTATTTGGACTTTCACTGCTTATTGTTACTTATATTGGACTGACACTTGTTCATTCTTAATATTTCAACCCTTGGAGGGGGATATCACAAATTTTTATTTTTGCACATGTTATGTACGTGTATTGCACGTTGCACTTTAACATTTATTCTATGAATGATATTTATTCTATTTGTCATCTATTTAATATTTATTATTGTATACCTTTTGCGCTGGTATTTGGCACTGCACTTTAGAAATTTGGTTATCACCATTTTTGACAGCTGCATCTAGGTATAGTATTTTATTTTTATTTTATCCATAGCGCAGTACACTTTTTGATTTTTGGTTCAATATACTATCTTCACTATGCTTGCTCCACTGCAGGTCCACAAACTATTTTTGGGTGGGGACCTTAACGCCATATTGGATGGATGTTTGGATGCTTCTAACCCTCTAAGGGGGGGCGCATCCTAATCTTGTCACCTAGGCGAACGCCTTTGGTCTCCAGGAGATATGGCGGTGGAAGCACCCAGGTGAGAGGGTGTATTGTCATGTCTCTTCCACCCACAAATCGGGATCTCGCATTGACCTGCTGTTTGGGACGGGAGCGGTTCTTTCTTGTATTCGTGCGGCTTCCTATCTCCCGGCTGGCCTGTCAGATCACTCTCCATGGGAGGTGCAAGTGGCCCAGGATGCCAGTCACGAACCGGGCCGGGATGCTGGAGGTTGGACGTCACATTGAGTACAAAATGTTAAAATACAGGAAATAGTGTCGCCCAGGTTGTCTGAGTACTGGGCTACTAATGACCAATCCGCCCCCATTGGTACGGTGTGGGAGGCATGCAAGGCCTTCTCCCGGGGAGAATACATCTCCTCTATTAAGGTGGTTCGGTCTGGAGCGGCTTCCCATGCGGCTCAACTGGGGTGTGACGAGTCGGAGGCTGCGGAGGCATTCGCTGCAAATCCTAATGCTAATAATTACTCTACTTTGGCATGAATTAGAAGGGAGCTAAAACTCCACTATACTTCCCTAGTAAATCTAGACAATACACAGTTCTGGTCTAAATTGTTTGAGTCAGGGGATAAAAATGGGAAAGTACTGGCCAATCTGGTGGCAGAGCCAGCGTACCAGACGGTAATCCCTGAGATCCGATCCTTAGCTGAGGATTTGGTCACGGATCCGGAGGAAATATTACAAGAATTTAATTTGTTTTATAGTGTATTATATGATGATCAGCCCCCAAGTCCGGGGGGGGGGGGGGGGCGTTCATCGGCTGAAAGACCTGGGGGATTTGGGTCTTCCTGTCCTCTCCGAAAAAGACTGTGAGGGCTTGGAACAGCCACTGACACCTCTGGAGATCACAGCTTCGATGCACTCCTTTCCCAATAACAAATCCCCGGGGTCAGACGGCCTACCCGGGGAGTGGTGTAGGACTTACTCTGATATGCTGGTTCCTAGGTTACAGTAGTTTTTTTCCCAGAGCCAGGAGGCCGAAAGGCTCCCAGATAGCATGTATCAAGCCCACATAGTTCTTTTGCTTAAGCAGGGAATGAACTTGACTAGCCGATCCTCGTATAAACCCATATCCCTACTAAATTATGATCTTAAGATTCTTACCAAAATTCTGGCTACTAGGATAATGATGGCATTGCCATTGTTGATCCATATAGACCAAACAGGGTTTATGCCTGGTAAATCAATGGATATAAACATACGGGTTCTCATGCACCTTCAGCTCCCACCGAATGAATGTGCTTCGAGGGTCCTAGTATCTAGATATAGAAAAAGCTTTTGATACCGGAGTTATATGATGAGGGTGCTGGAGGTCTTTGGGTTCGGCCTGGTGTTCAGGCGATGGATCAGTCTATTATATAGGAATCCCTCAGCATGTATCAAATTAAATAGTAGGTTTTCTCCTCCTTTTGCAGTTAAAGAAGGGACGAGACAGGGTTGTCCTTTATCTCCTATGCTGTTTGCACTGGCTATGGAGCCCTTGGCGGAGGCAGTAAGGAGATTGCCGGGGTGGTGGTGATTCGAGTAGGCCCCATAGTGAAAAAAACTTGCACTCTACGCGGATGAATCCTTTTCCTAAAGAACCCTGGCCCCACTCTAGATGAGCGGATCATAGAGAATTTTTCGGCCCTCTCGGGATTACACACTAATCGGGACAAATCTCTAGTTTTACCCATAGATGCTGGGGCGGCCGCTGTGGAACCCCGCCTCATCACTAAAATTGACACAAGCTTTTAAATATCTTGGAATTCATATCTCCTCTGATGTCCAAGAATTCACTAAACTTAACTTACAGCCTAAAATACAATGGTGTAGGCAACGATTGAAGGTGTGGTCCCATCCCGTTATCACTCATAGGGAAAATTAACTTGCTAAAAATGAAAATTCTTCCGGTTTTACTATTTTTTCTTAGACATTTCCCAATTTGGATCCTGAAATCTTACTTTAAACAAATAGACTCCCTTATAACTACATTTTTGTGGTTATTACGCCCTGTCAGATTTAGTAAAAAAATCCTCCGTAGGTCCAAGATGCAGGGGGGGTCTAGCATGACAAGATTTTTACACAAACTACCTGGCAGCTTTACTTGTGCATGCCCACAACTGGCTCATCTCCGACTACACTAATTCTTCTGTGGTCCCTGAGGCAGCACACGTAGGTTCCTTTGAGACTCTTCGCAATACCCTCTACAGAGGGTTGAGGGCCTTGTATCCCCCCTTGACTACAGCTATGAGGGTGGTAGTGAAGGTTTGGACTCTTACAATAATTGCACCAGGTCTGAGGGAAGCCCGCTGGTCGCCTGACACTCCACTGTGGTTCAATCCACACTTGGCGGAGTTTCTCATACTCTGCAGTGGTAGGAACGTATCTATCCTGGTGTTTTGGCCTCCTGTTGCAGATGCTCTTGTGAGTCTCTCCCACATTTTCTGGGAATGTCCCTAGATTGGCTCTTACTGGCAGAAGGTGATCCAATTCATATCAAACTTGACTACCGTAACGATTCCTTTCACAATTAGCGTTTGTCTTCTTGGGCTTGTGAACTCGTTGGCGTCTGCTAGAGCGACGCGCACTTTGATTGGTATCCTCCTGTTTTATGCTAGAAAGGCGATTGTCCCTAATAGGAAATCAGAACTCCCTCCGACCCTAAGCTTCTGGAAACGACTTGTTAACTCAATAGTGCCATTGTACAAGGTGACATATATATATCCAGGGGTTGTCCTAAGAATACAAAAAGGTCTGGCTTTTATGACCAACTCTGATTCAACATTGGATTTTTGCCAAGAACGCCTCCCCACCCAGACAGGCTGGCATCCATGGTGACCACTATCCAATACAAGGTGAGGAAGGATTTGCCCAGCCGAAGCGCCAGAAAATGAAGCCACCATATCAGGGACTCTTTCGTTCCCTGGCTCAGCCAGATCTGATTGTCCAGAGATTGCGGATTCTTGTCCCATTTTCCCAGAATCTCCCTTTGCAGGGACCTTGTATGAAACCGTGCAAACAGAACCGCCTTGAAGGTAGACACCCTCAGGTCCAGCACCCGCATGCAAGTCCAGAGGGATGACCATCTGCTGGACAGCAGGAGACGAATTGCAGCCTGCAGTTTCTGGAGTTTGTCCAGAGGAAGGAGCACTCTGGCTAAGGCCGAGTCCAGAGTCAAACCCAGATAGTCCAGCTTTGTGGATGGACCCAGAGCAGACTTTTAAAGATTCAGAATCCAGCCGAACTCCCGTAGAGTTCGTATGGTGATCTCCAGGTTTTCCACCAGAGCAGTAGGAAACTCCGTTCGCAGCTGGAGATTGTTCAAGTAGCCCAGTACCGCGATCCCCCATTGGCATAAAAATGCTAGCACCGGGTCTAACACTTTTGTGAAGACCCGAGGAGCAGAGGCGAGACCAAAGGGTAACACCACAAACTGATAATGCTCCTCTCCCACAGCAAAGCGGAGGAAGGGCTGGTGACCAGCACATATTGGAATGTGAAGGTAAGCGTCCTTGATGTCAATAGAGGCAAGAAAATCCCACTGATGCAGGGATGCCACCACTGTGTGAATAGACTCCATTCAGAACCTCTGCTCCCGTACAAAGCAGTTCAGCGCCTTGAGGTCCAGAATTGGACGCACCTTGCCTTCCTTCCTGGAACTGTAATCAAGTTTGAGTAAAAGCCCTGAAAACATTCCGATGTCGGAACCGGGACAATCACCCCTTGAAGTAACAAGTTTTGCACCGCCCCAAAAAGACCCTGTAAGCGGTCTGGGGACAGGCACAAGTTGGAAGGAAAGAATGAAACTTGTAGCCAGACCATATGACTTTGTGGACCCACTTGTCTTGTACCAGGGAAATCCACGGGTCCGGAAACCAGCAAAGAAGTCCCCCACCCCTGATACGGGTGAGGGTGCACCTTCATGCTGAAGGAGCTTGTCCGTGGGGTCTGGAGAAGCCCGCTCTTGACTTGCCAGCCAAGTTTGCTTGGATCCACCAGAGGAGGCCCCGAAAGGCTTTGCTTCCTTGTCAGTCTCCCCTGAGGGATGAAAAAACTTCTTATTAGCCGAGAAGCATGGCCTTCTTATCAGCCTGTGGAAGAAAGGTACTCTTCCCCCCTGAGGTCTGCACGCTCGCTGGCCAGACTGGGGTGACCACTGGATCTAGATTATCCAGCCCGTCGCCCAGTCCAGCAGTTGATTGTAGATCTCACAGGAAAAAAATCAGGAGAAAAAATCTATCTAAAAAGAAAAAATTGCCAGGACCAGAGATCCCAGCTAGGAACTAGGTCCTTACTCCTGATTAGGCAGAAAAAAACCTATAGAGTTCCTATAGCAGAGAGAGTGAGTATACCCCCTGGGACTGCCCATAGGCGTAGCCAGACTTTTTTTCTGCCTAGTGTTCTACTTCCTCCTGAACATTTTTTATTTGGCACAGTAGATACTTGTAAGATCCTGGTACTCTCAGTGCCTTTCTATCACCTCACTTCCGGGTTGCGTTCCACCACTCAGGTAGGTGGAACGCATATAGGTGTGCATTCCTTTAACAGGGCTGACATCATCATCAGGCGCCGCACTGAGTGGCTATTTCAACTGACGGTCTGCACTCACACATTGTTCGTGCAACCGCTCCTGATACCTGCCTAACCTGACGCTGCCGAATCTTCCAGCTACATACCCTATACCTGGATTGACCGGAGCCTCGCTACCTTGTCCTGCACTCCCTCACTACTGGCTATTGATAAGTACCCCACAGGGGACCCCCTCTTATCAACAACACTTGCTAACTAATACCTGCATTACAGAACTGTTGCTAGCTCTAGGATACATGCTCTCTAGTATCTATCACCTGCATTACTAAACTAGATTGCTAGCTCTTGTGCCTACTGCTTACTAAACCCTGCATTCCTGAACTAGATTGCTAGCTCTTGTGTCTACTGCTATCTGTTACCCTGCAACTCTGTTTGTGCATACCTCTGAACACCACATCGGTTACCAGCCTATCCGATTCTCACATCGGTTACCAGCCTATCCGATTCTCACATCGGTTACCAGCCTATCCGATTCTCACATCGGTTACCAGCCTATCCGATTCCCACATCGGTTACTAGCCTATCCGATTCCCACATCGGTTAACAGCCTATCCGATTCTCACATCGGTTACCAGCCCTATCCGATTCTCACATCGGTTACCAGCCCTATCCGATTCTCACATTGGTTACCAGCCTAGCTGATTCTCACATCAGTTACCAGCCTTATCCGATTCTCACATCGGTTACCAGCTATATCCGATTCTCGCATCAGTTACCAACCTACCTCCACACACCTACAAAGAGACTAACATACCTGTGTTATCCATTGTAACTATTACTTCTACCTATCATCATCTACTATCACTCCTGCAACATCACTATCTGAGTGCTTATCATCATCTACTGTCACTCTTCAAAGCCTATACCTTCAGTGTATCATTTCACTGCTACTTGCATAATTACCTATCACTCCTGCAACATCATTAACTGAGTGTTTGTGTATGTGCATACTGAATCAGGCTGAACCACTGTGATGAGTCAAGAGTGTTGGATCAGGTGATTTAACATATCTCTACAAGACTACTGAGTGGAATTCTGCAGCTGTAGATCCAGCCCCATTGAACTAAGAACCCAGAGCGTTACAGATTGCACGAACCTTAAAAAATGGATTCAGCAGTCAGCCTTGTCACCCTGACACACCTCCAATAAGTCCTGATCCTTCAGAGGAGGAAGAAGAGCCTATGGAGATCGGTGCTGTGCATACCAGGCTGTCTTTAAAAAAAAAAGACCATAGGAGAAACTGCGGCCTTTGTTTCTATTGTGGAGAGGGGGGACATTTTATTACATTTTGCCCAACTCGTCCATCTAGGCCTAAGGCTCTCCCAGTGGGGACCATGCAGATCCGTCCTGTTTTCCCAGTAAAACAGCCTGGAACCTGCCAAGGTTGTTGTCAGCCCTGTCCTCGTTCTGTGTCTAAAAAGGGCACCCAGACTTTGGCAATTGTTGAACCCAATGACCTTGGGGAAGCCCCTCTTTCAGCTCCAGTGAACTCTGTACCTCGTTCTAAAAACCCTCCTGTACCTCTTTCTAAAGAAATTCCTGTTTTGGTAAGCACCCTTATTGCTTCCAATCAAAATAATGAAGTTCTTACACCTGACTGCACACACGCTTCTAATGGCACAGTGGTACGTAAGGAGGATCTGAAATTGTTCGAAGAAGCATTGAAAGCTATGACTACTACTGATGTTCATGCGTCCGGATTTACTCGGGGGTCCTATAGCAGACACCCTAAAAACCAGCTTTAGAGGCCTTCTGGAGCCGGCCTTACGGGGGGGGGGGGGGGGGTACTGTAAAATCCTGGTACTCTCAGTGCCTTTCTATCACCTCACTTCCGGGTTGCGTTCCACCACTCAGGTAGGTGGAACGCATATAGGTGTGTATTCCTTTAACAGGGCTGACATCATCATCAGGCGCCGCACTGAGTGGCTATTTCAACTGACGGTCTGCACTCACACATTGTTCGTGCAACCGCTCCTGATACCTGCCTAACCTGACGCTGCCGAATCTTCCAGCTACATACCCTATACCTGGATTGACCGGAGCCTCGCTACCTTGTCCTGCACTCCCTCACTACTGGCTATTGATAAGTACCCCACAGGGGACCCCCTCTTATCAACAACACTTGCTAACTAATACCTGCATTACAGAACTGTTGCTAGCTCTAGGATACATGCTCTCTAGTATCTATCACCTGCATTACTAAACTAGATTGCTAGCTCTTGTGCCTACTGCTTACTAAACCCTGCATTCCTGAACTAGATTGCTAGCTCTTGTGTCTACTGCTATCTGTTACCCTGCAACTCTGTTTGTGCATACCTCTGAACACCACATCGGTTACCAGCCTATCCGATTCTCACATCGGTTACCAGCCTATCCGATTCTCACATCGGTTACCAGCCTATCCGATTCTCACATCGGTTACCAGCCTATCCGATTCCCACATCGGTTACTAGCCTATCCGATTCCCACATCGGTTACCAGCCTATCCGATTCTCACATCGGTTACCAGCCCTATCCGATTCTCACATCGGTTACCAGCCCTATCCGATTCTCACATCGGTTACCAGCCTAGCTGATTCTCACATCAGTTACCAGCCTTATCCGATTCTCACATCGGTTACCAGCTATATCCGATTCTCGCATCAGTTACCAACCTACCTCCACACACCTACAAAGAGACTAACATACCTGTGTTATCCATTGTAACTATTACTTCTACCTATCATCATCTACTATCACTCCTGCAACATCACTATCTGAGTGCTTATCATCATCTACTGTCACTCTTCAAAGCCTATACCTTCAGTGTATCATTTCACTGCTACTTGCATAATTACCTATCACTCCTGCAACATCATTAACTGAGTGTTTGTGTATGTGCATACTGAATCAGGCTGAACCACTGTGATGAGTCAAGAGTGTTGGATCAGGTGATTTAACATATCTCTACAAGACTACTGAGTGGAATTCTGCAGCTGTAGATCCAGCCCCATTGAACTAAGAACCCAGAGCGTTACAGATTGCACGAACCTTAAAAAATGGATTCAGCAGTCAGCCTTGTCACCCTGACACACCTCCAATAAGTCCTGATCCTTCAGAGGAGGAAGAAGAGCCTATGGAGATCGGTGCTGTGCATACCAGGCTGTCTTTAAAAAAAAAAGACCATAGGAGAAACTGCGGCCTTTGTTTCTATTGTGGAGAGGGGGGACATTTTATTACATTTTGCCCAACTCGTCCATCTAGGCCTAAGGCTCTCCCAGTGGGGACCATGCAGATCCGTCCTGTTTTCCCAGTAAAACAGCCTGGAACCTGCCAAGGTTGTTGTCAGCCCTGTCCTCGTTCTGTGTCTAAAAAGGGCACCCAGACTTTGGCAATTGTTGAACCCAATGACCTTGGGGAAGCCCCTCTTTCAGCTCCAGTGAACTCTGTACCTCGTTCTAAAAACCCTCCTGTACCTCTTTCTAAAGAAATTCCTGTTTTGGTAAGCACCCTTATTGCTTCCAATCAAAATAATGAAGTTCTTACACCTGACTGCACACACGCTTCTAATGGCACAGTGGTACGTAAGGAGGATCTGAAATTGTTCGAAGAAGCATTGAAAGCTATGACTACTACTGATGTTCATGCGTCCGGATTTACTCGGGGGTCCTATAGCAGACATCCTAAAAACCAGCTTTAGAGGCCTTCTGGAGCCGGCCTTACGGGGGGGGGGGGGGGTACTGTAAAATCCTGGTACTCTCAGTGCCTTTCTATCACCTCACTTCCGGGTTGCATTCCACCACTCAGGTAGGTGGAACGCATATAGGTATGTATTCCTTTAACAGGGCTGACATCATCATCAGGCGCCGCACTGAGTGGCTATTTCAACTGACGGTCTGCACTCACACATTGTTCGTGCAACCGCTCCTGATACCTGCCTAACCTGACGCTGCCGAATCTTCCAGCTACATACCCTATACCTGGATTGACCGGAGCCTCGCTACCTTGTCCTGCACTCCCTCACTACTGGCTATTGATAAGTACCCCACAGGGGACCCCCTCTTATCAACAACACTTGCTAACTAATACCTGCATTACAGAACTGTTGCTAGCTCTAGGATACATGCTCTCTAGTATCTATCACCTGCATTACTAAACTAGATTGCTAGCTCTTGTGCCTACTGCTTACTAAACCCTGCATTCCTGAACTAGATTGCTAGCTCTTGTGTCTACTGCTATCTGTTACCCTGCAACTCTGTTTGTGCATACCTCTGAACACCACATCGGTTACCAGCCTATCCGATTCTCACATCGGTTACCAGCCTATCCGATTCTCACATCGGTTACCAGCCTATCCGATTCTCACATCGGTTACCAGCCTATCCGATTCTCACATCGGTTACCAGCCTATCCGATTCCCACATCGGTTACCAGCCTATCCGATTCTCACATCGGTTACCAGCCCTATACGATTCTCACATCGGTTACCAGCCCTATCCGATTCTCACATCGGTTACCAGCCTAGCTGATTCTCACATCAGTTACCAGCCTTATCCGATTCTCACATCGGTTACCAGCTATATCCGATTCTCGCATCAGTTACCAACCTACCTCCACACACCTACAAAGAGACTAACATACCTGTGTTATCCATTGTAACTATTACTTCTACCTATCATCATCTACTATCACTCCTGCAACATCACTATCTGAGTGCTTATCATCTACTGTCACTCTTCAAAGCCTATACCTTCAGTGTATCATTTCACTGCTACTTGCATAATTACCTATCACTCCTGCAACATCATTAACTGAGTGTTTGTGTATGTGCATACTGAATCAGGCTGAACCACTGTGATGAGTCAAGAGTGTTGGATCAGGTGATTTAACATATCTCTACAAGACTACTGAGTGGAATTCTGCAGCTGTAGATCCAGCCCCATTGAACTAAGAACCCAGAGCGTTACAATACTTTAAAGTGATTCCATCCTAACAATCAAACACAGAATACCAGCCCTCCCTCCTTGTCCAATGCTTATGCACCAAGCACTGTTTCAATTAAAAGTAAGTGTCTGAAGAATATGACACTCCCAGAGGTGTCAGATTTTGTAGAGACCTTGGGGGGTAATTTTGCTTCATTGATTTTTAACTGATTTTTTAGATGCAGTCATTTTGAAAGTTTTTACTATGCAAAATGTTGTATATTGCAATAGCAAATGAATATGTATTGTATCCATAAAAACAACATTTCATTCCTATCTAAAAAAAATGCAGTGAATATTGCAAAGCCTATACAGACTCCAACAATCAGATTTAGGCTCCCCTCACACATGTGCAGAACATTGTATTGTATTACCACATGCATGTTAACATGCTGTATTTTACACCCTAACATCTGTTGCATTAGAGCAACCCATAGGGCTTTTTAGGGTGTTGGTGGGCACAGGCACTTCTGGGTTTTACCAGGAGTGTTGCTGCAGCATCATAATGCATCATGTATCCTCTAGTTAAACTTGAGCAAGGCATGCTATCACTACTCAATAATAGTCCACATGATCCCCTGAACTACCAAAGCTATTCATCTCAGCACCCACAATATCTGCAGTTAAGTTTTATTGACTCTGGAGAAGCAGCTACAGTAATTTTATTGAGACACCCATTACCCTAGATCTTAGGCTCTTCCTGGAACCAATCGCTATATCTTTTTCTCTGTCAGCCATCTATGTAACTTTACTTTCTCAGCCTATTGAGATGTTCAAAGTACTGCTTTGTGAAACCCTCTCCTTCCTGGTCTTGCCACAGGTTGCAAAACTCATCATCCACAAATGGGTCCAGTCTCAAAGCCCCAGCGTGTGCCCCTCTCTGTCACCTTGCCTCTGTATTGCTCCTTTGACTGTGCAATCATCCAATTTCTGGGTCCACTCTTCCTCCCAAAAGTATCTTTTCACATTAAAGTCCTGAAATGCAGCCATGTCTGAATATATTTCAGAAAATGAAAAAAATAAAAAAAAAATAAAAAACTTCATCCAGCTATCCATTTTGCTGCCTAGAGCTGACTTTTTGTTTGTTTAGATGAAAGATGGAACTCTAGGACCTTGCATGGGCATCCATTGCCCATCACCACCAAATTATTTGAATGTCTGAATGGAGCCCATATGCTCTGGAGAGAGACCTTCAATATAAATATACAGTAGAAGGGAGATACATGGAAGACTATGTTTCATACCTAGAACAGACATTGCAAATATCTTTTAAGGGCTATTTGGGTTATGTAATGCTGTCTCCCAGTATTGCAAGTTAAATAATTATTTTAAGACCTTCTTTATGTGTATGTTGCCATGTATCTTGACAATATTCCATGTCTATTCTTCCGGCCTCCACAAACATTGTCAGCACGTGTGAACGGTCTTACAACTTCTGCAGGAAAACAAGCTCTACATCATGGCAGTGACATGCATTCTTGAGCAATAAATAGTGCTATTTCTCTGGTAGATTGTCTGCAAGGATGGCCTTTGAATGTACCCCCAAGGCATCCATCGTCACAAATTTACCATGTCCTGCCAGTAGGCAACTCAAAGATTCCAGGGGTTCACAAATTATTATCGTTAGTTTTTCTATAAAGTTGCTAAGCGCACTAATTGGCCTCCCAAAGCCATCAAAACTTTTAATGCTCTAAAGACACTGCTAAACCTTTCTACCTGGAAGTCAGTGCATCCATTGTGAGCATCTGTGCTGTACTTTTGCAGACTGTGTGATGTAAAAAAAAACCCTATGCTTCCTTTTCTAAAGAAATTAGACTGGTAGAAAAGAATCATTGCATCGGGGATCATGAGTTGTTGGCCATCAAACTGGCCCTGGAGTTTTGGCAGCATCATCTGCCCATATTTACTGATCACAAAACCTACCTCCACTCTGCTCAACTGTTCAATGCTAAGCAAGCTCAGTGGTTCAGTTTCTTTTTACAAAATAGTTCTTCACCACAACCAACCTTAGAAATCTATTAATTATTTTTTTTTATTTTTAATTCCAACAATACCCGAGCTGTGACACTCTACAGCTCCTTCAAACTCCATGACAGACAACTCTCCCGAAGCCCATTATTCCTCCTGCTTGAATTCTGCCATAAGCTTGGTCACAAAAGCTCTCATTCCTCCAGGCAACACCCTGATATCACTAAATCTCAGGTCCATTGGGCTCACAGCACCAAACTGGCAGGTCATGAGAAAGTCCACAGGATGTTCTCCTCTCTGTTGCTATTAGTGGCCAGGAATGAAAAGGGACATTAAAGACTTTTTGGCAGTCAGTATCATCTATGCCCAAATCAAAGTCCCTCTTGTGAGCCTGTGTGCTCTTTAGTGCCTCTACCTATTGCGGAGGAACTTTAGGAAAATCTGTCCATTAATTTTATCACAAAAAAAAAAATAAAAAATTTATCACAGACCTTTCCTTCTTCTAATGGCTGCATGGTCATTTAGGTTGTGGTTCACAGATTCTTTAAAATGGCACACTTTGTCCCCAATCCCACTCTTCCATCTGCTGCAGCCCTAATTTTCATCAGTGAAATTTTTAGACTGCATGCACTGTTTCATATTGCCTTGCACTAAAAGCAGGTTTTGGTCCAAGGTACAAAAGCATCTTCTTGATTTTGCTTCCAGACACAACAGATTTGCTGACTGCTACTGCACCAGAACCTAACTTCCAGCTTGGAGATAAAAGCTGACCCTCTACAAAAAAAAAAAAACCCTACCTTAAGTTGCACATTGCAAAGTTTGCTCCTAGTTATTTTGGTATTTTGCTTATTTTAACATATCCTCTTACTTATCATGACTTTCTTCTAAAGTCACCTGTTCCTAATTTTTTTGCCAGCTTCTTCATTGTACTACAAGGTGCAGGAAATCATAGGTTTCAAGATCCCCAGAAGCAATATGTATTATTTGTTGGATTGGAAAGTCTAGGGCATATAAAAGAGCTTCTTTAAATTGGCATCATGGTTTTGCTCTTCACCGTGTATGAAAGTTGCATCCCCTTTACCATCTAAAACTTGGCCCTAGATAGTTGAGGATACCCTCATAAGAGAGGGAGTAGTGTCACTGTTACCCTTCATGTTTCAGAGTCAGTGCCTCCTCCATTTCCCACAGTCGCAGGCACTTCTGGGTTGTAATCAGCGTGTTAAATCACATGACATTGTGTATGACTGTATCCTCCATTTAAACTCATGTGGGACATGCTGTGGATTTAGTCCAAAGCTTACCTGAGCTACCGAAGCTATTTGCCTCAGCACCCACAGCCAAGCACTAGCAGTACCACAGTCAAGCCCTGCAGCACTTCCAGCCTAAAAGATTCTACCCTGTATTGTTGCAATTCCCCCAGTCTCTGCTGCATTTCAACTGCACCCACAGTCTGGGCCTCCGCTGCCCTATCTCTGAACTTGCAGCCTCACACCTACCTCCAGCTGCTCAGTGCCTCATGCCTCTACCCCCATCCTCAACTAATCACTGGGTTTGTTTGGAAAACAAATGCCCTAAATACTTACCTAATCTTGTGGTCACATGATGCTCCAAATCTTGAGTCATCTTTCGTTTTCCTTGCAGAGGAGGAGAGGTCCTTCTTTGGGTGTCCATGCCTCCCACATGCTCCAGTTCGCTGTTTTCCAGCACCAACTCTCCTTCCACATCTTTAGAAACGTGCAGAGTAAACTGGGGGTAGCCAGCAGCGAAGCCCAAACACATTTGAGGGGGTCCCTGGTAAGATATTGGCTTCCTTTTAGATTATTTTTGCATCAAAAGCTATCACGCAGAGAAGCAGGGTCTACATTTCAGTTTGCAACAGATATTTTGATAGGATAGGATTCAATTTGTATATTCCCTTGTGCCTTGCTTATCTGATGTACCTGGATCTCTACAATTAAGCCCATGGGAGGGTAAAATGCATCAGTGGGGTATAGCAAATGGGAGGAGACTAGCTAAAGCTTATCACGTAAACTACTACTAGGCTGAAATTTTGTGTGCGGCTCCATCCTCTTATGCCGGATTGGTGTATCAGCTTGACAAATTCAGCTTGGAGTAGTGGAATCTTCCTATAGTTTTGGAATTGCCAGGTGGTATGTACACAATGGCTTAGAGTGTTAAAGCGGTACTTTTTTTTTTTTTTTTACAGCATCACAGGTATATTAATAAGGCTTAATATTTTATATCACTTTCTGATAGAGAGAAATTCTCAGTGTTCTCTCTAACTGTGGACATGTTCTTGTTGGTATCAGTTTTGACTGATGGGGGGGTACAATTTATGAAAGTGGGCTGCCAAGGGGTGCGCAAGTAACAAAAGGTTGAGAACCACTGCTCTGAGGTCTTGCAGGGTTATGGTTGGCTTCTGAATTCTAAACTATTTTTGTACATTCCTGGTACATTAGTTAAACAAGGTCCACCATCAGGTAATAAATATGATATGGTTCAACACCAGTGTGTGTGTGTGTGTGTGTGTGTGTGTGTGTCCCCTTCACTTACCCGCAGCAATAACCAATGCTGAGAAAGTAAACAGTTAAAAGAAGACTGCTGACAGTCTGTTTTTCAGTTTATTAAGGGATTTAATGAAGTGAGTGTGACTGCGCAATGTATTGCAACAGACTGATCATTTTCACACCAGCAAGGGAATAGAGGCATTGTAATGAAAGTTGACAGTGTCACACTTTTGGGAAACAATGAAAAATCTTTTGAGATTTGGCTGCAGAAGGCTGTGTTATTGAAGGACTGACTTGCAGTCAATGCGCTATAAAATTTGTTGATGGGTTAATCTAAAAAGAAATAAAACACATTGTTTCATGCAAAAGATTAAAGCATGTCTCACCAGTCTTCATTTACCTATGTTAGCTGTTTTATCAGTGCAACACAATCCACTAAAGTGCTTTACACTGTATAAAGTCAAATTTAATTTCATATCAGGGAATACAAAACACTCAAAATAAGTATAATTGATAATACACACAAACCCCCACCTCCCAAAAAATGATTATCAAGCACGTTATCTGTTGTTTCTAAGGTGGGGGTTACCTAATTAGACATATTTGTTTCCTGTAATTTCCACTAGTCCAACAAATGTCTCATGTTATTTCCAAGTTCCTCTAAGTTCTCTCCCTATACATCCAAGTTGCCCCACAAATAAAATTTGGGCATCATTCTCAGAGTCACTCTAACAGATTGCCAACATCCAGTTACATCTAGTCTAAGTAAATACCTCTGGTCACTCGAAAAACAGTCATTCTTCGATTTGTCCTTGCTCACCTCAAACCAATTCCTTGCTTGTGATATACTGTATTTTATAGTACTTATAAACTAACATATTCATATAAAGAAGAAATGTTCTCGTTAAACCTTGTAGTTTGAGGAACTTTTTACTTAATTAAAATGCAAACTTTTGTATAAATTAGTTGAATTTACTTACAGGTGAAACTTCAATTAGGTCTAGCTATTAAATAAATAAATTATATATATATATATATATATATATATATATATATATATATGTATATACTGTATGTACACACTGTTCCAAATAATACAGTATATATATATATGATATATACACACACACATACACACTGCTCAAATAAAATTAAAGCAACACTTTGAAAACACATCATATCTCAATGGGCAAAATATCATGCTGGATATCTATACTAATATGGACTGGGTAATGGGTTATGAAGAAAGGAATGCCACATCGTTTGATGGAAATTAATATTACCACCCTACAGAGGGCTAAATTTAAAGAAACCCTGAAAATCAAAGTCAAAATATGATGCAGCAGGCTAGTCCATTTTGCTGAAATTTCCTTGCAGCAACTCAAAATGTTACTCAGTAGTTTGTATGACCCCCAGGTGCTTGTATGCGTGCCTGACAACATCAAGGCATGCTCCTAAAGAGACAACAGATGGTGTCCTGGGGTATTTCCTCACCGATCTGGACCAGGGCATCACTGAGCTCTTGAAAAGACTAAGATGCAACCTGGCGGCATTCTATGGACCGAAACATAATGTCCCAGAGGTTTTGTATTGGATTTAGGTCAGGCGAGCGTGGGGGCCATTCAATGGTATCAATTCCTTCATACTCCAGGAACTGGCTGAATACTCTCACCACATGAGGCCAGGCATTGTCTTACACCAGGTGGAACCCAGGACCCACTGACCCAGCATAGGGTCTGACAATGGGTCCAAAAATTTCATCCCAATACCTAATGGCAGTCAGGGTGCCATTGTCTAGTCTGTAGAGGTCTGTGTGTCCCTCCATGAATATGGCTCTCCAGACTATCACTGACCCACCACCAAACCGGTAATGCTGAATGATTTTACAGGCAGCATAATGTTCTCCACGGCTTCTCCAGGCCCTTTCACGTCTGTCACATGTGTTAAGAGTGAACCTGCTTTCATCTATGAAAAGCACAGGGCGCCAGTGGTGGACCTGCCAATTCTGATGTTCAATGACAAATGCCAATCGGGCTCCACGGTGCCGGGCAGTGAGCACCAGGCCCACTAGAGGACGTTGGGTCCTCAGGCCCCCTTATGAAGTCTGTGTCTGATTGTTTGGTCAGAGACATTCGCACCATTGGCCTGCGGGAGGTCATTTTTTAGGGCTCTGGCAGTGCTTATCCTGTTCCTCCTTGCACAAAGGAGCAGAGACTGGTCCTGCTGATGGTTTAAGGACCTTCTATGGCCCTGTCCAGCTCTCCTAGAGTAGCTTCCTGTCTCTTGGATTCTCCACCATGCTCTTGAAACTGTGCTGGGAGACACAGCAAACCCTTGGGTAATGCCACTTATTGCTGTGCCATCCTGGAGGAGTTGGACTGCCTGTGCCAGTAGCCAAATGCAAAACTAGTAAAAAACAGTCAGAAAAGATGAGGGGGAAAAAAATGTCAGTGACCTCCACCTGTGAAACCATTCCTGTTTTGGAGGTCGACTCATTGTTGCCCATCTAGTGCACATGTTGTTAATTTCATTAACACCAAAGCAGCTAAAATGGATTACCAACCCCCTCTGCTAATTAACTGACCAGATCAATATCTCCAGGAGTTTATTTGACTTGATGTTATACTCTGATTAAATGATGTTCCTCTAATTTTATGAGCAGTGTATATACAGTTGTGTTCAAAATTATTCAACCCCCACTGAAATTGATTGTTTTGGCCAGTTTGACATTGATTTTGATCATTCAGTCATCCTGCTTACAATTAAATCAAAGAGGCAAGTGTAGGTCAGACAAATATAACATTTATAATGAAATAACCACAAATAACCACAAATGTATTTTCTGATCAGTTTTATTCAACCCCCAAGTGACATTCAATCTTAGTACTTAGTACAACATCCTTTTACAGTTATAACCGCTTTTAAACGTAAAGCATAGCTTGACACAAGTGTCTTGCAGCGATCTACTGGTATCTTCGCCCATTCGTCATGGGCAAAAGCCTCCAGTTCAGTCACATTCTTAGGCTTGTGCACTGCAACTGCTTTCTTTAAGTCCCACCAGAGGTTCTCAATCGGACTTAAGTCTGATGACTGTGATGGCCACTCCAAAATGTTCCAGCCTTTAATCTGCAACCATGCTCTAGTGGACTTGGAGGTATGCTTGGGATCATTGTCCTGTTGAAAGGTCCAACGTCTCCCAAGCCTCAGGTTTTTGACGGACTGCATCACATTGTTATCCAATATCTCCTGGTACTGAAGAGAATTCATGGTACCTTGCACACGCTGAAGCTTCCCTGTACCTGCAGAAGCAAAACAGCCCCAAAGCATGATTGACGCCCGCAATGCTTCACAGTAGGCAAGGTGTTCTTTTCTTCATAGGCCTTGTTCTTCCTCCTCCAAACATAGCGTTGATCCATGGGCCCAAACAGTTCTAATTTTGTTTCATCAGTCCACAGAACACTATCCCAAAACTTCTGTGGTTTGTCCACATGACTTTTGGCATACTGCAGTCGACTCTTCTTATTCTTTGGAGACAGCAAGGGGGTGCGCCTGGGAGTTCTGGCATGGAGGCCTTCATTACGCAGTGTGCGCCGTATTGTCTGAGCAGAAACTTCAGTACCCACATCTGACAAATCTTTTCTCAGTTCCTCAGCAGTCACACAGGGACTTTTCTCCACTCTACGCTTCAGGTAGCGCGCAACAGTCAAAGTCAGCATCTTCTTTCTGCCACGACCAGATAGCGTTTCAACAGTGCCCTTTGCCTTGAATTTGCGAATGATGCTTCCTATGGTGTCTCTTGGTATGATTACATAGTTAGTGAGGTTGAAAAAAGACATGTCCATCCAGTTCAACCTATGATGTGTGTGTGTGTTTGCTTTTAACCGTACATTGTATACCCCTGTATGTTGTGGTCTTTAAGGTGTCCATCCAATAGTTTTTTGAAACTATCAATGCTCCCCGCTGATACGACTGCTTGTGGAAGAGAATTCCACATCCTTACCGCTCTTACAGTGAAGAACCCCTTACGCACTTTAAGGTTTTAGTTTTAGTGAGTGGCCACGTGTCTTTTTGTATCTCCTTTCTCTGAATAGTTTGTTCCTTATGCTAGGGTCGCCAGTACAGTATTTGTACATTGATATCATATCCCCCCTCAATCGTCTCTTCTCCACAGAGAATAGGTTCAGTGCTTGTAGTCTTTCCTCATAGCTGATGTCCTCCATTCCCCTAATTATTTTTGTTGCCCTTCTCTGGACTTTCTCCAGTTCCAGCACATCCTGAACTGGACAGCATACTCCAGATGTGGCCGGACCAGAGTCTTGTAGAGTGGTGGAAGAATAATCTCTTTATTTCTGGAGTGAATCCCCTTTTTTATACAACCCAGTATTCTGTTGGCTTTGCTTGCGGCGGCTTGGCATTGCATGCCACTGCCAAGCCTGTTGTCTACCAGTACCCCCAGGTCCCTTTCCATCCTAGACTCACCCAGAGGTTCCCCCCCCCCTAGTGAGTAGCTTGCTTTCTGGTTTCTGGCCCCCAAGTGCATTACTTTACATTTTTCTACATTAAATCTCATCTGCCATGTAGTTGCCCACCCCATTATTTTGTTCAGGTCTGCTTGCAAGATTTCCACATCCTGCATAGAAGATATTGGCATGCCTAATTTAGTATCATCTGCAAATACTGAGATTGTACTAGATATCCCCTCCTCTAGATCATTTATGAATAAATTAAACAGGATTGGTCCCAGGACAGAACCCTGGGGGACCCCACTTTCCACTCCCGCCCAATCCGAGTACTCCCCATTAATCACCACCCTCTGTACTCTCCCCTGGAGCCAGTTCTCTATCCAGGTACTCACCTTATGGTCCATACCTACCTTCCTTAGTTTGTACAGTAAGCGTTTGTGGGGAACGGTGTCAAAGGCCTTTGCAAAGTCCAGATACACCACATCCACAGGCTTACCTTTATCTAAGTGGCAGCTCACTTCATCGTAGAAGGTTAATAGATTGGTTTGGCACGAACGATTTTTCATGAATCCATGCTGATTACTACTTAGAATACCGTTTTCATTACTAAAGTCTTGTATGTGGTCCCTTATCATCCCCTCCTAAATTTTGCAGACTACTGATGTTAGGCTGACCGGCCTATAGTTACCCGGGATATATCTCGGCCCCTTTTTAAATATTGGTACCACGTTGGCTTTTTTCCAATCAGCTGGCACCATACCCGTCTGTAAACTATCCTTAAAGATCAAGAATAATGGTCTGGCAATCACCTGGCTGAGCTCATTAAGAACCCTTGGGTGCAAGCCATCCGGTCCCGGGGATTTATTTATGTTAAGTTTCTCTAGTTTAGCTCTAAGTCTATCCTCTGTTAGCCATGGCGGCACTTCCTGAGGTGTATTATTTAGTTCGGCCTTACAAGCGGGGTTCGTGTAGCCCCCCGATTTCTTTGTGAAGACTGAAGAAAAGAAATTATTTAACACTTCCGCCTTTTCTCTGTCCTCTGTGGCCATTTTTCCTTTATCATCTTTTATGGGGCCAATGTGCTCTGGCCTCGCTTTCTTACTGTTTATATACTTTAAGAACTTCTTGGGGTTCTTTTTACTCTCCTCCGCTATATGTCTCTCGTGTTCTATTTTAGCCGCCCTGATTTCGTCTTTACATTTCTTATTACACTCTTTGTAGTGCTTAAATGCTGCCAATGACCCCTCAGTCTTGTATTTTTTGAAGGCCTTTTCTTTAGCTCTAATATACATTTTTATGTTGGAGTTTAGCCACCCAGGGTTTAGTTTTGCTCTTTTAAATTTATTTCCCTGTGGAATGCACTGGCCCACAACCTTGTTAAGTATGCTCTTGAAGCACTCCCATTTTTCCTCCGTGTTCTTTGTTCCCAGGGTTCTATCCCATTTGATATTTTCTATCAGCGAGCGCAGTTTAGGGAAATTGGCTCTTTTGAAATTCAGTGTCCTTATATTACCCTTGTGTTTCCTATTACTGTAATTAATACTGAAACCAATTGACCTATGGTCACTGTTCCCTAAGTTGTCCCGTATTTCTATATCCGTGAGCAGGTCTGTATTGTTGATAATCAGTAGGTCAAGTACCGCATTGTTTCTTGTCGGTGCATTCACCATCTGACCCATGAAATTGTCCTGCAAAACATTTAGGAACTGCCGAGCCTTGGCTGAATGCGCGGTTCCTTCTGCCCAGTCTATATCAGGATAATTAAAGTCCCCCATTATAATGACATTTCCCATCCTTGCTGCCAATCCTATCTGTAACATGAGGTCCGCCTCACCCTCCTCCCTCTGGTTGGGGGGCCTATAGCATACGCCCAATATTACCTTCCCCACCGTGCCTTTCCTTTGAAGCTCTACCCATAGGGATTCTGCCTCGTCCATAGCTCCATTATTAATATCATCCCTCATATTTACCTGTATACTGTTCTTAATATACAGACATACCCCTCCCCCTTTTTTACCCTCTCTATCTCTGCGATAAAGGGAATACCCCTGAATGGTCGCCATCCAGTCATGAGAGCTGTCAAACCAAGTCTCAGTTATCCCCACAAAATCTAAGTCCTCCCTTAAACATCAGCAGCTCCAGCTCTCCCATCTTGTTGGCCAGGCTTCTGGCATTGGTATACAAGCCTCGTAATTTTGATCGGTTACATTTATCCTCATTTGATGTTTTTAGGCTGCTCTCTTGATTTTTCCCCGTACCCAAAGATTAACATCTTTGCAATCTTCTTATAGCCATTGCCCTTCCTGTGAAGAGTAATCACCTCTTCTCTTGTCTTCCTGGACCATTCTCTTGACTTCACCATGTTTGAAACCACACCAGTAAATGTCTAGAAGGAGCGGAGTATCACAGTAATTTTAAAGCTGCCTAATTGGTGCTTATTAGGCTTTATTGCTGCTCCCTGACATCCACAGGTGTTTTCAATACCTGATTGAAAACACTTCAACGAACCTCTGTTCTTCAGAGTGGTAGTCTTTAAGGGGTTGAATAATTGTGTCAATGAAGAATTCACAAAAGAAACATTTACTACTGTATTACAAAACCAATTGATGTCATTTTAGTTGCATATGGTTCTTTAAGAAGTCCTTGTAGGATTTCATTCTGAATACAATTACAAATGTACACTAAATTCCCTAAAACCCTTTACAGCATTGGGGGTTGAATAATTTTGAACACAACTGTATATACATACATATATATACATACATACACAGGTGCATCTCATAAAATTGAATTATTATTTATTATTATTATACAGGATTTATATAACGCCAACAGTTTGCACAGAGTTTACAATGTTTGGGCAGACAGTACAGTTACAATAAAATTCAATACAGCAGGAAACAGAGGGCCCTGCTCGTTAGAGCTTACAATCTAAGAGCATCAAAATTTTACACACAGAGTGATATATTTTAAGCAATTCTTTCTTTTAATTTTAATGATTATTGCTTACAGCTAGTGAAAACCCAAAATTCAGTATTTCAGAAAATTTGAATATTACATAAGACCAATAAATTAGGATTTTTAATAAAGAAATGTTGGCTTGCTGAAAAGTATGTCCATGTACAGTATAGTATGCACTCAATACTTGGTCAGGGCAAAAACACAGTGGACAGACCAATTGTGGAAACTTCACACTGGACCTCATGCAACTTGGATTCTGTGCCACTCTTCCTCCAGGATCTGGGACCTTG
This sequence comes from Pelophylax lessonae, assembly GCF_965119305.1. Classification (NCBI taxonomy): domain Eukaryota; kingdom Metazoa; phylum Chordata; class Amphibia; order Anura; family Ranidae; genus Pelophylax; species Pelophylax lessonae. The sequence goes on along the minus strand of NC_138770.1, from coordinate 551,626,950 downwards.
ATTTCCAAATTAAATGCCAAATTTTCCACAGTGCATGATGATTTTGGGAGCCATGTCATCTGCTGGTGTTGGTCCACTGTGTTTTATTAAGTCCAGCGCAGCCCTCTACCAGGAAATTCTAGAGCACTTCATGCTTTTCTCTGCTGACTGGCTTTATAAAGATGCTGATTTTATTTCCAGCAGGACTTGGCACCTGACCACACGGCCAAAAGTACCAATACTTGTTTAATGATCATGGTATCACTGTGCTTGATTGGCCAGCAAGCTTGCCTGACCTAAACCTCATAGAGAATATGTGTGGTATTGTCAAGAGGAAGATGAGAGACACCAGACCCAACAATGCAGATGAGCTGAAGGCCACTATCAAAGCAACCTGGGCTTCCATAACACCTCAGCAGTGTCACAGGCTAATCACCTCCATGCCACGCCACATTAATGCAGTAATTCTGAATATTTTTACATTTTGATGCAAAAGGCATCCTGACCAAGTATTGAGTGCATACTATACTGTACATGGACATACTTTTCAGTAAGCCAACATTCCTGTACTAAAAACCTTTTTTTTTTTTAATCAATCTTATGTCATTTTCAAATTTTTTGAGATACTTAATTTTGGGTTTTTACTAGCTGTAGCTATAATCATCAAAATTAAAAGAAAGGGATGTTTGAACTATATCACTCTGTGTGTAACATATCTATATAAAATATAGGAATTTTACTTTTTGAATTGAATTACTGAAATAAATGTACTTTTTGATGATATTCTAATTTTATGATATGCACCTGTATATAAAATGCACAAACATGCTTTTTTTTCTACATCATGCAAGGGAAGATTAGAACAGACAGAATATTTTTGTAGTGTGTGATGTTGGGTGTTTAATAAATTAATAATAACTAGAAATATTTCTAACAACCACAATGCCTTTGATTGGCAGATTACTAGCACTAAATTTTAAAATGTAATTTTAGATCACCTCTGCCAATGACTGGTCAGTGAATTGGCCGTCACTAGCTTTCAAGGTCAAAAGATATCTGCTAGGTAAATAAAAATCTGGAATAAAGGATGAAGTCATATGCATCCATAATACTAATCATTTAAATTATCCCCAACACGATGTCTTAGCTGGCACCAGCCCTGAACACCTGGCAGTTAACATACATCCTGCATTTTTGGTTCTTCAGCAGCATTAAATGAGCACCCAACCTAAAATTAAACTGCCAACAAACAATTACGAAATGTGAGATACAAATGAGCAATGTTGTGTTATCTTCTAATGAGGACATAGTAATTATTTATTGAATGGGCTGCTAGTATGTTCTTAACCACTTGCCGACCGCCGTAAGTACATATACTGCGGCGGTCAGCCCCTCACAGGCAAAGTGACGTATGGGTACGTCACTAGCCTGTGAGGCTCTGGGGAGCGAGCACGCGCCGCTGGAGGCGCGCTTCCGCTCCCGTTCGGTCACGGATCCCCCCGCGCGTGCCCGGCGCACCCGATGTCCGCCGGGCACTTGCGATCGTCCGTTAGAGCGGGAGAAAGGGAGGCGGCTGATGTAAACAAGCCGCCTGTCATTCTCCCCTGTGTAAGAACAGTGATCATACGGTTCTACTATGTAGGACCGTTGATCACTGTTCCTACACCTCAAGCCACAGCCAATCACAGTTAGAATCACGCCCCTAGGGACACACACAACCCCTCCCTCTCAAATAAAGTTAACCCCTTTACTGCCAGTGTCATTTTACAGTAACAGTGCATATGTATAGCACTGATTACTGTAGTAATGTCACTGATAACCCCAAAAGTGTAAAAAATGTCAGTCAAGGGTCCGATCTGTCCGCCGCAATGTCGCAGTCCCACAAAAAAAAATCGCAGATCTCCGCCATTATGCGTTAAAAAAAAAAAACAACAACAAAAATTACAAAAATCTTTCCCTTAGTTAGTAAACGCAATAACTTTTGCGCAAACCAATCAAAATACGCTTTTTGCGATTTTTTTTATCAAAAATATGTAGCATAAAACAAATTGGCCTAAAATGTTAAAAAATTTTGATTTTTACATTTTTTGGGGAATTTCATATAAAAAATGTGAAAAATATTGTTATTTTTGCAAAATTGACGCTCATTTTTTGTTTATAGCGCATGATCAAAAAATCGCACAGATGATCAAATACCACCAAAAGAAAGCTCTGTTTGTGGGAAAAAAAGGACGTCAAATTCGTTTAGGTACAGCGTCACACGACCGCGTAATTGTCCGTTAAAGTCACGCAGTGCCGAATCGCAAAATAGGCCCCGACAAGGAAGGGGGTAAAATCTTCCGGGGCTTAAGTGGATATGAGGTGCTGGACAGAATAAAAAGTGTATATAAATGGATTTTTAAATGGTTGTTATTCACCTAAAAAATTAGAGTAAAGATTTCAAGAGGTACATCTATTCTTTTCCTAATTGGACAGTGGGGAGGGCGTATTCTGAGCAGGACAAATAGGCAAGATCCAACCCAACCCTGACTGCAAAGCTTGCCACTCCTTTTTGAAAGGGCCAGGAGATTACTCTGCAGGTTGGTGGAGGGTGTCATACATTTTTTACATTATTATATATAAATCACATTATGTTATCACAAGTTTTTTGTTTTGAAAGTGCCCATTTAGATCAGAGGCAGGCATAGGCACATTTTTATTCATTTCCACAACTCCTTGGGTTCCTGGATAAGCCCAAGGGAGATAGTTCCTGAACTACCCTCCCTCTGCAACTCAGATTGCCAAAACTGATGAGGCAGAGATAGCTGTGCAAGTGATCTGCAACCAGATAAGAGGCCCCCCCCCCTGTCAAAACTGGTAAGTGGGAAGTCAGACAGGAGGCTAATAGCATGCAACTTCCACGGATAACCCAGCTACTGTGGGGATCCCCTGATAATTGCTACCAGAGTACTCCAGGTCCATTGGGTGACCCTTTGTTCTTTGACCTCTCCAGCTGTTTGCCTGTGTTGCTGGAGCTACCCAGGACTGCACTAAGGAGGGTGCTGCTTATGAGGATAATTGCAAGTAGATGTTTGTGCACTGAGCTGCTTTACTAAAGTAGTGATTCAAAATTAGACTCTGTTGTTAAAGAATCTTATATGAACTATGATATGCAACCACATGTTACCCTGACGGAGCCAAAAAATCATTGCTGTGAAGTGTCCATGTTGAATTGCTTTCATAATCTATTTTGTATTATTTTAAACTGTGTTCATGCTCTTTGCCATCCTAAGGGTGTTTTGCATTACTGTTTTTAAATTTGCACCTGTTTAGTAAACTGAAAGTTCCAGTTATTCCCCATCTGATCATTCCGTTGATTCTGTTAAAATTTTACTAAGGAATGTTAGAACTCTGCATGTCCTCTGCTGCCATCTAGTAGAGGATACAAAGCACTTTCTATCATAATTTTCTGGAAGATCAACAAAGTTGGTGATGGGGACAGATCTCTTTTCTCATCACAAGATGGCAGTTCTAACATTATATTAAACGGGTCCTAAAATGCATCCTGACCACCTACCAGGCTGACATATGGATTTTTATTGCATTATGTTGGTGGGAAACATCTTTGATTCACCGTTATATGTTTACATTTACTTACCGTCGCTTGGAGTGGACAAAGTCCTCATCACCATTTTTTAAGACTAAGCAACTAATGAGGAAAGGTAAGGGGTTGTAACCAGCTGAGCAAGGGGCTACTGAAAGTATGATAAATGTGTGATTGGGGGAGAAAAAATAGAGAGCAGTGGACTTAGGGAGGAAAAGCATATACCACATTTGTGATGCTAAATTGTACATAGCTTACTGAAAATCTCTATAATACAAAGATTGCATGCTTTAAAACTCCACATTCCATATGCTGTACTGTATGCTACAACCTTGCTGTATGTTAAATGCTCTTGACCTCTGCAGTCACTCTACTACATTGCATATGCCAAGCTCACCATATGGTATACACTATATTACCAAAAGTATTGGGACCCGTGCCATTATATGCACATGAATTTTAATGGCATCCCAGTCTTAGTCCGTAGGGTTCAATATTGAGCTGGCCCATCTTTTGCAGCTATAACAACTATAACTCTTCTGGGAAGGCTGTCCACAAGGTTTAGGAGTGTATCTATTAGAATGTTTGACCATTCTTATAAGAGCGCATTTGTGAGGTCACGCACTGATGTGGGCGAGAAGGCCTGGCTTGCAGTCTCCGCTCTAATTTATCCCACAGGTGTTCTATCAGGTTAGGTTCAGGATTCTGTGGAGGCCAGTCACGTTCCTCCACTCCAAACTCGCTCATCTATGTCTTTATGAATCTTGTTTGTACACTAGTGTGCAGTCATGTTGGAACAGGAAGGGGTCATCCCCAAACTGTTCCCACAAAGTTGGGAGCATGAAATTGTCCAAAATGTCTTGGCATGCTGATACTTTAAGAGTTCTCTTCACTGGAACTAAGGGGCCTTGCCCAACCCCTGAAAGACAATCCCACACCATAATCCCACCTCCACCAAATGGTTTGGACCAGTGCATAAAGCAAGGTCCATAAAGACATGGATGAGCAAGTTTGGGGCGGAGGAACTTGACTGGCCTGCACAACTGGCCTGACTGGCCTGAGTCCTGACCTCAACTCGATAGAACACCTTTGGGATGAATTAGAGTGGAGACTGAGAGTCAGGCCTTCTCGTTCACCTCAGTGCCTGACCTCACAAATGCACTTCTGGAAGAATGGTCAAACATTCCCAGACCTTGTAGACAGCCTTCCCAGAAGAGTTAAGCTGTTATAGCTGCAAAGTGTAGGCCAACTCAATACTGAACCCTACAGACTAAGACTGGGATGCCATTAAAGATCATGTGGGTGTAAAGGACGGTGTCCCAATACTTTTGGTAATATAGTGTAAGTGTATATTCTGTAGTGGCACACAGCATAGAGTTACATACTCTAGATTGTTATGCAATGCCATTTTGCACACTAAGGCCCCTTTTTACACAGGTCGGAGTCAGAGCGGAGCAGTCAGATGACAGGTCTGTGTCCACTCCACCTATGCAGTACAGACATGGACACAACCCGCTCTGCTCTATGCACAGTTGGATGTAAACAGATAAACTTATCATTTACACACAACTGCCCTCCAATCCAGCCAGACAGAGGGGAACAGATCCCTTTCCGTTTGTTTTTGCTGGATTGGATTGGATCAGAGGTAGTCTGGTGTGAATGGACATAAGTTCAATTACATCCGACTGCCCATAGAGGAGAATAGGGGTTCAATCAGGTTCACCTGAAAAATGGACAGGTGGACCTGATCAGACCACTCATGTGAAAGGGGCCTTAATATTCTGGTCAGCCAAACTCCTCACACCACACTGTAATGTGTATTGTATAATCTGCACTACCATACTTATGCTGATCTGTAAGTTATATACTCTGGATCACCACACTCCACATGCTTTGCTGTAAATTGCATACTCTTGACTGTCACACTCTACATTGTACGTCACATACTGTTGACCATCACACTCCGACTTGGGCTGCTGGTTTTCCAGCATGCTCATTGGCTGCCATACACATGGGCTGAATGTCGGCTGGTTTTTATTGAACCAGCCGATGTCGCCCAACATTCAGCCTGTGTGTACTAGGCTTAAGGGAAGTAATGGATTTTTTCCCCTGCTTTGGGGGGAAAGAAAATCCATAACTTCCCTGCAGACAGGATGGAGCTGTGCCTTGTTTACATAGACAGGGTTCTGTCCTATGAGTTTTCCTGACAATATTAGGTACGTGATCTGGCACCTCCCTGTAGAGGACGCGTGCACCGCCAGCGACCCGGTTGTGCTGTGATTATACACAGCAGATGCCAATCAGCAGGTGCTGGCCAATGAATGACCACCAGCACCCGCTGATTGGCATCTGCTGTGTATAATCGCAGCACAGCCGTGTCGCCTGTAACATTTGGCGCGCCCCCTACCTGGAAGTGTCGGGTCACAAACCATGTGCGTAATCTGCCGATGCAAAACTGCACCAATTTTGCCATCTCCAGTTTTAGTAAATCAACCCCTATGCTTTCCCTTTAAAGTGGTTGTAAAGTCACTATATTATGATGATACAATCCTCTCTGTTAAATAGGGACATTTGCCCCACTGCACGTGTTTTATAAAAAATATGCCAAATTAATACCTGATTTTAGTGCACCTCCCAGCGCTCATGTGACTGCTCGCCGCTCTCCTCTCCGGGGCCGAGAACTCCCACTGACGTCAGCCAGTAGGAGGGGAGGAGGGAAGGAGATCGGCGAGCAGTCACATGAGCACCAGGAGCTGCTCTGAAATCAGGGAGAAATCTGCATTTTTTTAAATAAAACAGATGCAGTGGGGCACATGTTCTTATTTAACACAGGGAATTGTATCATCATAATATAGTTTTATTAGCAGCAGGAGGGGAGGGGGCAGGCACTGTCACGAGCTGACAGGCAGGTGGGGGAGGGGGGTTGGGGGAAAGAGGAGACACAGCGGATGATGGAAGCACGTAAACTGACCACGGTGTCAGGGCTCAGCAGCCATGATAAACCGTGGTCAGTGTATAGGGGAGCGGGGGGAGAGCAGAACCAGGCAGAATCAGCCAAGCATTGTAGGTTATACCCAGGGCCAAATTACACTGTGCAAGCACTGTGCTGTATAACATGCTTTAAGGGAACAGGATCCACTTTTTTTTTTTTTTAGGGTAACAAACACTTTAAGATATGGTACTTACAAATACATACATTCAAATATATCTATATAAAATGCTTATTTTAAAAAAGCAGGTGTATGCAATGTTGTCTTGTGTAGTAGAATTAAACTATAGCTCAAGACATGGTAAATCAAAGCTATGGTTTTCAATAGCACACATTCCACTTGATCAATATTGCTTATGCTTGACACAGATGACCAACATCATTAATTAGGACTAAAATGTGAGAAACAGAGAATGGGTTATATTTTAAACACTTGGTTGGTTATAAAGCATGATCATCACACAAGACCTATTTATATTATCCTGTGTAATCTTGCATGCAAGGATTGTGAGAAACCTAAAACCTGAATGTTCCTGAGAGATCAGAATAAATTCTTGGAATGTAGAAGTTATTTAAAACTATCAGACAGCAGCCTCGATGTCACCAGAGTACAGACAACCACAACAATATACGGATTAATTCTTCCCTTCGTTCTCATCAGGCACATACCGCAGTACTGTAAATCAGCATAACAATCAAGACTCACCTGCCAAAGTCTACCCAACATCAATATTCATCCATAGAGAAGCTTTAGTATAGTAATTACTTTATAACAGTACCACAGAATACAATAAGGAACCCATAAAAATTCTGATTTATTCCTATAGTTTTTTTTTTTCACATTGGCGACTTTCAGTTGCTATGGCAGCCAATTAAGTGCCAAGACCACTTGTGTTGCGGGGACACATCCAGGAATCCTTCTGTTATGACAGAGCTGTCACGATTGCAGCTTAATTGGCTGCTGCAGCAATAGAAGTTTTGTAGTCTGAATATGAACTTGGATAATATAACTCATGTGGTCCCGAACTCTCTCATAAGACATGTCAGAAGAATGTCAGGAGGCAAAGTATCCACCATTCCTAGGAGAATGCAAGATGGCAAGCCTATTCTTCCCGCTGTTACCTTGAAGGGATAAAGCACACTAAGGGGAGGAAAAAATCCTTTGAACATATCCAGCCAATTCTCCGTGTCATTCCCATCAGCATCACCAGATGACGTGCTAACAAGTATGCGTTCAGAATAATGAGATCAAATATGAAAGTAAGGTTTGAAAAAGTGGCAAACTAAGAATCACCCTCATTGTCAGTAAAGCCAATCCCAACCATGACTGCATTTGCCTTTATAATTATTACTGTGAAAAAAATGCAATACAAAAATAGCAGAATTATTTATCTTATTCAGTAACTGAGTTTTTTTAATAGCACCATCATAAAACATTTGGAACTCAACTTGCATATCAAGATTTCACAAGATGCACAAAATGTGAACAATAAATATAAATGTACTGCAGGCAGCTAATAAGGAAACAATATGTTGGCAAAAATCGGACATCGGCAGAAGCAGTAAGGTAAAGTAGAAATCCAACCAAAAATTCCTCCACTGAGCTTTCCCTCACAGTACTTCTTTTTCGCCACTAGATGTCATCAGTCTGACAGCCAGCATCATTCAACCACTTCCTCTGAAGTCAGGATGTCATTGACACACCCCCAGCTTGTGATTAAACAGTTAAAAGAGAATCAGCCAATGAGCTCATCTGTCTGTCCCTCTGCTCTCTCCTCCTATCAGCATAATCCTTGTCAGCCCATTAACTGATTGGCTTCTTCTTGCTCTAACATGCAAGAGCTGATTCCAGGTATAATTCAGGTACTTAGGGTCCTGTCACACGGGCGATCCGATGGTCAGTTTTTCAGAGACGTCTCCACTGACACCCGCTGCTATCCGATTCTGATCCTGTCTGTGAAATCCTATTTTCCATCCGTCTGACGGATGGGATCAGATAAGAACGGACAGGCGGTCCCTTCTCATCCGATCTCCCCATAGAGGACAGCGGGGAATCTGACAGCTCCGTCTCTGCACACAGAGCGGAGACGGAGCTGTCATCCGCCTGCTCAGCGGGGATCGGCGGATCGATCCCTCGCTGAGCACAGAACAGACCGCGCCATGTGAAAGGACCCTTACATTGTTTTAAAGATTTGCATTTAAAGTATAATTTCTATGGTGTAATAATGATTATAAAGATGTGTTATTTGTATACAGTATTTCATATCTACCTAGAACAGCCTTTTTCAACCAGGCTGGGGTGTCTTGGCAAAATGCCTAAAAATTGTCCAAAAATGTATGCAAGCCAGGAGATGGATGAAGCCTGCCTTTTAGTTACACAAAGCCACAGGTTTTCATTGTGCACCATTACAACCTTCCAGCCACTGGCGCCCTAACGACCAGTGATTTCATCAGTTTGAATTTATTGAACGCCTACACAGCATCCTTGTTTGACTCTCCCCTGCCCCTCTCCATCAACACTGGGGTCACATTAGCTGAGCAATGGAGAGCAACTGAGGGAGAAAAGAAACATAGGTATACTAGTCGGAACCAGTGTCCAAAAGTGTATTCGCTTTATAAAAATAAATCTCCTCTAATGTTGGGTGTCGTAAGTGTGTTAATGCTGCCGCATTATGTAAAACTATTAGAATAGTTTTTTTACATTTTAGAATGGGGTGCTTTGAGACTGTCTGTAATTTTAATGGGTGCCTTGAGATTGTCCATAATTTTAAAGGGTGCCTCGACTGAAAAAAGTTTGAGAAACATTGGCCTAGATTACAGCTTTAACCAGTTTTGGACCGTAGGTATGCTATATACTAGGGATCGACCGATTATTGGCAAAGCCGATATATCGAGGGCCGATCTGCACTTTCCCCAATATATCGGAATCGGCCCCTGAGGTTACCGATATTGCCGATATTTCGGGAAAGTGCTGTACCAGAGTGATGCCTGCAGCTAGAGGCATCACCCCGGTATCGGCGTCCATAGCCGCCGGTTGGCTGTCTTGTAATGACAACCAATGTGGCTGAGAAGCCTCTCGGCTGTCATTACAAGGAGTGGGAGGGGACGTCCCCCCCTCCCGCCGCCTTCCGCGGCTCGCCCGGGTCTCCTGTCCCACCGGGAGACCCTGGCATCCTACCCGCACGGCCGCCAAAGAGAAGACCCGATCAAAGCCGCATTCGGCTCTAAACGGGTCTCCATGCAAAAACCCGGAAGTGGTGTCACTTCCGGGTACTCAGCGCCAGATTGAAAAAGAAATGACAGCATTTAATACAGCCAAACTTGGAGGAGGGGTTTGGGATCTTTTAGACCCTCAGATCCCCTCCACAACAGTACCTGTCAAGTGTAAAAATAAAAACATTTTTTTAAATGTACAAAAATATCGGCCAATATATATTTAATGTCCAAAATATCGATATCGGTTTTAGAAAATCTGATATCGGTCGATTACTGCTATATACACCAAAAAAAAAAAACGTTATTGAAGAACACAGGACATATGTAACATGCCTTGTCCCTCTCCCCCTGATTCCCCCTCTTAGCAGCAGTTTTGTCATTTTGACAGCTGGGACTTGCTGAGTAATACACTAGTGCTGCAGCCTCTGTTGTCAAATGAAGCTTCTGAACAGTGATTGTAGAAACTCTTAGAAGCATGCTTCAGAAATACATTACCAAAATTATGTAGTATAATAGTTCATTCATATGAAGATCAAAGGGGTAATCTGCATATGCTGTAATTTAAATCAACCTTACAAGTGAAAAACAAAACATTTTTTTATAATTTTGTGCCTATTAACCCCTTATTAACCCTAGGTTAACCTTAATCATCCCTAATTAACTCCTTTTATCTTCTCCCTTAAATTTTTATTTTTGCGCTAAATATTTTTAAGTTTTTCGTTTTTTTTCTTGGTGTCAAGATTTTTTAAAAATTCCAAATTAAAGGAAAAAAAATCTTTATTTCAGTTGTAAATAACAAAATACTTTATAGCGGAATGGTATGGGACAATTTATAGACTAACGTATGCTTTTTCTCTACATTAACACTATTTTTTAAACTAATACTGATCAAAGTAGAAAAAAATGTATTACACTTTTGTGCATAGAAATCATTTTTGTAAGACAATATCATCTAAAGTAAGCTTTGTCTCTGACAGGTACATGAATCAGGTGCAAGCACTGACTTTGAATACTGTACCCAAAAAATACCTAAATTCAATGTGTTTAAATATATTGCAAATGATGCTATAGCTGCCTGTACAGTAGAGATAGGATTAATTATGATAAGCAACGCTTCCCAGCCCCGATCATAACGAAGATAACTAAGTCAATTTTTTTCCTTGCTGGAAGTTTCAAAAAAAGCATATAAAAAAAGACAAGCTGCATTTTTAATTTTTTTTTTAAGTTTTGCTATGTGAATGGGGACATGTAACAAATATAAAGTAGGTATTATCTCAATTTGGCTGCAAAAGTAATAACAAAGTCCTTGCTGAATGAACAAGGCCAGAGCAGAAACATTACTCTAGTCCATAAGGAGTATACAGGTGAGAAAACTGAAGTAGTCAAAGTATATATGTTTTTTTGTTTTGGAGAGAGTGCAGGATGGGTAAAACCCGTTAGGTATGTTTTTTAATTTTGCTGGCTAGTTGAGGAAATTTTTGCTGTGTCCCGGCCCTGCGCATGTGCAGAGTGACCTCATTTCGGCTCGGCCATTCAAACAGGTAGAGTCCGTGAACTCGGCAGGAAGACCAGGTATATACCTATTCTGCTGGTCGGTGTAAGTCTCTCTACTACTATAGCTACTAGTCTCCGAATAGGGTTGCCACCTCATCCTTTTGAAACTGAACACATATTAATTACATAGGTTCTCTGGCTAATTAAATGCAGATAAGACACTAAGTGAGTTTAATTACCACCTTAATCAGTCACAGAACCTGTGTAATTAATATGTGTTCGGTTTTAAAGGGATGAGGTGGCAAACCTATCTCCGAGCCTGACCCCTGACCGTGACAAAGGCTTTGCTTCTTACTTAGAAGTGCTATTGTATCTTAGGCAACATACAAACAGCACAGGATGCAAACATTTTACAACACCTGTACTAGCTTCTAGTCATGTTTTGGCTGGCCGTTTCAAGGTCTAGCCACAGGAAGCAGTGTTAGTCAATGTATGCAGTGTTTTTTTTAATTCTTTTAATTAGAAGTTTTTCCCATAAAAGTTACAAACAGAAATATGTTCAACATTCAGCTCTACAATTCAACAGCACCAGTGTACAATGCAGCTCCCGAAACCAATGAAAGCAGCAATCTTTCCATAAAAAAATTGTACATACAGAACAAATTCACAATAAACAATACCATATCCCCCCTGCAATACCAAGAAATAATGAATTAGTTGCCCATCAAGGCCTACACAGACCCATCATGTTGCCACAAAAGGAACCCTTAACCAGGGAGCAATTAAACCAACGCTGTGGAGTTATCCTCTATCCAACCACCCCATACCTTTTTAAACTTATCAGGTACTCTATTAGGCTATGTAGCTTCATACATCAGCAAAGCCTTTGTCAATGCCTTTCAGGCCATGATGGTGGGGGCCATCTGTTTCTTCCATGACAAGATAATCATTTTACGTGCATAATACAGGGACAGAGTGAGCAAAGAATGGATCACCTTTTTGGGTGTTAACATGTCTGCCAGGCCTAACAGACAAACTGCTATTGATGGTCTTATGGTTATTGTCGTGACCGACCTAACACAGTCCATCACCTTTACCCAAAACTGCCGGATGTTGTTAGAAGATGTGCAGAAAATCTGCCCGAGCGGGCATTGCACCTCCAACAGTTTTAAGGATGTGCAGGAAAAATCCTCGCCAGTTTAGCAGGAGTGTAATATATTTTATGGAGGAATTTGAACTGTATCAAGTGATCACGCACGGACACCAATCTAGTAAACATAGCACACCATACATCATCCCAATCATCATTATCAAGCTGTGGGAAATCCAACAACCATGCAGCGTGACAGGAGGCCAAAACCTTGGTAGTGTATCACGTACCTGGTGGAGACCAAGCTGTAGAGGGGGCTTCTCTTGCACCTCCTGTCCAACACCCCTGATAGAGATGACAGGCGGTGTAGGACACAGAGTGGCACGAGGGCCGGTATAGCAGGTGATGTCTTGGCAGAAGACTGATGGCTGTGGATCACCGGATGAACACCTGGAACTGGAACTCGGTGATGCTGGATGAGAAGGCAGGAGCGAAGTCGGAACACAAGCCAAGGAGTTGTCAACAGCCGGACAGCACGGGTACAGGAACGTGAGGCAAAAGCGGAGTCAGGATACAGGCCGAAGTCGGTACACAGTCTGGCAGCAAGGTACAAAGGCATAAGGCAAGGCAGGGTCAAACACAGGCTGAGGTCACAGGTAGGCAGGCAGGAATCCAAGGAGAGTCAAAGGCAAGCCGGGTCAGTATAACGGGAAATCCACAAGCAGGTCAGGGCACAGGTAGACAGGAACACAAGCTGAAAGACCACTCAGCAATGTGCTCCTGTCACCGCTTGGTATAAATAGGCCGTTTGGCGCCAATTGCGTGCGCACGTTGCGTACGCACGTTCGCGCCTTCGCGCATTGGCGCATGCGCATTCGCACATTCCTTCCCGTGTGCCTGGGCATGCGCACTGAGCGTCTCTTACATTGCCCCCCCCCAATGGGCGGCCTCCGGATGCCCATCTGCAACATCTTCTCAGGATGAAACTGAAAAAAGGTTTCTATTAGATCCGTAGCATGGAGGTTGGCTTCTGGTTCCCATGAATTTTCTTCCGGGCCATAGCCCTTCCACTTAATCAGGTACTGGACAGTACCTCCTCTTTTTCTACAGTCCAATATTGCTTCAACCTCGTATTCTTCGTTGCCATCAATAATTTCAGGCGGGGGTGGATCCGACTCACGGTCAGGAAATGGATTGGGTCTGGTAGGCTTCAGTAAGGACACATGGAAGACAGGGTGAATTTTGTATGTTTCCGGGAGTGAAAGTTCGTAGGCAGCAGGATTGATCTGTCTCTTAATAGAGAATGGACCGATATATCTAGGTCCCAATTTTTTAGATGGACATGACAGTTTCAAATTAATGGTGGATAACCAAACCTTGTCTCCCGGTCTGAGGTTCAGATCTCCCCTTCTCTTCCTATCAAAAATTTTTTTGTTGTCTTGCTGTGCTTTGACAATGGCGTCTTGCAATAGCTTGTTGTTGGTTTGCAAAAATGTGGCTCTTTCCTGGACTGCAGGAACCAAGGAATCAGGCATCACATCAGGTATAAAAGCTGGGAAGTACCCATAGTTTGCAAAAAACGGGGCTTGACCCGTGGCCGAATGCACTGCGTCATTATATGCAAACTCTGCCAGGGGTAAAAGTGATGCCCAGTCATCCTGTGAGAATGAAGAAAAACACCGGAGATACTGCTCCAGGGTCTGGTTTGTACGCTCCGTTTGCCCGTTCGTTTGTGGATGATAGGCAGAGGAAAAGTACGTGTCGATTTTCAAAGTTCTGCAGAGGTCTCTCCAGAATCTGGAAGTAAATTGCACCCCCCGGTCTGAGGTGATGTTGCTAGGTACCCCGTGGAGCCGAACCACTTCCTTGATAAAAGTTTGGGCGGTTTCCATTGCTGAGGGAGTTCCTGACATAGGGATAAAGTGGGCCATCTTTGTTAATCTGTCGACCACCACAAAGATGGTCGTGAATCCTTCAGAAGGAGGAAGCTCAACTATAAAATCCATATTTATCATCTCCCAAGGCCTCTTGGGAATGGGCAAGGGCCTTAGTAGACCCCAGGCTTTGGCCTTGTCATTCTTGTTCCGAATGCAGATTCCACAAGTGCTAACATAATTATGGCAGTCAGACCTCAGACCAGGCCACCAAAAGGACCGTTGTACCAGGTCAACCGTCTTAGATATTCCAAAGTGCCCTGCCAAGGGGTGATCATGGCACAGGCCGAGGACCTTGGCACGTAGACTTGGGGGTACGAACACTTTTTGGTTGTAAAAAAAAAAGTCCCTCTTGTTCCTGAAGGCACATACCTGATGGCAAAACATCCCTTGTGGACGCCTGCTTCAGCTGTGTTAACAGACCTGTTTGCAACAGTAGAAAACTTTGGGCCGGCAGGATTGTGTCTACTTGACTACACTCTTCGTCCTCTGGGTACATGCGGGATAGCGCATCAGGTTTGCCATTCTTGGAGCCCGGCCTGTAGGTGATATGGAAGATAAAACGAGAAAAGAACAGTGCCCACCTGGCTTGACGTGGTTTCAGTCTTTTAGCTGTTCGGAGGTACTCCAGATTTTTGTGATCGGTAAAGATCAGGATAGGGTGGGATGCTCCTTCTAACAGGTAGCGCCATTCTTCCAAGGCTACCTTGATGGCCAGTAGTTCCCGGTCTCCAACATCGTAGTTCCTTTCTGCTGGGCTGAGCTTCCTGGAAAAGAAGGCAACAGGATGAAGAAGAGATTTCGTACCTGAACGCTGTGACAGGATCGCACCAACGGCATTTTCTGAAGCATCCACCTCAAGAACATAGGGTAATGCAGGATTTGGGTGTTGTAAGATAGGTGCAGTAGTAAATAGGACCTTTAACTGGTCAAACGCAGCTTGTGCTGCCGGTGTCCATTGGAAACGGGTACCTTGCCTTGTTAGCTGGGTGACCGGAAGGATAATAGCGGAGAAGTTCTTGATAAACTTGCGGTAGAAATTAGCGAATCCAATGAACCTCTGTGTGCTCTTCCTGTCTGTGGGAGTGGGCCATTCGAGGATCGATTTGACCTTTTGGGGGTCCATGGAGATCCCAGAAGTGGAAATGACGAGTCCCAAGAATTGGATTGATTCCTTTTCGAACTCGCATTTCTCGGCCTTCGCGTATAATCCATGGTCTTTTAGGCGGCCGAGAACCTTCTTGACATGTTCACGGTGTACTTGAATGGAATCTGAAAAGATAAGAATGTCATCAAGGTAGACAATCATAAATAGATCAAGAAAGTCTCTGAAAATGTTGTTTACAAAATGCTGAAAAGTGGCTGGAGCATTGCACAATCCAAAGGGCATGACAAGATACTTGAAGTGTCCGAATCTTGTGCGAAAGGCGGTCTTCCACTCGTCGTCCTCGCGGATCCGTACTAGATTGTATGCTCCTCGTAGGTCAAGTTTTGTGAATACCGTGGCTGCCCTGAAACGTTGGAATAGTTCAGGAACCAAGGGCAGAGGATATCTGTTTTTGACAGTAACCTTGTTCAACTCCCGATAATCAACACAGGGGCGTAGAGAATGATCCTTCTTTTCAACAAAGAAAATACCAGCCCCCGCGGGGGACGTAGAGGGCCGGATGAAGCCTTTTTTCAGGTTTTCATCAATGTAAAGGCGTAATGCCTCGAGCTCCAGTTCAGAGAGGGGGAAGATACGCCCAAACGGTATCTCAGCACCTGGTAAAAGTTCAATTGGGCAGTCATACGGCCGGTGAGGTGGTAGGATGTCTGCTTTCTGTTTATCAAAGACTTCCAAGAACTCATGGTAAGCTGCGGGCACAAGTTGGGATGCAGAGGGATCAGGTTGCAGGCCCAAAAGTGATGCAGGTTTCCCAGGACTGGGCTGGAAGCAGTTTTGTTGACAGTAGGTGGATGGAAATGCCACTTCTCCTGACTTCCAGTTTATCTGAGGATTGTGTGCTTGTAGCCATGGAATACCGAGAATGATAGGGAACAGAGGAGATGGGATAATGTCCAAACATAAGTATTCTCGGTGGCCTTTATTAGAGATAGCCAGTAATGGGCAGGTTTCTTGGGTTATAGGCCCAGACTTGAGATGGGATCCGTCAGCTAGATGGATAGATAGCTGGCGGGTCTTTGCTTGCAGAGGGATTTGATGACGCTGAGCAAAGTCACTGTCCATGAAGCAGCTGCAAGCGCCGGAGTCAATAATGACTGGGACTTGGATGGTCTTTCCGAGAATCTGTAGCGAGAGAGGTAGGGTAATGTGAGTGGACAGATCCCTCCTATAAGTGTTTGCAAGGTAAGAAGGGAAAGCAAACTGAGACTTACTAGGCCGCACCGGGCAGGTCTGAAGGTAATGTCCGGCCTCCCCACAATAGAGGCATAAGTTGTTCCGGCGTCTTCGCAATCTCTCCTCAGTGGTTAGTGGAGAGCGTAAAAGTCCGAGTTGCATGGGCTCCACACTGGAGGTTGTGGGGAAAGAGACAGGTGGACGAAAAGCCGGAGGTGACGGCACTTGAGGCAACATCCAGGTAGGTCTGGAACTTCCAGCTCTTTCCACTCTCCGTTCCCTGAGCCTGCGGTCAAGCTGGATAGAAAGACTAATAAGGTCATCAAGAGAATCAGGCGTACCCACTCTGGCAAGTTCATCCTTAAGGCCCTCTGATAGGCCGAGACGGAATTGATGCCGTAAGGCTGCATCATTCCAGCCTGTATCGGAAGCCCATCTGCGTAATTCGGCGACATAGTCCTCAGCAGGGCGGCGGCCTTGTTGTAACGTATGTAGGGTTGCTTCGGCTGTAACAGATCGCTGGGGGTCGTCATAAAGCTGCGCCATTGCTTCGAAGAATGATGAGATGGTGTTCAGGGCTATACTATTTTGTTCCAGCAGACGGTGGGCCCAGGATTGCGGCTCTCCGAGAAGTAGATAGATCACGAACCCCACCTTGGTGGATTCAAGTGAGAAAGTCCGTGGCTGCAGGGCAAAGTATAGCTCACAAGAATTCCTGAAAGCCCGGAATTTGTGTCGGTCACCCGAAAATCGTTCTGGAGCAGGTACCCGAGGTTCTGGTGGTGGCAAAACCACTGCAGGTGTAGATAGAGCCCGTTCGGGCACGGAGGACCCTGGTGCCGGGATAGAAGCCATGGATTGGATGCGACCCTCTTGCAAGGATTTGACTGCTTGGGTAAGCGAAGCAAGTTGCTGGCATAATGTCTCTAGAGGTGAAGCCCCTCTCTCGGTCTCCGACATCTGGCTGAGTGGTACTATCACGTACCTGGTGGAGACCAAGCTGTAGAGGGGGCTTCTCTTGCACCTCCTGTCTAACACCCCTGATAGAGATGACAGGCGGTGTAGGACACAGAGTGGCACGAGGGCCGGTATAGCAGGTGATGTCTTGGCAGAAGACTGATGGCTGTGGATCACCGGATGAACACCTGGAACTGGAACTCGGTGATGCTGGATGAGAAGGCAGGAGCGAAGTCGGAACACAAGCCAAGGAGTTGTCAACAGCCGGACAGCACGGGTACAGGAACGTGAGGCAAAAGCGGAGTCAGGATACAGGCCGAAGTCGGTACACAGTCTGGCAGCAAGGTACAAAGGCATAAGGCAAGGCAGGGTCAAACACAGGCTGAGGTCACAGGTAGGCAGGCAGGAATCCAAGGAGAGTCAAAGGCAAGCCGGGTCAGTATAACGGGAAATCCACAAGCAGGTCAGGGCACAGGTAGACAGGAACACAAGCTGAAAGACCACTCAGCAATGTGCTCCTGTCACCGCTTGGTATAAATAGGCCGTTTGGCGCCAATTGCGTGCGCACGTTGCGTACGCACGTTCGCGCCTTCGCGCATTCGCGCATTGGCGCATGCGCATTCGCACATTCCTTCCCGTGTGCCTGGGCATGCGCACTGAGCGTCTCTTACATAGTGTCTATGAATAATGCCTTATAAATATGTAGCGCCCTACAAGGTAGGTGCTAGGCAAAGTATAGTGGGCCTTTGCTGCCTAACAGCAGGGCCATGATTTTCAGCTGGGCTGTCATGTCTTCCAGGTGTGGCTGCTGAGAGGGGAGTCTCCCCACTGGCTCCATGAGAGGATTCTCATTGAGTAGTGGAGGAAACCCAATCAGAGGCACATTCAGGCCTGTATCTTGCCCAGAAGGCAGGTTCTGCGGCAAAGGATTCTGGGAGTGGGTATAAGTTTGTGGGGAGCGCATGACGCAGCTTCTTTGGCGGGAAGCAGAGTCGCAGGAGGGACAGTACGGCTGTCTCTCCTCCTGTCAGAAGGATCGGGTGTCTTGCCTGATTGCCTGAGAGTACAAAGAGAGAGCTGAGGTGAGCTGCAGAGAGGATCCGGTGTGCTGAGGACCAGCGGAGAAAGAGGGGTTCAGTTCCAAGACAGCATTCCAAGTTCATGAGTACTGTGAACTACTCCTAGGGGTCTGCCCAGCTTGAAGGGGACTACTCCGGTGAAGGTCCCTGGGATCCAGGAGCTAGCTAGCGGTAAAGGGGGTGCCTAGTGAGAGGACCCTGAAGTGTCAGAGGGGGTGCCTAGTGAGAGGACCCTGAAGTGTAAAGGGGGCACCAGCAGTTGGGCCCTGAAGAGTTAAGTGTACAGCATGCGGTGTGCAGTGTTGAGAGTTGCAGCAGCACAAGCAGTTACAAGTAGCTACCTCAGTCAGTGAAGGGCTAGAGGGAGCTGTTCACCGGACTTTTGAGCTAAACAGAGTGTCAAGTGTATTACAGTCCTGGATCTTCTGAGTTAACCAGAGTGCTAAAGTCGAAGTTCTAGCACAGTTCAGCAAAACAGTATCTTCAAGCGCCAGGAAGCGTTGGTCGGCATTCAGCTGGCGTCAAAGACAGCGCTAACAGGCATTTTTCTGGAAGGAGTCCCAGTTAAACCTATTTTTTTGAAAAAGTTAGCTGGAGATAGAATTATATACACACCACATCCCTGTATATAGTTTTACAAGAGGAATTTTTGTTATGGGACTTTTAAGGTGCAAATTCAAGAAATAAATGATGGAGAAAAAGTAATTTTTCATTTCACAAATGTTATTTATCACAAAAATGATCAGCAATGTTAAAAATCATATAAAAAGAGAAATTTTTAACTGTATAGTGCCTGCTTGACATGTTTCGCCATCTCACGATAGCTTCTTCAGGAGACTGACGGGCAACTTTTTATAAGTTATATTATTCTGTATATGATGAGAAAAATACAACCTCAAATTTTGCATTTATACATACTTTTATAATATTTGTTACATTTTGTATTCAATACATTAACCAACAATAATTGCATCACAGAACATACCTCTGGGAGAGTAGAGTTTGTGCCTGGTCTGGAATGTGCCAAGATGGAGGAGCCTCTAGATGGAGTCCTCAAGGAAAAGGTCCCCCTCTTTGCATACGGTGCATCATAGAGGGGGAGGAGCCAAGCCAAATATTTTTAATTTGACATGTTTTAATCTAGACAGATAGTTTAAACAACATAAGTATTTGGCCATGCATATATATTTTTCAAAAGAGCCTCATAAATATCGCTATATAATTTTATTCTATTTATTTCTATATTTTTACCTGTCCTATGGAATGATGAAAATCTTCCACCTATTTGATAGCAGGCGAAATGATTTAGTTGTTTATACATCTGTATTCCTTGATTTCTAGGTCAATAGAATCCAGCTTTTTACATATATGTATACGTTGATTGAATTACACTGAAAAACAAGGGAAAATATAATCCTCTTGTCTTCTCCATTTTACACCATATAAGCGGCTCAATCTATAAAAAATTCATAATGATTACCTTTATCAAACAGAAGTTTTCAAATATAGAAAAAGAATTCCAATTTTAGAATGATTCCACCTGACAAATTTGCCAAGGAACTCTATGTTAGCCTGCAAGAGTTTAAATAGCCATCTTTTTAGAGAATAAAAGCATAGCCAATATATTAATCAAATAATCTATTAGTATGGACATATTGCCAAAAATACCTGTAGCAATCCTCCCTTTTATTGACCAGTCACGACCTGACTGACCATGTGTACGCCAGCGTTTATATACCCCCTCCACTCCAGAGGTGTCTGACGTCACATCCGGAGTGAGAGCAAGTACTTCCGCCTCTCAAAAGCGCGCCCTTTATTATTGATGCCGCGCAATTGCATCGCGGCATCATGTGATGCTTCACTGACCGGAACTACATCATGTAAACATCCGGGATTAACCGCCGAAGCTACATCCAGCATTTTTGTTTGGGGAAAGACCTTTTTCAATATAGAAGGACATAAAAATCCTTACAAACAATGTTGTTTATCTCAGTTTATCCCTACTAATACATCTCTTTAAAGTTATCAATTCTACAATTGGATGAATGCCCATTTAGATACATCCAGCATTATTTTAACATTCTATCATTACTTTGTTTTACTAACATCGTAATTTTGCCTATTTTTGGTTAAATTATCTAAGTCCCCAAACATGACATATCAATCATAAATTACAGTTTTATAGGGGATTTGAGAAGGGGAAGATGATGGCGGCATCCCCATTCAGGACCATAGGGATTGATCACAAGGATGGGATTAGCTGCCAGTGCTCATACAATGCACCAAGTGCTGTAGGCGGACATCCAAGAATTCCCCT
Organism: Pelophylax lessonae; assembly: GCF_965119305.1. Classification (NCBI taxonomy): domain Eukaryota; kingdom Metazoa; phylum Chordata; class Amphibia; order Anura; family Ranidae; genus Pelophylax; species Pelophylax lessonae. The sequence goes on along the minus strand of NC_138770.1, from coordinate 551,605,971 downwards.
TCAGAGGCAAGCATCATTCCAAACCAAATACAACAAAATTTTAAACATAACAATGTCATTACCACACATGTTTATCTATATATATATGCATTATTCCTAACAAGGAGGTGCATAATTAAATTTACCTTTTTATTTTGTATTGACTGAGTAGAATCTTATGAAAAAGGTTTGAAGCTTATTGCTTCATTCAAGCCTAGGCTCTGCATTGCAGACAAGTTAAAGATCCATTTTGTTTCTCTTTGCAATACATTTTTATCAACACTCCCCCCCTCTTTCATTCAGTGGGGTGTGTTCCAAAGCAAAGAACTTCATCATGTTGTCATTGAAACCATGATAAAATCCCATATGTCTACTAATAGGACCCTCAAATTTTTTACTTTTGACTGATTTGACATGATCTCGAATTCGATGGAAGAAGGGTCATTTGGTTTTCCCAATATAAAAGGCCTTACACTCACATTGCATATAATACACAACGCCAACTGTTTGGCAGTTTGCACGGAAAGAAGATCTATATATCTTTTCATTTGGAAGAGCCACTTCACTGGCATTTAGCATATATTTGCAAAAATTGCAACTCCTGCAGGACCAAGTGCCATTTATTGTTTCATGAGATTTTGGCTTTTTTGTACTATGATGGCTGTGTACTAATTTATCTCTAAGAGATTGCGACCTCTTAAAGGTAATTTCAGGGTGATTTTTTATGTATTTGGCTACTGTATTATCAGCCTGAAGGAGGTACTAATATTTATTTAAGATTGCTCGTATTTGGTTATGTTGCCCAGAGTATTGTGTAATAATTCGTACACTGTTTGTATTTTTAGGTTTCTTTCTCCTGTATATCAATGAGTTTCTATCTTGATTTTTTGCTCTATGATAGGATCCTAATTTGGAGAAGATTTATAGACGATGTCTTTCTAGTTTGGACAAAACCATTGGCATCTCTAAAAAAGTTTTTGGATATTTTGAATGAAAATAATTTCAATTTGAAATTTACAACTTCTTACAGTCAGACCAGTCTCGATTTCCTAGATGTGAAAATCTACAAAAAATGCTGATGGCACTATAGGGTCTACCCTTTTCCGCAAAAGTACTGCGGGAAATACCATTCTCAGTGCAAATAGTTCACACCCTGGGCCACTTGTTGCAAGCATCCCCTACAGCCACTACAGCCAATGCTTACGCCTAAGGCGTAACTGTAATAAAATTGAGGATTTTGAGAAAGAGGCTAAGGATTTGCAACAACGGTTACTCTCTAGGGGCTACAGTAGGTCATGTCTAAAAAGATCCTATCATAGAGCAAAAAAATTAAGATAGAAACTCATTGATATACAGGAGAAAGGTGAAGCGGCTCCTCCAAATGGAAAGTTATATAGATCTTCCTTCCGTGCAAACTGCCAAACAGTTGACGTTGTGTATTATATGCAATGTGAGTGTAAGGCCTTTTATATTGGGAAGACCAAAAGACCCTTCTTCCATCGAATTCGAGATCATGTCAAATCAGTCAAAAGTAAAAAATTTGAGGGTCCTATTAGTAGACATATGGGACTTTATCATGGTTTCAATGACAACATGATGAAGTTCTTTGCTTTGGAACACATCCCACTGAATGAAAGAGGGGGGGAGTGTTGATAAAAATTGATTGCAAAGAGAAACTAAATGGATCTTTAACTTGTCTGCAACGCAGAGCCCAGGCTTGAATGAAGCAATAAGCTTCAAACCTTTTTTATAAGATTCTACTCAGTCAATACAAAATAAAAAGGTAAATTTAATTATGCACCTCCTTGTTAGGAATAATACATATATATAGATAAACATGTGTGGTAATGACATTGTTATGTTTAAAATTTTGTTGTATTTGGTTTGGAATGATGCTTGCCTCTGAAGGGGAATTCTTGGATGTCCGCCTACAGCAATTGGTGCATTGTATGAGCACTGGCGGCTAATCCCATCCTTGTGATCAATCCCTATGGTCCTGAATGGGGATGCCGCTATCATCTTCCCCTTCTCAAATCCCCTATAAAACTGTAATTTAGGATTGATATGTCATGTTGTTTGGGGACTGAGATAATTTAACCAAAATTAGGCAAAATTACGATGTTAGTAAAACAAAGTAATGATAGAATGTTAAAATAGTGCTGGATATATCTAAATGGGCATTCATCCAATTGTAGAATTGATAACTTTAAAGAGATGTATTAGTAGGGATAAACTGAGATAAACAACATTGTTTGTAAGGATTTTTATGTCCTTCTATATTGAAAAAGGTCTTTCCCCAAACAAAAATGTTGGATGTAGCTTCGGCGGTTAATCCCGGATGTTTACATGATGTAGTTCTGGTCAGTGAAGCATCACATGATGCCGCGATCCAATCGCGCGGCATCAATAATAAAGGGCGCGCTTTTGAGAGGCGGAAGTACTTGCTCTCACTCCGGATGTGACGTCAGATGCCTCCAGAGTGGAGGGGGTATATAAACGCTGGCGTACACATGGTCAGTTAGGTCGTGACTGGTCCATAAAAGGGAGGATTGCTACAGGTATTTTTTGGCAATATGTCCATACTAATAGATAGATTATTTGATTAATATATTGGCTATGCATTTATTCTCTAAAAAGATGCCTATTTAAACTCTTGCAGGCTAACATAGAGTTCCTTGGCAAATTTGTCAGGTGGAATCATTCTAAAATTAGAATTCTTTTTCTATATTTGAAAACTTCTGTTTGATAAAGGTAATCATTATGAACTTTTTATAGATTAAGCCGCTTATATGGTGTAAAATGGAGAAGACAAGAGGATGATATTTTCCCTTGTTTTTCAGTGTAATTCAATCGACATATACATATATGTAAAAAGCTGGATTCTATTGACCTAGAAATCAAGGAATACAGATATATAAACAACTAAATAATTTCGCCTGCTATCAAATAGGTGGAAGATTTTCATCATTCCATAGGACAGGTAAAAATATAGAAATAAATAGAATAAAATTATATAGCGATATTCATGAGGCTCTTTTGAAAAATATATATGCATGGCCAAATACTTATGTTGTTTAAACTATCTGTCTAGATTAAAACATGTCAAATTAAAAATATTGGGCTTGGCTCCTCCCCCTCTATGATGCACCGTATGCAAAGTGGGGGACCTTTTCCTTGAGGACTCCATCTAGAGGCTCCTCCATCTTGGCACATTCCAGACCAGGCACAAACTCTACTCTCCCAGAGGTATGTTCTGTGATGCAATTGAATACAAAATGTAACAAATATTATAAAAGTATGTATAAATGCAAAATTTGATGTTGTATTTTTCTCATCATATACAGAATAATATAACTTATAAAAAGTTGCCCGTCAGTCTCCTGAAGGGCAACTTTTAGCAGATTCTAGCAGATTCGGATGGGATGCCCGGTGGGTGTCAGCGGACACATATCCGCCAACATTCACTACCCCATAGGGAACAATGGGTGGTCCGATCGGGTTCATCTGAAAAACAGACAGGCGGACGCGATCGGTCTACTCCTGTGAAAGGGGCCTTAAACAGATCAGCAATGCAGCCAACTGGATTTTATCTGACATGGCAGTTGAACAGAAGTCGATCGGTATATTGACTTCTGTTCAACTGCAGTGGCCATACATGGATCGAAATATATCTGCTCCCTGCAGAACCGGCTACATTTCAATCCATCCATGGCCACCTTTTGTCAGGTCGGACCATTTGCAAACTATTCAATTTCTATGTTGCTAAATTTTATCTCAGAAGAAGTTGGTCACAAAGACTTGCTAATCACTGTGAAACAGAGACACCTGATGTAGCACCCTCCTAGGTAGGTGCTAGGTAAAAGCATCTTATGCTCCTTCTGCTTATCAGGGGAGCCTGATCTATTAGTTTGCCTGTTGCATGTTTTCAGGTGTGATTCACTGGGTCTGAGGGAGTGCCCCTACTGTATCCAATAAGGGAGCTTGTTGGACAGTGGAGGAAACCCAGCCAGTGACACATTGGCTTTTGTGGGAGTCTCAGTGGGTGGGCACTCTTGCAGTGCATCCTGGGATTGCTCATAAAAGCCAGGGGGGCATGTGACAGGGCTTCTTTGGCAGAAAGCAGAGTCCCAGGAGGAGGCTGACAGCTGGTCTCTACTCCTGTTGCATGAGGAACGTGGTCTTAGGCAGTCGGCCTAGTGAACCAGGTGTGGAGCTGAGCTGCAGAGGATCCAGTGGAGCTGTTGGCAGAGTCTTCTGGGAAAAACAGTGTCCATGAGTACCAGGGGACTTGCCAAAGTGTCTGCCTAGAAAGGGGGACCACTCAAGTGAAGTCAGAGGATCAAGGGGTCAGCTCACACAGAGTGTTAGAATAAAGGGGGTGCCGTATAGAACTCTGAAGAGTAGGGACAAAGGAGGTGCCGAGTAGGACCCTGAAGAGTGATTCACAGTACAGTACAGTTCATCTAATTCTTCTTCATTTATTGGCAAGGTGAAGCAGCGGCATTGCCACACTCAGCTTTATTCAGAAGTCCCAGCAATTGTGCATAGTTTAATCCGTTGGAGTATCCCAATCATCCCTTCTCCCATCCCAGTTCTCCAATAAAACAATAAAAACCCAAACCCCTGTACTGTTTTCTGACTGAGCCAAGCACTTAGAATATGCTATATTGTTAAGTTATTGCTATGGGTAACCCAGGGGAATCCGTAACCAGCAGCTCCCATGGGAGTAGTGCTACACTACTACAGGGAGAATCTACAAATTCCAATATGTAATGCAAAAATGGAAATATTGCATGCTACAATATTTATGTTTGTAATGTACTACTTCTCCCACTAACACCAACAATGGGGCACTATTCTTCCTACTCATTTAAAAAAGTGGCACTATTCCTCCCTCCAGTAGCAACAATGGGGTTTTATTCTTCCTCCCTTTGACCACAGGTGCGAGATAATGTCTCATTCCCAATGACCATCAACCCTGGGGCATTGCTTGCTCACACTGACCACTAAAGCCGGGGCATTTTCTTCTTTAACTGGCCACAATCTTAATTCCATAAAAATCTGAACAATGAACTGGCCCTTTCTTTAGAAAGCTTGAGTACCCCTGTTTTAGACACTGTCACAAAGACCGTGGTAGATATCTATTGGATAATCACAGTCATGCAGTATTTTTTACATTTCAAATATATTATCGGTTTCTCAGAATCCAGAATCATTTTAACACCTCAGACTTAGGTTGCATCCTAATGAATATCAGTTCAGCTGACAAAGCGTCTAGCCTGCTGTTTAGGTAACTAGCATTATCAGAAGGAGGTCAGAAATGTCAGCCTATGTATTTCTCCCATGACAGATTTAAGTACCAACGTTCATAAAAATGTAAATTTACTGCAATGGCTTTGTGAAGTCAACCACATAATCTAGAAAATATGATTTTTAAAGAATAATATACATTTCCACAAGACATTGTTAATACAGTAAGTGTAGAAGCTATAGATAAAATAGCCTATAAAAAACTCAAAATACAGTATACACATATTTAAATATATCTATATAGAAAAGGGTGGTATCATATGGTGAGGACACGGGGGCTTACATAATCTAGCTGTATGCTTAAAAAGTTGTATAGGTCTTATAAATAAAATTATTAGAGCTGGCATTATAAGGACGGTTTTATTAATAATGCAAACTATTTTTAGACTGTAATGCTAATGATCAACTATTAAACTGCTACTTACCAATAAAAGATTTAGGCCCCTTCCACACATACGGACCATTTGTCTGTTTCTCATCCATCCGTTGACGGATGAAAAATGGACATCAATGTATTCCTTTGGAATAACGTCCGACAACGGATGATCATCCGTTTATATACGTTTTCATTCGCTTCCATCAATATCCTTTTTTTTTTTAATTAATGAAAGCCCTATTTTTCTCCGTTAAAAGAACTGATCGGAAGAAAAACTGAAAAACAGTCAGTTTGTCATCAGTTTTTGCATTGCTAGTGGATGTAAAAAAAAACGGCTGAAAAATGGAAGAAAAATGGATAAAAAATGGATGAAAAACGGATGAATACTTTTTGACGTGACTGAACTGATGAAATGAACGGTCCTTATGTGTGAAAGGGGCCTTAGTTGTAATAAAATAAAATAGAGTGTAAGTCATACTGTATTTTTTTGTTTTGGAAGAGTAAAACCCCTGGAAGTTTTTTTTTTTTGTATACCATTAGGGAAATTTATTTTTACTTCCTGTCCTAGTCATGCAATGGCAGTTAGAGGAAATCTCCCAATATGATGGGAATTTCTTGTCCAAAAACAGGTGTCCCCATTAAAAAAATTAACTTTACCTTACATGATTATTTTTTTTATGTTTAACCAGCTGGTTGAATGAAAGAAAATGAATTGATTCCCCCATTTACACATTGAGCCTGGGTTCACACTATTGCGATGTGGGAACCAGCGCGATTCCAGTGCCGGCCCCCGCATCACATCTCCCTTGCAGGCAGTTCAAACTGCCCTCTGCGAACTGCTGAGGGTGTCAATACAAAGTAAATGACACCCCCGGATCAGTTTTCAGCTCGCAGTGCGAAATAAGAAATCGCACAGTAATCGGATCGCATGCAATCCCATTCCAGTGTGGGAAAAAAGGTTCGTGCAGCATTTTCATGCAAATACAATGTGAGTTCAGCCATACAAACTGTATGGCTGAATTCAGATCGCACAGACATTGCATGGGATCTGCACACCAATGCGGTGGAATCACATGCAAAGTCTGATTTTGCAATAGTGTGAACCCAGGCTCAAGGGGGATGGAGGAGCTATTGTATTCCATTAGTGGGGAGGCTTCTTCACCACCAGAATACACCTACCAGGACTGCCAACTATAGGTGGCAGCACTGATCGAGTTAAAATTTTCCAACAGGCTGGTTGTACAGAAGTGGAGGGAGGGATCAATTTCTGCCCATAGATTGATAGAAATTCGGATGGACCCTGCTGAACCGGCCAATTTTTGATCCATCTATGGTTGGCAGTAAATGTTTAATTACCCCCTTGCTTCAGTTCCAAAAACAAAGTGAGGGATCACCAATACAAAAATAGGGGTGAATCTCCCCAACATACTGCAACTTGACATAACCCTTCTATGCTTTACCCCAAACTAAAATTAAAAGTTTGCCCAGAGTTACACTTATCTGGAGATTGGTTTTGGGCTCCAACATTTTTTTCACTGTAAACTATATGCAAAGTTTTACAAAATTAAATGTCTCAAATACACCAAGGAGCCTATTTATTAAGCAGAGAATGTGACGTTCACAATTATGAAATTGGTAAAGGATAGTGAGTGGAACCAAAGAAAAAATAAGTACCAACATCCCTATAGATAGAAGAAAAGGATATGGAATGTGGGACTTTACGGGACTCAAATACATTTTTTTTAGGAAAGAACATCACTTTAACCGCTTGCCGACTGCTCACAGTATATTTACTGCGGCAGTCAGCCCCTCACAGGCAGAGTGACGTAGGTCTACGTCGCTCGCCTGTGAGGCTCTGGGGAGCGAGCGCGCGGTCACGGACCCCCCCGCACGTGTGACCAGCGGACCCAATGTCCGCCGGTCACTCGGCGATCGGCGGGGGAGAGGGAGAATGTCAGGCAGCTTGTGTAAACAAGCCACCTGTCATTCTCCTCTGTGTAAAGACACTGATCACACGGATCTACTATGTAGATCCGTTGATCAGTGTCCTTACAGCTCAAGCCACAGCCAATCACAGTAGAAAGCACGCCCCTAGGGACACACACAGCCCCTCCCTCCCAAATAAAGTTAACCCCTTCACTACCAGTGTATTTTTACAGTAACAGTGCATATATATAGCACTGATTACTGTAGAAATGTCACTGGTAGCCCCAAAAGTGTCAAAAATGTCAGTCAAGGGTCCGTTCTGTCCGCCCCAATGTCGCAGTACCGCAAAAAAAAAAATCGCAGATCGCCGCCATTACACGTTAAAAAAAAAAAACAACAAAAATGACAAAAATCTTTCCCTTTGTTAGTAAACGCGATAACTTTTGCGCAAACCAATCAAAATACGCTTTTTGCGATTTTTTTTACCAAACATAGGTAGCATAAAACAAATTGGCTGAAAATTTAAAAAAATTTTGATTTTTACATTTTTTTTTGGGGAATTTCATATAAAAAAATGTGAAAAATATTGTTATTTTTGCAAAATGTACGCTCTTTTTTTGTTTATAGCGCAAAAAGTAAAAATCGCACGGGTGATCAAATACCACCAAAAGAAAGGTCTGTTTGTGGGAAACAAAGGACGTCAAATTCGTTTAGGTACAGCATCGCACGACCGCGCAATTGTCCGTTAAAGTCACGCAGTGCCGAATCGCAAAATACCCCCTGGTCGTTTAGCAGGAAAATCCTCCGGGGCTTAAGTGGTTAAAAAATATTTTTACACCTTTGAAGAGACAAAAATAACTTTTTGTTGTATTTGTCATTTTATAAAAATATATGAAAATAAAGTTTAAATTCTTTTATATATAAAAAAAGTGATGTTCTTTCCTAAAAATTAATTCCCACATTCCATATCCTTTTCTTCGTTCATAATTATGTGGTAGAGAATGGATCGCTTCCATTTAAAATACATGCACAGCCTGCTCTTCTCTATGGGATGGTCAGATGGAAACGGACTGCCTGTCTGTTTCCAACTGATTGTCATCCGATCCATCGGACGGATGGGGAAAGGATCGGATCGGATGCTAGCGGGTGTCAGCGGACATCCACCGCTCCATAGAGAGCTATGGTTTGTCCGATTGGGACCGCTTGAAAAACTGACAGGCGGACCCGATTGGTCCATCAGTGTAAAAGAGGCCTTAGATTTTGTAAATCCTACAATGGTTGTGTACTGTGCTCATGTTTGTTGTTATCTACCAAATGTCTTAAAAAGGGTACCTGTACACTTTTATTAAATTTGTCCTGGCTTTCTAACGCTATTCCTGCCTTACAATATACAAATAAATACTAAATGAAAAGTCTGCATACCCCAAACTCATATTTCAGTTTTGTGCAGATATTTATATTTCAGGCATTATGCGATATGATCTCTGCATCTCAGCTCTCAGGCTTGCACATTTGCGGTGGGTATTAGCTCCCTGTAGGATTTTTAATTTATTTTATAATATTGAGAACAATTATAGGCAACATGCATAGTGAGAACAGAACCACAAGCTATGGCATAGACTTCTTGCCTCTAGAGTAATTAAACTAACCAGATTAAAACTTTTTTGAGCGTACTTAATGATCAAGAGCACATAGACGACTCCTGCCATAGCATTTACAAACAAAAATATTTAAAAGTAGATGTAAACTCTCACCAAAAGACATTTAGTTTGCTAAATCACTGTTTAACATCAACATTCACCATTATTTTAACCCCTTTCCGCTGCCTCCTCCCGGCCCATTAACCACTTCAATACCGGGCACTTCTCCCCCTTTCCGCCCAGGCCAATTTATAGCTTTTAGCGCTGTTGCAATTTGAATGACAATTGCGCGGTCATGCAACACTGTACCTAAACCAAATTTATGTCATTTTTTTCCCCACAAATAGAGCTTTCTTTTGGTGGTATTTGATCACCGCAAAGTTTTTTCTTTTTTTGTTTATGTTATACAATTTTGTAAATAGATACGTTTTTTCTTGCACTGATGAGCCGCACTGACGGGGTTGCACTGACGGGGTAGCACTAATATGCGGCACTGATTGGCAGCACTGATATGCAGCACTAATGGGCACTGATATGTGGCACTGATAGGTAGCACTGATATGCAGCATTGGTGGGCACTGATAGGCAGCACTGCTGGGCACTGATAGGCAGCATTGATGGGCAATGATAGGCGGGAATGATAGGCACTAATGGGCACTGATAGGCGGCACTGATCGGCACTAATGGGCACTGATAGGCGGCAGTGGTGGGCAATAATGGGCACTGGTGGGCGGCACTGATAGATGGCAATGATGGGCAATGGTGGGCAGCACTGATGGGGAGGGTACTGGTGGGCTCCCTGAGACCTGATTGCTATCCCTGGTGGCCATGGTGGGCATCCCTGGGGTCATGGGTGGGCATCCCTGGTGGTTCTATTGGCACCCCCCCCCCAAGGGTCTGGACTGGTAATCAATGCTCCGATTACCAGTGCAGACCCCCCCTGTCAGGAGAGCCGCAGATCGGCTCTCCTCTACTCGTGCCTGTCAGGCAAAAACTGAGGAAAGCCGGTCAACGACACTTCCTATTTACTATGTGACCAGCTGTGATTGGACACAGCTGGTCACATGGTAAAGAGCCTACGTCAGTAGGCTCTTTACCGAGATCAGAGATGCGGTGTAACAGAGTGACACACCGCAGCACCCATCATGCATTATTCTGCCACAGTCATTCTCTATGCTCATGCTCTTCCGCAATGGCTGAATGGGTGAGTTTGTGGATGTTGTGCACAATTAATAATGTCTAAGAAATGTGTGTTGAAATAGAGACATTTGGAAAAAGTGTAATAGGTGACAATGCAAGAAAGAAACTAGGAGCAAAGGTTTAGTGTTATTGCCCTCTCACAGGAATTGCATAAAAAAGGACTTTCATGGCAGGATCACAAGGTATTATTTTAATTTCCAATAATTGTTTGGGGTTATATTCCAAAAGTAATACAAGGGATACATAACCTGTTACATAAATCCTAGTACAAAGCTTATTCTACACAAAAGAGAAAAACATACACAAAAAGAGGTACATACATAACTTTCCCAAAGTTCAATAAAGGAGATATATTAAACCCAGGATTCCAGGGTGTCTATACATTGATATTGGCTTGTTTGTAGATGTTGTCTGGTTATAGGAGGTTGCTACTCTACAAATAAGATAAACGCTGCATAAAGCAGAGGTAGTCTGAGTTCACAGTCCAGGGTCACACCAAATTCAAGAGATTAAATCTCTCTAGGGGTCACACACAGTGGGGTGTGTATTCTCCAGAATCCCAGGCCGTCATCTCCTGTGTGCAATTTTGGGTGTTGTACTAAAGTTACATAGTTGATGAGGTTGAATAAAGACAATAGTCCATCCAGTTCAACCTGTGTAGGTGTGTGTGGCTGTAATCATCTCACATAGCCCTGAATGTTCTGATCCTTGAGATGTACGTCTAAGAGTCTTTTGAAAGCCACCATACTTCCCACAGAAACCACCTCTTGTGGTAGAGAATTCCACAATCTTGTAGCCCTCACAGTAAAGAACCCCCCACGTTGCCTGAGGTTAAAGCGCTTCTCCTCTAATCGCATTGTATGCCCTCGAGTCCTCGTGCAATCCCTTCGACTGAACAGCTTTTTTTCTAAGCTGAGATCCCCATTGAGATATTTGTAAATTGCTATCATGTCCCCCCTCAGGCGTCTCTTCTCCAGGGAGAATAAATCAAGCGATTGCAGACGCTCTTCATAATTAAGGTCCTCCAATCCCCTAATTAGTTTAGTTGCCCTTCTCTGGACTCTCTCCAGCTCCAACACATCCCTCCTGAGGACTGGCGACCAGAACTGGACAGAATACTCCAGATGCGGTCGGACCAGAGTTTTATAAAATGGAAGGATTATAGTCTTATCTCTAGAATACATCCCCTTCTTTATGCATGCTAATATTCTGCTGGCTTTGGCAGCTGCTGCTTGACATTGCATGCTATTGCCTAATCTATCATCAACCAAGACTCCCAGATCTTTCTCCATTTTTGATTCCCCCAAGGGTTCCCCTCCTAACGTGTATTGTGATTTTATGTTTTTAGTCCCCAAGTGCAAAACCTTACACTTCTCCACATTAAACCTCATTTGTCATGTCGTTGCCCACTCCATTATTTTGTCCAGGTCATTCTGTAGGATATCTGCTTCATGCTGTGAATTTATTGCCCTGGCCAATTTTGTGTCATCTGCAAAAACTGATATCGAACTACTGACCCCGACCTCAATGCTGTTTATGAATAAATTGAACAAGGTTGGTCCCAGGACTGAGCCTTGGGGGACCCCGCTTACTACCTCAGACCAGTCTGAGTATGCGCTGTTTATTACCACCCTTTGGACATGCCCTTTTAGCCAGTTCCGTATCCAAGAGCAAACCCTGCTGTCGATACCTGCAGACCTTATTTTATAAATTAAGCACTTGTGGGGAACTGTATCAAATGCCTTTGCGAAATCCAGGTACACCACATCCACTGGTCTGCCCCTATCTAGCTCACAGCTCACCTCCTCGTAGAATGTTAAGAGATTGGTTTGACAAGAACGCCCATTTGTAAACCCGTGCTGATTACTGCTGATGATGTTGTTGTCTTTAGCAAACTGTACGATATAGTCCCTTATCATCCCCTCCAGAAGTTTACATACTATTGATGTCAAACTGACCGGCCTATAATTTCCCGGGATATGCCTCTGCCCCTTTTTTAATATCGGAATCACGTTAGCCTTCCTCCAATCCCCTGGAACATCTCCTATCCTAATACTGTCAGCAAAGATCAGGAACAGTAGTCTAGATATAACCTTACTGAGTTCCTTGAGTACTCTCGGATGTACGCCATCCGGGCCTGGTGATTTGTTTGTGTTAAGTTTATCCAGCCTTTCCCTGATTACACCCTCTGTAAGCCATAGTGGCAAGTCCTGTGTATTACTACTAACCATACAGTCATGGTCAGTGTACCCCTCCTTTTCCTGTGTAAAGACTGACGGGAAAAAAGCATTCAGCACGGTTGCTTTTTCAGTGTCCTCTGTAACCATCCTCCCATCATTAATTATGTGTGCAATATGCTCTGCCCTAGTTTTTTTGCTGTTGATATATTTAAAGAATTTCTTTGGGTTTTTTTTACTATCCTCCGCTATTTGTCTCTCAAAGTTGATTTTAGCCATCTTGATTTTGTGTTTACTTTTCTTATTTGCCTCCTTGTATTGTATGAAAGCCGATACTGTGCCCTCTGCTTTATATTTCTTGAAGGCCGATTTTTTTCCCCTAATAAGTTTTTTAACGCTACGGTTTAGCCAGCCAGGTTTGGCTTTGTCTCTTCTAAATTTATTTCCCATAGGAATGCACTGCAAGATGCATTTGCTTAATGTGGTCCTAAAGCATTCCCATTTTTCCTCTGTGGTCAGGGATCCCAGGGTTTTGTCCCAGTTTACCCTTTCCATCAATGAGTACAATTTTGGAAAAAGTCTGCCCTTCTGAAGTTTAGGGTTCTTATGTTCCCCACTTGCCTTGTTATATTGTTATTTATACTAAATGCGATCATCCTGTGATCGCTAGAGCCCAGGTTGTCCTGGACTCCTACCTCCGAGATTAGGTCTGGGTCATTAGTGATCAATAAATAGATCCAGGATTGCTTTTTCTCTAGTCGGAGAATCCACCAACTGAGACATGTAATTATCCTGTAAGGTTTACGTGAATAGACGGGCCTTCTGTAAGTGTGTAGTCCCCTCTTAACAGTCAATGTCGGGATAATTGAAGTCCCCCAATATGATGACTGATCCCAGTTTTGCCACTTTACCCATTAGTGCTAAAAATTCCAGCTCTACCTCCTCCCCTTGTTTAGGTGGCCTATAGCAAACCCCCACAATTACAAAAAATTACAAGAGCAGGAAAGTCAAAGGGGAGTGTGCAACCTCTCTGATCCAGAAATGTGTCACTAATAGCATACCACGTATTTCCAGTTAGGTAGTTGATCCTTGGTTCCCAAGTTTTCTCATGTATAAGGATAATGTGATCTTTATTGATACCTAAATCATAGTATATGATATTGCATTCATAAACACATTTATGAGGAAACCTATATAGTATTAATATTAAAATTAAGTTAGGGTGATATATATACATATCCTGATGTATAATTCCATACTGATTAGTGAAGCATAAATGGCGCTTGTGAGTTTGTTAAAAACATGTTTTCAACTAAGATGTTATCAGGAGAATACCACCATAGGCAAGTTGCCATGTACCAATGTGCCATTCCTTAAACTATGTGTTCTGTGATAAGATACCCTATAAAAGGGGGGATCTGAGATCCATCAGATCAGAGCATATAAAGGCAGCGTTATATGGGTGTGATCTCACGTAGCTACGTAATAAACCTTTTAATTTGGAACTCTTTCAGTCTGAAGGTTGATTTCTTTAAGGCATCCATAGGTTTGAGGAACTTGAGTTCAATTCTCTATTCACTCAAAAAATTCGATTTTATCATTTAAGAGAGCTGAGAGACACTAATTACCATGATCTATGCTAGCTTAACCTTCACTAATTCAAACGGGATCGCAGGCGAATTCCAGGACCTAGAAATGGAGATTTTTACCGATTATTCTCCTCAAGTGACTGAGAGCCTCATATGCTGAGCTACATAATGCCGGTTGAGGGGATTTTTTAGAATTCGCTTTTGTGAGGGAATAAATTAAGTTGTAAATGAGTATCTAGAAACGTTTAACGCTTTTTTTAATGAAAGTTGCAAATTAAAAATTACTTTTGAAATGATGTTAACATGGTAAAGCTTATATGAGATTTTAGTGATTAGGTTTACAAATATTTTAAGGGTGATAGTAATAAGGATTGACATTAAATAAAATAAACTTAAAATTATGTCAGTCATCAAAATTTGGAGGCAATTTTCCTTAAAAGGGATATATAGGGGGAGATCTACTAAAACTGGTGCACATATAATCTGGTGCAGCTGTGCCTGCTTTTTAGTGCTTTGCTGCTAATTTATCAACTCTATTCCCAAAGACCAATAGGCATGCTGGTACATGTAGCAACATGGATTTAACTTTCAAGGTTGTTAAGTTAAAAGACTTGGTTTCAAGACTTGCTAACCACCTGTTGTTGACTCAGTTTGCTACACACCCAGCCAGGCCATCTCCTATTCTATTTATGCTGGGCCCATTCCCTTTGGCACTGCCTGAGCAACAGAGAGTGTTCTTAGAAGATTCCCAATGACCCAAGTGGTCCTGGCTTTCTTAGAGACTCCAAGTGACCCTGAAATTCTTGGTGTTCATGTAGCTGGATCCCCCCTGTTTCTCGTGACTGTTCATAGGTGTCTCTCAGTGTAATCTCTGTACCCCCAGTGACTCTCCGTATATTCTTACTTGCAGCCTGTATCCTTGCACCTGTTATATTCTCTATGCTTTTTGTGTCCTTGTGTACCATTGCCAGTTTTAAGCCTACCAGACCCTCTGTGGTCCCCTGTGAGTTTCTGCCTGCTATTTGTTAGCATCACCTTTGTCTGCAGTCTGCTCCAGTGTCTACCAGTGTATTTCTAGTATTTTCCCTGCTCTTCGTCCCTGTGCACTTCTGACTACTTCTATAGATTCCTGTTCGTCTCTTTTTCAATACTCCCTGTCCCTAGCGTCTGGGTGTTTTTTTTATCAACACCTGACAGCTTGGGCTGTACTCCTACGATCTTGTGATTCCTGCACTTCAGTGCTGCAAGGAACAAGTATCTACTTATGAGGTCCTTTGTCCCAATTAGCTGCCTATGTATGAATTTGTGCCCTTTCTGCCTAGAAGACCAGAACCCCAGTGTTGCATTATACTCCTTCTTTTCCTGTGAGTTCTGTTTTCTGTGCTTACCTAGAGCCTTGTCTCTTTATTAAGTCAGCTGTAGCGTGTGCATGGGTGAGTTTTCCCAAGCACACCGCCATTCAGCACGCAGGCTGCATGGAGGGTCCACGATTCCCAACCATATGTGAAAGTCCGCTTCACGACTTTATATTTTAATGTTCTAACAATGCAAGTTTATGGGTTGATCTACTTACTAAAACAATGAGCACCATTTGGTGGGTAAAATGGTTGTAAAGGAAGAAGGTTTTTTTATCTTAATGCATTAAGATAAAAAGCCTGTGTGCAGCAGCCCCCCTCAGCCCCTCTAATACTTACCTGAGCCCCATCTAGATCCAGTGAGGTTGCATGACTCTGCAGTCCGGGACTCCCCTCCTCATTGGCTGAGACAGCAGCACAGCGCCTTTGGCTCCCGCTGCTATCAAAATCAGTGAGCCAATGAAAGAGAAAAGGGGCGGAGTCGGCCAGGGCTCTATGTCTGAATGGACACAGGGAGCTGCAGCTTGGCTCCGGTGCCCCATAGCAAGCTGCTTGCTGTGGGGGCACTCAACAGGAGGGAGGGGCCAGGAGCACTGAAGAGGGACCCGAGAAGAAAAGTATCGGGGCTCCTCTGTGCAAAACCACTACACAGGGCAGGTAAGTATAACATGTTTGTTATTTTTAACCCCCAAAAACACTAGACTTTAGTATCACCTTAAGTTACAAATGTCTGTGTTAAAGGGTTAGTTCACATTTACATCTCAAAAAGTTACCTATGCATTTAAGCTAGAGATCGACCGATTATCGGCAAAGCCGATATATCGGGGGCTGATATGCACTTTCCCCGATATATCGGAATCGTCTCCTGAGGTTATCAATATTGCCGATATTTCGGGAAAGTGCTTGTACCGGACTAATGCCTGCAGCTAGAGGCATCACCCTGGTACCGGTGTCCATAGCCGACGGTCGGCTGTCTTGTAAGGACAACCAATGCGGCTGAGAAGCTGCTCGGCTGTCATTACAAGGAGCGGGAAGGGACGTCCCCCCCCCCTCTCGCCGCCTTCCACAGCTCGCCCGGGTCTCCTGTCCCACCAGGAGACCCGGGCAACCAGCCTGCATGGCCACCGAAGAGAAGACCCGATCAAAGCCGCATTCAGCTCTGATCAGGTCTCCATGTAAAAACCCGGAAGTGATGTCATGACATCACTTCCGGGTACTCAGCGCCAAATTAAAAAAAATTACAGCATTTAAAACAGCCAAACTTGGTGTTTTGAATGCTTTTAAGTGCAGAGGAGGAGTTACCTGTCAAAAAAAATAAAAACATTTTAATGTACGAAAATATCAGCTTACATCGGCCGATAACGATATGCGATGACCAATATATCGGTATCGGCAATAAAAAAAACTATATTGGTCGATCACTAATTCAAGCATCCCTAGAGTATTAAAAAAGCAGTCCTAGATTGGGTTTACACATATGCAATGTGGGAGCCAGCGAAAATCCTGTGCGGGTTCCTGCATCGCATCTAACTTGCAGGCAGCTAACACTGCACTCTGCGAACTGCTGCAGGTGTCAATAGAAAGTTAATGACACCCTCAGATCGGTCTACAAATCGCAGTGCGAACTGTGAAATTGTACAGGAATATGATCGCATGGGTGTTAACACCCATGCAATTCGATTCCAGTCTAGACCAAAAACAGGGTCCTGCACCATTTTGGTCTGAATGCCATACAAACTGTATGACATCTCATGTGATCTGCACAGCAATACGATGTGAATCATATGTGATGTCTGTGTTTACACCAATGTGAACCCAGCTTGAAAGATGAATAATTTCTCATTAGTCATTAGACAGGTGGCCCCATCAGCAAAGGAACAATCACTCTACAAATGTGGCATGAGCTCTCTTTCCCCCGGTCAAATAACATTGTGCTCAGCTGCTGCTGTGACAGAGAGAGAATACAATGCGCATGCATGGGTTTTGAATGAGGAACAGCTTTTGTTCCTGTGCTGTCATCCACAGGAGTTTGGTGGACAGGCTGAAATTAAGATTTTTTTAAAACCTGTAGACTGCTTTTTAACAAGAGGGAGAGTCTGGAATGCACAGTTTTTTTTTTTTTTGAAAGAGGATATGAAGATGAAAAAACCCTCTAAATACAAAAAATAAGAAAAAACAAGCATTTTAAAATATGAAAGACAAGTTACTTTATGGTAAACTATGCAATATTATTTCAAAAATATACTTGAAAACACACCATGCTCATTTTTAAACACAAAATACGTGGAAGTGTGTAGTCTGAATTGTACCTGCAGCTCCTTCATGACAGTACATCCATAAACCCTATAAAAGCTAATTTAATTGCAGGTCTAGAAACAATTTTGAATATTTGAATATTATATACTCAAGATTTAAAAAGGTAACTTCACTTTCGTGGAGGGAAAAAAAAAATTAGCAAATAAAAAAAAGAATAACATAGTGTATACTGTACAATTGCAACATACAAGAAGTGACGGCGTCGGCATTCTTCCCTTTCAGTTGAAGCTTTTTACAAGGAAACGCGTCCTCAGGGAGGCGCCACGCCGTCACGCTCTACAGGCGGCCGCGGTCAAACACAAGTTATCGCATACTGCTGATGTTATATGGGACAATGTAAGTGCACTTCTGTTTTTTATTCTAATAAAGTCTGTGAGGTAATGCACTATTGTCTGCCACTCTCATTTTTCTTGGGGGTCATCCGAGAGGTGCTGCCTTCAGGAGAAAAGAGGAGGTACAGGATTGCTCATTAACCCTTCAAGTCTCAACCTATGCGGGTGTCATTTCCTTTGAGGAGACCTACATTTGCTCAAAACCTATTTCCATCTGGTAAGAGGCTTGATTGAGTATATGTTTCACCTGTGTGCAGTGGAACACCTATCACTGTCATATCATAGGAGAGATCACTTGAGAGGAGCTGTTATGCACTTAACCATATCCGTCTGGTAAGAATATAACTTGCAAGGTGGTGGGATTTTGCACCAACCACAGGGATAAATGGACCTTCATCATTGAAACACATCACATTTTTTGATTACATGCACTGGTCACGTGGATAAATGGACTTTTATTTCTGATTATACCACATGCATTTATATTTATTTTGAAGTTCTAGAGCATCACTGTTTTTGGAATTTGTCACATATTCACTTTGTACACTTGTTGTCACTGTGTTTTTATACACATTTATAATTTAAACTTGTACATCAGGATAATTTATTGTATTTAGCGCACCAGACCTTCTTCACATAAGTCATATTGTAATTTAATATTATTAAACATTACATTTCCTTTTCAATCTGCAGTGCTGTAATTTTCTGCAAAATGCAATGCAATATGGTAACCTAGAGTCATCCTGTACACAGACAATGTACAGAACACCCTACATAAAAGTAATTTCCTGCTTTTGTGATTGACTTACTGATTTTCTGCAACAAAAAGTTCATTTTTGGTGAGATACTTGCAAAGGAAAATCACATCTAAAGGGATGCAGACCTTGTCACTTTGCGGGGGTGCATCAGCTGACTGATAATTATAAAAATCACCCCCATACAGATTCACTTTCTACATGGACCCTGACAAACAAACAGCTATTTCTTCAGAACAACAAAAGGTAGGAATCTGCAAGTTTGGTAAAATCACTGCAATGTACATAGGTCACCCAGAGGGGAAGGTTTATTCCCCAAGAGTAAAACCAAGGAAAAACGAACAAAATATTGTAAAAAAAAAAAAAAAAAATACCTGATCGTTAGTACACAGCTTTCCCCTGAAATTTTCAGAAGGGACAAACACCAAAATTTTTCTCGTACGATACCAGATTGTTTAAAAGCATAGTTTTCATCCGAAAAAACAATAAAAATACATTACATCACTTCCGAATTTTTATTCTGTCATACGAGAATTTTTGTACTTTAGTTACCTATTTATTTCAATATGGAGACTAGTATGCAAAAATGGACGATCATTAGTCTGTTAATCTCATCGTGTTTGCTAGGCTTTACTCTTTAAAAACAAATCCAACCACTCATAAAAAGCCACAATTCCACTGAAATGAATCTAGTGCATACAAATATAAAAGCATTAAATTGTATATTTACACATACAGGCAGACAGTTACTGAAGTGCAGAAAGAATTAATGAATTATGAGGACGCTCACCAGCACCCTCACAGTTTGAGAACTGCAAGCCTTCTGCCTCGGTGGATGGCAGTACTTGTGTGCAGAGCTGGTGTTTACCCATCCTTGGTTGATCACCCCCCTTGATGATACCACAGTGCCCTAGAAGCAGCAAGTTTGGGATCATACGACGCTCTACAACATCTATTATATAGGGGTTCCAAGTCTCCTCATAGTCTCACTAGCTACATGCGCTCTGTACTGAAGGCTTGGGATGTGGTTCATGGCTCTGCACCCGAGGGATTCCCAAGGTTCTCTCCGCATGTACCCTTGTGGAAAAACCCAAACCTGACCCACTTCTATTTGTACCTGGACCCAAAAGTCTAAACGAAATATGGCATTAAAACATTACAACACATTACATCTCAGGGCTCTTTGAAGTCCTTTGATGAGTTAAAGGCAATATACCAACTACTTAATACCTATTTTTTTAACCACTTTACCACCAGAGGATTTTGCTGTCTTACGTCCAGGCCACTTTTTGCGATTCGGCGCTGTGCGACTTTAACTGACAATTGCGCGGTCGTGCAATGCCGTACCCAAACGAAATTTACATCCTTTTTTTCCCACAAACAGAGCTTTCTTTTGGTGGTATTTGATCACATGTGCGATTTTTACCTTTTGCGCTATAAACAAAAAAAGAGCGTTTATTTTGAAAAAATAACAATATTTTTAACATTTTTTTATATGAAATTCCTCCCAAAAAATATGTAAAAATCTAATTTTTTTTAAATTCTTGGCCAATTTGTTTTCTGCTGCCTATGTTTGGTAAAAAAAAATCACAATAGGCATATTTTGATTGGTTTGCGCAAAAGTTATTGCGTTTACTAACTAAGGGAAAGATTTCTGTCATTTTTGGTGTTTTTTTTTTAACGAGTAATGGCGGCGATCTGCAATTTTTTTTGCGGGACTGCGACATTGCGGCGGACAGATCGGACCCTTGACTGACATTTTTGACACTTTTGGGGGTACCAGTGACATTACTGCAGTAATCAGCGCTATATATATGCACTGTTACTGTAAAAATGACACTGGCAGGGAAGGGGTTAATTTTATTGGAGAGGGAGGGGTTAATGTATGCCTGGTGCTTACTAACGTGTGGGGGGGGTGACTGAGTGAGCCAGGGACAGATCGGATGTTCAGCTATGCTGAATACTCCGATCTGTCACTCCCTGTCACTTAGGAGATCCGCCCGCTCTGTTTACACAGGTGGGCGGATCTCCAAACTAGATTCCCAGGCGATCGGGGAAGAGCGGCGGCGATCGCCGCTGCTCCTCCCCTGGCCCGACTCCCGCTGTGAATGAAAACAGCGGGAGCACGCCTCCGGTGGCGCGCGAGCGCCGCCTACAGGCGGAGGAGTCCAGCGACGTAGGTCTACGTCGCTGGACGATAACGAGCCACTGTGCCGCAGTAGCAGCACAGTGGCTGGTGGTAAAGTGGTTAAAGCATTTACAATTACGACACTGTTTTTAGGCCCAATTTGGTCCCGGGCATCTTTCCATAGAAGCTAGTGATGTGGAATTGTTGCTGCGGGATGAGTTGCTGGTCAAGCCTTTGTTCACTATATACAAAGATCTTTTTCCAGAAACTATTACATTGATACATCCCTGTAAATCAGCTTGGGAAGTTGTGGCTCCGGGCCTAGATCAGGAGGAGTGGGAGGACGTTTGGCAAGCTTCCTTTACCAGATTGCTAGAAACCACTTAATACATTTCGAATTCACACCTGCTAGACTAGCTAAGATATTTGGGAACCGATTCTCCCTTTGCTGGTGCTGTTCCACACCAGCTGCAGATTTCATGCATGTTTTTTGGAACTGTCTGGCTATAGTCCCTTCTGGAGGGAGGTTTTGGCATGCAGCACTTCTATAACCAGCATTTCTGTCCCCCTCTCCATAGAAATAGGTTTATTAAACCTGGCTGACTCACTTGCCACTACTAAAGCAACACATACCCTCCTTACCTTATTGTTGTTTTACTCCAGGGAGTTGATTATACGATCTTGGAAAAAATCGTCAGCACCATCTGTGGCAGCATGGAAATCATTGGAAAACAAAGCAGTCCCCCTGTATAAAGCCACGTATGCCACTTATGCAATAAGGGGTGAATTTACCAAGTTTGATAAAGTATGGGGGGGGGTGTTCTGCAGATATAATTTCTGACTGATTACTGTATGAACTCACTTTCTTAGCTGTGTATTTATGGTATATTCCCCTGATGTTTTTTCATAGCTGTATATTTGACTGTATATTCCTTGTTCTGATTGGTGGGGCTGGAGGGGTGGGCGTTGGCATATTATGTGTATCCTGGAATGATTAATTCATGTGGGGGCCGCATTTCACTGGTCAAGGGTCTTTCTGGGTGACTGGCAACATTAATGAGGCTACTATTGTACTGGTATTTTTATTTTATTTGTTTTCACTTTTTCTTTTTGAATTTTGTGTGATTGTTACCTGGCAGCTGGTATGCTGCAATTATTATATAAAATTTCAATAAACAGAAGTTTACAAAATCAGTGTCCAGGAAATGGGCAGCTAAAGTTGAAGCAGGGGGTTCTTGGACAGTGGACGTTGTGGGAAGTGTGCCACAGTACTGAAGTCTGCATAGCTGCCAACACACTCCCCACCACCTCCACTGCTTGTGAATGTGGTGGGAAGGATCCAGAAAAAAACAGTAATGTGCCAGTGTAATTGAGGACAGTGGATGTTGAAAAGGAGACACCAAAATTTAAGCAGATTATTAGCAGGAATGATGTCTAAGAACAGTGGAGGTGTTGCTGGGGATGTTGCTGGAGATGGAGCAGGGCTTTGTTTGCCAGGTTTAAGCATATACATTGGGTGCCGAGTTCTGACAGATTAACATACATGAGCTGGGTATGGGGTGCTAAGGGGGTGAACATACATGCATGAGGATTGCATGCTAAGGAAATAACACCAATGGGCACATGATCTATGAATGGAGGGGGAGAACTTATCAATCATCCACCCCGTCCACCCCTTCCATTATTTAAAGAGGCAGTAGTACGGCTTCTATAAATGGAACAGATGGTAGGAAATTGTGGGCATATTTGAGCTCTTTTGAGGAGAACCTGTGACAGCCCCTTAGTTGCATTAACCCCTGCCGCGTCTGAAGATTACAGTAGGAGGATTTCAACTAAAAGAAGAGGCATCAGCACAAGGGACACATCCTACTGACTGTAAGTTATGTTCCTTGTGGTGATTTTTCTGTTATTTTTTTTACCTGCACTAAGGCTTTAAGGTTTTAACTGAAGAAATTGCAAACTTTGCACTGAGGAGTATGGAGCCTTTTATTCTAAATTAGAGTCTATTTATTATGTAGCACCACCCCCGCAGGAGCTGCTGATTAGATTATTGGGTCTACGTCCTGCCTAACAACCCACAGAATTGGCTCGAACCCTCCCTAGGCACAACTGACCCAGAATAGGACTGGAATACCAAATGGCTACACAGATTGGAATATAACACTTCAATAAATAATAATGACCTGTTACCTCTCTCCAGCTGCAGTCCTTCTGGGTAATACAAGGTGACCACACACAAGCTTGCTTTTAAACAGGAAAGTTATTTACTGTGAATCAAATAAACAGTTTCGATACAGTAAAATATGACTTTGTAAAAGGATATACTAATTAATTAATCAAAGATAAGATAAATACTGTGATATCACTCCTCAAGGGCACATTAATTGTTTCAGGAAATGTCTCAGAGCCTATAGGACCGCCATCTTAATCACTATTATACTTTTGGAGATAAGGCTCAGCATTCAGTTAGACACAGTATCAGAATGTCAGACCTATCTGAGTCCGCTGTTTCTTCTCTATATCTTCGCTAGCAACGTTGGTGCACTCGCAATTTGTAATCCACATTGAGGATGGGTGATCAATAGAGAGAATGGCAGCAAACAGTTAGTAATCACCGCGGGGTGTCTGTGCAGGATTGCCGGTAAAACTTCTGTGAGAGATGTACTGGGCCACCTGGTATATTGCCTTCTACTACTCTAAGGCTAATCCTGACTAAAGTTACTTCTTTGATAGATAGAGTCAGTTTTTGGGCAGGTGCCCTCTCACCAACAGGACTGTCTCCCAGGAAGCCTCCGCTGCTGTCTCAGTCTCCGGCCTCTGTCACCAGCCGCGCTAGGTATTTGGGGTGGATGAGTCTGGTCTCTGTAGAACATCGATGGGACCTCCAGGAGGGATCCTCTACTGGAGATGAAACACTGCAACTTAGTCACTTAAGGCCCAGGAGTTTCGGCCTAGCATACAGCATCAGCCCACAGCACTGGCATCCTGCTTGTCTCACTGTGTCTTTCCCAAGAGAGTGAGCCTGGCTCCTCCCTTCCTTTATAAAGCTTCCCCCAGAAGGCTGTGCGGTGCAGCAGTGCACCCTGGTATTCTCAAAGCACTATGGGCGATGAAGACTGCTCAACTTCCTGAAAGGAAAATAACATCAAAAGACATTCCATAGCCGCTGCAATGTGTCCTTTTGGCCACTAGATGGAGCCGAGTTCCTCTCAAATGTCAAGCAGCAGTCTTTTAGAACTTGTATAATGGAAGACCCCGCTACACACTCCCCCCACTTGAGAAACTTTGGTCCCCAAAGAGGACAACAGCATGTACTCCAGTGCATATGTTGGCAGTACACAAAAAAAAACATTAACATATGCATAACAGGGAATCATCTTCCTTTTCATAAGCAGAGTTCAAACTTAACAACTGCATATTACAACACAGGTTCGACATAGGAACCTCCCACCAATTGTCAGGGGAGGGAAGGTAATTCTGTTCACAGACCCCTGACACTTGAGTGGCTTGTACAGATGTGCCTGGGGGTGAGCTAGGGTTGTCCTCCACCAAATCTGCGGTGGAAGAACTAGGCTGATCAAGAGTTCGTTTGGAAGTAAAGATAGCCTCTTCTGAGCATTCACCCAATTGGTCATAGGTCAGTCTTTTGGGCGGGTGAATGACTCTTCTTTCCCTCTGTTCTTTGGGATGCACGATCTCAGAGGTACTAGGACCAGCCACTTCTGGGGATTCTTCAATGTCCTCCTCCTCATGTTCCAACACACAGGAATCTGATGCTTCAAGAGCGGTCAGTTCTTCTTCAGAGGAAGGTGCAACCTCCTCCTCAGGATCTTCATCATCAACTACTTCTTCTGGAAGCATGTGGAAAGGTATGAATTCGGGGGCTTCCGCCCGAAGGGTTCCTCTGTCAGCCAATTCGGATGAAGACAGGGAGGCAGGTGTGGGTTCTGGTAACTGAGACGACCACATCCAGTCAGGTACCTCCTCTTCATCTTCCAGATCTTCAGATGGAGAATTTCCCTCCCTCACATCTGGGAGTGTCGACTGAGATCTGGTGACTGGTCTGGACAGGCGAGAGGTCGAAGGGGTCTCTGGCGAATCTACGACAGGAGGCATGCGAACTGCTTCAGAGAGAGGCAGTAAATGGTTCCTATGCCAAGTCTTCAATGGACCCACACTTCCTTCAGGCCGAATTTGATACACAGGGAGGTTTGGTAGTTGCTTGCAGATAACATAAGGTTGGGACTTCCAGCGGTCTGCCAACTTGTGTTTTCCCGGGACACCCAAGTTCCTCAACAATACCCTGTCCCCTGGTTGCAAGTCTTGGATCCGAACTTTTAAGTCGAAATTCCTTTTATTCCTCAGTCCACGTTGATCAGATGTGGCCTGAGCTTTATCATAGGCCGATTTCAGACTCTTCCGCAGTCGGTCCACATATCCCTTGTGCGATGCTGAAGAGGTGTGATCGGGCGAGATGCCAAAGGCCAAATCCACTGGCAATCGAGCCTCTCGTCCAAACATTAGACGATAAGGGGAATATCCAGTAGCATCACTGACAGTACTGTTGTAGGCATGCACAATGGCAGCTACATGTTTGCCCCAATGCTGTTTCTTCTCTGAGCTTAAAGTCCCCAACATGTCCAAAAGAGTCCTGTTAAATCGTTCAGGCTGGGCGTCCCCCTGTGGATGGTAGGGAGTGGTTCTAGTCTTTTGGATGCCTAACAGATCTAACAGTCTCTTGATCAGTCTGCTTTCAAAGTCTCTTCCCTGATCTGAATGGAGGCGTTGTGGTAACCCATAGTGTACAAAGAACTTTTCTACAAGAACTTTGGCTACTGTAGAGGCCTTCTGATCCCTTGTTGGGAATGCTTGGGCGTATCTGGTAAAATGGTCTGTTACCACAAGGACATTCCCTTGGCCACTCAGATCAGGCTCTAGGCAAAGGAAATCAATGCACACCAGTTCCATGGGTCCCTGGCTTTGCAGATGGCCCATTGGGGCTGCTTGACGTGGCAGAGTCTTCCTTTGTATACATCGGACACAAGAATGACAGTATCCTTCAACTTCGGCCCTCATACAGGGCCAGTAGAACCTGTCTCTGACAAGCTGAAAAGTTCTTTCAGGTCCCAGATGGCCATGATTATCATGAAGAGCAGCCAGAACTCTCTCCCTGTATTTAGCTGGTAAGAACAGTTGCCACTTCTCCTCCAGATCTTCAGATGGGCCTCTTCGGTAGGCCACCCCTTCTCGGATCTGTAACCGGGTCCACTCTCTATGCAACAGACGGGCCCCCTGAGGAGAGTCGGTGAGAAGCAACTCAGGGCGCTGGATCTCCAAGGCTTCCAAAAGAAGTTTTCCCAGAGGGTCTTCCAGCTGCTCCTTCCTCAAGTCCCTTTTGGACAGCCGGGGTAAATCTTCCCCTTCAACCTGGGTCACCCTGCAATAGTATTTGGGTACTCCGACAGCCGAAACCCCAATCTCTTCGGCTCTTGATCCTCCTCTGGATCGAAGTTCAGTTCCCTGATATAGGGCACGCACCCCTTCTGGAGCCAAATGGGTCCATTCTTCATCAGGTTCGTGTGGTGCATGCAACCTTCTGGATAGGGCATCTGCATCCCTGTTCCCGATTCCTGGCCGATACTTCAGGCTGAAGTTGAAGCTAGAGAGGGCAGCCAACCATCTGTGTCCTGTTGCATCCAGCTTAGCTGTAGTCAACAGATAGGTAAGGGGATTATTATCCGTCTTGACAATGAATTCAGCTCCGTACAGGTAATCTTTCAGTTTGTCGACCACTGCCCACTTTAAGGCCAGGAATTCAAGTTTGTGGGTAGGATAATTCCTTTCAGCAGGTAGTAGACTCCTGCTCACGTAGGCTACGGGTCGCAGGTGGCCCCCATGTTCCTGGTAGAGTACCCCACCCAGCCCATCTCGGCTGGCATCGACATGTAGTTCATATGGTTTCGTGGGGTCTGCGTAGGCCAACACAGGGGCAGTGGTTAGATTCTTTTTCAACTGAATGAAAGCCCCTTCACATTCTGGGGTCCACTGATCCTGGATGGACTCCTTGGCCTTCCGGGGTCCCATGGTGGACTTCATTGGCTTGACCAGTTCAGGAACGTCATCTTCTTCGTTCTTTAGTAACTCATTGAGGGGTCGGGCAATCTTGGCGAACCCCTCTACAAACCTCCTGTAATAGGAGCAAAAACCCAGGAACGACCGAAGTTCGGTCACATTTGTAGGTCTCGGCCAGGAGGCGACAGCATCCAGCTTGTCCGGGTCGGTGGCCACCCCTTCTTCAGACACGATGTGGCCCAGGTAATGGACCGAGGACTGATAGAATTGGCACTTCTCAGGAGAAAGTTTCAGGCCTTCTTCATGTAGCCTCTTCAGGACCTTTTCCAACCTCTCCTCGTGTTCTTCCAAAGTTCTGCCAAACACGATAACATCATCCAAGTATACCAGTACCTCTATCAAATTCATATCTCCAACGGTCCTTTCCATCAGCCTTTGGAAGGTAGCAGGGGCCCCTGACAATCCCTGAGGCATGCGATTGAACTCAAAGAACCCCACAGGGGTGATGAAGGCTGTCTTCTCCCGATCTTCAGGGTGCATGGGGATCTGATAATACCCACTCTTTAAGTCCATCACACTGAACCACTTCGCCCCTGACAGGCTCTGTAGGGCGTCTTCGATTCGAGGAGTGGTATACTGGTCTGGGATGGTTCTTCTGTTCAGTGTTCGGTAGTCGATACAAAGCCTCAGAGATCCGTTTTTCTTCCGGACTACCACTATCGGAGAAGCATATGGGCTCCTGGATTCTCGAATAACCCCAGTCTTCTTGAGTTCCGCCAGCTGCTGACGTAGATCTTCTAAGTCACCTAAGGGAACTCGCCGGACTCTTTCTCGGAAAGGTTTGTCCTCACTCAGGCGGATCTTATGAGTGGCACTCCTGGCGCATCCCACGTCGAACTCAGCCCTAGAAAATATTCCTCGCCATCCAGCAAGTTGTGCCTTGGCCCTCTTCACCCATTCTGGTGGGAGGGCAGCGTTTCCAGAGCAGAGCTCTTCTATAACATCTTCACCCCTTCCCTTCTCTTTAAGATCAGATGGGACAACTGGGGTAGCCGGGTTAACTTGGCCCAACAGCACTCTGGCCGGTACCTTCACCGGTGTAGTAGAGGTGTTTCTGACACTCACTAAAACCCTTCCATGGTTTTTCTGTAACACCTTCAAAGGGATCACTTCAGGGATTACTTCTATCCCTCTCTCCTCTTCCTGTGGACCTGATTCAAAGATGATAAAAGGGCCCGGCTGTTTCCATGTGAGTTTAACGGAAGCTTTCAGACAAGCCACCTCTCCTGGCTGCAAGACCTTTTCCGTTCTGTCCAACTTCCAGAGTCTTCCAACTCCTTCTGCAGGAGTCTCTTGCTCCAATACTAATCGTTGATAGGCCTGCCGTAGCATGGGGTGAATCCTTGGCGCTGGAGCATCCTGTCCCTGGACCAGTTGTGTCAGGAGGCGCCTTACTAGGTCAGTGTTGGTCCCTACGATGAGAGAGCTTTTGTTGGCCCCTGGCGGACGAGGACAGACCACCGCTAGGGTGTCGAAGGTTTCAGCTTCACCAGCCACTGATGGGTCAAAGGTCAACTTGATTGGCAGATACCCGTCATAGGGAAAACTTTGAGTCCCGATACCCCATATCTCCAGATCTTCCAACTTCTGCAGAGGTAGATGGGTAAGGTGTTTATCATAGAAGTCTCTATACAGAAGAGTCACTTGGGCCCCAGTGTCAAGGAGGGCTCTTGTGTAAATTCCTTCTACCTGGACAGAGACTACAGGGGAAGGCCCGACCAAGTTAGTTGGGAATTCTCTTGAAGTGGCCTTGTTGTCTGATTCAGTTCTCTGCACCCAGGCTCTTTTCTTTTTTTTTCTTCTGGACTTCAGTCCCCTCTGGGCCCGGTGTGCATTGATTTTCCTTCTCTCAGTAGCCTGGAGTATAGAACTAGGGGCGTTGTACCTGGATCTGACTCCCTGACTCAGATTCCCTGAATCATTGAGTCTCTTGGATTCCCTTGAAACTGGCGGGCACCCGGTCGACTCCTTCACAGGTGCCCTCTGAAGTTTTTCCGCTGGCTTGCGAGGTTCTGAGGCGACATTTCCTGGGCTGGGACATACTCCTCTAACATGTCCTACTCCCCCACAGTTGAAACAAGTTAGCGATCTCCTAGGTCTCGGTTCCGGGTCTACTCTAAGGTTAGAAGGTTTATCCGGCTTCTCTGACACGTTCCCATCAGGTAGAGTAGATGCCTGACTAGTCAGGATGGACACCATTTCTATCAACTGGGACACCTGGGTCTTTAGGAGTTCAACTTGCGAGTCACTTTCTTTTGCACTTATCACTCTGACACGAGCAGTTGAGTCAAACTGCCGACTCTTCCTTTTGTTGTCTAACATGACCTCTTCTTCTCTGACCATTCGGATCAGGTCAGGGTATTCCAGAATGCCACCATCTTGGCGAGTTCGCAACAGTATGGCAATGGGATCTAAGGGTTGAGCCCCTCTCAGCACCTGCCGTGCACGAGTCTCATCTACCTTCCGGGGGTCTATCCCTTTCTTTATCAAGATCTGGTGGATGATCTTATCTAGGCGTCTAATAAATTCGGACAACTTCTCTTCCTCTTCTTGGTAACAGTGGTCTAACTGGTAAAGAAGTTCAGCCACGTTCTCCGTCCGACCAAATACATCTTGTAGAATGTCTAGATAATCCTGTGCAGTACAGTTCTTTTTGCTTAGCTTGAGATTACGTACGGCCTCTAGTGCAGGTCCCTTTAAACTTTCTGTGATTCTCTGTTTCTTGTGCTGTTCTGGTACCTCCCACTCTTCCAAAGCCTGAGTGGCGGTATCTAACCACTCTTCAAACCCATCTTCTGTCGAAGGCACAGGCTGTTTCCCAGAGAATGTCCTGAGCTTCCTATATTCAGTCATCAGATAGTTTGGGGAGTCCTTACTACATTTTGCTACGATTTCCCCGAGAACAGCACACAGTTCTGAGCTAAAGGTAGACAAAGGTGGTGACTCTGGACTCCCTTCTTGGACACCTTTTTCTTTGCTGGATCCCCCAGGAGTGGTGGATGAGGGACCTTCAGTAAGGACTTCTGGATGTATTAAGAAAAGTTCTGTTTGGTCAGTAGTCTTTACACTGGTTCCCTTAAAGTAATCAGGGACCCCCTTCCTCCACTCACACAATGCATACGTGTGTGGAACGGTGGTGTCTGTCTTTATGTCAGTCACCCAGAATTTCCTGTCTGTGGACAGTGCCCTTAAAACTGGGAGGAGTTTTTCCTCAGTCCAGACCTCTCCCTTGATTTCAACCACCAGGCCATTTTCCACTACGACATTCTCTTCCCTGCACCACTCGGCTGCAGCGGTAGGATCCATTTCTGCGTTGAGGGGGATTCTGTGGCTGAGAGGGTTGTGTTGCAGGACTGTAGATGATCCCGGACGAGCCCCCACGTGTAGCACCACCCCCGCAGGAGCTGCTGATTAGATTATTGGGTCTACGTCCTGCCTAACAACCCACAGAATTGGCTCGAACCCTCCCTAGGCACAACTGACCCAGAATAGGACTGGAATACCAAATGGCTACACAGATTGGAATATAACACTTCAATAAATAATAATGACCTGTTACCTCTCTCCAGCTGCAGTCCTTCTGGGTAATACAAGGTGACCACACACAAGCTTGCTTTTAAACAGGAAAGTTATTTACTGTGAATCAAATAAACAGTTTCGATACAGTAAAATATGACTTTGTAAAAGGATATACTAATTAATTAATCAA
Organism: Pelophylax lessonae; assembly: GCF_965119305.1. NCBI lineage: Eukaryota > Metazoa > Chordata > Amphibia > Anura > Ranidae > Pelophylax > Pelophylax lessonae. The sequence continues at coordinate 551,575,047 of NC_138770.1, read as the reverse complement.
AGATAAGATAAATACTGTGATATCACTCCTCAAGGGCACATTAATTGTTTCAGGAAATGTCTCAGAGCCTATAGGACCGCCATCTTAATCACTATTATACTTTTGGAGATAAGGCTCAGCATTCAGTTAGACACAGTATCAGAATGTCAGACCTATCTGAGTCCGCTGTTTCTTCTCTATATCTTCGCTAGCAACGTTGGTGCACTCGCAATTTGTAATCCACATTGAGGATGGGTGATCAATAGAGAGAATGGCAGCAAACAGTTAGTAATCACCGCGGGGTGTCTGTGCAGGATTGCCGGTAAAACTTCTGTGAGAGATGTACTGGGCCACCTGGTATATTGCCTTCTACTACTCTAAGGCTAATCCTGACTAAAGTTACTTCTTTGATAGATAGAGTCAGTTTTTGGGCAGGTGCCCTCTCACCAACAGGACTGTCTCCCAGGAAGCCTCCGCTGCTGTCTCAGTCTCCGGCCTCTGTCACCAGCCGCGCTAGGTATTTGGGGTGGATGAGTCTGGTCTCTGTAGAACATCGATGGGACCTCCAGGAGGGATCCTCTACTGGAGATGAAACACTGCAACTTAGTCACTTAAGGCCCAGGAGTTTCGGCCTAGCATACAGCATCAGCCCACAGCACTGGCATCCTGCTTGTCTCACTGTGTCTTTCCCAAGAGAGTGAGCCTGGCTCCTCCCTTCCTTTATAAAGCTTCCCCCAGAAGGCTGTGCGGTGCAGCAGTGCACCCTGGTATTCTCAAAGCACTATGGGCGATGAAGACTGCTCAACTTCCTGAAAGGAAAATAACATCAAAAGACATTCCATAGCCGCTGCAATGTGTCCTTTTGGCCACTAGATGGAGCCGAGTTCCTCTCAAATGTCAAGCAGCAGTCTTTTAGAACTTGTATAATGGAAGACCCCGCTACAATTACAATCTTACTTCAGCAAGATACATTTTCCAACAGACCAAACTATGCAAATTCCAGAGAGGTATTTCTTTAAAATAGAACATTTTTCAAAGAGTACATTAAGAAAGTTATTTTTTTATTAATGGGGGATTGGGAGTAGGAATTTGAATACATTTGATGCAATGTAGAGAGCCTCATGGCATCATATAGTTTAAAAGTAGAGGATTTGAAATTCTGATTTGCCTCCCGCCAGCAGCTTTTCTGTCCTGCTCCATAAGCTGACTAGTAACTATGGAAACTGTAGGCTGCCACTGATCTTATCGAAGAACTTATAGTTCAAGTTTTTTTCTTGAAGCAGTTTGTTTGCCTGATGCAAAATAATGTGTACCTTAGACATGCATTTATCAACATTATAATGTTACTAAACCCAGGACCCTGCATTTACTATAGTTGGTCTCCAACAGTACACAGAACATGGAAATACAATTATTTTAGTAAACAAACTGCTAAATACCTTTTTTCATCAGCAGCTACAGCCATTTTGTGACTTCCACCAGGGTCTGGTTAAAGCTTGTAGGAGAGGAGTTTTTATTCTGCTCTGACTGTCCAATGAGGCTGCAGGACCCCTGACCCTCTGTTTGGACAGTGCTGATTGGCCCTTTGTTGATCACATGCACTCTCCCAATAAAAAAAAAAGAAAAAACCTCTCTAGCAATACACACCAAACTGAGCATGTGCAGCTTGTCCCCTAGCCTCTGTTCGATCAGAGATATTTTGGGGACTGAAGAAGGGGAGGATCAGAGAATACAGGATCAAACAGCCTTTTTACACAATGCAGAGGATTAACACTTTAGGTTCCACAGTGAGTATAACAAGCATGCTTTACTGCACATACAGACTGATTTTACTGTTTTGGGTTTAGTAACACTTTAAACTTGGTGCATCTTAAAAAAAATGTCATATTGGTAGGGGAGATGAAGATACCTATTAGTTCGTGTGAGTGGTAACTGTGTTTCTTTTCTGAAACATAACTGTGATTCTGGCTGCTGAGTTTTGAAGAGATAAAGGGTCTCTACCTGCCTCTGAAGATTTCCAGACAGCATGTTGCAAGAAACTGCAAAAGAAAAGAGCCCATGGCCCAGAAGAAGTGGCCTGCAAATCCTTTGTGCATGGGCAGATCTGTTAACTCAAGACCATTTTTTTTTTGTTATGGGCCGAGTGGAGAAGAGTTAAAATGACTGGCTTTGGGGAGATTTTCCCTCACTTCCTGTCCCTGTGACACCGGTACAAGAATGTTGGGCACAGTATTCATCCAGAGAAGTAGGTATGGACAGAAAAAGAAACATTGTTAACATTTCTAACCCTTCCTCGCTCTACAATAAGCATGCTACCTACTGATATGTTACTGAAGACTTACTTATCTGGGACTTTTTTCACGTGGCATAGTATTCTATTTAATTTGTTTTTTTACAGCAGATAGCTCAAACCAAATAATTTAAATATGTAAAGTTGGTATGTCATATCGAACAATATTGGCAATGTTTCTAGCAAAAGCAGTGGTTATAAAAAAAGAAAAAAACTGTTGAAAATAAATATATATCAACTGTTTACAGAATAAAACATTTATTATTGTGTTCTGCTACTCATATGATCAAGGCTTCGCTGCCAGACAACATAGCCAAGCTGGTGACCTAACTTTACTCTGCTGCAGTTAACCACTTTAAGACCAGAAGGATTTGCCCCCTTAATGACAAGGCCCTATTTTGTGATTATTTAATGGACAATTGCGCGGTCGTGCGACGCTGTATCCAAACAAAATTTAACTCCTTTTTTCCCCACAAATAGAGCTTTCTTTTGATGGTATTTGATCACCTGTGCGATTTTTATTTTTTGCGTTATAAACAAAAAATTGCGTCAATTTTCAATTTTGAAATAAAACAAACAATATTTTTCACATCCTGCTAAAAAACATTCCCAAAAAAAAATTAAAAAATCCAAATTTTTTAACATTTTAGGCCAATTTGTTTTCTGCTACATATTTTTGGTAAAAAAAAAAAAAAAAAAAATCGCAATTGGCTTGTGCAAAAGTTATCGCGTCTACTAACTACGGGAACGATTTATGTCATTTTTGTTTGTTTTTTTTTTTTACTAGTAATGGTGGCAATCTGCGATTTTTAGCAGGACTGCGACATTGTGGCGGACAGATCGGACCCCTAACTGACATTTGACACTTTTGGGGGTACCAGTGACATTACTACAGTAATCAGTGCTAACAATATGCACTGTTACTGTAATAATGACACTGGCAGGGAAGGGGGTTAACAGTATAGGTGATCAAGGGGTTAAATGTGACCCTAAGGGAGTGATTCTAACTGTGGGGGGGGGCGTGGCTTCTGAGATGAACATAGAGACCTGTGATCCTATATAAAAGGATCACATGAGCTCTTTGATCATTTCAGGGAGGAGGACAGTCGGCTGTGTTTACAACAGCCGGCCATCCTCTCTCTGCAGGGAGCGATCGTGGGTGTCAGGCAGCAATCGGAGCTGCCTGACACACGCATCGGCTTCCCCACTGATGATCGGGGGCAGGAGCGCGCCAGCGGCAGTGCGCGTTTGCCCCCTAGCTCCTTCCAGGCGAGCGACGTAGACCTACGTCTTTTGCCTGTACGAGCACCCTGCCGCAGTAAATATAACATAAGCGGTCGGGAACTGGTTAAAGTGCAACTTTAGTCAGAAAATTAAGTCCTGATAGATCAGTTCACCCTGGGCCCTTTTGCAGGTGTAGCTATGTAAAACATTCAAATCCAGTTATGTACAGTCTCACCCTGCTCTGCACATGATCAGTTGCTCTTCGTTCTCTGCACTGTGCCTAAAATCAGAGCCACTAGAGGCTGATCAGCTTTAAGATTTACCGTTGCTGAAGGGATAAGAAAGCAACAGGAATGACCCAGACTGTGTGAGGGAACACAGTTTAGGGAGGGAGAAAATAAAAGTAGGAGAGGTGACAGAACAAACTCTGTTGCTGTGAGACACAAAATAGTTAAACCTACAAGGATAGAGTCTTATATTTCTGATTCTTTCTCATTTCTCCCTCTTTAGCAGCCTGTGAGCTACAGTACTGTAAGGCTTCTGTCAGCCTTCCTTACTAACTGAGCCAAGACATACAATCAAGGCTGCAAATGTACATATTTTTATTGCAGAAAGTTTCATATAGTTTTTGAGACCAAAGAGAAGGGGAGAGTTTGCAAAAGGCTAGTGACTGCTCTAAGCTTCAACAAAATGGTGGCCTCCAGCAAGAAGAAACGGGAGAAATGCTGGAGGCAATTTACAGCATACACTAATTTTGATAGTCTAATTATTAATGTGGAATGTATGTTCTTGCGTTAAAAAACATGAATTGTTATCAAGCTGTTATGGGTAAAGCTCAGCTTTAAGCAAAACAGCTCAGTGATCAACCTGCCTCTAACATGGATGCTCATAAATTAGTATTTTTTTTTTCATTCAGTTAGGGATGAATGAAAGAAAAAAAAAAGGATCCCTTCATCCACAACAATGGGTTAATGGAGGAATCCCTTCTGCCAGGATATTGAATTCTGAAAGCTGCATCTGCTTTTAGAACACATTGATATGTGGCTAATGGAGACTAATGGAGAGACGTTTTCCATCGTGTCCGTTCAACAGAAGTTGATCCAATGGTTGACTTCTGTTGAACAGGGACAGCCAGTCACAAACACTAATCCAAATTTGGCTGGTCCCTGCTGAACCAGTCAAAGTTCAATCCATCTATGGCCAGCTTAAAGGCTTAGTTCCCCTTTACCAAAAAACTGACTATGCAGGTAAGGGGTGTCTGTAGATAAAAACAAACTGTGCAGCTTTAACCAAAGTTAAATATTGCTCTTGCTATAGATGTAGGCCATGTAGGTACCTTCTGAAGCCTGACTGAAAAACTCCAAGAGATATAATCATCCCATCCTGCTTTGTTAATAGAACTTTACTAAGAGACTCCCAGAAGTTACTATTTAACCTCTCCATCACAGCAGCAAGCTCTTAATTGCTGAGCCCTGAGCTACTGCATCAGAGAAAAGAAAGCACAAGGCATAAGACCAGATAAAAAGCTTGCTGCTGTGATGGTGGAGGTGAACAGTAACAGCCGGGAGTTTCTTAGCAATGTCCTAGCACCAAGGCAGGAAGGGATGGTGCCATCTCTGGGAGTTTTTCACACAGACTTTGGGAGGTATAGAAATGGCCTACAAATATAGCAATGACATTATGTAACTTCGGTAAAGCAGCACAGTTTGTTTTTATCTACAGATGCCCCTTAGCTTTTTTGGTAAAGATGAACTATGCTTTTAACCACTTTACCACCGGAGGATTTTGCTGTCTTACATCCAGGCCACTTTTTGCGATTTGGCGCTGTGCGACTTTAACTGACAATTGCGCGGTCGTGCGACGCCATACCCAAACGAAATTCATGTCCTTTTTTTCCCACAAACAGAGCTTTCTTTTGGTGGTATTTGATCACCTGTGCGATTTTTACTTTTTGTGCTATAAACAAAAAAAGAGCATTTACTTTGAAAAAATAACAATATTTTTAACATTTTTTTATTTATTTATGAAATTCCCCCCCAAAAAAATGTAAAAACCAATTTTCTTTTAAATTTTTGGCCAATTTGTTTTCTGCTACCCATGTTTGGTAAAAAAAAAAATCACAATAAGCGTATTTTGATTGGTTTGCGCAAAAGTTATTGCGTTTACTAACAAAGGGAAAGATTTCTGTCATTTTTGGTGTTTTTTTTTAACGCGTAATGGCGGCGATCTGCGATTTTTTTGCGGTACTGCGACATTGCGGCGGACAGATCGGACCCTTGACACTTTTGGGGGTACCAGTGACATTACTGCAGTAATCAGTGCTATAAATATGCACTGTTACTGTAAAAATTACACTGGCAGGGAAGGGGTTAATTTTATTGGAGAGGGAGGGGTTAATGTATGCCTGGTGCTTACTAACGTGTGTGGGGGGAGGTGACTGAGTGAGCCAGGGACAGATCGGATGTCCAGCTATGCTGAACACTCCGATCTGTCACTCCCTGTCACTTGGGAGATCCGCCCGCTTGTGTTTACACAGGTGGGCGGATCTCCACACTAGATCCCTGACGATCGGGGAAGAGCTGCGGCGATCGCCGCTGCTCCTCCCCTGGCCCGACTCCCGCTGTGACCGAAAACAGCGGGAGCGAGCCTCCGGCGGCGCGGGAGCGAGCCCCCAGCGGCGCGCAAGCGCCGCCCAGAAGGGGGAGTGTCTGACGACGTAGTACTACGTCGTCAGACGATAACGAGCCACTCTGCCGCAGTAATATTACTGTGGGCGGTGGTAAAGTGGTTAACTCAGAGTGCCGACCCTTCTTTTTGCACTTGGAGTGCCACTATGCATAGGATAACAGGACGCTGATATCAGGAAAAAATCTGGTGTTTATTTATGCTAGCTGTATGTAAAAACATGCAACTTTTTATTTTAATGACTATGTAATTGGAATACATGGGGATTTCAAAAATCTTCCTTAAATTCTCATATTGGTAAATAAAAGGGAAGCTAGATTGATAGTTTCAAAAAACTATTAGATGGGCACCTTAAAGACCACAACATACAGGGGTATACAATGTATGGTTAACAGCAAACACACACACACATCATAGGTTGAACTGGATGGACTGATGTCTTTTTTCAACCTCACTAACTATGTAACTATGTAGATAGATACACAGACAGTCTGACAGACAGATAGCCGATACAGAAACTATTATTTGAAAATACTGAATATTACTGAAATTTGCAGCCACATATTACCACTCAATGTTTTAACGCACAGCATTTAACATGAGCCTTGAGTTAAATTAACTGTGTTTGTGAAGAATCAGCTTTGTTTACCATGTAATTATTCCCATGGTAGAATAATCAACAGCACAATCATTTAAAAACATTAGCATTACATTCATTTCTTTAATAACAGTGCATTAGCTTTCAGTTGAAATTAAAATGTTGCTTATTCCTAAGAGGAAATTATCAAATATTTGAAAAGTGGCTTCATAAAAAGATATTCTTTAAATTCCCTGAAGGAAATATGTTAAGTTTAAGGCAAGAAAAGTGTATATTGTAAGGACTGCTTGCAGTAGGACACAACTGTATTTATCAGATGCAACAAAAGTAATGCACACATAAGATTTGAATTAAAAAGAACTGGCTGTTTTTTTTTCCCTCAAAAAGTATCTACATTGGGGAAAACAGTTATTTGATCCCCTGCAGATTTCATAAGTTTGTCCAGTTACCAGGAAATGAAGGGTCTATAATGTTTAGCGTAGGTGTATATTAAATGATAGAGACAGAATATCAACCAAAATTCCAGAAAAAAAAAAAACAATACAAATGGTAAAAATGGAGTTGCAGTACAGTGAGTAAAATAAGTATTTGATCCTCAAGCAAAACATGACTTAGTACTTGGTATGAACCCCTTGTGGGCAAGAACAGAGGTAAGCGATTTCTTGTAGTTGATTACCAGGATTACACACATCTCAGGAGAGATTTTGGTCCACTCTTTACAGATCTTCTCTAAATCCTTAAGGTTTTCTTGGCTATCGCTCAAAGTTTCAGCTTCCTCCATACATTTTCTATAGGATTATGGTCAGGAGACTAGCTAGACCACTTTATGACCTTTAATGTGCTTCTTCTTGAGCCATCTCTTGTTGCCTTGGCACTATGTATTGGGTCATTGTCATGCTGCAAGACCCATCTTCGGTGTTCTGGCTGAGGTTCTCATCCAAGATTTTATAATACATGGCCCTGTACATTAGCCCCTCAATGCGGCAAAGTTGGCCTGTACCTTTAGCAGAGAAACATCCCCAAAGCATAATGTTTCCACCTTCATGATTGACTGTAGGGATGATATCCTTAGGATCATAGTCTGCATTTTTCTTCCTCCAATCACAGCGAGTCAAGTGAATGCCAAAGAGCTCAATTTTGGTATTATCTGACCACAGCACTTTCTCCCAATCCTTCTCTGAATCATTTAGATGTTTAATAAACTTCAGATGGGCCTGTACATGTACCTTTTTGAGGAGGGGGGCCTTGTGGGTGCTGCAGGATTTCAATCCAAGGCAGGGTATTGTGTTACCAATGGTTATTTTGGGGACTGTGGTCCCAACTGTCTTGGGATCATTCACAAGCTCCTCCTGTGTACTTCGGGGCTGATCCCTCACTTTTCTCATGATCTTCCTTACCCTATGAAGCAAAATTGTGCATGGAGCTCCAGACCGAGGGTGATTGATGGGTATTTTGTATTTCTTCCATTTGCGAATAACCGCTCCAACAGTTGTCTCCTTCTCACCAAGCTTCTTGCTGATGGTCTTGTAGCCCATTCCAGCCTTGTGCAGGTCTACAATCTTGTCTCTGACCTTCTTTGACAGCTCTTTGGTCTTGTCCATGATGTCAAGGTTTGAATGGAAGAAATATTCTGTGGACAGGTGTCTTTTATACACATAACAAGATGTCGTTAGGAGCATCTTCTTAAAATGACAGGACTAATCTGTGTACCACATGAGCACCTACTGTAGCCAGTCAGTGGGAGCCAGAATTACTGTTGGTTGGTAGGAAATCAAATACTTATTTTACTTACTGAACTGCAACTCAATTTATAACATTTGTATCATGTGTTTTATTCTGGACTTTTGGTTGGTATTCTGTCTCTATCATTTAAAATACACCTATGATAACAATTATAGATTCTTCATTTCTTTGTAAGTGGGCAAACTTACAAAATCTGCAGGGGATCAAATAATTAATTATTTTCCCCACTGTAAATAAATACCTTTAAGATCCATGTAATCTATTTACTATAGTAATAATACCATGGAAATTGTAATTTACAATTTGATACATTTTTATTTCTTCCCATCACACCCAAGTGCTCAGCTATCGGACATCAGAATGCTCTCTACATTTTGAAGCACAAGTTGACTCAACCTTCAACTTCAAAAAGGTACATCACAGATTGAGCATCTGTGGGGCATCCTCAAACAGAAGGTGGAGGAGCGCAAGGTCTCTAACATCCATCAGCTCCGTGATGTTGTCATGGAGGAGTGGAAGAGGACTCCAGTGGCAATCTGTGAAGCTCTGGTGAACTCCTTGCCCAAGAGGGTTGAGGTAGTGCTGGAAAATAATGGTGGCCACATAAAATATTGACACTTTGTGCCCAATTTGAACATTGTCACTTAGGGGTGCACTCACTTTTGTTGCCAGCGGTTTAGACATTAATGGCTGTGTGTTGAGTTATTTTGAGGGGACAGCAAATTTACACTTTTATACAAGCTGTACACTCACTACTTTACATTGTAGCAAAGTGTCATTTCTTCAGAGTTGTCAGATGAAAAGATGTAATAAAAAATTTACAAAAATGTGAGGGGTGTACTCACTTTTATGAGATACTTTAGATAGGATAAGCACAAATGCCCTTGGTATACCAATAAATGTCTAAAACATCACAAACTGTCAAGGTAACCTGAAATGTCTTGTTTGATGTTGAGGTCATGAGATCAATTTACAAAATAAATGTGAGGCTAAGGCCAGGTTTCCCACGATATATGACATGGAAGCAGTAGAGATAAGTGATGGGCTCTGGAGGCCTATTGCGATAAAAGGTACGGTCTTTTATGCCCTCTCACCAGAAACCCAGTAGTGCCCACCTATACATTGGTTCAAGGGGTGAAAATATGTACCAGGGTTCAAGATGGTGAGAGGAGAGAAGAAAAAAAAGGGGGGAAGAGGAGTGAGATCAGTGGGGACACACAACAAGCCCCATATCATCAGCGCACATCAGTGAAGGAGAAAAATTACTTATTTGCAAAATTATACAACAGAAACTAAAAAAAAAAAGTTTTTTTAAAAAATTTTCGGTCGTTGTTAGTTTGGCACTAGGCGTGAGTGTTTCCTATTGCCTGATGCCCCAGACTTGCAGTTCTGGACACGCAGTTCCGGGCGCTGGGCAGCTCCTAACTTTTTAAAGCAAAATTTGTCAAGCCCTGGTATAGGCTCAAGGTATTTTATCTTCATGCATTCTATGCTTCGAATTTAGGCCGGGGAAGAAAGGCACAGTACTGTAGGGCAGTCAAGCTTTGCAGCACTGCACCGTTTTGTAAATTTAATTAATAGGGTATGACTGACTGATTGGAGCACAGGAAAGACCTTATCAGTGAACTACTGTTCCTTTATTATCAGATCAAAGCCTTGACCAAGCTGATTAGACTGCTGTTGAGAAAAGTAATTGATCAGTTCTTTTTATAGTGCCTGGTAAGAGTATTTGGAAAAGAAATATATCTGAATGAAATACACTTCGTTTTGACAAATAAAAAAGTTCAACCACATATTTTAATTGTGTATTTACCATTTTGCCCTTACATTTTAAAGAGGATTCTCACCCTTAACAAAAAACAATTAAAAGTCAGCAACTCTTGAAATACATCATGCACTTATTATCCAACATTTAAAGTTTGATTGTAATTTTATTTATTTAGGTTGGATTCATATATTTGTTTTAGCGCACCCCACTATTTTCAATTTCTAAAGTCAGCAACTACAAATACTGTGTTACTTTATTTTAAGACATCTCACATTAAGTACAGAAACCATTTGACATACACGTCAAAATATAAAACATATTCAGAAAAGTCACAACGCTTGGAAAACAATTGCTGCTCTGTGTGGCAGGTTAGTATATGAAAAGATGTCCTGGAGAACCCGACACTTGAGAGTGTCTGTACCCCATGTAGTTTTTGCACGACGGTTAACACCGTCAATGAAAAGAATGTCAATTAAAAAAAAAAAAATTAGCAAAAAGGAAAAAGACAGTAAAGAGGATGAAGGAAGGATGAAGAGAAAGATTAAAAAAAAGGAGAAGTTGGAAGGGAAAATATTAAAGGAGAGAAAGGGGTGGAACAGAAGAAGGGGAAAGGGAAGGAATCCAATTAACCCACTATCCCTCCAGATCCATGAGACCCATCCAGTTTGGGCGATTTCGTTCAGCAAGGCCTTTTACTCCTCAGAGTAAAATGTATTTAATTCATGCCAGTTCAACTATTTTTTGAGGAATTTGTCCCAGAGGCCCCTCTCCGTGGCCACCAGGTCTTCCAACTCATTGATTTCAGTGACTTTTTTTCAAACGGCTATGGACAGTGCCTGTGTCTGCTTCCAAAAGAGCAGGACGCAGCCCTCTGCTGCAGTGATCAATAGTGGTAAGATGGAACACCAGTAAGCCTTACCAGAAAAATGGTGGTGACGCAGAAGGAGAAGCAGGGTCTTTCAGGGGGTCATGGTCAGTACATTTTTGGGTTATACAATGTACTTCCATGCAGTATGTATGCAGTAGACGGCAGGACTATAAAATATGGAGAAGGGAGCCAGTCTTCTCTTCACATCTCCAGCAGAAGATCTGGGCATTGGGGGAACCTCTATTAAATCTTAAAAGGTGTATGATATATGAAACCTGGATTCTTGGTGTTTAGCAAAGATATAGGTTTTGTAGAACAGCAGAAGAATTCTCTCCACCTGTTTATTCATAAAGCTCACCCCTAAGTCTCGTTCCATTTGGAAATATATGGAAGTCGAAGGGTCAGAGGCAGGTTACACAAGCTGCTGATTTTTAAAAAAGGACACTCACCTGTCCAAGGATCCAGCGCTGCTCTCTCCCGGGTCGATTCTTCACTGGTCTTTGGGTCCCCGGCATCAGGATGTTTACTAAGGGAAGCCAGCTGAGACTCCTTGCCGCATCACAGCCAGCTTCCCACTTCACATGCAAATATGCAAATGGTCCCACAGCCTTCTGGGACCTGTGATGAGTCCCAGAAGGTTGCAGATGGGGGGAGGAGGGAACTTCCACTCTGATCACCTAGGCAGTCAATGCGATAGTGGAAGCAGGTACCTGCTAAAACGAGGTACGCTAAAAACCTCCAAAAATGTCAGAAGAAGGGGAAGGAAAAGTTAAAGCAAATCTTTCATTTTAGAGTTCCACTTTAAAAAGAAACCAAGCCTGGACTGGCAATTTGATACTTATCAAGCTTAATTTGTCTGAGTACATTTTTGGGCTGCTTTAAGTTCTGTGATCTGCTCAACTTCACTTGACCTATATGACCTATTTCTCAAACTATCTTTGATAAGAACTGTCTATATTATCCCACATAAAGCACTAAGATTCAATAAAAGTTGGAGAATGAAAGTTTTGATTGCATTGGTTTGCAGCTCTACATAGAAACCAATCAATTTCCAGGTTTTTTGTCAAAGCCTAATTGAACAAGCTGAAGTTAGAATTTAATTGGCTACCATGCACAGCTGCACCAGATTTTGCCCTGCTCAATTTTAGTAAATCAACCCCACAGGTCATATTAAAGGGACACAAATGGTTATGGGATAATGTTTTATATTAAAGTAGAATTCCAGCTTTCTTATCACTTTAAATAATACTATATCCATTAAATAATAATGCATCCAACAGCGAGAGGATAAACATATGAAAGAAAAGCGGAAGCTACATTTGATGGTTAGAAATGAGGAACATTCATGCACAATATTTTATAGTTACCCAATTACCAACAAAGAAAAAAAAAACGTTCGAACATAAGTAAAGACATTTTAAGAAATGAGAACCCAGGTAGACTCCAGCATTCTGGGCTTGGTTTCACATAAACAGCTTATAATTTTGGATAACTTACATTCATAAGAAAGGCTTGGTGAGCTGTACATTCCAGGGGTGCTTTTTAGTTTCTGTCTGCTGGTGCCTATTATAACGTGTACAGAATTTTCAAGGCTACCATATTTATAATACATGTGTTTTTTTTTAAGACTAAATAATAAAGAGCATACAGATATCCATATTTTTTTTAAACAAATGTATCATTAAAGAAGGAAATGGTTTTAGCTATATGAATTTTTGATCTTACCAAGGCTTAGAAGACTTAGACGCCTATAGAGATACGGTTCACACAGCTGAATGCATTTTGTGCAATGTCTAATTGGAGTTGGAAAAGGGATAGAGGCACAGCAGAAAAATAAAAAGCCTTCGTCCCCAGATACATGACATTTTCCTGCATTGTCTAGATATTGTTGAAATGACCTTGAAGATAATGATGCTTTGGTGGTATGTAGCTCACTGAAGTATGATATACATTCAAGCCTGATAGACATACTCTTCAAAAGTTTTGAGTGACACCAATTTAAGCTGTATACAATTTGTACTTGGTTAAATAACTCACCTTTTCTATGATGGTGATTAATAATAATACAATGTTTTATGCATCTAATCAAGTCCATTTCTTTAGACTTTCATTTTTACATATACAGTATCTCACAAAAGTGAGTACACCCCTCACGTTTTTGTGAAAAAAAAAATAATTCTATCTTTTCATGTGTTAACACTGAAGAAATGACACTTTGCTACAATGTAAAGCAGTGAGTGTACAGCTTGTATAACAGTGTAAATTTTCCATCCCCTCAAAATAACAAAACACAGCCATTAATGTCTAAACCAGGGTTTATCATCTCAACCAGGGTTCCACCTGAGGTTGGTAGGGGTTTCTTGAGTAATAGGCAATTTTTGCCTCTCAGATAAGCTTGTCTTTAGCAAACTGTTTGCAGGCTTTCTTGTGCATCATCTTTAGAAGAGCCTTCCTTTTTGGATGACAGCCATGCAGACCAATTTGATGCAGTGCGTGGCTTATGGTCTGAACACTGACAAGCTGACCCTCTACCCCTTCAATCTCTGCAGCAATATTGGCAGCACTCATACATCTATTCCCAAGAAAAACCTCTGCATATGACGCTGAGCACGTGCACTCAACTTCTTTAGTCGACCATGGCGAGGCCTGTTCTGAGGGGAACCTGTCCTGGTAAACTGCTGTATGGTCTTGGCCACCGTGCTGCAGCTCGGTTTCACGGTCTTGGCAATCTTCTTATAGCCTAGGCCATCTAGATGTAGAGCAACAATTCTTTTTTTCAGATCCTCAGAGATTTCTTTGCCATGAGGTGCCATGTTGAACATACAGTGACCAGTAAGAGCGATAACACCAAATTTAACACACCTGCTCCCCATTCACACCTGAGACCTTATAACACTAACGAGTCACATCACACCGGGGAGGGAAAATGGCTAATTGGGCCCAATTTGGACATTTTCACTTAGGGGTGTACTCACTTTTGTTGTCAGCGGTTTATACAATAATGGCTGTGTGTTGAGTTATTTTAGGAGGGGACAGCAAATTTACACTTTTATACAAGCTGTACACTCACTACTTTACATTGTAGCAAAGTGTCATTTCTTCAGTGTTGTCACATGAAAAGATAGTAAAATATTTACAAAAATGTGAGGGGTGTACAAACTTTTGTGAGATACTGTAACAACATATTTACATTGTATGCCATGTACAGAAATATACAGTATAAATATTTTATATAGGAATTCTTTACAGTAAAAGTGGTTAAGCAATTAAATCATATTAGGTAGCAATGGCAAAATCAATAATGGAATTTATAGGAGCTAAATTATTATTGTTCACAATTTTTTTTTTTTTCGCGATTCACACCATGAAATGTACGAATTTCACGTACGATGATAGATCTTCCTAGGTGTCGACTTCCTGGCCTTCAAAAGGGTAGGAATCACCGAATCAGAGAGACCTCTATCCCTCAACACCTTTCTTTCAACAGCCAAGCCGTTAAGGCCAGCGACCGTAAAGCTTGATGGCAGATTGGTCCTTGAGATAGATGGTCTTCCCACAGAGGAAGACACCATGGGAGGATCCATGACCATTTTTACCAGTTCTGCGTACCAAGACCACCAAGGCCAGTCTGGTGCCAACAGAATGACCGGAATGCCTTCTTTTGCCACCCTGCGAAAAAACCTTGGCAGGAGAACGATCAGAGGGAAGGCATATATCAGGCGATACTGACTCCAAGGAGCCACCAGAGCGTCTGTGGCGTCGGCCAGAGGATCCCGAGACCTGGCCACAAACCTCTGAACTTTCCTGTTGAGGCGAGACGCAAACAGGTCTACCTCTGAAGGCCCCCACTGGGCACACAGGAGATGAAACACCTCTGAATGCAAGGACCACTCCCCCTGATCAAACACCTGACGACTCAGGTAATCCGCCTGGCAATACTCCACAACCGGGATGTGGACTGCAGAAAGAGCCGGAACATTGTGTTCCGCCCACACTAGAATCTCGGCCACCTCCTTGGCCGCCAGGGCGCTTCTGGTGCCCCCTTGATGGTGGATGTAAGCCACGGCCGTGGCATTATCCCACTGGTCCCGAACCGGAGAGCCACGCAACCGATTCGTCCAGAGAAGCAGGCAGAGCTTCATCACTCTCAGCTCCCAAATATTGATCGGCAAGGAAGATCTTCAGTTGCCCAAGTCCCCTGGGCACAGAACTTCCCCAGCACGCCACCCCAGCCAGACAGGCTGGCGTCCATGGTGACCACAATCCAAAACACCAGCAGGAAGGACTTGCCTTGGCACAGGACAGGTGACTGGAGCCACCAAGAGAGCAGACTTCGTGAGATGGCTCAACCAAATCTTCTGGTCAAGTGACCAAGGATCTCTGTTCAATTTTGACAGAATCTCTTTCTACAACTGTCTCGTATGAGCCTGATCAAACGGACCGCTTTGAAGGTCGAGACCATCAGACCCAGGGCCCTCATGCAAGCCTGCAAGGATGACTGATCGGCCTCCATCAGCAACCGGACCACCCTTTGCAACTTCTGAAGCTTGTCCAAGGGAAGGAAGACCCTCGCCAGAGCAGATTCGAGGATCAGCCCCAGATAAGTGACCCGCATGGACGGTGTCAGGACAGATTTAGTGACATTGATCATCCACCCGAATTCTTGAAGGGTCTGAATAGTGATAGAAACGTTGTCCAGCAGATCCGAATGGAAGACTGCTCGCAACAGGAGATCGTGTAGATATCCCACAATGTAAATACTTCGCCAACGTAACAAGGCCAGCACGGGGCTAGGACCTTGGTAAAAACTCTGGGAGCTGAGGCAAGACCAAAGGGTAACGCCACAAATTAAAAGTGCTCCTCTTCAAAGATGCCAACACCGACCGAATGGACTCCATTTGAAACTTCTGCACCCGCACAAAGCGGTTTAGAGCCTTGAGGTCCAGGATTGCGGAGGAACTGGCAAAATCACCCCTTGAGCCAGGAGATCTCGCACAGCCTCCCACAGAACCTTCAAATGCTCTGGAGACAGGTGAAGATTCAACTGAAAGAACCTGTCCCCTGGCTGGGATCAGAATTCGATCTTGTACTCGGATCAAACCAGTTTGCGAACCCAATCTTCCTGAATGAAGGAAGTCCAGGGTTCCTGAAGAAGCGCAGACGTCCCCCCACCCGAGACGGGTGAAGGCGCCCCTTCATGCTGAAGAGGACTTGTCTGCAGCACCGGACTGACCGGCCTTGGGCTTGCCCCAGGGCTTCTTAGTTTCTCCAGAGGTTCTAGTACGGGGAGTCTTACCCTCAGAGGATTGAGGAAGAAGAGTACTCTTCCCACCAGTCAGGCCCTTGATTAACTCATCCAATGAGTGGCCAAACAACCGGTCCCCCCAGAAACGGGAGATCAGCTAAGGCTTTCTTAGAAGCTTGGTCAGCGACCAGCTCTTCAACTAAACCATGTGGCTCAAAACATGCCCACGGGTGAAACCCTGGCCACCAGGGGAGCCGCATCCATAGACACATCACACAGGAACACCAGAGCCTGGATCACCTGGTCCAACAGTTCCAGCTGTTCCGGAGGAACAGTCTCGGGCTCCAAGGCCTCCCACAAACCCCTAATCCATTTAGTCACCGTCTGTGAGACTAACACCGGTTTCAAAATGGAACTCGCCAGCACTTGAAGATGGTGAGAAAGGGATTCCACCCGCTTGTCCACTGGATCAAAAAAACTGGGGAATGCTCCACAGGCACAAGGGTAGACTCGTTCAATCTGGAAACAGGATAGTCCCCTTTAGGTGGCACTGTCCAAAGTTTGGAAACCTTTTCAGCAAAAGGGTACCAGCGTTTAGGCACCACTAAAACGTGCTTAGCGCTCTGCCATTGGTCATTAACAATATCGTGAAAGCTGTCGGGACAAGGGGAAACCTCGTCAGCTTCTGGAGACTTCTGAGAGCAAAAAGCCACCCACGTCCCTGCCGGCGTGGGCTCATCAGCAAATTTTAAAGTATCCCGCACTGAAATAATCAGGGCATCCACTAAGGCGCGTTCCCACGCTGCAGCTGAAGAAGACAGGTCCTCTTTACCATCTGACTGTGAGGACAGGGACCCCTCAGGTAGGGGGGCATCCGGGGCGACCCCATCAGCCTCTGAATCAGAGGACACTTCCATAGAAGGAGAAGGCATAGGCCATTTTTGGCTATCAAACTGTTTCATGTCTAAATCAACTTTAGTTGCCAGGCTTTCCAGGGCTGCTAAAATCCCGGCCAACGACTGTGATCCGGACTGTCCAGGAGTCACACAGAGTGAATCTGAGGGTGATTTCACAGTTTGGGACTCCATAATGCAATTTTCAAAAAACTATGTACTGTCGCTTTAAGAGCACCAATCGTGTAATCCACCACTGATCGCCGTGTTCTGCAGGGAACCCCTGTAAAACAAACTGACTGCATAAAGTGCAAGGATATGCCCACAGGGATCCCAAGTACTGTACCACCTCAGACAAACCGGCCTGGATCTTCCACAGCATGGTGAGAAAAGCAGAAAGTGACCTCGGTTCAGCAGCAGGAAATGACTGCACAGGAAGTGATGTCGCCTTAATAAGGTTACACTGCTGAGCATAGCACCAGGGCTACACAAACATGGATGCTCATACAAAACAATAGGAAGCTACAGGGAAAAAGGCTGCCCCATACAAGTCTATGGGGAAAAAATCACATTGCCCACACTTAAGATGGCGGCGCCCACGGCGAACCATGCGGCTAGGGACCGACATATGAAGGTCTCAGGAACCACAACAGGGACCAGCAAGCCCAATTTACCATGTCACCACCCCCCCCAGAGTGCCAGAGCACTCCAGACACACAGCCACCGCAGGGAAAGGAAAGGGGGAAGGGAAGGACACACAGACCAGGCACCAGGCAGGCCAGGGGGATCTTTTGGGAGGCACAAATCCCATTATTCCCAGGAGAGGGCCCACATCCCCCAAAGGCCAGCAGGGGTAAAGGGGGTACATTTACTCACCATACCATGAACCGGGTCGGCTCCACTCTGGGCAGACTGCCTCCCACCCGATGTGGGGGTGCTGCCAGCCGAGGGGTACGCTGCGACTCAGGGCATTCCAGGTCGTCACGTGTGAGGCATCTGCTTGTAGGCTCGTCCCCCTCTGGAAAAGGGGGACCGTCGTGGCTAGGCCTAGGTCAGACCTATAACTTGCTCACGCTCGTAGGCCAGACTGGAGGGACCGTAAGGATCTAGATTATCCAGTGCAAAGACCCAGCTGGCATTTATGCTTGTAGATCACCAGAAAAATACTTCCCTGGACACTAGCTAGCGAGTAAAGAGAAATAAAAGAAAAACATTCTCAAAAGAAATAAAAAACTGACACCAGAGTCCCAGCAGGAAAACTAGGTCCTACTCCTACTCTAGGCAGAAACAAACTGATGTGCTGGGCAGTAGCAGTGGGGGGTTATGCCTGGAGGGACAGCCCCTTGGGCGTGTATATGTTAAAAGCTTTGTACTAACGTACTGCCTAGACTACTCCTGCAGGTGGCAGCATAACCCACTCAGCTCACGAAGATGAGGCTGCGTCTGTGGATGGACGATAGGGAAATAGCTGTTTGATTGTCTGTGTCCATGTGCAAAGCGAATGTGAATGGGAGTGACTTTTTCATTATTGATCAGCTGTTGCACTTGCAGGGTTCTAATGAGGAAAGTAGCAGAGTCAGAATCCCTTTAGACATGATTAACCCTTTGGGAGTATATCAGCAAAACTGAAATGTTTGTTGCAAAAGATGCGAGGATGCCCAAAATCTGATTTGGACCTTAGTGCAGACTTCTGGGAAAATCAATGAGCCAATCACACAAGCAGGAAATAACATTTCTTGGGGGTGCTCCGTACACATTCTGTGTACCGAACACCTTCAGGTGGCCATATTGCATTACATTTTACAGAAAATTACAGTGCTGCAGATTTAAAAGGAAAGGTAATTTTTTAATAGTGTTATTACAGTATGCTATATTATTTTTTTTCCACGAATGTGGAGTCACCCTTTAAAGGCTGCTAGTATTGGAAAAGAGTCTGTCTTCAGAATATTTAGCTATATAACTATGTTCCCATGGGTTGTTTTCAGGTTACAAATTCAAATAGCAACAGGAACCTTAGTTTCTGAAAAAATCTGCAGCTCTGACATACTTAAATAGCAGATCCTGCCGAGAACTGCAATTCTCCAGTTAGTGCTGTTCTATTATGTGCATAATAAGGGCAATATTTTTGTTTGAATGCTGTTTGTGGGTACTAAATTACTAAAAAACAATTCACTTTATATAGTTTTCATTATGCGTAAGTCATTAAAAAAGAAAAAAAAAAAAAAACATTTGAAAGTCAGCATTCAACAGCAATCCTCTAGGCAGAAGAACACTAAAATATATGTCACATGAACGCTGTCACATTAAATAATCAGTAGATAGTCTACAATGAATAAGCGGATAAAGTAGCTAAATACAACTCTGCATTAGTTCTTGATGGCTTCTTCAACCAAATGATCCTAACTGGAAGTGGCACAGGGAGCAAATTATTTTCCCCCCCTTGCCATTTCCGGTCGTGCGTGGCCTCTGGCCCTTGCTGCGCATGCCCAGAGACATACCCACCCACGATCCCGCTGCTAGTTACGTAGCACGGCGGACGTGGTAGAGGAGCATCACCCCTGGCAGCCATTTTCTCCTCCTATATATATATATATATATATATATATATATATATATATATAGGAGGTATGGAGACGTCTCATCTGCTATCCATTGGGATGGGCTCCTTATGGTCACGATCAGTACAGATAGGAGAGGTGGCTCCACATACTGAAGGTCAGTCTCTGTATTATATCTTGGACTGCAATTATAGATGTTATGGCTACTTTGTTTCTTAGTGACATATACTCATATCTTTGACTTGTTATGTCTAAAGGGAAATTGGCAAAGAAGGGACCCTCAGGAATGGAGGGATGGTCCTGATGCCACTTTGACGTTGAAAGTTTGAGAATATCCATTTGTGGCTACTTTTTCAAGTGAGTCCTGAATTAACTAAAATTGATATGACCCATAGAGAATGATCCTTTATTATGTAGTCATCACTTTTTGTAATGTGAGTGGCTGTATTTCTCTGTAAGTTACAGGGAAATGCCTCCATTTGGAACAATGCAGTCATATACACTGACCCGTACCTACATTATATTTTATTTGTCAGGTTTTTGTGGTCCCAGGGCAAGACTTCTCTGTTCTGGCTGTACGGTGTCCGCTCTTTGTGGAGCTGCTTTACATGTAACCTACCCCTGTGCCATGCTGTTGGCTTGGGTACCTTATATTCCCCTTTTGGGTTTGGATAGGTACCTATGAGTACTCAAATATTTAGGCTTGCATATTATGTCTTCGGTTTTGGAATTTATGACACTTTTATTGAAAAATTTAATATGATGTACCAATGATGTGGAAATGGATTCATATATTTTTTGAACCATATAGTAAATATGCTGTATCTCCCAGTACCAATAGGGTCCTCTGAAGAAGCTTTAAGCGAAACGCATAGTGATCCATTGGCACATGGTACATGATATTCCAGTTTGGCCGGGACAATTGAGATCACCGCAGATTCTGTCTCTTCATGAACTAGTTCTCTGCATATAATGGTCATGTAACAGGTTCTTTTGCACAAACATACTTACCCCTTTTATGGGGAGATACTGCAAATGTATCACTACATTATTTCTTATAAAATGGTTTTAACAATTTTTATCATGCTGTCCTAATACATTTTCTACTTTTTATTACATTGAGTACTCTTTTTTCCTTTATGGGATTATTGGTGGCAACCTTTAAAGTCCTAGATATCCTCTTTTCTTCTTTTTCATGAATAACTTTTGGATGTGGTGCCACAGATAAATCACATCTTTATATTCTCACAGTTCTAGGTTAACTTTGCTAAAACTTTTTTGGTTTGTGTGAAAAATTATGTAATTAATTCAATTCTCATATTTTCAATTTCAGAACATAAGTTCTTTTAAGCAAATATGTTCATGAGGTAGAGTGTTTCATTCTTTTTTCATTTGCATTTAAAAGCAAGTTTATGATGGTCACATTTGCTGACTTTATGTTTTGGAACAGAATTTTATTTTAGGTTTAAAGCAAAGTTTGAAAATAAGTTTCTGCTAAAATATATATTTAAAAAAATATTTTTTTTAAAAAATATTGATTTGAAACTGGTTTAGCTCAATGATTCGATTCTATTGACCCTAAGTTGTGATTTACAGTGCCTTGCGAAAATATTCGGCCCCCTTGAACTTTGCGACCTATTGCCACATTTCAGGCTTCAAACATAAAGATATAAAACTGTAATTTTTTGTGAAGAATCAACAACAAGTGGGACACAATCATGAAGTGGAACTAAATTTATTGGATATTTCAAACTTTTTTAACAAATAAAAAACTGAAAAATTGTGCGTGCAAAATTATTCAGCCCCCTTAAGTTAATATTTTGTAGTGCCACCTTTTGCTGCGATTACAGCTGTAAGTCGCTTGGGGTATGTCTCTATCAGTTTTGCACATTGAGAGACTGAAATTTTTGCCCATTCCTCCTTGCAAAACAGCTCGAGCTCAGTGAGGTTGGATGGAGAGCGTTTGTGAACAGCAGTTTTCAGTTCTTTCCACAGATTCTCAATTGGATTCAGGTCTGGACTTTGACTTGGCCATTCTAACACCTGGATATGTTTATTTGTGAACCATTCCATTGTAGATTTTGCTTTATGTTTTGGATCATTGTCTTGTTGGAAGGCAAATCTCCGTCCCAGTCTCAGGTCTTTTGCAGACTCCATCAGGTTTTTTTCCAGAATGGTCCTGTATTTGGCTCCATCCATCTTCCCATCAATTTTAACCATCTTCCCTGTCCCTGCTGAAGAAAAGCAGGCCCAAACCATGATGCTGCCACCACCATGTTTGACAGTGGGGATGGTGTGTTCAGGGTGATGAGCTGTGTTGCTTTTACGCCAAACATAACGTTTTGCATTGTTGCCAAAAAGTTTGATTTTGGTTTCATCTGACCAGAGCACCTTCTTCCACATGTTTGGTGTGTCTCCCAGGTGGCTTGTGGCAAACTTTAAACAACACTTTTTATGGATATCTTTAAGAAATGGCTTTCTTCTTGCCACTCTTCCATAAAGGCCAGATTTGTGCAGTATAAGACTGATTGTTGTCCTATGGACAGAGTCTCCCACCTCAGCTGTAGATCTCTGCAGTTCATCCAGAGTGATCATGGTCCTCTTGGCTGCATCTCTGATCAGTCTTCTCCTTGTATGAGCTGAAAGTTTAGAGGGACGGCCAGGTCTTTGTAGATTTTCAGTGGTCTGATACTCCTTCCATTTCAATATTATGTCTTGCACAGTGCTCCTTGGGATGTTTAAAGCTTGGGAAATATTTTTGTATCCAAATCCAGCTTTAAACTTCTCCACAAAAGTATCTCGGGCCTGCCTGGTGTGTTCCTTGTTCTTCATGATGCTCTCTGTGCTTAAAAAGGACCTCTGTGACTACCACAGTGCAGGTGCATTTATACAGAGACTTGATTACACACAGGTGGATTCTATTTATCATCATTAATCATTTAGGTCAACATTGGAACATTCAGAGATCCTCACTGAACCTCTGGAGAGAGTTTGCTGCACTGAAAGTAAAGGGGCTGAATAATTTTGCACGCCCAATTTTTCAGTTTTTTATTTGTTAACAAAGTTTGAAATATCCAATAAATTTCATTCCACTTCATGATTGTGCCCCACTTGTTGTTGATTCTTCACAAAAAATTACAGTTTTATAACTTTATGTTTGAAGCCTGAAATGTGGCAAAAGATTGCAAAGCTCAAGGGGGCCAAATACTTTTGCAAGGCACTGTATTTAAAAAAAGAAAAAGTTTTTGCAAGGTGAATCACAGAAAACCAATGGAAAGTACATTTTATAATCTGCTGCTTAGTAGATACACTATATTAAGTATTGGGACGACTGCCTTTACATGCACATGTACTTTAAAGAGGAAGTAAACTTCATCTGCAAACATTTACCTATAGGTAAGCCTATAATGAGTGTAGTGTAGGAGATATTTACATGACATGCAGTCAGTGACATCACTGGCGCATGCGCTCTGAAGAAATGGCCACGGGTGCGGTTCCTTCCGAGCCCCCTGCCGTGAATGGTAGCTCCCACGCGCATTGGGTGGAGGAACTTGACTAGCCTGCACAGAGTCCTGACCTCAACCCAACAGAAAACCTTTGGGTTGAATTAGAGCAGAGACTGTGAGCCAGGCTTTCTCGTTCAACATCACTGCCTGACCTCACAAATGCGCTTCTGGAAGAATGGTCAAACATTCCCATAGACACAGTCCTTAACCTTGTGGACAGCTTTCCAGGAAGAGTTGAAGCTGTTATAGCTGCAATGGGTGGGCCAACTCAATATTAAACCCTACGGACTAGGACTGGGATGCCATTAAAGTTCATGTGCATGTAAAGGCAGGAATCCCAATACTTTTGGTAATATAGTGTATCATTGGAAGGACCACAAATCTAAAATGTTAGGCTGGCCATACATGTTCAACTTTCTTGTTCAATTTTCCTTTAGATTTACCAAAAACAATATAATATGAGGTCAAAACCAAACAACTTTCAATTGTATACAATTAGGCACGCCCTTGCAATACATAGTTTAAGGTAAATCTAAAGGAAAATTGCACAAGAAAATTTAACATGTTTGGCATTGCACATTATAACAAGTCTTTCTTTTAACAGCAGCAAACACCATTCATTACTACTGTGGATAATATACTATTTAATCTGCACATCTACCACAGTTATAATAATACTCTGTGATATACAGTACATTGGGCTGTCCGGTCTTAAAATTGTGTAATAACTATTTGGTAAATAAGCATAATTGTTAAAGTAAATTTACAAAGTATTTAGCATGTTTTAGGGGTAAAATTGGATATAATGCCTTAAAAAAATCAGTCTTCCAGAAAAAAGAAATGAACATGGCAAATCTGCATTTTTGTTCATTTACAGTAGATTACAATAACGAAAACAACATGTAACATTTATGTGTCATTTGTGTAAGAATATCATCCTCATCTGTATGCACTGTTTGGTTGAAGACCTAATCTTTACCTACTCAAACATGTTGAAAAAGTCCACAATTTCCCTAGGCTGTACCTAATTTTTACTATGACTGTATGTATAGGCGATTTAGGGTGCCTAATATACCACGCTAATGCTAGGTAGGACATTTTTTCTAAGATCAGAATCATTTTAAATAAATCCACTATTTGCTTGCATGTCCATCACTCAACTCAGAGCTATGGCCACCTTTACACTATATACATAACAACTGCAGTTGTAGCTGCTGTAGTTTCCAAAGTTCAATTACATTTAAAAGGAAATATATGCCACACATGGTATTTTAACATTACCCTAAGCCCCGGTTCACACTTGTGCATGTGCGGGGTTCGCATGTAATATCGGAGCGCACTGCTCCGACATTACATGCGATCGGCTGTGCGGTGCGAGTTTAGCCATACAGTTTGTATGGCTAAATTCGCACCGCAGCCGCACCAAACACGCACAGGACCCTTTTTTCTAGCCGGATCAGGATCGGATCGCACAGCGGTTCACACTTGTGCGATCCGATCCTGTGCGAGCTGCACGATCGCACTGCGATATGCGATCAAACTGGGGGTGTTGTTAAGATTACATTGACACCCCCAGCGTATCGCATATGGCAGTGTGAACTGCCGGGGGTGCGTGTGCGATGAGGGAACAGGCTGCAAATTCGCAGCCTTCCCGCATCGCATATATGTGAACCGAGCCTAAAAGTTAATTTTAGATAATATGTTAAAGCAGTATTAAACCAAAAATTTTATATGTTGCCACTTACAAAACATTAGATGTGGTGGCTGCATCAGTTTTCTTTTTTTTAGGCTTTTTTCAACTGGTAAAAAAATAGTGGAGTAAGGGACCAACCAATTATCACATAAAACAGGTGGAACACCACCCTACTTGAGCAGAAGAAACCTAGACTGCCAACTAGTGTGGTAACTAAGAAAGAAATGTTTACTGGGACAGGAACCAGAGAAAAAAACAGGTCTCCAAGGGGAAGTTTAAACAGATATTCCCTGTCCTGATTTTAGAAGACACACTTTAATTTCCTTTTTATGTATGTGATGTTGCTAAATAGGTCAAATGGGAGTGGTTTCATAATTCTCTATCAGCTGTGGCAGCTGCAGGGATCTACATGAGGAAAGGCCTGCATCCCTTTAGACGTGTTCCTATTGGGAGTATCTCACCAAAAATGACATTTTTGTTGCAGGGGATGCCAGAAATCTGACTTGTATCTTAGTGCAGACTTCTGGGAAAATTGGTGAGCCAATAATACAAGCAGGAAATTATGTTTCTGGGGTGTGGTCAGTACACATTCTGTGTACAGAACAGCTCCAGGTAGCCATATTGCATTGCATTTTCATAAAATTCCAACAGCTACAAAAAGAGGTAATATTTAATAACATTCATTCACAATATGATTTGTGTGGTAACTGTATACGCTATATTGTTTTTTTCTTTATTTGCTGATTTTGTTTTTCCCCACGAAAGTGGAGTTACCCTTTAAGTTGAACACATTAATTTGTATACATACAGGACCTCTTCCCCAGTCCACACTCCCTTTCTGCCTTCTCTCAACATCATCTTTCAGTTAATGATTTTTAGCATCCTATTTCAATTAGAGGTCCTAGATATAAATGTCAAGCAAGCCATAAATGGTTCAAATTTCTTTCCCACAATCACGGGTTTCGGAAAAGAAATTCGCAATCATTTTCGTCCAGCGGAGGGCGGGAGCGGGTAGAGGAAGCCATCCCAACCGGGAGAAAACCGTGCTTATCGCTAGCGGCTATAGCAGCTGCTTGAAGCGAAACCAGCAGGCTGGTTGTACTGAAGTTGATCGAGTGATCAACTTGTACATTCAGCCTGCCCACTAATGGTTAGAATCTTGGCAAGTTCCTACTGAACCGTGCATGGTTGGCCTTATGTTTTGTATGTATTAATATTAATAATGATTACAAACATATATGTTTTTATGACCTATTGTTTTTATCTGTTACTGATGGAGTATGATTCAAGTTGATATAGCACCAATTACTATCAACTGTTCATAACAAACATCAAAATAATTATTTGTTTTCATTCATGGCCATGTTATTAATTTATATTAATGCTATTACTTTACATTAAGTTGATGACACACCCCTATGATTTATATACAATTTTTATCAATTCAAGCCATGATGAAGGGAGCCCACAAAATGTGTTGTATATGTATACAGACTCTGCTTGAACCTTTTATTGAAAAATAATTATTTTGGGCTTCAACACTCCGATGTGGCGTTCCTGTCCTTATCTCAACCCCTGACTTGGTCATCCTTTGTATTTTCTCAGATTAGAATATGATCACCTGCTGCTCTTCTGTCCCTTCCACTTTTGTCTTTTCTCTGCAATGTTCATGATTTGCTCCTGCTCTAATTCCCTCTAACCCTAGCCACAATCATCTCCCCCTCTGCCACTAAACCATGGTCAACATTGTCTATTCCCTGAGTGGTCAATTAGAAGATCATGCCTAGCATGCTCTATACCCTCTCTTCAGTTCACTGACTTCTCTCACTTTCCCAAGTCCATCTTATTATGTCTTCTCTCTGCCCCTAATCTTTCAGGTCCTCCTGTTTAAAAGCAAAACAAGGAATAGACATACACTGTGTGTGTACATATTGGCTTAGGGCTTCCTAGATAGGTGAGGTAACCCTGATACCCATTCCCACTCTTTTTTGAAGTAGCCTGTATCCCCCTGTTTCGATTGAGCAACTCTGAGCCCTATAACCACATATATGTCTCCTGAAGAAGGCATTTTTGGCAAAACATGTAGAGATCAAGATTGGCATTGTGGATTTTTCATACCGTCTGGCCCAGCACAACTATTTGGATATTCGCTACTTATGCTGCTTATATGTGTATATGCACAGTACTTCTACTTTTAGGCTAGATTTGTTTGGTTCAGCATATTGCTATCTCATTGGTAATAGAGCCTACATTCACTATAGGGGTTTGATGATTTTACAATGATTTTAAGATTTTCGGATTGTGAATAAACTTTGTATATTTTTTTATAAAATCCTAATATTTACCTCCTTTATTTTGGGGTTATAAATGGCAACCTATAAAGTCAATTTTTCTATTTCTTGTATTTCTTTGCTCTATATTGGATGTGGTGCCACTTCAACAGTTTGCGCATCATCTTGTACTCCTCTTGTATTCTCTCTCTTCACACTATCCATGATCATCTATTTTCTGCACACTAGTTTTTTTATGACTCGCTCAAAGAATCAAGGCTAAAATAACCAATGGGAAGACATTTTCTAATAGCAAAATAAATAGGAAATTTTTTCTGTTGCAATTTTTTTATCTAGATCTATTAATATAGAATATATATTTGCACAATTCTAGTTATCTTAGTCTTATATACCTTTTGGACAAGAAACAATTTCCCTCAGAATCTGCAAGTAATAACTACATTCAGGCTGTCTGCTTTGGTTATGTGCAATATATGTTTTCATCAGTGCTGCCGCTAAACAACAGGGACATCAATGCTTCAGGTATGCAAAGGCAAAGGGTTTCCTAGCAACAGCAGTGAAGTGCTTGCTACATGCTGATAGGAATCCTCCCACATATTCAGAACTGCTTTCTATAGTGACACCATTTCTGCTCTTCCATCTGCCCCCCTATTTAAGGTCTATTCACATACATCTGCAGAAAAAGCTAAAATGCTCAAGGTCAGGTAGATATGTGTACAAAGCCTTAACCGACAGGGATAATTTTCATGACAACAAATGCAATTCAGAACCCCTACTTTCTTTTATCTTAGGATATTCTCTTTGAAGACGAGCCTTCTTATTAAATAAAATAACATACCAACTTGGAGCTACATACTAGGACATTGCACTGTCCAGCACTGTGATGGACACACACTTTCAACATGCCGTAGTCATTTTCTAGCAAAAGCAATTCATAGAGAGCTGATGCAGAACAGATGTTTCTATAGTACTACAAAGCATATATTAATTATTGTAAATAGAATACATTTTTCTGCTGCAGAAATGTCTCATTTAAGGTGCTGCACAAACACATATCACAACCATGCAAACGTTTGGTACAATACAAGCAGAATTCAGAAAAGCTACAAGACAAGCTACTATTGCTATGCATTTGTTTAACCCCTTCCCACCCAGCCCCAGCATCTCTTTAGCAGCATCTTTCTGCCTTGGGGGAGGGAAGAACTGCCCTATCACATGACCACTAGAGACCGGGAGTTGTCTATGACAGCCCTTAGCACTGAAACCTCAGCCACCCATAGATGCGTAATGTGTGGTGTGTGGGCATTTAAAGCCCATCCTCTTTGCTGCACATATGTATTACGTGGACAGCAAGAGGTTAAAAAAATAATAATTATTCTCTTTGTCCATATTGTAACTCATTACTTTTCTTGACTACATTCTCAGCATTATCTTTATAATTAAGCTATTATAATGTATGATGATTATATCCATGAATACACATTAATTTGGGTACATTTAATTTTTGATTATTTTTTTTACTTTCCATCATTTTTATTAACGTTATTTTAAGAGAATTAACAATTAGGTCAAGAGAGATCGCATAAAGAATTAAAACAGCCAGAACCCTGGTGCAAGCTTACAAAAATAGTGAATGGTAAATGGTAAACCCAGCCTTAGTGAAAGCATTGCCATTAATCTTTTTAAAAGAGTAGCAAAAGACATAGTACATTTTCCACTGTATTATTGTAAACCTCAAACGAGTAACAGGAACTCTAGCCAAATAAGTGCACAAGAGAGAATCCCGTGAACCAGATGTCCCAAGAGCAACAGAGAATCCCGTGAACCAGATGTCCCAAGAGCAACAGAAGGAAAAGAGAACTGAAAATAAAGAAAGAATAGAAAATAGGAAAAGAAGGAAAGGGAAACCCCGATGAAAAGTGAGGAAGTGGTGGTCCCCAGGGACAGGCATGGTGCCAACAAGTCTCCTAGCATTTCGCGTGTACATAGTCTGCCTAGGAACTCCAGATGGTCTAAAACCGTTTAGCAGTATCGTTAATAACACCAGCAATTTTCTCATTAAGCATATTCCAGGACACCTTTACTCTGAACATTGAAATCCTCACAGAAGCTTTCTTCCATGAACGGGCAATGGAAAGCTTAGCCACCAAGAGCATAAAAGATCAGTCGTTGTTTAGAGCGAGGCAGGTGTACAATAGGCTCATTCAACAAAGCTATCCATGGATGCTGAGAAACCAGAACCTCTGAAACTTCCCGAATCAGGGCAAAAATTCTGTTCCAAAAACCCTGCAACCTAGGACACTCCCACCAGATATGATACATACTTCCAAGTGTTTAGCCTGCTTGGAAACAGAGGGGCGATGCAGACTGATATAACCTCGACAACCATAGAGGGATAATGTACCATCGAGTCATGACCTTGACATTAGCCTCTATTAAGGAGATGTTTAGCAGGCTTTTGTAAGCTTAATGGAAGGACAAGTGTGGGTGGTCAAGATCATTGTCAGATGCCAGATCCAAGTCCCACACCCGCATGTAGGAAAATTTATCTTGGGAGTCGAGCAGCAGCCTATAGATAAAAGCAATGCTTCCCCTCTGCCCTGCCTCCTGTGCACAATTTTTCTTCCTTTGCTGCTTTAGATCTCGAGGGTGGCCGAGGGATCATTTTAATTGCAATGGGGATCTTAACAGGTTTTCTTTTTATTCCTTGTTTGGTTAACGCTGCAGTAAGGTTATGTATATTACAGTTGGCTTCGGCCTGCTGTCGGGTTTCTGATGACCGGCTATGATTTGTATTGCTATGAGCAATTTTCTATACTTTGTTGACTGTGTGTACCATAAGTGTATTTGTATGCTTTTTCTCAATAAACTTTTCTCTTGATTTAAAAAAAAAAAAAAAACACGGCGAGTCGAGTTATTGCCAAAGAGCTTAATTTTGGTCTCATCTAACCACAGCAACTTCTCCCAATCCTTCTCTGAATTATTTAGATGTTCATTGGCTGACTTTGCTCATTGAGAGGCCAATGGAGGGTGCTATGTATTGTAAAATCTTGGATGATAACCTTCTTCCCTTAGCCAGAACACTGAAGATGGG
Organism: Pelophylax lessonae; assembly: GCF_965119305.1. Classification (NCBI taxonomy): domain Eukaryota; kingdom Metazoa; phylum Chordata; class Amphibia; order Anura; family Ranidae; genus Pelophylax; species Pelophylax lessonae. Next base: position 551,544,612 of record NC_138770.1, on the reverse strand, counting down.
TCGTGGATGGGTCTTCCATTATGACAATGACCCAAAACATACCTCCAAGGCAACAAAGGAGTAGCACAAAAAGAAGCACATTAAGGACATGGAGTGGCCTAGTCAGTCTCCAGACCTTGATCCTATAGAAAATGTATGGAGGGAGCTAAAACTTTGAGTAGTCAAGAGACAGCCAAGAAACCTTAAAGAATAAGTCCAGTCAAAAAAGAACGCTAAACCTGCTCTTTGCCACATTCTAAGACTATTCTATCCAACCCTGTAAAGCAAAAACCACTGTACTTACCTTTTCTACACCTGATCCGGTCAAGTCTAATTGCTGGAGAACAGACCAAATTGGGTCTATAAAAAGGTAGGTACAGTGATTTTTGTTTTACAGGGTTAGATAGAATAGTCTTAGACTAGGGCAAATAGCAAGTTTAGCGTTCTTTAGTTTTTGACTGGACTTATCCCTTAAGGATTTAGAGAAGATCTGTAAAGAAGAGTGGACCAAGATCTCCCCTGAGATGTGTGCAAACCTGATCACCAAACTACAAAAAACGTCTTACCTCTGTGCTTGCCAACAAGGGTTTCTCCACAAGTACTAAGTCATGTTTTGCTTAGGGATCAAATACCTATTTTATTCACTGAACTGCAACTTAATTTAAAGCATTTAATTTATGTGTTTTTTTTTTCCGGATTTTTGGTTAATATCCTGTCTCTATCATTTAAAATACACCTATCATAACAAATTATAGACCCTTTGTTTCTTTGTAAGTGGGCAAACTTACAAAATCTGCAGGGGATCAAATAATTTTTTTCTCCGCTGTATGTGGTGTGAGGGCTCATATAAACAATCCATATCCAATCATCTAGGTCCTCAGATTACTTAGCTATTAGCACATTTTATTGATCCAGGTTATCAAATCTGAAACCGGTCACACACCACAACCTGACTGTAAAATTTCCTTTAGACTTACCAACAGCCATGTAATAATGCAAGAGCCTTCCAAGACATAAAATGAATGGGTTGTTGAGGCAAAGCTTTGCAATATATATTTGTAAATCAAAAGGAAATTGAAGATTGCGCAATGAGGTTTTAACATATAGGTTTTAACATATAATTCTATCAGTGTGTGGCCAGCTTGAGTATGGTTTATATTCTGCAGCCTAAATTATTAAGATTTAACAGTAACCTAATATTAAATTGTATTATTGCATTAAGAGTATAATATATACAAAGCTGCAGGATGTCTCATATCTCTAAATTATGCACATTTTCTGTGCCATTCCCAATTAATTTTTAGTTTATTATACAACATAATATCCCAACCCAGCCTCTCAACCTTTTTACCCCAGAGGAATTCTTGAAATCATTTTCAGGTCTTGGGGAACCTCTGATTTTAAAAAATCCTACGGTAGATTGGTGTGATCAGTAAGTTGTAGGAAGTTTTAAATAAAAGAATAAATAATGTGGCATTCCCAAAGTACGGTAAATTGTTGTTTTTACCAAACCATTTACTATGACATTATTATCAGTAGCCATGTCAAAATGTAATGAATAATGACTATAGAAAAGAAACATGGACAATGGGAATGTGGTGTTCCCTTACATTGGCAGCCACTGCACAAGGAACCCTAGTTGAGGAAGGCTGTCCTAACCAGTTATACTGTCAATCACAATTAAGATGCATATGCACTCAGTTCTCCGGCTTTCCAGTAATGTAAACAAATAAAAGTCATTAAGGCCCCTTTCACACTTGTACGACCTGAAAGTCAATAGAAAAAGGAAAAAAAGACCGCGCTCGGTCACACTCTGGATATATAAATACTAATATGAGGCAGCCAGTACAAACAACAAGCTTGACAGAAAAATAAAATACAAAGTACAGCGCCAAAAGAGGTAAATGCTGGAAAAAATCACTGTGAGGAAAAAGTCCAACAAATGCAAATGATGATCCACACTAAAAGATAAAAGTCCAGCCACCAGAAGATTGAGTCAGTGAGATGGAAATATCAACCCCGCGTGCATCAAGTGGTAAAAGATGTCTGCTTACCAGAACCTCATGACCCCCTGTTAAGGCGGGTCAAATAAGCGTGTAGTAGAGAAAATCAAGGAGGGGGTCCTCTAACTGAAGGAACCAATCCGTTATGATCACTCCAAAACAGGCAGGCTTCCGGCATCCAGATAAATCAGTGTAGCAGATAGTGACAATACCAAACCTCAAAATGAAGAAAGAGACTCCAATGGCATAGTAAACTTTAAGCTTTAATATGTGGTAGAATATAAAAATGGCAACTCACAATCCGGACAAGTTAATGCGCATGGAAAGGATAACCAGGAGAAGCGTGTCGACATGCGGGCGTGCCTGACGTCTCGTCCTACTCAGGACATCTTCAAAGGCTGGACTTTTATCTTTTAGTGTGGATCATCATTTGCATTTGTTGGACTTTTTTCCTCACAGTGATTTTTTCCAGCATTTACATCTTTTGGCTCTGTACTTTGTATTTTATTTTACAACCTGAAAGTCGCACAACTTTGACGTGACTTTGCCACACGAATTGAAGCAATGTCTGTATAATCCTGAGGTCTATGGACCTCAAGTCACATCAAAGTCAGACCAAAGTAGTGCAGGGACTACTTTGAAGTCACACAGATATGAATGGTACTCATTGAAAATCATGGGGTATTTTGCCATCACAAGTCACATGACAAGTCGCACAAGTCTGAAAGGGGCCTAATTCAGATTTACTGAAGGCTTTGTGCTGCCACTGCTGCCTAGTGCCACTTTTGTTTATGTTTACATCTCCCCTGGGCCTAAAAGGAGTCATTCCCTATGCCACAGTGGCAGCAAAGCTGTTTAGCGACACATTGTTTATGTTACATCTCCACTTTGGTACTAAATAAGTAACTCACTAGACAGCAATGGCAGCGCAGAATGACCCCAGCCTTCAGGCACCAAGCAACATCTGCAGCTGCACTGTTACCCACTGAATGACAAATTCAGTGCCAGGAGGAGATGTAAACATAGACAAAGTGTGGCTAAACAATACGAGGCAGCATGCAATGTCCATTTAGGTGTTAGCATTTAAACATTTGCACAAACGTCTACATGCATAAAAAATATATTCATAATCAGACCCCAGATTGGGTTTACAAAGCTTAGTGCTACAGGAGAATACTAACCACAATGGCATTGTATGAATTGGGCAATTGGCCTTTGATACTGTTCAGATCAGTATAAAACTGTGCGCAGTATGGTTTGTGAAGTTGCCTGATCTGACCCCCTATATGACATTTTCGGCATTCTATATCCAAACAAAACTTTCTTTTGTCCAGTTTTGGATAGAGTGGGGACGAGTTACAAACCCTGCACATTTTTACTGCTATCCAGGGACCCATTGAAGACAACTTTTTCCTAAAGAAGCCCTGGATAGCAGTAAAAACCCAACAGGATTTCTAATCCTTTCCCACTCTATCCAAACTTAGAAAAAAAAAAAAACGTTTTGGCTATACAGTTTCATTTTACCAACTATTTGACCATTGTTTCTATGTAGGACCCAACCTCCTTGATCCTGTGGAATTCCTAATGCACATATTTGCTGTACATTTGGGTAAAATAAAAACCATCATTTGCATTTTCTGGCGTTCGCCCCCTTTTACATCTGCTAAGATTTAGAACTCCCCATATGTGGCAGAAAACAAATGACAGGCAAATGCTGGCAAAGCAAGGCCCCATAAATATACTTAGATTTGCTTACTAATAATAAATGCGATCCTTAAATACAACCAATGTTACATCCCAATCATACAAGTAAAAAATAAAAAAAATGTCTAGCTGCATAAGCAGCAGATACCAATAGATGCATAGAACCCTTTAGAGTTCGTATGGTGATTAATAACCACATCTTTTCATGGCTCATTGAATTAAAGCTTGGATTTAAAGCCCTTTCTCATTTATAAATGAATGTGTAGTTAATTAATATGTAGCCTTTACACATACTCATTTTGAGTAATAGAAGCCCATTATTTACAAGTGATGGAAAGTTTGCTTATTAATAATACAGTATCTGCTTAAAAGAGATACACAAATGATAAAAATGATATTCAAATATTTAAAAAGAACAAGAGAAATACAGTAAAATGTATTTTCTGTGTTATATTTTGCCATCATAGTATAGAAAAAAAAAAGCAAACACTTTAAACTCTCTGCCAAATAAATCTATTGTTCCTTGAATACATGCAGCGCTGGTATATGACTCACTGCTTTTTCAATTGTGATTCCAATACACTAGGGCACAAGGTGACACAAAGAAGACCGTCATAAGGTGGCACAAAGGGGATAGGAATGTGTTAACTGCAACTAAAGCTTTAACTGTGGATTTTAAGGGTTTTGGTCTATATATGAAAATAATAAAATATACATTATATAGTATACTTAAAGTGATCATTTTTTTAAAAATAACAAACATGTCATACTTGCCTCCTCTGTGCAGTTGGTTTTGCACAGGGCAGCCTGGATCCTCCTCTTCTCGGGTTCCTCGTTGCTGCTCCAGGCCCCGCCCTCCTATTGAGTGCCCGCACAGCATGCAGCTTGCTATGGGGGCACCAGAGCCAAGCTGCAGCTCCCTGTGTCCATTCAGACATGGAGCTGCTGTTCGGCCCGCACCCTCTCTCTCTCTCCTGATTGGCTAACTGACTTTGATTGACAGCTGTAGGAGCCAATGGTCTCAGCCAATCAGGAGGGAGAGTGCCCGGCAGCCGAGGGACTCATGGACATCGCTGGAGAGAGATGGGGCTCAGGTAAGTATTAGGGGGTGCTGGGGAGGCTGCTACACCCAATAGGTTTTTTTATCTTAATGCATAGAATACATTATGATAAAAAAAACCTTCTGACTTTACAACTCCTTTAAAGTGCAGTGTCATACACACAGATTTCTTTAAAATGCTTATATGTATTTTTTCTTGGCAAAGGATTTGTAACATTGTTCAAACGAGTCTAAAGCTTTTTTCCGTTAGATTTACCAAAACCATATAATATGAGGTCAAACCTAAAAACGTTCAATTTGTATGCAGTCAGGTAGGCCCTTGAACTGCATACAGTAGTTGAAGGTAAATCTAAAGGAAATCTAACAACAAACGTTGTATAGTGTGTATCCAGCCTTAGTCACATAGTGAAGCCCCCCAGTAGAGGTTTTGGCATTTGAAACAGAGATGATAGGGCTTGGCCTCAACATTAGGGTGCCCACGAGTTCCGGATTGCCCGGGACTGTCACGCAATCGACATGTCTGCCCCAGGTCCCAAGCACCTTCTTTCTGGGACAATACAGTGTCCTGGAATGAAATAGAGGACACAACCAGTGCAGCCACCCTACTAACTACATTTCCAAAACTTGTTGCTACGGCCAGCCCTGCCTGGTGTCTAGCAAGCAGTGACATCAAAGACTTTCATACAGTGAGGCCGGTAGTGAGGCCCACGCCTAGTGCTGCATGGCTGTCTCCACCCCCCTTGGCACCTCCTCCTTCTCCTAGTGGCATATAGCAGGGACTAGTGTGTGTATGATTTTCTTCACTCTCCAGACAGTGTCTCCCCGCATGCCTGCTGTCTGTCAGCCCGGAAGCACCCGACTGCTGCTACTGTTCAAGTGTCAGGTCCAATGATGGCAGTGTGAAGAAGCAGAAGTGGCAGAGGCTGTCAGGCTGACCCGAGAGGAGCATGCAGTGTCCAGATTCCAGTCCGGGAACACCTCCTCCCCTTCCTCCCTGCAAAGACCGAAGACATGTGCATACTTCTCTCCTGCACATATCACCCACCGCCATACTCTCTGCACTGCACATTCCCTATTAATTACCACATTCTGTGCTGTATAAGTAATCTCAGGCTCCATTTATTGACACCCCCTTTAAGCCACGGCCAATATTTAGTGCAATTTAAGCCACACCTACTTTTCATATTGTTGTTCTTCTTGATGCCTGGGGTCCAATTTGACCTTGCACACAGGCCCACTGATTTCATTAAACACTCCTGTCCGCACCCAAAAATTGGCAAAAAAAAGGAACCAAAAAACATCTTTTTTTTTGGGGGGGGGAGGGGTCCTAAATGGCAGTTTGGAAATGTGGTCACCCTACTCAACATAGGCATAAATTCAAGGTCTCATGTACAGCCTAGGATTAGGCCCAAGGGAGCTTCATAGGAACAGAGAGATAGATCAAAAGACTAGTACAAAGTCCCAACTATTCTGAATTGTTAACTTAGAATTTTTTTCTCAGGCAAAGAAAGTTTTTTTTAATGACCAAATACTGAGGCACTCATCATCCCTTGCAAATTACATTTTGTATAAAACAGATATAGTTAGTATAAATGTGCCTTAAAAAAGATTGTACATCTCTAAGGCTCTATTTTACAGTGGAAGCTCTCCTCTTGGTGCCTGCCAGCCTCCCCAGTAAAAATCAAATGCTTGCTTAGGCCCCGCCATACACAATGCCGGCCAGTTCAACAGAAACCAACCGAGATTCGTACCGTTAATGAGCAGGCTGAATGCACCAAGTGGATCGATCAACTTGGGTACAACCAGTCTAATTCTCTTGTGATTATCGATATAATCACTGTCATCTCTGATACATCAATAATCACAGTCTTTTCCCTTTGGCAAGGGAGTGGCTGTGTGACCAGAGACTAGACTAAGGCAAACCATACAAGGTGCAACTTTCTTTCCTGTAACCATGGGTTGCAGGAAGGAAATTTGCATGATTCCTCCATCAACACAGACAGTGCTGACAGGGGAATCAGCAACTGTCTTCTCCCGGCGATGGGCAGGGGCAGGCCGGGGAAGCCGTAGAAGACAATTGCCGATTCCCCCATTAGCATGGTCTGTGTTGATGGGGAAATCGTATGAAATTCACACCGTGTATAACCTGCTTTAATCTAGTCTCTGGTTATGCAGCCACTCCCTTGCCAAACACATCTCCTGTAATGCAGGGCCTGCATTGTACATGATGGTGTAATTAGCCCACCCACATTTTAGGACTGAGTAAGTAAAATGGCAAGTATATTTCTCTATATCCCTTTACACTAAACAAGCATTACAATTTTACTATACAAGGAGGGTGGGGGCTACCCAAAAGTGTTTTTTATCCGGTGACTGAAGTAAAACTTTAATATGCTATTCACATCTGGGTTTCATTGTCCTCAAGCTCCCTTTGCATCCTGTGTTACACTTAATAAAACTCCTTGTAAATGTCTGATGTCCAAGAAATAGAGCTGGAGAAGCCAGATCCAGAAGTGCATAAAATGTGACTAATGATAGAAAAAATGTTGTGACAAACACATCATACATAACCCCCATCTACAATATGGCAGGTGTCAGCATCTGTTTTAGGTATTATTTCACAAACAGCTGCCCGAAAAATATTATCTTGTCAGCAGCAGTTACATGCCACATTTAGAATGTACACTTAGATGGACACAGACGAATAAAAAAAAAAAAAGTATTAGTGTTTGATTTCAGATATATCGATAACACTATGACTTTTTTTTTTTTCCAAAATCAAGGTTTCTGAGCCATATGGTCCTAAATAAAATTTAAAATAGCACAAGAGTAAAGGGGCAAGGGGTGGCGTGTGACCCAAGGGTTAGTGATTTATCTTGAAAACAGATATGTTATTTGGCAATGTTTCAAAATGCACATTGCACTGGCTGCTCTTAATTAGCCACTTAAGCCCCAGCCCTATTTCGGACACTTTTTGTTTACAAGTTAAAATCAGTATTTTTTCCTAGAAAACTACTTAGAACCCTCAAACATTATATATATTATTTTAGCAAAGACTCTGGAGAATCAAATGGCGGTCATTGCAATATTTTTTGTCATGCGGTATTTGCGCAGTGGTCTTTAAAACACAATTTTTTTGGAAAAATTTTGAAAAAACACATTTCACTGCATTTAAAAAATACTAAACAGAAAAGTTAGCCCATTTTTTTTGTATATTGTGAAAGATGATGTCACGCCGAGTAAATAGATACCCAACATGTTACGGTTTAAAATTGCGCGCACCCGTGGAATGGCGACAAAGTACGGTCAATAGAAATCTCAATAGGCGACGCTTTACATTTTTTTAACGGTTACCAGTTTAGAGTTAGAGTGTAACTTTTTTTTAATTATTGCTCACGCTCTGGCGATACCTCACATGTGTGGTTTGAACAGCGATTTCATTCGTGGCTCGACTTCCATATACGTTTTTTTTTTGTGCGCGAGCTAACGGTGACGGGGGCGGCTAAAATTTTTTATTTTTTTTTCCCTATTTATTTATTTATTTTTTTTTTAACTTTATTACAGGTTTTTTAAAAAGAAAAAAAATCTGATCACTTTTATTGCTGTCGCAAGCAATGTAAACCTCTTTTGTGACACCAATATGCAGTGACAGGTACTCTTTATGGAGGGATCGAGGGTCTAAAAGACCCTAGACCCCTCCACTGCACTTCCATGTATGCAAAACGCCGAAAACTGCGTTTTTGCATACAGCCGTTTTTTAAATTTGCCGCCTTTTGCAGCACAGTAACCTGGAAGTGACGTCATAGACGCCGCCTCCGGGTTACGTCATCGGAGACCCGATGTAAGCCCTTTCCGGCTTTGATCGGGACTCCATCCAGCCGGCCGACGTGTCGGCTGGGTGCTCGGGCCTCCCCGGTGGGACGGGAGACCCGTTAAAAGTCACGGAAGGGGGGGGGGGACGTCCCCTCCCGCTCACCAGGGTAACGATCGAGCGGCTCCCGAGCCGCATCGGTCATTACCGACGGAAAGCCGACTGTTGGCACTAAACCACGGTACCGGGATGATGCCTCTAGCCAGAGGCATCATCCCGGTATAACCCCGCAAATTTACCCGACGTACCCCTACGTCACTTTGCGGAAAGTGGTTAAAATAGAAACTATCTTAGAAATTTACACGGAGAGTGGAAAATTCTTACACAATTTAAAAATAATTTGTGTATTTCTAAATCAGAAAAAAAAAGGAACTAAATCTAAAAATATTTGATACTATACAATATTTATAAAATGGTTCAGTTTTTGGGAACGCATATACCTAGTCTGTACGTCAAGCCTCTGTGTGACTTTCATCCAGTCCCCAGGAGGATGTCAATACAGAAATACACTTCTCAGAAAGGCTTTGATGCAATAGAATTTAAACACTGACACAGACCTTAGCTATTATTTGAAATTCACTTTTACTAGGCCTTTATTCTTCTACTGTCAGTCCCGGTGACAGAAATGTACCTTTTAAACTCCTAACTTAGTTCCAGAAAAGGATATAAATATTTGCAGAGAAACACAAAAAGGTGAATAAAGTCCATTATTATGGCAATTAAATTATACACTTTGTAATGCACACAAACACAAAATAATCACAAAAATTTGTATAGAGCTGATAGGTTTGAGTTAATTATTGGCACATACACCTAGCCACAAAAACTGCTTGTGCTTGCAAAATGGTGACAAATTATGATAACCAAAGTCCTAAGTAGACAATTCATTAAAAATGTTACAGCTCATCAATTTAATAGTGGTTCTAAGATTATTCTTCTACCACTGGTAGGCATGTGGTTATTTAATATTGGTTCTGCAAAGGTGAATACAGATGTATAATCATGCTATCAATAGATATGTGTTTGTGCGTATAGAAGGGGGTCTTTAACTTTTTCTAACAATATGTTATTATCTTCAAAAAGTTTTTTTTTTCAGTGAATTAATTTAATTAATATCACAAGGGTGGGTGTATGTGTATGTGTGTGTGTGTGTGGGGGGGGGGGGGGGGGCTGAAAAGATAATTGAGACATTTCAAGTTTAGTAAACCTTTGAAGTCTCATTCGCCTTTGTGTTCCTTAGACAGATCAGGGACACAGAGGTTGTTTGCCTAGCGGTTGCCACTGAGATTTTGACAGCTCAGAACCCAAAAGTGCTTAGACTGGAGTACTTCTGGGTTCATTCATCCCAGAGATAATGGGTGAATGTGAGTTCAGTTAAACAAGGTAGGGATACTTCAGAAGCATGGCCAGCCAAAAAATATCCTGAAAAAGCCCAGCAAAAAAGCCTAGAGAACACACTGTTAAATTGCACCTAAAAGGTCAATCTTTCAGCTTTAGACAAAAGTTTTTTTGTCAAAATTACAGTTATCGTTGAAATTCAGCTTCCTCCTTTTCACAGCTTGATTGGATTGAGATCTAGAGAATTTAGAGGCCAAGTCAACACCTTGAACACACCTTCCTCCATTGCTCCTTGATTCAGTTTTGATGTTCATGTGCCCACTGTAAGCACCTTCGGTTGTGGACACAGGTCTGCATGGGCACCCTGACTGATCTGTGGCTACACAGCCCCATACTCAACAAACTGCGATGCACTGTGTGTTTCAATACCTTTCTATGAGAACCAGCATTAACTTTTTCAGAAATTTGAGCGACTGTAGCTCTTCTATTGGATCAAACTACACGGACCAGCCTTTGCTCACTATGTCCATCAATTAGCCTTGACTACTCATGACCCTGTTGCTGGTCCATCAGTTTTTCTTCCTTGGACCATTTTTAGTAGGTCCTGACCACAACAAACCAGGAATATCCCACAAGAGCTGCAATTTTAGAATTACTCTGACCCAATCAAATAGCCATTACAATTGGGCCCTTGTCAAGGTCACTCAGATCTTTATGAATGGCCATTTTTGCTGCTTTCAGCAGATTATCTTCAAACGACAATGTGTTAGTTAACCTGGTCAGTGGTCATAATGTTATGGCTAATCAATGTTTACTGTGATATATATATATATATACACACACACACACATACACATATACACACATATATAGTATCTCACAAAAGTGAGTACACCCCTCACATTTTTATAATTACTTTATATCTTTTCGTGTGACAACACCGAAGAAATTACACTTTGCTACAATGTAAAGTAGTAAGTGTACAGCTTGTATAAAAGTGTAAATTTGCTGTCCCCTCAAAATAACTCAACACACAGCCATTAATGTCTAAACCGCTGGCAACAAAAGTAAGTACACCCAAAGTGAAAATGTCCAAATTTGACCCAATTAGCCATTTTCCCTCCCCAGTGTCATGCCCTGATGTCATGTGACTCATCAGTGTTACAAGGTCTCAGATGTGAATGGGGAGCAGGTGTGTTAAATTTGGGGTTATCACTCTCACTCTCTCATACTGGTCACTAGAAGTTCAACATGGCAAAGAACTCTTTGAGGATCTGAAAAAAAGAATTGTTGCTCTACATGAAGATGGCCTAGGCTATAAGAAGATTGCCAAGACCCTGAAACTGAGCTGCAGCACGGTGGCCAAGACCATACAGCGGTTTAATAGAACAAGTTCCACTCAGAACAGGACTTGCCATGGCCGACCAAAGAAGTTGAGTGCACGTGCTCAGCATCATATCCAGATGTAGTCTTTGGGAAAAAGACGTATGAGTGCTGACACCATTGCTGCAGAGGTTGAAGGTGTGGGGGGTCAGCCTGTCAGTGCTCAGACCATACACTGCACACACTGCATTAAATTGGTCTGCATGGCTGTCATCCCAGAAGGAAGCCTCTTCCAAAGAAGATTCACAAGAAATCCCGCAAACAGTTTTCTGAAGACAGACTAAGTACATGGATTACTGGAACCATGTCCTGTGGTCTGATGAGACCAAGATAAACTTATTTGGTTCAGATGGTGTCAAGCGTGTGTGGAGGTAACCAGGTGAGGACTACAAGGACAAGTGTGTCTTGCCTACAGTCAAGCATGGTGGGAGTGTCATGGTCTGGGGCTGCATGAGTGCTGCTGGCACTGGGGAGCTACAGTTCATTAAGGGAACCATGAATGCCAACATGTACTGTGACATACTGAAGCAGAGCATAATCCCCTCCCTTTGGAGACTGGGCCGCAGAGCAGTATTCCAACATGATAAGGACCCCAAACACACCTCCAAGACGACCACTGTCTTGCTAAAGAAGCTGAGGGTAAAGGTGATGGACTGGCCAAGCATGTCTCCAGGCCTAAACCCTATTGAGCATCTGTAGAGCATCCTTAAACGGAAGTTGGAGGAGCGCAAGGTCTCTAACATCTATCAGCTGCGTGATGTCGTCATGGAGGAGTGGAAGAGGACTCCAGTGGCAACCTGTGAAGCTCTGGTAAACTCCATGTCCAAGAGGGTTAAGGCAGTGCTGGAAAATAATGGTGGCCACACAAAATATTGACACTTTGTGCCCAATTTGGACATTTTCACTTAGGGGTGTACTCACTTTTGTTGCCAGTGGTTTAAAAAATTAATGGCTGTGTGTTGAGTTATTTTGAGGGGACAGCAAATTTACACTGTTATACAAGCTGTACACTCACTTCTTTACATTGTAGCAACGTGTCTTAGTCCGTAGGGTTCAATATTGAGTTGGCCTACTCTTTGCAGCTATAACAGCTTCAACTCTTCTGGGAAGGCTGTCCACAAGATTTAGGATTGTGTCTATGGCAATGTTTGACCATTGTTCCAGAAGTGCATTTGTGAGGTCAGGCACTGATGTGGACGGGAAGGTCTTGCTCGCAGTCTTCGCTCTAATGCATCCCAAAGGTGCTGTATCGGGTTGAGATCAGGACTTCGTGCAGGCCAATCGAGTTCCTCCTCCCCAAACTCTCTCATACATGTCTTTATGGACCTTGTTTGTATATATATATATATATATATATATACACATACATACACACACACACACACACATACATACATAAACACACAAACACACAGTATAACTCAATATTTTTAACACACAGGGTAAAAATATGAATTTCTTTATCTTTTTCAAGGGTTGTATCTTTCTAAAATAACAATGAAGTGTTGTGTTAAAAGTGTATTATGTGCATTTGAGCTTAGTGCTACTTTAAGATATCCTCAGCTGTTAGAGAGCTCAGCAACCCAGGAAGTTAAACTTTTACCCAAGATAATAAATACAGATGTATCAGAAAATAAAACAATATTGATCAACCAGTATCCTATGTTTTAATAATCCATTTACAAACTGCATTAGCAGGTATGTAAATTAGCGTCAGAATGTCAAGAGTCTTCCATTTCTGACACCCTCTATCCCTGACTATTGTCATCAAATATACTAATAGGGAAATAGGTTTATTGTATGTCAGTTACCTGAGACAATAGCATGGCAAGGCTAAACTGTTGTCTTGAGAATAAATCTGATTACTAGAAAAGGTACAAGACATGAATTTTACAGTAAGTACAAACTGCAAATTTCCTTCCTTGTTTTTTTATAGAATGTTTTCATTCGAGAGTTTGAAAAATTTAGTAATCGTTTGGCTTTCAAATTTTGATCCTCCAGCAAGATATGCTGAGAATTACAAATACTGTAAAATAAGGCAGAGCAGTCCTCACATTTTCATTAGTTCTTCCAGTGGTGATGGATGCAGCCTGAATTACAATGAACTTGAGACTGATGATTCTTTTCTTCAAACAATGCATGCAGACTGGAAGGATGTAATTTTGGTACAACACAACTCAATGGTAATTGCCCAGTTTATCCTTGCATTAAACACTGAAGCTCTAAAATGAAAATAATCATCTTTGTGATTTACTGTTTCATTCAACAAATACAAATAAAAATAGAGTATACAATAAGCAACCAATCAGCAAAAATGAGATTTCAAAATAGCCTCAACTCTGTTGACTTGTGCAGGCAGATAAGGCACCAAATCCTGATTTTCATCTGCTTTAACCATTAATTAAAAATCACATATAGTGTAAATCAGTGTTTTTCTTTTTTTCTTTTTTTTTTTTCCAAATTTTTTTTTTTTTTTCCAAAAGTGTTTTTCAACGTTTTCAGTCAAGGCTCCTTTTAAAAAATATAGACAGTCTTGAGGCACCCCATTCTAAAATGTTAAAACATTATAATAGTTTTACATAATGTGGCAACATCAACAAATCCAAGTAGGACACCCAACATTATTTATTCTTACGAAGCAATTACACATTTGCAAACTGGTACTGACTAGTATTGCAATGTTTCTCTTCTCCCTAAGTTTTTCTCCAACACTCAGCTAATGTGACTCCAACTCTGATGGAGAGAGGCAGGGGAGGTCAAACAAGGAAGCTTTGCAGCTGAATGACATCCTCCTTATCAACTGATGATGTCATTGGTCGTTAGGACACCAGCAGCTAGAAGGTTGTAATGGTGCACAATGAAAACCTGTGACTTAGTGTAACTAAAGGGTAGCCTTCATCCACATGCAGACTTGTATACAATTTGTGGGTAATTTTTAGGCATTTTGCCAAGGCACCTCTAAAGAAACCCCAAGGCAACCCAGAGTGCCTTGGCTCCCTGGTTGAAAAAGGCTGGTGTAGACCAGTAATCATATATTGCTTTAATATTTTTTTTTTTTGTACTGTGTATACCTTGATAGGTCAAAATATATATCAAAATTTGAAATCTACTGTTCATTGCACAGGATGTGTGTACTCCATGAAGTAGGCAAAGGGATGGTTCCATCTGTAGGTCATTGTCAAACTACCAACTGCCATATGCAGGGATTGTACGGTGATGGTCTAGGGCTCTTTTGCTGGATTCAAAGTTAGCAATTTGGACAGAGTAACTAGTATAACCTTAACCAAACCGTGCACCACAGCATTTTGCAGAGCCACTTAATACTCTCTAGTCTTCATCTAGTTGGTCAGGGGATCATCCTCCAGCAGGATAATTGACCAAAACATCAGATTGTCAGAACTATCTTGGAAGAAAAGATGGAGACTCTAGACTTGACATTATAGAAAGGCCAGCAATCTCAAGACCATGCTTGTATGAGATGAACTGGACTGAAGCATACAGTAAATGTGAAGCAGCAACATTTAAGGGAACTTCTGCATCACTGTTGGGAATAGCAAAAAACAGTATTTTTCACATTCTGCTATATAACATTCCCAAAAAAAAAAAAAAATTAAAAATCAAATCTTTTTAACATTTTAGGCCAATTTGTTTTCTGCTACATATGTTTGGTAAAAAAATAAAAAAAGAAATCGCAATAAGCGTATTTTGATTGGTTTGCGCAAAAGTTAACGCGTCTACTAACTACGGGAAAGATTTATGTAATTTTTTTTTTTGGCCATTTCATGTGCGACTTGCATAGACATCTGTGCATGAAGTCGCAATGATATCAGCAAGTCGCACATGAAATTGCACTGACCGACGGCTTTGAATACGCGCTGAAGTTGTGCATTTTCAAAGGCGCATTCAGTGTGAAGGGGGTGTAATATTAAAAATACATTGAACAAGAAAACAGCTTTGAGATTCGAAGGTGGCACCAATAATGAGTTTGCCGGATAGTACTATATCCCATCTTAAAATTAACACCCCCAGCAGGATTTCATGCATAGATTTTAAACAGCTGAGGATATAATTAAGATATTTGTGAACATGAGAGATGCAGCCCTGTTGTCTAAAACAGCATATAAGCCTTCACTTGTTCTCTTTGGGGTTCAGAATACATTATTCAGATGTGGAAATTTGATGGAAAATCTCCTAATTCCTGTTGATATTATGCAATTCATAGCAATAATTTTGCATGTAGCTTTGATTTAAGCTGCTTATACAATGAGTTAATAACAGTAATCATACTTCCGTCTTGTTTTTCTGGCTAGAAATTATAAGATGTTATCACATTGTGTGTCTCATCACAAACACTGTCTGTTGTATGTTAATTATCTAAAATAGCCTAATCCTTTGTAAGCTTAATGTGAAAGAATGCGTGTTTGTCAAATGGGCGCACTCAACTAAAATTATTTACTACTGCAGATACTGAAGAGCCCACTCTTTCTATCAAAGTAAACTTTAATTAAAATTCTTTTGACATAGAAGCAAAGATATATGTTTGTGTTCAGCTGGAACTATAGACAAAGCCTATCTTGTGTTATCTTTCCTTCAAGACTTTAGTAACAATTCCTTATTCTGGATAACAGCCAAATAAAATTGTTCAGTCTGGTAAAGAATGCATAAAAAGACAGGGTGTGTTATCTGAAAATTATGTTGTAACAGAGACATTGCAAAAAAGTTTAAGTGGGTTTGTCCCCACTGATGCAGTAATCAGGTCTCATGGCTAGGTTTCCAAACTCCATATAGTTATTTGTGGAGTCATCTCTGTAGCCAGGTGCTGGACTACAGAGACATGGAGAAGGAGACATTTCCCTCTTTCCAATCAGTTTACTTTCACTTTCTTCTGTTATGGTGAATGTTGTGTTGCATTATCCCCAGGACCGCTGATAAGCCAGTACAGCCAGCACCCTTGTACCTTGCCCAACCCCATCAATTTAAAAGGGGGGCTGGATACCTGCCGTGCAGGTGGGGCGGCTGTACTGCCATGCTGACACTTGCGTCAGGGTGCCAGGAAACCAGACCACATGAAGATGCAAGTAAAATAAAGCAGTTAGTTAGAGAAACAACAATAAATGCACAGCAAGAGAGAGGAGCCAAATCAGGAACAGCCGGGGTCCAGTCCAGAAGCGGGTAGTCACCTAAGCCAGGATAGAGTCTAGAAGCGGGTAGTCATCCAAGCCAGGGTCGAGTCCAGATGCATGTAGTCAGCCGATACCTGGTCGTCTGCTGATACGGGACGTAAGCCGATGTGAGATCGAGAGCCAGGAAAGTCGTCAGCCAAGCCAGGTCATACACGGAAGAACACGAAGAACAGAAGACTGGTAGCAGTGATGCACCTTTGAGTACAAACACAAGGGCAAGGACTGCAAGTCATCAGGTGATATAAATACCGGTAGTCAGATGTGCAACATCATCACAGGGCGACGCCCAGGCAGCAGGCAAGTAATGATGCAAACAGAGTTTATAAAATACAGCAGTCTGCACATGTCCAAGATGGCTGCCAACAGGAAGGCAAGGCAAGACCTTGACAGCTTGTAACTGTTATGGCATACCTTCTAATTTTTTAAGATGGGAATGAGGGACACCTATTAGCAAAAGTAAGTAGGCATAGGACAACCCTTAAAGAAACTGGATGAAAGGTTTAGTGAAACATTGTCATGCCTTTAAAAAGCTCATGTGTCAGAAGATTCCAACCAATAAGTGGACAAACACCCAGTGTGAAGACATACACTGCTGCTCCTTACCAAAATGCAAAAGACAAATAGATCTAACAGCGCTTTATATATCAAATGTTTAACAGCCTATAGCGAACTGGTGCAGATATAAGTCTACCAATTTTCTCAAAACAAGATGCAAGAGACACTTCCATAGTGTAAAACCGTTTGCACATTTTTAATCATATTTTGTTGCTTTGCAGCCTGAAATGAAGACAGACACAGTTTGTTTTATCCAGCTGTATTTACTCTGCAACTTAAAACATCCAAGTGAAAGATATAACACCAACATGTCAGAAAAAAATAAAAAAATAAACAAAAAACAGAATCATCGAGTTGTAAAAAGGATTATCCCCTTGTGTCAGTATTTTGTTGAACCACCTTTTTCTTTAATTACAGCCTTTAGTGCCGGTTCACACTGATGCGGCTGCGGCGATCACATGTAATGTCGGAGCGCACTGCTCCTTCATTACATGCGATCAGCTGTGCGAGTTTAGCCATACACTTTGTATGGCTAAATTCACACCGCACCCGCAGCAAAGACGCACAGGACCCTTTTTTGCAGCCGCATCAGGATCGGATCGCACAGCGGTTCACACTTGTGCGATCCGATCCTGTGTGAACTGCAAGATCGCACTGCGATATGCGATCAAACTGGGGGTGTCGTTAAGATTACATTGACACCCCCAGCGTATCGCATAAGGCAGTGTGAACTGCCAGGGGTGCGTTTGCGATGCGGGAACAGGCTGCGAATTTGCAGCCTTCCCGCATCGCATAAGTGTGACCCGGGGCTTAGTCTGTTGAGATTTGTCTCAAACTAACTAACTTTCCACATCTAGACTTTGCAATATTTTCCACTCTTCTTTGCAGACCTGCTCAAGTCCAGTTAAATTTGATAGTGACCATTTGTGGACTGTGTAATGATATTCTGCACTGGATATCCTAAAAGCTGTCGCAAGCAACCATTTTGTTTGAGAGCTCAGCCATGACAGTTATAAAGACCACTCACTCACCCTAGCCCCCTCCTCGTACTAATTAACTTAGGAATGCAGAGGCTTCAAAGAAACGGCCCTTCAAAGACCCTTATCTCAAGCACAGACGGAAATCCTAGCAGATGTCCAGTAAGGCTGGCCAGAGCCGCGTGGTAAATTCCACAGCAAAATTGTTCATTAGGAAAATGAACTCATTCACACAAAAATTCATAACTTTAAACACAAACAAGATATGTCTCTAGAAAGTGTATAGTTAAATGCAAAATAAAATAAAATACTGAACGGAACGAGACAATGCATGGTCCCCCTGTCACATATAGAATAGATGATAGCAATAAGATATTTTCCTGTGCAATAATATATTCATGTTTAGTATCGTTTGAAGCCAAATCACAGGCTGAATGATAAACTAGCAGTTTAAAGAATGTACCCATTACATATTTCGAGATATGAATTATGTTATAAATCTGTCTAAACGGGAGGTTCCTTGGCATTGTCTACACCTTAGGGCCCATGGCTACTGTGTTTTTTGGTCAGGGACCTCTGGTGACACCCCCTGCGGTATCAGAGAAAAGGAGAGAGGCAGATAGGGTTAGTCAGTTCTCATGTAACATCAAAGAAAGGAACATCTATCAAGTGGAGAACCCATCACACATGCTCAGCTTCTGAAAATCTGATACTACACTGGATATTAAATGCAAGTATTTTCATTTCTAATTCTTTATCTTATTTTTCTAAATTGCTGAATTGTGTCTCTATTTCTTTGAAACCCATTTTTCTGTAAATACTTTTATTTGCACCAATTTTAACCTTTTTATTATTAAACTTTATTTTGAAAAGTGTTAATCTTGTCCCTGAGCTCTTAATGCAAGCTAACAACGAACCTGTCTCTTGAAGAGCGCTACTGTCTAGAATAAATCCTCTGGACATTCCTGTCTGCGGTGACAGCGCGTGTTACAGATGATTATTCTAAAGTCATAATTGGTATTTCTAAAATTACGAGCGTCTGCTGGGCTCAAACGTAGCGGTGGTGGCAGAGAAAGGGTTAATTGCTTAATTAGCCTGGTGACAATCGCTCTCAGCCTGCTGGCAACTAGATTGTGGTCCCGCAAGCTGGAAAATCTTTGTGCCAGGTGCAGCTGAGAGTGGCATTGTTACGCAAGTGACAGCAGGGTGTGAGATTGCCTGGTCCTCGGTCACGAGTTAGTGAGAAGGGCAGGGGTCTGATACCCGCCACGGTCACAGACTGCAGTCTTCAAGTCATTCAACAGCTTTTTAATGGGGTTTAAGTCTAGGCTCTGACTATGCCATGCAAGGACATTCACCTTTTTTTCCTTTAACCACTGTGTGGTCATTTCATGTCATTCTCATGTTTGAAGGAACTGTTGCAGATTAACACTACCATACCAGGATATTACCACCTCTACGCTTTACTGTATGAATGGTGTTATTGGGGTGGTGAGCTGATATCGCTTAGTGTTGAGGCCAAATAGTTAAATTTTAGTCACATCTGACCATAACACCTTTTTCCATGTGGCCTCATAATCTTTAAGGTGCGTTTTGGCAAAGCTCAGTCGTGATTGCACGTGGTCTTTCTTGGGGAGTGGCTCTTTTTAATGGAGAATTTGTGATATTGTTGTCACATGCACACAAATACCACTCTTTGTCAAAAATTCCTGCAACTGCATCAGAGTTGCTGTAGGCCTCTGGGTAGCCTCTCTGACCAGTTTCCTCCTGGCTCTTTCATCCAGTTTGGAGGGACCTCCTAATCCAGGGAGGGTCTATGTTGTACCAAATACAGTGATTTGCAAAAGTATTTACCCCCTCTGACTTTTTACCTATTTTGTTACATTACAGCCTTAAGTTCAATTGTTAGTTAATCTGAATTATATGTGATGGATCAGAACAATAGTCTAAGTTGGTGAAGCGAAATGAGAAAAATATATACTGTAAGGGATTAGCTCGGTGGCGGGTGTGGATGACCCCTTGAGGGGTGCGTTTTCCCAGAGAGGTAGCCGACAAGTGCTTGCAAACAAACAGTGTGGTTTATTAAATGGTGTTTTCTTCACCAGGCTGTATGCAGCAAAACATCCAAAATAAAATAAAACAGAAAATAAATCCTTGCCTCTGTGGGCGGCTACCTTCTCACAACTGGAACCTGCCTAAGTGTCTGTCTCCAACCTACCGTCGGGCAGACTTCCTTGTCCTCCAGCGGACACTCAATAGTCCTTTTATAATAGCTTCACAGGGCAACACAGTCCTTTGTTTCTTTCACATCAACAGTTCGTCTTCTCACCTTTGAGACGTATTCACCCTTGGTTACCGTCCCGGGCACTCATCACTCCGGGGGGTCTTCTCCCAGGCCCACATATCCTGTCGGGAGGCACACGCTGACTGTCCTCCTGCTCCCAGCCCACATGGCTTCAGGACACAGCTTCTGGAGGCAGCAGTTTGTCTGCCTTCCTCTCCCAGCCCACACGGCGACAGGAGGCAGCAGTTTGTCTGCCTTCCTCTCCCAGCCCACACGGCGACAGGAGGCAGCAAACAATAGGAATTTCTCTGAACAAATTATAGAGCCTTAACTCCCTCATTCTGAACAGGTGAAGGCCTTTCAACTTCCTGCTGGCTAGCTCTGTAGCCAACACCCTAAATTAATTAATGGACTTTCTAAATCAGGTGGAAATGTATCTCCTTCCTGTGACTACATTCCCAGATTTAGCTGACTTCCTGTTACATACCCCCCCCTCTTGTTTCAACCCTAGGGTTGGGACACAGATTTCCAGGCACGCATGTGTCAGGCACTGCTGACTCACACTTGATAAGCCTCCTATTATCCTCAAGCTTCCGGATGAAACTGTTTTGTCATCTTCATTGACGGATTTCTCATAAATGCCACACAGTTTGTCTCTCATCTCATATACACATTCTTCAACTGCATTTTTGGCATCATTTTGCTCCTTCTCGTTTCTGTCATCTTCATTGACAGCTTTCTCATAAATGTCAGACAGCTTGTCCCTCATAACCGTCTGTCCAATCCACCATGGAGGACCGTGATCCATAGGCAACTCAATTGGGCTAGTCTTAATGTCTTCAACATTCTTAAGACGCCTCTCTCTGCAATCCATAAATGTTTTCCACAAAACTTTGAGAACCTTTGCTTCACTAAGCTTTGTTCCAAGTAGGGACTCTTGACATCCCTCTGTGACTTGAGTTGCCTCTCCATACAGCTGTACACAATCATTGACTTTTTGTTGTAAAAGGGAATGATCTTCCTTCTTGAGCTTTGCTTGCTCTAAGATGCTGTGCAGAGGATTTTCCAATTGAGACAACAGGCTGTCACACATTTCTTCAAAGTGACCCCTGTTCCTTTTCCCAGAGATATCAATATCATTCAAACATTTCATATTCATAGGCAGATCTGAAGCATTTGCACTCATCAACTTCTTAAACTTTTCGCCCTCCTGAGCGAGTCGCAGTAAAGGCCTACTATTTGATTTGATATTCAGTTTATATTTCTTGCCAAACTCTTCACAGAAGTAGCCAACCAGAACATCATCAACTTTCCTTCCACCAACATAGGGGTCAAAGGCAACAACACAGTTGAACCCAGCGATCTGGGTGGTATCCATTATAGACCTCCTCTCTGCATCAGTGAAGAAGCATGGAACTGCAACACATTCTTTTACAGGTTTCTTCAATGCACTTTCTGCTGAACTATTTGACCGCTCAAGGTCACCTAGTTCTTTTTCTCTATCTGAATTCCACATGGAATGCATCTCAAGATCACGATCAAACTTCTGCCACCCGTCTTTCACCAGTTCCATTTTGGAAACACTCCCTGAAAGGCACTTATTCATTTGCTTCACGTTTTCACCAACAGCCTTAGTTTTCTCCACTAGGTTTTCAGCCTGAACTGAGAAATCACCACATTTCTTACTCAGCTCCTTTGTTTGCTGAAGCTCTAATGATACATTTTCCAATGCTTGAAGTTTTTGAAGGAACGGTTTATTCCAAAGGGGTGATTCAAGCCACATGTCGTCACATTTCTGAGGCTCACTCAGGACAGACCCCAAAACACTGATCCTTTTAAAAACTGCATCAGGCACACTATCCCCTCTTTGGGACAGATCCTCTGTTGCCTGGAATTCCTCTTCCAGTTCCTGCAACGGAATCTTCATCTCTTCTAGTTGCTGTTCTAAGGCTCGCTTAGACTTTTCTAGCTCCTGAACGCTTTTCACAACATCATCCTTGGAGCTGATCAATTCTTCCATTTCTGTACGCAGCTGTTTAACACTTTCTAGTTCAGCCTTACACTCTAGAGCTTCCTCCAAAGAGCGAGCCAAGAACAGGGCTTTGCTCTCGTTATCACGCACCTCCGTTTCTGCACGTGCGCGTTCTTCTGCATATTTTGCAGACACATTCTTCTCTTCACCAAGCATCTGATCAAACTTCTTTTTCACATCTTCAACACACTGTAATGAACCAACGCTTTCTTCCATGCGTTTTTTCATAACCGCTATCTGAGCTTGCAATGTTGCGACTTGCTCTGATAGGTTTTTCTTTGCTTCCGCCTCCTCTTTTAATTGTTCCAGGAAGCCATTTTTCTCATCTTCCATTTGTTTGAGCTTTGTGCTAAAACTCAGCCTTTGACACCTCTCTTCCTGTAAGAGTTCCTGCGTGTCTTGCAGCTGCGATTCCAAGATAGAAAAATCTTCCGCAATTTCTCTAGATTTGCTGTCTGCTTGAGAAAGCTGATTTGTAACATTGTCCAACTCAACCTGCAGTCGGTTTGCCTTCTCTGACAGCTTAGCACACAATCGGTCACCTTCTGACACCTTGACTTGCGATTCCAGAAGCTGTGCCTCTACTTTTTCCCTCTTATGTTCACAATCTTCTTTTCCCTGCATAAGAGCCTTCACCTCATTGGCTAGCATCTGGGAATAAGAATGTAATTCTGCCACACAGGCTTCTTTCTCCTTTAACTGCTGCTGGACACGTTGGGCTTCCCCTTTCCAACTTTCACAGTCCGCACGCCATTCATCTACCACATTGCTTAAAGTAGTGAGCTCATACACAGTACTCAGTAATTTAGCCTCTCTTTCACTTTTCTCTTTGTCGCTGAGAGACAATGTCGCTTCCAGAGCAACATTCTGTTCCTGCGACTCCTGCAGGTCTATTTTTGTAACTTCCAAACACTGAAGACTTTTTTTCAGCTGATTACGCAACTCCAACATATCAACCATACTTTGCTTCTGCAAAGTCTGAATTTCACTTTCCTTTTCCATGAGGATGGTATCTTTCTCCATTATAGTCTCTCTGCGTTTTTGCAACTCGACCAAAAGAAGAGCAGTGGATTCTTCCCACTGTAACACATGAGACTTGAGTAGTTCATTCGTTTCCTGCAAGTTTCTATGCTCCATTTTAAGGAATTCCAAGGCTTGTTCCTTTTCTTCCATTTTCCGTTGCAAGGCATCCAACTCAGCCCTGCACACATACTCGGTTTCCTCCAAACCGATGGCCTCCATTGGCTGCTGGCGTCTCTGTTTCCAGCCTGCCATGCTCTCTTGATGAGCCTTTTGTTGAGCTGCAAAGCTCTGCTGAAAATCCGCATTTGCCTGCTGTTGAGCTGCATTTGCTTGCTGTTGAGCTGCATTTGATATAATCAGATGTTTCAACATCTCCTCCATTTTGAGTTTACTTTTCATCTGAGCACACTGCGTCTCCATAGCAGTTTCATCAGTGTTGCTAGGGACAACAACCTTCCTCTTTAGTAGACTCTCTTTAGGCATGGATGGGGCTGGTTCAGACGGCAACATCCCCTCCATCCATAGAATCCGGTCTCTCATTTCATCTATCTTTGCATTTTTCAGGCGTTTGGACCGCCCCATCTTCAATAACTCCACAAACAAATTTTTCACAGTCCAGCAAACAATTTTCAGACCACTGTCTCTTCAACACATGTAGTTTTTCTCTCTCTTGCAGGATCTCTTTTCCTGCGCACACAGTTTGTGCAGTCACTTGCACCAGACACAACAAAGTTCATCAAAAAATTTTGAGACCCCTGTCTCTTTAAAACACTTTTTTTTTTTTTTGTCAGGATCTTCTCTCCTGCACACATAGATTGTGCAATCTCATGCACCAGACAAAGTTCATCAAACATTTGCACTTCCTTGCAGGGATCTTCGTTTCTGCCCACTGCATACCTCCACCATATGTAAGGGATTAGCTCGGTGGCGGGTGTGGATGACCCCTTGAGGGGTGCGTTTTCCCAGAGAGGTAGCCGACAAGTGCTTGCAAACAAACAGTGTGGTTTATTAAATGGTGTTTTCTTCACCAGGCTGTATGCAGCAAAACATCCAAAATAAAATAAAACAGAAAATAAATCCTTGCCTCTGTGGGCGGCTACCTTCTCACAACTGGAACCTGCCTAAGTGTCTGTCTCCAACCTACCGTCGGGCAGACTTCCTTGTCCTCCAGCGGACACTCAATAGTCCTTTTATAATAGCTTCACAGGGCAACACAGTCCTTTGTTTCTTTCACATCAACAGTTCGTCTTCTCACCTTTGAGACGTATTCACCCTTGGTTACCGTCCCGGGCACTCATCACTCCGGGGGGTCTTCTCCCAGGCCCACACATCCTGTCGGGAGGCACACGCTGACTGTCCTCCTGCTCCCAGCCCACATGGCTTCAGGACACAGCTTCTGGAGGCAGCAGTTTGTCTGCCTTCCTCTCCCAGCCCACACGGCGACAGGAGGCAGCAGTTTGTCTGCCTTCCTCTCCCAGCCCACACGGCGACAGGAGGCAGCAAACAATAGGAATTTCTCTGAACAAATTATAGAGCCTTAACTCCCTCATTCTGAACAGGTGAAGGCCTTTCAACTTCCTGCTGGCTAGCTCTGTAGCCAACACCCTAAATTAATTAATGGACTTTCTAAATCAGGTGGAAATGTATCTCCTTCCTGTGACTACATTCCCAGATTTAGCTGACTTCCTGTTACAATACATAAAACTATTTTTTAGAAATAGAAAAACAGAAAATTGGCATGTGCGTAAGTATTCGCCCCCTTTGTTAACCGGTTGCCGACCGCCGCACGACTATATACTGCGGCGGTCAGCCCCGGCCAGGCAGAGTGACGTATTGGTACGTCACTCGCCTGTCACTGACTTGCGAGCCTATCGCGGGCGGGCGCGCGCCCGCCGAGGCGCGCGCCCGCCGCGGCTCGTTCACAGGCAAGTCAGTGCGTGTGACCGGCGGACTCGATGTCCGCCAGTCACACTGCGATCGCTCTTGTGAAGGGAGAAAGACAGAGCAGCTTGTGTAAACAAGCTGCCTGTCAGTTCTCCCTGTGTAAAAGTGAAGATCTGTCCGTTCTACTATGTAGAACGGTTGATCTTTGCTTTTACACCAATAGGAATGTCCCTACACAGTTAGAATCACGCCCCTAGGACACACTTAACCCCTCCCTGTCCAATAAAGTTAACCCCTTCCCTGCCAGTGTCATTTTTGCAGTAACAGTGCATATGTATAGCACTGATTACTGCAGTAATGTCACTGGTAACCCCAAAAGTGTCAAAAATGTCAGTCAAGGGTCCGATCTGTCCGCCGCAATGTCGCAGTACCGAAAAAAAAATCGCAGATCGCCGCCATTACGCGTTAAAAAAAAAAACACCAAAAATGACAAAAATCTTTCCCTTTGTTAGTAAACGCGATAACTTTTGCGCAAACCAATCAAAATACGCTTTTTGCGATTTTTTTTACCAAACATAGGTAGCATAAAACAAATTGGCCGAAAAATGTTAAAAAATTTTGATTTTTACTTTTTTTTTGGGGGAATTTCATATAAAAAAATGTGAAAAATATTGTTATTTTTGCAAAATTTACGCTCTTTTTTTGTTTATAGCGCATGATCAAAAAATCGCACAAGTGATCAAATACCACCAAAAGAAAGCTCTGTTTGTGGGAAAAAAAGGACGTCAAATTCGTTTAGGTACAGCGTCGCACAACCGCGCATTTGTCCGTTAAAGTCACGCAGTAAAAAAGCGCAAAAAAACCCCTGGTCCTTTAGCAGCCAAATCCTCCGGGGCTTAAGTGGTTAAGAAGCCCATAAAAAGCTCTGGTGCAACCAATTACCTTTGGAAGCCACATAAATAATGAAATGATGTATACCTGTGTGAAATCTAAGTGTCACATGATCTGTCATTACATATACACACCTTTTTTGAAAGGCCCCAGAGGCTGCAACATCCAAGCAAGAGGCACCACTAACCAAACACTGCCATGGAGACCAAGGAACTCTCCAAACAAGTAAGGGACAATGTTGTTGAGAAGAACAAGTCAGGGTTAGGTTGTAAAAAAATATCCAAATCTTTGATGATCCCCAGGAGCGCAATCAAATCTATCATAACCAAATGGAAAGAACATGGCACAACAGCAAACCTGCCAAGAGACGGCCGCCCACCAAAACTAACGGACGTGGCAAGGAGGGCAATAAGCAGAGAGGCAGCACAGAGACCTAAGGTAACCTTGGAGGAGCTGCAGAGTTCCACAGCAGAGACTGGAGTATCTGTACATAGGACAACAATAAGCCATAGAGTTGGGTTTTATGGCAGAGTGGCCAGAAGAAAGCCATTACTTTAAGCAAAAAACAAAATGGCACGTTTTGAGTTTGCGAAAAGGCATGTGGGAGACTCCCAAAATGTATGGAGGAAAGTGCTCTGGTCTGAGACTAAAATTGAACTTTTCGGGCCATCAAAGAAAACTCTATGTCTGGTGCAAACCCAACACATCACCCAAAGAACACCATCCCCACAGTGAAACATGGTGGTGGCAGCATCATGCGGTGGGGATGTTTTTTAGCAGCCAGGACTGGGAAACTGGTCAGAGTTGAGGGAAAGAAGGATGGTGCTAAATACAGGGATATTCTTGAGCAAAACCTGTACCACTCACTGCGTGTGATTTGAGGCTAGAATGGAGGTTCACCTCCTAGCAGGACAATGAGCCCAAACACACTGCTAAAGCAACACTTGAGTGGTTTAAGGGTAAACATGTAAATGTGTTGGAATGGCCTAGTCAAAGCCCAGACCTCAATCCAATAGAAAATCTGTGGTCAGAGTTAAAGATTGCTGTTCACAAGGCTGTTCACAAGCCCAAACCATCCAACTTGAAGGAGCTGGAGCAGTTTTGCAAGGAGGAATGGGCAAAAATCCTAGTGGTAAGATGTGGCAAGCTCATAGAGACTTATCCAAAGCGACTTGGAGCTGTGATTGCTGCAAAAGGTGGCTCTACAAAGTATTGACTTTAGGGGGGGTGAATTTTTCTGTTATTTTGTCCTATTTGTTGTTTGCTTCACAAAAAAAACATCTTCAAAGCTGTGGGCATGTTCTGTAAATGAAATGATGCAAATCATGAAACAATCCATGTTAATTCCAGGTTGTGAGGCAACAAAACACGAAAAATGCCAAGGGGGGTGAATACTTTCGTAAGGCACCGTACCTTTCACTTCCTATTAATAGACTTCACTGTGCTTCTAGGCATTGATAAAGCCTTTGAAATTTTTTGGTATCCATCTCCTGGCATGTGCCTATCCACAACTTTATCCTGGAGAGCTTTTGACATTGCCTTGCCACCCATAGTTGATTGTTTGTTTCAGTTGCACTATCAGGGACTGAAATGCTCCAGGAAAGCTCTTTTCATGCTAAGCTCATCAAAATGACAACAGCTGATCACAGTTGAAAGCCAAATGGTTTTGTGTGCCATTGAGAAGGTGATTAGCTACACCTGATTAAGTTAACAAGTCATTTATAGGAGGGGGTGGTCTTTTTTCCAACTTAGTGATTCTGTTTCTGAATGTTTAACATTTTTTTCTGACGTGTTGGTGTTAGTGTTTCACCTGGTAAATACAGCTGGATAAAACAAAAACTGTGTCTGTCTTCCTTTCAGGCTGTAAAGCAACAAGATGTGATTATTTTAAAGGAGGTGATTATTTTCTTTACCCACTGTATAACAGCTATTTTATCTAAGAGCCTGTTCGTACTGCCTGCACACTAAACCTTAGAGGTTTAGTTTGCAGCCAACTGCCCATTCCAACTACAGTGAGCTGGTGGTAGGAGGCAATGTCATGTGCGTTTCAGCACATCACACAGTTCCCTTTTTTTTGTAAATTTTATTTGAAGTGAACAAAGTGACACTTAATTTGTGTCACTGCATAGCAGCGTGGCGTATTGCGTTGCTGTGCAGTCCCATGCAATAGCTTCCTGTACACTACGATAAAATGCAGCATGTATGCATTTTATAGTAGATCACTGCACACACTTTCGGGATGTGATGCAGTGTGAACAAGACATATAGAGAACAATTGTTTTCTGTGAATACTAGGAGTGACCTACATTCATCCAACACCGTAAAACGCAGTTCAATACAGTACGTGTGAAAAGGGCCTTAGGGAAATTCCCAAAATATGACCTGTTGGTAGTACCTAAAGGAGTTGAAAAGGCGGAAGGTTTTTTTTTTTTTATCTTTATGCATTCTATGCATCAGGATAAAAAAACCTGTGTACAGCAGCCCCCCCAGCCCCCCTAATACTTACCTGAGCCTGTCTTTATCCAGCGATGTTGCAGGAGTGTCTAAGCTGCCTGGGACTCCCCTCCTCATTGGCTGAGAGAGCAGTGCGACGTGATTGGCTCCCGCTGCTGTCAATCAAAATCCTTCAGCCAATCAGGAGAGAGAAGGGACAGGGCCTGGTCGCGGCTCCATGTCTGAATAAACACAGGGAGCTGTGACTCGACTCAGGTGCCCCTATAGCAAGCTGCTTGCTGTGGGGATACTCAGCAGAAGCGAGGGGTCAGAAGAGCCAAAGAGGGACCCGAGAAGAAGAGGATCCAGGCTGCTCTGTGCAAAACCAACTGCACAGAGCAGGTAAGTATAACCAGACTTTACAATTAATTTAAGGACTGATTTTGAGAATCACTTACCTAGGCCATCAAAATGATAGTATGGACCAGGGAAGGGGATAGCTAGGGAGGAAAATTCTACTAAAAGATTAGTTGTCTGTCAACAACACCTGTAGTTTATGAATCTGGGTTGTCTTCAAACATGACAAATTATTTTTAGATTTGAAATCTTAAGATGGATTTTGAACTGATGAGTTTACAATTGGTTTGCTTTGCTCTTTACAGCTTACAGTCTGACGCCAAGACTTGTCTAGAAGATAAAAATAATAAAAGTATTACAACTCTGAAAGGAAACTGCATAGCCTCAAATAATTTGTTTGCTAGTGCACAGGTTATGTGGAATGACGTGTACAGAAACCTGAACTGAATACCAGTTATTACTATATCGCCGCTGAGAATCTGAATGAGACTTTGCATAGCCCCAGTGGAATAACAATGAAAAATTAGATGTTCAACATAACAAATTGCCCTATGCTACATTATAGAAAGTAACAATTTTTCAAGATGCACTTTTTGGATCTATTAAACACAGAGAAGGACAGATTTACAATGCTCTAATTGTGTACATCAACCTCTTTTTTCCAAGGCATATACATTATTAACCACTTCCTGACCTGCGGATTTTGTACCCTGTTTTCCTCAGAGCAACTATTTGCTTTTAATCGTCAACAAAATGTGCATTTAGGTAGGTTTTTCATTTGTAAACCTTTTTGCATAAATATACTGTATATATGTACAGTATATATTAATGTACATTTTGTTCCATGTCATTGCGCCCCTTTTTTCATGTGATCACAGTTTTAAAGATGTCCTATTGATATGCCTGTAACTTCTGGACTGATGTAAGTTTTGTACCTTTTAAATAAATCACGTAACCTGAAAACCTGGCAGAATTATGATGTTTACTGGTTGGGGAGGATTGCAGCAATTAAAATGACGGTTCTTCCACGTATTTTATATTATTTCAGATCCCTCCCGATTCCGGTGTCCTCCACTTTCTTCCGACAGCTACAATCCTTAGAATTTAAATTTATCCGGCATTAAGGTGGATGTCGGGTAGCTCGGTCCGCTTTACATAGATCCAAGTGGAAAAGGGGGTTGGGAGTCCCACATTTTCTGCGTTACTACAGGGCGGCACCACTAGTCCAGTTGTATCAGATCGTTAATGTGGATTACAAACCCGAGTGGTTACACTTGGAGGCAAGGGCTAGTCCAACTATCCCCCTAGACCTATTGTTATGGCTATCCCCACGGGACCGAAAGGCGATTATGTGCCCGTCTTTGTCCCACTCGTTGCGGCTTTGGGACATGGCATGTAAACTGTATCCTTTAAAATCCCCTCACACTCCAGTGGCCCCTCTCTTCCATAATCCTCGCTTCCCACCGGGCCAAAGGCCTAGTCAGTTCACCTGGCAGACTGACAAAGGTCTTTATAGGATTATAAAACAAAAACTATCAGCGCAAAAAAATATCAATAGTGAATGGTGCAATCTTTATAGGATTGCTCACTTCCTGGACAATAAGGGGATTAGACCTCACAGTTATTTTAGGGAAAAGCTAAGGATGCCGGCTGGGGAAACATTTTGCTTATGTCAAAATACGCATTTTCTACGTACATTACTGAAAGATGGGGTTGACATTACCTCTAAAACTCTTTTCGATAACAGATGTTTGTGTGGGGTGGAACCACGGGTGAAGGGGGCATAACGGCACTCTATGTCCTCTTCAATGATCACAATAACAAGCTTTCATATCAATAGGCATGGGAATCTGATCTGGGAGAAACAATTGAGAAGGAGGACTGGATAAAATGGTCGACCATGGTGCACAGGGGAATACTTAACACCTCCCTGGTGGAAGCTAATTATAAAGTGTTATCTCGCTGGTATCTGGTTCTGTCAAAACTGGCAAAGCTATAGCCTGGTGCCTCGTCCCTATGTTTTAGGGGCTGTGGACAAGTAGGCGATATGCATCATGTCTGGTGGTCCTGCCCGAAGGTTCGGCGCTTTTGGATTCGGGTGTTCAACCTGATCCATTCGGTGACAGGACAAAATGTTCCCAGGGCTGCTGAGACGACGCTGTTTGCTGATCTCGAGGGGGAGATACCCAAACATCTGCGTACCCTCATCTATTTTATCCTCCTAGCAGCTAAATGAACCACATTTGGAAGTCACCGGTGCTAAATATTGTGATGGTTAAAACATAAAATCTCCTGGATCATGGTTAACGAAAAATTGACTAGTATCCGTAGAGACACTCACATGAAGTTTGAGAAGGTGTGGAACCGTGGGTGGCATATCTCCAGGCTCCCTGAACATTGGGCGGCATACTATCTTTGTATTGGAGCACGTTGCTGGGGGGGGACAGACTCTGACTTGCTCTTCTCTCCTTTTCTATTTTTCCTTTTCTTTTCCTTTCCTCTTTCTCTTCTGCTTTCATTGTTCTGCACTTTACTTTATTGGGACAATCCGACATGACTTAGACGGTTTGTTTCCAGTTAATGCTTTCCCATGCTGTTATGTTACGTGGGTGTTGCTGGTGATTACTGCTTTTAATGCAACTATTTGACACGAGTTGTTTTGTATTAGGATTGCATAATTTTCGGGCATTCTATGAATGTCATTGACGCGATTGTATTCTGATGCCGTAACATTTTTCCTTGACAAATGTTCCAATTTCTATCTTTTCTATGTTATTTTGCAAAACTTTTAATAAAAACTAAATAAATCACGTAAGAGACGGTTTTTACACTATGAGGAGATCTGTTTTTTTTCTGAATATTGGAGTCAATGATCAAACAAGAAAGGCTGATTGTTGTGGAGAGTTATAGTGTCTGATCCTTAGAGATTTCTCCATCCACTCCACATTTGACCATCATTCTAGAATTTCCGTATTTATGTGTGTTTGGCTGATTGCCGTTGGCATTTGAGTCCATATATTCCGGTAAGCATGTTCAGTCTCTCTCCTTGGTTGTGGATGCACGTGTCATGGTGACTCCTTACGTGGATACTGTTGTCTTTTATGACTACTACTGAAACAGATGCTGTTCCCAACTTTCTATGTCTGTACTGTTTTACTACATAGTTATTGTTTCATATTTATAGTTCCCTATTTGTGGATTTTTCTTCTTTTAGACTTTTTGCACAGATTTCACTTAATTGCACATTGAACTTTATTCGATTTCTGATATTTTCATTGTATATATTTACTTATGTGATTGCAATTTATTTCACATTTAGCGCTGCAGGTTTTTACCCTTTGATTACTATACAATGTTCTGATAAACTGTAGTGCTAGTTGCTGTCTTCACATGACATTAGCGCAATAATTTTATACATTTTATTTTGATTGCAAAGGAACAGGTAAATAAAAGAATTTAAACATTTTTCACATTTTTCTCAAAACATATTTTTATCTTAAAAACCCTAAGATTTATCACAAACTGTAAGAATTTATATACTGTATGAGTTTACAGGTTCTAATAAGTGCATTTGACATAACACAGCTGTCACAGAGGTAGTGGGTCCTCTAGTGAATGTAATCCCTAAAAAGGGCCAAGGTTCATGGCCTAAAGGACCGCCTGGTGTTTACCAGAGCACCCCCACAAAGAATGATGGAGCTTGCTGCAGATGGCTCTCAGGTTGTGGCCCTTGGCTACACCTGGAGTGGCAACAGTTGACAGAATGCAGAAATAGTGTGGTACAAATTCAGCAGGCAAGGTAGTGGTCAATTAGGCAAACAGTTAGGGCAGGTTGATAGCAAGAATTATTGGGAAACAGGCAAAAAGATCAGTGCAGGCAGATACCTAGGATCATTTAGAAACAGGCAGAGGTCATAAACGGATATCAACAGAATATGAAACAGAGATAATGGGTACAGGAGCCAGGGAACTGATACTCAAAGAGGTCTTTGCTCATACAACCCCCACATGCACAGAGCAGGCTTACTTACCGTCCTGGACATGAGCTCAGAGGAAGTTTCTGGCAGTACATCCTGGCAAAAACCAGCAAGAGCCTCTAAACACGAGAACTGGTACTACTGACACGTTTCCAGGGTATTCTGAAGTGGTTGAACAATTTAACCAAGCATATAACCCAAGTGTGAAACAGTAGAGTGATTCTGCTGAGACTCCTCTGCCACATGGACAGCTGGGGGGGGTTTGGTGACCGCGAACTGTGACAAAGCTAGAGTTAAATAATCCAAAGCGACAAGTTCTTTTCCACTTCAAACCCTAGTCCTGTGTTTTCCACCATTCCACTTGCTGTTACAAAATTGCATTGAAGATGTGTTTTATTAACATTACATAATAACATGGCTCAAAGAAGGGGCAGTGGAACATCAGTGGCAGCCTGTTATACCTATCCATAGATTATGTCAAAAGGACTTAGACACTTCTTGCCTTATGTATCTACAAAGTAAAAAGGGGGCAAAATATAGAAATACTTTGACACTAAAGTGTGCAAAAAGCAGTCTCTGAGTTTCTCTCTGAAATCATTCAGAAAGCCTGCATTTTGCTGTGAATAATCCTTTAAAGTGAACAAGTGCCCTGATCTTGCTGTAAATATTATTTTAACCACTTTAATACAGGGCACTTCCCTCCCTTCCTGCCCAGGCCAATTTTCCCCTTTTAGCGCTGTTGCATTTTGAATGACAATTGCGCGGTCATGCAAACCTGTACCTACAACAAATTTTTGTCATTTTCCCCCCACAAATAGAGCTTTCTTTTGGTGGTATTTGATCACCTGTGCGATTTTTACTTTTTGCTAAACAAATAAAAAAAGACCGAAAAGTTTGAAAAAAAAAAAAAAAGTTTTTTTGTTTATGTTATACAATTTTGTAAATAAATAAGTTTTTTCCTGCACTGATGAGCACTGATGAGACTGCACTGACAGGCACTGATGAGGAGGCACTGATGGGGTGGCACTGATAGGTAGCACAGATATGCAGCATTGGTGGGCACTGATAGGCGGCACTGCTGGGCACTGATAGGCGGCATTGATGGACACTGATAGTTGGCACTGATAGGCGGCACTGGTGGGCACTGATGGGCGGCACTGATGGGCGGCACTGATGGGCGGCACTGGTGGGCAATAATGGGCACTGGTGGGCGACACTAAAGGATGGCAATGATGGGCACTTGTGGGCAGCACTGATAGGGAGGACACTGGTGGGCATCACTGATGGGGAGGGCAATGGGGGGCTCCCTGAGCCCTGATTGCCATCCCTGGTGGCCATAGTGGGGATCCGTGGGGTCATAGTGGGCATCCCTGGTGGATCTAGTGGCATTCCCCCCCCCCGAGGGTCAGCACTGGTAATCAATGATCTGATTACCAGTGCCGACCCCCCCCCCCCCCCTGTCAGGGGAGCCGCCGATCGGCGCTCCTTTACTCGTGCCTGTCAGGCACGAACTAAGGAAAGCCGATCAACGGCTGTTCCTGTTTACGATGTGACCAGCCGTGATTGGACACGGCTGATCACATGGTAAAGAGCTACGTCAGTAGTCTCTTTACCGAGATCGGAGGTGCAGGGTGTCAGACTGACAACTCGCATCACCAATCGCCGCTCTGCGCGCCCCCGGGGGGCGCCCAGAGCTGTGTTATCCTGCCGCCGTCATATGACGTCCGACCAGGATAACACAACCACATTCCCGCCGTCATTCTGTTATAGGGCGGGCGGGAAGTGGTTAAAGTAAACCAATGCCTAGAACAGATGTGTCAAACACAAGGCCAACGGGCCGAATCTGGTCCTCCAGTCCATTTCATGTGACCCTCACACCTCTCCTGGAGCTGCAGTAGAGCTCCAGCCCTCCTTTGGGCCTCCTGCAGACCCTGCTCTTTCTGCTTCCCAGCTCTGCCACCAGCTTCTTCCCAGCAGTAACCCAAGGTAAGGGGGTGCACTTTGATGTAAGGGAGGGTGGGGGTGAACTCTTTAACATCTAATGTAAGGGGTTTGGGATACTCTGGAGTCTGGGGAGGGCAATCATAATGCTGATGCGGCTCTCAATGAAGTTGAGTTTGACAACCCTGGCCTAGAACATGCACACTAAAGTGTTTACATATTTACAACAAGCAGTACAAAACAAGATTTCATTTATCTAGGTATCTATACACATTGTGGAGAAATTTATTGTTCACAACACAGTTAGAGCTCATGCACACTGGTAGTTTGGCTCACACAGCATAGAAACAAGGTGTTTGCCTTCAGAAAGGTATGCCCCTAACCCAGATTTTCTTAGTTTGGCCATACTGTATGTCCCTGGACATATACAGTCCTAGACTCAAGAACTGCTCAGAACAGCATACAGCCACTGCTCATTTCAGCTTGTTTTCTATTTTAACAGCAGGCAGCTGGCAAACGGTTGTTTGATGCACTTGAGCCTCCCAGATGCCCAAAAACACTTGGTTTAACCACTTGCGCCCCGCCCACCGTACATATACTGCGGCACTCTGCCGCTGCTGGGCAAAGCGACGTACCCATACGTCACTCACTCAGGCACCTGTGGGGCGAGCGCACGCCGCGCTCCTGCCCCCGCTCGTTCCCTGGGGAGCCAGCATGTGTGACCGGTGGCTCTGATGGCCGCCGGCCCCTCACAATCTCACGCAGCAGAGGGAGAACGACAGATGGCTTATGTAAACAAAGCTGTCTGTCATTCTCCCTTAGATTATCACAGAGGCTATGCGATCCTGCTATATAGGATAGCATGTTTCTGTGATGATCTCACAAGCCACGCCCCCTGACAGTTATAATCACGCCCCCTAGGGACACACTTAACCCCTTGATCACCAATAAAGTTAACCTCTTCCCTGCCAGTGTCATTTTTACAGTAAGTGCATATTTATAGCACTGATTACTGTAGTAATGTCACTGGTAACCCCAAAAGTGTCAAAAATGTCATTTACAGGTCCAATCTGTCTGCCTCAATGTCGCAGTCCCGCAAAAAAAAAAAAAAAAAAACGCAAATCGCCGCCATTACTAGTTTAAAAAAAAAAAACAATAAAAATGACATCTTTCCCGTAGTTAGTATGTGGTGAGGTGAATCCTGATTCCTGAGTGGTACCTGCGTGGTATTTGCTGAGTGATACCAACTGCGTGGTACACTGGTACGGTACCTGAATGGTATTTGCTAAGTGGCACTGGTGGTACCTGAGTGGTATTTGCTGAGTGGTACAGGCTGGCTGCGTGGTGGTGGTGGTACCTGACCTGATACCTCCTGAGTGACTCCTGACTGAGTGGGATTTTTTTTACTCGAGTGGTACCTGCTGCTGCTGGTGAATGTGGTGGTGGCTGCTGGTGTGGCACTGGTGGGGGTACTGGCAGTGTGGTACGGTGGTACCTGACCTGAGTCTGACACCTGAGTCCAAACCAGTCCTGACTGTGGTATTTTATGGGGGGTTTTTTGGTACCTGCTGGCTGGCTGGTGGTGGTGTGGCACACTGGTAGGGTCTGAGTCCTGACTGTGGTAACCGTATTTTGTTTCTTTTTGTTTTTTTGGTACCTGCTGGATGACTGCTGGTGGTGGTGGTGGCTGGTGGTGTGGCCTGGCCAGGCACACTGGTGGGGTCCATCCGGCTCCATTCTCCAGGCTGTCTGTCTGCCTGTGCTGCTGTCCCTCCTGTTGTGACTGTCTCCAGTGGCTGTGCCTGACTGTGGACGATCGTGGTATTATATATAATATTTATATTATTTATATATGGTCTGGCCTGGCACGTTGTAACTCCGCTGTAGCCTGGCTGCAACTCTCGCTCCACTCCACTCTTGCACAGGCCACAGTATCGCGCATAGTGCCGGTGTAGCATGAAGATGAGGCAGCTTAGTAAAATGAACCGCTTACATGCCAAGTGGTCGACGGGGCACACAGGACCAGACTGGAACAGAGGCACAACGGACCCCCCCATCCCACCAACTAATGCCCCCCCCCCACTACCAGACTCCCACCACCCCAAACTACTGCCCCGCCACTCCTCACTGACAGACCCCTATACCACCAACTAGTGCCCCCCACTACCAGACCCCACCACCCCAACCACTGCCCCTCCACTACCAGAACCCCCCCCCCCCAACTACTTCCACTCCCCACTGACAGACCCTTATCCCTCCAACTAATGCCCTACACTACCAGACCCTCACTGACAGACTACCACCCCACCAATTAAGCCCCCCCACACAACTACTGCCCCCCCCCCACTCCCCACCAACAAAACCCCTGTCCCCCACTGATAGATTCCCACTCTTCCAACTACTCATCCCAGCCCCACACTGATGGACCAGCGGCGCTGACCATTCGGCATTCAAATGGTAATCCAGCCCGTGTACTTACATGTGCAGTCGCAGCAGGCGATAACATATTTTATGGGATACCAATCTTGCTACTACACCGTTGTGCCCCCGTTTCAGCCTGGTCCTGTGTACCGTGCCGAGCACTCGGCATGTAAGCGGTTAATTTTACAAAGCTGCCATCAGTGGCATCATCTCCGCGCTCGGCGTGTTTCTCTTCATGCTGCAGGGTCACAGAGGAGTGAGGAGGGGTTACACTACTGCCATCTAGTGGCGGTAGATGCAATTGCGGTAACGCTGTCCAAGTAATGGGAATGGCAATACCATGAGGGGAAAATCAGTTAGATTACTCGTTACCCTCTAAAGTAACTGCGTTAAGTAACGTTGTTTACTTTAACGCGGTTACTACCATCACTGCTGGTGGCTGAAACAAAACTGTGTAAACAAGGCAGACGGCTGTTCTGTCACAGAGGAAGAGTGAGATCTTGTGCTTCCGCTGAGCTGAAACACAGATCTCTCTTTTCCTCTAGCACATCCATCCCCCACACAGTTAGAAAGCATTCCCTAGGAGCACACTTAACCCCTTGATCACCCCTTGTGTTAACCCCTTCCCTGCCAGTGTAATTTATGCAGTAACAGTGCATTTTTTTTAGCACTGGTCACTGTATTGGTGTCACTGGTCCCCAAAAGTTGTCAGATTTGTCCGCCGCAATGTCGCAGACCCACTAAAAATCGCTGATCACTATTGAAAAACAATAAAAAACAAAACAATAATAGAACAATAAAAAAATATTAATCACTTGTCGACCGCTCGCCGCAGTTTTACTGTGGCAGGCTGGCTCGGCTGTGCGAAACAACGTAGGGGTACGTCGGTTACGGTAGTGGTACTGGAGTGCTCTTGCCCCCACTAGGCAGTGGGGATGCCGATCCATGGGACCAGCGGCTGCGATTGCTGCCGGGCACCTGCGATCGCTCCCCGCTGAGAGAAGGACAGTCAGCTGTTATAAACACAGCTGATCGTTGTTCTCTCTGAAATGATCACAGAGCGCCTGTGATGCTTCTATATAGGATCACAGGTCTCTATGATTATTTCACAAGTCCCTCCCCCAACAGTTAGAAAACACTCCCCTAGGCTCACAATTAACCCTTCGATCGCCCCTAGGTTAACCCCTTCCCTGCCAGTGTCATTATTACAGTAGAAGTGCATATTTTTAGCTCTGATTACTATTACTATAGTAATGTCACTGGTCCCCCAAAAAGTGTAAAAAATAGCAGTTAGGGGTCCGATCTGTCTGCCGCAATGTCGCAGTCCCACTAAAAATCGCAGATCACCGCCATTACTAGTAAAAAAAGAAATAAATAAAAATGACATACATTTTCCCCTAGTTTGTAGATGCGATAACTTTTGCGCAAACCAATCAAAATACGTTTTTGTTTTTTTTTTACCAAAAATATGTAGCAGAATGCAAATTGGCCTAACAGGTTGAAAAAAAAAATTTGGGAATGTTATATAGCAGAATGTGAACCTTCCGGAGCTGAAGTGGTTAAAAAGAAAAAAAATTGTGTCCCTCGATGTAAATCCATCGTCAATCACGATGCCCGCTGGACACGAAAAATAGAAAAAAATTCAAAAAACGCTTCGCCTCCTAAGAGGCTACCCGCCGTCTGCCCGATCTTCAGCTTTGACAGTTTTTTATGGGAAGGGGGCAGGGCCACACGGTTATGTCACCCTGTGGCACCGCCTCCTCTGACGTCACATGATGTCAGAAGGGGCGGTGCCACAGGGTGACGTGTCCAGGTGGACCCGCCCCTTGCCTATAAAAGAACTGTCAAAGCTAAAGAGGGGGCCGAGGCAGACAGCCTTTGAAGAGCCGAAGCAATTTTGATTTTTTTTTTTCCTATTTTTCGGGTCTGGCGGGAGTCGTGATTGACTATGGATTTACATTATAATTTTTTCATTTCAATAAAGGACTTGTCAAAAACTGTGTTCTGTTTTTACTTTTTGACGGGGTGAGCCGCGGCTCCGAGGGAGGAAGTACTCTGAGGTGAGTATCTTCGATCTTCAATTGCAAGGTAAGTAAACAAAAAAAATAAAAAATAACTATCCAATTCCTTTTCAGGTGAGGCATACCTAGCGGAGGGGCACAAAAAAAAAATATTGTTTTTGTGCCCGGAACTCCGCTTTAAAGGAATTTTTCATTTTTATTGTTTAACTTTAAGCATCATTAAAACCACTGCTCCTGTAAAAACAATTGTTCTAACAAAAATGTTTGCATTGATACATGTTCCCCAGGGCAGTACACAGGTCCCCATACACTTTTTATGGCAATAACTTGCATATAAGCCTTTAAAATGAGGACTTTTGATTTTTCATGTTCGTGTCCCATAGACTTTAATAGAGTTTGCATGTTCACTAGAACTTTTTCCCTGTTTGAGATGTTCTGGTGCGAACCGAATAGAGGGGTGTTCGGGCCAATAACTAATGGCTATATACAAAGGTGAAGTATTTACTGTATATTTAAACTGTTTTACCTTAAGAATATATTATTCATTCAGCTAGCCCTGTGATCCAGGAAGCACACTGCATAGCCCTTTTCTAGACCTTCATGAAGACTACACTGCAGTTAATCAGTATGGCCTATCTAGTACCTGCCCAAGTGTGCAACTGCATTGGGAAAAGAATCAGCACAGTGAGGTTATACCTGTGCAATACCTTACTATAAGCATGTTAACTGTTAGGCTACCAGCACTGTCCAAAACAACAGAGCTCTGACTGGGTCAAAATGATGACCACCCCAGTTATATGCACAGGTGCTTTGAAAAACTACTCTTTCTCTTTGTCATGTTTTTATCAATGTAATGCTTATATACTTCTGTAAACACAGATATAATTCATTTTTTTTGTGATCCAAATTTCCCTAATCAACATAATTTTTAATTAAAATGCAGACTGAAACCAAAGAATACCTAAATTACAATATTCTAGTTGGTCATCCAAATGAGTAAAAAGACAGCCAAATAATTTAATTTGTATGAATACCACATTCAGTACTAGTAATTCCTAGCAGAAAGGGTTTGGGGTCAAGGGGGGACAAGATAGCCAATAGGTCATAAATAAATTAAGTTGTCTGAAGCCAAAATGCATTTACAGAAGGGCAATCCCAAAATAAATGATAGATAGC
Source organism: Pelophylax lessonae (assembly GCF_965119305.1). Lineage (NCBI taxonomy): Eukaryota > Metazoa > Chordata > Amphibia > Anura > Ranidae > Pelophylax > Pelophylax lessonae. The sequence goes on along the minus strand of NC_138770.1, from coordinate 551,504,119 downwards.
ATCATTAGAGGAGTTACACTTGAGTAGAAGGCAGAATGGGTAGGTTGAAATCTAGCAAGTCTCCTTGATGATAAGTAAGCATGGAGCAGAATATATGTCTGGGTGAGAAAAGAAGAGACCTTATTCTGGGGCTTTTGGATTGTCTTCTCATTCTTCTGCATCTAGTGTGGGAATGATTGTGGTCAAAGTAAGGATTGCTAGAGGTCTGCAATTAGGTGTCTTTTAGGAGCCTTTTTCAGAAGAGAAATCGGGGAGGGATACAGTGACTGTAAAGGTGAGAGATTGGAACTGGGCCTGTACAGCATGCTGTAGTTGCAACTACAGGTGGAATTTGGAGCATTTAGGTGATATTTATATTTTAAAAGAGGTTTGGTGGCAAAATGACCATTGTCTAACAGTTGGACCAGAAAAAGGCAGCCTGCCTTGAACCGGACTTGATTATAAAGGATGGATTAAAGTTTGGGAGCTGGGAATTATTACAGAGAAGAGTGTAGAACTCATTGGTGGAAAGGGCTGTCGACCTGGAGGATCTAGTCCAGACCAGAATGGCTTATCAGATAATAGTATTGAGTGAGGGTTTCCAGGTTAGTTTTGTAAGAGTTCATATAGCAAATTCAAGGGGTCCTCTGGGGAAAGGGAGGGGGGAGGCAGAATCCGATCCCAGCTGTGAAGGGTTATGGGTATTTGGGTGTATGAACCAGGATTACAGCTGTGACAGTTGTCACAAGTTAAAGGAATTGAAGGGTTAAGCCTCCGATAGGAAGGGGGTTCTGGAGCATTTTTTAAGTTAAGTTAGAGCTACAATTGTTCCATATGAAGGAGAGAATGACAGATGTTAACAAGGTAACAAAGAAAAAGGTGTTAGTGTTCCAATACATCAGACCCTGAGTCGCCCCCACAGGGACCCGTGTATGTAAAAAGGATACATCCAACGTGGGACTTTGAAGGCGGAGGTCAATTGGCATAGATAGATAAATGATATAGGAACAGCTATTTAAAATACAGTAATTTTATTGGTACATGTATGCACATTAAAAGAGATAAACAACATAGATGCATAGGCATCAATACAAACACTAGAATTCATGCAATATAAAAGATTGAGAAACATGTCCTAGAGTAATGGGGTCACACAGGTCTAACATGTTTCGCCGACTCTGTGGGCTTCTTCAGGGACCATGAGTGCTGGTGACTTTCGTACAGGTTCTAGGTACAAATAACATATTGTAAATATAACATCATATATATTTTCTTCTTTCTTAGACATCACATAGGAGAAAAACATATCATAGTTGGGCATGACATAGTACATGTTTCATTGTTTTAGTAGAGGTGTGATGTCAAACCCTCACCACTATCATAAAATCTGGGGCACAATTAGAAAGTCAACAACTGATAGTATGGTCTGCAAATCCCTCCGGGGAGTGCTCTCACTCCTGGACAAGGGTCCAGACAGATGCGTCCACTTAATGTGGTGAAGACTGGACCAGGCAATACCAGACAACGGTGATTCATATAACGGCCAGCAATAGAGGAGATTGAACCGCTACCGCCTTTGAATAAAAAGAAAAAAGAGAAAAAAGGCCACAGATAATATACGTGTGGTCTGGGGTGGCATACATAGTAAGCTATAGAGGGAGCACCTATATCAGAGACCTATGCGTCCAACAAGTCTAATCAGCTGAACACTAACCGTCAAGAGACCTATTAAGAATTCTTAATGGTCACCTTTTGGAAGCAAGGAGCCACCGCACCCATGGGTAATAGTAGTAAATAAATAAGGAAAGAGACTGAAGGTCAGCCCCATAGAACGGCTGCAATAAGGGATGCTCACACCTGCTTATTTCAAAAAATAGTGGTGAACTTTATTGAAAAACATTGGACACTCTGTTTAAAACAACCCCGCCATATGGGGTACAATTCACAAGTGATATATAATATCAAATGGCAGTGGAAATGAACATGTATAACATAAAAACAATACAATGACTCACACACACATGGCCGGCCACACACACACACACCAGAAGTACAGATACACTGAGCCCAATGCGGGCAGCATATAGCTCAATAATTGGAGCTTTGTTAATGCTGCCTAAGCTTGGGTTCTTGTATCGGCATGCCACAATAAAGGATAGATTGCAATCCAGTATATCAGACCCATTGCTTCACCGGTTTTGGAAGTAAAAAATTCGAATTTTGGTATCCTCTGTCTTCATTTAATTGAACACATATATATATCCTAGAAAATCTACACCTTGCCCAATCTATTCCTGTATTTCATCATGGTCTGCAAACATTCAAGCAGGTGTAGATGTGATACTACAGTCAAGGTTCAAAATAAGACATGACATCCTCACTTATTGACAAATTGGAATTGAATTTGATATATACTTGAAAAGTACTCCCTTTATGTAAGGATTCTCAAAAATGAAGGAATGTCTGTCAATGAAAAAAAGATATAGGATATGGAATTGTCCGTGCTTGACAAATATCAGTGGTTATTTCACAATTGGGTGAAGACTTGTGGTAATGGTATGGCCACTTGATGATATTGGGCAATTTTTGACCATAGTGATCATCCAGTGACAGATGTACAAGGGCTCTCCTTATAGGTCTAATTTGAAATGGGAGCTGGGGAGAGACGCAGATATGTGAATTGACTGCGCAGGCTCGCACCGGTGTCTGGCAATGACCGATATAATTTTGATATTGAGCAGGATAATATTGATCCTTAGATGGCCATCCACTGCATGTAACAGTCTATAATTTGCTCTATAGACCCGGCGTTCACTGCCCTTTCTCAATCCCCCTGTGCAGTTTAGCAGGTGCTCACCATGTTCGTAGACTTCAGGGAAGTAGGTTCGCCAGTCAGCTTGGCTATAGGATGATCGCTCGGTTTACAGACTGCCTCTCCAGCGTTCCACGGATGATCGGCGTGTACCGCGCATCGCGGTTTCAGGGAAGCGGTGTACAGCTGGAACAGGAAGTCGGTGACACTTCCGGGTGGTGTGCGGCCGGCGTGTGACGTCAACGTGCTTCGCATGCGTGACGCACGCTTCGTCAGGACGCATAGTAAGCCACCAATTACCAAACAACTGTGATCATTAAGGTTTCAAACCGGTGAGGCGGACACCAATGAGACAATACATCCAGAAAAGGGAGACACAAATAAATAATTAAATAATAAGTTGTGCCAAGCAGGTGCATCAAGGAAAGCAGAGAATGTTCACAAGATCGTCCTGTGCAGATAGAATCCTACATTCCCAGCCAAGGATGCCTAGATAGTATAGGTTAGACAAGGGACTAGGTAGAAACGCCCGAAATAAGACCCACATAGCTTGATAGTGATCCCAAAAGAAAAGAAAACTAGTGTGTAGGCAAATAGATATACCACAGAGGGATCATACCCTAAGGTTGAGAAACACAAAAACCCAAAGGGGTATAGATGCCCATAGTGTCCGCCAGACCGGATAGAATTCAATGATAATGCTTACCAAAAGTATCAATATGTCCAACCACGTGTGTTCGCAGTCCAGCAGGTAACACTGCTTGTAGTCGCGACCTGTTTGGGCTGTGCTGTGGCTGGCTATAAATACCCGGTCCCATTATATGAATCACCGTTGTCTGGTATTGCCTGGTCCAGTCTTCACCACATTAAGAGGACGCATCTGTCTGGACCCTTGTCCAGGAGTGAGAGCACTCCCCGGAGGGATTTGCAGACCATACTATCAGTTGTTGACTTTCTAATTGTGCCCCAGATTTTATGATAGTGGTGAGTGTTTGACATCACACCTCTACTAAAACAATGAAACATGTACTACTATGTCATGTCCAACTATGATATGTTTTTCTCTTATGTGATGTCTAAGAAAGAAGAAAATATATATGATGTTATATTTACAATATGTTATTTGTACCTAGAACCTGTACGGAGGTCACCGCCACTCATGGTCCCTGAAGAAGCCCACAGAGTCGGCGAAACATGTTGGACCTGTGTGACCCCATTACTCTAGGACATGGTTCTCAATCTTTTATATTGCATGAATTCTAGTGTTTGTATTGATGCCTATGCATCTATGTTGTTTATCTCGTTTAATGTGCATAAATGTACCAATAAAATTACTGTATTTTAAATAGCTGTTCCTATATCATTTATCTATCTATGCCAATTGACCTCCGCCTTCAAAGTCCCACGTTGGATGTATCCTTTTTACATACACGGGTCCCTGTGGGGCCGACTCAGGGTCTGATGTATTGGAACACTAACACCTTTTTCTTTGTTCCCATATTATTAGGGATGTGGCGTGAGTTATCTTGGCTTATTGACATTTAGAGTCTGGCACCCAATACATTATCACAGATGTTAACAAGGTGTGACAACCCGATCTTGCGAATGGGACAATAACCCCTTTTTTCCCACCTCAACCTTTGGGGGGTAGAACTTATGGATATCCATTGACAGTGTTGCCTGTGCTTTAAATATTGGATATTCTATATGTGGGCTGTGGTCGGAAACACTAAATGTCCTGTATATATGTGCAACGCACATCTCTAGAAGTGGATGTCAAATTCCAACAGTGACCCAGGGAACTTTTGTTATCTACAGAAAAACTAAGTTACAGACCTGGAGGAAAGGAGAACACTTTAAACATCCAGCTACTGCCAAATGCTCAGCTGGTAATGATTCACATAATCTAATGTCATTCTGTCCACCTAATGTGGAAGCAGTGAAAGACAATTTTTTGCCACATTGAACATGTATGGCATGGATATTCAATATTGGACTTTAAATGGTCTTGCAAGAAATCCTTGTGCTTCACAGTCTTGCACCTAATTATTGGAGGTCATTGTATTATATTGATAACCTATCTTGGGACTTGCTAGTTTTAAGAATTGATACCTACTGGTACATGTACTAAGCTGCTATTTAATGTTATTTCTAGCCAATATAGTCAACTGTCTGGATAGGCAGGGATGTGAGATTTTTAAAGGGGGATTATGTACACCTATATATTTTTGGTGTTTGTGGTCTAATAAATGCTCAATTAAGAAACTTGGCAGTTATATATTTCTGAATTTTTTTTAAGTATTACTTTGCTTACTTCAATACATTTGTTAGGTTATATCCATAGCAGTCCACTAAATGTAGCATTTATTTTTTGGTGTTAACTAAATGTATGCAGTCAGCTACTGAAAATGGTAATTTAGACCATGCTTTACATTTCTGTTGCACAAAAATATAGAGGAGAGTTGCACTTTCTAGAATGAGGGCTTGGAAGGTTTTGGGGATTATATTCCCATTGAAAATTGTATTGAAACTTGGAGACCCAACAAAGCAGGTAAGCAATAAGGGTAGATCCAGTAGGCATAGGGACTACATCAAAAGTTGTAGATTTTGAGTATTTATGGTGGCCAGAGTAAATGCCAGATTCCCCAATAACATCCAATGCAATAGTAAGAGAGTTAGCAGGATTACCAATGAAGAAAATTTTGTAAAATGAAGAAATTTTTCTCTGTGAGAAAATAGATAAAGCTTCAATTTGAGGGTGAGAATGTGTTATAGCTGTGAATAGTTCAGTAGACCGAGCATATTACAAAGGGCAACCTTGACATGTGCCACCCTGAATATCCAAGCATTGGTGCAAAATCTGGCCATGAGGCTAATACAACTTGTCATAAGAAATAAAGTTATCCCAATACCAAACCTACCAATGGCGACATACAAATTAGACCAATCAAATGAATGTGTGGCCTTTTTTTTTTTTTTGGGAGGATCTAAGGAGACCAGAATCTTGGTGCTCACTAGGTGAAGACATTTACACATGTTTTCAAAGTTCTGTCTAATATTAATGAACGTGCTTTTGCCTAACATTAAACCCATTTATCACGTACCTGGAGGTGAGCCTGAACGGTGAGGAAGGCCTCTCTTACGCCTCTGACTCGGGACCCCTGATAGTGAAGACAGGAGGTGCCGAATATAGAGTAGCACGAGTGCCTGATGTAGCTGGAAGCAGGCTGATGTCCACAGACAGGGATAGCCGGGTAGGTCCAGAGCAGGTATGCAGGCAACTGGTGCTGGTGGCAGGAGCGTAGTGAGACAAGCCGGGTCAGAAGCCAAACGGTCATACAGGAGCCAGAAGGAGCAGACTGGAGCGGAGGTCAAGGGACAAGCCGAGGTCGGTGCAGGCGGAGAGCAGAGGATAGTCAGGACAAGCCGGGTCTGGTACTGGTAAACAGGATACAGGTAGCAGGTTCAAGTCAACAAGGCTGAAGACAAAGCAGCACTGAACCTGTGTGCTGATCCAGCTTAAATAGTGCTCTTCCTTGATGAGAAGGGTGGAGCCAGGATTAGCCTGTGAGTTTAACTCATCTTCTGCCAGAGCCTGTCTGACAAAACCTCTTCTTACATTGCCCCCTCCCAATGGGCAGCCTCCGGATGCCCAAACGGGCTAGTTTCTCAGGGTGATTACGTTTGAATGCTTGGATTAGGTCCTTTGCATGAATATTGGTTACTGGCTCCCAGGAATTATCTTCAGGTCCATAACCTTTCCATTTAATTAAGTATTGGACTAGGTTGCCTCTTTTCCTGCAATCAATAATGGATTCTACTTCGAATTCCTCTTCTCCATCGATTAGCATGGGTTCAGGAGGCCCATTGATCCGTCCAGGGAAAGGGTCTGGAAATGTAGATTTCAGCAATGATACGTGGAAGACAGGGTGGATTTTAAAAGACTCAGGTAACAGTAATTCATAGGTCACATCATTAATTTTCCTTTTAACTGGAAAGGGGCCTATGAACTTGGGCCCAAGTTTTCTTGACGGGCAGGTTAGTTTTAGGTTGGTTGTGGCCAGCCATACCTTGTCACCAGGTTCCAAGATCAGTTCTCCTCTTCTCTTTCTGTCATAGAACCTCTTGTTACATTCTTGAGCTTTGGCCATAGTTTCCTGTAGTAATCTATTATTGGAAGTAAAAAAATTAACCGTGTCCTGGACAGCAGGAACAGGCCCTTCGGGAACTGTGGTGACCAGGAAGGAAGGATGGTAGCCATAATTGGCAAAGAACGGGGTTTGCTTAATAGCAGAATGTTCGGAATTATTGTAGGCAAACTCGGCCAGTGGTAACAGCTTTACCCAATCATCCTGTGAATAAGAGGAGAAACAGCGTAAATACTGCTCCAAGGTCTGATTAGTCCTTTCTGTCTGGCCATTGGTCTGTGGGTGGTAAGCTGAAGAAAAGGATAGTTGAATTCTCAATTTTTCACAAAGGGATTTCCAAAACTTTGAGGTAAATTGGACCCCACGATCAGACACTATGTTAGTAGGAACTCCATGCAATCTTACAATCTCCTTGATGAACATTTTGGCAGTATCTGCGGCTGATGGTGTACCCTTCATTGGCAGGAAATGTGCCATCTTGGATAGTCGATCTACGACTACAAAGATGGTAGTGTGACCCTCGGATGGGGGCAGTTCCACAATGAAATCCATGGATATCATTTTCCAGGCCCTGTCTGGAATTGGCAAAGGTCTGAGTAGACCCCAAGACTTAGTTCTGGTTGTCTTGTTCCGAATGCAGGTGACACAGGTCTCAACATATTTCCTACAGTCCTTCTCCAGGCTAGGCCACCAGAAGGTACGCTGGAGCAGTTCAGTAGTCTTGTGGATACCAAAGTGACCAGCGAGTGTGTGATCGTGGCAGAGGCCCAGAATATTGACCCGGAATCTTTCGGGAATAAAGATTTTATTGTTGTGCCAAAGAAGTCCATCCTTAATTTGTAGAGTAACTCCGGGAAGAGGTGGCATTCCTCTAGACGCCTGTTTGATTTGGAATAGTAAGTCTTCTTGTAGCAACAGGAAGTTCCCCGAAGACAGAATCGTATCTGGAATCACAGATTCTTCCGCCTCACAGAACATGCGGGAGAGCGCATCAGGTTTAGTGTTCTTTGATCCCGGCCTATAGGTAACGTGGAAAGAAAATCTTGAAAAAAAAAGAGCCCACCTGGCCTGACGTGGTCTTAAACGTTTCGCAGCTCGCAGGTATTCCAGATTTTTATGGTCTGTGTATACCAGGATTGGAGGAGCTGCTCCTTCTAGAAGGTACCTCCATTCTTCTAGAGCTGCTTTAATTGCCAAGAGTTCACGATCACCCACGTCGTAATTCCTCTCTGCAGGAGACAGTTTACGTGAGAAAAAGGCAACAGGATGCAAGAGCGCCTTGGCTCCTTGGCGTTGGGATAATACTGCTCCAACCGCTGACTCGGAGGCGTCTACCTCCAGGACATAAGGTAGAGCGGGGTCAGGATGTCGGAGCACAGGTGCGGAGGTAAACAGGGTCTTCAGGGTTTCAAAAGCGGCTTGTGCCTCAGGAGTCCACTGAAACCGAATACCCTGTCTGGTCAACTGGGTGATAGGAGAAATAATTGCAGAAAAGTTCTTGATGAATTTCCGATAAAAGTTTGCAAAACCGACAAACCGCTGTACCCCTTTCTTGTCTGTGGGGGCTGGCCAGTCTAAAATGGCAGACACTTTTTGCGGATCCATCTTGATGCCCTCTGTGGAAAGAACCAGACCCAAGAATTGAATGTCCTGTCGGCTAAATTCACATTTTTCGGGTTTTGCATATAAGCCATGTTGCCTAAGTCGGGCCAAAACACTCTTTACATGCCCATGATGATCCTCCAAGGTAACAGAAAAGATCAGGATATCATCAAGATATACAATGACAAATAAGTCCAGAAAGTCTCGAAAAATGTCATTTATGAAATGCTGGAAGGTGGCCGGGGCATTACAGAGTCCAAAGGGCATTACAAGGTACTCGAAGTGCCCAAAACGAGTGCGAAATGCAGTCTTCCACTCGTCACCTTCCCGGATTCGCACCAGATTATATGCTCCACGTAGATCCAACTTGGTAAACACGGTAGCAGAACGAAGTCTCTGGAATAGTTCTGGTACCAGGGGTAAGGGATAACGGTTTTTGATTGTGATCTTATTTAAGTCCCGATAATCCACACAGGGTCGGAGAGAGTGGTCTTTCTTCTCCACAAAGAAAATCCCTGCTCCTGCCGGGGACGTGGAAGGGCGAATAAAACCTTTCCTTAGGCTGTCATTGATGTACTCCTTTAAAGCTGTGAGTTCAAGCTCTGTGAGGGGAAAAATTCGTCCAAAAGGTATTTCGGCTCCAGGGAGGAGCTCGATTGGACAGTCGTATGGTCTGTGGGGAGGAAGAGTCTCTGCTCCTTTTTTACTGAAGACGTCTAGAAAGTCATGATAGATCACAGGAACAGAGGAACGAACTTCATCATCAGACTCCATGCATAGCAGTGAAGGTGGTTGAAGAGGTTGTTGGAAGAAGCAAAGCTGTCGACAGTAAGGGGATAGGAACTCAATTTCTCCTGTTTTCCAGTTGATATAGGGGTTGTGCGCCTGTAGCCATGGCATTCCCAAAATGATAGGAAATAAGGGGGAAGTGATAACATCCAGGCGTAGAAGTTCTTTATGGTTGCCAGATATGGTGGCAGGTAAGGGAAGAGTCTCTTGAGTGACAGGCCCAGATTTTATATGTGACCCATCAGCCAAATGGATTGCCATTCCATTAGATCTCAGCTTTAAAGGGACCTTGAGTTGGTTAGCAAACTCTTGGTCGATGAAGCAGCTACAGGCTCCAGAGTCAATAATGGCAGGTACCCGGATAGCCCCTTCTGGAAGCTGTAAGGAGACAAGGACAGTCAGGTGAGAGGAGTTATGGGAACTCGATTCCTGGTTGATAGAAGAGAGAGTTAAGCACTTACGGCTCTTGGCGGGGCAGGATCTCACATAGTGTCCACTCTCTCCGCAGTACAGGCATAGATCGTTCAACCGACGGCGTTGGCGTTCTTCTGGAGAGAGAGAAGGCCGAAGCATGCCGAGCTGCATCGGCTCTGGAGTGTCAGCAGCAGGTGGGGCAGAGACTGAGGGTGTAGGCCCTGAAGGGCGGTAGACTCGCGGCATCATCCACATAGGTCGAAGTTGCTCACCAGCCCTTTCTGAACGGCGTTCTCTTAGGCGCCGATCGATTTGGATAGCCAGATTAATTAGAGCTTCCAGAGAACCTGGCACCCCCACACGGGCCAATTCGTCCTTTAGAGGATTGGAAAGTCCCAATCGGAATTGATAGCGAAGGGCGGCGTCATTCCAATCAGTGTCAGCACTCCAGCGTCTGAAGTCTGACGCATAATCTTCTGCCGTTCTGCGGCCTTGCTGAAGGGTATGAAGGGCCGCTTCGGCAGTATTGGTCTTCTGAGGGTCCTCATACAACTCAGCCATAGCTCCGAAGAATAAGTTCAGATTTGATAGGCAAGGATCCTTATGTTCAAGTAGACGGTGGGCCCAGGACTGGGGTTCTCCTTGCAGAAGAGAAATAACATAGCCTACTTTGGTAGCCTCCAGGGAGAAGGTACGGGGCTGTAGGGCAAAGTATAGCTCACAGGCATTATGGAAGGATCTAAATTTGCTGCGATCGCCTGAAAACCTTTCCGGGGTTGGTACCCGGGGTTCAGGTGGCAAAAACATTACAGCCGGTGAGGCAGAAGATCCTCCAGGAGCAGGAGATGCAGGAGCTGCAGGAGATGACAAGGTTAATGACTGGACACGTCCCTCAAGTCGGTTATAACCCTCTTGCAGGTCCTTGACAGACTGTGTAAGTGCTGCCAGGTGATGGCATAATTCGTCCATTGGAGAGGTTCCTCGTTCAGGCTCTGACATTGGCTGCTTTGTACTATCACGTACCTGGAGGTGAGCCTGAATGGTGAGGAAGGCCTCTCTTACGCCTCTGACTCGGGACCCCTGATAGTGCAGACAGGAGGTGCCGAATATAGAGTAGCACGAGTGCCTGATGTAGCTGGAAGCAGGCTGATGTCCACAGACAGGGATAGCCGGGTAGGTCCAGAGCAGGTATGCAGGCAACTGGTGCTGGTGGCAGGAGCGTAGTGAGACAAGCCGGGTCAGAAGCCAAACGGTCATACAGGAGCCAGAAGGAGCAGACTGGAGCGGAGGTCAAGGGACAAGCCGAGGTCGGTGCAGGCGGAGAGCAGAGGATAGTCAGGACAAGCCGGGTCTGGTACTGGTAAACAGGATACAGGTAGCAGGTTCGAGTCAACAAGGCTGAAGACAAAGCAGCACTGAACCTGTGTGCTGATCCAGCTTAAATAGTGCTCTTCCTTGATGAGAAGGGTGGAGCCAGGATTAGCCTGTGAGTTTAACTCATCTTCTGCCAGAGCCTGTCTGACAAAACCTCTTCTTACACCATTTGGTCTGGATTCACAAGGGAGTCACTGACATGCTTAAGCCGTGTGGCAAAACCTTTTGTTAAAGATTTTTACATCTGTAGTTGTTATGGAGATTGGCCTACATGATTCACAATATCTACGGTACTTGACAGGTAGTCCTTGGGGTTGTTCATTGTACAGTTTCACTAGTTGTGCTAGATCGAAGAAGCAGCGCTTGTAAATTCTATTTGCTATCAACCCCCAATGCCCTAGTAACTAATAATTTTGAATTGTTAAACAGGTTATCAAACAGGGTTGGGAATTAACGGTCAAAGGTTCAGTTTGAAAAACATCAACATATTGAATTAATCCACTCAGATCAAAAAAAATCTCCAAAATCCATCCTAGATTAACGTTGTTTCCAAATCATTGATTCCTTAAATTCCCTGTAATCTCAACATTATTTTCCATTTCTCCTCCATGTGCTAACAATATTAGCTAAACACACCTCTTCCTAGAATGAATACACCCGCTTAAGGAGGAGTTTTTGAAAATTTTGGCTAGTCACTGTTCCACTGACTACTGAGGTGACAAAGGTTTAATCACATTTTTAATAGACTATGAAATTATTATAATTTTTTTTAGGTTTATATAAAACATCTGTATTCAACATACTTTGAAACAGATTTCTGAAGAGGTTCTGCAGAGATATGTAAAAAACTATATGTACGCTATAAACTTTGCATGGCTATTAATATTCATTTTTTCTCTTACTGAGCATGCATCTGTTGTTTTGTTTACTGACGTTTTCTTCTGCTGTTTTGCTAATAGGAAAAAAATATTTCTAGATTTTGGCATTTTTTCCACAGTCATTTTCTGAAATGCGATCTGTGAATCCCTGGGTATGCTTTCTCGCTCGCTCTTTTTTTTAATTGATATTCAATACTGATTACCAAGTTTGAATGGTGCCAACAATATTATAAAGTACATTTCCACCATATGGTTAGTAAGTGCAACTGAACAGTTTTAGAATAAAACATACATGGCCTGTGGATTCAACAAAAACAAGGTGCTGTTTCTTACATATAGCAGTAAAGGTTTGGGCACACCTTATCAAATCATGTTTTTTCATTTGACATAACTTTTAATGTTCTACAGTCAATAAGCAATTTAAAACTTTGAGAGGATGCGATAGGTCTAAAATTGTTCTAAGAAAATTCTGCTGTAGGAAGATAGTCCACCCAGTCATCCTGTCATCCTGAAGATAACAAACAAAACATCAAAGGTACTGCTCTAAAGTTGGATTGGTCCTCTCGGTGTGACCATTAGACTGAGGATGAAAAGCAGAAGATAGATTAATTGCTACTCCTAAAGCTGAGGAAAATCTTTTCCAAAATTTTGAAGTAAACTGTACCTCTCTGTCTGACACAAGGTCTTCAGGAATTCCATGTAGTCTAAAGACTTCTCGAACCAGCAACTCTGCAGTTTGTTCAGAAGAGGGTACCCCCTTAACAGGTATAAAGTGAACCATCTTGGGCAGGCAGTCTACGACTACCAAGATATTGGTCATTCCTTTTGAGGGCAGTAAATCGGCCACAAAGTCCATAGAAATTGACCCGAATGGTCTTGATGGAACAGGGAGTGGCTGGAGCAACCCCAAAAGGAGAGGCTCGGGGTGTCTTACTACGTGCACAGGTCAGGCACAAGGCTGCATAACTTTTGACATTTTTCTTGTACCCAGGCCACCAAAAGGAACGTGATAAAAGTTCCTCGGTTTTAGAAAATTCAAAATGTCCAGCAAGCTTAGAGTCATGAATCAACCAGAGGACTTTAACCCGAGCAGATTCAGGTACATAGAGGAGATGTGCTTGAGTCCAAAAGCCATTTTTGTACTCAAGGTTGATGTCCATAGCAGCATTATTGAGCAGCGAGTCATTCTCGTACCCTTCTTTGAGGAGACTCAATAATGCCTCTGAACTTGTGGCCCCTAGGAAGTAGTTTTGAGGCAGGATTGTACATTCAGAGTTGTTTTCCTGGAAAGGCCCCGACAACATCCGTGATAAGGCATCAGCCTTACCATCTCTTGATCCACGTCGATACGAGATAATAAAATTAAACCTAGAAAAGAATACCGACCAACGTGCTTATCTAGAAGACAATCTTTTGGCAGAACAAGTAAATTCTAGATTTTTGTGATCAGTGAGAGCGGTCACAGGATGCTTAGTACCTTCCAGCAGATGCCTCAATTCAGAAAAGGCTTCCTTAATTGCCAGTAACTCTTTATTCCTTATGTTGTAATTCTTCTCGGCTGAAGACAAACGAGAGAAGTAAGCACAAGGATGAAGCTGCATCTTTTCCCCGCTTCATTGAGAAGTATAGTTCCCACAGCAGAGTCAGAAGCATCTACTTCCACTACAAAAGGTAGCTCAGGATCAGGATGTACCAATACTGGGGCAGAAGTGAAAAAAGTCTTTAACTTAGCAAAGCAGCCTGTGCATCAGGTGACCACACAAAGGACACCCCTTTTTTTGATAGCTGTGTAATCAGAGCTACCACCTGAGAGAAGCTTCTTATGAACTTCCTGTAGAAGTTGGCAAACCCGACAAATCATTGAATGTTTCCAGGGACAGACCAATCTACCACTGCTTTAATCTTCTCAGGATGCTTGCTTGCTCAATCTGGAGAAATAATATACTCCAGAAACTGGACCTGGGTTTGTTCAAACTCACATTTCTCCAGTTTAATGTAAAGTTGATTCTGCCTTAATCTTTCAAAGACAGTGCCAACATGCTTGCGATGCTCCTCCAGGTTATTGGAAAAAATGGAGAATGTCATCCAGATAAACAATTATAAACTGGTCCAACGGATCTCGAAAAACATCATTGATGAAGTTTTGAAAAGTTGCAGGGGTATTGCAAAGACCATAAGGCATAACCAAGGACTCGAAATGTCTGTATCTGGTTCTAAAAGGGATTTTCCTTTTATCTCCATGACGAATACAAACAAGGTTATATGCTGCCCTCCGTAAGTCAAGTTTTGGAAAATTTTTGGCAGAACTAAATCTTTCCAACATTTCAGAGATCAAAGGGACAGGATAACAGTTTTTAATAGTGATTTTATTCATGTGCTTGTAATCAATGCATGTACGCAAGGTGGAGTTTTCTTTTCAACAAAGAACAGGGCTGCTCCTGCAGAAGGAGTTGTTGAGTGTCTAATAAACCCCTTCTCTAAATTTTCATCAAGCCATTCCCTGAGCACCTTTAATTCAGGTTCTGACAGATTGAAAAGGCGGGCGAAAGGTATTTCTGCCCCTGGAAGCAGCTCAATGGGGCAATCATATGGGCGATGAGGAGGTAACTGGTCGGCATTCTTCTTATCACAGACATCCCGAAATGTATGATATTGTGGAGGCAGGTTGTCATATGACTGTGTGGTAACCACATCGACCTGTGACTCGTTGATCGGTGGAGAACTTGTTTGAAAAGGCTCTACAGTATTCCTCGCAATGAGAGGGATGTAAAAATTATAATCCCTGCTTCCCAACTGATGGAGGGATTATAGGTGGAAAACGAAGGAACGCCTAAGATGACAGGAAATTTAGGCGAAAAATTTACTTAAAAACTGATGGTCTTACGATGGTCAGCCTCAAAATGGAGTACCAGAGGGACTGTTTCATGGGTAACAGGTCCTGAAGTTAAGGGTGAGCCATATATTGTCTCCATATCGATATGTGCATATTTATTTCTTGTTTGAACAGCATAGCAGAGCAAGGAATTTCAATGACCTCAGAGATAGGTTTAAAAAGGGAGGACTAAATGAGATAGTTAAGAATTTACATTATTTTCTTCCTGAACCAATGGGGAGATTACCTGGTTAGCAGAGGGAGACTAGGGATACTGGCTAACAGAGTTTATTTGTTCAGGCATGGTCACATCAACCAACGCAATTGTTCTTCTAACTTTGTTGGGACAGTTAACGGTGTAATGACCAGAATCTCCACAGTAAAGAAATGGGTTCTCAGAATGTCTTCCTCCTTTCTCCTGAATGGAAATGGATCTCCTAATAACATCTACCTGCTTTGGCTAAGGAGTGTTAGATGGCAGAGAAACTTTGAAATCCTGCTGAACAAGTGGAGTAACAGAGAAACCCATGCCACCCTTACTTCCAAACATTCCCAGTATCTCCTTCCCTTTCTGTAAGTCTCTGATCAATTCTGATACATAATTATAATTATTATTATTATACAGGATTTATATAGCGCCAACAGTTTGTGCAGCTCTTTACAGTATGGGGGAAGACAATACAGTTACAGTACAATTCAATACAGGAGGAATCGAATCAGAGGGCCCTGCTCATTAGAGCTTACAATCTAGAAGGGAGGGTCAAGTGAAACAAAAGGCAGTAACCGAGGGGGATTGGCAGATGGATAAAATGGAGGTAGAGCAGTTAGGTGTGGGTAGGATAGGCTTCTCTGAAGAGGAGGGTTTTCGGAGATCGCCTAAAAGCTAATAGAGTAGGAGATAAATCGGACAGATAAGGGTAAGGAGTTCCACAGGATTGGAGAGGCTCTGGTAAAGTCCTGGTGGCGAGCATGGGAGGAGGTGACAAGGGAGCAAGAGAGCAGGCGGTTTTGAGAGGAACGAAGCCTCTGCCTGGCGCGAGCTACACACAGGACTTGCTGGTTCTGGTACATATTCCTCTCCCTGCCTCCTTGAAATAGGATGATGTGATGATGTTGCTTATTCCTGCCTGAAGCCACCCATATACAGCGAATAGATTGTAATGATTCCATATATATATATATATATATATATATACCAAATAACCACCTCACTGGGTCTGTCTCAAGGAGGATAAAACCGAAGTGCAGCTGCTAGTGTGACAACCACGGTACCCCTAGAATATTTGGACATACCAGTGTGGCAACCACGGTACCTTTAGAATACCTGGATATATCAGAGAAATTTAGCTACCTTAATGAGCTGTTTATCTATCTAATACAAAAAGCATTGCTCTTGCGGCAACTGAAAGGCTGGACACTCAATCCGAATTAAACGTGCGAATAGATGTACATTATGGACGCTATATATGAATATTGAGGGATTGATATCTATTTATGTGTCGCTACAAACTGTCACCCCCTGAGTCTTTAAAAAGGAAATACCGGTCTGTTATGGTCTCTCTGGCCCTGAGGAAGCCTTGAGCGAAACGTGTCGGTTTGCTGGGGACCTACATTGACCGCATTCCACCTGAGACCTATCTTCCATCCTACACAGGCTTTTGGTTTTTCCCTTATGGGATGTATTTCTATATTTAAATGATTCTTATTAATTGATTTTATAGGAATTTTGTTTATATGTTCTGTCCTTGTGAACATGTGCGTGACCGCCCATGTTTTTATTTTTAGAAATTTAATAAAATGTAACTTGTTTTTTATAAAAGTTGGTTTATGCGTGATCCTTCTACTCCCACTGGCCCGCAAAGCCCCATCTTTCTCTATCCTTTTGTTTATACCTTAAATACTACTCAGAATGGGAATAGAAAGCTCACATCCACACCATCGCTCTGTCCCCTTTCCCCTCTCTTTCCCCCGCCACCCCCCAACCTACCTCTCCACCTTTTTTCCTCTTCCTTTCCTTCCTGCCCAACTAAACCTGTGAATAATGGGTCTTTCTTTTTTTTAATCAGAAAATAGTTTATGATGAGGCCACAAAGTACAAATAACCAAGTGCTATTCAGATATAAAGCAAAACAAAGCATAAATAAACTATACATGCGAAGAATCATACAAATAACATATAACTGAGTAACCAAGTCAAAAGGCAAGAGGGAAATACATATTTCCAAATCAGGCATGGTGGCATTAATAGAAAAGTAGAGGAGAAGAAGAGAAAGAAAAACAATAAGTAGAAGGAACGGAACAATAACAAGAAAAAAATAAACCATGTAAAAGCCAGCTTAATGCTGGAGTCTTGCCAAATCTCCTGTTTTGCATACAGATTACTTAAGGAACTACTTGTACAGATAGTATTACGAACCACCGTAGAATGAGGTAACCAGTCATTATGATTGTAATAAACGATCCATAATCAATCGAGGGGGAGCAAGACCTAGTCTATCAAGCCAAGCCTGCCACAGTGAATAAAACTTACGATGGGTTCGTCTGTATACCAGCTTTTCGTGTATAAGCATAGAACTAACTTGATCAGTCCATTGTTTAACCATGGGGGCATAAGGGGGCAGCCATAGTCTAGCAATTTGTTTACCAGCTATATGTAACAGTGATGTGGAGGGGTGGGGGAAACGCCTCTTCATCCACCGCTCCCAGCAGGCATACCACTGGATCCAGTGGTACCCTAACGGAGAATATAGTAGAAATAATAGTTGTTACTTCCTTCCAATACCTGAAGAGTTTTGGGCATCTCCATAGCAGGTGAACCAAATCCCCCTAATGTATCTTACATTTGGGACAAAGGGGAGTGTCTCTGCGGCCCCACCTAAACAGCTGCACTGGTGTGCGGTAAGATCTATGCAGAATGAACAATTGCAATAGTTTATAAGAAGGAGACACAGAGCTCAATTGTATGGATTGCAAACATAAGTCCCATACTTCACCATCAATATCACCTAAGCCCTGCTCCCATGTATTCCTGCATGGTAATAGAGAACAGTCCTGTATAGTGGAAAACAAAGCTGTATAGGATTTGGAGATTTTTTTTGAAATCAATGGACTTTCCACTTACTTTGCAAAGGGCAACTTGCGCAGCAATATTTAATAACTTCCAAACAATCTGGCTTAAATCAAACTGAAGACAGAAATCCAAATCACTTGCATTTCAGTCATTAACTAGAGCATATAATGATGGCCATTATGCAAAATGCAAAAAGATGAATCTGCTAATCAGTTGATACTCTAGGCAAATGAAACAGAGTTGCATACAGCAATAATTAAGAAAAGACATCATACAAGGAACATGATGGAATAAAGTTAGTCTCTAAGGTCAATAGATGAAAAATCAATGATAGTAAAAAGCACAGATTTATCAAGAACATTAAGGTTTAAATGAATGCTTCACCTATTAAAATGAAAGAACTTTAAAAGCAAATGAATGTGAACTGTATCCAGTTAAAACATTCAAACTAAAAATAAAAAAATGTATAACTATTTAACTGTATTGATGTATTTTTGGTTTTGAATAAAGTAGCTAAGGGTTAGAACTAGAGATCGACCGATTATCGGCAAAGCCGATATATCGAGGGCCGATATGCACTTTCCCTGATATATTGGAATCGGCAACCAAGGTGGCCGATATTACAGATATTTCAGAAAGTGCTTGTATCAGAGTGATGCCTCCAGCTAGAGGCAACATCCCGGTACCAGCGTCCATAGCTGACGGTCGGCTGTCTTGTAATGACAACTTATGCGGCTGAGAAGCCACTCGGCTGTCATTACAAGGAGCGGGAGGGGACGTCACCCCCCTCCCGCCGCCTTCCGTGGCTCGCCCGGGTCTCCCCTCCCACTGGGAGATCCGGGCAACCAGCCTGCATGGCCAGCCTGCATGGCCATTCGGCTCCGATCGGGTCTCCATGCAAAAACTTAGAAGTGATGTCATGACATCACTTCCGGGTACTGGTGCCAGATTCAAAAAAATTACAGCATTCAAAACAGCCAAACTTGGCGTTTTGAATGCTTTTATGTGCAGACCCCCAGATCCTTCCACAAGAGTACCTGTCAAATAAAAAAAAATTTTTTTAAATGTACGAAAATGCTAGGCACATTAATTCCCTCTATTTGGCCTGATGACAATTGTCAATGGGACAGAGCATAACAGAAAACCTAAACTTTTAAGTTGTTGCTGGAACAGAAATAGAGGTCTCCTAAGTGAGGACAACTGTTCTAGTGGTAGCTTTTTTTCGATAGCATATTTCCCTTCCTTTTTTCTTTCTCAATTTTATTCGAACCTTTAAAATAGATTCAAAGCTCAGTTGACCTTTAAGTTAAAAACATTCTTGATGCATCAAAACAAAGAGACTGCTAAGTTTGTTTTCCTTAGAAAACAGCCACATACTGAATAGAAAGTCATGTCCCCGGTTAGCATGCTGCAGGGAAGAACTCTTGCTCTTTTTTTTAAAGAAAGCAGTGGTCTCTGTTCAGAGGTTCAACACTCCCTGCTGGGTCAGACTAGGTCTCCCTCTCTCGTGCTTCTTTCTGGCTGCAGCAGGCTTAAGGTTTCATCTGAGCCTAGGGAAAACAATGAAATGGTGCTCAATTGATGTTTTTTTTTAATAATAAATGTTACTGCTTTGTTTTTTTATTATTATTATATCGTCGCTGTATACTGTGACATGTCAACATTTTAATTTTGCAGACCCAGAAGCAGGTGGATATAGGTGGATGCATGTCCATTTACACCAGTCAACACTTAGGGATGTATTGCTATCTGTTTTGAACCATGTAACCATGGGTCAAAAAAACAGACCGGTGGACAGCCCATGTGAAAGAGACCTTATTTTTCTTGCTTTACAGGTGCCTATCAGCCATTTTAAAGGCATACACTGCCCACATTTACTAGTCAGAGCTAGTCAACCTAGATATTGTTTTTAAAGGATGAAAAGGTGGTATTGGGCAGTGCAATATCTGTCCTATAAGTGTTAATCATTCACAGCTGACTTGTCTTTTACTGTTTGAAGGCTAAGGTTGAATAAGGCTGGCCATACATTATACTTGTTTCTTATTCGATTTCCTTTAGATTTACCTTCAACTATGTAGTGAAAGGGCCTGCCTGACTGCATATAAATTGAAAGTGTTTAGGTTAGACCTCATATTATATGGTTTTGATAAATCTAAAGGAAAACTGTAGAGGAAAATTGTATAATGTATGACCAGCCTAAGTCTGGGCCTGCCTTAGACTTGGAAAATGATGGAGTAGGAAATTAGCTCTTAATAAGCGATTTATTTTCAGATCCATCGCTTGTAGTATATTTTTTTCATCTAAAACAAATAGTTTTGAGTGTTAAATATTGTGGGTTTTTGTTTCTAATAATTAGTTACACGGTTATCTAGGCTAAAATGACACCTCTTAGTAAACTTTTAGTAGCTTGGTTCCAAATATAGCAGATTGGAAGATTCTTCTTCCAAGCTAAGGTGCTGAATAATGTCTACCGAACACGCTCATAAAAATGTAAAAATCAACATAGGATTCTTGTCTTGAAATGTAGTGCGATTACAGAAGAATGTGTTGAATAACATATTTCCTGTAAACACTTTTTTAATTTACATCACTATACAAAAATGAAGAAAATAACCAATCAAGACTCAATGCAATTCAATACAATCCTCCATGAATAGAGTTTCCACCCAGATAGAATAATAATAGGAGAAAAATTAGAGATATGATAATAAGTCAAGCAAATTTCTAGCCTCTGTTACCAACACTTATAACAAAACATCATTCCTAAAATGAAAACAACATATTCCTAACCCTTTATCAAACCCCAGCATTTCAGGACTACCATGCAGCCATATAAGTATAAAAAATAAATGAAAACACAGGGTGAGAGAGAGGGTTATACATCAATCTTAATTACTAATGTGGAAGCATTTCGATGTTCTACAGTACAATAGGACCAAACTCTTGGCTAAAGTACTTTCATCTTGCCTTAACTTGTTCATTGGCACTCTTATTCATAAAGATCAGACAGAGTTTATTCCCTCCCGCCAAGCAGGAGACCATATACGACGAGCCACACTCCTAGCCCACACAGCCAGCCCCTGTCCCATCCCGATCGGTTTCATTTCCCTAGACATATGACATGCTTTTCTGGTTGTACTTACACTCCATCTTACTCTGTTAGGGGTTTGACTCCCACTTTTTGCAGTGGATCTCAGCCCTCTATCAGAACCCCAAGGCATATGTATCATATGCCAGATTCCGTTTGGACCCCTTCCTCATTGAGCGAGGCACTCGTCAAGGTTGCCTACTTTCCCCACTCCTTTTGCCTGGCAATTGAACCTCTTGCACTCTTATTCTGCTCAAACCTGAATATTCAAGGCATAGAGCTAGGTGGACACCAGCATAATTTATGCCTATTCGCAGATGATGTCCTCATCTTCCTTACCTCTCCCTTAATTTCCTCCCCAAATTTACTTGCCATTCTCTTGCGTTTTGGACATATATCTAGCCTCCATTTCAACCAACAAAAATCAACAGCCCTAAACATTTTCCTTCCTCCATCATTACAGTCCCACCTCAGAGAAACCCTACCATTCCCCTGGGCCTCCTCACATATCTTATACCTTGGTATCAAATTTACAGCCCAACACTCAGACCTTTTTTTAGCTACCCACCTTTGCTATAACACCTTTCCTCCCTTATGACCAAATCGTCATCCCCACCCCAGGCCTGGGGATGGGACCTCTGTCAAAAATGTTTTCGATACTTGCAAATCAAACACTTTTTCTCCGCCTACACACCTTCCGACTCTTCTGCCCCATAATTTTCCACTTTTGAGCAGGCCTGCAAAAAAGCACGCATAGACTAGGTCTAATCTCGGACCTCTATGCCCTTCTCTCATTACACTCAATGTCCTCCCCACCGACTTACACAAGTAAATGGGGAAAAAGACCTAAACCAAACCTTAGATCCAGCGGATTGGGCCCATATATGGCAAGCAACCAAGTCAGCCTCTCCCAACAGTGTAGCTCTGGAAACCAACTACAAAGTACTCACTAGATGGTCTTTGGTCCCCGCCAAGATCTCTAAATTTCTCCCCCAATATCCCCCATTTTGTTTTAGAGGCAGTACTACACCCGACACTCATGTACACATATGGTTGGAATGTCCCACCGTGCAATCATTCTGGACCGAAGTGTTCAAGATCCTCTCAACCCTATTCGAGACGAGATGCCATTGCCACCTGACCCTACCATAGCTCTCCTGAAAAACAAACCCTTGACTGTGACCTACCACCAATTCAAACTTATTATTATCACCACTGCGGCCAAGCAAACAATTGTGAAGGCCTGGAAACCACCTACTCTAAGTATCTTGGCGATGAAACACAGAACCACTCAGGCAATGGTCCATGCCAAGATTGAGGCAGTCTTCTACGACAAAGTCTCCTCCTACGAAAAATCATGGAGATCCTGGATAGATAATTTCCTACCCCTTGACTTTAATGGCTCACTCCTGCTACCTTAAACTACTGAATTCTCAGGGTATTGATTACAAGTTATGGACCTCTCTAGGGACCTCTATTCCTTTTGACCTCCACCTCTCCCCATTCACTTCCACCCCTTCCACTCTACATCCTACTTAGCTCCTTCGGTCTCAAACCCCACTTCTCCTCCTCCCTCTTACCTCCAATGCAACATACCAATACCTTGGCTGAGATACAAAATAACCCTAATTACCCTCTACCTCCCCCCTTTTTATTTTTTACCTGAGACAACTTTTACAACCTAGTCTCTGCTAAAATCCAACAATGGGGGGTTTACCCTCTAAACCTGTGACATAACATAGCACTACTTGATTTGAATTAGCTTCCTCATTCTTGTCTTTGACTGAAGTAATGACATGATGTTTTGATGCTTTGCTATTCGAATATTCTTGATTGCTAACTTATTTCTCTGTCATATATATTGTTATGTTCATTGAGAAATGCTCAATAAAATATTTGAAGAAAAGTTTAGAACCTTTCTTCATGGAACAAATAAAGTTTACACTGATACAAAAAAGTGAAAGAATAATAATTTTCCCCCTTCCTTTTTAGATAAAAATGTATTAAAAAGAAAACATTAATCCCTTCTCATGCCAGTGACCATCCTAAAAGAATTAAAACAAGTATAACCCAAATGGTGTCCTGTGATCTTCCTTGTTCCTTAGCTACTGTCCGATTTTCAGAAAAACCCAGTTAGAGTTTATCACTATAGAAGAGACACTTTCTAATGCTCATAGGACAGTTGCTAAACTGCATTTGAATGGTCTATGAATAATTAATTTAACTAGTATAGGGCTGTGAGATTTTGGGTAATTCCCATAGAATGGTTCCCATACTATGACCTGTTAATTATATCATTAAGTCAATAGAAATTGTTGTGGTTACAATGTAACTGCAATAGGTAACTACAAAATGAAATTAACTTCAGAAATTAACTCAGAAAATGTGTAAACTAGACAATGTAAAACCAACCAGAGTTATAAAAAAAAAAAAAGACTGTGATTGTTGCGTTTATCCCCCTAATTATTTTCAATGATAATTCTCATAGTTACAACAATTTGGGAAAAAAAACTGAAAAGCATATAAATATTTTTTTCTTAAATACAAATAGCCAGTCAAACAGACGTGTTGCTCAAAATGTCTGCTTAATTATGGCAACATTGCAAAAGCACTGTACCAGCATTTCTTTAATTGCATTACTGCAATGTTATATCAGAACCCTATTTTTCAAGGAACCACCACTACTGCCATTGTTTGGCTTCCTATTAAAACCAATGGAAAAGCATCATAAAACACATCTATATGCATTGCCATGTGCTTTAAGAAAGTATAATGTAAAAGAATCCTGCTTAATTTACTATCCTAATACATTTGTCAGAAAGTTTGAGTAATGTTTTATTTCATCATATGACAAATAAACAAAGACTGAGCAGAAAACAAATGATCTGCATGTATAATTCAAGAGGATCATTTTTTCATATAAAAAAAAATAACTGAACCAAGATTTGCATCGCTAAACAAACGCAGTGTACATAATCATTCTTACAGTGTTTGGACTGTCAAGTACTTCTTCAGAAATAAAAAAAAAATGTGCTTCGAGCACTAACGGCTATAGATACACCCCTGATTAACTCATAGAAACTGCAGTTATTGGCCTAGAGGCTTATGATTTTTCTTCCATACTATAAATGCAAATATGAGGTCATTAAAATGTATCAGTGAAAACTGCACTGTGGTAAAAAGCTGTGGAATGAAAAGGTAGAGAAGAGTCTGCGTCTGCAATGATCATGTCTTGGCTTGGATGCACAGTACTGCTAGACATGCCAGCTGCAGATTTGTTTGAAACATTCATACATAAATCTATTTACCTTAAACAAAGCCAGCTGTCAGCAAGCCAGTTGTTTATACAAAAGTGCCCAAATGTAGCTATATTGGCCAGATGTGAGCATAATCAAGGAGAGCAACCATTGCCATGTTGAACACTTGTAATGCTAGCCAGACTCAATCACACATTCACATCTAAACTAGATTCTTTGATTCTTCACCCAAACATACTTGGCAACAAGCACCCTAGCCATCTTCAGAAGAACAGAACAGTTCAAACAGTGATGACACTTTTACGTATATGTAAACTATGCTTGGCAGCAACTATTGTTAATCATTTATGTATTTTTCTCTTTCTTTTTTACCTTTAACGTTAGCTAATGAATAGGCAAAATGAAAGAAGAACCTCAGTCCCCTGATATTTTGGTCCTGCGCTTCCTCTCCTGCACTTCCATCTTTGAATGCTTTGCATGTGCGTCAATGTGCTAAAGGTCTTTGCCCAGTCTTTGGGACCAAGCAGAGACACGTGGGGGGTTTCTCATATGTGTACACACATAGCTGGTATCTGGGACCTTGATACCTGGGCAAGTGCGTGGAAAACCCACCACAAATGTACAGATGTGCTGAAGAACTCTGCAGGGTCCCAAAGACCTGTTGGACCCATGCACCCATCAGCAGATCTGCCTACTAGGATGTGAGATGTGGACGTACCAAGAGGCAGAGAGGGGCCCTAAATGATTCTCTCCTAGGCAAGAATAAAGGAAGTGCAGCAGAGCAGCACTAAAATGGATAGAAACTTTTTTTTTTTTAAATAAGGGAAATATTGTCCAATTGTGGGGGGGAACAGCCAGCAGGAAAAAAAAGTTATTTTAATTGGTGAAAGTCAGCTTTAAAAACTATGCCAAAAGAAACTGCTATCAGATGTGTATAATTACTCTAAAGTCACAATCAGAAGCAGAATCAGCACCACCTATGTGCCCCATCTTGCTTCCCATGCCACCTATTAGTGCCCAATCCTTCTCATCACCCCATCTTTCTGTGCCTATTCTGCTCACCCTTTCAACTCAATGTATTACATCAGCTCTCTGTGCCCTATGCTGTTTCCCCACCCTACTCCTCTGTACTTCATCCTAATTCCTCCTTAAATTCTCTTTGCTGCAACTTGTTCCTCATCTCACCTTTCTGTACCCAACCCTGCCCTCCATTTTGGCCCTCTAGTCACTCCATCAACTCTGTGTGCCCCATTCTGACACCATGCCAGCTCTTTGCCCCCTCTCCAATTCTGTGTACCCAATTGCTAGTTATCTATACTCCCACCCACCTATCAGTGCCCCTTCATAAACCTTACATCAACCTTATGCCAATCTTTTTCTTTTCTCTTTCAGTCCCTCCCCCACTGTAATTTTTTGATTCCAACTTAGTACTTCCCTCTCACTATGCAAGCATGAAATGAAATGGGTGGTCATGTTGTTTTCTCCATATTGAAAGTTTCCTCCATGATGTAACCAACCATTGAGAAACTTCTTGATTACTTATCAGCACCAGGATAAATCTGTACACTTGCTTACATTATATAGAAGTTACTACCAGGATGGGTGGAGGAAAAAAAAGAAGCGCTGTTCTCAACTCCTGAAGAATAAACACAGAGAAAAATTGGGAACTTGTAGGAGGTTTGAGTAGGGTGCTGAACAGCTGAAAAACAATGCTGAAAATTGGGTTCCAAAATTCTGGAATTCTGGAAGCATAACTAAGAAGTAGGTTAGGTGGCTGAGTGCTGCCCCTAGAGGCTGTGCATCCTAGGCCATGGCTCATGTGGTTTAGTTTGAAATCAAGCCAGGTTGAAGTGGAGATTATTTAACATGTTTAATTTATTCATAAAGGACCTAGAAGATGGGATATCTAGCACAATCTCGGTATTTGCGGACGATACTAAACTAAGCATGCCAATATCTTCTATGCAGGATGTGGAAACCTTACAAGCAGACCTGAACAAAATAATGGGGTGGGCAACTACATGGCAGATGAGGTTTAATGTTGAAAAATGTAAAGTAATGCACTTGGGCGTCAGAAACACGAAAGCAAGCTACTCACTAGGGAAGAAACCTCTGGGTGAATCTAAGATGGAAAAGGACCTGGGGGTACTAGTGGACATCAGGCTTGGCAGTAGCATGCAATGCCAAGCCGCTGCAAGCAAAGCCAACAAAATACTGGCATGTATAAAAAAGGGGATTCACTACAGAAATAAAGAGATTATTCTCCCACTCTACATGACCCTTGTCTGGCCACATCTCGAGTATTCCGTCCAGTTCTGGTCACCGGTCCTCAGAAAGGATAAATATATCCTATAAAATATTTGGGGTATGGAGGATCTCAGCTATGAGGAAAGACTACAGGCATTGAACTTATTCTCTCTGGAGAAGAGACGCTTGAGGGGGGATATGATATCAATGTACAAATACTGTACTGGGGACAACCCTAGCATAAGGAACAAACTTTTCAGAGAAAGGGAATACAATAAGACACGTGGCCACTCACTAAAACTAGAGGAAAGGCGGTTTAACCTTAAATTACGTAAGGGGTTCTTTACTGTCAGAGCAGTAAGGATGTGGAATTCTCTTCCACAAGCAGTGGTATCAGCAGGGAGCATCGATAGTTCAAAAAACTATTAGATGAGCACCTCAAAGACCACAACATACAGGGGTAGACAATATACGGTTAACAGCAAACACACACACACACACATCATAGGTTGAACTGGATGGACTGATGTCTTTTTTCAGCCTCACAAACTATGTTACTATGTAACATAGAGGTTATCTGACTTATCTTGGGTTATAGACTAAACATCACTTTTTCATGTTTGTGCTGTGAATTCTAACCATATCTATATGTTCCAAAGAAACTTTTTGCAGAAGCATTTTCACATATGGATCCTTTGTATAATGCACCTTACCATGAATCTTCATTAATTAACAGAAATAGTTATGCAATCAATGGCAGTGGTTCTGAATTACTAATTTATGGTTGTTTAGTGGTCCTGAGATTTATCGCCACTGTTGCTCAGTAGGGATGGCTCAGTGCGTTTGGATCCTAGTCCCAACCCATCTGAGAACTTCCGCCAGGGAGCTGTCACTACACACAGCCAATCATGAGTAGCCTAGTCAGGGCATGTGTATGTGCAGCTGTGGGCAGGGAAATGCCTCAGTGCCTATGATTTGCGGTGTGCAGTGACGGCTTTAAGGTGGGATTGCTCTAGAGGGTTGGGACAAGGATCCGAAAATGCCTGAGCCCATCCCTATTGCTCCACCAAGCATGACAGGAACTAAAATGATGTGGAAGTAAAACCGTGGATGTTAGTGGATTTTTACATTACCCAACTTTATTTAGCACAAATTCTATGATAAATACTGTATTAATGTATTGAATAAAAAATTAGTTGTGCTGTCCTTTGAAAGCTAGATCAAGTGAAAAAAATAAAAAATTCACGAAAAAAAACACATGAAATTTGCAAATTGCAACTATAAAAATATTTGTGCAAAACCATAAACAAACTTCTTAAGTACATCAGCACAATCTCTTTAAATATATCAAAGAATTCATATACTTTTGTAGTGAAGGATACAACAGTGCATTAAGCTATATAAAGTGCAACCATCATAATAATTGCAATAACAGTGTCCACATTTCATGTGACTAAGGCCCCATTCACATGGGGCAGATCAGTTTTGACGGACTCAGCGGGGATCGTTCCGTTGATCCCCACTGAGCAGGCGGGTGGCATGTCTGTCTCCACTCACTGTGCAGAGACGGACTTGTCAGAGTCCCGCTCTCGTCTATGTGGAGATCGGATGAAAACGAACAGCCTGTCCTGTCCGGATGCCAGGTGGGTGTCAGCAGACACATGTCTGCTAACATCTGCCTCCCAATAAAGGTCAATGGGTGGCCCAATCGGGTCTACCTAAAAAGCAGACAGGTGGACCCGATTGGTCCGATCGTGTGAAAGGAGTGATGTGTTCAATTCCTGTTCCACCACCTGATTGCACACAAGCTCCATACCAGATTCAAATTACCTCCCAAACATGTGGTCCTGAGTGCTTTAACCACTTGCCGACTGCCTCCTGTACATTTACTGCAGCACGCAGCGGCTTACAGGCAAAATGACGTATTACTACATCGCTTGCCAAAGAGCCTGTAGGGGGCGAGAGGGCGCCTCACGAGTGGCGCTCCCGCCCCGCTCGTTCCCTGCCTATCCAGCGCGTGTGACCGGCGGCTCCGATGGCCGCTGGCCACTCTCAATCTCCCACAGGAGAGGGAGAAAGACAGACGGCTGATGTAAACACAGCCGTGTGTCATTCTCACTGAAGTAGGCACAGAGGCTATGCAATCCTGCTATATAGGATCGCATGTCTCTGTGGTTACTTCACTAGCCACGCCCCCTTACAGTTAGAATCAAGCCCCTAGGGACACAGTTAACCCCTTGATCACCAATAAAGTTAACCTCTTCCCTGCCAGCGTCATTTTTATAGTAACAGTGCATATTTATAGCACTGATTACTGTAGTAATGTCACTGGTACTCCCAAAAGTGTCAAAAATGTCAGTCAGGGGTCCGATCTGTCCGCCGCAATGTCGAAGTTTTCACATATGGATCCTTTGTATAATGCACCTAAAATGCGCAAAAAATAAAAAATCGCAGATCGCTGCTATTACTAGTTAGAAAAAATAAAAATGACAAATCTCTCCCGTTGTTAGTAAGCGCAATAACCTTTGCGCAAAACAATCAAAATATTATTGCGATTCTTTTTTACCAAAAATATGTAGCAGAAAACAAATTGGCCTAAAATGTTAAACAATTTTGATTTTTACATTTTTTTTGAGAATTTCATATAAAAAAAGGGAAAAATATTGTTATTTTTTCAAAATTGTCACTCTTTTTTTGTTTATAGCGCAAAAAAGAAAAAATCGCACAGGTGATCAAATACCACCAAAAGAAAGCTCTGTTTGTGGGAAAAAAAAGGACGTCAATTTCATTTGGGTACAGTGTTGCACGACCGCACAATTGTCCGTTAAAATCACGCAGTGACGAATCGCAAAATAGGGCCTAGTCTTTGAGCAGCCAAATCTTCCGGGGCTGAAGTGGTTAAAGCGACTTCACTGAGAATCAGCCTGAACTCAAATATTACATGGACAATCCAAGGCACATAGGAGGAAATAAATAAACTGGATAGTGTGATACTATTAAAACTGCCCTAATTAAAAAAACTAAAAAGGTTATTTAGAAACATATAGTAGCAAACAGCATAGCACACTTCTCGAGCTGGTTATGACGTCATAACCAAGTCCTGGGCACCCCCTCATAACAACCCTCTTTTAAAAAAAATCAACACAAAATGCAATAATATTAAAAAATAAAACCTTTATAAAATATTACACCAGACTTTACCATTTACTATTATCAAAGCCCCACATTATTGCACTTATCCCACTTAAACGCTATATTAAAAAAATAGAAATAAAAACAAGCAAATGGGATATTTCCTATAAATATGCATTTAGTGCACTAATTGTCCTAGGAAAGAAACTATCCTGATATCTATTTGTCCGGACATTACTGTTCCTATAGTGCCTTCCAGATGGCAACAATTAAAAGCGATAGCGGCCCAGATGTGCAGGATCTTTCACAGTACATTTTACTCTGTGGAGAGAACAGGAGCATAAAAAAGGTCATCCAAAGAAGGGAGTTGACAAACAATTATTTTCTGCACGATAATTTTAATATTCTACGGAACTCTTCCGTTTTCCACTGAACTACAAATATAACATACATGAATAAAGTATGTCAGTAGGCTCCTAACAAAAAAGAAATAAAAGCTCATCAGCTGCTACTCTACATGTCCACTCTTCCTAAGTATTTTTAGGAAATGCAGTTACTGCTGAGCCTTTTTTACAGCTGCTATGAGTACTGCTTGGATCTTGATGAAGGGGACATACCCCGAAAGCTTGTCCTGAAAAATTGTATATTAGTGCAAATAAAAAAAGTATCACGGACAGTACTCAATTGTCTCTTACAGCTGCTATAATATGGCCCAACCAGGATGGATCCTAACAAATATAAATTCCAAAGAATTTAAAAGTGGAAACCCTTTCCCCACAGAACCTGTTTATAGAAAGTAGAACTAAGTCAGCATTAAGCTTCCTAAAACCAGTAAAGATCTATTTTGTTTTTGCAACATTTAACCACTTACCCTCCGGGCACTTATACCCCCTTCCTAACCAGACTAATTTTCAGCTTTCAGTGCTCTCACAGTTTGAATGACAATTACTCAGTCAGGTAACACTGTACCCATATGAAATTTTTGTCCTTTTTTTTCCACACAAATAGAGCTTTCTTTTGGTGGTATGTAATCATCACTGGGTTTTTTTTATTGTTTGTGCTATAAATAAAAAAAAAATTATTTTTCTTCATTTCGGTTTTAAACATTTGCAAATTTAGTAATTTTTCTTCATACATTTTGGCCAAAAGTTATACTGATACATATCTTTGGTTAAAAAAAAAATCCAAATATGTATATATTATTTGGTCTTTGTGAAGGTTATAGAGTCTACAAACTATGGTGCCAATCATTGAAAATTGATCACACCTGCCGGCCTATCTCATTTCTTGAGACACTAACAAGCCAAAAAAGTACAAATACAGTACCCCCCAAAGTGACCCCTTTTTGGAAAGTAGACATTCCAAGATATTTAGTTGTGAGTTTTTGAAGTTGCAATTTTTTTCCACAATTCTTTGCAAAATTAAGATTTTTTTATAAATGTTTTTTTTTTCCACAAAATTGTCATATTACCAAGGTATTTCTCACACACTGTATAGGCATATTTGCAACTACACCCCAAAATACATTCTGCTACTCCTGAGTATGGCGATACCACTCGTTTGACTTTTACACAGCCTGCCCACATATAGTGGCCCAACATCCAAGCAGCACCTTCAGGCGTTCTAGGAGCATAAATTACACATATCATTACCTGACAACCTATCACACTTTTGAAGGCCCTGGAGCACCAGGACAATGGAAACGCCCACAAAATGATCCTATTTTGGAAAACAAACACCCCAACAGATAATCTAGGAGGCATTATGAGTCTTTTGAACATCATTTTTTTCACAGGTTTTTGGAAAATGCATTTGAATGAAAACGCATTTTTTTTCACACAAATTTGTCAATTTATAGGATATTTCTAACACATAGCATACAGAGGCCCAGCATTCAGGGAGCACTGTCAGGTGCTCTGGGGACATAAAATTACAAATCTAATTTCCTGAACCTCCCATTACACTTTTGTGAGGCACTGTAGTGCACTGATAAGCACTGTAGTGGCACTAATGTGGCATGGATGAGCACTGATGTGGCATGGAAGAGGCACGGATGAGCGCTGATGTGGCACGGATGAGCACTGACGTGGCATAGATGTGGCATGGATGAGCACTGATGTGACAGATGAGCAGTGATGTGGCATGGATGTGGCACAGATGAGCACTGATGTGGCATACATGTGGCATGGATGAGCACAGATGTGGCACAAATGAGCCCTAATGTGGCATAGATGTGGCACAGAAGTGGCATGGATGAGCACGGAAGTGGCATGCATGAAGGGTGGGCACAGATTAGGCATGGATGTGGCACAGATGAGCATGAATGAGGCATTGATAAGGCACAGACTGGCATGAATGAGGTGCGAATAGGCATGATTGAGGCACAGACTGGCATGATTGTGGCATGGATGGACATTCTAATTTTTCTCCTTCAACCACTGTGTGGTCATTTTTGCTGTGTGCTTTGGGCTATTGTCATTTTGGAAGGTAAACCTTCTTCCCATTGACAACTTTCTGGCAGAAGGCAGCATATTTTAATCAAGAATATGATGGTATTATGCCCCATCCATTTTTTCTTCTATCCTGACAAGCGATCCAGTCCCTGCTGCAGAAAAACTCCCATAACAGAATATTACCACCTCCATGCTTTACTGTAGGAATGGTGTTATTTGGATGGGGAGCTGTATTTGATTTCCACCAGAAATATCATTTGGTGCTGAGGCCAAATAATTCAATTTTAGTCTTATCTGACCATAACACCTTTTTCAATGTGGCCTCAGAATCTTCAAGGTGTGTTTAGGTGGTCAGCTGTCCACATGGTTTAGGAGTGTGTCTATGGGAATGTTTGACCATTCTTCCAGAACCGCATTTGTGAGGTCAGGCACTGGTGTGAGCAAGAAGGCCTGACTCGCAGTTTCCGCTCTAATTCATCCCAAAGGTGTTCTATTGGCTTGAGGTGCAGGCCAGTCAAATTCCTCCACCCCAAACTCACTTATCCATGTCTTTATGGACCTTGCTTTGTGCACTTGTCCAAATCGTTTGGTGAAGGGGGGTGGGGGAATTATGGTGTGGGGTTGTTTTTCAGGGGTTGGGCTTGGCGCCTTAGTTCCAGTGAAGTGAACTCTTAAGGAGTCAGCATACCAAGACATTTTGGACAATTTCATGCTCCCAACTTTGTGGGAACAGTTTGGGGATGGGCCCTTCCTGTTCCAACATGACTGCGCACCAGTGCACAAACAAGGTCCATAAAGACATGGATGAGCAAGATTGGGGTGGAGGAGCTTGAGTGGCCTGCACAGAGTCCTGACCTCAACCCGTTAGGACACCTTTGGGATGAATAGGAGCGGAGACTATGAGCCAGGCCTTCTTGTCCACATCAGTGCCTGACCTTACAAATGCGCTTCTGGAAGAATGGTCAAATATTCCCATAGGCACACTCCGAAACATTGTGGGACAGCCTTCCCAGAAGAGTTGAAGTTGTCTAGTTGCAAAGGGTGTGCTAACTTAATATCGAACCCTATGGACTAAGACTGGGATGCCATTAAACGTCACGTGTGTCTAAAGCAGGTAAAACTTTTGGTAATATAGTGTGTGTATGTGTGTGTGTGACGGAAGTCACTTTGGTTGGGGGGCCTGTGGAACCCAGCTTACCTTAGAGAGGTTGGGAAATCCCTCTCTCTGCCCCCTAGACTCCTCTTATGTGTAAGTCACCCTGTGTCTATTAGGGGCACAGGGTGGCCAAGGAAACGATGGACTTAATGGACACAGAACATGGTTTGGATTTCTCAAATGGGACAGTAATAATTATCAACAATGTATCTCAAGAACTATGAAGATTTAATCCCAATTTACACTGTGAGACCTATTGACTGTTGTAGACCTTTGCCATGAAGTCTGTAACTGACGGACAGACTGATACTGGAGTCTCTTGCCATTGTCTGTATAATAAGGTATTATGTGTTTATACTTAGGATAATGTGTAATTTTGTATTTTGTTTTAGCTTTTTTGCCGGGCAGTCTTGTCATCCCAGTTGGTTTAAGTGCGCTAAGTTAATTAGCATGTGAATGATAACTTTGTTTAGGTGGGATCAGCCACGAGTCAGCTGTACCTTGTTATCTAACCATTGTGTGATGTCTTGGGTAAATATTGGGGTCATTGTTCATGTAGTGACATACTTCTCAAGTGTATAAAAGTCTGTTTCTTGTTCAATAAAGGAGTTGATGTTTTCAGACACATACAAGCTAAGTTCAGGCTAGTTTTGTATGTAGGGCGGCTGGTATATCTATCTATGTTCCAGACTGGGAGGAAGCCGTATACTGACGGGAGCCCACAAACACAGTGTGGGTCGCCGGTTCCGTTACTATATATATATCTTTTTATATAAAGCGCTGCGAAAAATGTTCAGCACTACATAAATGCCTGTAATATGCATTGAGAAAGTTGTGGGAAAAGTAAAGGTAAACTAACACTTAAAAGTTAATATTTTCCAAGCAGAGCTGTAATATTGTCTCAAAAAAAAAAAAAAAAAAGATAGACAATTTACTTTGAAAATAATATAACTTTAAATGATAGACGTGACAGTAGCCCAAAAGTGATCCATGCCATGGGTCCACTTGCCTCTTAATGTTGCCTTTATGACAATACCTGATTCTAGAATTCCTATCCTTACCCAAAGAAACACACTGTGAACTACCCTCCCAGTATGCATGCCAGATCAGTCTAATATTATAGGAAAAGGTCATGTCTGCAAGTGTTTGCCAGTTAACAAAAATCAGTTTAACAGATAAAAGGAAATAATTAGTGTACAATTGACTTTTTATGACCTCTGTGCATGCAATGCACTTCACAGAGTCATAGCTTCACAAAATTCCAGCAGACAGCAGCATTCAGCCAGAACAAAGTCAAATTACTGTATATGTCATTACTGTCAAAGTCGTGCAGACTGGTCATAGCTGATATATGATCCAGATGCTGCAAGAGCCTGATTATAGTTTCTCTGCATTCCTAAATTTTCATTCTCCTAGATAACAGCATAAATCTCTACCAGATATTACAATCTCAATTGCATCAGGAAAAAATGGCAATTATAACTTATGAAGCTGAAATAATGTCACAGAGAAAATAGCTATAAGTTAAACATGTTTTTGTCAAATATATATGCACCTTATATTACTATTTTAGGCAGTGTTTACATAGGCTTTGATGCAGTAATGCAGCTGGTATATGCATGACTTTGGGCAATCTTTGGTCTGACATTTAAATGCGTCCATAATGGGGGTGCATGCAGGGGAAAGCATTAAAGCAGCACTCCATCCAAAAACAATATAAAAATAATTAGTTCATTAAAGATAAAATAACAATTTTTTGCTGCAATACAGTATTTAACTTCAATCCAAAGATTCCCCCCACATTCGTTTTTTTTTATGCTGCTAGATGTCCTCAGTCTGATGTCCAGCATCATTCAACCCACTTCCTCTGAGCCCTGGTTGTCCTGGACCTGTCCCAACTTTTTGTTCAGACCTCGGTCGCTGTGCTTTTTCTTCCTATAAGCAGGCATCTTGTCAGCAAGTTAACTAATTGGCTCCTTGTACTGCTTCTTCCCCTCACTTCAGCTCTGCTATACAAGGACTGCAAGAAGACTAATACCAGGTAAAAATCACTTGCACTGCTTGCATTAAAAATACATTTAAAAAAATTAAAAAAATAAATAAATAAATTTAGTGATGTATTCATGAATAACGAGTTGCATTTATTTGTGTCTTTTGTATCTGCTTAGAGTTCAGCTTTAAAGGTTAATCAATCTGTAGGATTTGGCACTGGAAAGTATCAGAACAAAAAGATGCAGCATAAAGTGATGCAAACACTGCACTAAGCAACGGGCACTTAATAAGTGATTTGGCTCAGTCCACCCTTTTGTCAAAAGAGTCGGGAGAGGGGTTTATTCACTTTTTAAAAATTCGAAGCAACTTAGAGTGTTACTAAACCCAAGACCCTGCATTCACTATATCTGGTTTCCCACAGTACACAGAACATGGAAATGCAATTATTTTAGTAAATATAAACTGCTAAATACGTTTTCCCATCAACAGTATATAGCAGCCTTGAGACTCCTATCGGTTCATAGTAAAGCTTGTAGAAGGAGTTTTCATACTGAACTGAGCTGTCCTATCAGGATGCATGACGCATGACCCCTGACCCTCTGTCTGGGCAGTGCTGATTGGCCCTGTGCTGATCACATGCACATGCACAAACAAACTCTCTAGAAATACACACCAAACTGAACATGTGCAGCTTGACTCCAAAGGCTCTGTCTTATCCAGGCCTGTTCTGGAGTCAGTGGAAGATGATCTTTACATACAGGCTCAAGTAGCTTTTTTACACAATGCAGAGGATTACCCCTTAGGTTACGCAGTGAGTATAACAATCATGCTTTACTGCATATACAGACTGATTTTACTGTTGTGGGTTTAGCAACACTTTAACAGCATCCAAATTAAGACTAAGGTGCCCATACAGGTAATTTGACAACTAGACAAACTACTTGATGCCAGCTATAACCTGTCCGACCCCTACCACAGACTCAGCTGCATCTCTGCTACACTTGCAGCACCTCAGATACAGTATACATGCAGACTCTGATGCATCACTGCTGCAACTATAGTCTGAAGCTCCACTTGGCCGTTTTAGCAAATGCAACCTTCAGACTCACCCCTGCTTTCAGCTTCAAATGCCTTGTGCCTCTCTCACATTACAGTTCCTCATTACCCAAAACCTTCCCTTCACTGCTTCTGTGCATTACCATTGGCTGACCTGGGACTAGCCTGCAGCAAAGCCTAATCTCCCATAAGGGAGGTGTAACACCAGCTACCTCTTTGACTTCACTTCTCAGCAAAAGCAGCCACATCGAGGAGCAGAGTCTACACCTTTGATTGCGACACTTTATCAGGTACTGCTCTACTTACTTAGGGTTGGAAAGCATCCTCTCTTCATTACAGGAGGCAGAAGTTAAGCAATGAATGACTGTCCCATTAAGAGGTATGCAGCATTGTCATTAAACCCCATTAACAGGATGCCGTAAACCTCCCTTCAGCCAAAGCCTGCTAATAGCTGTAAATAGTCATAAAACAAAATGGTTTGTGCAAATACACATTCTGAGTCTGTTTTGTAACCAAACACACCTATATTACAAAGTGCAAAGGGATAAAAATACATGAAATACATGAGGTCTCCTAAACAAACTACATTATGTGTAGGCTTTAGAATATATTTGGTCTCTATTAAATTGTAGTTTCATACATTTACTAAATATGTTGGTTGTTTTGTCATCTAAAAACAGATATAATAATCCCTGCTGGAACACCGTAAAACATTTCAACATCCCTTTCTTCAACACACCTCTGAGACCCTTTGAATGTTTGTGTTATTTCTGTGAATGCCCTTTTCAGAGACCAGAAAACATAGCTGCATTTGCAGCTCAATGTCTTCATTAAAACTTTGAAACAATGCAAAGAAGGTCATGCATGAGAGCCAGTCACTCTAATATTAGATTGGACTACTCTGCAAACAAATTAATTCAGTTTATTTTGCTGTTGCGTATTGTCCATTTTGCACTACAAATTTCTGTAGATATTTTTGGTGTCACAGAAATGTTTTAATGCTAAGAACTGCTACAGCAGATACAGTGAACAGTACTTGTTTTCATTCAAACACAGGGTAGTGGCTACTGTTTGTGAGTTAATCTGCTCCAGTGATGTCCACTCTCAGTCTGCTGATGCTTAGATTGTTGTCCTGAGAGCTGGAAAATCTCTGCTAATGTGAAGCTGAAAGTGAAATACATCACACCTACAAAGCACGTGCAGAAGAACATCATTTTGTTATTATTTGATAAGAATCAATGACACCGAAAGGCCCTTTGGCTACACCCTAATGCAAAATGCACTCTTGGATTTCTGGATGGGTATTACATTCACTGGGGACTCCATTTTTTTTAAAGATCTCCATGGAACATGCAAAGGCCTCACAAAACCTTACATACTTTAAGAATTCATCCAGGAATAGCAGAACATGCACTTTTCAGTGTAATACCTTAAGTTAGTTAACGCAAAATCTGTACAACTTTGAAATCTATCTCCAAAGTGAGGATGTCTTAAATCTGAAAGCAATCTAAATCACCATTAGTCTGTTTGATAGATTTTCAAACAAAATTAGGAAGCCGAATGGGGAAGCAAGTGGTAGCAGAGCAGCAATGAAAAAGCAACACTTTGTCAAAGCCATCTATCTTAGAAGAGTTTCAGAGACTTCAAAGTAATTTAGGAAGAATAAAGGATACTTTTCTCCTGAGGTTCTCTGTACTGTTATTCGTTTTCAACTGGAAATCCAATTCACCTTCCTTATACTAGACACCACATTATATTTTATATAAATTAACAAAACCAGGTGATAAGATATAAAATAAATTAGTCTGCTTACCAGTCAGTACTGCCAATACCACTACTATTTATAATTAGGGTTCCATCCTAACATAGTTTTAATGTTTCAGACCTAGGAAATTCAAATTGTATATTATGTATTGTTTTATATTCTTGATGAACATCTATCTTGTACATATGAACATTAGGAGATAAACACATTTTCCTAGGTTTAGTTTGTTAGCAGTTTTGCTAATCTTGTTCAGAGTTTAAAGTGCAAGAATTTTGCAGTAATCCCCACTGAAGACTACGGGGGGGGGGGGGTGAATCTTGTTACTCAATTCTGCCTTCTTGTAGAGCGAACAAGAAAATTATTGTCAAATAAAAGGCATGGAAAGCCAGGCACTGCCTTGGACAACATTTAACCATACAAAAATAAAATACGTTAAAAAAAAAGCAAAATTATAAACCATAAATTGTTGTGTGCGCGGTCGCCTCATACCATTGTCACGCCTGGCCACGCTACGGTCTCCTTGTATATACGGGTCCGATCGGGTGATGGGTCATGGAGCGTGCATGTTTTATTGAATGCCTTCATTCCAATCTATTGCTGTAAGTAGAAATCTTGAGGGGAGCGGGGCTTTGTGTGTCATATTTTATTCATTAAAGTTGCGGAATTACACTATGTGCCCCTACCCTTCATTTACATGCTACCATGAAT
This sequence comes from Pelophylax lessonae, assembly GCF_965119305.1. Taxonomy (NCBI): domain Eukaryota; kingdom Metazoa; phylum Chordata; class Amphibia; order Anura; family Ranidae; genus Pelophylax; species Pelophylax lessonae. Next base: position 551,465,327 of record NC_138770.1, on the reverse strand, counting down.
GGAGTTCTATATGAAGGCTAATAAGGTTTACATGGAGTTTCGATCTTACGGTTTTGGAGATGTATATATGGTGATCGGAGTACACTCTGAGGGAGAATTTTGATCATTTATCTGGTGAGTTCCAGGAGAGAGGGGGGAGCACCGGTGATTGGTGGATATATGGTGGATGACTAAGAAATCCTTCACACCCTTTCCCTGGGATTTGGATTGTCACTTACTGGAACTGTCTTGAGATTGAAAACTTCATTTCTTTGACATCATTCCTCCCACATGAGAGTGACCTTGATATTAGCAGACTTTATTCATTAGCGCTGTTAGTGTTTTGGATTTATCTATAATTGCTTAGATTGTCTATTACACCTCTATCATAACTTCTTTAATATAACAGCAGCTGAGACCTTATATGTTTATATATTTATATCTCTGGTAAAAATAGAGCTCAGCGTGAGTGATTACTTTGCAATTTTGGCGGTTTGTGCAATCTCTTCACTCCTTTATTATATTTGATCCACTGTAGCTGAGGAAGTCTCCGGCCAAGAGGTAGAGATAGATCTGGTAGAACATGCAGGTGGAGGTTTATTGAAGGCTATGTAACTACAATGAATGGCTTGGGCGATCTATCTGGCGATAGTGAATTTAGAGGTCTTTTGGCCCTTAATCATTCCTTGGATCTGTAGATATTTTTCAGCTTGTGAAGGTCTTCTTGCTCATTAGAAGGATTAGAATGGAAGGAGGAATAGTAATCTCAGTTGAACGATGGAAATTAGATGCCTCCTTAAGAAAGTAAGAAGGATCCAAAGACAGGACAATCCTATCTTGGAATACATTGAAATGAGGTTTATCTATTAAGAAGGCCTGAATATTCTCTTCTCTCCTAGATGTTATGATGGCTAGGAGCAAAGCCATTTTAATTGTCAGGATTATGAAAGAGGCTTGGTCTAGTTGTACAAGGGGTGTATTTGTCAATCCTCTTAATACCCATGAAGGATTTCACAGTGGGGCCTTCAGCTGGAGAGAAAGCTTTAAACATGAAGCTGCTTAAATAAATAATTTAAAGGCTAAGTAGACCTTAGGCATAAAAATAATAAATGCACACAAATGTGCAAAAAAAATGCATTTATGATTTTGAATTTTTTTTTTTTCAAATGAGCCTGCAAAGTATTGTAACCATAATCAGTTAATATTGGTTGCAGTGCCAGGCTCTTCCAGATTGTCCTTCCAACTCCCGCAGTACGGACATTCAGTTCCACAGCTAGAGGAAATGTCAATAGACCACAAGTGCCATGATCATCGCAACTGAAAACTACAAGTCTGTTGCGGTGGCAGATATGACCTGTGGTTCATTCATTACAAGAGGTCGGTGAATGGATGACACAGCTGTGGAGAGAGTCTCAAACAGCCACACCAATTTTAAATCTGAGAGCTACTGCTGGAATGGGTGTCTTGTGGGTGGGGGTGGGGGGGGGTCACTTGGTACTATGGTACACCCTAAAAATGGATAGAACGTAACAGATGTTGACTTAGCCTTTAATTTATGCACAGTCAGCCAGAAAGAATTCAAAAGAGGGATTTTGTCCAAATCTGGACTTTCAGGGTGCTTAGCTATAGAGCCTTGTCTAGTCCAGCTTTAAAAAAAAAAAAAAAATAGAATCAAAAGAAAATTAGGAGCTCTCAAAAGGTTGACCAACTGTCAAAAAATTTGTAAAAGAAAATGTTCAAAATACGAAAATACATTTTTGAAGTTCCCACCTTGAAAAAGAATGGAGAATACTCTATCAGAAAGACCTCTTCTTTTGGAGGATGCTGTGCTTAAATAAAAGACATTCAGTCTGATTTCCTGCACTATTAAATGAAGATTTGCACCTTGGAACAGAGGTCTGTGTCTGCATGGGAGAGGAACTGGTGGTGACGATGATGACTTCAACCTGCTCCTCCTACATTTTCTTTAAGAAAATGGGCAGAGGAGAAATGCCATAAGCGAGAGCAAAGTAGCGTTTCTGTCTGGGATCATTCAACCCTCTTCTTGAGAAGAGGAGATTAAGGGGGGATATGATTATATGTATAAATACATAAGGGATCCATATAGTAAACTTGGTGTTGAGTTGTTCACTTTAAGGTCAACACAGAGGACAAGGGGGCACTCTTTACGTGTAGAGGAAAACAGATTTTGTCTCCAAATATGGAAAGGTTTCTTCGCCGTAAGAGCTGTGAAAATGTGGAATAGACTCCTTCCAGAGGTGGTTCCGGCTAGCTCACTAAATTGCTTTAAAAAAGGCCTGGATTCTTTCCTAGGTGTACATAATATAAATGGGTACTAACATTTTTTTTAGGTAAAGTTGATCTAGTGAATATCCGACTGCCTCTTGGGGGATCAGGAAGGATTTTTTTTCCCCTGCTGTAGCAAATTGGATCATGCTTTGCTGGGGTTTATTTTCGCCTTCCTCTGGATCAACAGCGGGTAAAGGATTGTGCATATGGGATTGTATGGTTGGGTTTTCAATACTGTTTTTTTTTTTGGTTGAACCGGGTGGACTTGTGTCTTTTTTCAACCTGACTAACTATGTAACTCATTTGGGAGGTCCCTCTTGTTTAAGGAAAAGAACTATAAAAGAATAGCATTTCCTCTTCTGTCAAAAGGACAGATTTGGGGATCTCCTTTGTACAACTTGTACATCTAGCTTAAGGGTTTTGTCCCAAAACATAAAATACTCTAAGGCAAATGGAAATCTTTACTGGGCATAATCAGAGGTTTAATATAAAATGATAATTCTCTCTCTATTAATGTTTTAATACTACAGCCAATAGGAAAAAAAAAACAACCTCTCAATTTCCTCTAGGACCTCATAAATTTGGTCTTCAACAGATAAAGGGGTGACTTTGGCTCTTTTTTTCATTAAAATGGTCTCAACTAATTCCTCTGTACCTTACCTATCAAAAATAAACTTTTTTGTTCTTTTGCCACCTTCTGTACTAGCTCCCTCTTCAACCTCTTACCAAGTTCTGAATCTCTGCCTTTCAAAACTCCAATAATTGATGCATGTAGAAGGTGATTCTTCCACAACTATCGTGGTCTTGCATGCTACATGAAGGTCAGATTCAGATACTCCAGTATTTGAAATGGCACATTATTCTCCTTGGCCTAGTCTCCTTTGCAAGTTTTGAGGAAGATTTAGAATTTTACTTTTCTAAAAGCAAAGCAAGAGAAAAAAAAAGTAAAGACACTATATTTTCCAGAACAAGAAGTAGAAAGGAACAGGGTATACCCAACAAGGCCTGATGCCTTCTTAGCATCTTTGGTCCCATAACAGGCAACAACACTAGTGTTCTCTGACATCCTGAAACACAAAAGGAATGGACTAAGCTCACTCCCTTTCAGGCACAGAACTGCCCCCAGGACCTTGTCCCCTTGAGCCGCTTCCTGACCCTCTCTTAAACAACTGTCTGGCTAATACAAAAGGGGCCCATAGTGGGGCCCAAAAGCTAAAGAATGCACTTACTTGCACAGAGGAAAAATAGGGGACACATAGAAGATCAAAATCCCCACAAAAGCAGTCACACCTGGAAGTGACATTATACCAAGGTGCAGTGCGCACAATCTACTTTGGTTGTGGAATCAGAAGGTTACCATCTTATCCCATTAAATGACCCTACTGCTCACCAAGCACTGTTTTGAGGATTGTAGTCAGCCTACTGAGCCTTAGGATAGAAAAAAAAAGAGGGGTAAACACCGATTAGCTCCCCCTGAAGTGTGCTTAAAAGCCCCCTACAGGATTTGAAGCCTAGAAGTCGGCAGGCGAGTTCCCTTCTCCCTGTATGCAGGTCTGATCACCTTCAGGCTGTGACCTTAGCATGCTCCCTCCACCATGTATTTTTCAATTGATTTTTTACACATTTTTGTCTAGAGACTGTCAAGAAAATAAAATCATTTTTGCAAGACAATATTGCCAAAAGAAAGCTTTACTTGTCCTGAAAAAAATAACACTATACAGTATGTATTACTTTGTTATCTTAAAGAAGATTGGATTTGCCTTGTTATTTTAAGTAGCGACAAGGTTATTGTCAAAGAACAGTTTTTTAGCAGGAATGTAAAAATTGCTCTGGTCCATAAGTGGTTATACAGTGCCCCCCACAGATTTTTTTCACTTTAAAGCAGTGTTTTCACAAGGGGGAGAGAGCCTTCAGTGAAAGAGCGGACTGTGCTTGTAGCGTGCTTTATTACATGACAAACCGACACCCATTTTGGCTAAAAAGAAAAGGTCTCACTATATTTTCTTCTGCCACACTCCATAGCTATAATATCACCACTGTTCCTTGGTCAAGCTTCCCATGTCACCCGCCACCTTAAAAGACAATGGGGACATTTATGAAGCAAATTAGGGACACAACTAAATGCAAATGACTAAACTACCTCCCGGTTAGCAAAGTCTGTGCGCAGTGTATTTGCCACCTGTGCGTCTAAATTCCCAGGCAGCCATTGGTGAAATATTTGAAAGATCTGCTACAGATTTATTACTGAGAACGAGACAGATTTGCACACTAAACACAAGAAGTGATCAGGGTCAAGTTTCACTCAGCCGCAAGGCAACATTAGAGCAATTGGAATTCATGACCCAAGGTATAACCGTGCAATAAAACGGTCTCATGATTTGTTTCACTGATCCTGTTTAGCATTGCTTTGCTATGTCATCACCTCAAAGAATCATCAGTGCAATGGTGCCAATTAGTTCTCCATTCAGTGGGCAGAAGGTGATAGATGACACTGGGAACGGTTTGTCTATTGTCTAGAGTTCCATGTCATTTAATTGTTCATACATGTTGTTATATAAATAAGTAACTGGAAGACACAAGAATACACAAGAGATACAAGGGATTCTGGTATCTTCTGCTTGTTTTTTTTGTACTGGTGGAATAGTAAGTTAATTCTCTCCATCACTACTGAAGATCTAAATCATACAATGCCTTAAAAAAGTATTCATACCCCTTGATATTTTCCACATTTTGTCATGTTACAACCAAAAATGTAAATATATTTTATTGGGATTTTATGTGATAGACCAACACAAAGTGGCACATAATTGGGAGTGGAAAGGAAAATGATAAATGTTTTTAAAATTTGTTACAAATAAATATCTGAAAAGTGTGGTGTACAATTTCAGCCCCCCAAGTCAATACTTTGTAGAACCACCTTTCGCTGCAATTACAGCTGCAAGTCTTTTTGGGTATGTCTCTACCAGCTTTGTACATCTAGAGTTAGATTTTTACCCATTATTCTTTGCAAAATAGCTCAAGCTCTGTCAGATTGGATGTAGAGCGTCTGGAGAGCGTCTGAACAGCAGTTTTCAAGTCTTGCCACATATTCTCAATTGGATTTAGGTCTGGACTTTGACTGGGCCATTCTAAAATATGAATATGCTTTGATCTAAAGCATTCCATTGTAGCTCTGGCTGTATGTTTAGGGCAGGGCTTTTTTTCTCAGAGAATAGGTGCAGGAACTCCCACCTTCTGAGTCACCCCTTGTCTCCACCTATACCCACTTCTGAGCACCGTTCCTTGGTTTCACCCCCTACCCACCTCCCAGTAGCGCCTCTTTTAGGGAATACAGAGCCATGTTTTTGGTGCTAAGTAATTTGAATGGAATTTAATAACAAACAAAAGTGGTATACTAGATCCCCAACAGCAACAATAGATTCACCCAGAATAAATAGACCTCCCAGTAACAATGGACTCCCACAACAAAATGCCACCCCAGCAGCAACAACCGATCTCCCATCAGCTAGCATCAATAAACTCTTCGACAGCCAGCAACAATAGACTCCCTCCCTCAACAGTAGATCTCTTCCAGCAACAATTGACCCCCCAGAAACCATAGATGCCCCACCAGCAACAATAGACGGCCACGGCCAAAAATAGATCCCTTCCAGAAACAATAGATCCCCCAGCAGCCAGCATTAATAGACCCTCCAACACACCCCAGCACTCCTTTGCATTACATACATTCAGTGCTGGAGGTGCCGTAACTGTGTTCCCGCTGAAAAAAAGCCCTGGTTTAGGGTCATTTTCCTGCTGGAAGGTGAACCTCCATTCCAGTCTCAATTTTATTGCATATTCTAACAGGTTTTTTTCGAAGATTGACCTGTATTTGGCTCCATTCATCTTTCCATCAACTCTGACCAGCTTCCCTGTCCCTGCTGAAGAAAAGCATCCCCACGTCATGATGCTACCACCACCATGTTTCACAGTGGGGATTGTGTGTTCAGAGCGATGTGCAGTTTTAGTTTTCTGCCACACATAGCATTTTGCTTTTAGGTGAAAAATTTAAATTTTGGTCTCATTTGGTCTTCCACGTTTGCTGTGTCTCCCACACAGCTTCTTGCAAACTGCAAATGGGACTTCTTATGGCTATCTTTCAACAATGGCTTTCTCTTGCCACACTCTCATGAAGGCCATATTTGTGGAGTGCACGACTAATAGTGGACAGATTCTCCCACCTAAGCTGTGGATCTCTGCAGCTTCTCCAGGGTTACAATGGCTGCTTGGCTGCTTCTCTGATTAATGCTTTCCTTGCCCAGCCTGTCAGTTTAGGTGGATGGCCATGTCTTGGTAAGTTTACAGTTGTGCCGTACTCTTTCCATTTTCGGATGATGGATTGAACAGTGCTCTGTGAGATGTTCAAAGCTTGGTATATTTTTTTTATACCCTAACCCTGCTTTAAACTTCTCCACAACTTTATCCCTGACCTGTCTGGTGTGTTCCTTGGCCTTTATTATGCTGTTTGTTCACTAAGGTTCTCTAACAAACCTCTGAGGGCTTCACAGAACTGCCGTATTTATACTGAGATTAAATTACACACAGGTAGATTCTATTTACTAATTAGGTGACTTCTGAAGGCAATTTTAGTTAGGGGTATCAAAGTAAAGAGGGCTGAATACAAATGCACGCCACACTTTTCACATATTTATTTGTAAAAAAAATTTGAAAACCAAATATTTTCCTTCCACTTCACAATTACAGTATGTGCTACTTTGTGTTGGTCTATCACATAAAAGCCCAATAAAATACATTTAAGTTTTTTGTTGTAACATGACAAAATGAGGAAAAACGCAAGGGTATGAATACTTTTTCAAGGCACTAGAAGTCTTGTTTATGGCCACTCTTGTTATGGATACACAGTGGGAAATTTTCACACTAAAAAATGATCATGAATGACTAGTGTAAAGTTTACCTAGGTGGTGCACCAGTTTTGTGAAGGCACTTAGCTGAAAAAGGGAAATATTTAAATCTAAAAAGCTGCGAATTAAGATTACTTTTATTATTATTGTTAAACCATTTTAATATTACTCGTAATTATATTACCATTTCTTGTACCTGGATTATCATATACAGAGACACTAGCAATTATTTCTAAAACGCAATGATATTATTTTCTACTGTCAAATTCACTGCAGACTTTTTTTTTTTTTAATGAAAAACATGCAGACTATTCTGTATATAAACTCAAAGCCAAACATTTTATATACTGTTTTTAAGCTTACTAGTTCTTGCTGGCTGCATTCATTTTCTTTTTTTTCTACTTCCTTTGCTTTATTTTCACCTAGTAATCCTGCAAATAATGCAATTTTTGTCCTCGGCTGCCTACATCATTCCTCCACTGTAGCAATGGAAGGAGCTATATTCGCTAGAATAAAAAAGTGGTTGGGACCAAAATAGGACTACAAACACTCGCCCAGCGCTCTTGGTAAAGGGGATAAAACCACACACTAGATTAAGGTGTTGCCAATAACTAACAAATAAATAGCATAAACTTTGCTGATCGCAGCCGCTGTGATAAAAAACAATGTGTGTAAAATGATGAAATAAAATACTGTAAAAAATACATAAAAGTATAGTCCAGCACTAAATTGCATCCAGCAGCGCACAATATATAAACATATATCGTAGATCATATAAATCGTAGATCATCAATAAAATTGTTCTTAAAATCTCCAGACAGTTCATATGGTGCTGTAAATAACAATGCCCGGTGTATAGATGTCAGTAGCTAGGTTCCAAACTTCACCACACCAAACGTGACCCCCTTAAGAGTGGGCACTCACCAGATATGTTAAAAACACACGCCTGTAAGCATAGGTAGCTTGGACCCTTTGCACCTTTGGATATCCACGTCAATACCAGATGACTCCCACATACGTTTTCCAATTAAGGATTCAGATGTGTCATGGAAATAAAGATGGGGGCACAATAGCGTGATATTGTTTCAACATTTATTGCGCAAATCACTCCCAAACAAAGACCCCTAATCCAATATGCTTACATGAAAACAGAACTTTCAAGCAGAATAAAAGTAACCCAATGGTTATGGCCAGCTCACCACGGCTGCATGAAGATAATCAAGCCTCCACTGCTGCATGAAAATGCTCAGGCCTCCTTGATGGTGAGATCCGGATGCCAGCCAAAGCCACTTATGATTACCAGGGAAACAGCATGTCTGTGTCCTAACGCATTTCGTCCGTGTGGACTTCTACTGAGGACCAGGCATGCTGTAAATTGCCCCCATATTTATATACAGATCACCAGGACTCTCCCCTTGCGGGTTATGTTAACTCCTCCCTTTAGGAGGAGTTTGTCACGCTCAAATTGCCGCCAAAATGCACCTCTTCCGGTATCCGTGACACCGGAAGTGATGTCAGATGTAAACACCATTGTGCTGAGACGCGCCTGCGTAATATCCGGCGGACGTTCGAACGTCACTTCCGGCGGGGACCGCTATAGCGTACTCAATGGGAAAACCGCCCAGTGCTTGGACACACTCACGTCATAGCCGGCGGACGTTCGTACGTCACTTCCGGTGGAATGCTTTACAGCTATTGCCACTCTAACAGCATCCGGAGCGCTAACCCCGGAAGTTGTTTAACCATAGGCGGAAGCGGCCGAACAGCTGTCTGCACAGGAAGCCAGCCCCACTATGGCTCAAAAGGAAGTCGTATACAATAAATTGCAGTATGTGATACTCATAAATATCAATATTATCAGGGGGCAGTCCCAGTGATCAGTTTGCATCAATAATGCTAAATAAAATATATACTCATATGACAAAAATACTCTCAATACTTAAGGGAATACTATTTGAACATATAGTTATATACCGTATACGTGCTAATCCACGCTGTACAATGTATACGTGGTGAAACCACAAGATCAACTTATATTAAAAGTGATCACTACAACTTGTACTTGAATGGCATCAGGTTGCCTAAAATTCATATATAAAAACAGTCTAATAAAACCACATTTATATCTTCAGCATCAAATATAGAGGAATATGTAATCTAACATGTAAAAAGAAATCTTATTCTAAAATAGAAGAGTAAAAACAACAAAGATACATGAAAACATTAAAAATAATAAAAATAAGCCTCAAATAACTGATTATCAAGGAGCTTGGAGAGGAAATTAATAAAAAACAGATAAATACATAATATATAATTATATAAAGGAACCAGATAAAATATATAAATAAAAACCCTGGTAAAAAATATAAATATAACCGAAGGGAGGAACCGCCTCTTAAAAATTGCTTAAAAAACAATTTAGGTCCAAATCCACATTTAAACCGTTCGGTATTAGGGCATTGGTCCGGTATATCCACTCTGTCTCTTTTTTGGACAATTCTTGGACTCTATTAGCCCCTCGCCAAGAATGGGGCATTTTTTCAATACCCCAAAATTTTAAACCTGCAGGGTCCCTCCTGTGATTCTCCCTAAAATGTAAAGGGACACTGTGTTCTCTGAACCCTATACATATATTATAAATATGCTCTGCAATTCTCATGCCTAGTTTCCTTTTCGTGCGGCCGATATAAATCATGCCACATGGACACTCCATGCCATACACAACGTGTGTAGACATGCATGTAATGGTCTCTTTAATTTCAAAGGTCCTGCCATTGGCATTGGAAGTAAATGAAGTGAGACCTCTAAAGTGAGTGTTAACTTGCCGGCAGGCTTTGCATCATCTACAGGCAAAGAAGCCTGGAGTGTTCCAAAACATTTGGGGAGTCTTTGGTAAGTCTAAAACCTTTTTGACAATGCGATCCCCAAAGCTGGGTGCTTTGCGATATATAAAAACTGGGCTGGAGGGTTAAACTGGTCCTAAAATCTTATCCATTTTTAAAATATTCCAATGTGTCTTAAAAGTTTCCTCAAACTCTCGGTATTGAACGTTAAAATCCGTGATAAAACCCCATTGGTGTCTGTCATTAATGGTCTTTTCTTTAGTAGCCAGACAATCGCTTTGGGGAATGGACAAAACCTCCTGGATGATTCTATCCAAATCTTGCACTTCATATCCTTTTTCCAGAAATTTGTGCTTAATCAGGGAGGATTGATCTAGGTAATCTTTATCCAATGTACAATTGCGACAGATTCTCAACATTTGTCCTTTGGGTATGTTCCTCAGCCACATGGGATGGTGTCCGCTTTGCATTGGTAGGTATCCATTGCGGTCCGTTGGTTTGAAGTATGCTTTGGTGATAATCATGCCATTTATCAGGGACACGTTGACATCCAAATAGTTAATGGTATCTCTGCTCCAAGTGAACTCCAACTTAATGTTCTGTGTATTCGTATTTAACTCATTCATAAAAGCCAGCAGAGATGCTTTGTCACCCGCCCAGATAAAAAACAAGTCATCAATGTATCTCTTGTACATCACTAACTCTTTCTTACGTCCAGCATGGATTCTTCGATCCTCCCACTCTCCCATGAACAAATTAGCAATCGAGGGTGCGAACTTAGCCCCCATTGCAACTCTCCTTTTCTGTATATAAAATTGGTCACAATACCAAAAATAATTCTGCGATAAACAGAATTCTAAAACCATACCTAAAAACTTTTTCTGTACATGAGGTAGATTAGATCTTTGACTTAAAGCCCAATTCAATGATAAAATGGCATCCTCGTGCTGTATGATTGTGTACAGCGAAGACACATCAGCAGTCACTAAAAAAATATCATTCACATCTGGCAGGGTTAGGTCCTTTAAAGTGCACAGGAAGTCCTTAGTATCTCTAAGGTAAGCCCTCATTTTTGTTACACTTGTTTGCAAAAAATGATGCAGGTATTCCCCAGCCCTAGTTGTTACAGATCCAATGCTGTTTACAATGGGTCTGGCCGGGGGGTGGACCTGATCTTTATGGACCTTAGGCAATATATAGATGGTAGGGATGCGGCTGAAACTTGGGACAAGATACTTCAACTCTTTCTTTGTAATGGTGTGCCTGCTGAAACCTATTTCCATTAAGTTGTTCAGTTCTTTTCTGTATGCTAATGTGGGGTCATGTTCTAATTTGCCATACACTTCGGTATCGCCCAACATAGTCATCAGTTGGTTATGGTAGTAGTTTTTGTCCACGATAACTACTCCTCCTCCCTTATCAGCTGGCCGAATGATTACATCTTTCTTTCTTTCTAAGGATTGGATCCCTTCTTGTATGTATCTCGGGTTCGCATTTTTTATGGGTTGAATCTTATCCAAGTCTCTGATTACTAACTGCTTGAAGACGTCAACATTGTGATTGGCTGTTTGTGGAGGGTTAAACAGGGAATTATTCTTCAACCCGCTATTAATTCCCACCACATCAGGTCTGTTGGTCATCTTGGATGTTCTGTTTTGTACCGGGTTAGCATTGAGAAAGTACCTTTTCATATTGACCTTTCTGATATACTTTTGTATATCTACGTATACATTGAATTTATTCACCGGTTTTTTAACACCACATTTTAGACCAGCATTTAGGACGTTAATCTCTTTTTGATTCAGCTCTATCCCAGCCAGATTATAAATTCCCTTCATTCCATTTGACGCCTTCTTTTTCTGGACCCTTCATCCTCCTCTACATCCTCTGTATGCTGATAGCCTATCTGGTTGTTCCTCAGTCCTTGTTGGAACTGATGGTTCATCTCTTCTCTCGGGCCCCTGGGGTTGTTCCAAAATTTTCCTCTCCCTGGTCTCCGACCTCTTCCTCTGCCTCTTCCCCTCCAGCCTCTCCATAAAAAAGTCCCCGCCGGAAGTGACGTTCGAACGTCCGCCGGATATGACGCAGGCGCGTCTCAGCACAATGGTGTTTACATCTGACATCACTTCCGGTGTCACGGATACCGGAAGAGGTGCATTTTGGCGGCAATTTGAGCGTGACAAACTCCTCCTAAAGGGAGGAGTTAACATAACATGCAAGGGGAGAGTCCTGGTGATCTGTATATAAATATGGGGGCAATTTACAGCATGCCTGGTCCTCAGTAGAAGTCCACACGGACGAAACGCGTTAGGACACAGGCATGCTGTTTCCCTGGTAATCACAAGTGGCTTTGGCTGTGTTACGTTCATGCGTTTTTGTTAGTGGATGGATTTACAGCTGCAGAATTATTACACTCAGTAGCCTTGTAGAGATTCTGTTGAACAAACATATCCAACTCTCAGGACTTCATCACCGTGCACAGCCTGTTTATGCAATATACATACACCAAATATGATGTTACTGGAGTAATAGAATATGAGAGAGTATATAGATGAGAGACAGGCTATGATATGGTGAGCACTTAGTAATAGTATCGAGGAGAGTGATAGGTGATGGTAGTATGCAGATGATAGGAATAGCTTAGATAGACATAGTCCTTGTATATGCAGATGACAGGAATAGCTTAGATAGAGATAGTCCTTGTATATGCAGATGACAGAAATAGCTTAGATAGAGATAGTCTTTGTATATGCAACAGATGATAGTGGAAGTATAGGTTTAGTAAGGAATCCCCTGTGGGGTACTTATCACTAGATAGTTTAGCAGTAGCAAAGTCCAGTAGTAAGGAGTGATCCGGTAGCGAGATACGGGATCCGTAGCGAGGTTCCGGTTCAATACAGGCAAAAGGTAAAGCTTGAAGCTCCGGCAGCATAAGACAAGGTAAGGTGGACATCAAGGCATATAAGCATCAAAGCACATCTAGGCACACAGCAGGTTGAACGAACACATGTGAGTGAAAGCTGGTGATTTAAATAGCTGTTCAGTCCGGCGCCTCATGATGATGTCAGCACTCTTAAAGGGAAACACACCTATATGTGCTTCATCTATCTAGGTAGATGGAACGCACCCGGAAATGATATGATAGGAGGCACTGAGAGTGCCAGAACCTTACAGGCTGGCATCCGGATCTCACCATCAAGGAGGCCTGAGCATTTTCATGCAGCAGTGGAGGCTTGATTATCTTCATGCAGCCGTGGTGAGCTGGCCATATTCTGCTTGAAAGTTCTGTTTTCATGTAAGTATATTGGATTAGGGGTCTTTGTTGAAACAATATCACGCTATTGTGCCCCCATCTTTATTTCCATGACACATCTGAATCCTTAATTGGAAAACGTATGTGGGAGTCATCTGGTATTGACGTGGATATCCAAAGGTGCAAAGGGTCCAAGCTACCTATGCTTACAGGCGTGTGTTTTTATCTATATCTGGTGAGTGCCCACTTTTAAGGGGGTCACGTTTGGTGTGGTGAAGGTTGGAACCTAGCCACTGACATCTATACACCGGGGATTGTTATTTACAGCACCATATGAACTGTCTGGAGATTTTAAGAACAATTTTATTGAATCTGAAGACAATTTGTTCCTTTTAAGGATTTTATGATCTACGATATATGTTTATATATTGTGCGCTGCTGGATGCAATTTAGTGCTGGACTATACTTTTATGTATTTTTTACAGTATTTTATTTCATCATTTTACACACAGCTATATTTGCTACCTTAGGCTGCTCTCCAGGTATGGGCTACAAACATGTCCAGGTCACTTCATCTTCATTACATGTGGGCATATCAACTGGTCGATAGCTAGGAAGGAAGATATTCTTTAGTGCAGCTCACAGAAAGTGACAAGGACACTGCAATTTTGGCAGGATCAACACAAAATGTTCTGTACTTCATGAAAATGTTCATAGCTTGAAAAAAAAGAAAATGAATGCATCCAACACACCCAGTTCCTAGTGAGCTACAAAACATTACATGTTTGTTCTTTGGATTAGTTATCTTAGGCTTCTTTCACACGGCCGCTCTGTTTTTTTTCCTCCGCTGCGGCACTTTTTTTTTTTCACGGACACGGATGACACTTGTGTCATCCGGACCGTATGTCCGCATATCATGCCATCCCTTTGCAGATTATATACGGACATAATGTATGTCTATGGGGATTGCGGATGTCAGTGGATGACACCGCTGACATCCGATTTTGCTTCCTTTCCGTTTTTTAAACGGAAGAAAAATAGGGTTCTGTTCCGTTCCAAAAAACGGAACAGAGCTGAAAGGACGCAAATCGGATGTCAGTGGATGGTCATCCGCTGACATCCGCAATCCCATTGACATGCATTATGTCCGTATATCACCCGAAAACGGATGGGGTGATATACGGACATACGGAGCTGCCGTGTGAAAGATGCCTTAAAAATATAATAAGCTTTTATCTTCTACATACTGTATCTAACTGGATTTTCCCAGAGTATCATATTTTATCAATTAATATCTCTTACAAATAAAGAAAAACCCACCATATACAGTAAGGACATTCTCATTATGGTCATTACATAGAAAACAACACTGGGATAGATTTACTAAAACTGTAGAGTGCAAAATCTGGTGCAGTTCTGCATATAAACCAATCAACTTACAGGTTTTATGTCAAAGCTTAATTGAACAAGCTGAAATGATAAACTGATTGGCTTACATGCACAGCTTAACTAGAATTTGCACTTTACAGTTTTAGTAAATCAACCCCACTGTTCAATGTGCTTTTAAGACTTGTCTACATTCTCATTTTTACCTGTCTAGCTCGGTGATTTGTTACGCCTGAGAACCATTAAGAAGAAGTAGAAATGTTTACTCTGCGCTGGTCAGAGGTTACACACTGCATCACATATTGCCTTTTTTGTACAGAATTTTAATGAACTAGAAATGGGCTTACTCTGCAATGTTTAGGAGTGAAGAAAACATCTCATCAGTGACTACTATATACCTTGTTGCAGATGTAAAATATTCATGAGCTTTGGACATGAGACAACATTTAAGGCAGTTACTGGATTGTTCTAATGAGGAATCCTGCTGCTGTTCACAGTACTTAAAGCAAACATGGTACACATCAGATTCCATGAAATAAGCATCCAGTTGAGAAAGAAAAATGCTATAGCATTCTAATGTACTTTCCATGTTGAGACTAAATAAATGTACAGAGTTGAATGAGATAAGTTTATCAAAGCTTGACATATGAAGGTATTAGACCTGAGGGTTCCCAAATTTGTAGACACATAGGTTTGTTGGAAAGCTAATTTCAGTTAAAACCTACCTGGCAGCCTGCCTCATTCAGTGTGCTAGACTTTCACAGCAATAAAGAGTACAAAAGTGCAATTAACTGCAGAACTCAAACAGCTCTTTGTTGTCTATGGCCTACACAAAGAGCTGCTTAATTGGACCCTAGGAAGTTAGCTCAAACCTTCACTCTAAATCACAGAACAGAAAGCGCTCATTTGAAAGATTTCACTACCCATATCATTTTCTATATGCACTTTGTCCATCACACACTCCAAAAAAATAAAAAAATAACCTCCTCGGTTAAGATCAAGATCAATCCGAGTCCAGGTTAGGTCTCTTAGTTTTTCTGAAATAATCAATGAGACAATTTTCATCAGTGACTAACAGATTTATGGATTAAGGCTTAACTGCAGGCAGATACAAAAAAAAAAAAAAAAAAAACAGAAATGAATGCAATAACATTCACCAGGCTTTTTCTGGCTCTTTTTGTGTACAAATTTAAATCAGTATTTTTTCGCTAGAAAATTACTTCTAACCCCCAAAGATTATACATTTTTTTTTAGTAGCAACAAAAACGGGTATATTGGCGCTCCCGGACAAAATGGCACAAGGACAAAATGGGTGCTGCTCGGAATCTTGAAACATTAAACTTGTTTATTAAAATCAGTTAAAATAAGCTCCTTGACAGAAAAAACCAGTGGTGTGCCCAGGGTGCAGCAAGCAGCAGTCAGATGTAAAACCGGTAAAGATACCTCAAAGCAAGGAGGACCCAGGAGCGGGGAAGGGACGTCTAACCACCTGTGAAGCCTGGATGGTGTAGCGCTTGTGGGTGGAGTGACAGCCTCGATCAAACCGGGAAGCTTCTCTGCTGATGTGCCTCCGGACTGGATGATGCCTGGGATGTAGAGAGGAGGCGGGGGGGGAGTGAAGTACTCAACCCCCACAGACAGCTCCGGTAACGGATGGTGCACACCCGAGGCGGTGGCGGCCGCTGCTCCTCGGACCCGACTACCGTGGCGCCGGATGATGACGTCACCGGGCGCCTGGCGGAGACATGCGCACCGAGGGGTGCTGCACGGATGTAGCTCTACGGCCGCCGGAGGGGTGCAGAAGCAGCTCACCGACGGCTGTGCTGTGCAACTGGCTATTCAACTGGCGGAGCTGATGTGGATAGCCACGGATGGAGATCTTCAGATCTGAAGAAGGGCTTGGCCCGAAACATGTCATCCCCTCCATCCGTGGCTATCCACACCGCCTCGGGTGTGCACCATCCGTTACCGGAGCTCTCTGTGGGGGTTGACTACTCCCCCCCCCCGCCTCCTCTCTACATCCCAGACATCATCCAGTCTGGAGGCACATCAGCAGAGAAGCTTCCCGGTTTGATCGAGGCTGTCACTCCACCCACACGCGCTACACCATCCAGGCTTCACAGGTGGTTAGACGTCGCTTCCCCGCTCCTGGGTCCTCCTTGCTTTGAGGTATCTTTACCGGTTTTACATCTGACTGCTGCTTGCTGCACCCTGGGCACACCACTGTTTTTTTCTGTTAAGGAGCTTATTTTAACTAATTTTAATAAACAAGTTTAATGTTTCAAGATTCCGAGCAGCACCCATTTTGTCCTTGTGCCATTTTGTCCGGGAGCGCCAATATACCCGTTTTTGTTGCTACTTTTCTTCTCAGTTGGGATCTTGGTTTGGGTAGGCTGCAGCCCGGACATGTAACTCATGGTGGACCTCTTTGGGCATTGTCCGACCTTACTGTTCCATCCCCGCCTTCTGATTACCGGCACCACAGCGCCATGATTTTTTGTATATATACATTTTTTTTTAGCAGAGACCCTAGGGAATAAATGCCGATCATTCTAACTTTTTATGTCACACGGAATTCGTGCAGCGGTTATATATATTAAATTATTTTGGAAAAAATACACTTTAAAAAAAAAAAAAACAATATACAGTGGGTACGGAAAGTATTCAGACCCCCTTCAATTTTTCACTCCTTTGTTATATTGCAGCCATTTGCTAAAATCATTTAAGTTCATTCAGGAGATGGAAGAAAGTTGTAGAAAGTCAACCATCACTGCAGCCCTCCACCAGTCGGGGCTTTATGGCAGAGTGGCCCGACGGAAGCCTCACCTCAGTGTAAGACACATGAAAGCCCACATGGAGTTTGCTAAAAAAACACCTGAAGGACTCCAAGATGGTGAGAAATAAGATTCTCTGGTCTGATGAGACCAAAATATAACTTTTTGGCCTTAATTCTAAGCGGTATGTGTGGAGAAAACCAGGCACTGCTCATCACCTGTCCAATACAGTCCCAACAGTGAAGCATGGTGGTGGCAGCATCATGCTGTGGGGGTGTTTTTCAGCTGCAGGGACAGGACGACTGGTTGCAATCGAGGGAAAGATGAATGCGGCCAAGTACAGGGATATCCTGGACAAAAACGTTCTCCAGAGTGCTCTGGACCTCAGACTGGGCCGAAGGTTTACCTTCCAACAAGACAATGACCCTAAGCACACAGCTAAAATAACGAAGGAGTGGTTTCACAACAACTCCGTGACTGTTCTTGAATGGCCCAGCCAGAGCCCTGACTTAAACCCAATTGAGCATCTCTGGAGAGACCTAAAAATGGCTGTCCACCAACGTTTACCATCCAACCTGACAGAACTGGAGAGGATCTGCAAGGAGGAATGGCAGAGGATCCCCAAATCCAGGTGTGAAAGACTTGTTGCATCTTTCCCAAAAAGACTCCTGGCTGTATTAGATCAAAAGGGGGCTTCTACTAAATACTGAGCAAAGGGTCTGAATACTTAGGACCATGTGATATTTCAGTTTTTCTTTTTTAATAAATCTGCAACAATGTCAACAATTCTGTGTTTTTCTGTCAGTATGGGGTACTATGTGTACATTCATGAGGAAGAAGAATGAACTTAAATGATTTAAGCAAATGGCTGCAATATAACAAAGAGTGAAAAATTTAAGGGGGTCTGAATACTTTCCGTACCCACTGTATACCCCAATATTTTGTGAAATGTCAAAAATGATGTTATGCCAAGTAAATAGATACCTAACATGTCACACTTTTAAATTTTGCACACTTCTGGAATGGCGACAAACTACAGTACATAAAAATATCCATAGGCGACATTTTGAACATGTTTACTGGTTACCTGTTTAGAGTTACAGAGGAGGTCTAGTGGTAGAATTATTGCTCTTGCTCTAACATTCACAGTGATACCTCACATGTGTGGTGCAAACACTGCTTACATATGCATGCGAGACTTGCACATAAGTTCGCATCTGCGCGCGAGCATTGAGGAATGTGGGCACTTTAAGAATATATTTTTTCTCATTAATTTTACACTGTCCCTTTAATTTTTTATCACTTTTATACCTATTACAAGGAATGTAAACATCCCTTGTAACATAAATAAGGATGACATGTCCTCTTTATAGAGAGATCTGGGGTTAAAAAGACCCCAAATCCTTCCTTTACCTTTAAAAAGCAAAAAGATCAAAAAAAAAATTCTGATCTTTGGCTTTAAAAAAAAAAAACACCCTGGAAACGCAAGTGATGTCATGACGTTGCTTCGGTCCTCCAAAGCCATAGTGGCGATAAAAGACGATCTACTCTTTAATCGCATTTGGCTCCACCTCGCAGCACAAACAGATCATTTCTCAGGCAAGCCGGTGGAATTGGTAAGCCTGGGAAACCCTGGTGAGCGGAGGGAGAGGAGAACATCCCCTACTGCTGCTTTTGAAAGCGTTCCAGCAGCTCATAATAGCTTCAGCAATAACCCCGGTAAACCACTTCAAAGCCGTAACATATATGTACACGCATTGCAGTCTTGAAGTGGTTTAAATAACTTAATGTAATTTTAATTCAACTAGTGGTAATACATTGATTTCTTTTGTTTTTGGATTCTTGTAAAAATTCTGTATAGCTCCTGGGCCAGCACTTGCCAGTCAATCTCTGTTGCAGTGCAAAGTGCTTACAATACACATGTAGATTACAATGCATGTAGAAATTTTGACCACTTAAAAAACAGTGGGTTATTGAGTTTGTGTTGGGCTTAATTAGTCTCTATTGTCGTATTTTAACTATCTGCTTTTATACTGACAAAAGCCTAATAAGTTTGAAAATGGTGTGAACTGATAACGTCCTGTGCTCTCTGTTCTCACTGTTATCAATTACATTTCTCTCTGAGGATTATAAAATCATGCTTCCTCTATGTCAGTGGTCTCCAAACTGCGGCCCTTTGCTTGCCTTTATCTGGCCCTCAGGACACCATTCCTCACACCGACACCAGAAATGGGGCACTATTCCTCCAAATGACACCAACGAAGCGGCACTATTCTTCCCAATGACACCAATGATGGGGCACTATTCTTTTTTTACTCCCACTGACCTCCAAGTCAGAGGCATTTTTACTCCCACTGAAGCTGTGGCATTTTCTTCTCCCGGGGTCCACAGTCCGCCCCCTTAATGTCTAAAGGACAGTAAACTGGCCCTTTGTTTAGAAAGTTTGGAGACCCCTGCTCTAAGGTATGGACAAGAGGTGAGGGGTGGGGTTCTGTAATCCTATTATGTTTCTGTTGTCCTGACACCCTACACTATATAATTATAGAATGTTCCAAAATGTTCCAAAGGTGTTATACAAGATAACCAACATTTTACATTACAGAAATAAATACTTGTCTCTGGTAGAGGACAGGTCTTTTAATTCCTGTCTATTTTAAAAAGATCTGTCCAGATAGCATTGTTAACTCTAAAGAAATGGATGCTTGTTTTCTCTTTTCTCAGAAAATATAGTTCCCAGAGAACAACTATTTGCAGATCATTTAACAATTTCGTACTCCAAAATAGTGCAGTTGCACTGCAAAAAGTCTGCAGGGTGTAAAAGACACAGGGCTTTTCTTCAACAGGAAAGTGGGGAACGCAGTTCCAGCACCTCCAACGCTGAATGTATGCAATCGCAAGGGATGCTGGGGTGTGATGGAGGGTCTACTGATGCTGACTGCTGGGATATCTATTGTTGCTCGAGGGAATCTATTTTTGCGTGACAATCTATTGTTGCTGGTGAAGGATCTTTTGTTACTAGGTAGTCAATTGTTGCTGGAAGGGATCTACTGTTTAGGGAGGGGTCTACTGTTGCTGGCTGCTGGATAGTCTATTGATGCTGACTGCTGGGAGATATGTTGCTGCTGCTGGGGGGGGGGGGGGGGGTTATTACTGCTGGCTGCAGGAGATTTATTTTTATATCATTACCAAATTCCATACAAATTATTTAGCACTACAAAATGATACTTGGCTCTATATTCTCTAAAAGAGGCCATACTAGATTCTGGGTAGGGGGTGGAACCAAGGGTCGATGCTCAGAGGTGGGTAGGGACAAGACCAAGGGTCAGTGTTAAGGGTGGGTAGGGGGCACAGACACAAAGTGACTTCGAAGGAGAAGTTCCTGCACCTCTTCTTTGAGAAAAAAAAGCACGGAAAAGACAGCAAAATTTCCACACTGCTTTCTTTTATTATAGATAAACTCAAGACAGCTATTTTTCATCAGGAACCATTATATATATATTTTAAATACTAGCATCATAAAAATGTTTACATTCCTAGAATACCCTGCACAATAGAACATAAAGTGAGATAGTGAGAACCAGAATTGTGAGCCATTCAGTCTCTAGTGCATTGCACAAAGCTGTAAATGCTCTCAACCTAAGTTTAAGAGTTCGGCAGGAGAGGGGTGGGCAGAGATCACCATGCAGGGGAAGTTAGGTGACCAAGAAAGTAGACATCCATTAAATAGTTATGTACCAATAAAAATAAAGAGATAATAACATTTTCAGGGGAAAGGGTTTTGCAAAAAAAGCTACCATCACACACCTCCATGTGATATCTTTTTCTATGCAAGACAATTACCTTTCACAGAACCAGAGATACAGTGCCTTCAGATCTATCCAGTTTCATAGGTTCGGAAACATTTGCCCCCTTCTCCACCACCATTGTTTCACTAAAAATTAAAACTTTTAATTTTCCTCGTTTATGAGGCAGTCTTGTTCAATATACTGAAATCTACTTCATATAACTAACTTTCTATAGAATAGTTTCTTTATTTTTTATTTTAACTGAACATTTTATTCTGTACAATATGAAAAAGCCGAAAGCTCTATTTAGCAATAACAAAAATCAACTACAGCATAATCTGTTGATGTTATATTCAAACCACAATTCAACCCAACACAATGGCAGAACTTCACTCACTGCTGAAATCATTTTGAGAATTGCCAACAAATCTACTACATAATACAATAAATAAGTTCTATTGTGCCAGCAAATTACAAGTATATTTGTAGAGCTTAATGCTTATGTTAAAAAACACCCAACGTGTACAGCAATAAATCAAAGCCTGACCTAACCACCCACCAGTAAGATTTACCCCAAGTGAACTTTGGAACCGCTAACTGTGGAGAAGGTGAATAATATTAAACTGTATACATAAAGTGTCTACACTAGTAAGTGCAAAAAAAAAATTTAATAAAATGTGGACTGAAAAAAAAAATATTTATAACAACATATGTTTAAGCAGTACTGTGTAAAATCCTGAGGCTTAAAAAATAATGATTAGCTTTATTCAAACAGTGAATGTCATAAAAAGGATCAAACCTGAGAGCTGTAAATTTTTAAGTTGTTATAAACATGGGAAAGATTACTAAAACATGGAGATCCAGCTTCAAATGTTCACCAAATGTTACCAAATCCGGCAAACACAAGGTCGGCAATGCAATCACATACCAATTTTTATTTATGTAGCTTAAAGGTTTGATTATTTTTTTTAAGATTATTTTTAACTACAGTACATAAATATATAGCCAATACATAATTATGTATCATATACCAATTCTTTACCAGTCATCTATATTATCTGTAGGTAAAGAGAAAGCATTCTTTGTTTTATTATTCTATGACACACCTAGTGACTATAACATTTGGGGGGAAAGGTACTAATTTATAGTTAAAATAAGGAGAGCATTTCAAGTACTTGCCAAATAATTCAATAAAAATAATTTATTTATAAAAACACCACACCTTTCCTTTGGGATTTAGCTGGTGGGAAACTAATAGTCTGGGTACTTGAAAATTACTAAATCATTGCATCTTGATTTAAGAGACTGAAACTTGGCACTTACTTTGCCGAAATATTCAAGAATGTGAAAACCAGGTGGCAGCTGGGTAGAGACTTGGATTTCTCTTTTCAGGTAGTGTTCTAATGAAGCAGCAAGGTGCCCCAGGCCTTCTTTCATTTCTTTGTTAAGTTCTTTGAAATCTGAAAGTATACCAGGGTGGGGAAAAGAAGTAGGAGGTAATAAAAGGTGGGCCATCGAGTGGGAGGAAATTAATATATCTTCAACATACACAGTAGGCTTAAAAATGTGGAAACAAAATAAATCACTTGTTCTGCCTATTGCACACAGACATAAAATATTTCACATCACACAGGTGTTTGAAAATAATTTACCTGTGATACGAGTTTCCAGGAATAAAACCGATGTTAAAACAGATGTCAAATGTCAAATGTCTGAAGGGTTTAACAACACATATTTTTCATCAAAATGTCGACATTATGAAACCTATTAATTGTGTCTATCATTCATGCTTTACTATTCAATAGTTTAATACTACTGAAACTGTTTACGTTGCCATGAGTTCAACCAGATATCAAAGCAGATGACATTGTTTTAGTTTAGATAATTACAACTCACTGAAATAAATACAAAATGTGACAAAAAAAAATGGTTTATAATGATAGTCAAATTGGCTTTAAGTCCAAAATAATCAGATGTCCCTACACCAAAGGTTTAGGATGAATGATTCCTATCCATTTCCTTAGTTTTACTGCAAGAATTAGTCAAGCAGCAACAATTAGGATTTGATTTAATTTTCAGTTGGAAACAATTGGTGCTCTTGTCTGATTAATGCACCAAACTACTGGGGCTCTTGCATCTTCTCAATGTGATGAATAGATCCCCAGGCTTTAACGTAGGGTCCAGAGATACCCTGCAATCTCCACCCACCCTTGGGCTCAGAAGACATATGGTCTTCCTCTCCAGCAGTGTCTCAGTACCAGGGTTACTGTACCAATCACCATCACTGACAGTGTGTTGTCACGTGTCTGGCCTTAGGGTGAAGCAGTAGGGGTACTCACAGGCACAGTCTCTCAAGCCAGAGCACCCTACTGAGTGTAGCTCTACATTCCCTCCCTGCAATGCAGCAGGCATTCAGATCAGGACAAGCTGAAGCTATTAGTACCTCTCCTCCACTGGGAGTCAGTGAGGCAGTCACCAAGAACATCAGGGCTCGATCAGACGTGCGTATTAAATCCCACAAGGAAATGTAGGGGGAGCTATATCCACCTTGGGATCAGTAGTCTGTAATAGGTGCAACAGCTACCACCTCTCTTCTTCTCTGTGTCTCTCCACAGATCTCCCCCTCTCCACTTCCCCCTCCTGGCAACTCCTCCCAGCCAATCACTGTCCATCCTCATTCATCTGGCTCAACCAAAATGGCTGTCCAAGCAGTGAAAGACACCAAATGTCCAAACATTATTCATGGTCTCCCCCATAATGGCCCCCACCACTTGGTCTTCAGCAAGATGGCCACCGCAACTCCATATTGAAGACACTTTCACTTTCAACTCTGTCCATACTTCAGGGAGCAGAGGAATGTGCTGCAGCAAAAAAAATAAAAAAAATGTGTTCCTGTTTCCCCATGTTACTAGCCTGGTTCATTAGGCTGATATTCCAATGGCAATGGAGACATGAATGTGCAGCCCCCTTGCCATTCTGCTACTAGCCCGTATACCCTTCAGCCTCCTCCAAATAGGGTTAACCCTCTCAAAACACAAAAAGCACAAAAGTCCCACAGGGATTTTCTAGGGCATAGGCCAACCAGAAGAGTAGGGTAATGTAAGAGTAATAGATTATATATATAAAAATTCCAACATCTTTATTCAAAATTTCATGAGGTGATTTCATGATGATTTCTTCTTCAGGGAAAGATAAGAGCATAAATGATTCTTCTACAAATGCAATATACATGTATTAGTGTTATACATAGAGTAGGCCATACAAATCCACAGACATCCATCAATGTTTTTGAAACATGCAGGCAGGCTATCATACTCACAACGTGAAAATGTGTCAGTATTTGGATATGACAGGTCGCCTAGGGCTCTTGTGGCTGTCCTCTCAGAGGAGGAGGATAGCACTAAAGGTTCCAAGGTATAACATGCATCAAACAATAGTTGGCAGTTGGCACCAGGCCTGTAGCAGCTAGATAATGTTGCTGCATGTCCGCTGGTATGCATATAAGAAATGCTCACGTGAACCACCCCAGAGGGAGGGGAGCCAATCTAAAGGAGGGAAAAAAATTGGGGACATTCCCTTGTGGAGCATGTTCCCATTGTCAATTCATCGATACGGGGCGCAAAGTGCAACTACCCAATGGACGCACATTTAACCCTAAACATTTCGCCAACTGTAAAACAGCCATGGTAGTCTATTTCATGCAACGTGAATGTGGCTGCTAGTATGTGGGCAAGACCATACAAAAGCTCTGGCGGCGTATTTATCGATACACAATGAAGGCCTCATTGAGGTCTGGGGGCAGGGTAGCATTTAAATCCAAAATCCATCACAGCTCACGTTGGAGGAGAACCTTATTGAGGTCCCCCACGTGGGCTGGGATGGATTCGGTCAAGGACCAAGAAGGTCACACAGGGGAATTTGCCCCCGTGGACCTGTATGACGTGTCATCCCAAAGAAACCATGACTAGTTTGATCTCTTACAGTACGAGATCAACTTTATGTTCTAGACCATGAGCATATCTCTTTATGTTTGATATTGTGT
The DNA here is from genome assembly GCF_965119305.1 of Pelophylax lessonae. Taxonomy (NCBI): domain Eukaryota; kingdom Metazoa; phylum Chordata; class Amphibia; order Anura; family Ranidae; genus Pelophylax; species Pelophylax lessonae. Next base: position 551,440,075 of record NC_138770.1, on the reverse strand, counting down.
CTATTTCGTTTTAACATTTGGATATTCCTCACTCTTTTACCTATGTGAAATTATGAATACAATTGTTGAAATGTTCAAATATTGTCTGTTATTCTCACTTTACCCTACTCTTCTGGTTGGCCTATGCCCAAGATAAACCCTGTGGGACTTTTGTGCTTTTTGTGTTGTATTATTTTTGGGATGTGGCTATGTGCCACCAATAGCTTTGACACCAACCTATTTGTATTTGTTAACCCTCTCAAAACACCAGTTCCTGATGCCCAGAAGCAGTGATGAAACCTGCTCCTGTCCACCAGTGCATGCAAACATGTGTAGGGTCAAATGTAAACATAAAAATGAACAACATTTAAAAATAGAATTTATTGTTTTTAATCCAACATGCGGCATTAGGACAGCAGGAAAAAAAATATGCAGGAGTGTGGAAGGTATAACGGCAGTCAGTATTTGTTGGAGAGGAGTTTGAAGGGTATGGTGATAGGCAGTATGTTCAAGAGAGAATCGCAAAATGCAGGACAGCAGCCCACGACACACCTAAATAATGACTGTTTTAACCAAGGGGTGAATACATTTTATATGCACCCCATCATGCACAACCTGCCTATTTGTGTAGCATAGGCATTTGCTTCTGCTCTTAAACAAGTTGATGGATAGAGATGTCTGCTGAAAGGGCTAAGCACTGTTCACATTCCACCAAGTTAAAAAACTTCTTTTTTTTGAAACAAAATATTAAACTGTAATATAAAATCCATACAGGGATAAACTGCAGTTCTGTATCTGAGCATAAATCTGCAAATATGTAATTGTAATTAACTGAAATTTGAAAATATGAAATTAGTACACAATAACTGTAATTGTAATTAGAAGCACATGGCATATATTTCTCTTCAATCTGTTTCCAGCAGACATGAAAGATTTTCTTGGGGGTGCCACAGGGGGGACTTTTCAATTGGGGTGCTTAGATATTCATTGATATATAAAGTAAAAATAAAGAAAATTTATTTATAGTAAAAAAGCAGGAAAAACTTTATTGTGAACAACAGTAAAAATTACCTTATGACATGTCAGTGTTCCGCCTTCTATGTTGGCAAAACGATCAGACAATTAGGCCAACGAGTGGGGGACCACGTATACCACTCCGGAGGGGGAAAAATCCTCACCCCGGTCACCTGACATATAGGGCTACACCATAGGTTTGATAACTCAGTTGTTAAATTCAGGGTACTGGAAATTATTCCCCCTGATCCTAGAGGGGGCAACTGGGATCAGAGAATATTACAGCGTGAAACCCTCTGGATAGAGAGGTTAAACGCTACTATACCTCCAGGATTGAATGAAGCTCACTCTTATAAAGCGTTTTTATAGGTCGTATATACTGTTTTGTGCTTATTCTGCTCTTATGTCCTCTTTTTTTCCTCTGTTGTCATTTGTATACTATATGTCTACCTCATTTTCTTACCCCTTCCCCTCGTTCTTTTCCCTTTTTCCTTCCTCCCCCCCCCCCCCTTCTTTCCTCCTTCCCCATCGTCTCTATGTTTTTTGGTTTGGGCCCCTCTTCCCCAATTTGTCTTGTCCCTATCTGTCGTTGCTAATAATAATTTTTCTCCCTGTACAACATCACCAATAATATCCATGCGACATTATTATTACTATATATATACTAGCCTCAGCCTCCTGGGGAGTTTGACTACCCTATGGATAGCCGGGTCATTGATGTATAGTGATTCACTATACGTGTATCATCATTTTTTCTTTCAATATGGTCATATATATATATTGTAACCTTCTGATCTATATTTTGTCTGTTGTCTTTTATTATTGATGGCATAATTAATATTATTGGTTTCTTTTCTTACAATATCTACATTTGTATAATTATGTTGCTAATATTTTTTGTGTCCATGATACAGCGTCCAGCGTTACACCACATCCTCCTTTCCTTTTCCTGTTCTCTTTAGGTTCAATTTCGGCATTTAGACTGCCCACTCTTGATCCACATACATTGGGATGCGATCACTTTAGGCTCCCCCAATGGCGGGCACGTGACATCAGGTATTGCCCCTCCCCCTTCGGGGGGTTGGGGTTGATATGCCGATTTGGCTTGCCCCTCCTTTTCTCGCTCGCAGAGCCGCTCCCATGGCTCCGGCGAGCGGCTTTGGTATGTTGGCCGGCCCCCGGCTGATGCGCATGCGCGAGTTGCGCGCGCATCCCTGACGTCAGCCCGGATGTTCGTCAGGACGCACGTCCTATACGTCACCCGGGTGGAGCTACCTGTACATACAAATAGCGGCAACTCGGCGTCCACCACTGCGACCTGCGGGGACTGGACGTGACCCGTGTTTTCTCATCAGGTAACGCTGGGGATATGTGCTCCGATCATTGTACTTCCTAACCCTGGGTTAATGGTTGTGGGCCACTACGCCTCCTGCACAAAGACCATCCATTGTGGATGCAACTGGGTATAAAGCATATACACCATCTACCCTTGTGTTAGGAGAGTATATATGTGGTTATATTTGTATGATACTATATGGCTGTTTACTGTATATGCTTTTAATACAATTTAGTTTTGTACAGTATATTGTGATTCCTTTAATTACAGTATATTTTTTACTGTTGTTCACAATAAAGTTTTTCCTGCTTTTTTACTATAAATAAATTTTCTTTATTTTTACTTTATATATCAATGAATATCTAAGCACCCCAATTGAAAAGTCCCCCCTGTGGCACCCCCAAGAAAATCTTTCACGTTACAATATTTACTAGGGACGTGGTGCTTTTATTTGTTATAAATTTGCAGAGATAGTCCTTTTTCTATCCAGCAGACATGAGGTGAAATCAAGCCGATACAAGATAATCTCTGACACTAAGATTTCTCTAAGAGCAGGATATTGTCATGTTTAGCATGGAAAAGCTGGCCAAATGTCAATCATCAGCTATGTACACCTTATTTAATATTAAACGCTGTTTTTTTTTTTTTTTTTTTTTAGCTTAATTAGTACAGATAGGGAAACCCAAGCACTTTATATCACAACTGAAATATATATGATTGTACTTCCTGCATAGCTCCCCAATTGTCGTTACTTTGCAAACCTTTCGTATCGTGAATACCCTCTTTCGGTCCCTGCTGAGGAAGGGAAAGGCGGCTAGGATTTGCCTGGAACAACTGCAGAAGCCTACGGAAGGGGGGGCCTCGCCCTACCTAACCCATGGCTGTATTATCTGGCCTCCCAACTGCAACACTTCGGAGACGCGCGTCAGCGCAGCGTTGGCGGTTATGCAGGGATTTACGGGTGCGAGTGTGATACCGGAGGGCCTGGAGGCACAGCTGTTCACCAAACCCAATAGGCGATATCCGACGTATCGCCTCCTACAGAAGGTGTGGGACAAGACCAAACAATTGCAGCAAGTGACGGGATACACCAAATTTAGCCCGATCTGGGGTAATCGCACTTATCCGGAATTGTGTAAATTGGACCAGGCTGGTAGATGGCGTTCACTGGGGGTGACTCACTTGCGGCAAGTCCTCCGCGGAGGGGTCCTGCTACCTTTTGCGCAGCTACAGGAGCGCTTTTCCCTACCCGACAACATGAAATTTTACTATTTCCAATTACAGCATGCGATGCGGGCTCAGGCTGTCGCTGGACAGCTTCACCTGTCTCCTACTCCTATTTTCTACCTCATGCAACAGTTCACTGATACCAAGGGGTTCATATCCAGCTGCTATGCCTTCCTATTGAGCATGTACTTATACCCTGGTAGAGCTTGTGACCAATGGAGCGTTGATGTGGGGGAGATCCCGGGTGAGCAGTGGGAGGAGGCCCTAGAGTCGGTCTGCACATGCTGTTTGAATGTCTCGCATCAGGTGTCTCAATTATACATTTTACTCAGGGTCCATCATACTCCTCTGAAATTATATTCCATGGGGGTCCGGGATGACGACCTCTGTGGTCGTTGTCAAAGGGAGGTGGGAGACTTGATTCACCTGATGTGGCGCTGCCCAAAGTTACACAGATATTGGACCGCGGTGCGCTCTGCTATTAATAGAACCCTGGGAGTGGACATCCCTGGGGACCCTAAACCCTGCATTTTGGGAATCCTAGACCAACATGTGGAAGACAGATTCCTGAGGGAGTCGGCCTCCCGTGCCCTGTTCCAAGCTCGCCTACTTATATTGCGACACTGGATTGCAACTGACCCTCCTACTTACAGGATGTGGCTGGAGCAGATGGGGGGCACTCTCAGAATGGAAAAGGTTATATTCCAACATAGGTGCTCTCCACAAAAATTTTCTAAAATATGGGGTGCTTGGTTGAATTGTCCAGGAATGGCTCCTAACGACCTCATCCTGGATCGTTTGTTATCTTAAACGTATGTATATAGGTTGGGATTGCTGTAGAATGGTTGTTCGATGCATTGGGGGCAGACAGGGGAGATTTATTACTGTGCTTGGCATTTCTGGTGATGGGCTAACCACTCTGAACAGGTCTGTGTCGCACTTGTTAGGCATGCTGTTATATGTGGGGATGGTGATTTCTTTCTGTGTTATGATACCTGTATACTGTTTTGATGTTTATTGTGGTGATGTGTGTTTCTCTCAATAAAACTTTTTTCTGATTTAAAAAAAAAAGAAATATATATGAGATGTTTTACCAGCAACAAAAAAAAATGCAATTCTGTTTAGCAGTCCTGTAATTCAAGTACATCTGGTCCTGGTCCTCATTGAAGACTAGACACAATTTAGACAATTCAGAACCCATATCAAGTCTATTCATTGGACAATAAAGAATTAGTAATACATGATGAGCATATTCAGTGCTAGAATGACAGCAAAGCGGTAGAACCCTGACTGTCTCAAAATGCTTACTCTCCCCCACCAGTCCTACTGTACAAGAGATAAAAAAAGTCTATTATTAGAAAAGATTTGGGTACTTATGAAAGTTCTATATTAAAATAAGTTTCACCATTTTTATTTAATTCATAGCTGGTTTAAATGTCACCTGAATTCTGTAGAAAAACAATATCAGCATGTTTTTCACATACACACACACGTTACGTACATTTTAGGTATGAAACTGTGCAGCCACTGCCAGCTTTTACCTAAGATTAACAGACCTGTCTTCCATTATGTAGCTCCATATGTCCACATTGTTGCCTTATTCCCACACTTGTAGGATTTGTAGCCTTCCCACAAGCAGTCTAAAAGCTAGCATTTTAATTCAGCTTTTCTTAAGCAAGGCTTCACAGAACCCTGGGGTTTCTCCAGAGATTGTGTGGGGTTCCTTGACTAACCCCTAATATAAAGAATTGTCTTCCTCCCACTGCCCACCAATGGGGAAGTTCCCTTGTCCCACTCACCATAAATGTAAGAGGCCGTTCTCTGATAACCACATGTAAGAGAGGTCTTTTTCTATTGAATATTTATGCAGGAGGCACTTTTCCAACGACCATCAATGTAAAGGAAACCTTCACTGACCACTAATGTAAAGGACATTCTGCCACCAAATATGCACCAATGTAAGAGGTCTCTTGTGCCACTAACCATAAATGTAGGAGGCCCTTCTCTGCTGACCACCTATGCATCGGGGCCTCTTCTCTGCTGGCCAGCAATATATGGGCCACTTTTCTAATGGCATTTTCATTAATGGTCCCCTACATAGGTGGTCAGTGGACAAAATGTCCACCTTACACTGGTGATTTCTGCACCGATCACCAATGTAAGGGGGCATGTCTTTACTGACCATCAATGCAAGTGAAATATACAAGTTTTGCTGTCTGCTTTTCTTTTATTATTTTTTTGCTTTAAGGACTGGTTCACACTAGTGCAATTTAAGATGCGACTTGAGAGGCACAGAATCACATGGCGACAGAAATCACATTGTTTTCAATGGTGTCTATTCACATTCAATGCGACTCAACACAAAGCAATTTTGGAAATGGTTCTTGTACTACTTTTCTACAATTATAGTATGATTTTGGCCCTATGGGAAATACAAACCTTATCAAAGTTCCATCTAAATTGCATCAAAGTTGCATCCAAGTAGCACTACATAATCACACTGAAAGTTGGATGAAAATCCAATGGCAGTAGTGTGAACCTAGCCTAAATGTCATAGTTAAATCTACAAGTTACTGATTACTGCTGATATACTGTGAGCTGTAGACATAATATTATGCAGGGGCTTCTGAGACCTGAAAATTATTTCAAGGATTCCTCCGAGTTAAAAATGCTGTGAAAGAATGTTCTACGGAGAGGTAACACAGTTGTATGCAGTGGGAGTTCACATCTAGAGGGATGATGTGACCGTTGCATGCAATCCTACCAGTTGTAGTTACTGATTCCTATGTCTGCTTGAGCTATGGACAATGAAATAGCATGCAACCAGATGGCCAGAGTGAAGGGGGGTTCAGACACAGCTAATCTATTCTCTGGATATCTCATTCTCACGCCACTGTCCTTTTTTTCTATTCCACGGTTCAGGAAGAATCTAGGGTTATCTTAAAAAAAAAAAAAAAAAAAACTTATCTGCTTTGGACAAGCCATCATTCTTCACATTATATTTGGGCAAAAAGACATTGACTCTCCCAGTACAGAAATAAGAACAATCTTTTGGTTGTGAGTTGCCTTTAGAAATATCACAAAATGTGTACACTTTAGAAATATGGTATTGTAGTTGGAGATAATGCATTGATTATAGTAGGAGAAAACAGATGGGATAACAGGAACCTTTGTGAAGCAAAAAAAATATGGGAAATATAGAAAGAATAATTAAATTATACAAAATATATAGTTTACCAAACTACGTCTAACTCCAACTTCCTGAGAGTTGTTTCAAATAAATAAAGAAGACCAGGAGAAGACTGTAGCTGGTGATGTAATGGTGCGGAGCATGGACATTGCACAGCTGGAGGAGTCCAAACTATGGGGGAAATTTACTAAAGCTGGAGTGTGAAAAATCGGGTGAAGCTATGCATAGAAAACAATCAGCTTCCAGGTTTTTTTTGTGTCAAAGCTGAACTGAAGAAGCTGAAGTTAGAAGCAGATTGGCTACCATGCACAGCTGTACCAGATTCTGAGTGCACCAGTGTTAGGCTGGGTTCAAACTTATGCAAATTGGATTCAGGTTTCTCCGTATCCAATTCGCATGACAGGAGAGTGTGACTGCCTCTCAATGGAGTCGGTTCATACACCCCTGAGGTGGCTGCTGCCCACACTGGAAAATGGTCCTGTGCCTCATCTGGTTCATTTCAGGTCCGAATGCAGGTTAAAATTCGGACCTGATTCGCACCTGAAATAGAGAACAGGGACGCACCGGAACCCCTGCTGTGAGCCCCAGCTGCAGCTAGTGTAAAACCTAGCCTTAGTAAATCTCCTACTAGTCTGCAAATTATGGCAAATGCTCCAAAATCCACAGCAAACTTCGTGTGGATGAGCTTTTGCTTGAGTCAGAACTGCTGTTTTTCCCCATAAAAGTCAATAGGAATGCAAAATGAAGTTGAGGCAACTGAAATGGAGCTAAATTGCAACACTAATATATAGTGCACTCTACTAAACACATTCATATACACTTAAATGCACACGTCTGCTCACTTTCACTCTTGTGGCTATGTGCATGCACCTTAAATAGTAAAAAAAAATTGCATTTATTTATTTCCCAGTGCCAGACTGGATTACAAGGTTAGTGTTTGTGGAGGAAAATATCAATCAATGTGAAAAAGGACTTACGAGATTGCAGATCATTTATTGAATACAATTCTCCGGAACCACTATCTGGTTGTTCAAGCTACAAAAAATAAGAGAAGGCAAATATAACAAAATAATTAGTATTGCCAATAAATAGTACCATCTACATTAGTACCCCCTAAAGCAACCCTGTCTCCTCGCTGAAAGTGCCCTTGAAACCTATCACATGCAAAGCAGAAAGTGAATACCTACCTCACCTGCCATATTTGCCACTGAACACTGTTCTGTTGAGGAAAAAGGGCCTGATAAAGTCTTCTAGGAGTGTCAGTCTCCTGTCCCTCCAACCCACTTCCTCACTACTACTATGTCCTGTAGTGACATAGGGGTTGGCAGGAAGAACCAACTCCCACTGGCATGAACAGATAAAGGACTATAATTCTTAAAAGCCAAAAAAAAAAATCACAAAATACACAGTTGAAATATGTAAAAATATAGAAGCTAGTTTTCCTGACACAGGATGTGTATTTTCTGTCCATTCTGTCCAATGAAAAGCATTCTATGAATTGGGAATGGGTAGAGGAGTGTGGGAACTGATAGTATGGCTTCTATTAATGCAGCAGGGGGGCAGAAAGGGAGGACATAGTCGGCACTTGACAAGTGCCTGTTACAAGCACAGCCACTCTTATTAACCCCTACAGAAGCGGAAGATCACTGGTGTGAGGGGTAGCTGGGGGAAAAAGACTTCAGATATTAAGCAAACACAGCAGTGTCAAAAGAACTGGTCTTTAACCACTTAAGCCCCGGAGGATTTGGCTGCTAAAAGACCAGGGGGTATTTTGCGATTCGGCACTGTGTGACTTTAACGGACAATTGCGCGGTCGTGCAACGCTGTACCTAAACGAATTTGACATCCTTTTTTTCCCACAAATGGAGCTTTCTTTTGGTGGTATTTGATCACCTGTGCGATTTTTTGATCATGCACTATAAACAAAAAAAGAGCGTCAATTTTGCAAAAATAACAATATTTTTCACATTTTTTTATATGAAATTCCCCAAAAAAGTAAAAATCAAAAGTTTTTAACATTTTCGGCCAATTTGTTTTATGCTACATATGTTTGGTAAAAAAAAAAAATCGCAAAAAAACGTATTTTGATTGGTTTGCGCAAAAGTTATCGCGTTTACTAACAAAGGGAAAGATTTTTGTCATTTTTGTTGTTTTTTTTTTAACGCTTAATGGCGGCGATCTGCGATCTTTTTTGCGGTACTGCGACATTGGGGCGGAAAGATCGGACCCTTGACTGACATTTTTGACACTTTTGGGGTTACCAGTGACATTTCTACAGTAATCAGTGCTATACATATGCACTGTTACTGTAAAATTACACTGGCAGTGAAGGGGTTAACTTTATTTGAGAGGGAGGGGCTGTGTGTGTCCCTTGGGGCGTGATTCTAACTGTGATTGGCTAGAGCTGTAGGAACAATGATCAACGGTCCTACATAGTAGAACCGTATGATCAGTGTTTCTACACAGGGGAGAATGACAGGCGGCTTGTTTACACAGCCTGCCTGCCTTTCTCCCTCTCCCCCGACGATCGCAGAGTGACCGCGCTCGCTCCCCAGAGCCTCACAGGCTAGTGACGTAAAGATACGTCACTCTGCCTGTGAGGGGCTGACCGCCACAGTATATGTACTTGCGGCGGTCGGCAAGCTGTTAAAAAGGCTAAATACAGCGATTGCTAATTAGATAGCATTTCCATGCCAATCTTCAAAATAAAATGAATAAATATGTGGAGATTCCCAATAATTAATCAAACATATAAATATTAAAGTGCATGTGTGACTCAATATGTAATATATATATATATATATAACAGGTATAAACTCAGGTATAAATTACACTATATAGGGAACAGTAAAATTGTGGTCAATTTATAGTAATTATGTGTATAAGTGATTATAACATAAAATCCAAAATAAATATCAATCATTTTATGATGTTGCAATCACCAATAAAAATTCAGATATAAGTAAAACAGTCCAATTATAAAAAAAAGTGACATAGTGCTCCAAATAATGTCCTTGGTGGGAGTGATTAGAAAAGTGCAAGTGCTCTGTCTTGATTAACTGTGATATTGACTCCTTTTCTCGAATGAATGAATAAACTGGATCACTTACCAGATGTCGAGGGTCTTATATGTCATATGACACTAAGACCATTCAAGCTTTCATGGCTCCCTGGGCCAAATGGGTTCCCCTCTTGGTGGTCCTATGGGCTAGTGTGGCTCCTCTGGACTCCAGGGTATGATGACCCAAGGTGATGTGGAAGGAGGAAAGAAAAGCTCCAAATAGCGTGATATTATTAACTTGAAAAGTTTATTGCCCATACATAGGGTTCCAATTAGATAAAACAGGATAAAAATCAATAAACACTCTCCCTGGTGGTCAGCTGTGTGGGCTGCACGTCCCCCTCGTGGAATCACGGGCTCACTTCCGGCTTGCGTTCCACCTAGGGTAGCGTGAGGACGCTATGCGGTCCAAACTGACGCGTTTCATCACTTCCGGTGACATCTTCAGCACCACTGACCACCAGGGAGAGTATTGATTTTTATCCTGTTTTATCTAATTGGAACCCTATGTATGGGCAATAAACTTTTCAAGTTAACAATATCACGCTATTTGGAGCTTTTCTTTCCTCCTTCCACATCACCTTGGGTCATCATACCCCGGAGTACAGAGGAGCCACACTAGCCCATAGGACCACCAAGAGGGGAACCCATTTGGCCCAGGGGGCCATGAAAGCTTGAATGGTCTTAGTGTCATATGACATATAAGACCCTCGACATCTGGTAAGTGATCCAGTTTATTCATTTATTCGAGAAAAGGAGTCGATGTCACAGTTAATCAAGACAGAGCACTTGCACTTTTCTAATCACTCCCACCAAGGACATTATTTGGAGCACTAAGTCACTTTTTTTATAATTGGACTGTTTTACTTATATCTGAATTTTTATTGGTGATTGCAACATCATGAAATGATTGATATTTATTTTGGATTTTATGTTATAATCACTTATGCACAAAATTACTATAAATTGAGCACAATTTTACTGTTCCCTATATAGTGGATTTTATACCTGAGTTTATACCTGTTATTTATATATATTACATATTGAGTCACACATGCACTTTATAATATATGTTTGATTAATTATTGGGAATCTCCACATATTTATTCATTTTATTTTGAAGATTGGCATGGAAATGCTATCTAATTAGCAAGCGTTGTATTTGGCCTTTTTAAAGACCAGTTCTTTTGACAGTTTTACCTTTTTCGTACAGCAACTGCTATATATATTTTTACCTACTCACATTCGATTCCTTTTTTATACCGATTATACCCCTTATCTTTGGCGCGAGGAATATACTTTGTATATATTTTCTACAAACACAGCAGTGACCAGCACACAGGACACTCTTCGTGCACGGTAAGTGCCCTGGTGGTGTTTTCTAAGAAACATATCACTAAACTAAAATCAACTTTAAACATATACCGTACTGTAGGATAAAGAATAAACAGAACCCACCAGTGACACCAAAAATCTCTATGAACATCAACTCACCAGTTTAAAGATCATCTTGCCTATGAGTCTGACAGAGTCTGTAGGAACATTAGGGAAAATGCTCTTCAGACAAAGGCATTCCTTTTTATGGTCCTTCCAAGCATTTTTCTAGAAAAAAATTTGGAAATAGGAATAGGTGAGATATCATTATAGCCATTAATTTACCTGAACAAGTTAAAGTAACTGCTACAGACGACATGCAGGAATAAGTGCTGGTACATTGTATAAGTCTTTAAAATTGTCATATTATGGTAGTGGAAACAATGCTTTGCCATCATCTTTAGCTAATTGACATTTGAAAACTTTGGTAGAGTTTACCTGTAAATCTTAATGTATGGACCAAATTAACTAAACCAATGCACAATGCAGCCAAATTTAAAAAGTACAGCATAAGATATAAAAAAGCAGGTGCTGCCTACGACAAACCACTTTCTATTGTTAACTTGTTTTCTAGCTCCAGATAACAAAAAATAATCAATATATTTGTTTCAGCCAGTAGCACTAAATCTCTTGATTCATTTTAATAGATTAGGGTCACTTTTTCCTATGTAAATATGTTTCATTTTGTGCTCCTTTTATTAATTTAGCCATGACTTCAGACCCTGACATTTACTGCATGTGTGTATTTTCTAACTCAGTCCACACAACTTTGTGGTTTTTTAAAAGTTCAATGCCTAATATTCCATGCGTTCAGACTTTCAGAATTTTTTTTACAGAACTATCATTTTTTTTTAAACAAATCTGAAACTGGTTTTACCATACTGGTACTGTAAAACTGAAAATGTTTAATGTAAGTTGTTAATGTAAGTTGCTTAGGATGTTGGCGATCAAAAAATAAACATGCCAACGCAAATGTTGGTTGGAATTTACAATGGGAAAATAAGTACCATTGATTAACAATTAAGTAACTTCTTAAAGTGGTTCTAAATGCTTAACTTTTTAATCTTAATGCATTCTCTACATTAAAGCTACTGACATCTTCAGGCAGCCGCCCTCTATCATTGGCCTGGCTGGCATAACATCACTCCTATGCAAGCATGGGAGTTGCATTAGCTTCAACATTGCCAAACTTGTGCAACGAGCTGCACATGCACAACTCACTGTAAAAGGGTGGACAGGCGGGTAACTTTAATGCAGAAGAGACAAAGCATGTCTCTTCTGCATTAAGAATCCTGCCTGTTCACCCATTTTTAATTCTTAGCATGAAGTTCCACTTTAAATTCAAAACTTTCTGTGACCAGGATCCCACTCAGCCAGGGGAGGACTGGCAGCCTTGGGCCTGGGGGGCAAGTCCAGTCAAGTGGCCCTTTGAACCACCGAGCTCACCATCTATGCCCACCTGGTTTATAATTGATGTTATAAAGCAAGACAAATATGATACAATGTGGTAACATAATGTAATGTTAATAGCAACAAAGGAGGTTTAACAAAAATAATGCATCAATGCAGCCTCACCAGTGCCCATTAATGCAGCCTCACCAGTGCCCATCAGTCCAGCCTCATCAGTGCCCATTAATGCAGCCTCACCAGTGCCCATCAGTCCAGCCTCATCAGTGCCCATTAATGCAGCCTCACCTGTGCCCATCAAGGCATCCTGATCATTGCCCATCAATGCAACCTGACCAGTGCCCATCAATGCAGCCTGATCAGTGCCCATCAATTCAGCCTCACCAGTGCCCATCAATGCAACCTCACCAGTGTCCATCAATGCAGCCTCTCCAGTGCCCATAAATTCAGCCTCACCAGTGCAGCCTTATCAGTTCCCATCAATGCAGCCTGATCAGTGCCCATCAATGCAGCCTCACCAGTGCCCATCAATGCAACCTGATCAGTGTCCATCAGCTCAGCCTCATCAGTGAAAGAAGATTATTGGTGAACCCAACAAAAACTGCGCAAAATGAATGTGATGTATAAATAAATAAACACTACTCATATCCATAAATGTGTTTAGGGTGAAATTGCTTCCACTCTGCGAGCTGTAAAATCAACGTGAATAACGTGACAAATGAAAAAGTGAAAAAATGTGGCGCTTAACAGTTTGATAAAACACAAAATAAATTATTCCAATGTGAAAACGTTCGTGCAAAAAAACAGTCTCTAGTGTCCAAAAAAAAAAAATGGGTAAAGCAAACAGCCAATGATGGAAACACAGACTTGATAGGAGTGAATCTCAAAAAAGCCTCCACCTCCACACGCTCACCCAGTGAAATGTATAGGTACCGCTTACCAAACACTGGACCCCTTAGTTATAGGGGGTCAAACACGCTTATTGATCCACATCAGATCTGACCTTGCACATCCCCCTCTCACACAGGTGAGAGTGTGTAGCCAAATCGATGGAGTATTAAAGAACCGAGTCATAGATGGAGAGAAATGACAAACAGGCTCTCATGGTGCAGTATTACTCATCAAAGGATCATTTATTGATATAAAATGCACTTACTACAATCCGAACAATGAAAAGCCTTAAGATCAGTTTCAGTTTGCTGGGGATAGGAGACGCCGCTCCACGCCTGCGTTCCTTAGACCCGGAAGTTTACGGTCTCACGTTCCCAATCTAAGGGTCTAAGGAACGCAGGCGTGGAGCGGCGTCTCCTATCTCGCCTGTGTGAGAGGGGGATGTGCAAGGTCGGATCTGATGTGGATCAATAAGCATGTTTGACCCCCTATAACTAAGGGGTCCAGTGTTTGGTAAGCGGTACCTATACATTTCACTGGGTGATCGTGTGGAGGTGGAGGCTTTTTTGAGATTCACTCCTATCAAGTCTGTGTTTCCATTATTGGCTGTTTGCTTAACCCTTTTTTTTTTTGGACACTAGAGACTGTTTTTTTGCACGAATGTTTGCACATTGGAATAATTTATTTTGTGTTTTATCAAGCTGTTGAGCGCCACATTTTTTCACTTTTTCAGCCTCATCAGTGTCCACCAGTGCAGCCTCATCAGTTTCCATCAATGCAGCCTCATCAGTCCCCATCAACGCTGCACCACCAGTGTCCATCAGTGCAACCTCATCAATGCAGCCTGATCATTGCCCATCAATGCAGCCTCACCAGTGCATTCAAGCTCAGCCTCATCAGTGCAGCTTGATCAGTGCCACCTATCAGTGTCCATCAGTGCCACCTACTAGTGCTGCATATCAATCCAGCTTACTCATTGCTCCTGATCAGTGCTTACCATTGCCGCCACATTCTCTGCCCTGCTGACCCCGTCCTATGTCCCATTGACCCCCATCCTCTGCCCTCATGTCCCAGGGTCTGATAAGGAAGCCGCAGCCATTCATTGTGAACAGTATACTGTGGCTGGGGTGGTATACATTTAGATGGGGGGTGCCGATTTAAATCTTGCCTAGGGTAGCACAAAAATAAAATACACCACTGGACACTGATGCATAGTGACTAGTGGCAGTCATTAACCCCTTTGTGCTGCATTAGTTGTACCAGTGTCAGTGTTTATTAACCATTTCATGCTGCACAATACAGGGGTTAATTAACACTGACACTTGTGCCACTGTCACTAATGCAGCACAAAGGGGTTAATTAACTGCCACTGCTCACTAATGCATCAGTGGCAGTACATTAACCCCCTCCATGCTGCATTTTACAAACAGCATTGTAAATTAACCCCTCCCCTCAATGAGTTAAACACTTCAGCCAGTTCACACAAGGTGTATTATCAGCCTCTGAAACTCACTTGCACAAGGCTTCACTATCCTCGTGAGTATAGGGAGAGAACCTGAGGGAGAGGCAGGGATAGCAGTGCAATGGGGTGGAGAGATGTGAGGCTGCAGCTGTGCCATGAGGGGATCTAGGCTGCAGAGGGATTGCTGCTATGCTGAGAGAGGACCACGTGGACTTCTGATAATAGGGCAGGCTTGAGAGGGAAGACCTGAAATGTGGTGCGATCTCTCACCTTGCCTTTTAGGAACGGAATGTTGACCTAAGGTCATCTACATAGCTTCCTCGCAGTTCTCAGCAGAAGCACTCTCCTCTGTCCTTTCTTCACCCCTCCTGACCTCTGGATGACATCACACTCTGCCGGGACTAGAAAGCATCTGTCGGGTGGAGATCACTCCGCCTGACAGGGAAGTGACTGGACTCACCAGTCAAAAAGGCCACTCGCTCCGCACCGATTCCACCCTGCAGACAGGCATGACACCCGCCAGCCGCCGCTACATTGTATTACAGTATACTTGCAGAGCTGCAGCAGAGCAGTGAAGCTCCGACCGCAAGTATAACACAATGTAGCGGCGGCCGGCGGGTGTCCTGCCTGTCTGCAGGGGTGGAAGCGGTGCGGAGCGAGTGGCCCTTTTAGGAAGCATCAGAGCGGCCTGGAGGGCAATTGCCTCCTTGCCTCCCGGCCCAGTCCGCCCCTGCACTCAGCCCCACTAAATACTTACCTGAGCCCGATCTCAATCCAGCCAAAAGCAGCAGCTCTCTCTGCTCTCTGTCTCCTCACAGGACAGAGAGGTAGCAGTGGGAGCCATTGGTTCCTGTTGCTGCCAATCAAATCCTGTGATGAGGGAGCGAGGGGCAGGGCTGAGACATGCAGTTTGTGTCTATGGACACAGGGGAGGTGTCAGGTCGCCAGTGGAGGACTCCAGAAGAGGAGGGTTGGGACTGCTCTGTGCAAAACCACTGCACAGAGCAGGTAAGTATAACATGTTTGTTATTTTTTTTTTAAAAAGAAGCTTTAGAATAACTTGAGGAATAACTTGAGGAGCTAAAACGCACTTTTCTCACATCATAACTTGTGACTCTGGTTTACACTTACTAGATATTAAATGTAGGTTAGGTCTAATCTAATAATGTAACAACACAAAATGAATTGATTTGTTCATATAATAAGAGGGGCCTTGTTTTAACCATGTCTTGAGGTAGACACTTCAAATGAAGGTATTTAACACAGAAAGCAAGAAGCCACACAGCAGATCAAAGGTTCAAACTACCCATAACCAGATTTGTTGCATTTTCAACACCAGGAAATGAATATGACTGTTTTAGGAAACAGTTGAACTGATGGGTATGGATCAACTTTAAAGCATAACTATAGGCAAAATAAAAATGAGTCACTTACTAGCATGATTACAGCAGTTTCACCAAGCTGAACACAAGGTTGTACTATGATGCCATCATTCCTAAAAATGTATTTCACATGCATAAATACAGAAAAGGTCTCTGCCTGTAGGCTGTCAATCTAGTGTGTTTCGCTTAATGGTGATCTCTACAAAAATGTCCTCATTAGATGAAATGCGTTAGTGTAAGACGGTTTGCAGGTTGGGGTTCTGTGTGTCTGTGCTGGTTAAATAAAGTTTGATGAGTAACAGCATCAGAGTGCAACCTTTGTTCAGCTTTGTGAAAGTGAGATGCAGCAAAGGCGGACTTCCTTTTGTATGCACCTGATATACGCAGAACTGAAAAGGAGGACAATTAAGAGGAGTTTTGAAGCAGCACCTTTTCTTCGGATTAACACAGCAATCTTTGTTTTCCACGTGTAACATAGTTTTATTACCTGTAGATCTTCCTAGTAAGTGTGTTATTTTTCAACTTCTGTTAACAGACCAAGCTATCTGGCAAAAAGTAGCAGTTAGAGGGTTAAGACAAATCATTTTTTATGTAAAAACTAAATTCTGCGAGTAGATTTATGCTAGGTGCACACTATCAGTTTCTTTTTCGTTCAACCCAGAGGGTTAGGGAGGAGTTCACTGTGCTAACCCATATTAGTACAGTGATCTCCCTGATGAGCTAATGTTTTCTGACAGGGGGATTGCCCCCCCCCCGCCAGAACACACAGGTCAGTGCTCCCAGCCATTGGCTGCCAGCACTGATCAGATCGATTCAGCTGGCTTCTGTCGGACAGGCTGGTGTACATTCGGGCGGTTTTTATTGAAGCAGCGGATACCGGTTGGTATTCGGCCCATGTGTAACAGGCTTTACCTGCCTGCTTGCACCTATTTGTAGACTGAGCTGAGCATTTACAGTTCGGCTTACATTCCGACACAGTGTCTGTGTGCCAGGATAACTGTACTCCTGCATATGCGTGAAAGTGACAGAATGTCACATGGAAGAAGCAGCCCTCCCATATACCTATCTAATCTTTGTCGGCTCCTGCTGAAAGGACCAAGATTCAAACCATCTATGGCCGGATTTAGAGTTCTTCCTGTAATGCATATAAATCTGTATTTATAGTGATTTCTGCTGTGGTGTTGTGTGGCTGGGAAGAAACAAAGAGGTCTTCAAACTACTAATACTTTTTAAAAGGCTGTTCCTGGATATACTTTAAGTGGCAATGTGCTTAAAGCGGAGTTCCACCCTGGGAATACTTTTTTTAATAAAAATACCCCCGGGACAGTAAGGGCTAGTACATTCCACAATGGCTAGCCTCTGATCTGTCCCGGGTTGCACTTACCTTTTAGAAGAAATACTTACCTTAATAAAGTATTGTCCAGCGCTGCCATCTCAGGTGTGGGCAGCTTGAAGCCAGCGCAATCCTCTTCGGCGTCCTCTTCCATCTTCTACAGTCCCACGATGCACTGCACCGGCCCCGCCGTCACTTCCGGTGCCGCAGCGTCATCCCTGCACAGCTTCTGGGCCGGGGCCGGTGCAGGCGCATTGATTCCTGGGAGCGATGACGTTCAGCTCCCAGGAATCATTGCATGCCAGGAAGTGATGACGGGACGTGGCCGCCGAGGGGAGGAAGAGGAAGTAAGGTGAGTATATTTTCTTCTAAACCAGGTAAGTAAAAAAAAAAAATTTGCGATTATCCATTTGTTTTTCAGGTGACCCCGGGCATGAAGATGGAGGTAAGTTTTATTTTAGGGTGGAACTCCGCTTTAAGAACTGGGATATCTAAACCCAAAAATAAAAAAATAACATTGCAACTCATCAGTCCCTAGATGCGGTGGCAACATTTATTTTCACTTTTCAAGCTCAGGCCCTTTTTCGCAAGCACAGAAAAATAACTGTTGATCTTGCCAGAGATGCATTATTATTGTCACCCCTTGTAGAACTTCCATGGAGAGGGTACAACTCAGCATGCAGGTTTTCTAGGGACAGGTGAGCAGAGTGCTCAGCACAACCTTCAGGGGCAGGGTAATGCCCATTGTGCAGGGTTTCTAGGGACAGGTAAACAGAATGCACAGCAGAACTATCAGGGTGAAGAAATCACAAAGTAGAGGGCACTGCAAAATGTGGACAAACATTGCTCGAGCAAGAATGTCTGCTCTGAGCACAGCTTGAGAGAGAAATATGGCCAAACCTTTTCAGGCAGTATTTCTGTTTTTGGTCACAGGAGTGCAATTACAGGACCATAGCCTGCTGTCAGCTGACATGCTCTTTCTAGATTCTGACAAAATCTATGCAGGGAGCTGAAACTTCAAGTTGACAAGAAACCTTAAGGATTTAGAGAAGATCTGTACAGAAGAGTGGAACAAAACCCCTCCTGAGATGTGTGCAAACCTGGTCACCAACTACAAGAATTGTCTTAACTCTGTGCTTGCCAACAAGGGTTTCTCCACCAAGTACTAAGTCAAATTTTGCTTGGGGATCAAAAAATTATTTTACTCACTGAACTGCAACTCAATTTATAGCATTTGTTTTGTGTGTTTTTTTCTGGATTTTTGGTTGATATTCTGTCTCATTTTAAAATACACCTATGATAAAAATTACAGACCCTTCATTTATTTGTAAGTGGACAAACTTACACAATTGGCAGGGGATTAAAAAATTATTTTCCCTACTGTATATGCTGAAAGAAATGAGATGAGAAATAAAAACAAGCTTGCTCTGTATCACATCAGTAACTGTATTGATGGGAAAATTATATTAACATTTAGAACAGCAAAATTCAACTCTAAGAAGCAGGATGAAATCTTGTATAGATTTTGTTCATCGAAACAAAAAAAATATCTATAAAGCAATATGCCTCTTATAGTAATGACTTTTCGAGGATTAAAAAAAGAAATCTAAAAAATCCATTTAGCGGTCTTGAAGGTGATAGATAATTTCATGCTTATCTTTTTAAAGTGAACCTGTCATAGAACATTAACTATTAAGCCTCATATGCTCTGACATTTCAAGACCTACATCAGTTGTAGAAGCATAATTCAGCAGCTTTATCTAAAGTACACTCTGGTATAAGAACTTGAATGTCATAATTTTGAGCCAGTTAGGAGTCTGCTGCCTATTCTAGGAAATGTTTGTAATACCAATAATGTCTATGGAGCTTAATAAATATATTTACATTCCTTAAATTAGTTAACATTCACTTAGTAGCATTAATGTGCATACATTGGAAAAGGCTAAATACATCTACCATTATTTAATATATTTTGTATATATTAGAAACTGATCCCTTCTTGAGGTTTTCCTGCCATGTCCCTGTTGGGGATGTCCCCCTCACTTTTTAACCCAGAGACACCCAGAATATTACCATTCCCTGAATTCCCTCCCTAGAGTACATTCTTTGTATGCTACTGTGGGGAATCATTTAGGGGTTGCTGACAGTCCACTTAATTCATCCACATCCTTTCTATGTATCTCAGGAATTCCAGATACAATATCCCAGTTGCCACCTACTTAAGCCATACCATGGAGTCCTTCCTCTGCAGAAAATGGTTGTGGAGGTTTCCCACCTTTAGCATTAGAAAAGTTTAAAAATGTAGTGAATGCTCCAAGCCACCTATGTCTTTGCACAGGAGAGTTCAAATACCAATTTTTCTCCTTATTGGAAATATGTCATTTACAATGGATCGGACTTAAAAAAAAATAAATGTCCTTTTTGGAAACAAACACAAGCACCTTCAGTTTCTGTTTGGCTAAATAAGGATAATGAAATCAATGAGCTAGAAGACTACGCTATACAGTTTTCTTATTCAATTTTCTTTAGATTTACCTTTAACTATGTAGTGCAGGGGCCTGCCTGACTGCATACACATTGAAAGTGTTTAGGTTTGACCTCATATTATATTGTTTTGGTAAATCTAAAGGAAAATTGAATAAGAAAATTCTATATTGTATGGACAGCCTTAGTTACAACTGAGAGGGGGCTCAGAGAGAAATTCCTTAAGAAATGGTTTTATTGGCACAAATTTATATACTCTGAGGAGAAGGCGTCTATGGTATGTTAACGTTGGCCCCATACCTTGGCAACTTAGGGGGTGCCGCGGGGGGGGGGGGTGTTTCCCCACCCTTTTCATCCTCCTTAAAAACTTTTCTTATTTGCCCCCCCCCCTTTTTTTTCTTTTGTAGCATTTCCCTTTTCTTGTGCTTCTTCATTTTCCGTGTTCTCCTTGTTCTAAACTTTGAAAACAAAAAATCAAAGCAGGGTAGAGAAGCCCCCACAGTTTTCTGGGGTACTTCTGTTTTATTGCTTTTTACTAACTGATTCCATTTGCCTTGATCTTTTCGCTATGTTGTTGACCCTATGTACCAGGCTTAGTCTTGGTTATTACAGCATTGTAATCTTTTCTTGTTGTACCCCTTTGTAATACATGTGAATATTAAATGTATGATATGTTCTCTGTACTATTGTCTTAATAAAGAAAGAATTGACAAAAAAAAAAAAAAACTTTCTAAACTGGGCATAATTGGACAATGAAAATGTAATGAACGGACAGCAGGTGTGACAGTACAGAAGAACAACTGGGTGATAGAGGCACAGTGTTGTCAAACTATAACAAAGTGCCTGAGCAAGGACTTACTGAACAGGATCACCAGGTATTTAATTAAATATTTATATTTACCAAGATTGAAAATTATATTAACGTGTTACAGATTACACAATATTTAGTAAATGGGTTTACTTATACTTTACTGTAAGTGCATGCATACTAAATAGTAGCTAAGTCTAGCACGTACAGGTATTTATTACTTCTAAAAAGTATTCAGTCTGACAATGCCTTTATCTTTCTTTCTGCTCAGAAGGCTGGTACTATCTTTGTTTAGGCATTATTCATGTTCAGTATTTATTTTCTTTAAAGGGGTCGTAAAATCAGAAGTTTTTTTTATCTTAAAGCATTCTATGCATTAAGATAAAAATCCTTCTGTGTGCAGCATCCTCCCTCAGCCCTCCTAATACTTACATGAGCCTCCTCTCTATCCAGTGATGTGCCTCAGCCGTCCACAACAGCGGCGCCATTGGCTCCCGCTGCTGTCAACCAAACTCAGTTAGCCAACCAGGAGAGAGAGGGGACGGGGCCAGACTGCAGCTATGTGCCTGAATGGACACAGGGAGCTGTGGCTTGGCTCGGGTGCCAACATAGCAAGCTGCCTGCTGTGCGGGTACTTAACAGGAGGGAGGGGCCAGCCAAAGACCTGAGAAGAGGAGAATCAGGGCTGCTCTGTGCGAAACCACTGCACAGAGGAGGGAAGTTCCTCTCCTCCCTGAGTGTGTATGAAGAGGTGGCGCTCCTGCTGGAACAGCGGTCGGAGGAGGAGGCCGAGTCTAGGAGGGAGACTGACAGAAAGCGCAGCAGACTTGCAGGAATGAGCAAGGAGGATCCAGCTCCTTTGCCATCAGAGTATTCTGACACTGTGAACCCTCTTCACTTAATACCCCTGAGGAAGCTTTAAAGGGGAAACACGTCAGTGAAGTCTTGCCCTCTGATATGCACATGGGCACACAAATTTCTGGGGAACTGTAAGCCGGGTTGGTTGAGCATCCATCTCATGAGATCGAGCAAGCTCATCCTTATGGTACACTAGCTGAAAGCCAGGCTTGAGGAGTATCCATTTTGGGAGTCTCCATATGGAACGTATAGTTAGAAGGTTACCCTCATCTTACATCTGTTAAGAAGTTACCCATCCACTTTTCATAGCGTGGTGTTACATGCAGTGTGGAGATATTACCTGGATTGTGATCTTCTTTCCAGTCACTCATTTAAGCCCAGTGGTAGTGGGAATCTGGTAAGGAGCCACCCAGTGTTTGTGTTTGAATCACGTGGTGTTGTATACAAAGTCGGTTCTTGCTGGCTAATCCGAAGGAATCACCAAAGCACATCACTTTTACTTTAAGAGACTTTATACTCAGAGACTGAATCACTGCTATATTTGCACATAATTTGCCATTGTCACATTGGGGGCTTTGTTGACGTTTTTTATGGTCTTTTGTTATACATGTTTTTTACCATTAATCATAATTTTTGCATTTGTTTACACATGCACTATGTTGTGAATGCAATTTGTTGAGCGCACTAGTTTTCTTCTCACATATAAGTATTACATGTTTGTTTTTTTAATAGAAAAAAAGCGAGACTTTACAATCACTTAAAGTAAGATGATTGCCCTGGACATTAGGAAATAATCAAATACTCGAAGACTAGTGTTCAAAAATTGCTTTTTGAAAAAAAAAAAAAATATATATATATATACATAAATCTATATAAATATTGTGGCAGTGCAACTAGTGGCGAGCAGGTATTTCTCCCAGGATTATCAACCAGGCAGGTTGAGAGGCTCCAGGAGGTCTGTTTTACTGGGAGAAGACTGGGTTTTCAGTTTTCCCTATGGTGGATAAAGTCCAGTTGGGGACTTGTAGTCTGGAGATTTGCGAGCGATCTGGGTGGGAGGAAATCTCCAATCCTGGGACCAGGTCTTAGGAACAGCCAGCACACTGATTGTGCAGGTGGATCTGGGCCTTGTAAGACAGACAGGACCAGGGTTCTGGGCTCCACCCTCCCGAGGAGTCCTGGCGCGCAAGGGAGAAGGGTGCATGTTTGCACTGTACAAGCTGATGGTGAGCCTTTGGGCTGGAACAGCAAAGGAAGCTGGAGAATGTGTGCTAACGGAGGTACAGTGTTGTTACAGGAACTCTGTTAGATGGCCAAGAGGGTCGAGGTTTAGAGCCTGAGCAGCGGTGCTTCTAGAGAGCCAGGTGGCTTTGGATTTTTCGTTTACACTATTGCTGTGGAAAGTTGAAACCCCTGCACGGGCCACTACTATGTTATTGGACTCATGTTTCTTTATAATTTCCTTTAATAAAAGTGGGCCAACAAGCCCTTAAACAGCACAACTGCGTGGACTAAGCTCACTGGTAGGCTCTGCACTCAAGCTAAACACCTCCAAATATCACAATATATATATATGTTTGCTGTATATTGTGACATGTGACAAATCTATTAATAGATTGCTACTGTAATTTCCCTTTACAGAGGTACATAAACCAACCTTGTAGAATTCTGTGGAGACACTTGTTCCAGGTAAATTACACATAAAAAAAATGATTGTTTTTATTGTTCATGGCTTGTGAATTTATCCCCGCATTAAAAGACAATTAATAGTGGAAAGCTACATATTTTGAATTTTTAGTGCAATCTAGAAGATTAAAATAAATCCATAAACTGCTGAAGCTACTTAAATAGCGTTCAGACTGTTTAACCGATTTTATGCCCACTGTTTATTTCTCTAATTAATGTAATTTTTTTTAATATGAAATGAAAAAATTATATTGGATGAAAAAATGGTACACTTTCATGCAAGCTTTGCTTACATTATGATTGTGAGTGTTAGCCATGTAAAAAGACTTCCATGCAAAGCTTTACACTGCTTGCTTTTCCCCAGGCACTAAGTCTGAAAGCTATTAAAGAAAGCTTTGAATTTTAAAACCAAAATGCTTCATGATTCAAGGAGACCGTTTGATCTTGGTTTCGAAAGCCAATTAATACTAAAATAAATACTATGTAGTGTTAGGAATTACCATTTAGAGATGTTTCATTTTTGCCAAAAAAATTACTAAACAAAATAATTTTGCAAACTACTGAATTAAATTTGTGAATCTCCATAAATTAAAAAAGGGGTAAACAAGATATACAAAATATGCTTACACGGTACTCGTCTAAGCACTATTTCCATCTACACTGCAATTATAACTACCATGTATCTCCAGAAAGAATACATTAATTTCTAAGAAAAAAGTCTGTTATAGCTGTTTACACAGCTATATACACTTGGATATACTGTATGTTTGGAAAGTGCTGCTCATCCCACTTACCTTGATGCTGTTCCTTCCAAGATATAGTACTGCAACAACTTCACTGTGAGTGCAGCAGTACCATAGCCAACCATATCTGGTCCCTATCTGAATTAAGCAACTGGTGTAATAGATGTCTATAAGACAAAGTATTTTCATTCAAATACTGAGTGTGGACTGGATGAGATTGGATAATAGTCAAATTGCCTTAGAAACTAAAGAATTTCAGTTGTTGTGCTGTCTGGTGTCTTTCCTCACCCCCATATCTACCTTGTATGTGTAACTGCACCACTCCATTTCTGGCCAGCATTACACCATCTTGGCAATCAGACCTAGTGCCACCCCCAGCCTGGTAACAACACAGAGACAATACTTACTACCATCGCTATATTTATTTCAACAGGATATGCTCTATCTTAGCTTACTTGTTGATAACGCAGAGCAGCCAAGTTTAAAGTCAAAAGCTCCTTCAGAGTGTAAGCTGCCTACCATTACAATGCCATACTCTGGATCCTTGGAATGCCTCCATAATTTTTAACACTGGGAAGCCAGGTGTTTTGCAGGTCTGATTTAAATTGGAAACTCATTAGGGATACAAAGGGACATGGTCAAGCTGAAGGAACACATTTTGCTGCAGGAGGGACATCGTCCTATTGAGGGATTATATTATAAAGTAGGGCGATAATGCATCATTGGGAAAACATTGGACTGTTTGATAGGTAACATCATGCTGGGTAATATGTAGTCCAGTTAGAAGGGAGATATTATGTTGCTGAGAGGATACAACCTTATGTAGTAAACTAAACGAGTACAGTTTCTAGAGCTTGCAAAGGCAGAAAGAACCGTCACCATTTGCCAACACAGGGCTTAAAGTGCATCCACCTTTTGCTACACCTACCATTTGTATTTGACATAAAACTAGTATAAATACCAGAAAGAATAGTAATTCACTAAAGAGCAAGGCAAAGAATGAGAGAGGGAGGGGGGAACTCTCCAATCCTGAACATACGTAAAAGCTCCTGCTCCAGCTTCTGCGGCTAGGTGATCAACTTGTATTGCTTGTTTCAGTGTAAAAAAGGAACGTCACTACTGTACCCATGCTGTGGGGTCTAGATCACACATTTACAAATACTGTGGCTCATGTGATGGTTTATATACACTATATTGCCAAAAGTATTGGGACGCCTGCCTTTACACGCACATAAACTTTAAGGTCATCCCAGTTTTGTACTTGGTGATCTAAGGCTTTTATGCAGCTGCTTGGCCATGGAAACTCACTCAATAAAGCTCTCTACGCACTGTTGTGCTAATCTGAAGGCCAAACGAAGTTTGGAGGTCTGAAGGCTATTGACTCTGCAGATATTTGGTGACTTCTGCGCACTTTAAGCTTCAGCATGCGCTGACCCTGCTCTGTCAGTTTACGTAGCCTACCACTTCGTGGCTGAGTTGCTGTTGTTCCCAGTTGCTTCCACTTTGTTAGAATACCACTAACAGTTGACCGTGGAATATTTAATAGCAAGGAAATTTCACAGGTGGACTTATTGCACAGGTGGCAACCTATCATGGTAACAAGCTTGAATTCAGTGAGCTGCTGAGAGCGACCCATTTTTTCACAAATGTTTGTAGAAGCAGTCTGAATGACTAGGCGCTTGATTTTATACACCTGTGACCAGGAAGGTGGTTGGAACACCTAAATCACATTTTTTGGAGGAGTGTCCCTATACTTCTAGCAATATAGTGTATATCTATTTTGCTATTTTTTTAGTTGTAGGTCTAGAGTTCAACATTAAGCCACATTATCAGTCTTTTAAATCTGCTTTTTGATTGGGGGTGGGTACTCCTACTCCTTTCTGCAGGTGGACCTCTGGTGTCTCAGACTGTCCTTTGCTATAGAGAATGTTGCTTCAAGTTTCCTAGAACGCCGTTCAAATTACCAAATGCTTCAGCTCTAGTCACCAGGTCTAGTGACCCACACTACAGAAAGCCAGGACTAGCACTTTCTTCAAGAAAAGTATTTCTTTTAAAACTATTCTCAACCACAGCATAGCATAGCTCCAATAACATTTCAGTAAAAATTCACCTTAAAGTGTTTGTAAACCTCAGACATGAAATTCGAAAAAGCATATCCTTCTATATTGTGTACTTGTCTCAATTTAAGCGCTGTCATTGCAGTCTGCTGCTTCGTTCCTCTGCTATCAGCTTGAATCATTACTGACAATTTTTCCTGTCACTAAGAGAAAAATGGTGACGGGAGAGACCTCCAGCAGATTGACAGCTTCAGCTCTGTTCCTGTGTGTTGTGTGAACCGAAGCGTGTTTCTTCCTCCAATCAGCTTTTTGAGCTCTCCTCACTGAACTCTGCGTGTAGCTTTAGCTCTCCACCCCTTTTTTTTTCTTAACTCTCAGACAAGATTATAAGTTCAGTACTTTAAACTGCTGTAGAGAAGTGAAAACTGAAGAGAGGCAGGTACAACCTATGTATGACGATTAGTTTAATCTCTGTGTGTCATCTAAGGATAGTCCCTTTGCAACGGTTTACAACCACTTTAAAGGCCCTAATAGAAAAAAAAGATTTTTACCTTCATAATCTGCTTCAACAGCAGTTTCAAAGGCACTCCCTTCCGTCCCCATAATGCACAGGCTTAGCAGACTAAACAGCACTGTTACTGATGTGCAATGTAAACATTTTATTAAAAGTCAACAGAGAAATCCTTATCTCCATCGTTTACAAAGTCAAACCACTTATATATGCAGAAAGCAATGACATGACTGTCACAGAATGGGCAGATTTTTTTTGTCATGTATGTTGTGATGGACAGCCTGGCTTTACATGTTCTATGGTGTGAGAAATGCAAGATGGAAGTCTCAAAATGTAATAGTTCATACTTGGCTGTGGTTTCCACAAACATTACCTAAGGAAAGGGTAGCTTTAAATTGGACCTTGCATAAAAAGACAAGGTTCACTTATGAGAAAGACTCTGGTCTACCCATGAAAAGACACCCCATGGAAACAAACGCAAACACATCTGAAGAAAAAAAGCAAACACTTAACCTATTCCAACAATTTCTGTCCGTGGCACCAAGGTGAGGGTAATGGCGCAACCCTTCAACAAGATGCGGGGAACTTTAACGATCACAAATCTCACAAAAAGATACTCTTACTTAGTGCTTAAGAGTCTTCTCTGGACATTTGGTATTCTTAAACAGTTATAGCCAGAAATCAGGGTTTAAGGTAAATGTATTTTACTTTTTTTTTCTCAGGTCTGTTTTCTTTTTTTTTTACTGGGGGCGAAGGTCAAATATATCTTGCATTATAAGGTCCACTTTAAAAGGACTTGAAATGCATTTGAGTGAATAGACACATGGGAATAAGGATTTAAAAGCAATTAATCACACACATGATTAAAGTTCCTGATTAAATTATAGAGTATATTGCATAGATGAAAACTAATTAATTACAAAGAAGTGTTATCTGCTCTGAACAAAGATTAGATCAGGTATTCCATAACACCGAAGGATTCATTTGAGACTATATATCTATATATATATATATAGATATATATATATATATATATATATATATATATATCTATATATATATATAGTGACGGTATGCGAGGTGAGGTAGTAGATAGTCGCTATATTTCACCTCGCATACGTTCTGTAGTGAGAGACTGAACCGGAATCCGGCCCAGGTTTTTCCAGCCTCTGTGACAGGCTAGGTTCCAGTCCAGAGATTGTGGGTTACCTGAGTCCATGCTCAGGTGGACTTTAAATGAACAGGAAGAGAGCACAGGAATGCTCTGGCCTGAGACTCAGAAGGGAATCTGAGAGAGGAGCTCTGTTTGGACTTTCAAAATAAAAGGTTTGCTTTACCATCTGTTTTGTGTGTGATGGAGACCATCCCCACACTGTATAGTGAGAAAAACTGTTGTTTAGTTTAGTGCCGGACGGCAAGGATTTATTTTACTGTTTTGTTGTTTTTGCATATTTGCAAACCTCTGCTAAATAAAGCTGGCAATCCACCAGACAGAAATTACCTGCATGCTGGCCTTACTTTCCTGGAAAAGGTAATCCCTGTGAGCTAATCTCCCACACGTGGTGGACTCAGCGGGCATATTCTAAAGATGGAGGAAAGGCCCTGCTACAGGCCAATGCAGCTCAGCGGGAAACCAACCGCCAAATCGCAGAGGCGTCTGCAGCACAACAGGAGGCACAACAGGAGGCTGCTGCAGCACAACAGGCAGCCCAGCAGGAGATGAACCAGCGTGCAGAGGCTGTGCTGGAGTTGAAAAAAGCATTTGCATCTCCTGTGCCAGCTGAACCAAAATTGGTACGTGCCTCGTACCACCTGCAGAAAAGGACACCGGCTGATGATGTTGAAGCATGCCTTGCGACTTTTGAGATGGTCGCTGTCCGTGAAGGTTGGCCAAATGAACAGTGGGCGGGTCTGTTGGCCCGTTTCTGACCAGAGAACCGCAAAAAGCGTATTTTGACCTGGACCCTGATAAGGCCTAGGACTTTGAAACTCTGAAGATGGAGATACTCGCACGCTTGGGTTTCACCATGGCAGTCCGGGCCCAGCGCGTACATCAGTGGACCTACTCCAGCAGCAAGCCACCCCGTTCTCAAATGTTTGACCTGGTCCACCTCCCCAAAAAGTGGTTTCAACCAGAGACCTTGACGGGCCCCCAAATCGTGGAGCGTGTGGTAATGGACCAGTACCTGCGTGCGCTCCCTGCTGCTCTGAGGAAGTGGGTCGGACAGGGGGACCTCAAAACTACAGCCCAATTGGTGGACCTAGTGGAGAGGTACAGTGCTACTGAGGACTTGGTGAACCCATCTACGCCCCACTTCAGTGTGTCTAGGGGTGCAAGATCACCCAACGGTTCTGGTAAGACTGGAAACTAGATAAGACTGTTGTTACAGCTAATGAGACTGTGGGTCCTAGGCCTGGAGACTGGCCAAAGAAGCCAGGAAGGTCTTTGGGACCACTAAGAGGACTGGGGGTAGAGCACACACAGTGTTTCCGCTGCCATGCATTTGGGCATATTGCTGCAAACTGTCCTATAAATGATGAACCTATGCAATGGGATTTTGCTTATAGGAAAAGACGCATATCTCTGTTTGCACAGGTCGCATATACTGCATTATGTCACAGTCGCATTGAAAAACAAATGTGCCTTATTGCAGTGGATGGAAAGCTCACAGCCCTGCTAGACTCTGGAAGTGTGGTGACCCTAGTCAGAAGTGATTGTGTAAATCCCACAAAACTACACTCCAGTACTATCGGGGTCATTTGCATCCATGGGGACACTCAGGACTACCAGACAGCAGTGGTTGAGTTTGATACCCCTTGGGGCAGTGTAACTCATTCAGTGGGGGTGGTGCCTTCGCTACTTCATGAAGCTTTTATGGGGAGGGATTTCCCCCATTTTTGGAGGTTGTGGGAGAGCAAGGGGAGGCTGGTGGATAGAGCTCCCCCTGCTCCGGAAGCTCAGGAACTCTCACCAGACCCTTTTTGCCAAAGCGAAGGAAACACTGTTGGGGGAATCGAGGGAACTGGAGATCCACTTCCTTTCCCTGTCATGGCTGGGGAGCCGGAGGACCTGGAAGCTAGCTCCCAGCCGGAGGGTAACGAACAGGAGGAAATTTCTGGCCCTGATAAAGAGTAGCCAGAATGTGGTACCCGACTTAGAGGTCAGGAGAGAGGATTTCTGTACCGAGCAACTACGGGATGTCACCCTCCTTAGAGCCAGAGAAAACACTAAGATGGTGGATGGGGAACCAGTAGATCCTCACTGGGGGGTGTCTTTTCCCTACATAGCCATTAAAAACACTTTACTGTATCAGGTGGTTTAACGTGGAGAGGATGAGGTTGAACAGCTACTGGTTCCCAAACCCTTCCGCAGGTTGGTCCTAGACTTGGCCCATGGTCATGTAATGGGGGGACATCTCGGTATCGAAAAGACCAGGGAGAGAATCGCCCAGAGATTTTTCTGGCCCGGGTTGCATGCAGATGTGAGGGGGTACTGTGAATCATGCCCTGAGTGCCAAATGTCGGCACCATCCCCCCATTTTCACAGTCCCCTGGTCCCTCTACCAATAATCGAGGTTCCTTTTGAGAGGATTGGCATGGACCTGATGGGGCCGGTAGTGAAGTCTGCCCGGGTTCACCAGCATATTCTGGTAATCCTAGACTATGCGACACACTATCCTGAGGCCATACCCTTGCGTAACACTTCCGCTAAGGCTATCGCCAAGGAGTTAGTGCAGGTGTTTAGTCGAGTGGGAATCCCAAAAGAGATCTTAACCGATCAGGGCACCCCATATATGTCCAGGGTTACCAAGGAACTGTGTAGATTATATAAAATCTCCCATCTCTGTACCTCTGTCTACCACCCCCAAACAGATGGTTTGGTCAAAAGATTTAATAAAACCTTGAAAAGTATGCTAAAAAAGGTGGCTGACAAAGATGGGAGAAATTGGGATTTTTTGCTCCCATATCTTATGTTTGCCATACGAGAGGTTCCGCAAGCATCCACAGGTTATTCTCCCTTTGAGCTCTTGTATGGTAGACATTCCAGGGGGCTGCTGGATGTTGCCAAAGAAACATGGGAAGGTGAGGCCACCCCATATAGAAGCGTCACAGAACATGTCTCCCTGATGCAAGACAGAATCGCTGCTGTCCTGCCACTGGTGTGAGAACATATGGAGTGAGCTCAGGAGGCCCAGAGGAGGGTCTATGATCGGGTGCCAGAGTCTGTACTTTCAGCTCCGGGGACAGAGTGTTGGTACTGGTTCCCACAGTTGAAAGTAAGTTCCTAGCCAAGTGGCAGGGTCCCTTTGAAGTTATCGAAAGGGTAGGAGAGGTCAACTATAAAGTCTACTAACCAGGGAAAAGGAAACCACAACAAAATTATCATATGAATCTCTTAAAGCCCTGGAAGGACAGAAAGACTTTATTGGCTGCATCTCCGGTCCCAGCAGACCAGGTACCGGGGACACCTGACGTCCCCATAACAGATTCCCTGTCAGTGGCACAACAAAATGATGTTAGAGGGTTTGTGTTCAAAAATAGAGACTTTTTCTCCCCATTACCTGGACTGACCAATATGATCCAGCATGATATAGTGACGGAACCAGGGGTTCGCGTAAATTTAAAGCCATATAGAATCCCAGAGGCCAGGCGAGAGGCAGCCGCAAAGGAAATCAAAATTATGGACGTGATAGAAGAGTCCCACAGTGAGTGGTCGAGCCCCATAGTACTGGTCCCAAAACCTGAAGGCACTATCTGGTTTTGTAACGATTTTAGGAAACTCAACAGTGTATCCAAGTTCGATGCATACCAGATGCCTCGGGTCAACGAACTTGTGGACAGATTGGGACAGGCCCGCTACATAACAACCCTAGATCTAACGAAAGGCTATTGGCAAATACCCCTAACTGAATCGGCCAAGGAGAAGACTGCCTTTTCCACTCCTGAGGGCTCATTTCAATTCAAGCGGATGCCTTTCGGTCTGCATGGGGCCCCTGCGTCCTTCCAGCGAATGATGGACAAAACTTTGAGACCACATCGCTCGTACGCAGCAGCTTATTTGGACGATGAGGTCATCCACAGCCCAGATTGGGACTCGCACCTGCCCCGAGTACAAGCAGTGGTAGATTCCCTTAGGGAAGCAGGTCTCACGGCCAACCCAAAAAAGTGTGCCATAGGCCTGGAAGAGGCCAAATACCTTGGGTACGTTATTGGTCAGGGACTGGTCAAGCCTCAGACAAATAAGATTGAGGCAATTCAAAAGTGGCCCCAACCGGTAAACAAGAAACAAGTTTGGGCCTTTCTAGGCATTACGGGGTATTACCGGCGGTTTATACCTAACTTTGCCACCATTGCCACCCCTCTGACTGACCGAACGAAGGGTAGAGGGTCGGTCATGGTCAAATAGAATCCTGAAGCGGAGGAGGCGTTTCAGAAGTTAAAGCAGGCCCTTTGTGTACTACCGGTGCTGGTGACTCCGGACTTCACAAGAGGAATTTGTGGCACAGACTGACGCCTCCGAGGTGGGCATAGGTGCTGTACTATCCCAGAACAGAGGTGGTGAGGAGCACCCAGTTGTATACCTGAGCCGAAAACTGAACAAGCATGAAAAAATCTATGCTATTTTTGAGAAGGAATGTCTTGCTATTAAGTGGGCTTTGGACTCGCTGAAGTATTACTTGTTGGGGAGGTCGTTTAAGTTGGTCACTGACCATGCTCCCCTAAAGTGGATGTGTGACAACAGGGAGAAAAATGGCCACGTGACAAGATGGTTCCTGGCTCTACAGCCGTTTAAATTTACAGTAGAGCATAGGCCGGGCAAGCTCCAAAACAATGCGGATGCCCTCTCCCGCATGCACTGTGTGCTTGGGTCAATTGCTCAATCGCAGGGGCTTGAGCACAGGGGGAGGATATGTGACAGTATGCGAGGTGAGGTAGTAGATAATCGCTATATTTCACCTTGCATACATTCTATAGTGAGAGACTGAACCAGAATCCGGCCCGGGTTTTTCCAGCCTCTGTGACAGGCTAGGTTTCGGTCCAGAGATTGTGGGTTACCCGAGTTCATGCTCAGGTGGACTTTAAATGAACAGGAAGAGAGCACAGGAATGCTCTGGCCTGAGACTCAGAAGGGAATCTGAGAGAGGAGCTCTGTTTGGACTTTCAAATTAAAAGGTTTGCTTTACCATCTGTTTTGTGGGTGATGGGGACCAGCCCCACACTGTATAGTGAGAAAAACTGTTGTTTAGTTTAGCGCCGGACGGCAAGGATTTATTTTACGGTTTTGTTGTTTTTGCATATTTGCAAACCTCTGCTAAATAAAGCTGGCAATCCACCAGACTTTAAAGAAATTACCTGCATGCTGGCCTTACTTTCCTGGAAAAGGTGATTCCTGTGAGCTAATCTCCCACTATATATATATATATATATATATATATATATATATATATATACATACACACAGTGCCTTGCGAAAGTATTTACCTGGAACTAGTGTCTCCACAGAATTCTACAAGGTTGGTTTATGTACCTCTGTAAAGGGAAATTACAATAGCAATATATTAATAGATTTGTCACATGTCACAATATACAGCAAACATATATATAGTGCCTTGCGAAAGTATTCGGCCCCCTTGAACTTTTCAACCTTTTGCCACATTTCAGGCTTCAAACATAAAGATATAAAACTGTAATTTTTTTGTGAAGAATCAACAACAAGTGGGACACAATCATGAAGTGGAATGAAATTTATTGGATATTTCAAACTTTTTTAACAAATAAAAAAACTGAAAAATTGGGCGTGCAAAATTATTCAGCCCCTTTACTTTCAGTGCAGCAAACTCTATCCAGAAGTTCAGTGAGGATCTCTGAATGATCCAATGTTGACCTAAATGACTAATGATGATAAATAGAATCCACCTGTGTGTAATCAAGTTTCCGTATAAATGCACCTGCACTGTGATAGTCTCAGAGGTCCGTTTAAAGCGCAGAGAGCATCATGAAGAACAAGGAACACATCAGGCAGGTCCGAGGTACTGTTGTGGAGAAGTTTAAAGCCGGATTTGGATACAAAAAGATTTCCCAAGCTTTAAACATCCCAAGGAGCACTGTGCAAGCGATAATATTGAAATGGAAGGAGTATCAGACCAATGCAAATCTACAAAGACCTGGCCGTCCCTCTAAACTTTCAGCTCATACAAGGAGAAGACTGATCAGAGATGCAGCCAAGAGGCCCATGATCACTCTGGATGAACTGCAGAGATCTACAGCTGAGGTGGGAGACTCTGTCCATAGGACAACCATCAGTCGTATACTGCACAAATCTGGCCTTTATGGAAGAGTGGCAAGAAGAAAGCCATTTCTTAAAGATATCCATAAAAAGTGTTGTATAAAGTTTGCCACAAGCCACCTGGGAGACGCACCAAACATGTGGAAGAAGGTGCTCTGGTCAGATGAAACCAAAATCGAAACTTTTTGGCAACAATGCAAAACGTTATGTTTGGCGTAAAAGCAACACAGCTCATCACCCTGAACACACCATCCCCACTGTCAAACATGGTGGTGGCAGCATCATGGTTTGGGCCTGCAGGGACAGGGAAGATGGTTAAAATTGATGGGAAGATGGATGGAGCCAAATACAGGACCATTCTGGAAGAAAACCTGATGGAGTCTGCAAAAGACCTGAGACTGGGACGGAGATTTGTCTTCAAATAAGACAATAATCCAAAACATAAAGCAAAATCAACAATGGAATGGTTATGACTTCACTTATGAAGATGACGAAAATGTGACCAGGGTCCCCATTAAGGTACCTTCTCTTTTTTATCCGGTTCAATCCCGTGTCCCACAAATGGACGTTTTCCAAAAATTGGTTGAAGAGGATATTTTTGAACTGAAAAAAACTGTTCCCTCTATAGTTCAGGCAAAAGAGGACAATTTATCCATTGGTGAAAGGAATGCTATACAAAAGCTTATGAGTGATGATTCTATAATTATCAGGAATGCAGACAAGGGCGGAGCAGTGGTGGTAATTGGATAGGGACGTGTACAGGGAAGAAGCGTTAAGACAGTTATCTGATACATGCACTTATACTGTTTTGAGGTGTGATCCTTCAAAAAGGTTTAGAACCACGCTCCAGACACTCGTTGACAGGGGGGTTTCCTTGGGGATCTTAACCCCCAGGGAATCCGAGAAATTGATACCTGATTTTCCAATCACCCCCATCTTCCACCACCTCCCAAAGGTTCATAAGGGACTACACCCAGTTCAGGGGAGGCCCATTGTCTCGGGCATTGGGTCTCCCAATGAACGTTTGGGTGAATGGATGGATGGTCAACTCCAACCTATTGTACAAAATTTACCTAGCTTTTTGAAGGACAACTCATCTACTCAATGTGGTTAATAATTTTTTGTGGCAGTCAGACTATCAGTGGATTACCTGTGACGTTTCAAGTCTATACTCTTCGATCCCACATGATTTAGCCTTAGAGGCGGTTCACTTTTCGTTGGTTCAATACACGGGTTTGACGGAGACAGTTAGATGTTACATCATGGAAGTTTTACAATATCTCCTAAAACATAACTATTTTATGTTTGACGGGGTCTTCTATCTCCAAAGGTGTGGGGCAGCCATGGGGGCTAAGTTTTCACCTTCCCTGGCCAACCTTTACATGGGTTGGTGGGAGAGGGCCCACATCTTTGGAGATGGAAACCCCTTTAGAGACCAGATTGTTTTGTATTTTCGTTACATAGACGATCTGGTCTTTATCAGCAAACAAAGTATGACTTTAAATTCACTTTTGCTTTATCTGAATGACAACAGATGCAACTTGAGATTCACGGGACAACAGAGTATTGAAAGGATTGAGTTCCTTGATGTGGCACTTGAACACTGTAATAACCATGTGGTCACCAGCCTATATAGGAAGCCCTCAGCAGGCAATAGTCTGCTGCATGCAGAATCTAGTCATCCTTTCCATACCTTTAAGGGAATTCCCGTTGGGCAATTCCTCCGGGTAAGAAGGATATGTAGTGATTTGTCTACTTTCAACAAAGAGTCTGCTTTACTCTTCAAAAGATTTCTAGCAAGGGGCTATCCTAAATGGACTCTAGAGAGAGCATATTCCATAGCATTAAACAAAGATAGAAACAGCCTGCTTTCACCAAGAGATCACTCCTAGGAGATCTCGGACCGATTTTCAGAGTAATTCCATCACTTTAACCATTCCATATAGTCTGGAATTCCACAAAATCAAACAAATGTTTAACAAACACCTTCCCATTCTATATGGAGATAGGGAATGTGCTAAAATCCTAGAGGGGGGTGTCAATATCGTTGCAAAAAGGGCCAAAACTTTGGGCAATCAATTATCTCCCAGCCTCTTTTTTGCTAAGAACAAAAAGACCACATCAGAAACATGGTTACATTTCAAAGGAAACTTCAAATGCGGCACAAAGGATTGCATCACATGTCCACACATTGCAGGAGGGAATATCTTCCAATCCACATTGGACAATAAGACATATAGAATAGAGAAGTTTTACAATTGCAATACGACATTTTTTATTTATTTGATCACATGCAAGAATTGCCTTGTGCAATATGTGGGCTGCACCACACGTAAGCTCAAGGATAGATTCAGAGAACACTTGAGCGATATCAGGTTACGGAAATCCACCAATATTGCACGTCACTTTAATACAGAGCATGGTGGAGATCTGTCCCTGGTATCAGTTCAGGTGATAGAACAGGTTGTATCCCCAGCGAGAGGGGGAGATGTTTTTCGTATTTTATGTAAAAGGGAAGTGTTTTGGATACATAGACTCCAAACTCGTTTACCTGGTGGACTCAACTTTGAATGGGATGTTACTCATTTTTACACATAAAGTTGAGTCACACTAGTCAGCATGCGATTTTTCCTTTTCCTTTACTGGTATTTTCACCTGTTCTGAATATGGATTGTTGACATCGGCAGTTGAAAAAGCAGCTACCTATATGAGGGCACCATTCAGTGAGCCCCCGTAAAAGTATCATCATAGTAGGCTGTTTTCTCCCCCTTTCTTTATTGCTATGTTTTTGCCCTTCCCTCCTTTATACAGCAAAACGGACGCTGTTTGGACGTTTTTTGTATTGTGTCCCTTCCCTTCACTGGTTGCAGTGACATAAATCTTGTAGGGATCACATCGGGTGGATATTTATACGATATGACCATTTATACATATATTTTCTGGTAATTTTTGGTAACTTTTATTGGTTTTTGCCATTTATTCCCTGTGAATGAAATGGGATGTCGTTTGTCTTTGTTTTCCTGTTCGCTTTATTCTTCTCTCTTGATTTATCAAAAGAGAGTAAATGCATTCATGCAGGTGCTTGGGATCATTATGTTATAGGGGTATCAAGTTTATATACATATGTGTATTCTTTTACTGTTTGTTGGTTCTCCACATTAATCATTCAGTACTCATCTGTGTTTTTCTTGACCGATCGTTTCTAATCTCTGTCCCTTTTTCCCCCTTTTTCTCTCTCTTTTTTGCACTCTCTTTTTCTGTTTGGCTTTTTCTATGTATTTCTCATTTTCCTTTTCCTTTTCTTTTTCCTTTCTTTACCTTTGTTTAGGGTTCATTCCGATACCTCTGGGATATTTGGTCTGTATGAAATCTATGTGTGTATCCTGTAGCATGTTAACACAGCTCGGTATATTGATGTATATTGCAACATATATTGTAACATGTATGTGTACACCTGGATATCGTTATAAGATTTGGGCACTTACTTTGATGCATTGATTAGTTTGTGTGTACAATGGATTTTATTGTATACTTTAGACTGCCCTGTAATATCAATGTATGAACGCATATTGCTTTATTAGGGTTTGTTTCTTTTTAGTATTGAGACATATACGGATACCCTGGGCATTATGTTGTAGGGTCACTTTCGTTCATTGAACACATGGCTGTGACGATATTGACCATTGATTGTGTTATGGTGTCATACATACATTTAGCACCAAATGTGTGCACACATATATATGTTTTTTAGCAATACACGCATGGGGTGCAATATATAGTATGGAATTGAGAGATTATTTTCTCCTTTTTAATCTTCCCTTTTGAAGAGATTTTGCAGTTTATATTAGGAGAGGAAACCCAGCAGTTCAGATTGTATTTTATGGATCTGCATCCCCCCCCCCCTTTCTTTCTTTTCTTTTTATTTATTTTTTTTTTTATTTTTATTTTTTTCGTTTTTTTTTCTTTTTTTTGTTTTTTTTTTTCATATCTCTTCTTTTCTTTTTTTCTTTCTTTTTCCCCCCTTTTCTCCTTCTCCCCCTTTTTTCTTCCTCTCTTTGTTTCTTATTGTTTTTAAGCTTTTCTTTTATTCATTATTCCTTTGTACTGTCCGTTTCTCTGTATTAGTGTGCTTTTTACTTTCTCCACACCTATCGCAATTATTTTGCCTTGGGTGAGGTTTTCATACATGAAATTCTTGCTGGGCTGTCTCCATTTGTGAATTAAGTGTGGACAACTTGCAGCTGTGTGTTCAATCAGCGTTGATCCTGGATGGGCCCGTGAAGTGCTAGTCACTATTTAAGCAATGCCTGTTCATGTATGTGCATGGTTACGACTAAGCGGACGTTTTCCGTGAAACGTGTCAACCACTGTGCACCCCCCCTGTGTCTCTGGCTATTATGGATGTACTTTGAGATGTTTTTATCATTTTTTTTGATACAAATAAACAGATTTTTATTCATCTTCATCTTCAACTCGGAGTGCGGCTTTTTCTCCTTTAACACACCTATTGTCTGGATTGCGGATCCTTGCCTGCACCTGTTCTTGGATGTTTTTGGGATTACTGCATCACCGGAGCGGTTTTCTTTGCCCTTGATCTGTAACACAGCTCATCACCCTGAACACACCATCCCCACTGTCAAACATGGTGGTGGCAGCATCATGGTTTGGGCCTGCTTTTCTTCAGCAGGGACAGGGAAGATGGTTAAAATTGATGGGAAGATGGATGGAGCCAAATACAGGACCATTCTGGAAGAAAACCTGATGGAGTCTGCAAAAGACCTGAGACTGGGACAGAGATTTGTCTTCCAACAAGACAATAATCCAAAACATAAAGCAAAATCAACAATGGAATGGTTCACAAATAAACATATCCAGGTGTTAGAATGGCCAAGTCAAAGTCCAGACCTGAATCCAATCGAGAATCTGTGGAAAGAACTGAAAACTGCTGTTCACAAACGCTCTCCATCCAACCTCACTAAGCTCGAGCTGTTTTGCAAGGAGGAACGGGCAAAAATTTCAGTCTCTCGATGTGCAAACTGATAGAGACATACCCCAAGTGACTGTAATCGCAGCAAAAGGTGGCGTTACAAAGTATTAACTTAAGGGGGCTGAATAATTTTGCATGCCCAATTTTTCAGTTTTTTATTTGTTAAAGTTTGAAATATCCAATAAATTTCGTTCCACTTCATGATTGTGTCCCACTTGTTGTTGATTCTTCACAAGAAATTACAGTTTTATATCTTTATGTTTGAAGCCTGAAATGTGGCAAAAGGTCGAAAAGTTCAAGGGGGCCGAATACTTTCGCAAGGCACTATATATATATATATATATATATATATATATATATATATATATAATCTCACAAAAGTGAGTACACCCCTCACATTTTTGTAAATATTTTATCATATCTTTACATGCGACAACACTGAAGAAATGACACTTTGCTACAATGTAAAGTAGTGAGTGTACAGCTTGTATAACAGCGCAATTTTTTTGTCCCCTCAAAAAAACTCAAAACACAGCCATTAATGTCTAAACTGCTGGCAACAAAAAGGGAGTACACCCCTAAGTGACAATGTCCGGATTGGGCCCAAAGTGTCAATATTTTGTGTGGCCACCATTATTTTCCAGCACTGCCTTAACCCTCTTGGGCATGGAGTTCACCAGAGCTTCACAAGTTGCCAGTGGAGTCCTCTTCCACTCCTCCATGACGACATCGCGGAGCTGGTGGATGTTAGAAACCTTGCGCTCCTCCACCTTCCGTTTGAGGATGCCCCACAGATGCTAGGGTTTAGGTCTGGAGACATACTTGGTCAGTCCATCACCTTTACCCTCAGCTTCTCTAGTAAGGCAGTGGTCGTCTTGGAGGTGTGTTTGGGGTCATTATCATGTTGGAATACTGCCCCGTGGCCCAGTCTCCGAAGAGAGGGGATCATGCTCTGTTTCAGTATGTCACAATACATGCTGGCATTCATGGTTCTCTCAATGAACTGTAGCTCCCAGTGCTAGCAGCACTCTTGCAGCCCCAGACCATGACACTCCCACCATCATGCTTGACTGTAGGCAAGACACACTGGTCTTTGTACTCCTCACCTGGTTGATGCCATACACGCTTGACACCATCTGAACCAAATACTTTTGGTCTCATCAGACCACAGGACATGGTTCCAGTAATCCATGTCCTTAGTCTGCTTGTCTTCAGCAAACAGTTTACGGGCTTTCTTGGGCATCATCTTTAGAAGAGGCTTCCTTCTGGGACAACAGCCATGCAGACCTATTTAATTTGGTGTGTGGCTTATGGTCTTAGCACTGACAGGCTGATCCCCCACCCGTTCAACCTCTGCAGCAATGCTGGCAGCACTCATACGTCTATTTTCCAAAGACAACCTCTGGATATGATGCTGAGCACGTGCACGCAACTTCTTTGGCCGACCATGGCGAGGCCTGTTCTGAATGGAACCTGTCCTGTTAAACCGCTGTTTGGTCTTGACCACCATGCTGCAGCTTAATTTCAGGGTTTTGGCAATCTTCTTGTAGAGCAACAATTCTTTTTTCAGATCTTTAGAGAGTTCTTTGCCATGAGGTGTCCTGTTGAACTTCCAGTGACCAGTATGAGAGAGAGAGTGAGGGAGATAACACTAAATTTAATATACCTGCTCCCCATTCACACCTAAGACCTTGTAACACTAACAAATCACATGACACCGGGGAGGGAAAAATTGGATTTTTGACTTACCATAAAATCCATTTCTCTTTCGTTCCTTGACGGACACAGCTCCTGATATTCATATCTACTGGGTTATACTGCGCCCTATAGGAGTAGGACACCCATGGACTGTCCCACGGGGGTATACTCCCTCTCTCTGCTATAGCCACTCAGTTTTGTTACAAGCAGCGTCAGGAGAATTATAACTCCACAGAGGGGTGGGTACTGTGTCCGTGAATGAACATCAGAGAAATGGATTTTACAGTAGGTCAAAAATTCAATTTTCTCTTTCGTTCATTTACAGACAGCTTCTGATATTCATAACCTTTGGGTTAAACATGAGGGGTGGGAACAGCAAAAAAAATTCCAAAGGCTAAACATTACCCAACCAGGCAACAGGAGCTCCACCAAACAACTGAAGACCACCTGAAAAAAACAACACACCCTCAAAGAGGATCAGGTCCTCTAAAACAT
Organism: Pelophylax lessonae; assembly: GCF_965119305.1. NCBI lineage: Eukaryota > Metazoa > Chordata > Amphibia > Anura > Ranidae > Pelophylax > Pelophylax lessonae. Next base: position 551,398,804 of record NC_138770.1, on the reverse strand, counting down.
CAGCCTGCAAATACCTTGCGGCCAAAAGAAGCATCTGCAGATGCTAACACATCCACTTTATAAAACTTTGCAAAAGTGTGCACCGACGTACAGGTGGCCGCCTTGCAAACCTGCGTCACTGACACCTAAAGACAGAAAGCCCAGGAGGCACTAAGCGCCCTAGTAGAGTTCGCCTTGACAGGGAAAGGAGGAACCTGATAAAATAGGCCTGAACCCCCGTAAGTCTGATCCATCTGGAAATGGTCGCAGAGGAAGTGGAAATCCTTTTTCGAGGTCCATCCGTGAGCACAAAGAGAGAGTCTAACTTCCTGAAAGACTTCCTAGCTGCCAGGTACACCCAAATTGCCAGGATCACATCCAAGACATACAAGGCAATTTCCTTCAGATGTTTAGGCCTGGGATACAGGGAATGCAACACAATGTCTTCATTCAAATGAAAACCAGAGACAACCTTTGGAAGGAACGACTGACAGGGGTGAAGAACCACCTTATCCCTGTAAATCATTAGGTAAGGTGAACGACAGGATGACGCCGCCAGTTCTGACACCCTGCACGCAGAGTTGATAGCTACTAAAAAGGCCACCTTCTGGGACAAAATAAGCAGGGGAAATTTTCAAAGGGAGGCTTCTTTAGAGCTGAAAGCACCAAACTAAGATCCCAAGGCGGCAGCGGAGCCCGCACTGGAGAAACCAATGTCAAACATCCTGAAGAAAAGGGAGTGTGTGGCCAAAGGTTGTTGGAAGAAGGCCACCAAAGCCGACACCTGGCCCTTGATGGTACTCAAGGCCAATTTCTGTTAAACCCCCTGTTGAAGGAAGGTCAAGATCAGAGTCATCGAGAAGGAGCAAGTACGAACCCCAAGCGACAGCATGCAATGTACGTCTTCCACGTACGATGGTAGATATTCCTGGAGGTAGATTTGCTAGCTTTTAATAGTGTAGGAATTACCAACTCAGATAAACCTCTATTCTTCAGCAGCTGGCATTCAACAGCCAGGCCGTCAAAGCCATCGACTGTAAAGCAGGATGGAGGATCGGTCATTGGGACAGCAGATCCTCCCCGAGAGGAAGCTGCCAGGGAACGTCAGCGACCAGCCGCACCAGATCGGCGTACCAAGCCCGGCAAGGCCAGTCCGGAGCTACTAAGATGACCGGAAACCCTTCTGCCATGATCCTGCGTAGAAGACTGGGCAGAAGCCTGAGAGGAGGGAAGGCGTAAATCAGATGATAGTGACCCTCACGGTGGCCACTAGCGCATCTGTGGCATCTGCCAGAGAATCCCTTGACTGAGCTACACACCTCTGCACCTTTCTGTTGAGTCGAGTCACCAACAGATCCACCTTGGGGGTACCACACCGGAGACACAGCTGATGAAACACCTCCGGATGAAGGGACCACTCCCCGTCGCCCAATGCCTGCCGATTGAGGTAATCCGCCTGCCAATTTTGCACCTCTGGAATGTGTACGGCGGAGAGGGCTGGAATGAACCGTTCTGCCCACCTTAAAATGCCAGCTACCTCCAGGGCCATCAGGACACTTCTTGTGCCGTCTTGGTGATTGACATAAGCCACAGCCGTAGCATGTCCGATTGAACACGCACTGGACAACCCTGAAGACGATCCATCCAAGGATCCAGACACAGTCTGATCACTCTTCTAGTGTCCAGTTCCCTCAAGCAGAATGCTTGCCACGATCTGGGAAGAACGGCGGTGATCCTCCCCTGGCCCGACTACCCCTGTGTCTGAATACAGCGGGAGCGAGCCTCCGGCGGCGCACGCGCGTGGCCGAGAGAGGGAGGAGTCAATCGACGTAGGTCTACATCGCTGGACCTAGCCGAGCCGCTCTGTTGCAGTAGCAGCAACGTGAGCGGTCGGCTAGTGGTTAAAAAAGCTCAGTACGGCTTTTTTTTCTGAGCTAAAATACAACCCATTCATTGTAATGTGCCTATGCACAAAGGCACGTAAATGAGCGCCGTGCATTCTTCAGTAAGAACAAAAATAGAAAAATCTGCATTTTTGGACAGTAATTTACACCTAAAGCGTGCAAATACGCGCAATTGTGAACAAATGAACGCATACGACCATACTGTTTATCTGAAAAAAATGCTAATTTGCATATTCTACAAGAACGCGAGAATACATTTGTGCAAAAGGACGCAAATTTGCGCAAACGCGTGCATTTCAATAAGACAAATACGCCTGAAATTTGCGGCTGAAAAAGGAGATGATAAAACAGGAGTATTGTGTGTAAGAGGCCTAAGGCTTTCCTATAGGTACTCTGAATATCTCCTATACGTGCTCCGTTTAGGAGATATTTACTGTATATGCAGCCGGTGACGTCATCAGCGGATGCGCTCTGAAGCAACGTGCAGTTTCTTCAGAGCCCTGTGTCATGCGGTTCCGGTCAGTCACATAGCCGGAGTCTGCGAACCCGGAAGAAAGAAGGGTGACAGATGGATGCGGCCTCCAGCGGTGACAACGAAGGCTTCGATTGCAGGGAAAGTTTCACATAATATGCATACTAGCACATTAGGCCTTTACTCTTGCAGGTAAATAAAAAAGATGCGCTTTACTTCCTCTTTAACTACCTACCTAAAAAAAATGGGCTTTAGATATATTTTAGGCCACATTCACATCTGTGTTTTGGCCTTACAGCATGTAGATGCAGAGAAAATCAGTGAAGAGTCCTGGGGATTAGCTGCGACTCCTGCAGCTAATTGGAGCCGCTTGCATGTAATCACAATGCTGCGATTACCTGCAAGTGATTAGCCCCGGACACAGACAGTCTGCATCTATGGCCAATCACCTGCAGGTATTCGGCCCATAGCGATTACATGCAAATGGATGCAATTAGCTGCAGGAGCCAGAAGCCTTCCATTGCATTCAATGGGGCTGCCTTTGGCAGCTACTCGTCAGGACCTCCCACTGATTTTCTTGCATGTGCACATTGTCGTACAGAAACGCAGGTGTGAATGTAGCCTAAATGGCATAGTTTAAAGATAAATGATTAAAGTGAAATGATTATGTTTGTGTGAACAGCTGCTAGCCTGCATCATAATGTGTTTACTCTTACGTCGATTAATTCTATGCACACATAACAACAGTAAACAAGCTGCTGTTTTTTCAAAGAACTAGGTAACCAATAATAGTATTCACATAGAATCTGAAAGGATGGATAAAATATGGATGAAAACTGAAGTAGATGGCTTTGTAGGGGGATTTTGTTGTCTTTCAGACTGAAGGCAGAATTAAGGATTTCACTCGGCATGTGATACAACCTAAACGGAACAGTCAAAGCATGTAAGCATACATAATCCCATCAGAGCCAACACTGGAAACAGTATGTGATATGCTGCAGATGTCACCGATTCCAAACAAGTTTAGGTAGGACCTACAGGGAGGGATTTACAGATTCAGGATCCCCAGGCCATCCGATGTGTGCAAGCTCCTATTTTGCTTGTGAATTAAAAATAGAACCTTTCCAGATATAGCAGATCGATATCAACACCACAATAGTAGATTTTCTTTTCTTATTTATAAATCCACAAAATAATATACATTCATGCCATTCAATGGTCAAGCCATTCCAAGTTGGATTCATTTGCAAATTATAGTTCAGCACCGCTAGGGCTGGTGCAATTAGTTAATATTAATTAATTTGCAACTACTCCATTGTTGAATTTTGATGATTGTGTGATAGTGGCAGCTGATGTCTAGATTTTTTTAATCCAGTTATCTAGTTTAATTGTGTGGCGCTGGGTGTGATTATACAATTCAATTTATTTTTTATATCACCGTTTTATATACAGTATCTCACAAAAGTGAGTACACCCCTCACATTTTTGTAAATATTTTATTATATCTTTTCATGTAACAACACTGAAGAAATTACACTTTGCTACAATGTAAAGTAGTGAGTGTACAGCTTGTATAACAGGGTAAATTTGCTGTCCCCTCAAAATAAAATAACTCCACACACAGCCATTAATGTCTAAACCGTTGGCAACAAAAGTGAGTACACCCCTAAGTCGAAATGTCCAAATTGGGCCCAAAGTGTCAATATTTTGTGTGGTCACCATCATTTTCCAGCACTGCCTTAACCCTCTTGGGCATGGAGTTCACCAGAGCTTCACAGGTTGCAACTGGAGCACTCTATCACTCCTCCATGACGACACCACGGAGCTGGTGGATGTTAAAGACCTTGTGCTCCTCCACCTTCTGTTTGAGGATGCCCTACGGATGCTCAATAGGATTTAGGTCTGGAGGCATGCTTGACCAGTCCATCACCTTTACCCTCAGCTTCTTTAGCAAGGAGGTGTGTTTAGGGTTGTTATGTTGGAATACTGCCCTGCGGCCCAGTCTCTGAAGGGAGGGGATCATGCTCTGCTTCAGTCACAGTACATGTTGGCATTCATGGTTCCCTCAATTAACTCTAGCTCCCCAGTGCCTGGAGCACTAATGTAGCCCCAGACCATGACACTCCCACCACCATGCTTGACTGTAGGCAAGACACACTTGTCTTTGTACTCCTCACCTGGTTGCCGCCACACATGCTTGACACCATCTGAACCAAATACATTTATCTTGGTCTCATCAGACCACAGGACATGATTTCAGTAATCCATGTCCTTAGTCTGCTTGTCTTCAGCAAACTGTTTGCAGGCTTTCTTGTGCATCATCTTTAGAAGAGGCTTCCTTCTGAGACGACAGCCATGCAGACCAATTTGGTGCAGTGTGCGGCATATGGTCTGAGCACTGACAGGCTGACCCCCCACACCTTCAACCTCTGCAGCAATGCTGGCAGCACTCATACGTCTATTTCCCAAAGACAACCTCTGGATAGGACACCGAGCACGTGCACTCAACTTCTTTGGTCGACCATGGTTGAGGCCTGTTCTGAGTGGAACCTGTCCTGTTAAACTGCTGTTTGGTCTTGGCCACCGTGCTGCAGCTCAGTTTCATGGTCTTGGCAATCTTCTTATAGCCTAGGCCATCTTTATGTAGAGCAAAAATTCTTTGCCATGAGGTGCCATGTTGAACTTCCAGTGACCAGTATGAGAGAGTGAGAGCGATATCAAATTTAACACACCTGCTCCCCATTCACACCTGAGACCTTGTAACACTAACGAGTCACAACACTAGGGAGGGAACATGGCTAATTGGGCCCAATTTGGACATTGTCACTTAGGGGTGTACTCACTTTTGTTGCCAGAGGTTTAGACATTAATGGCTGTGAGTTGAGTTGCAAAGTGCTGCGTAAACTGTTGTCGTTGTATAAATTGTGTATAATAACAATAATTATCTTTTTACCCCCAATACCATATTTTTAAGTGCTGTATTCTATTTCATTTTCTTTCTATATGTGCATGAATCCATTGGCTCCAACCGCTGTCAGTCAAATCCTGTGATGAGGGAGCGGGGCTAAGCTGCAATGTCTGTGTCTATAGACACAGGCAGGGCGGCTCGGGACTGCCATAATAGGAAGCAATGTCTTATCGTTGCATACCAAAAAGAGAAGGAGCACCGGCCACGGACTTAAAGCGGTGCTCCAGCCTCCCCCTCCAAAAAATAAAATTCAGCAGCTACACATACTGTAGCTGTTGACTTTTAATATTAGGACACTTACCTGTCCTGGAGTCCAGCGATGTCGGCACTGTCAGGTGCTGCCACCACCATTGCCGGTAAGGGAACCCAGCAGGAACAGAACACCTTCCTGAAGCCGCTGGCCATCCTACTATCTGGTCTCTTGGCCCTCCAGACATCTCCCTCCTTCACCATCCCCTGCACCACCTCCTGGAGCCACAAACATCCAGCCGTGGACCCCTGTGTTCCTGCAGACCACCTAACAGATGAGCTATTTTATACTGTTTTAAATGTGAGCAGTTTTCCTGTACCTGCCTTATCCTTTTAATTAAACTGATAACACTTAGAGGCGCTCTGCTTTTTGTTTTTATTTCCACTTTCAGAGCTGACTTCTCTCTGCAGCTGAGCTGGCCCTGAGTGTCATCTATTTCAGCCATCAACTACACCAGACTAATGACTATACATGAACTGCATACCCCTTGATGCTATATAGGTATGTGTGATGCGCCAACTCTTATCCAGCAAGCAACGGAAGAAGGTGACCTGGTCTGACAAATCATGTTTTCTTTTACGTCTAGGGAATGCCTATGTGCATTGCTTACCTGGGAAAGAGATGGCACCAGAATGCATTATGACAAAATGACAAGCCGGCAGTGTGATGCTTTATGGCAATGTTCTGCTCGAAACCCTTGGGTCCTGCCATTTATGTGGTTGTTACTTTTGACATATACCACCAATCTAAACATTGTTGCTGACCAAGTATTTCCCTTCATGAAAACAGTATTCCCTGATGGCAGTGGCCTCTTTGAGCAGTATAATGCACCCTGCCACACTGTAAAAATGGTTCAAGAATGATTTGAGAAACAACGAGTTCAAGGTGTTGTCTTCGTCTCCAAATTCTCCAGATCTCGATCCAATCAAGCATCTGTGGGATGTGCTGGAGAAACAAGACTGTGGAGGCCCACCTTGCAACTTACGGGTATCTGTTACCGATGGCTTGGTGGCAGATATATCACAGCATACCTTCAGAGGTCTAGTGGAGTCTATGCTGTGTTGGGTCAGGGCTGTTTTGGCAGTGAAAAAGGGACTTACTCAATATCAGAGGAGTGGTCATTACAGTTATGGCTGATCGGTGTATTGGGCCACAGGTTTATAAACACCTCATCACACCTACATGAGCTTGTTGGGCATCCAAAGTCATGGGTCCCCTTCCACTCCCCCCCCCCCACCTGCTGCTTCAACAGCCTCCACACTTATGGGAAGAATTTATACTGGGATGTTAAAAACCAGCCAGGTCACTGGTTGAGAAGACCTAGCTGGCAATTAGAGTTTAATTTAGTTGCAAAGGTACTCAACAGCATTAGGGTCAGCACTCTATTCAGGCCACAATAATACTTTCACAGCAGACCCAAACCATGCCTTCATGGATCTGGCTTTGTGCAAAGGTAAAAAGTAATGCTGAAACAAATTGTTTTCAAGACATACACAATTGTCTAAAATGTCTTTGTATGTTGTAGCATTACCGTTACCCTTAAGCGTTAGCAGCTAACTCAATTTGAAGGGGTGTCCACATATTTTTTACTATATTGTGTACTAATGCTCGCTCAAGGCTTAAACATTTAGCCACATATTTTGTCCCAAATGGACTAAGGGCTCACCTAATTAACTAGCAATTACTTGACATGCACAAAAAATACAATAGAAAGGCATTTTTTTTTTATCCTTCAAGAGCTTATACTCCAGATATCTCCTAGTTTGGGGGAACGCAATGCCATTTGTATGTCGCAATGAAAATCAGTTTGTCTATAAGCCTACATAACTCACTGCTGTTGTGTATCAGACTATAATACTAAATGTACAGACATAGAATTCACATTCTTATTATACTAAACCTAAGAAGTGAAATGCAGGTGGATCTAGACCAAATGTTAATTAAAAGCATGTGGTTCACTTCACTCAGAAAAATGTTGTGGCATGGTGTGGGGTTCTCAGGAGAAGAATTTTAACATGGGGAAACTCACTTATGAAGCCTTGTGAGAGTTAATAAATAACTAAAATAGAGTTGACTGAAAAGTTGGCAATTTCTAGAATTCTACTGCAGCGCTTTTTAAAGCACTTATAAATCCACACAAGGTTACCAAAAGATCACTTAAGCTCCTTAATCTGTTTGCCATTTCATTCCAGGCTGCTACAGAATGCCATCTGCTTTCTGCAAACACATACATATGAATTATAGGAACTAATTCAACCGCTAAAAAAGTGAAAGTGCAAAAATGTCAATTTCCTAAAAGTTGGTAAATCTTGATGTCTTATTAAAAAAAAATATATAACTGACTTTTTTCTTAAAAATAATGCAATCAAATAAGTATATTGTAGATTTGTTAAATCTTGTTCAGACCCTGGATTGATGTACACTAAACTGACATTAAACAATCCCTATCAAACGTCAAGTTATAAAAGATCACAACATTCAGACACTTCAGAGCCTGTATGTCTGGATCAGCTCCAAACCTCAAAGGGGGCTTCTGTAACTTCCCCTGCAACTGTTCATGGGATCCCTGCTTCTGTGGCTGGTGCACCAGTCACCACTCCTATGTTGTGGATTTTGTCACTTCAGTGCTTTCACAGAAATCCCAAGGCCTACCAAGGTTTTTTTGAATTATAAATTTGTCTTCCATTGACCCCTGCACTCTGTGCATTATTTGGCCTTGACCTCTGCAATCATTGAGTTACTTACTAGAGACTTCTGCAATGTTAGAAATACTTACTTCTGTTCCCTGTACCCTGCTTGATACCTATTCCTGACCCTTGCACTGTGTATATTACCTACTCCTGACCCGTGTACTCTGTACTTTATGCAGTCTTGATCCAGAGCAGATTTGGCCACCACCACAATTCACTGCACTTTAGTATCTCCCGACGCACGCATCCTGTACGTTACTTACTCTTGACCTCTGGACTCTGTGCATTACATGCTCTTGACTTCTGCACTTTGTGCCTTGTTTACTCCTGATCACTGCACTCTGATAGTTACACATTCCTTCCCTCTGCACTCTGTGCAGTATGCACTCTTGACCCAGAGCAGAGTAGGCACAGGTTTTAACCTTACCCCTATATGCCCGCAATTTGGCCACAATCACAATTGACTGTATGCTAGTAACACCTGATGTATGCATTCTGTATGTTATTTACTCCTCATCCCTTCACTGTGTTTATTATTTACTCCTGACCCCTATGTGATTGGCTTTGAGCTACTATTTGGAAGGTGTCCCTGTCTGTTGTTCCTTATTTGGCTCCCCATAGCCAAGGAGGACGTGATTATCTCTCGCTTCAAGCATTCAGTTTTTATCAAAGTGTATATGGAAAAGGCTACTGTCATGTGGAAATGAGAAGTCCTGACAAAGCTGCATGGTCCACGAAACGTATTGACATCTTTATTCATGACAATAGCCATTGAAGTTTTATGTGCATTTCTATATTGTGATATTGTGATGCAAATTCTCCCCAGATATTTTTATGATACTTGTAATAAAACATGGTATATTTTAACTTTGGTATGATATCTAGTGATAAAACTGGTTATCCATCCTTAAACACCCTACACCTTCCCTGTTTTGCTTGTATTGCTTATTTTCGGGTTGATGACCTACCGGTATATGGCTGGTTTAGCGTTTAGGCTTAACTGCCTCTTCCCCCCCCCCCCCCCCCCCCCACATTTATAACAAAAGCTTGGAATTGTTGGCTGCAATTAGGGGCATGGTCTATAGCAGTGATGGCGAACCTTGGCACCCCAGATGTTTTGGAACTACATTTTCCATGATGCTCATGCACTCTGCAGCTTAGGTGAGCATCATGGGAAATGTAGTTCCAAAACATCTGGGGTGCCAAGGTTCGCAATCACTGGTCTATAGGGTGTCCCTGGGTTTGGGGTTGGAATTATGGTCACCACTTTACACTGTGGGCATCTTCACAATTCATATAAGCACTTACTTCCCTTTTAGCCTGAAAAAGGCAGGATTGGCATGCTCACTGATGGATTTTCTGATCATTATCTCTGTGTGCAATAAAAACACTTATTACCGCTACACATTCTGCATAATAACACTCTGCCGGGACACTGCCTGTCAGTCTGAATTCCATTTGCCCTGACCATTTTCAGTTTACTAAATAGGACCTTGTCTGATAATCTGGTAATTGTTGTACCCATAACATATATCAACATGCTGTTTAGAAGGATGACCATTTATTATTGTTTGACTAGGGGTTATCAAAGTATTATTTAATACATTTTATTTACCTGGCAAAGCAAATTGCAGTACTGGGCAAACTTGCATTGGGAGCATCTTTGAAGTTTTTCATTCCTAAAATCAAAAAAAAATATTGAACAAATAAATTAACGAAATTATGTGGTTCAAAAAGGGTATAATACTTTATATGGGGATATTCTCAAGCAATTGTTGCATGCAGAAAAAACATCATCTAAACCAAATAGAACTGATTTTCTTGTGAACGGGTTGGTGAAAAATATAATTGGTTGGCATTTCTTTTTAAAGTCAAAAGCCTGTGTTAGCCTACACATATCCCAGTGGTCACTGGTGATGTGGCTGATCTTATTATGCACAGGGATAATTGGGTAGTGCAGAGGTTAACAAACAAAAAAGAGCCTTTTACCACTGACAGTAAATTGCTTTAACAGATTAGGAATTCTTACAGTTTCTCTAAAATACACATAATTGTTAAAGGTTAACTAGTACAGTTAACCTTTACTGATATCTACCCAGCAACTTCCCAAAGTTTTTCTTTTCTTAAGTTCTATTTAGGGCCTTTTGGCCCGGAAAAACATACAGAACAATAGGACAAAACCAATTACTGTACAACGTACTAGCCCTTACTCATAAATCCAAGTGAAGTAAGAGGCAAGGGGGGATGTAACCACCATGTTCGGTTCCCTACAGTAATTACAGTAAAAGGATAGATACATTCAAAGTCATGACATTATCCAAGTCCAGCACCAGACTCCTTAAACTCATATTCGGTGAGAGGCCCATAAGTCCCCCTTGAAGTAGAGACACTTTTTATGTCGATGCAGGCCCAGCATAAAATACATTTGTAGTATTTAAGGTAATTCAGAGATCCCATATCTTATTTAGTTTTTTTGGGCAATCACGAGAGAGGTATGTGGCATTATAGAAGGAAGTTACTGAATTTACCAAGGTTTTCCTAAAATCCAAGGTTGGTGCCATAGTTGATTTCCATTTTAAAACAACTGCCTTCAACTTCCCAAAATGTTATACTCATCTGTTCTCACTACTGTCAGATCTTGCATATGCAGAAAAATCAAAATAATTCCTTTGGAAAGGCCGTCCACTGTTGCCCAATACATAGACCTTCAATTGGAATGAACTGAGATTTTCAGAAGGAATGGTGGCAGTGATAAATTACATAAAGCTCAATTCACAAATTTAACACATCAGGAGGAGGATCCTAACTTTCCAAAAAAATTCACAGTTCCTTTCAGGTGAATCCAATGAGATCATGGCAAAAATAAGGACCCTTATCCTAATCTTTAAGAATTGTGAATTAAACCTAAAATGTGTAGGTTGGCTCAAACGTATTAACTGAAACAAACAGCTGTGCAGAGGGAATACAACTGAACAACTGAGAAACATTCTAAAAGTGTAAGGCCCCTTTCACACTATCCGCTCCGTCGGACGGAGTCCGTTTTTCTCAGCGGGGGATCGATCCGCCGATCCCCCAGCTGAGCAGGAGGATGACGGAGCGGATCGGATGTCAGTGGACATGTCTCCACTGACATCCGATGCCCCATAGGGATGCATGGGGGGACCGTTCAGATCCACCAAAAAAACGGACAGGCGGATCTGAACGGTCCGCCTGTGTGAAAGAGCCCTTCGGGTCCTTTCACACGGGGCGGACCGTTTTTTTTGATCCGCTCCGCCACTTTTTTTTTTTTTTACGGACATTTGCGGATGATAAACGGAGATAATGCATGTCAATGGGATTGCGGATGTCAGCTGATGACACTGCTGACATCTGTTTTTGCGTCCGTTGCGTTTTTTTAAACGGAAGAAAAATAGAGTTCTCTTCCATTCCAAAAATGGAATTGATAGGAAAGAATGCAAATCGGATGTCAGCGGATAGTCATCCGCTGACATCCGCAATCCCATTGACATGCATTATGTCCGTTTTTCATCCGCAAAAAAAATGGGATGAAAAATGGACATACAGACCGCCCGTGTGAAAGGACCCTAAGGGTGCAAAAGTAGTCAGGATTTCAATTTTATATCTTATACTATGACAAATATGAGCATAACAGCAAAACACAAGATGGTCATCTCCATCTTGAAGGTCCTTCCCAACCAAGGGCTCTAAAAGAATGCAGTTTAATCCCTGAAAACAACGCTACAGGCATGAATGTATGCAGGCAACAGTAATGCATGGTGGAGGTTCTGTCAGGGTTCTGGCGGCAAGCCTGACGTGCAGAGGGTAGCCTTGTAGGGACCAGAGAGCAGAACACAGACAAGTCACCTTGGTAGTAGACACAGGCTAGCCTGAGGTGCGGAATCTAAGTGCCAACCGGTTTTCACCAGAGCCTCTGATGGTGAGGATGGATTTTGCTGCGTGTATAGCACCAGGTCGCGGTCCTCAGGGTCACCCCACCAGGAGGTAAACAAGTCCAGGTCTGATGGTGGATTAGCAGACAAGGGTCATGCAGGAGAATGGTCACAGAACAAGCTGAGGTCAGGACAAGCAGCAGACAAGCGAGGTGAGACAAGCCAGGAGGTCAATCAAGGATAAATCTAGATACAGCAGGTTTCAGGACCAGGAGCGCAGGGGAAGCTGCAAGCAAGACAGCAAAGAATGAGTGAACTTGCTACCCTTAAATAGGCCATTTGGGTGCCAACCATGATGGCTATTGCGTGCACATGCGCACGTGGGCGCAAACACAGGCAGTCACACACATGTATGCGCACTGGCGAACGCCCGTTTTCCACTAAACGGCCAGACAGGCATTCGCGCATGCACACTCCAGTGCGCCTCTGCAGTGTCACAGACGAATGACTAGTGCGTTCCTGACAGGTTCTCTGCAAGTTTAGGGGTGCTCTATTGTAAATGGGGGATGGTGATTTTATCAGAATTGATGGAAACATTGAGAAGTACAGCAGTTTCCTGTTCACCATGCAATACCATCTGGGAGGCATCTGTTCATTTGCAACTTATTTCTTCAGCATGACAAAGGACCCATACACATGACCAATGTCATATACAAATATCTGCAGCCTAAAGAACCACTTGTGAAACAATCAAACCAGTCTGGGATTGCTTGAAATAACAGAAAAAAATGAGACTGCAGAAATATGTGGTGGAGCCGTGTCAAGTTCTTCAGGGTGCCTAAAAACAACCAACCACAAGTACCTTCAGAAACAGAATGTAAGTGTGCCAAAGAGGACTGTTGCTGTGGTAAAGACAAAGGGGTAGTCACATCAAATACTAATTTAATTTAGGCTTTTCTTCCAGTTTACTGCACTTACCATGACAGACTCTCTCAACCAGAGCTATTCTCATTTAGAGGCTAAACAAAACAAAAAAAATTTAAAACCCAGAACTCCTAGCTGTGCTATCATTTGCCAGGGGATCACAATCAAATTTTAAAAAAGTTGCAAAAGCTATTTCAGCATAGTTGGCACAAAAAAGGTGAAACTAATAATGGAATCACTTTAAATATTATCTCTAAATGACTTAATTCATTTGTTTTAAAATCCGTATTCTGCAAACTTATAAAACAAGTTGTTACCTTCCATTACATAGATTAAAAACCCAGGACAATATTTATTGTCCATAGAATTAATGCAGCACTCATCACCAATGTTTTAATCAACACATTTTTTCGAGCTATTCGCAAACCAATACAAATATAAAGAACAAATATTGCACAGACAATTATTGTATATATATATATATATATATATATATATATATATATATATATATATATATACATACATATACACACACACACACACACACAAAAACACACACAGCATATATATGAATCCAATAAGGTTTTTCATATAGTTTAGTAAAATGCAACACTAATAGCTTTGAAAATAAAAATCGGATGACTCTTTAACGTATTCAAGACTATCACTCTTAAATGTATACAAAACCCCCAGCGAAGATAAAATAATATTTACAGCGACAAGAAACACTAACACGAATAAGGGTTAAAATAATAATTTGCAAAAGTGGGGTTACTAAGGCCACATCTTACATGCACAAAGTAAACACCTTGTACTAAAGTACTCTTGTCCAAGAACAACTGTTCACATTTAAGTTACACAAGTTCATGAAAAATTCCCTGTTGTGCAAGATCAAATCCTCTGTTCATTCACAGCATGAAAACAAATGGAGGAAATAAGGCCCTGCAGGTCAAATATGTTCAAAAGCACTATGGGCAGTAACTGGCCAACACTAGTTATGTATTTATCTAAACATATAAGCAAATGTAGTCAAAAAGCGGTCCTTTAGAGTTCACATATTTATAAAAAATTTTATTTTTTTATTTTTATAACCTTTTATCTAAGGCTTACCAGTTATAACAGTTCTTTTAAATCAAAAATAAGTGTAGTACTCACATTGTAAATTAAAGGAGAACCAAGGGCTTTTTTTTTATTTTTCAATATAGTAAGGTAGGGTTATAACCCATCTATGGTTGTACAGTTGAAGGCGCCTGGTTCTTATCTATGATACTCTATAAATACCTGTTGCCCCTTTATTTTAATGGTGTATACCAAAATAATTTTAAAGATGTGTGGAAAATTTGAGTAGGCGCTGGTATGAGTGGATGCTATTTTATCTTAGGTAAAATGCTGTAAGGTGTAATTATAAATAGTACACATTATATATGAATTCGTGACATATATTAGACTCAAATCAATATCCTAGAGTTGCAAATATGTGTAAAAACATAAAAACAACTGTGGGTGTGCGTCATCTGTGTAGGGCATATATTTACAGTGACCCAATCATTGTGAACCAATAAATAAATAATAATAATACTACTAAATCTGTAGTGCCCGTCTGGAACACACGCCGACCGCTGCCACGCTACAAGGGCTGCATAGTGACTATTACTACTGTGCAGAGGAGACATTATCCATTGTCACAAACCCTTGAACAGCAATTTGCGCTTTCACCACGTGCCAGGCAGGCACTACAGGTTGTAAGCGTCCAATTTTTAGTTGAATTTTATTTTACAAATAAAGCAGTATTACACTATATTTGGCTTCCCACTGTTCTCTATATACACCAGCCTGAGACCCATATCCAAAAGGGCTCTGTCATAAGGAGAAAGAAGTAAGGTGAAGGATTTATCCCTGTATGATCATCCATTTCCCATTGAGATACTAGCCTTACAACTATTGGTGTGGAGCAGCCTGATGGAGGATTGATCCATCCTTATAAAGGGATCACAAGCGGTTTAGGTCTGTATGACCTGAGGTCATCTGGTAAGCAGTATTGACTACCACTATCACAAGAGCACAAGTTGGAGCACCTGAATTTAAGAAATAATTTGTGTTTCATTACTGCACCGACTAAAGCCACCATTTGCACAATATTTTATTATTATCTGTTTGCTACTTATTTACCGCACAGATTATAATCACAATTTGCACAATATTGTGATATATTGCTCAGTATTATTTATTTATTGGTTCACAATGATTGGGTCACTGTAAATATATGCCCTACACAGATGACGCACGCACCCACAGTTGTTTTTATACATATTCGCAACTCTAGGATATTGATTTGAGTCAATATATATTTGTCACGAATTCAGATATGGTGTGTACTATTCACAGATACTATAACCCATCTATGTCTCATTGCAGAGATTCTCCTTCATTCCCGTCCCATTGTCAAAACCGGAAGTGAGATTAAATCCCTTTCAAAGTAATGGAAACCCTGGCTGTTACCAGAGTCATCAGATATAATGTCCCCGACTCCCCGTTAAAAAGTTTCCTTTATATTACTGTCCCGGGGTCAAGCCAAAATGTAGGATTTCCTTTTACTTTCTCTTTCCATGACAGTGGTAAGCCAGACAAATAGAGAGGGTAAATCTCCCTAACTGGGGTGCAGAAAGCAATAAAAACTTGGCAGGTGTTCCAATGCCTCTCCACTCTATCCAGAACAAACAAACTGCAAGGGTCTTTACCATTACCTACTCTATCCAAAACTATAAAAAAATTACTTTTCTTAACTTGAAGGGTAACAATGGGGTTAAAGGAGCAGGGGGGGGGGGGGTATTTCTAGGAGCTTCTAGCAGTCCAAAGGAAGAATGTGGCTTTGGCTTTTTCTGAAGACTGAATAACTTTATGTTAAGAAATTAACTGAACTATTTTAAAATCATGTCAGGAACCATAAACTAAACGGAGACACGAAGTGCAGTTAAAAATCACACCTTTAATCAAATGGCAAAAAGAACAGTTCAGGAACGTAGTCAAAAAACAGAAACAAGGGTTTGGATGCGAGAGTCGGTAATCAGACGAGGAAACCAAAAGTCAGCGTAGTCAAGAGCAAAAATCAGGAACAGGAGTTGGAAGTAGGGATGCACGGAAATGAAAATTCTGGGCAGAAACAGAAACCGAAAATTCAGGATGCCTAAAAATGACTTTTTCCCCACAAAACTTGTGGGATTAACATTCCTGCACGCCGACTCCTCCATGTCAGAAAGAGAGAGAGAATAGTCGATAATTTAGATGTGGCACATTGATATCCAGAAAAAACAAGCCACCAGTGACTCGAGAGAACATGCTGGGACTTGTAGTCCTACAGCCATGGGAAACTGGTATTGAAGGCTATACTGTCCCTATAATCACATTATCCCTGATATTAAAGTAATTTAACAGGAAATCATAAAATGTAGCTAAATACACCAATGAGCATACTTGTCACTGATATGATAACTTAGCAGAGGGGGGAGGGGGGAAGGGGAGAGGGGGAGAGAGAGAGAGAGAAACAGCCAGCCAGATTACCTTCTGCAGCACAGCCTTCCACAGCACAGCGTACATGAAGGGAGGAGGTGGGCAGAGCCATTCTGGAATAGGCGCGGAGGAGGACGAGGAAGATCCTCCTCCGCTCTGCATTCTGGGTCCACTCCTCGGGACGTCAGTGGTTGCTAGACGCCAGTCGGCTGGCCATCCTAGCAACCAGTGTAGCTGCTCAGACTAAAGCGGCCAGCACCCGGCGGAGGAACAAAGCGGAGATACCCGCCTGACAGGGAAGTGAAGGCTGCGCTGCGCCCCCCTTCTGCGGCCATTAATGGCCATTCGTTTTTGGCATCTTTGACCTGTTTTCAGACGAAAATTTTGGTTGCCGAAATTTTTGTGCACCACTAGTCGGAAGGGAAGTTAGCCAGACCAAGTCATACACAGGAGCACAGGAAGGAAGCACTTAGAGGGCAAGGGGAAATGAGCTAAGCTGCCTAAATAGCAAAAAAATGGCTGGCTGCAGGCTGGACTAATGAGGCAGGTTAATGGTAACCAGGTGTGTCACTGTGGTAACATTGAGTGGTTGGTAATTAAGAAAGAAAAGAGCTGCTCGTTAAGTAGCAGGAGCTCAGCCCTGACAAGTCAGCGGTACTGCACATGTTTGTAGTGACCCGAATCTTCTGAATAAGTGGCTAAAGCTGATCTCTAGATAGATGTAAAAGACACAGATTACCGCAGCTCTGTAATTAGCCTTTTGTAGTCCCTGTACACCAGGGATGAAGTGTAAGAAAAACAGCACAAAAAGTCTGTTCACATGATAAGAAGCATGCTGATAGGGGAACAAAGCAGGGTGACAGGGATATGCTCATCACTGTGCTGCTTCTTTTTTCACTGCCCAGTGGTGGCTCAAGAACGACCTGGAAGTGGGTGGAATGATGATGGCCATAAGACTAAAGGCCCGTACACACGTACCGATCGTCGTCATACAAACGTTCGTCTTTTCTCCCCGGGATGTCGATGTCTGTTGAAAAGTGCAAAGACAGCTCAAGAATTTTGTCCGCCGACTTCAGCTGACTGCAGAAGTGATGTCATGTAATGGTTAACTTTCCCTGTGTTTTTTCTTTTCTGAGCATGCCCAGTCTTGCAAATCTGCGGTCTGTCGGCTGATTTCTGTACTGACTGGCGAACAATCGTCCGTTCTGGTGTCGGCATACAAAAATTTTTATGTTTGCAAGAAAGACTCTTGTCCGCAGAATGTGCGCAGACAGCTGTCGGAGGCACCATACTAACAAGCGTACAATCGGCAGATCTTTCGTCCGCCGACGTTTGTATGACGACGATCGGTACGTGTGTACGGGCCTTAAGGATATCTAGCATCTGAAGGAGGCTGCACTGGGATAAGAAAGAATGCAAAAAGGGTATTTTAGCTATGGAGATAAAAACATATAAACTGGTTTATGATACACAGTGATTTAAAAAAATAAATGTTGTCTAGTTAGGGCTTGGATCTACGATAAAGAACACTTTGGTCGCTCTAGTGCATACAATTAACATCTGTATCTATCTGCATTTATGTGATGCAACATAGCCATATATGTCTATGTAGGAAAACACTATGGAATCTCAAGGTCTGCAACTGCCTAGATAATACCATTTCAGCATGTCCCCGCTGTTTAAACAGCAGAAGAAAAGCAATTTTCTGCTACAGAGAAAACGGGTCTACATAAAAGAGTTATCGCAGCACTAGATGCTGCACAGGGGCAATGTATACACACTCTTAGCAACTTTGAGTCACCAACAAAATTGAAAAAGTCTATTTCCCAAAAAAAAAAAAAAAAGCAGTTTTCAGGATTTGTATAACTTTGATGTTTTGGGTTTACAAATCTTTCAATAACATTTTATTATTATTCCACACTGCTTCTACTGAAGGCTATACCTGCATACACATTACAACCATAACTTTTCTTAACTATTTACTGCAGTCTTATACCTTTGTCTACTATACCAACAGGCTTACTATTAAAGGACTAGAGCCTAATTTCAGACTAAAACGATCAAGCCATAGTTTAAAGACTGCACTACACAGAATATACTGTATATATACATCTACCTTTAAGCTGGGTTCTCACTGTGTGCGGAGTGGCATGCAGCAGGGGTCCGGTGCGTCCCTGTTCACTGTTTTAGGCCTGAATTCAGTCTGAATTTTTGGCTGAATTTGGACCTGAAATGGACCAGAAGATGCACAGGACCCTTCTGCAAACTGCCCTGCAGCTGTCCGGTCACAGTCTCCTAACATGGGAATTGGATGCAGGGAGAAACCCGCATCCAATGCGCACCAGTGTGAACCCAGCCTTAACCACTTAAGCCCCGGAAGATTTTACCCCCTTCCTGACCAGGGCCTATTTTGCGATTCGGCACTGCGTGATTTTAACGGACAATTGCGCAGTCGTGCAACGCTGTACCTAAACGAATTTGAGGTCCTTTTTTTCCCACAAACAGAGCTTTCTTTTGGTGGTATTTGATCACCTGTGCGATTTTTTGATCATGCGCTATAAACAAAAAAATATTTTTCACATTTTTTTATATGAAACTCCCAAAAAAAAAAAGTAAAAATCAAAATTTTTTTAACATTTTAGGCCAATTTGTTTTATGCTACATACGTTTGGTAAAAAAAAAAAAAATGCAAAAAGCGTATTTTGATTGGTTTGCGCAAAAGTTATTGCATTTACTAACTAAGGGAAAGATTTGTCATTTTTGTTGTTTTTTTTTTTAACGAGTAATGGCGGTGATCTTCGATTTTTTTTTGCTGGACTGCGACATTGCGGTGGACAGATTGGACCCTTGACTTACATTTTTGACACTTTTGGGGTTACCAGCGACATTACTACAGTAATCAGTGCTATACATATGCACTGTTACTGTAAAAATGACACTGGCAGTGAAGGGGTTAACTTTTTTTGAGAGAGGAGGGGTAAAGTGTGTCCCTAGGGGCGTGTTTCTTACTGTGATTGGATGTGGCTTGATGTGTAAGAACAGAGATCAATGGTCCTACATAGCAGAACCGTATGATCTCCATTCTTACACAGGGAAGAATGACAGGCGGCTTTGTTTACATTAGCCGCCTGCCTTTCTTCCGGTGTAACGGACGATCGCGAGTGCCCGGCGGACATCGGGTCCGCCGGGCACGCGCGCGGGGGGGTCCGTGACCGAGCGGGAGCGCGCCTTCGGCGGCGTGCGCTCACTCCCTAGAGCCTCACCGGCTAGCGGTGTAGCCCTACATCGCTTTGCCTGTGAGGGGCTGACCGCCGCAGTAAATAAATAGTCGTGCGGCGGTCGGCAAGTGGTTAAGCAATAAAAAGGGTGCAAACCCTTACATATACCTATTGGAGTGACTAGCCTCAGGTGATACACAGAGATTAAACAAATCCTCCTATATAGGTTGCACATGTTTATCTGCAGCCATCCTCCCTGTACAGTCATCTACAACACACAGATCAAAGGCTATTTCTCAGCAGTAGAAGGCAGAGGGCAGGCATCTAACATCACACACTGCACAGCTAGAGCACAGAGTTCAGTGAAATCCGAAACCTGAGTAGAAGAATTGTCAGCCCCCCTTTACACAATGTCATAGGGAAGGCTGTCAGTCAACTGCTGTGTGCTGGGGAAGGGGGGGGGGGGGCTCGGAAGGCTGTGGAATCGGCTTGGACTACTATCAATGACTCATTCAGATAGCAAAGAGAAGAGAGATTACATAGAAATGAAACTGGGATTTGGATTGAGGCTAGTACACACTATAGAATGATATGGAATTAATCACTTTAAATATTAGAAAATGCACCAAAGAATTGCACGAACCCAACATTTTAAACTATCACATAAACCAAAATAAATGTGGCTGCAGTATTACCCCACCCAAAATTTCACTTTATGATGAATACCAATATCAATCACCACTGTGCAGAGATATAAATACAGCTAATGACATCAAACAAAATCATACATGGTCATACAGTGAATATCTGTGCATATATTCAACATAAGATGTCTAGTATTCTACAATATAACAAAGTACATAAAATAAGTCTACTTAAGGTGTTTCCCCCCTGCAAACTGACCACGGTTTATCATGGCTGCTGAGCCCTGACTCCATGGTCAGTTTTCGTGCCTCCGTCATCCGCAGCCATCTGCAGCTTTTTTCAGTCTTCCTCTCCCCCCGTCTGTCTGCTTGTGGCAGTGCCCACCCCCTCCCCTACTACTACTAATAAAACTATATTATGACCATACAATCCCCTTTGTTAAATATGGACATGCCCCCAACTGCATGTGTTTTTAAAAAAATATGCAGATTTTGACCTGATTTCAGAGCGCCTTTCGATGCTCATATGACTGCTTGTCGCTCTCCTCTCCTCCTCCCGGCTGATGTCAGCGGGTGTTCTCGGCCCTGCCCACTGGAGCTTTCAGCCCAGGAGAGGAGGGCAGTTAGCAGTCAAGTGAGCGCCAGGAGGCGCTCTGAAATCAGATGGAAAAATGCGTATTGTTTATAAAACACATGAGTGGGGGCACATCCCCATTTAACAGAGGGGATTGAATTATCCTACCAAAGTGGCTTTACAAACACTTTAATTCAATAAATGAACATCCAATGCTCACTAAATTTTCACTGTCTGATTAATTTCCACACTTTAACCCCTGCTTAATCACTTCAATACCAGACACTCACCCCCCGAACCCCCCCCCCTCTGCCCAGGCCAATTTTCAGCATTCAGAGCTGTCACGTTTTAAATGGCAACACAGTACCCAAATAAATTAAGACATTTTGACACACAAATTAAGCTTTTTCTTGGTGGTATTTATTCACCACTGACTTTTTTATTTTTTTAATAAATAAATAAAAAAAGACTGAAAAGTAAAAAAAAAAATGTTTCTTCGTTTTGGTTATAAAAATTTTGAAAAAAAAAATATGTTTCTTCATAGATTTAGGCAAAAATGTATACTATTACATACTTTGGTGAAAATAACCCAAATCACTGCATATTATTTAGTCTGTGGGAAAGTTATAGAGTCCCCAAGCTATGGTATATATATATGAAAATCAATCAATCCTGATGTACTGATGGCCGATCTAACTTCTTGAGGCCTGAAAATTGCAGGACAAATACCCCCCAAATGACCCCTTTTTTGAAAGCAGACATTCAAAGGAATTTAGTAAGCGGCATGGAGAGTTTTTTGAAGTTGTTATTATTTGTCACACTTTTTTGGAAAGCGAAGAAAATTAAAAAATTATTTTTACTCACATACTGTCACCAGAGCAGTACAGTGTAACCAAATAACTAGTGGGGTGGTGAACAGGGACACTGACTGGTAACAGTACGTAAAACAAAAAAAAAAAAAAAAAAAAAAGATTTAATAATTTTAATTTTTTTTTCTTTTTTATTACATTTTTTTCAGGATTTTTTTTTTTTTTATACTGATTTTTATGTAACAGAGAATACCACCATTATAAACAACCATTTTTTTTAAAGGAGATCCATTCATTCAGTGGGTACAACTCTGATTAGCCATGATTGGCCACAGCTAATCACATGGTACAGATGGGCTGTGACTGGCCTTGTCTGCACCATGTGATCAATGTGACCAATCACAGAGATCATTTCAATAGTACACAATGAATGGCATGAATGGAAGCCATCCATTGTGTAAAATTATTATGTGATCTGCTGTAATTGGTCCATTCATTCAGTGGGTACTACTGCGATTAGCCGTGATTGGCCACAGCTAATTACATGGTACAGATGGGTTGTCACTGGCCCTGTCTGTACCATGTGATCAATGTGACCAATCACAGGGATCATTTCAATGGTACACAATGAATGGCATGAATGGAAGCCATTCATTGTGTACAATTTTCATGTGATCTACTGTGATTGGTCGCAGCGATCACATGGTACTGGCAGCAGGCCAGTAAACTGATCTGTTATCCGCTGTGTCCGGTAGACAAAGCAGGTGACAGATCGCGCTGCAGCACAGTCTGTGGGGTGTGCATGAGCTGCAATCCTGGGAGGACGTCATATGATGTCCACCCAGAATGGGAGAGCAGTTAAAAAGGTTCTCTGTGACCCACTCCCTTCAGACTTCATCCAAGCTCCGCCCAACATTTTGTCACCAATCACATGATAAAAAAAATTCTGCCTTTAGAATGACTAATTTTTTTTTCAATTCTTTATTTAGTGGAATGCGTCAAAATACAAAAACATAACTTGACAGGCATATTGGGTTCAGACAGACCTTTGGAAGCATTCTGTACGAAAAGGACAACTTAAAACTATGACCTTCCCATGACCAGCATACAATAAATGGTACAGCTTTACATGGGAGGCTCACACAGCAAGCAGAGGCATAGAGGGTGACAAATGTGCATGTACCATAAGCAATACAACATAAATTAGAAATGCATCCAATTGGTCTAGAACCACTTTAATCTTAATCATCACTGAAGTGCTCCTATTTACAAACAGGTGGGCAGGGATTACCCCACACTATGGTGACATTAGGTTTTCTGGCCAATAAAACAATTATGCATTTTAGATATCTGTTACTAGGCTGAACATTTAGCAGAAGAGTCCACGTTCCACCACCATGAATACTTCTTATGGCTTTAGAAATAAATAAAATATTCTCTGTAGCACAAGGTACACTGTAGATGTAGACTGTAGATTTCGCAGGGTAAGGAAGGGAAATATCCCCTAAGAGTAATTTTTCTTTTTTTTGCAATCTGTGTCCCATTGGGAAGATTTCCCTTCACTTCCTGTCCCATAGCCAAAACAGAAAGTAAGAGAAAATCCCTGCAAATCAAGGGAATCCCTTGGGGCGCCCCAGGTTACCAGAAACAGTGTCCCCATTGAAGACTTCCCCTCTATTACTGCTCTGGAGAAAACCCAAAATTTTGGATTTTATTTAAAGTGGTTGTAAAGACACAGGTACAAGGTTTTTTAACCTTCTGTGTGCAGCAGCCCCCCCTTAATGCATACCTGAGCCCCATCTCGAGCCAGCGATGAGCCTTCTCTCTCTGGGGACTAGCACTCCTGATTGGCTTTTGGTAGCAGGGGGAGCCGTCAGCTCCGGCTGCTGTCAATCACAGCCAGTGAGCCAATCAGGAGAGGGAGGGGGTGGGGCCCAAGCTACAGCTGTGTGTGTGAATGGACAAACAGAGCAGGGGGTCCGGAGCGTGCCTGCTTGGGTGCTCCTAGAGCAAGCTGCTTGCTCTGGGGGCACCCGGCAGGAGGAGGAGACAGGAGCGCTGGTGGGGGGGGGGGGGCCCGAGAAGAGGGAGGATCCAGGCTGCTCTGTGCAAAACCATTACGCAGAATAGGTAAGTATGACATCTGTTATTTAAAAATAAAAACAAGGCTTTAATATCGCTTTAAGCTCCATTCACACTTGTGGGACTTGCCATACAACTTTGGACAAGTTGCATGACAAGTCGTTCCCCATGTTTTCCAATGATAACCATTCATAAATGCGCAGCTTAAAGTTGCAGCAACTTCAAAGTAGTTCACGCACTACTTTGCTCTGACTTTCATGCAGCTTGATGGCCATAGACTTTAATGTTAACCCTCAAAAGTTGCATGAAAGTCGTACTTGAATGTTATACCGTCCAACGGTTGTCCATTATCACTGGTCAAGGCCAAAGTCGCATCCAAGTTGCACCCATCCAAAGTTGCGTCAAAGTTGCACCAAAGTTGTATTCTAAAGTCAGCGCAACTTTGGAGTCGTACAAGTGTGAATGGAGCCCTACACATTTGCACTTTGAACTTTTTTTAATAAAATACATACAATATATCTGTATGTACTGATTCCCATAATACACTGAAAACAGTAAAAAATAAGAGCTGAATATATTTTAATACAATTGATTGTCATAGCACATAACTGTAGCATTTACAGATTCTTTTGCTATCTATTTACCATATAAATCAAGGGGCTGTTCTGGATGGAGAGAAGACCATGGGGCATATTTAAAAATGTACATAGGGCACATTGACAGTAATTACAGCGTCTTTCCAATGTTCCATGCCTTATCTTAATTCTGCTGTAACTGTATGTATAAATCAGCGCTTTGCTTCTTATCTCTGCCACTACTTATAAGATGACAAATGTAATTATTGGAGATTTTTTCTTATCCAAATTAGTTACAGTAAAACCCCAGCCAAAAATAACAAGATAAAAATGAATAGCCTAATAAAAGAAGAAATAACAAAACCAGCTTTTGCTGCACTATTCACCATTATTTCAAATTAAGAATCCCCTTGCAGTTCTTCTTTTTCTGTCATTAGATGTCCTCAGTCTGATGGCCAATATCATTCATCCCATATCCCCTGAGTCCAGGTCTTCCTGGACCCACCCCCCGACTGATTTGATAGTAAAAGCAGAAACAGCACAGTGATGAACTCATCTCCCTGCCACTCTGCTTTCTCCTCCTATCAGCATGATGCTTCTCGTGGTATGATTTTATTGGCTCCTTGTGCTGCTTCCTTCTCCAACACTCCAGTCCTGCTGTACAGTACAAGGACAGTAAGCGGCAAGCAGGTTAGATTCAGGTACATACGCAGCTTGTGCAGCATTTAAAAAATACATTTAAACAAGCTGGCTCGGGTGCGCAAACCGACACAT
The DNA here is from genome assembly GCF_965119305.1 of Pelophylax lessonae. Classification (NCBI taxonomy): domain Eukaryota; kingdom Metazoa; phylum Chordata; class Amphibia; order Anura; family Ranidae; genus Pelophylax; species Pelophylax lessonae. Next base: position 551,373,541 of record NC_138770.1, on the reverse strand, counting down.
GGGTGCCCCGATTAGCGGGGAACCGATCTACGGGGCCGGCGGCCGCGAATGCCCCCCATGGAGAGAGAACGACGGTCTGCTGTTGTAAACACAGCAGACTGTTGTTCTCTCTGGAATTAACTATATTCCAGAGAGAACAACATATTATTTAGGATCACAGGTCTCTGTGTTGATTCCACAAGTCCTTCCCCCTCACAGTTAGAAAACACCCCCTAGTCTCACACTTAACCCTTTGCTCACCCGTGGGTTAACCCCTTCCCTGCCAGTGCCATTATTACAGCAACAGTGCATTTTTTTTAGCACTGATTACAGTAGTAATGTCACTGGTCCCCCCAAAAGTGTCAAAATGCCAGTTAGGGGTCCGATCTGTCCGACGCAATGTCGCAGTCCTGCTAAAAATCACAGATCGCCACCATTACTAGTAAAAATATAAATAAAAATGACATAAACCTTTCCCCTAGTTTGTAGACGTGATAAAGTTTGCATAAACCAATCAAAATACGCTTATTGGGATTTTTTTACCAAAAATATGTAGCAGAATACAAATTGGCCTAAAATGATGAAAAAATTTTGATTTATACATTTTTTTTATTGGGAGTGTTCTATAGCAGAAAGTGAAAAGTATTGTTTTTTTTGTTTTTTTTTAGAATTGTCCCCCCCCCCCCCCCCCCCACCACAAATCTTTACCAGGTCTTTCGGGTCTGGTATGTATTTGGAAGGGAACCCCACAGCAAAATAAAGTAAAAAAAAAAAATGGCCCTTACCTGAGCATGCAGCCCGGCCCCCCTCCCCGAACCATAACAGGCCACAAGCCCCCCACCCCAAAGCACCTTGTTGATAGGTTATAGGGTCTCTTACCCACAACCCTGGGCTGTGGTTGTGGGGTTCTGCAGGCAGGGTGCTTATCAGAATCTGGAAGCCTCCTTTAATAAGGGGCCCCGAGATCTCAGCCCCCCCATGTAAATGAGTATGGGGTACATAGTACCCCTACTCATTCACCAAAAAAGTGTAAAAGTGAATAAAGACAACACAAGAATTTTTGACAATTCCTTTAATAAAAAATAAAAAACAATGCCCCCCGATGTAGATCCATTGTCAATCACGACGCCTGCAGCGGGATCTAAAAAAAAAGAAAAAAAAAAGAAAAAAAAAAAAAGCTCCGATAACAACGAAAGCTCCCACGGTCTGGCTGCCCTGCTGTGTGACATTTCTAAAATAGCTAAGGGGCAGGGCCACCTGGCAACGTTACCTGGTGGCACCGCACCCTGGGAAATCATTGACCGATGAAAGCTGGGCTGCTGATGTCACAAGGGGGCAGTGCCACCAGGTGACACCGCCAGGTGACCCCACCCCATAGCTATTTAAGAAATGTCACACAGTGGGGTACGCAGACATGGGTGTGTTCGCCGTGAGCAGAGCTTTTTTTTTTGGGGGTCCGGCGGGCGTCATGATTACCAATGGATCTACATCGGGATACATTATTAATAGAGGACTTGTCAAAAAACCCATACTCATTCACATGGGGGGGGCTGGAATCTGAGGGCCCCCTTTGTTAAAGGGGGCTTCAAGATTCAGATAAGCCCCCTGCCTGCAGACTTCCAAAACCACAGCTTATTGTTATTTCCCCATCCTATCAACATGGGGACAAGGTGCTTTGGAGCACCCAAAGCAGCCCCCTATGTTGAGGGCATGTGGCCCACTATTGATCAGGAGGGGGGAGGGGGTGCTCGCTCTGACTTTTCAGGCTGAATGCTCAGATAAGGGTCCAGTATGGATTTTGGGGGGGGGGGGGGGCATGATATTTTTTAATTAAAATTTGGCGTGGGGTTCCCATCCAAGTCCATACCAGACCCGAAGGTTCTAGGTTCATATCTTTGCGGGCTTCCCGGCCCGCTCCTTAGCAACCAGCTTTATACAGTCTGTTTAAAGATATATAAAAAAAAGGAAAATAAAAACTGTATGAAAAAACGCATCAAAAGCGCAGGTTTCAAAACGCAAAACACGCCCCATAAACGAATTAAGCGCAGCCCACATAGATATGAACCTAGACTTAGGCATTTTTCGTAACATCCACCCCGCTGACTCTGCATCTTACCTGCTGCTTGCTGGACAATACAACATTTTAATCCTCGGATTTATGTTACTGCTTAATTTGAGTGGTACTTGGATGTGTTTTTTTTAACTATTCAAGTTTTTACAATATAAATCTCCCTTTATACAGGTTTTTCAGCTAGTAGATATTGAATGAAGACTAGAGCCACTACAGTTCGATGAAAACATATTAATTACCTAAGCATTTGTACTGGATTAATTTTTTATGCAGTTCAGTGGAACTTAACGGTACATTAATAGCAGTCTGATGTATGGTTTCAAACGGTTTACAACATCTATACAGCTATATTTTTCAGCTCTCCCCAATTACCACACTGTGTATGCCAAAAAAGGAAGCTGTCAACTACATTCAGCAAGCGACATCTGCTGGACACAAATTAGTATTACACTCTTAATAGAATTTCCAGGTTAAAATAAAATTGCTAGAACTGCAGTTAGTGGTGCATGCACTTGAGCAATAATAGACTTCTGATTCTGTTAGGGGTCCTGTAGAGGTCGATACATACATCTTGCAAAGATTTAAAATTTGGTTCACACTAAGGCCCCTTTCACACGAGGCGGACTGTGCCAGGAGTCTTCTTCCTTAGCAGGGTATCTCTCTGCTGATCCCTGCTGAGGAGGCGTATGAATGGTCCGTGTCTGCTTCACTCATGCAGAGCGACACAGACACAGCCTGTCCTCCTCTATGAGCAGTCAGATGTAAACAGACTGCCTATCCATTTACACCTCACTGCCATCCGATCGGTTAGACGAAAGGGGGATCGGATCCCCCAACCGTCTGTTTTTAGTGGATTGGATGTAAGTAGGGTTGTAACGATATTACCGCTATCGCGGTATCGCGGTTGTTACTATGGCCCGATATCGTCGTGGTGGGTGCACGGTTGCAGGCGGCAGAGCGGCCGCTCGTCTCTGAGTATTCTGACTGGTCTGTCTCGTCGGCGGTCACTCACCTCTATGCTGCACTGCTACTGGCCGAGCCGAGGCAAGCGGCTGCCAGTTGGTTTGGAGCAGTGTGGGTGGGCGGGCTTGTGGGGCGGAGGCGGAGCCAGCGCACGAGAGCGGCGGAGTCGGAATCGGCGGAGCAGCTTCCTTCCAGGCAGGCACCACAGCGTGACAGCACGGCAAGACAGTCAGCAGCAGTGACACCGGACCGCCGGTGAGTTTATTATGTGTACTGCTGAATGACTAAAACTCCTAGCCTTTAGGCTGTCACAAGGCTGATCTGGATGCTGGCACCAAATGGAGGTCCTACCTGCCCCTATGGAATCGATCTTTTGATCACTGAGCTACTTAGATGTTGTTGCAAGGGTATGTGACAGGGGGCGCTCTTGATGGTGCCCACAGGCATTCTGAACAGAAGTTTGTACAGTATATAGCTATCTCCCCGTAGTATGTCAAGGATTCGTTGAATAATCTTATGCCTGTGGCTTGGAATTTATTTTCATTGCTCGGCATATTGCGATGTTGTTTTGTAGCAGATTATAGAGAGATGTACAAAGACTTAAATGGTTTCCCTTTACTGGTTTGTCCACTTTCTCATGAAAGTAAACGGCTGCCATATGTGATCAGACATTCACAAGCTGCCTGCCTAACACTGGCAGGTGAAACCCAAAAGGAAAAGTTCTTTCAGGGTGAGTGATGGCATGGAAACAAGTAGAAATGGGCACTCGTTGACCTGCCTAGTTTTCCGATACTAACATTTTGAAATCTTTCGGGCAAATGGCTGAATGAAACTGGAGCCAAAGCAATAAAACAGCGGGTCCATGCATTCTTTCATATGAAAAGTGCACAGACATATTACTTCATTCAGAAAGTTTTTGTTATCATTGCTTATTTATATACAAAACACTATCGTGAGCTATTTAACAATACCGTGAGCTTTTCCACAATATCGCAATAAATATCGTACCGTGAGGTCAATATCGAAATTGTATCGTACCGTGAGATTTTGATATCGTTACATCCCTAGATGTAAGTAGGTGTAAAACCGACACATGTCCAATAACACCCGCTGCTCAATAAGGGAGCATGCAGCGGACCCAATCAGGCCATTTGCAGCACGTTGTGAAAACACGCAGCAAAGCAGATTTGTCGTAACGGGGAAATGTGCAGATGAGAATTGTTAATGACACCCCAAACACAGTAGCATACCATTATGGCAACACAAGTGTGGCGCATGGTCACAGGGCACGTGATAAAGCACATTTTCTATGCGGGCTGACGCTCTTTCAGAAACAGATGTGAATGCATTGCAATGTAAGTGCGATGCGCGTTTGCAGTGCATTTCCAAAAGCTTTGGCAAACCACACATTTTTTGTGCGAATTGCTGCACATTTGGAAACACACAGATGTGGATCCAACCGAATTTTGTAGTTTACTTAATTATTCACGCACATTAGTGGGATGTTTTGATTTATTTTTCTTTTTAATTTTTTTATGGATGGTGAAATGGACATTATTTTTTTCCAATTTTTTTTTATTTTGTTTTACATGTTATTTTTAGATTTACCCATTTGATGTTATTTATATTTTTTTACTGGTGTTTTTAGCACTGCCTTGGGAATATGTTAATGTTTTACTATTACAGTTAAAAAAAAAAAAAAAATTTGGCCCCTTCTATCACCTGAAATACTTGTCTGATCCTGCCTGGTTCTGCGCTCCCCTGTAAACTGACCACGGTTTATCATGGCTGGTGAACCCTAACAATGTGGTCAGATTACGTGCCTCCATCATCCACAGCTCTCCTGTGTCCTCCTCTCCCCCCTCCCCTCCCTGCCTGTCAGCTCATGCAAGTGCCCCTCCCCTCCTGCTGTTGAAATAACTTTATCATTTTCAGGCAATCCCGTGTTTGATAATGAAATCTCTCCTCTGTGTGTGCTTAATTTTAAAAAAATGCCTCTGTATACCTTATTTCCCAGTGCTGCTCGGCACTTATGTAACTGCCCGTGGCTCTCCTCCTCTCCTACCGGCTGACGTCAGCAGGGGATTCTCAGCCCCTCCAGCTGTAGTTGTCAGATCGGGAGAGGGAAAGGGTGGGCAGTCACGTGAGCGCCGAGTGGCGCTCAGAAATAAGGTATACAGAGGCCTTTTTTTAATAAAGCACACAAAGAGGAAAAATTGCATTATCTAACACATGGGATTGCCTGAAAATGATAATGCAGGTTTTACAACCACTAATTTTTTTGTGTTTAGGTTAGCAGCTGAAAATTTGTTTACTAAAAAAGATTATCACAAGTTTGTTTTGGGTTTAGCGCTGCCTGTTTTAAAATACCTTAATTTTTAATGACACCCCAATCATGGTTAGCAGATACGTGCTGTGCCTCGCGCTTGTTGAGTAACAAGACACGCTACAAATAAGCCTAAATGCGCACTGAAAAAACACACAACACTCCACAACCGTTTTGTGAGCTACTTTGGGGCATTTGTCGCACGTAGGGCCACCCATTAAAGTAACTTAGCTGCCCTATGTGTGTTTACGCATGAAAAACGCACATAAAATAAGATCAAGAACTTGCATTTTTGCTATGCCCAGGTGTGAATGGAATGTGCTTGTGAGGATAGTTTTTAGACTGCAAGGAGAGGTGAGGATTAAAAAAAAAAAAAAAATAATCTCATTAAGGTTGCATAGGTATCGCTTCTTATCAAATGCTGATGCGACTTCTGTGAGGTAATATAGAAGTCTATGGGGCTGAAATCACACTGGACTCACCAAAGTAGTGCAAGAACCTTTTTCTAAATTGCACCGCACTGAGCCGCATTGATTAGGATGGGCTCCATTGAAATCAATGTGATTTCCCTTGTCATGCGATTCTGTGCGACTCAAAGAAGTTGCACTAATGTGAACCTGGGCCAAGTGTGCCACAGTACTTCCATTTTGCAATGAAAAAAATGTAACAAAAATATCACCTACGCTAACAATCATTATACTTTGTGTTATCCAAGTAATAGTCTCAAAGGATGGCATTGATCCTGGTTTCGCTGCCAACTGTGTTACTGGCCTGGAACAAGTATGCGGTTTATGGTGTTCAGATTTTCCACAATTTACTGGCTCCATGTTTTTTCCAGGTCAATGACTGACTGCATTGATGCCAGAATAGGATAGTAACTAGAGTTCAGCTTTAAATAATGTTCAGCATTCACACTTATGATGGAACCACTTGGTGTAGCAATTAGAACTAACTGCAATTAAAGAAAAAAAGTAAATGGTATTGGTGTTCCAATGCAACAGGCCCTGAGTGAGCCCCACAGGGAACCGTGCATTTAGAGGAAACACCCAACCTGGGACTTTGTAGGCAGGAATTGATTGGCATAAATAGATAAATAAAAGAAAGAAACCATTTAAAATACAGTAATTTTATTGATACATATATACAAATTGTTAAAAGAGAAAACACATAGATGCAAATGCATCAAAAAACTGACAGTGTAGAAAATGTGTAATGCATAAAATTATGAACCATATCCTAGAGTAATGGGGTCACCCAGGTCCAACATGTTTCCCCAACTCGGCGGGCTTCTTCGGGGACCATGAGTGCTGGTGACCTCTATGCAGGTTCTAGGTATAAATAACATATTGTCAATACAATGCTAAATATATTCTGCTTTTTAATCATCACATGGAAGAGATATATTAGTGAGGCATGACACCACATATGTTCATCACCTGAGTGTAGATATAGACTCAGACACTCACCACTATTATAGAATCTGGGCCACAATTAAAAGTCAGCAATTAATGGCATGATCTGCGAGTCCAGCCTGGGAGTGCTCCCACTCCCGGACGACAGTCCAGACACAGAAGTCCTCAAACAATGGTGAAAACTGGACCGGGTAATACCAGACAACGGTTTCAATATGGCGGCCAGCAATAGAGGAAATATATCTGCTTTCTGCCTTTAAAAAGAAAGGAGGCAAAGGATAATATATGTGTGGTCAAAAATGGGCGAACAAAATAAGCCGTATCCAAATTGCCAGACAGATATAATGATTATCGTTCAACCAGTATGGCAAACATTAGTAAGATAGTGTGTCCAAAGAAGAGATGCATTGCACCAGAATAGTGCATCAAAAGAGCAAGGGAATATCAATGGGGTCACCATCCACAGTTCCACTCCTGCATTCCCAGCAATGAATACCCGGGTGGGGCTAATCAAACAAAAAGCAAGGTAAGATTAGACACAGTTAAACCCACACAGCTGAATCACCCGGACAAGGGGGAAGAAGTATAAGGGTAGGTAAATATGATGAAAAGAGATATCCCCTTGAAAATAATAAAAGAAAGCACAAGAAGCACTGATATCCGTAATGTTTGCCAGACTGGGTTACGTTCAAAAAGTAGCGCTTACCAAAGATAGCAATGTGTCCAGAGATGTGTGTTCTCAGCTCGGCGGGTAACGCCGATCAGTAGTCGTGACCTACTTGAGCTGCGCCGTTGCTGGTTGTTAAGTACCCGGTCCCATCGGAAGTGATGCGGTCGTAACTGACCTCTGTAGATCACTTCCGGTGCGGGCGCCATTTTGCGATCCTGTCTAGCGTGACCCGCCAAAACTAGAGAGGCGGGGCGCCGAGGCTGGATCATCACATCCGTCCACAGAAAGGGGCGGACTTGGGGAAATTGGGGAAGAGGCAAAATATCTTAACACAGCCTCAGAGTCCCCTCCCCCGGCTTGGCGCCCGAGTGTCCACCATTAAAAAGAGAGGATCTTAAGTATGCCCAGCTGGACTATCGCAGAAAACATTGCCATTATATACAGAACAATAGGATAAATCCAATTTACATATTGACATCCACAGTTAATCATACATAATTGTTTGAAGTAAAGCAATCTATGCTTATATACACTACATACTATAGATGTGCTGGTCAGTACAAGTTGGTATCAAAAGATACCGGCAAACTCCAAAAAAACATAAAGGAGGATAGACAAAACCACATAAAGAAAGAAAAGAAAAGAACAGAGAGAAAAGGAAAGGGAGGGAAGAGACAATGTCGTCCAGAGTCACTACAATTCCCTTCCTATTCTAGAAAGGGTTTAAATGAAAGTGCGGTATTTAACCCTGGGGGAAAATTCAAACCCAAATCTACCAAATTCCCTAAGCTTCAAACCTGCCCCGCGATATGGGCATTTGTGAAGCAGACCCAGAAGGAGATTAACAACTTAGAGGTCCCCCATTTTGGGACCTCCGATTTGTCACCCCCCCAAAGGGCTGCTTTAGATGACCTAGTCCATGATGACCTCGTTGTCATCAAACCCTCTGACAAGGGGGGCAACGTGGTCATCATGGACAGGCATCAATATGAAACTATGTGTTTCAATATTTTATCAAATCAGGAGTGGTATATGCCGATATCCCTGGACAAAGTTGAGACCTTTAAATCTAAATTTAAGATGATCCTATTGGATGCTTTACAATCACATATTATAGACCAGGATCTCTATGATTACCTCAATGTCAAATGGCCAGTATTACCCACCTTTTACTCATTGCCAAAGGTGCACAAATGCTTAGAGAAACCACCCGGCCGCCCGATTGTTTCGGGATGGGTTCAATTACTGAGCCATCCAGTCGTTTTGTGGATGAGCAACTTCGCCCGCATGTTATGGGCCTTCCATCGTATCTTAAAGATACGTTGGAATTGTTAAGAGTACTGGAGGACCTTACGGTACCGGTGGGCTCCCTGCTTGTCACCCTGGACATTGAGGCCCTATATTCTAGTATCCCGCATTGGAAAGGCGTGGAGGTCATCTCTTTGTTCCTCAAAGAGCAGACCCATCAAAAATGGCCAATGGCTGATTTCACATTACAGCTCCTTGACCATATCCTTAGATCCAATGTATTTACCTTTGGCGATACCACTTACCTCCAGGTACAGGGGGTAGCGATGGGGACTTCGTGTACCCCATCGTATTCCAACCTGTACCTGGGGGGGTGGGAAAGGGAACTGTTCGCCAGTGATGCCGCCTCAATGTATCTGCGCCACCTTGTCTTGTGGCGCAGATACATTGATGATGTCATCATTGTATGGACAGGAACAGTTGAACAATTACTACAATTTGTGGATTTTATTTCTAACAACAATTATATTCTCAAATTTACGGTCCAACACGATTTGGAGAAAATATCTTTTTTGGACACCATGATATTTTTGAACTCTGATGGTACATTGCATACCTCACTGTACCGCAAGGATACAGCGGGGAATACAATTCTGCACTATACAAGTAGCCATCCCCAATCATTAGTGTGTAGTATCCCGTACTCCCAGTACCTGAGAGTGCGGCGGAACTGCACACTGGATGTGGATTTTAAGCGAGAAGCAAAAGCTCTTCAGGGAAGACTCCTAGCAAGAGGATACAGTAAAAAAAATTCTAAAAAAGGCGTTTAATAGGGCCAACTTGCAATCCAGGGATAGATTAATCTTTGGTCCTCGTAAAAAGCAGAAAACCAATACCACCAAACTTATTACGAAGTTTAACACACATCATTCGACAGTTTGAGGCATTTTAGCAAACAACTGGCATTTCCTCACTGAGGATGCCACCATCACCAAGTATGTGAAGCCCTACCCGGAAGTGGTTTATCGTAAGACACCTTCCCTAAGAGACAGACTTGTCCATAGTCACTACAAAAATGCGGATGAGGGATCAGTTGGAGCGATAGGGGGTCTCGGCACATACCGATGTGGTGAATGCCCTGAATGCCCATGGGTGAGGGAGGGATATTTATCTCCCCTACCTCGTGGTGGAACTCTAAAACCTAGTTTTCGTGCCACATGCCTCACAGAGGGTGTGGTATATCTTGCCACATGCCTCTGTGGGGCTTTCTATGTGGGTAAAACGAAGAGACCTTTTGCTCGACGTGTCCATGACCAGCTATATTACATAGACACTGGTCTAATGTATACACCCATATGTAAGCATGTGGGGATACATCACAACTTCGACCCACATATGATACAGTTTATAGTGTTGGAAGCCGTAAAACAAAACCCACGAGGGGGAAATTTTAATAACCCTATTCTTAAGGCTGAAGTCAAATGGATTTATCAGTTACAGGCCACAAGGCCACAAGACCCCCAGGGTTAAATACCGCACTATCATTTAAACCCTTTCTAGAATAGGAAGGGAATTGTAGTGACTCTGGACGACATTGTCTCTTCCCTCCCTTTCCTTTTCTCTCTGTTCTTTTCTTTTCTTTCTTTATGTGGTTTTGTCTGTCCTCCTTTATGTTTTTTGGAGTTTGCCGGTATCTTTTGATACCAACTTGTACTGACCAGCACATCTATAGTATGTAGTGTATAGAAGCATAGATTGCTTTACTTCAAACAATTATGTATGATTAACTGTGGATGTCAATATGTAAATTGGATTTATCCTATTGTTCTGTATATAATGGCAATGTTTTCTGCGATAGTCCAGCTGGGCATACTTAAGATCCTCTCTTTTAATGGTGGACACTCGGGCGCCAAGTCGGGGGAGGGGACTCTGAGGCTGTGTTAAGATATTTCGCCTCTTCCCTAATTTCCCAGAGTTCGCCCCTTTCTGTGGACGGATGTGATGATCCAGCCTCGGTGCCCGCCTCTCTAGTTTTGGCGGGTCACGCTGGACAGGATCGCAAAATGGCGCCCGCATCGAAAGTGATCTACAGAGGTCAGTTCCGGTGGGACCGGGTACTTAACCAGCAACGACGCAGCTCAGGTAGGTCACGACTACTGATCGGCGTTACCCGCCGAGCTGAGAACACACATCTCTGGACACATTGCTATCTTTGGTAAGAGCTACTTTTTGAGCGTAACCCAGTCTGGCAAACATTACGGATATCAGTACTTCTTGTGCTTTCTTTTCTTATTTTCAGGGGGATATCTCTTTTCATCATGTTTACCTACCCTTATACTTCTTCCCCCTTGTACGGGTGATTCAGCTGTGTGGGTTTAACTGTGTCTCATCTTACCTTGCTTTTTGCTTGATTAGCCCCACCCGGGTATTCATTGCTGGGAATGCAGGAGTGGAACTGTGGATGGTGACACCATTGATATTCCCTTGCTCTTTTGATGCACTATTCTGGTGCAATGCACCTCTTCTTTGGACACACTATCTTACTAATGTTTGCCATACTGGTTGAACGATAATCATTATATCTGTCTGACAATTTGGATACGGCTTATTTTGTTTGCCCATTTTTGACCACACATATATTATCCTTTGCCTCCTTTCTTTTTAAAGGCAGAAAGCAGGTATATTTCCTCTATTGCTGGCCGCCATATTGAAACCGCTGTCTGGTATTACCCGGTCCAGTTTTCACCATTGTTTGAGGACTTCTGTGTCTGGACTGTCGTCCGGGAGTGGGAGCACTCCCCGGCTGGACTCGCAGATCATGCCATTAATTGATGACTTTTGATTGTGCCCCAGATTCTATAATAGTGGTGAGTGTCTGAGTCTATATCTATACTCAGGTGATGAACATATATGGTGTCATGCCTCACTAATATATATCTCTTCTATGTGATGTTTAAAAAGCAGAATATATTTAGCATTGTATTGACAATATGTTATTTATACCTAGAACCTGCATAGAGGTCACCAGCACTCATGGTCCCCGAAGAAGCCCGCAGAGTTGGCGAAACATGTTGGACCTGGGTGACCCCATTACTCTAGGATATGGTTCATAATTTTATGCATTACACATTTTCTACACTGTCTGTTTTTTTTTATGCATTTGCATCTATGTGTTTTCTCTTTTAACAATTTGTATATATGTATCAATAAAATTACTGTATTTTAAATGGTTTCTTTCTATTATTTATCTATTTATGCCAATCAATTCCTGCCTACAAAGTCCCAGGTTGAGTGTTTCCTCTAAATGCACGGTTCCCTGTGGGGCTCACTCAGGGCCTGTTGCATTGGAACACCAATACCATTTACTTTTTTTCTCATACGCTTTAGGGATGTGGCGGGATTTCTTTTGGCTTAATGGCATTTAGAGTTGGCACTTAACACTTTGTAACTGCAATTAAAGGTCTTATGGTCAATCATTAGGAGGAAAAAGACATGGTATATATAGACATGCTGCTCTTCCTTCAAGACTCTGACTTATCTTTACGCTCTGCCTTGCTCATTCTGTATGAGATTTTGATTAACTGTAGATGGATGTGTATGGAAATAGATGAAAATACTCCCAATAGACCCTATTTCGCCTCAGGCCCTGAACAGGACTTTGTCTCTTCAGTGGGTAATGCAGATTAAATATTTGGGTGTTCAGGTGTCTGCTAATGTATCTGATTTTGTACCCATTACGTTTTTATGCCCCTCTTGGGTCTCACAAAATCCCGAATCGAGACTTGTAGATCCTTACCATTATCCCTCCTAGACAAGATGAATCCAATAATAAATTAGGCTGCTTCTCCTCTTCATCGATGTCCTGAGGAACTCCCCGTGTGGATTCCTTTATCACTATATAAACAATTAGATTAACAGATGTCCTCTTTTCTCTGGAATAACAAACCTCCCAGACTTCATTTGTCTATTTTGAAACTTCTTTCCACGATCAGGTTGGCCCTCCCAAATGTTTTCCAGTATTTTCTGGCTGGTCAGTTATCCCATGCTCATATTTGGCTTGCTCGCATACTCAAGGCAGCAACTCTGGGTTCCTATGAGGTGCTGTAATTGCTCTTATAGTAAAATTTAAATGTGGGGGTGTGTGGCGCGCTTCAGAAGTGGAGCTCATTTAAATGATTAAATAATTAAATAAATTAAATGGTGAGTGTGCTAAAATTTTCGATTCCTTATCCTCGTGATTTGTACATGATAATAAAACTACAATTAAACGACATATAATTAATTCAATAAATAAAGAAAGTGTTGATCCCAGTATTCCAAACTATAAAGTGCTGAGTGCTTACAAACTTCAAAATATTTCAATAAATCTCTATAAAATTCATAAATAAATAAAGTGCAAATTCCAGTGATTGTCCGTTTTTTCCTTTCACCACTAATAAACAAAATCCAACTGTGTCTCTTCAACTTGTCACAAAGTGCTTTCTGTGCAAAGTAAAGTGCAGTGACTTGTTCCTCCACCAGGTGTCACCTCTAGGTGTTCTAGACTCTCACCTTAATGAAGTGTATCAATCGCCTGAATGTGTATATTTCTCCCCCGATTGGATAGTGGTTGGCCTGGGTTGACTGTCTGCAGAGTCCTACTCGTGGTCCCCGGGGCCCTCTCCAGATTCGTATCAGGGTGCTGAGGAAGTCACGTGATGTGACGTAACGCGTAGGAGGAGCTGCCAGAATAACCGGAAATGACGTTACGGACCGGAGCCGAGTACTCCCAACGCTACCTACGACTTATTATACGCCCATAACAAGCAGGAAAATTGTAAGTGTAATGATTTTATATATGAATAAAGAAGTTTTTAAATACTACACCATGATGGCCCTTTATGCTTAATACGCCCTGAGATCACGCTAGGAGATTAGGAGACCCGAGGATAAAAAGCACCCTGATACGAATCTGGAGAGGGCCCCGGGGACCACGAGTAGGACTCTGCAGACAGTCAACCCAGGCCAACCACTATCCAATCGGGGGAGAAATATACACATTCAGGCGATTGATACACTTCATTAAGGTGAGAGTCTAGAACACCTAGAGGCGACACCTGGTGGAGGAACAAGTCACTGCACTTTACTTTGCACAGAAAGCACTTTGTGACAAGTTGAAGAGACACAGTTGGATTTTGTTTATTAGTGGTGAAAGGAAAAAACGGACAATCACTGGAATTTGCACTTTATTTATTTATGAATTTTATAGAGATTTATTGAAATATTTTGAAGTTTGTAAGCACTCAGCACTTTATAGTTTGGAATACTGGGATCAACACTTTCTTTATTTATTTATTGAATTAATTATATGTCGTTTAATTGTAGTTTTATTATCATGTACAAATCACGAGGATAAGGAATTGAAAATTTTAGCACACTCACCATTTAATTTATTTAATTATTTAATCATTTAAATGAGCTCCACTTTTGAAGCGCGCCACACACCCCCACATTTAAATTTTACTAACTGGATTCTGGTACCAGTATAGTGGTGCAGCACTAAGAAGGGACCCAAAAATACCTCCGATAGCGCAGGGACCACCTACCCACATACAATTGCTCTTATAGGCTGTGCCTCATAGCAGTCTTACTAATACTATGCAAACTGCAAACTACAATCAAGGTGTGGAATAGGGCCCAAATCTTACCTAATGTCCTTTCAATCAATGGTCCCATTACAACCTACTGTGGAACAACCTCAACCTCTCACATTTGTTCCATATTCTAGAGCTGGTCGTCAAGGGGCATAAAAATTAGGAGAGTCTTGTTTGATCCTGGTCAATTCCTTCAGTTGAAGGCAAAGTATAATCTTCCAAACTAGTACATTTTACGTTATCTACAGCTGCATCATGCCTGCAGATCCCAATTTGGCTTGCCTTGGCACGTCTTTCTCCTACTGGAATGATATTCCTCTTGAGAGCTGAGTCTTTACCCAAATACTATTCCAATATTTATATTGGAAATTGTCCAGCTCACCTGGCACTGAGTAAATGTAGGGGGGGTCCCAGAACCTTTTATCCCTAGAAAATGACTGGGATGACATGACTGGGCTTGCTATGAAGGCAATCATGCGGGCTCAATGCTAGGCCTTATTTTGTGTGTCTGTTGACACAGAGAGCATGGCTAGCCCCCCCTATTCACAGGCTGTGATTGACAGCAGCTGGAGATAATTGCTCCTGCTGCTGCCTTCATGGCCAGTGAGGAGAGAGAGAGATGCTGCTCTTGGGCACAGCACTGGATCAAGATCGGGCACGGGTAAGCATATAGTGGGAGTCTGCAGGGGAGCAGAACACAGAAGGTTTTTTTACGGTAATGTAGAGAACACATTAAAGCAGAGCTCAACCCAAAAGGGGAAGCTCCACTTGTTTTCTTCCCCCCTCCCTCCGATGCCCCATTTGGAATCTTTCAGGGGGAGCGGGTACCCGGTTTTGACAAGTACCCGTTCCTTGCCCCTGAGCTTGGCCATTCAGAGTGCAGCGCAATTTGCGCATGCGCAGTAGGGAACTGGCTGTGAAGCCGCAAGACTTCACTGCCGGTTTCCCTTAGCTGAGATGGCGGCGGCAGCACCCAAGAGTCGATTGAAAACTCGGCTCAAGTGAAGACAGAGCTGGATTTGTGGATAGGTAAGTGTCCTAATATTAAAGGCCAGCAGCTACAGTATTTGTAGCTGCTGACTTAATTTTTTCTGAAGTCTGGAGCCCCGCTTTAAGGTAAAGAACCATCTGCCTTTGGAACCACTTTAATTAAAGTTTTTTTCCTAGAACATTCCCTGCTATTATTGTGTGTGGGTACTGGTTTTTCATTCATTTCAGTAAGTGTTCAGTCTAAGTGTGTACTAAATCCTATGTAACGCCTCTGCTGGCCATTATTGTCGGTTACTACCTTTTTGTTACCTTCACATTCATTTTGAGCTTGATCTGGCATTTACAGAAATGGAGCACAGTTTGTATCTGTATCAGCTGAGGATGATTTTATTTTTATGTTCTGTAAATGTATCCAGATAATAATATAGCTAGTAGCAATGAGCAGAGATGCAGGAAAAAGTGCAGCAATGTATTATCAGATACACTATATTGTCAAAAGTATTGGGACACCTGCCTGCACACGCACGCACATGCACACTTTAATGGCATCCCAGTCTTAGTCCGTAGGGTTTAATATTGAGTTGGCCCATCCTTTGCAGCTATAACAGCTTCAACTTTTCTGGGAAGGCTGTCCACAAGGTTTAGGAGTATTCCTATGGGAATGTTTGACCATTCTTCCAGAAGCGTATTTGTGATGTCAGGCACTGATGTTGGGCGAGAAGGCCTGGCTCGCAGTCTTCACTTTAATTCATCTCAACGGTGTTCTATCGGGTTGAGCTCAGGACTCTGTGGAGGCCAGTCAAGTTTCTCCACCCCAAACTCACTCATCCGTGTCTTTACGGACCTTGCTTTTGTGCACAATCATGTTGGAACAGGAAGGGGCCATCCCTAAAATGTACCCACAAAGTTGGGAGCATGAAATTGTCCAAAATGTCTTGGTATGTGGACGCCTTAAGAGTTCTCTTCACTGGAACTAAGGGGCCAAGCCCTACCCCCGAAAAACAAACCCACACATTAATCCCCCCTCCACCAAATGATTTGGACCAGTGCACAAAGCAAGGTCCATAAAGACATGGATGAGCAAATTTGAGGTGGAGG
Organism: Pelophylax lessonae; assembly: GCF_965119305.1. Lineage (NCBI taxonomy): Eukaryota > Metazoa > Chordata > Amphibia > Anura > Ranidae > Pelophylax > Pelophylax lessonae. The sequence goes on along the minus strand of NC_138770.1, from coordinate 551,357,151 downwards.
AACTTAAATGGCCTGCACAGAGTCCTGACCTCAACCAGATAGAATACCTTTGGGATGAATTAGAGTGGAGACTGCGAGCCAGGCCTTCTTATCCACATTGATGCATGACCTCACAAATGCACTACTGAAAGAAGGGTCAAACACTCCCATAGACACACTCCTAAACCTTGTGGACAGCCTTTCCAGAAGAGTTGAAGCTGTTATAGTTGCAAATGGTGGGCCAACTCAATATTGAATCCTACGGACTAAATGGGATGCCATGTATATTCACTTTACAAGTTTCACATTTTTACATTAATAAATCCAAATATCAGTTAGGGCCTTTGATGAATAGCATCTCTTCACATTAAAAAGGTTTTGCATCCCTATAAACATCTATGGGAATGCAAAACCCACTTTTTGCAGGTCAAATGCAGGTTAGAAGAAAGGCAGCTGCAGGTCAAATGCATCTGTCAATGAATTCTAAATGATCTCGGAAGCATCTTAAACTGACGCCGTTGACACAAGCTCAAAGTCCGCCTATACTGGCCCTTATTTTTCTTACATCTGCAAATACTCCTTTGGATTTGAGGAATTGATTTTACTATAGTTGGCAGTACAAATTACAATATTGCCCTAGGAAAACTATTGCCCATAACTCCAGGTTAGGTGCTTCAAATAAAAAAAACAAAATAAAACAGAGGAGACTACCTCATCTCAATTTACATTTCTGAGGTTAATAATTCTCATGGTAACTAAACAAACTATCTCTAATGCTTGGAAAGCTCCTAAACAAACTTTCACAAAGTTAAGAGCCATGTTACTTGGATCCTGATAAATGAGAAAACAGCGAAAGTTAACAACAACATGCCTAAATTTAAAATGATTTTGGGTCCCACGTGTGAAACGTTTCCTTGGTTTGCTTTTGTTTCCTACATTTCCTGATTATAATCTTTGTTCCTGTTCCTTTCCGATGCTGACTGTAATATCAGCAAGGACTCATTTCAAGCTCATTAATCACTCAGTTTCTGCTATTACACTTGTTTATGTAACATCTATTCCTACTCCCTTCATTGTCCTATGATTGTCTGTGGCTTTAACGTTGGTTTTTTTTCTTGCAACACTGGGATTACTCCTCATTTACTCATGTTGGTGCTTATTGTACAAATCATATTATCTTGCCTTGGTTACCTGTAATGTTTTCTTTTTTGCATTGTCATTTTTCTTGAAAATCTAATAAAAATGTATTTCACTTATGTAAATGGTTGTACTCCTCCAGGGTCACCTGTCTGTTGATTGTGGTTTTGCAATCCCACACGTGTTTACAGTCACTAGCCCCCAGATTCACCTTGGAGTGTTACCAATCTGGCGCCTGCACAGCTGCAAATTGCAAAGTAAAATTGAAAGAAAGGTTAAGCATTCGGTCCAAGATGGCGCAGAGCCCATCCCTTGGTGCACTGGGAGGGATTGTGGCAAGGAGGCAGCAGTGCAATTGGAGGAATACACCCACACACCTGCTAAGAAACCTTCAGCTAAGTTAGCATCAGGTCAACAACTCCCATTGTCTGCTCAAAACAGTCCATCACCTTTCACTGGGGATGCACAGGTGGGTGGAGGGCTAGAAGACAGAGAGGCCTATGTTGAGTTGCCTGAGACTGCATCTGGGACCCAGACCACACAAGCAGAAGACGTGGACTCAGAATCCAATCAATAAGAGTATTTCACAGCAATTAATTCTTGTAAAACACCTCTATCTGGCTTGCCATGGCATAACATAAGAAATATCCTATGCCGTGACCTTCATAAGGCCAGGGAATACACTACTGCATTGGAGAGCCAAGTAAGTTCAGCTAAGCATGATTTTGTTCTCTTTAAACAATGGCTGGATGTTGCTAAAACCAAACTACATTAGTACACGGTGGAAGACATGGAGAACGGTCTGTGACAAAATTAATTCTGCATGGTCAGTCTCCATAAGCTCAGTGAAGGCAACTCATCTGGTTTAATGGAGAATTTCTTTTTACACCTTCGGCCAATTTAGCTTTACCCCTCTTTTTTGCTATTGAAAGAGCGTGCTGTGTACCATCCTGAGCTTTCCTAACAGCAGATCCCCCTAGACCTCTTTTGCTGAAACACCTGCACTACTGAGTTCGAGAAATAATTCTGTGCAAGGCCAGAGAGCATAAAGACATAATACAATAAGAAGAAGCGCTCCATTTCCCTAACTTTTTAGCAGAAGTGCAGCATCAAAGAGCCAAATAGACAGCAGTGGAAAAACATCTAAATCAACACAAACTCCCATATGCCATGCTATATCCATCTTGCGTTTGAGTTGTAGCAAGCGGAAATACAGTACGTAATGTTTTAAATCTACTGCAGCAGCTACCTTATGGTCAGACTGCAACAAACACCACCTTGACATGTAATGATTAAGCACAAGATGTATGTGTGAAACGCGTCTACGTGACTTCATGTTGGTGTCTTTGGTGTCATCACTTGTAACATTTTGGAATTAAAAGAAATCTAAAGAAAACTGGAGTTCCTGGATGTGTGGCTATTTCTTTTCCTACCACCTTGACATGGATTTGGTTTACTATCAATCCAACTATCTTCTTAACAAGGCAGAACGCTACTTTTGGATCTCTTTTTTAAGCATAGTTTACAGCTACTGTGTTGTGCAGTTGCACTGAAGTCTATGGGGGTTATTTACTAAAACTGGAGCGTGCAAAATCTGGTGTAGCTCTGCATAGAAAAAAAACTGCTTCCAGGTTTTACTGTCGAAGCTTAATACATCAAGTTGAACTTAGAAGTTGATTGGCTACCATGTACAGCCGCACCAGATTCTGAGTGCACCAGTTTTAGTAAATCTCTCCATATGCTAAAATAGCGCACTTAACTACTTCTAACCCCTTACAAAGCTCCTGAGTGAAAAACCTTTTTGCTACCCCAGAAGAAAAAATGTTGGACTTGCTTCTGTTTGGTAGGTGTGTTCTTAAATACTGCTTGATGATTAAGCCAGATCCTTGACTTAGCTTTTCTTGTATCTTTTACTTGGAGTCTCGCTACAAAACTTTTCGATTGAATAAACCCTTGTTGCTTTCCTTAAACTGCTCCACCATTTGGTAAGAGACTACCACTAAAAATCACCCAGGGCCACCTCACTCATCTTGGTCCTTGGCTTTATTATTATTTCCAATTATAATATATTATATAATATACAATATTGTGTCACCATAACGAAGTCAGTATATTAAGTTTATAAATTGTGCTATCATTAGGTAATCCCATTACATGTAACACTATACTTAACCCCTTTCTCCAGTTTAACTCAACTCCTATTTGTCTGCAGGAAACCCATCTGACTTAGTATATTACCAAGCTACTTAGGAGGAGAAAATTCCACCAACAAGGAGACCTTTTAAACCATTTACCTACAATCTATTAGGGGGATGTTATGTAAACCATATAGCAATAATGTCATCCAGATCATTTTATTGAAGTTACATCAGCTAATAATGGGGAATGGAGGAACTTGACACCAAGCCCTACGTTTTGATTGAGAAGCGGTAAGTATTGGAGCAAGACTGAGCTCCAGGTATTGTCTAGAATCAGTGGGTAATAGGAACCAGCAGGTATTAGAATTGGGTTACCGGTTTCATATTTTGGGGACAGTCAGGCAGGGGATACATCAATAGGTCAACAGGGAGCAAGGTGATTTTGTCCTAATTTAAAGTAAAGTTCAGGGAAGGACCCAAATGTAGTGATAAGTGAAATTAGAGAGGTCAGTAAGTGTAGGGTATACCCCAGAAATATCAGGGCATTGACATCATATAATTCCAATTTGCCATCCCTTTCTCCCTTTTTAAAACCCACTATGTCCCGGGATGAGAGAATGGCAATGGTCAGAGTTACAATGACCAATGCTAAAAAGCAAGGGTGACAGGGGACGTCCCTTTCGAGCCCTGCACACAGAGCTAGGGAGGCAGCCTTCCTCAAATCGCCCATTCCAAAGTTAATTTTTGGTCTGGGTGGGGTTCGCTATTTAAAACTTTTTTCAGTGAATGTTACTTTGGTCATTAAAAATACCTTCCACTCCCTGGTGGGCCCTCTCACTCGGGAGATCTCCTGCTGTAACTGACCCTTCAGAAATGCTTCTAAAGTATCCCAAACTATCCCTATGGCACAGAATGTGTATTGATTTTTAGAACATCCCAGAATTTGTTCCACGGGGCAGTAGGAGAAAGGTTTTAAATTTCAACAGAAAGAGTTCACTTTTTATTTTGTGGTTCAGGGCCTATTATGGAAACCTCCTTGAAGCATGGAGCTCCTTGGAGCATAGAACACATTAGTAACATATGGTAGCATAATGTAATTTCTAAAAGCTAGAACTATAGGCAAAAGGGGTTGATGCGAGTTGGAGAAACATAAAAATTGTTGCTACCTAAGCAACTAGGGTACAGCTCTGTTATCAAGGGATTGATATAAGAAGGGGTATGGTGGGGATCCAGGGATGCCATTAGGCGAACCTATTCCATGCTAGGGTCAACATTGACACCAAAAATACCAAGTGCTAGGACAAGGACATCTGGTTTGTCAGTGATAAGCTGACAAAAAAAAGAGGAGGAGGAGTTTGGAGTAAAATAATCAATCATTTTTAGTAAGAAAAAAATTTATATTTCTATGCACATTCAAACAAAGGACATGGGCCCTACATTATACAGCTTCAGCATGATGATGTAATAGCCCCGCCAGCCTTATGGGTTGCGTCAAATAAGACCTTCTCAAAGGTACCTAGAGAAAGCCCTAATAGGATGCAATGCATCAAGTAGGCGGAGCTGTGACATCTGCATGCTGGGCAGAGTGGAGCTCTTGGATTCAAACTGCAACAGAAGAGCTTAGGCAGGCGAGCCCGAGAGATTATTCCTTTGAAGCTGTATATTGCAGAGCCTATGTTCTTTGTTTGAATGTGAGTGGAGCAATATTTTTTACTATTAATAAATGGTTGAATATAGTAATCTATGGGCATCTTTTTATATGTATTCCTTTTGAGCTTGAGGGTCAGGATTGCAGGAGGTTACTGATGCTGCAGATGGGAACCATTGTTTAGGGCCTTTTTTGACCTCCTAATTAAATCCATTTATGAAGGTGAGGGCATACCTATATTACTTACACATGGTGTATTCTATTAATGCATACAAAGCTTGCTCGGATTGGCTGAGTCAGAGAGGCGGGCTTATACAACCTTTGCCAATCTGAGCAGGCTTTGTATGCAATAATAGAATACACAGCTTGCTGTGATAGGCTCAGCGTGGTACATAGAGTATTACAGCACAGATGTTCTGTAAGTAGCCAAAGCTTACTGTATACACATCCAGCGGGCTAAACTTTTAATAATAGAGAAGTTCTGTATGTAGTAGAAGCTACAGTACATATAAGGGCACATCCAACGGGCTAAAATATTTAATAGGGACCTGATGGCTCCACTGATGTCATGAAATGGTGTCGCCTCAGAAGAGGGTGTAGTCTTATATGGCGAGTATAGGGCAAAACCGCAGGAGTGGACACAAACATTGCGGGTGTGGGCGGTCCTGATCATACATTCAGCGGGTGCGAGCGGGTTTAATGAAACAGTCCCGTGCAGGGCTCTAGTATGTAGCCTCCTTGGACATTATATGTAAATACTATATCAGCTGAATTTGTTATACATACTGTGTTTGTTTCTCCTCCCTATAAAACAAATTGTTGAATAAAGAAAACAAAAAAAATTTTAGATCCTTGGCAAGTTTTTGGTGTTTTTAGATCTATCTTTTTTAAAACGAAAAACTACAGAATAGGTACAATGTCCTGAGTGGGATTACTATTGTACAATGACTGTATTATTCTTTATCAACAAATCACTACTGATCAGCAGTTTAGCACCCAGATCATATAAATTATTACTACACATGTAAGGCCAACATAAAGCACATCATTGCTTACTCTATCAAAGAATGAAAACTTTTTCACAGAAGTTTAAGATGCTGCTGTAACTAAAAGCAGGGCAGTTTATACAGGATTTAATGCAATAAAATGACTCAAAATAAGTCAGGCAGTATTCATCAGATCTCATGAACTGACTCAATTAAATGATAAAGGATTATGGAAAAAGTGATTATACTGAAGTTCTTTCTTGGATGGTTGATTTTCAAAGTTAGTGTAATGCTGCAGATAATGTAAATCCGGTTATGCCCAATACACAGTCACAAGTTTGTCAAAATGAGTAAAATTCACAGCAGTCACATTTTTGCTGTATCTAAATCACTTTTAGGTGATCCAAGATAAAAAGCCTGCCCAAAACACACATCTGAAGTGTTTTAGATGCATTTTACATGCACTAGCATTGAACTCTATAAAACCCGTGTTTTGATGAAGGGGTTTTTTTTTTAACCGCTTAAGGATCAGGCCTATTTCTGACACTATATATATATATATATATATATATATATATATATATATATATATATAACATTATATATTTCTTTTTAGCAGAGACCCTAGAGAATAAAATGAAGATCATTGCAATACTTTATGTCACACCTAATTTGCGCAGTGGTTTTACAATTGCAATTTTTTTGAATAAAAAAACAAGAAAACCATAAAGTTAGACCAAATTTTTTTCTATAAAGTGAAAGATAATGTTACGCTGAGTAAATTAATACCGAACATGTCATGCTTCAAAATTGTGCACGCTCGTGGAATGGGGAGAAACTTTGGTACGTAAAAATCTCCGTAGGCAACATTTTAACAATTTCTACAGGTTAGAGTTACAGAGGAGTTCTAGTGCTAGAATCATTGGTCTCACTCTAATGATCGTGGTGATACCTCACATGTGGGGTTTCAACATCGTTTACATATGTAGGCGCAACTTGCGTATGCGTTCGCTTCTACACGCGAGCTCAAAGGGACGGGGCGCTTTATTTATTTTTTTCTTACTAATTTTACTTTTTATTGTTATTTTTACACTGTACCTTTAAAGAAAAACATTTTGATCACTTTTTTCCTATTACAAGGAATGTAAGCATCCATTTTAATAGAAATAAGCATGACAGGTCCTCTTCAATGTGAGATCTGGGGTCAAAAAGACCTCAGATCTCACATGAACACTTAAAAGCAAAAAAAAAAAGTCCCTTTTTTTTTTAACAAAAATTGTTTTTTAACTATCTTGCCCTCACTCGACTTCCTGCCCAGCACCATAGGGGAGCGGATAATTTTTCCTGCTACCGACGGCTCCAGTAAGAAGTGAAATTGACCAGGAAGAGGCAGGAGGGGGTGGGCACCTCTCCCATGCGTAAAAGTGATTCCATGGCCGAATCCGCCGCTGGGATCACTTTTATGTGAAAGAGGACCGCGGGCCATGTAGGAAAATACCGGAGTTATGGCAGCTATCTGCTGCCATAACTCCGATATGTAAAGTCAAAGTAGCGATGGAAATACACGGTGAGCGGCCTGGAATTAGTTTTTTTTAAATGCACCTCATCATGAAGTGTTACTAAAGTCATATTTTTTTTTTTATTAAATTAACAAACATGTCCTACATCCCTGCTCTGTGCAGTGGTATTGCAAAGAGTGGCACCGATCCTCCTCTTCTGGGGTCCCCAGCAGCGATCTTAGCTCCTCCTCTTCTTCTTCTGTCCACCATAACCAGTCACTTGCTATTAGGGGAGATCTGTCTGCCTGGTCTGTGCGCTCCCGACCTGTGTGTCTATGGAGCCACACTCTATAGCCGGGGTCCTCAATAGGCAGACTCTGGGCCGCGTCCGAACCCAGATGCACTTAAATCTGGACTGCAGCAGCTGTCTAACCTCTGTGATGTGAGAGGGGGGAGCTTATAAATGGGGGGGGACTGTGAGGGGTGAGCTTTGATATGAGGGGCTGTGAGGGGGGGACTATAATACTGAAGGGCTGTGATGTGAGAGAGAGAAGCTGTGATATGGGGTGATGTAAGAAGGGGGAGCTTTAATGTGAGAGGGGGAGTTGGAATGAGAATGGAGGGGTGCTGTGATATTGGGGGCTGTAATGTAAAAGGAAGAAGTTGTGATATGGAGGGCTGTGATGCGAGAGGGGTGCTGTGATATGGAGGACTGTGATGCGAGAGGGGGAGCGGTGATGTGGGGAGCTGTGATGTGGGGGGGCTGTGATACGAGAGGAGCTGTGATGTGGGGGGCTATGATATGGGGGAGCTGTTATGTGAGAGGGGGAAGCTGTGATATAGGGAGCTGTGATGTGATACGGTGGATGTGATGTGAGGGGGGAGCTTTGATATGGGGGGGCTATGATGTGAAAGGGGGCTGTGATATGGGGGGCTGTGATGCGAGAGGGGGCTGTGATATGGGGGAGCTGTGATATTGGGGGCTATGATATGGGGGGGCTGTGATATGAGAAGGGGGCTGTGATATGAAGGGTTTGTGATGCGAGGTTAGGTGAAGGGATGTGATGTCAGGCGGGGATGAGCTGCGATGTGGGGGGTTGTGATTGCAAGGGGGGCTGTGATGTAAGCGGGTCGCTAATGTTGAGGGCTCTAATGTGAAAGGGGGTTGTGATGTAAGGGGGGCTGTGATAGGAAAAGGGGCACTGAGGACATTAATTTAAAGGGGCTGTGACATGAAAAACCTGAGTCATAGCAGAAAAATTAGATTCGGACCTCTGCAGAAAGAAAATGTTACCAACCGGACCTCCCTGAATTTTAATTGAGTATCCCTGTTCTATAGGCTTACACATCGGGATTTAGGCCTGCCACCTACTTCCTCTTCACTGCATTTGATTGATATCAGCAATGTGAAGAGGAGGTAAGGGAAGAATAGATGCAGCCGTGCACAGCACTGATCTATTCTCCCCTCTCTTACTCTTCACACAGGGGAAGGGGGGCAAAGGGAAACTGAAAACCTTTTTTAGAGTAATAATAGATTTCACGTCTCTCTGGGGGAGAGGGAGAAGGGGGGGGCACCAGAAAGAAACTGGGAAATTAGGGGATTAAGATGTGCCCAAAATAACAGAAAATAATTATTAAAATATATACATTTTATTCAGTAACACAAAAAATTTAAATGACAATCATGTATAGCATTTAAAAAATATATTGAACATTCTGTATGTCATCATACAATTGATGGATCGACGTGTTTTGCCCACAAAGCGAGCTTCTTCGGCATCCAATAATGCATGAGCCTTCAAAGTATAAGCCCTTGAGATATCTTCCACAAAACATGTGTTTAGAGCTAAAACAAATCAGCATATATCATGGAAAGGTACAGGAGTCTTTGAATATACTGTAGGACCGGATGAATTGTTAAATATAACCTCTAAAAATTGGAGATGAGAGCACCAGTAAACAGAATATCCATCAACTCCAAACAGGAGGTAAGATAAAGTTATAGAGAAGACCCTCAAAATGTATCCAGCCGAATTCAGCCACACAAAATACATCCTCAAATCCAGCTTAATAAACACTGCATTCAAATATTTGCAAGAAGATAAATCTCGTCATCCACAACTAAAGCAGAGTAATGCCTGGGGAGCTAAATATTTCTAACATTATTCTGCCTTACAAGATAAGTGGGATCATGGGGTCCAGCAGCTTGGAGAAGAGGACTTCCTACCATCTTTCACAAGTTCAGGAATATATTGAAGAAACTGCATTTGTGCTTAAGAATGTAATGCTTTTCGGTTTGAATACTGTGACGGAACAGGACACCCGGACTGGGTATCTCTGCCAAGAAGCTGCTTCCTAAGCAATCTGGAACACGGGATCCGTGAATCTGGCTATAGTTACCCCAAGAACTCGACAGTACAAGTTTTGGAGTCAAACCAGAATGAACTGTTTATTGAACCAACTTACAGACTTTTATACGCTTGAGAAGTATTTCAGTGACCAGTCAAATATTTACCCAAAACATCACACATCGGATAGATAACGAGGTAGGGCTGACCATGTTATCATTAACATGCCAATTAACTGAGCACTTAAATCAGCCTAGGCGGAATGCACAGAATGCTAGAAGGCAAACAATAGATGACACAATTAACCACCTGAACAATCAGGGATCTCATTCTAGGTTAGAAACACCGGAATCGAGCTCCTAAAGAACACTAGACATTAATAAAATGTAAACACATCCCCACAGTAGATAATAGGTTGTTGTGTGAAAGACAGGTGGCTTGAGTTGATGAGATTACCCATAAGGATTGCTCCACACAGATAGTGGCCAGGAGTCTAGCCTACAGTCCTCTCCCAAAAGCCTCCTAAGTCTGTGACAAATACCTTGTTAAAATTGGCTACACGAACTTCCTGTCCCATAGCCAAAACATGAAGAGAGAAAATTCCTCCAAAGTGAGGGAAACTTAGGGTGTCTTTAGGGTCACCAGAACTAGTGTCCCAAATTAAAGCTATCCCTGTAAAATTAGATTTTCTTTTACTTTCATTTTCAATGAAAGTGGTAAACAGGAGAAATAGTGAATCTTACTTGATGTGGGACAAAGACAGCAAAACAAACTGATCCCTGTCCACTCCGTCCAAATCTAAAAAGTTTGACTTTAGTTGCACTTAAATAAAGAAAAAAAAGGCAAAACTTTTTTTTACTTAAGTACAGTAATGCAATTTGCACACACAGTACTTCTTTCTTTCAGACCCCATAGTTCTGTAATAAAGGGAAACACGCCGGTTTGACATCAAAACTTTACTGATGGTACATCAACCCAAGGAAGCCCAGTTTAAACAATTTTTGATCTTAGAAGCCCTTCACTAAGCCTGTGATGTCTGATAACAGTCAGATTAGAAGATGCAGTGCCTTGAAAAAGTATTCATACCCCTTGAACTTTTCCACATTTTGTCATGTTACAACCAAAAACGTAAATGTATTTTAAATGGGATTTTATGTGATAGACCAACATAAAAGTAGCACATAATTGTGAAGTGGAAGGAAAATGATAAATGGTTTTCAATTTTTTTTTTCAAATAAATATCTGAAAAGTGTCGCGTGCATTTGTACCACCCTTTACTCGGATACCCCTAACTCAAATCTAGTGTAACCAATTGCCTTCAGAAGTCACCCAGTTAGTAAAAAAAAAAAAAAGAGTCCACCTGTGCGTAATTTAATCTCAGTATAAATACAGCTATCCTGTGAAGCCCTCAGAGATCCTTAGTGAACAAACAGCATCATAAAAGGCCAAGAAACACACCAGGCAGGTCAGGGATAAAGTTGTGGAGAAGTTTAAAGCAGGGTTAGGTTTTAAAAAATATCCTAGGCTTTGAACATTTCACAGAGCACTGTTCAATTCATCACCTGAAAATGGAAAAAGTATGGCACAACTGCAGACCTACCTAGACATGGCCATCCACCTAAACGGACAGGCCAACAACCCTAAACATACAGCCAAAGCTACATTGCAATAGTTTAGATCAAAGCATATTCTTGTGTTAGAAAGGCCTGAAGTCCAGAACTAAATCCAATTGAGAATCTGTGGCAAGACTTAATTGCTGTTCACAGATGCTTTCCATCCAATCTGACAGAGCTTGAGCTATTTTACAAAGAAGAATGGGCAAAAATTTCACTCTCTAGATGTGCAAAGCTGGTAGAGACACACCCAAGCAGCTGTAATTGCAGTGAAAGGTGGTTCGACAAAGTAGAGGGGGGGGGGGTTGAATACAAATGCACCACACTGTTCAGATATTTATTTGTAAAAACAAATTTGAAAACCAATTATAATTATCTTACCACTTCACAATTATGTGCCACTTTGTGTTGGTTTATCACACAAAATCCCAATAAAATACATTTACGTTGTTAGTTGTAACATGACAAATGCGGAAAATTTCAAGGGGTGTGAATACTTTTTCAAGGCACTGTAAGTAATGTTTTGTATTGTTATAAACATTTATACAAACCAATATGTTGCTTTTGTCCCTTTCTTTAATTTTCCTTTATTGTGTATCTAAACCCAGAAACAAAAATGTAGTTCAAGTTGCATATTGTAGCTTACCAGTCCTTTGACGCAGTGGCTGCAATAGATTTATTTTGCCGGGAATTTTCCCCCTTTAATTCACCAGATGATCCTGACAATAACACACTTACAATTCTAGGGTGAACAATTCCTCATTGTGCTGTATCTATGGAAGGGCTGCGTTGTCACTCTGGGCTGCTTTCCAGATTTGACTACAAATGCCCCCCAGCTCTTCTCAACTCCCTTACATAAGAGGGGATTAATTTTGTGGTTTACAGGCAGAGAATATGGTTTGAAATGTCAGAACACAAGAAGTTACAAGGACACTGGATTTCTTGCAGGAAGAACAGTTATTAGTATGTGCAGAAAAATTGCTTAGTTTGAAAAAAGAAAGGACTGGTAAGCTGCAAGATATTACAATTATGTTCTTGGGTTTAGATAAGATGTACGTATCACCCATTAGTGTAAGGTAGAGTTTAGTATAGCTAAATTGTAGTTTGGCTCAGGGATAAGCCTGAGCCATGGAATCCGAGTCAGGGTCCTCTGGTGCCTGCCACTGGTCTAGAAGGTTGGACAATCTTCTAGAACTAGAGGGCGGGGGTTAGGAGGAGCTGCCATGCATAATTATACCAGTGATGGGCTGGCAGGAGCAGAGAATATCTCATAAATAGACATGGGCCATGCCAGCAGGGGCAGTCAGCTGAAAGATGGAACTACAGTGTTGAGGAGGCTGTCGGTGGCCCTCTCGGGGTGCCCCTTAGTCTGGGGGGGGGGGGAGGGTGTCCTGCCTTGGGCCGAGGCACAGGTGCTGGAAGTATTTTGCTAAATTACAGAGGAGGGAGTCTTCCTGGGGGCACGGGAACAAGAGAGGACAGAGTGAGTAGTGCAGCGCTGTGGGGACTAACAAAGGGGGAGGCTGCCTAATGTAGACAGTCTTCCTTGAAGACAGCGGTTGTCTTAAATCTTCAGTCCTTTCCCTGAGAGATCTCCTGAGAGTCAGCCAGGGGGGCTGGTGAAGAGGCAGTCGTGTTGACTGGTGTACAGAGACAGCCAGGAGAGCTAGTGAAAGGGGCAGCCAGGTGGGTTGGCAGTGCCTGAATAGGTGGTGCTGGGCTCGGTGACCACAAAGAAGCTACATGCTGCTTCACTATATCGGAGCTACACTTAAAGGGGCTGTCAGTGCCTGCCTGTAATGGACTTTTGCTAAATCTGACTGGGAGCCTGTCAGATCATCTTAAGAGTGATTCAGTAGGAGCAAGCATTTGTGCTAGAGGAAAGAGGAGGAAATACTGTATATAGATGTATATAGGAAGTTGTCCATAAATAAATAAAGTCAAGTGGGCATCCCATAACCTCCCATCCCTATCCAATTTATTAACCCTCTAATAAATACAAAAAACCAAGCCATGGACTGTTCTCGTACTCTGGATGCTTGTGAAGATTCGGTGTGCCTTTCTGTGCAGGAGGGGGGTATCCCTTTTATCTGCAACTCCTATGGGGGTAGTGCTACATTCGATTAGTAAAGTGTTTAAAAGGCCTTATACTGGTTGATTGGGGCTTTGGTGGATAGCCTAACTGCTACATTCAAAGTGGAAATGTAAGGTTTACATAACCTTTCTATCTCCCATAATTGTTTATATCTAAGGCACATGTGTCAAACATAAGACCCACCAGGCCATTTCATGTGGCCCTCTTACCCAGGGCTTTATTCATCTGCAATGAAGTTCTGCCACCTCTGGCTCTAGCTCTCCACTCCCCTCTCACCGCGGTCACTTGTAAACACAAACCTTCTGTGTTTACAAGGACAGCTTTTCTCTCCGGCTCTCACAGACCTCTGCCTATCCTGCATGCACTTATGGAGGGGCCAGATGTCAACCCCTGTAAGTGATGGAGGGGCCAGATGCCTCCCTGTGAGAGAGAGGCAGAGTCGCCTACACTACTGGGAGGTACTAGAGCCGGGAGGGGTAGGAGAGATTTGAAAAAGCTTTTTTTTTTGGGGGGGGGGGGGGGGCTTGGAAAGTTGAAATAATGAGGGCTGGGGAGGGAGATGAGTGCAGAGATGAGGGATGGGGGGGAAGCGGTGAAAAGTTTAGAGCCGAGGAGGAGGGGTAAAAGTGAGATGTGAACGGCCTGTGAAAGAGAGCTGAACCCTTTACTCTGTGCATAGCACACCCCTAAACCCTGCAATCTGTATGTAGTGCACTCCTCAAACCTTTACCCAGCGCACCCCTGAACTCTGTATGTAGCACACCCCTAAACACTGCACTCTGTATGTAGCACACTCCTCAACCCTGTACCCAGCGCACCCTAAAACTCTGCACTCTGTGTGCCACGTACTCCTGAGCACTCTTTGTATCTGAGTAGATATATAGTCTTATAGATACAACCAGCCCTTTGAGGGCAACTATAACGCTGATGCAGCCCGTGATGAAGTTTGAGTTTCACACCCCTGGTGGATTTGGAAAAGCAGATTTAAGCTTCATACAAACTGAACGTTTTGCAATCTCTCCTAAACACCTTTCCTCCTGGCAGCGGTGTTTTGGCTGAAACGCTTGACACTTGTAAAAGTGTGTAAATGCATCAAGACGCATTTAGGCGCATTTAGGCGGGTCAAGCACTTGGGTGTTAATTCCTTTCATTGGCCAGAATAATAATTTATATTGGGTCATTGAAATGAATTAACACTCAAGCACTAAATAAGCTCTAGCGTTAAAGTGCATTTAGACGCATAACGCAAAACGCCATACACACCTAAGAGCAGTGTTAAAAACAACCAGTGTGAGGCCTAACTCAACTCATCCTCTTCTCCTGCAGACTCCTTCCTGCTGCTAGACCATTTCCTGCAGTCTCTTCTCCTCTATGTTCCAGAAGTCTAAGGGTCTGAAGTCATCAAGGTCGATGCAGGATCCATAGCCCTGCTTTGGACAAGAAGATGCATGGGGGAGCACTGTCTGCCGGGCGAGCGGAAGAACAAGTGTGTAAAAGCGCTTTTAATGTCCCCTAAACTAAATGCGCGCTTAACCCTTACAGTACGGGCACAGCAACACTACAAAAGGAGAATTTTTAGGTTTCCTGGAGTCAGACTTGAAATGATTTCTTACACTCCTATAAATGTAGTGCAGCACTAAAGTCACTGAACAAATAATAAATAACAAAAAGTAAGATAAGGGAAAAGAAGCTGAGTTCTCTAATAAAATCATAACAATGAAAACAGGTGATAAAGTATACAATGTGCCAATAAGTCCACCAAAATAGTCCAACAGGCATCAATAAAGTGTTGTCCTCAGTGATCCGTGATGAAAGGCATACAAATGCAGGAACTGTGATGCTGAACCGAAAAATAGCAAAGAAGGTACCGTGTTCCCCACACCAAACAGTGTATTAAAACTGCTTACCAGGCAGGGTTGACCACAAGGTTATAGCTGGTCAAAGCGCACATGGGAGATTAAGGCCTTCTGACCTTACTGTGTCCATGTGATTCCAATAATGCTCAAAAGTAAAACAGAAAAAGCGCTCTCATAGTGTAGTAAGATAAAAGAACTTTAACCACTTGCTTATTGGGCACTTATACCCCCTTTCTGACCAGGCCAATTTTCAGCTTTCAGTGCTTACTCACTTTGAATGACAATTGCGCGGTCATGCAACACTCTACGTAAATGAAATTGTTATTATTATTTTCACACAAATAGAGCGTTCTTTTGGTGGTATTTAATCACCACTGGGTTTTTTTTTTTTTTTTTTTTTTTGTTTTTTTGCTAGACAAACAAAAAAAGACCTGAAAATTTTGAAAAAACAAAGTTTTTCATAATTTGGTATAAAATTTTGCAAACAGGTAATTTTTCTCCTTCACTGATGGGCACTGATGAGGTGGCACCAATGGGCACTGATAGGTGGCACTAGTGGGCACTGAGGAGGCACTGATGAGGCTGCATTGATGGATAGCACTGATGGGCACTGATAGGCAACACTGATGGGCACAGAGAAGTGACACTAATGATGAAGCATTGATAGGCACTGATTGGCACTTATAGATGGCACTGGTGGGCACACTGATTAGCAGCACTGGAGGGAACTCATTAGCAGCACTAGTGATCACTAAGGGGACCGATGTCCATCTAAGGGTCCTTTCACACAGGCTTTCCGCCTGGCAGACTCCGTATTTGCTCAGCAAGGATGGATCCGTCGATCCGTTGAGCAGGCGGATGACAGCTCCGTCTCCACTTACTTTGCAGAGACGGAGCTGTCAGATCCCCGCTCTCCTCTATAGGAAATCGGATCAAAACGAACCGACTGTCCGTTTTCATCCGATCCGATCCTCCAGACGGATGGAAAATGGGGTTGACATCCGCTGTTCCATAGAGGTACATGGAACATCTGATCAGATCCGTCTAAAACACTGACAGGCGGACCTGATCAGAAGCCTGTGTGAAAGGGGCCTAACAGAAGCCGGTTAACGACTTTCTTCATGCTGACAGCTGATAGCGTGAAGAAAAAAAAAGCCAGTAACCAGCTTCTATTCACTTATATGATCAGCTGTCATTGGCTGACAGCTGATCACGTGGTAAACGGCCCACTGTGATTGACCCTTTACCCTGTTCTGTGATCAGCCAAGTCCCATGGACTCGGCGATAACAGGGTGCGCGGGCAGTGCGAGAACGGGAGGATGTCCAGTTACGCCTTCCTGGCATTTTAAGCCTACGCTGTAGCCTTCTTTCAGCTATAACGCAGGGGCCAAGTGGTTAATAGGAGGGATAGACCGATTATCGGCAAGGCCGATATATCGGGGGCCGATATGCACTTTCCCCGATATATCGGTATCGGCCCCGGAACTGGCCGATATTGCCAATATTTTTGTGACGTCATTCTGCCTTCTTAGGCCGCCTCCCTCGCCTTGGATAGCCTCGTCTGGAGTCGGGACTAGTCTCGTGGGAGTGTATAACAGCCATACACCCACCCACAACAGCCCAGCGCCAGCCAGCCACCCACATCCACAGGCCCTGTATCAGCCAGCCACAGGCACTGTACCAGCAAGCCAGCCAGCCACCAACAGGCCCTGTACCAGCCAGCCAGCCACAGGCCCTGTACCAGCCAGCCACAGGCACTATACCAGCCAGCCAGCCACCCACAGGCCCTGTACCAGCCAGCCACCCACAGCCCCTGTGCCAGCCAGCCACCCACCCCAGGGTGCCACAGGGTGCCAGCAAGCCAGCCAATAAGCATTAAACAAAAATTAACATGTTCCGTACCAGATTTGTGTCAAAAACTGTCTTTATTTTTCAAAACTTTAAATGTACAAAATATCGGCCCATATTGGCCGATACCGATACGTTGTGACCAAAATATCTGTATCGCCTCTGTAAAAAACATATCAGTCTATCCCTAGTTAATAGCAATACCTCCACTGCTTTTTTTTTTTTTCATGATCACAGTTCCTGCACCTATATGCCTTTGATCACAGATCACTGAGGACAACACTTAATAATGCCTGTTGGGCTATTTTGGTGGATTTATTGGCACATTGTATAGTTTATCACCTGTTTTCACTGTTATATGATTTTTTTAATAAACCCAGTTTCCTCTCCTCGTGTTAGTACTTTTTCTTTTTTTATTATTGGTTCACTGATTTTAGCACTGCACTACATTTATAGTACTTTGTTACAGTTTTGTATCTGGACTCTTAGTGTTAGCAGCTTTTTTTTTTTTTTTACATTTTTTCCGAGTGCAGTGTTTTTCTTCTTTTTCTTACCACTTCTTACACTCCTGTCTTGCAGTGGCTACAGCCTGTTTTTCTGTCTTTGTGATGAGAATTTAATGTAATCATCCTAGCGTATCCAATTTCCCAGAAATAAAAGGACACCATGCAAAACATTTTAGATAATTCTTACTTGTAACGGTAATTCAGACAAGTTATTTTCTTTTCTGATACCTCTTTCATTAAGAACTTGAAAGGTTCCAAACCATGGGTAAATTAAAATGCTCTCTCAAAGTGAAGTGTGGTTTGGAACTATTGACTTGACCAATGGCGAAGGACAGAATAATCAATATTGTTTTTTTATTACTCTTCATCATGACTAATCTGACAAAATGTCTCTGTTTACCAGAGATCAAAGACATTAGTGCAGCCTGGTTATAATGTTCAGATATAAAAGCTTCAAATGCAAACAATAATATACTTTTAAACATTTTTCAATATTTTCATAGAAGCTTTGCTATACAAAACAGCTTATAGGGAATGATAGGGAAGGGTGGTGTTTATTAGGGGATAATGAAAGGGATCTCTACAATTAGGCCTGTAGGAGTGAGGGTGGTGTGTTGACTGATTTAAAGCTGAATTCCAGGCATTCAGCCACTTTTTGTAAAAAGGGCAGGCACACAATGAGTTAAGTCCAAGGATATGCATGACATCTCCTGAACTTATCTCTATTATTTATATTTGACAGGTTTATGGCTCATACACTGACACTACAGGCTAGGAGAGAAGACAGAGAGGAACACAGAGCAGCTATGCCCACCCCTCCCCTCTGCTGCCCATTCAGAGAAGCCTTTGTGTTTTGTGAATGGTTTAACATAATACAAAGCCTTCTGTGATTGGGACAGGAGGGTGGAGAGGGGCAGGCATAGCAGCTGCACAGACTCTAATGTTAAAGATGCTTAGGCTGGCCATACATTATACAATTTTCTTGCACACTTTTCCTTTATATTTACTAAAACCATATAATATTAGGTCAAACCTAAACACTTTCAATTTGTATCCAGTCAGGCAGGCCCTTGCACTATATAGTTTAAAGCAAATCTAAAGGAAATTTAATAAGAGAATTGTATAATGTATGGCCAGCGTTAGAGCTGTAGCATCAGTGTCAGACTCGCAGAAATACAGCGATAACCATCTTCTGGGGGTGCAATAAAACAGATGTAGGTCCAGGCAACGATAGGTCCAGGCAAAGTCATGCACCTCCTTGGACTTAACTCATAGTGTGCCTTTACTGTTTACAAAGGACCTGAATTCCTACAATTAAGCTTTCAAGTGGTTGTAAACCTAAGACATGAAATATAAACAAAGCATATCCCTCTATAATGTGTACTTGTCTTAATCCATAGCACTAAGTGTAATTTTCCTCTGCTGCCTCATTCCTCTGCTATCCGCATGAGTCACTTCTGACAAGTTTTCCTGACATTAAGAGAAAAAAGGTGACAGGGGAGGGAGCTTCAGCACACAGCCTGTGGATGACAGCCTCAGCTCTGTTCCTGTGTGCTGTGTGAAGGGGGTATGTCTCTTCCCTAAATCAGCTCTTCTCACTGAGCTGTGCAGAGTAACTTGATTTCCCCACCCCCTGCTTTCTGAAATATCAGACAAGATGTATAGATTCTGGACTTTGGGGCTGCAGATAAACAGGTACAACTTATGTAGTATAATTTGTTTAATCTCTGTGTATTGCCTGCGGCCAGTCACTTCAATGGGTGTTTGTAAGGGTTTACAACCACTTTAGCCTAAATACATGTGGCATTAGTGTGCAACTCCCTAATTGGATAGTGAAGGTGGGACAAAGCAAATACAGGCTTCCTTAGAGCCTGCTCCTGGTTTGCCTGTGACTGAAGTCTGGGGAGGATTAAGTGGATTTGGAGCCATGACTTTTTCTATGAATCTGGAAAAAAAGAAAGGTAGATTTCTTTTTTTTAATTCTCTAAATTGTGAACTTTTTGTTACTATTTTTGGAAAGAGGACCTGCCAGTTCAAAATAAAGTTTACACAACACTAACGTAAGCTTCATGAGTTGCAGTGTATGTAGTACCCTCCTATGTAGCTGCTAGTGAGAAAGTATAGTTTTGAGCTCTGCCTGCTTACCAGAGGGACTGCAGGTAAATCTAGATTGTTCGCTGCCTACCACAGAACAGGATCTGTTAGTGAGGTTTGCTCATTGTTGTGCTCAGCAAGCGATTCATTCAGTCTAGAGAGTGTTTCACGCTGATCCAATAGGGAGGAATGTTGGACAGTGGGAGGAAACCTAACGAATGGGTGCATAGGCTTTTGATACTTTCCTGATGATTGGCAGAGAGCAGGTCGCCTTGGTGCATGCTAAGATACTGTATAAAAGCCAGAAGCAAATGTGCTCGGGGTCTTTCGTTGGAGAGCGGAGTCCCGGAGGGAGGGGGAGGCTGCCTCCTCCTCTGTAGGAGGTGCCATGCTGTCGCAGGCGGTCCTCCTGAAGACCAGAGGAGCGGTTGAGAGGAGCTGAACCCAGAGGTCCAGGGAAGCTGACAGAGAGGGGAGACACTGGAGACCCTGTTGCTGCAGTATCGTGAGTACAGGAACTCGTATCAAGGGGCCTGACCTGAGGGGGGCCACCCCTGCTCATAGGATAGTCAGTGGACGGGTGTCAGCAGAAAGAGGATGCTAGGGAGAGTATCATGAAGATAAGATATTGTTCACCAAGTTGTCTTGAGAGAAAGCAAGAGACTTAACCCTATTCATCTAAAGTGGCAGCATGAATTAACAGCCTGGCTGTTCCATACCTACAAATGGAGTAGTGAAGATAGAAGTCCTCAGATGTTATGAATAGTTAAACTGGAGTATCCCACTATTCCCTTCTCCTATCCCCATTACAAAACAAAAAGACAAACCCAATACCCCTGGACTGTTTATTGAAGTGAAGAGCCAAGAGGAATGTAAGAATTGCATTTGTTTATAGCTGTGTGTTGGTAACCAGGGGAAACACAGAGTTGATATTCAGCAGTCCCTACGGGGGCATGGCTACATGTATATCCAGCTAAAACCTTTTTTTTTTTTTTTTGGACTGGCCATACACTCTAAAGTAGTATTAAACCCAAAAGCAAAATTTATTATATTGCAGCTTAGAAATTCTTAGCAAAAACTGTTTGTTGTAAGTGCTTATAGAGTGTTAGCTTTAATTTTTTAGTGTATCCAACACTCCATTCCCCCAGATTAAACTTAAAATTATCGTGTATGCAATACATGCAGCTGACCCATGTTAAGACATAAAAGTCAACCAAAAAAAAGAAGGAATTGCTCTGCATTAAAAACAACTTTATGCGTTGGAAAGCTGCCGCTTTAAAGTGCTGTGTATTATGGCCAAGCTGCAGGGATTTCATTCTTCAATATTGGAGTTTTGAAAACATTTAGGAAATTGCAAATTAAGACAATTTCACAGAGGCTCTGTACTGATTAGAAAAGGATATCAAAACCCTACACCCAGTATGAGGTTTACATTTCAGAAAGTATTCACATTATATAACCCTTACCAAAAGGGGTATGGAAAATCATCCAGCTTAACTCTATTTTTAAAGTAAACTTATTACATTCATGGGCAACACAAACGAATTATATTATGAAAAATGTAAAAAGTTAAGGTTACCTTCAGTGAAAACTACTGAAGGTTATTGTAGATCTTAAAGTGATTGTAAAGTCTCGTTTGTTGAAAAAAAAAAAAAACCTTACCTTCTGTGCAGTTGGATTTGCACAGGGCGGCCTGGATCCTCCTCTTCTCAGGTCCCTCATTCCTGCTCCTGGCCCCGCCCTCCTGTCGAGTGTCCCCACAGCAAGCAGCTTGCTATGGGGGCACCTGAGCCAAGCTGCAGCTCCGTGTGTCAATTCAGATATGGGGTTGCCGTTCGGCCCTACCCCCTCTCTCTCCTGATTGGCAAACCGACTTTGATTAACAGCCGTGAGAGCCAATGGCGCCACGGCTGTGTCTCAGCCAATCAGGAGAGAGATAGAGCTAGAAGCATATAATTTTGTACGCATCTAAACAAAGCATTATAGGAATCAATGGGCCATAGAAAAAAAAAAAAAAATGAGGACACAGCTGCCTTCGGTGGTGTACATGTCTGCAGTTTTTATGCTAGCAAACCTGTCTAAAGGTAAGTAATTTATATGCTTATTTTACACAACTGACTATGTTTTAACATTGTGTTTCACTGATAATAACCACTGCACAGTGGTATGCTCATTTCAAAGTACCCACCCACATATGTATATCCCTTTAACCACATCTGGACGGGAAGATTTTCCCCCTTAATGACCAGGCCATAATTTTGCGATTCGGCACTGCGTTACTTTAATGGACAATTGCGCGGGCGTGCGATGCTGTACTGCAAAATTGACGTCCTTTTTCCCCACAAATGGAGCTTTATTTTGGTGGCATTTGATCACCTGTGCGATTTTTATTTTTTGCGCTATAAACAAAAAAAAGAGCGACAATTCTGGAAAAAAAAAAAACCACAATATTTTTCACTTTCTGCTATATAACATTCTCAAAAAGAAAAAAATTAAAAATCAAAATTTTTAAACATTTTAGGCCAATTTGTTTTTTGCTACATATTTTTTGGGAAAAAAAAAAAATCGAAATAAGCGTATTTTGTTTGGTTTGCACAAAAAAGTTATCGCGTCTACCAACTACGGGAAAAATGTATGTCATTTTGTGTTTTTTTTTTTTTTTTTACTAGTAATGGGGGCGTTCTGCGATTTTTAGCGGGACTGGGACATTGCTGCGGATAGATCGGACCCCTAACTGACACTTTTGACACACTTTTGGGGGGACCAGTGACATTACTACAGTAATCAGTGCTAAAAATATGCACTGTTACTGTAATAATGACACAGGCAGGGAAGGGGGTTAACATTGTGGGTGATCAAGGGGTTAAATGAGAGCCTAGGGGAGTGATTCTAAGTGTGGGGTGGCGTGGCTTGTGAAATAATCATAAAGACCCGTGATCCTATATAGAAGGATCACAGGGGCTCTATGATCATTGCAGGGAGAAGAACGGTCAGCTGTGTTTACAACACCCGACCGTCCTTCTCTCTCAGCGGGGAACGATCGCGGGTGGCAGGCGGCAATCGGAGCCGCCTGACCCATGCATCGGCTCGGCCCTGCTGCCGGTAGGGCGACCAACGTAGGTCTACATCGGTTTGTGCAGGAGAGCCACACTGCCGCAGTAAAAAGGCAGCGTGTGGTCGGCAACCGGTTAAAGACCCTGCAAATACAGAAAAAGACTGATTGACTTGCCAGAGAAATGCATTCAGCTCTTAAGCCCTGCTGTGGGCACACCTTTGTTATAAAGTGATGCCAGTCTTCTAGTCCTCTGCTGAACTACTTAAATACTCCAACTCATAATGTATATATCAGAACACAGGTTTTTTTTTTTTTTTTTGCACTTCAAAGTATAACTAAAGGAAAAACTTTTTTTTTAGTTTTAGAGAGAGTGGAGATAGGTTAGAATACCTGTAACTTGTTATTGCTGTCTGTGCCCCCATTAAGGAGATTCATCCTCTCTATTTGTCCAGTTTACCATTATCATTGAAAGTGAAAGTAAAAGAAAATCCCAAAATTTGGGTTGTCCCCAGAAAAGTAATAGAGGAGACATTTTCCAATGGGGACCTGGGGGTCTCCAAGGAATTCCCTTCTTTTTCCAGGATTTCTGCTCACTTCCTGTATAGCTGTGGGACAGGAAGTGAAGGGAAATCTCTGCAATGGGATACAAATGGTGAAAAAAAAAATCTGACAGGGATATAACCCTCTCTTACTCTATCCAAAATGAAAAAAAAATTAAGTTTTGTCTATACCGGTTAAAAAAATAAAAAAAGTTTTGCCTATAATTCTACTTTAAACATATTCCATTAAGCAGCTGGAAAAGTACTGCCCACGCAATCCAGTAGATTTTAGCACTGGTTTTTCAGATTTGTATAAATACTTCCACTGTCAGATCTCTAAAACAAAAAAGGCTAATCATTCTGTAGCCCATGATAAGAACCGAGAGGGCTAAATATCTTCATTGAAAGCGTACAGAGAGGACAAAGAACAGATATGAATTTCTGACAAGATCAACGGGTTTTTTTATTTGCATTCAAACGGCCCTGTTTACACCTGAGCATATTTCAGCTCGTAAAACGCTCATCTCTGAAGTCTCAAAACGCCCAACAAGCAAAATCCCTTTCATTTTAATAGCCCCTGTTCACATATGAATGTTTTGTCGGCTGAAGCAAAACGCCTGAAGCTCAAAAAAAGTGGCAGATTACAAGTGTTTTTGTTAGATGTCAATGCCTGGCTCCAAACACCTGCAAAAAACGCCTGAAAAAAGCCCCAAAAAACGCCTGTAAAAAGCCCAAAAAACGCCTGAAATCAATACGTTCAGGTGTGAATGGAGCCTGACAAAACGCGTTCTGTGGTAAATTTATCAAACCAAAAAGAAAAGAAATATACTGTAAGGGTTTACATACCTAAAGTTACACTGCAAATATGCTTTAAGACAATACAAACGTAAAGTGTATGTATAGCCAGAGAAGGTAAAGAAAGCGTTTAGAACCCCTGTCAGGTTTTTATCGTTACCTGGGTCCCCACTGAGTAGATTATCCAGATGGCATTATCTTTGAAATGTGTGTTGGCAAATCCAAGGTTTTAGAAGTAAATGTGGGTGCAGGTCAGAATCGCAGTGTTCCAAACGTTAAACATTGTTGAAGTCCCAGTTCACCCTTATGCGATGCGGGAACTTGCGAATCTACTGCGGGTTCCCGCATCCCATTCCCAGCGCAGGCAGTTCACACTGCCATATGCGAATCACTGGAGGTGTCAATTCAAAGTTAACGACACCCCCAAATCAGTTCACATATCGCAGTAGGAACTGACATTCGGACATGAATCGGATCACATATGTGTGAACCACCATGCGATCCGATTCTGGTGCAGACCCAAAAAGGGTCCTGTGCGTGTTTGTGCCGAATCAGATGCGAATTCAGCCACACAATCTGTATGGCTGAATTCGCATCGCACGGGATTTTTAGAGTAATGCGCTCCCAATCACATGCGATGTCTGCCATCGCACTAATGTGAACCGAGCCGAAATAGTGAAATATCATCCTGTCTGATGTACGCCTCAACTATGGAACACTATTAAATTTATGCCTCATTTCCACTGAGCGGAACGGTTCGGGTCAGTACAGTTTGGAAGGTTAGAAGGGTCCGGCATATTCAGGTAAGCGTTTCCACTGCAAGTCGGACCGCCAGGGGCCATGTGGGGTTTACACCAAATGCCTTTTGACGTGAGCATTGAGGTTTTCCTGTCCACCAATCAGTGGAATGTATCGTGTGATGCCAGTAGCTCCTCCCTAACCGTACCATACCATTTCCTATGGCCCTACATCTGAAGGAGGACCAGGAATGGTGCGGTTTGGTTCGATTGTACGGGCCACTTTTATAATGGAAACACTCAAAATAGCGTACCGCACCGAACCGACACGAACGAATCCGCTCAGTGGAAACGAGGCATATGATCATTTGATCTGAGCTCTGCATTTGGCCATTTTTTACTGGGAAGGATAAAGGAAGGCAGTTGGACCTGGACCTAATTTAATTAAAAATATAAATGTCCTTTAGGAAAACAGGGGCTGTTACAGATAATTATAGTAGTACCCAAAACAAATCTATAATCAATACGGTTTCATTGATATGCTTTTCTGTCAGTATGTTTATGCATCACACCACAATAAATGTACAAGCTCCAGCAAGTGCCAATGTAATTTAAAAAGGAAAATAGGCTCACAAAGATAATATCGGACATTGTAATGAGAGAAAAGCATTTCTCACATTTGTATTACCACCTGACAATAAAAATATAACTCAATTATGGGAAGTTTTCCCAACAGGGACACAGACAAAAAACACATTTTCATAAAGCAAACTAAAGTCCTGCTGTCAAACACTTGGAGCAAGCAGGCTCTGTAGCCCCGGTTCACAGTGAAATCCCAGCGCGACTTCCCCGTGGCTAGCATGTGACTTCTTTAACCACTTCTGGACCGGAAGATTTTCCCCCTTATAGACAAGACCATTTTTTGCGATTCGGCACTTCGTTACTTTAACTGACAATTGCGCAGTCTGTACCCAGAATAGCGGCGAGCAGCCGCTAATAGCTGTAACTAAGTGAGCGCTTCACTTCCCTATCAGGCGGGTATCTCCGCTGACAGGGAAGTGAAGGGCTCACTTAGTTATAGCTATTATTGGTCCGCTCGACTGCCCGGTGTGTTAGTTCATTCATGCACATCGTAGTAGTAGTGATATCTCCGGGAGGCGGGCCGCCGGCCAGAGGCAGGTCTTTTGAAAGGAAGGACACAGGAGGAGCTGAGAGTAAGGAGATTGCATCATTTGGATGGGGAGGGATGCTGAGGCAGGAGGGGGGGGGGGGACGCTGAGGCAGGGGGGGGGAAGCTGAGGCAAGGTTACCAAATGGTATTTGTATTATGCAGCATGAGGGGGTTAATGTATTGCCACTGCTGGTCAATGATGCATTAGTGACCAACCAGTGGCAGTTAATTAACCCCTTTGTGCTGCATTAGTGCAACCAGTATCAGTGCAACCAGTGTTAATTAACACTGATACTGGTTGCACTAATGCAGCACAAAGGGGTTAATTAACTGCCACTGGTCGGTCATTAATGCATCAGTGACCAGTGGCAATACATTAACCCCCTCATGCTGCATAATACAAATACCATTGGTAATTTAATTAACCACTTGCCAACCCGTCACAGTACATATACTGCGACAGGGTGGTAGCTACAGGTGTATGTCGCTGCTTGTTTTTGGTGTATGCCCCTCTTCTATCTATTTTAAAATTATTTGGGGGAAAAAAGTCATTTTCGGTTTCGGTTTTCGGCCAAGGGCATCCTGCATTTTCGGTTTCGGCCCAGAATTTTAATTTCAGTGCATCCCTACTTTATACACATTTGGTGAGATTGTCCCAAAATAAAACAATTTTGGATCGAAATTTACTAAATGATACTTAATTTACTAGGCAAAAGAATACAGAACTCAAAGGAAGCATAGTTAACGGATATGTTCACCTTTTTGTAGCATGTTACATGGTACATCCATATTCAGGAGTATAACATTTTACAAATTTTCCGGCCTCCACACCCTCCTTTTGGCAGCAAGTGGGGTATCTTCTCTTCCCCGCTCACTGCCACAATCAAGCAAAATGTGGCGGTTCGAGGGCTTTGCCCCCCTGCCCGCGTCATCCATTCACAGTGATCTGTGAATGGGAAAACTACAAGTCACAACAGCCTTTGCAGCTGTCGGCTTCTAGTTCTCGATGAAGTACCACAGCACTGTTAAGCATTGTGGTAGTTCACTGATATTTCCTGTCAGTGTAAAACTCCCTGTATGTACGATGTACTGGCAGACAGCTTACACTGACAGTCTGCAGGAGACCTGCACGGTATCAGCGATCTTGTGATCGCTGCTGCAATGCTTTCCAGGCTCCTAAAACAAATAGTAAATGCAGATTTTTTTTTTACCAGCAAAAAAAAAAGCATTTATTACTTTTTGTTAAAAGGTGAACTTATCCTTTAAATCTGAAACCTCCCAATTGTTCTAAAAATCTATTTAGGCTCTTGCCGTTCCTATTCACTGCAGCCAAACAAACTCTGGCGAAGGCTTGGTGGTCCACCATACCGACTTCTGTCCAAGTCAAAAATAAAATGATGTGGCATATGTGCAATAAAAAAACTTGCTGCCATCCTTCATGAAAAAACCCATAAATTTGAGAAGATTCAGTCTCCTTGGATTGAATCATATCTTCGAATGGACTTTAATAGGTCCTTGTTACACTTAAAAAACAAAAGATTACGGATACTAATGTATACATGTTTGGTCCCCTTATAAATTTTTCTTCCCAGCTTCTGCTCTGCTTTCTCTCAGTTTTTCTTTCTGTTTTTCTTTCTTCTTCTCCAATTCTTCAATTTATTCTCCTCCCGGCAGCACTAAGATCGGCGGTTCCAATCCAAACCACGGCACTACCTGCTTAGAGTTTGCACGTTCTCCTTGTGCCTGCGTGGATTTCCTCCAGGTACTCCTGTTTCCCCTGACACTTCAAAGACACACTGGTAGGATAATTGGCTCCTGTCTAAATTGGCCCTAGTATGTGTATGTGTATGTTCGAATGTGAATTAGGGACCTTGTGGCGCTTTTCCACTGCATGGAAACGTACCGGTTCGGCACGCTTTTGTGCTTTTCCACTGCTGGTACCGCATGGTATAGGGTCGGAACCGAACGGTACGGTACGGCTCTGAAAAAACAGTACCTACTCAATTGTGGTTCCAACAGGTACCAAACTGGTACCATATCCCACAATCCTTTGCATGCAGTCACTACTAGCCACTGATTGGTCAGAGAATCCCACCCACCCCGTTGTTATCCCACCCACTTAACTTTAGTACTACTTTAGTGGAAAAGCAAACCTATACCGTACCGTACCAAACCGTTCCGACACTATACCATGCGGTACCAGCAGTGGAAAAGCAAACTGGGCCAAGCAGGGCCGAGTAGAGCCGAGCCGGTACGAGCCGGTACTTGCAGTGGAAAAGTGCTGTTAGATTGTAAGCTCCTTGAGGGCAGGGACTGACATGAATGGGCAATATAAATGTAAAAGTGCTGCATAAATTGCCAGATCTATACAAGTACCTGTAATAAATAAAATAAACATTCTCACATATACAATGGTAGCCCTGAAATATGTATATATCTTTGATCTACATTCACTTTTAAGATTCTATTTTCTCCTGTGATGTATAATAATATGTGAATGATAACATGATGAACAATATGTTCAGTCTCCTACCATATGCAATATTACCATTACACATCATATTGACATCAAAGTATAAAAATGTATAGATCATAGACTCTCTGCCCCATATATCTAATGACAGTTACTATCATATCCATTTAATTATGAACCTCTTCTTTTCTTATGTTACTGGTAAATATTTTAATAAAAATGTATTGTTAGTTTAAATGCACTATACCAGATAAACTCTGTGATAAGGTGTGCGTGTGTACTGGTCACCTTGCTGTATATTAGTAGGTGAACGTGTTTATTGCAACAAAAGTTATATGCGGTTGTTATTTTAGTTAAACCTGTCCTTTCTGATTTGGGTTTCTTTAGTTAGTTTTAGCTCAGGGCTCAATAACCAGCATAGGCTAGAGCCACGTTAGACATCTGATGACCACTAGGTCGTCAGAGGTCCAGTTGCATGACAGATTAGAAGCTACTAGGGACCACAACACAGAGTAGATAGGCAGTCTCTGAGTTCCAGTGCCACACCACAGTTTCTGCTGCTGAGAAGCTGCATTCCAGGCTTGCTGGACAATGGCTGGATGATCTCCCCATTATCGCTGATCTTGTCTTCAGGTCTTGGACACCAAGACAGACGGTGCATTTAGATCATCCTCAGGGCTCCTTCAACTGAACCTTGCAACATTCATCTGCAGGTAACTTAATTAATAATTATACAGTATATACCCAGGTATGTGTGTACAATTTTACCAGGACTCCGGTTGGGCTCTTTGCTGTTTGCACATTGGATGTTTGTACTTTATTAATATTTCCCTATATAAAGCTTGTATTCTTTTCATACTGGTGTGCATTTATATACTTATGGTCAGGGCTTTTTTCTCAGAAAATATGTACAGGAACTCAACCAGGAACCCCCAACCCCCCCCCCCCCCACACACACACACACATCAAATAGTGGGTGTGGTCAAATTTCATTAACAGTGAGAAGGTCTTAAAGGGTCATTGAATACAAGGAGTTGATTACGTATTGAGTCCAGAGTTTGAGGGTGGTTGCACACAGAGTGCAGAGTTTGGGAGTGCGCTATGTACATAGTGCAGGGTTCAGGGGTGCACTCCATAGAGTGCAGAATTTAGGGGTACACACACAATACAGAGTTGTCTTTTTCTACAGCTGCTTACCTCTGCATTTCCATCCACATCTCATTTTCACCCCTCTTCAGCTCTGACCTCTGCATGCAACCCTCTCTCCACTCCATCTTCTCCCCACCTCTTTAAAAGCACCACTATCTTCCAGATGTCTTACTTTTGTTTCTGTATTAAGCTGAAGCACCAAGTCGGCTCTAATACCTCCCCACACACTGTATTTGGCTCCACCTCACTCACACTCAGAGAGATCATCCAGTAAGGGTGTAGGCATATTCACTACACCCCGAGCACCTGTATCTCCCCTGTCCCCATCCTGAATTCAGTGGGAGCCACTCAGAATATCAGATCTGGGGGTGCCATTGGAAGACGAGCTGTCCCTTGTAAACACTGAAACAGGACTTCTGTGTTTACAAGTGATAGTGGTGCGCAGGGAGCAGATGGTCTGGGCCAGAGGTGGTGAAACTGAGTTCCACCAAGTTCCAGCTGAAAAAAATCCCTGCTTATGGTTAATTTTATATGCTGCCTGCAATAGTTCATCTGCTCCTAATGACTTTTTTGGATTTCTGGTTATTTCCCAAGACAGGAATCTACTTTGTTCACAGAGGCCCTGTCCTGGGTGGAGGAACTGCCAGCTTTATTATGAGACCCACTCTTCCACTTAGTGAAGATACTGGTTCTCTAATTTATCTACAGGTTTAGAGCAATATCTCATAACTCTCCCCTGCCAAAATATAAGAGGGCTACACTTTCAAGTTAACACTGCATATGTGCAGAATTCACTCCCTTTGCCTTCATATGAGTTCTGGATAATCTAATGCAGCCATCTAACAGGATCAGTGAGGTCAACAGAGGTGTACTTCTTTTACATCAGGCTTGCTGTATGTGACAGGCAACAAGGAACCTCAGCAGGAAGGCTGGGTTTCTTGTATGAATCTTAATTCTTAATTTAAAATATTGACTGGAGTGCATCTTTGAATACATCTTCTCTATTAAAATACCTTTGGTGTTCATTTTAGAGTCTCTTAGCATATTAGTTCTGCTATATTAATGATTCATATGCCACAAGCTTGTCTTGTAGGATGTAATATTTAATTCCAGTTTATTACATTTCATAAACTCAAAATCATTATGCAATTTCCTACAATCTATTACAGGCCACAAAAAAATGAATATTTGCAAAAGATTTATGAATATTTATGCTTAAATGTTTCATAATACTACTTCACAGATATGCATCCCTAAATGCAGTGCAGGCAACAAAAATTTCCCTATCGTAAATGCAGACAAAAGACAAAAACTTTTATCAGTCTTAGGACAGGGTGATATTGTAAAAATTGTTAACCCCCCTGCATCTGCAAACTAAAAATAAAATGTTCCCCTGCTTGAAGCCGATAAAAATGAAACAGTAATCTACTTTCTGACAAGCCCCAGGTAGACTAGCTATCAGGATCAAATCAGAATTATTCCTGATCACACAAACACCATGTCATCAATGACAAGGTGATCACCCTTGATAATTAAACTCCCGTATGTGAAGATCACACCAGCATATTATAAGTGCACAAAATCTATCAGGCTGCAAGTGCAAAGTCTATCATGACAGCGCTCACACAAATCTCTTAGCATGATCAAGTTAGAAAAAAAAAAAAGAAAAAAAAAAAAAAGAAGAAGACCCACCCTACAGGCACAGGTTCCAAGTGACTTCTGCAGGGGCTCCAGAAGAAGTCACTCTGGCAAAACTTGTAGGTGCAAAGCGTGTCTGCTAACATCATCATGCTAGGAGACTGAATTGTGTGAGCACTGTTATGACAGAGTTTGTACTTGCAGTCTGATTTAGATTTGATCCCCTTATGATATGCTGAAGTGATCTCCACATGTGTGAACTAAACTTTTTTTAAATTTAATAAATCCTTTTTATGGTACTTCACTACTGCAAGTTTCATTTATTTTGTTAGGGACTCTATCCTGAGAAAATCATCTGCAGTCTGGATGGATTAGGATTGGCACTGTACAGTGGAGTATAAAGCGATACTAGACCTTCCATGCATGGGGGGGTCAATTATAATGGCTAGCTGCTTTCTGATGGTGATTGACACTAGGTGTTTTTTCGTCATATGAGTAGTGACACAGCGTCGGTTGGAAAACATTTTCATATTTTGGCTCAGGATGTTTGCATGGACTATTGTTTGGACACTGGTTTTGCACTAATGCAGATTTGGTTTTATTTATAAATTAGTTTTATCATAAAAAGTCAATGTGGTACTTGAAGGGCTCCCCTTCATTAGAGCTTGGTACTGTTGAATCGAGCATGTACTGAAAGATAACACTGGAGGTATCCTAAAAGGGTAGTTAGTATAATTGCTCCAAGTGCCAGTGATCAGTAAACAAACTGTCAGCCAAAGTCTTTCTTTATGTGTGCACTCCCCAAGCACATAGAGGGGAATACTTTTCTTAACCACTTTAAGACCAGGCCTTTTTCTGACATTTGTTATTTACAAGTAAAGATCAGTACTTTTGCTAGGAATATACTTCGAACCCCCAAACATTATATATATATTTTTTTGTAGCAGAGACCCTAGAGAATAAAATGGTGGTCGCTGCAATATTTTAGGTCACACTGTATTTGCGCAGCAGTCTTTCAAACGCAATTTAAAAAAAAAAAAAAACCCTTTAATTATTTGAAAAAAAAAGTAAAGTTAGCTCAAGTTTTTGTATAATGTGAAAGATGATGTTACGCCGAGTAAATAGATACCCAACATGTCATGTTTTAAAATTGTGCACACTCGTGGAATGGCGACAAACTACAGTATTCAAAATCTCCATAGGCAATGCTTTATAAAAATTTGACAGGTTACCGGTTTGGAGTTACAGAGGCGGTCCTGTGCTAGAATTGTTGCTCTTGTTCTAACAATTGTGGCGATACCTCACATGTGTAATTTTAACAAAGTTTACATATGCGTGCTTGACTTATGTATGCATTTACTTCTGCGCGCGAGCACGGAGGGATGGGGGCGCTTTAAATTTTTTTCTTATTATTTTTTATTTTTACACACTTTTATTTCTATTACAAAGAAAGTAAACATACCCTACACAGTAATAGAAATAAGCATGACAGGTCTTCTTTATTGAGAGATCTGGGTTCAAAAAGACCCCATCTCTCATTTACCTTTAAAAGCAAAACCTTTACCTGTCGAGCGACTGGCCGCAGCGGGTTTTTTTTGGGCTTAACGGATGGCTCCAGTAAGCTTGAAAACTACCAGGAAGCAGCGCAGGGGGGTACCTCTCTCACCACCTATAAAAGTGATCTTGCGGTCACTTTTATCGGAAAGCCGGCTGCCTAACAAAAATAAATAGCTGTTAGCTGCTGTCATAGCCCCGGAATTTAACATCAAAAACATGACGTATATTTACAGTTAGGCAGTCGGCAAGTTAGAAGACAGTGTTGTGATAATGCTAAAAGTAAAAAAAAAAAATAAAAAAAACGAATGAAACATTTGAAAATAAGTTTTCTTCAACTTCATAATATTTATTAAATAATTATACTAAATAAAATGTTACTATGTCCTTAAAAAACAATGTAAAAATTATATTGTTAGATAAACTAGTCAATACTACTGTCAAGTCAAAGTGTAGGTTAACCTATAAAAAAAAAAAAAAAAATTGTATCCGTAGTTGTTGGTTTATGTACTTGTGGTCAATACTAAAAGACGTCACCCCCTGGTAAGGACAGTCGGTGTGGTGTGCCTGAACCAACGTAAGGGGGGTAGCCTGTAAATAAAGAGGGCACCCCCAAGGGAAAGAGGTAGAGAAAAAAGGGTGAAGGAGGGTGGGGTGACGATCCGAGGCAGCAGGCCGGTCAAGGGGAGGGGCGGCGCTATAAAGCCCGCTAGCTCCTCCCACAAATACCGGCCTGCGGCCGCACACTTGTGGTCAATACTAAAAGACGTCACCCCCTGGTAAGGACAGTCGGTGTGGTGTGCCTGAACCGACGTAAGGGGGGTAGCCTGTAAATAAAGAGGGCAAAAAGAGTAAGCAAAACAACACACTTTATACAAAATATCTAGGACACAAGCTTGCGAAAAGCCAATCTCAATTCCTTCTCTGGGTGCGGTATATACACTTGGAAGGCGTCCGACTCCCACCTACCAAGCCTTTTAATGATATGGCCTGGCGTATTATTCCCCGAAGCAGCCGTAGCCGCTCCTATCCGGAAGGAATGGCCAGAGTGCGCTGCCGGGTCCCACCCCAGTCTGATGCAAAGAGAACGTATGTAAAAAATGAATTTGGACGTAGTGAGGGGAACGTCCAGGAGCGCAAAGAGCGGTGCATGGCTGGGACTGCTCAGGGTCTGAGCCACGAAAACATCCAACACTCTGACAGGGCACCAAAGATTCCCAGACGGGTAAAACGGGATGGTAACGGGGTGGCCCACCTGCCTGGTCTTGGTGCTCTGCAGAGTCAAAACATAATGATCCCCCCATTTGACGAGATCTCGCTTGAGGAGACACAAACGCCCCTCAGCTGCGGAAGCAACCGAAAACTCCCCGGGTCTGAGAAAACCGTAGAAAGCCAGATACATTGCCGCTTTGACCACAGCATTCGTGTATGGCTCAAAGGGCGACGTGTCCAGTAAGTTGGAGAGGGCCCTAAATTTCTCCCCATCTATCGGCAGCCGCCTGATGGGGGAATGGTGATCCAACCTGCCAATGCCCTTCAGGAGGCTCTTCAGAGGATATGCCCGGAGGAAAGGCAAGGAGTTTGGATGGTGCGTCAGAACGTGGTTTTGAACACCCGCCAGATATAGTTTAATAGTACTGACAGATAGCTTGAGTTGGAGGTGGCAAAAAGCAGCGAAGGCGACCATGGTCTGCACTGACTGGTCATCCAACCCAAATTCCACTAAAAACCTTTGGAAGATGGCCAAGGCTCGGTCATAAGCCTTCCTGGTGTTGGATGACAGAGCCATACGGGCCAACTCCCGTCCATGCGCCATGATGCGGGCTAGTCCAGGAGCAGATCCTTGAACTCCGGGGTCCGCGTGGGACATCTGTCGGCCGTCGGGTGGAGAGTGAAGAAAACCTGCAATTTGGAGCGGGAAAGAGCGTCAGCGGCTAAGTTGGTGTGACCCGGAATGTGCTCACAGAAAAGAAAAAACTGGTAAGTGGCAGCTACCAAGGTCAGCCTGCGGACCAGCCTCATAATAGTCAGGGACGATGAACGGCCTTTGTTGATGATATCACAAGCAGCCATGTTATCACTGAAACATTTGACTGCCTTCCCTGACCAGTACCTACCCCAGGTGACAGCAGCTGCCACAATAGGGTATAATTCAAACAGCGCTGAGGTCTCCTGGAAAGCAGGTAAGGCTAGAGACTCAGCCGGCCAACTATCCCTGAACCATGAGTCCCCGAAGATGGCTGCGAACCCGGTACTGGCGGCCGCATCCGTCCAAAACACAGGGGACTGGGCAGAGATGGGCGGGATGAACATGGAGATACCGTTCCAGCTTTCCAGGAACTCAACCCACATACCCAGGTCCGCCCTGGCAGGGGGATCCAAGTGGGAGATGACACCCTCCGGAAGACCTGGCAACAGCCGCAGCAACCGAGAGATAAAGGACCTGCCCTTGGGGATGATTCGCATGGCAAAGTTTAATGACCCGATCAAGGACTGCAACTCCTTCCTGGAAAAAGACCCTAGTTCCAGGAACCTGCCTACCACCCCACGAATACGTTCAAGTTTGTCCACAGGGAGGCTGGACTGCATGGAGACAGAATCCAGGGTAATCCCCAAGAAATCCAGCCTGATGACCGGACCGACCGTTTTGCCTGGTGACAGGGGAACCCCTAAGGTGGAAAATAAGGCCAAGGTACTACTTAAACTGACCGGCGTGCAGTTGCTATCCTCGACCAACAGAAAATCATCAAGGTAGTGCAACACCGAGGGGCACCTGGAGACATTCAGAAGGAGCCAGCAGAGCGTCTCAGCAAAGGTATCAAAAATCTTGGGGCTGCTTCTAGACCCAAAAGTCAGCCTGGAAGCGAAATAATATTTCTCCCTCCACTTTACACCGTGGATGTGCCATAAGGAGGGGTGAATAGGCAGCAGCTTGAAGGCATTGGCAATATCCGTTTTACTGAGCCAGGCAGCCCTGCCAGCCCCTAAAATGGCCTGGATGGCATTGTCCACGGTAGCATAGTGGAGTGAGAACTCGGCTGAAGGAATAAGGGAATTAAGGCTGGGGTTGGTGGAAGAATGAGGAGCCGACATGTCGATAATCAAGCGTTTTTTATTGGTGAATTTGCTTGTAGCAATACCGATCGGGTTGGTACGCCAAGAGGAGAAGGGGGGGGCCGGGAAGGGGCCTAACATGAACCCCTCCTGCACTTCCTTCTCAAGTAGTAGATCTACCGACTCCGGGTCCTCCGTGGCCGACAGTAAATTGGGACATTCCAGAGTCCCCGTGGGAAGAGACACCAGCCCCGTGTGGAACCCACCCAAGAACCCCTGAATCAGATACTCCACCAGGTGTGGAGACGGATGAGCCTGCAGGTAAAACTCCAGCACCTCGACCTTGACCCCGGTTAGTCATTGTTTAGGGTACATCTTGGATGGACACATGGATTTCGTGTGAGCCCTGAAACAGATGGAGCAGACATGGAGCAGCCTGCAAGCACTGAAGCTGCACGCCCCCCCATTGAAATTATTGCAAACCTGGGCTTTACCTAAGAACACTATGGGACGACCCAGCTTATCCCTAAGGCCACGCTGCTCTGACCTGCCAGCACCCCCCCCTGGGACCCCGGCCGGGGAGGATACAGCCTCCATGGGGCAAAGGCTGGCAGAATGTGAAGTGGAGGAGCATGTGGCACAGGAGGGAGGTGCCAAGCCTGCGAAGTGCCTGCAGAAGAGCTCGGTATCCAGTAGACTCCAATCCACACGAACGTTGAATTGAGCCAAGGCTGCCGCCGCCTTGGCCGAGACTGATTTATGAAAGTCGAAGAAGGTAAAACCCCCGTATTTGTGCCCTAAATCCACTATCTTATGCAAGTAAAGATCTAACTCTTCCCGCCGCTGCGGGTAAACGGAACACAAAACGTCCCTGTAGATGCCGAAGGCCAGGACAAACTCGGGGATAGTGAGCTTCTTATTAAGCCTGGGGTCCCTGGCCTTCATGACTACGGACAAATCACCGTAATTGTAGACCTTACTTTCGACCATGTCCTGGGAGGCAATGAGGAGAGCCACAAGGTTGACATCCTTCCCCTCCAAGATATCCTTGCGGAGAGCCGCGGGGACCAAGTGGGCCGGGGTGATAATAGGAGAAACCGTGGAAGAAGGCAAGATGGGAACTGGGGGCCTACCCTGATCACTAGCGGGAACTGGTGTCGGGCTCGGCAAGGAAGGAGGGGGACCCCCTTGAGCCGGACTGGCGTCCTCCAGCTTAGTCAGTCTATCGCCGATGGACTGTAGGGAAGATAGGATGGAGTCCAGGGTTCCTTGTATGGCAGACGAACAGCCCTGAGAGCTGGTGCCCAGTCCCGGATCTTCTGGATGTTCCATCATCAATCTGAACAGCTCCGCTTTTCTTGCAGTGGCCGGGAACGAGATACCCTTCTGGCGTAGGACCGCCGAGATCTTCGGAATAGTCCAAGACCCGTAAGAGCCCAGCGGAGAAGGAACCCGACGACCCCTGGGGGTACCGGACCTGACAGGGGTGCCGATCCTGGCTGGCGTGGAGGGGGAGGAAAATCCATCTTCCAGGGTGGCTCCTTGAGGCCCGCTGTAGAAGGAAACAGAAAAAGTAGAACGCCCAAGACCGATTAACGACCGTAACGTATAGGAGAACCACTGGCTGGCTAGCTAGAGCCCAGAGGCGAAAAACTTAACTACCCCGTGACAGGTGAGGCCCTGCTAGATGCCAAGCGGCCGGTGAGAGGCTCTACCTATGATTTGGGCGAGGGGCGTGAGCCACTGACGTGGTGGCGGGAAAGATGGCCTCTCGGTGACAGTAAAAGAATCAAACGTGTGGCCGTGACAGGTGAGGCCCTAACTATAAACCCCATGAGAAGGGTGGAGCGAGGCGCTAGCTTTGGTTTGGCCCGTGGGGCGAAATAATCTCCGACGAGATTGGGGGGTTGGCCTCGCGGGACCGGCTATGAAGGGGGGGGGGAACTAGGGCCAGCACCTGAAACCCTAACAGCCAGTAGACTAGCCCTACCAGGGAGGAGGGGGCAATACATGACAGAACAACACAGCTGGAGAGCCACAACAGAGTAACGAGAAGGACAGACGACATGAAGAGTGGTAAGTGCACAGAGGTGATGAAGCCGTGACGGAGCACAGGAACCAAAATGCAACCGCAGGTGAATAACATGAGGAGTATACGGGCCTGAAGTGTACATGAAAGGGGGTGGCCACCGGGCAGCCAGACAAGGTGACTAAGAGTGTGGGGCCAAGTGACAGACCAGGTTTAAGTGTCTACGGGCGATGCCTAGAGAAGCGTCTGTGAAAATTAAATAAGCTGAGCCGTGAGGTACATGAAGGAACCTGAACCTGAAGTAGTACCTGGTGCCGGCATTGAAAGACATGGAGAGAACCTGAAGGAAAAAAGGCAAACGGTCAAAAAAAAGGGGGGGGGTGCGTGACCCCCCACTAGAGATACATTACCTGTACCCGGAATGGAAACACACATATACCTACAATGCAAAGAGACCCCCCCCCCACCAACCCTCAGGTACCAAACCCCCCCCCGCCCCCTCACTCTGAAAAAAGGCCGGGCGACCCCCCCCCAACCAAGGCAGCCATGAACAAGCAGGGACAAGCAGGGGAACATGGGATGATGTACCCAACCTAACAGAGGCCGATAAGAGAGCAGGAGAACATAAAACAGGTAGCCGTGGCCTAGTAAGGCAGGCAGTGTGTGCATGAGCCTGTGTACGGGGGTAGCCGTGGCCTTCTGGAAGGCAGGCAGTGTGTGCATGAGCCTGTGTAAAGGGGTAGCCGTGGCCTTCTGGAAGGCAGGCAGTGTGTGCAGGACTGAGTGTGAAAAAATAGCCGTGGCCTACAGAGGCAGGCAGTGTGTGCAGGAAGATGCCTCCTCCCCCCCTCCCCCCCCCATGATGACAAGTACCTGATACCCTACTGAACAGCAGGAGAAGCAGCGGCGAAGCTGGTAGTCACGGCAGAGAAGCTGGGCTGGATGGCAGCGGAGGGTGAGACTCAGCACCGTCAGAGGTTGCTCAGGAACAGCAGAGATCCGCGCCACACGCAGCGCTTCCTGGTACAGCACCCGACCGGACGTCCGGTCCACAAGGAGGCGGTATTCGGCCGACGTCAGGTGATCACCCAGAACACCTGACCAAGCCGAGTGACGATCCGAGGCAGCAGGCCGGTCAAGGGGAGGGGCGGCGCTATAAAGCCCGCTAGCTCCTCCCACAAATACCGGCCTGCGGCCGCACACTTAGTAGTTTGCTTTCTGTGCATTGCCTCCTTACAGGTCAACTACCCAGTTGATTATGGCAATCCCCCTACTTCCTTAATGTAAACTGGCCACAGCAGAATCTGTGGGGGGCAAATCTAATCTATGTGCATACTAGCACATTATGTTAAACTTACCAGAAAATTAAGCCCTCCTTTGCCAAGAAGTCAGCACCGCAGGCGCCTCCATCTTCACCAGTATTGCTTACGGGTTCGCGGACTCCGGTGCTGTGACTGTCACTTCTGTGCGGGCGGCCATTCCTCCAAAGCACATGCGCCAGTGATGTCACTTGATGCATGCAATGCAAATATCTCCTAAACGGCGCCCATTTAGGAGATACAGTGGGTACGGAAAGTATTCAGACCCCCTTAAATTTTTCACTCTTTGTTATATTGCAGCCATTTGCTAAAATCATTTAAGTTCATTCTTCTTCCTCATGAATGTACACATAGCACCCCATACTGACAGAAAAACACAGAATTGTTGACATTGTTGCAGATTTATTAAAAAAGAAAAAACTGAAATATCACATGGTCCTAAGTATTCAGACCCTTTGCTGTGACACTCATATATTTAACTCAGGTGCTTTCCATTTCTTCTGATCATCCTTGAGATGGTTCTACACCTTCATTTGAGTCCAGCTGTGTTTGATTATACTGATTGGACTTGATTAGGAAAGCCACACACCTGTCTATATAAGACCTTCCAGATCACAATGCATGTCAGAGAAAATGAGAATCATGAGGTCAAAGGAACTGCCTGAAGAGCTCAGAGACAGAATTGTGGCAAGGCACAGATCTGGCCAAGGTTACAAAAAGATTTCTGCTGCACTTAAGGTTCCTAAGAGCACAGTGGCCTCCATAATCCTCAAATGGAAGACGTTTGGGACGACCAGAACCCTTCCTAGAGCTGGCTGTCCGGCCAAACTGAGCTATCGGGGGAGAAGAGCCTTGGTGAGAGAGATAAAGAAGAACCCAAAGATCACTGTGGCTGAGCTCCAGAGATGCAGTCAGGAGATGGGAGAAAGTTGTAGAAAGTCAACCATCACTGCAGCCCTCCACCAGTCGGGGCTTTATGGCAGAGTGGCCGACGGAAGCCTCTCCTCAGTGTAAGACACATGAAAGCCCGCATGGAGTTTGCTAAAAAACACCTGAAGGACTCCAAGATGGTGAGAAATAAGATTCTCTGGTCTGATGAGACCAAAATAGAACTTTTTGGCCTTAATTCTATGCGGTATGTGTGGAGAAAACCAGGCACTGCTCATCACCTGTCCAATACAGTCCCAACAGTGAAGCATGGTGGTGGCAGCATCATGCTGTGGGGGTGTATTTCAGCTGCAGGAACAGGACCACTGGTTGCAATCGAGGGAAAGATGAATGCGGCCAAGTACGGGGATATCCTGGACAAAAACCTTCTCCAGAGTGCTCTGGACCTCAGACTGGGCCGAAGGTTTACCTTCCAACAAGACAATGACCCTAAGCACACAGCTAAAATAACGAAGGAGTGGCTTCACAACAACTCCGTGACTTAAACCCAATTGAGCATCTCTGGAGAGACCTAAAAATGGCTGTCCACCAACGTTTACCATCAAACCTGACAGAACTGGAGAGGATCTGCAAGGAGGAATGGCAGAGGATCCCCAAATCCAGGTGTGAAAGACTTGTTGCATCTTTCCCAAAAAGACTCCTGGCTGTATTAGATCAAAAGGGGGCTTCTACTAAATACAGAGCAAAGGGTCTGAATACTTAGGACCATGTGATATTTCAGTTTTTCTTTTTTAATAAATCTGCAACAATGTCAACAATTCTGTGTTTTTCTGTCAGTATGGGGTGCTATGTGTACATTCATGAGGAAGAAGAATGAACTTAAATGATTTTAGCAAATGGCTGCAGTATAACAAAGAGGGAAAAATTTAAGGGGGTCTGAATACTTTCCGTACCCACTGTATTTACATTACCTATAGGTAAGCCTACTGAGGAATTTCCATTTGGGAGGTAACACGTATAGGAGTGGTACCTGTCGATGATGCCATCATGTTGCACATTTAAAGGGAGGGTGGTGAGCTGGAGTGTTTAAATGTGTAATGCTCTTTTCTTCCTTTTTATGGTGGACTTCATATAGTCATATAGTAGGGAGGAGCCAATGACGTACAGCGTTCTTGCAGTCCGGGACACCGCGGCCATCTTGACGGTTGGATACAACCATACTATGCTGGGAATAGGACGCTGTTCATTCCTTACTTACCTATTACACTATGAGGAATCTTCCATTTATTCCTGCATGATATCATCTGCTTGAGATATTGATGAGAGGTTAACCCTGGAGGCAAGTTGTTGGTGTAGCAAGGTTTCCAGGCCTATGGCCTGATGTGGGTCTGCCATTAGTACCGGTAATCTCTCCAGCCCATGTGAGCTGTGACCCTGGGTGTGACAACTGAAGCAGCGACAACTCCGGCATCTTTGTTTGTGGTTTTTATTGGAATAAAGGGGATGGGAGAAGGGAATAAGTGGGATACTCCTTGAGGCTTGAACTAATTACAATTGTGACTTTACTTCTGAAATGCCCGTTGGCGCTTCCTTAATGCCAGCCGGCACCAGCCAACGCTCACTGACACTGAGAACAGAAGTGCTGAATCCTCGACTTATAGTGCAGAAGATTCAAGAC
This sequence comes from Pelophylax lessonae, assembly GCF_965119305.1. Taxonomy (NCBI): domain Eukaryota; kingdom Metazoa; phylum Chordata; class Amphibia; order Anura; family Ranidae; genus Pelophylax; species Pelophylax lessonae. Next base: position 551,315,325 of record NC_138770.1, on the reverse strand, counting down.
TGAGAACTATAGAACTCCTGACACTGCTGTACTGTGAAAGTCACGGAATACTTCCCCCCCCCCCCCCCCCCCCGCCTGGCACAGCTTGAGGTAGTATGTAGTAGAACTCTGTAACTGGCACGCTCTGTACAAATCAGGGCCCAAACTGCAGGTGCCCCCTTTGACCTCAAACTCTTCAGGGTCCACTGACTAGGTACCCCCCTCTGTAGCTTCAGGGTCCTCAACCTAGGTACCCCCTTTACAGCTAGATGACACTGGATCCCAGAACCTCTTCCGGAGTGGTCCCCTCTAACTTCAGGCAGACCCCCAGGGGCGATCATCAGTACTCACGACCTGTGTAGGCTTTCCTGGGACTGGAACCCTCTCTCTCTCTCCGCAGGCTCTTGGCACACTGGATCCCCTCAGCTCAACTCAGCACTCTCTGGACGCTCAGGCGACACCCTGAGACATCCGCCTTCCTCAGACAGGAGGAGAGACAGCTGCACTCTCCTTCCTGGGACTCTGCTCCCGCCAAAGACACCGTGACATGCACTTCCCCCCAAACTTATACCCACTCCCAGAATCCCTTGCAGCATAATCTGCCTTCTGGGGTAGTTACAAGCTGGGATGTGTCCCCTGATTGGGCTTCCCACACTGCCCTATGAGAATCCTCTCACAGGAGCCAGTAGGGATACTTCTCCACTCAGCAGGCACATCTGGAAGCCCTGACACCCTAGCCAAATAAATCACAGCCCTGCTTTTAAATAGACAAGGCCCACTATACATTTACCTAGCACCTACCTGTAGGGTGCTACATTGGGATTCGATACTGCCGATACCTAATGAACCATCTGTTGATCTGCCTACATAGACCTTTGTAATGGGGGTCTATGCTATTTGTAAGAGGCTGTGAAATTGGGTGTTGGTGGTGGTCCCCATAGTATACGATCTAAAGAACCTCTTTTTTCCTGGATGAGTAGTTTTGGGAGAGTGGATAGCGCTGCACTTTCACTTTTTTTTATAAGCCTTATTTTAGGCTTACCTATAGGTAAAAGCAAGAGAAGGAAGTTTACTTCCTCTTTAAGTCCATTGGCTTGCTTCTAGGAGACACAGGATGCCACACCCAAGCACAGCATGCCTGCATACTCCACATTCTGTTTGCCTGCCATTCCCCTTACCTAATCTGGCTAAAGCCTCACCATCAAAATACAGCTTGTAGGCTTGTGTGTGGGGGGTAGAGTGTGACGCTGAAAGAGACCTCCTGGATTGCAACGTCAGCAACTGGAACGCAGCTCACACAGCAGGAACTTACTTCCTGCCCGTCTGGACAATATCTATAAATTGCCTATTCTGGTCATGGGAGGTTTAGGTCTATTGCTGCATCAACTAAAAACAAAAGTCTCTACTGCTTCCAGTGTACTTGCATTTATTCCTATACAAGTAATGTAAATGCAAACCACATTGTAAATCAATAATTCAGACATACAGGAGTAGTTCTAGAGTACAAAGTAACGTCAGAATTTAAATTATTATTCATTTTTTTTAACAAGCTTAGTAAAAATAAATGGAAGTACGCAGATCAATGTGTCACAGTGACCCTCTCTGTCTCAAGGTGATGTAGGCCCTAAAAAGAGTCAAGGTGCAAAGCTTAAGGAACTACTTGGTCTTCACCAGAGCACCTCACAAGTATTATTGTCTTTGGTGCAGAAGACTCTAGGGTTGCATCACTTAGTTAATGGTAAGCTAAAATGCAGCGTGTTACAATCTTGGCAGACAAGGTCATGGCTAAACAGGCAAAAGTTCAGAGCAGGCAGATAAAAAGGATCATCTAGAAACAGGCAGAGGTCAATAACAGGTATTTGCTCTTGAATGGATATTGTAGGTACAGAAGTCTGGGATCCGATATTTGCAGAGGTCCTTGCTTGGGCAACTTCCAACTGCACTGAGCAAGTTTAATAACTTTCCTGAACAAGAACGCTTCTCAATAAAAACCTGCAGTGCGAGAATGTCTAAACAGACAAACGGGAAAAGACTTAGAAAGTTGTTGCACAGATGAACAAGAATCAAGACTAGGGCGCAGGAGCAAAACAGCAGACTGATCCTGCAGAGACTCCGCTGCAACATGAACTGGTGCAGACAGTGACACAGGTTGGCAGTGAAGAAGTGACAACCATGCAGGACTTTTTTTTTTCTATTTTAAAAAGGCAGGACACTTTAGGACATGAAGATTAACAGGTCCTACTAGAAACAAGAGATATTCTCAAGTACTTGCTTTTATTCTGCACATGCAATAGAGAAAGCAGCAAATATTATGACTCTGCGCTTGTATATTTTGTGCATGATTTAATATGCACCAACAAACATAATTTGTTTTATTGAAGATTGGTATGCTTTTTTTTTTTTTTTTTACTGAAAGCATATGAAGCTCCATTTCTTTATTGCCTGAGCCTCACTACCCCTATTGAATAGCATAGGAATATTCCCTTGAGCCAGGTTATATTGATCGATTGGAGTGGCTGAAAGGCACAAATAGACCTTTTATAATTTAAAAGTCTAGCAGAAAGCGGAGATTTCATCCATTGGGGTGTTCTTTTGGCACTATGTGAGAGTGGAAAGGATTGGATCTTTTTTTTTTTTTTTTTTTTTTTTTTTTTTTTGGTGTGTGTATAGATCCATATGGGACTTTCCAGCACTGGCTATCCTCTGGCATTTTAGCACTTTAACTTCTTCTTTCAGCACCTTTCATTTTGTAACATTACTTGTTCATTAAACCCTCATGTACACTAGAAAGCTAAAAACTGCTGTAAAAACACCGGACAAAAAACACTAATGTTTTAGCTATAAACAATAATAAACATTTCCTGCGCACTAACACATAAACACATAAGTGTTTTTAAAAAGTCCATATAACTGGGTGTCCAAAACGATGATCATAGGCGACATAACCGTGAAGTAATATAAAATCAATCGTGAATCACCACCACCACCAGAAAAGATTGGACACTCACCAAATGGCGTTGCTACCACTACAGTAGCTAAGAAAGAAGAATTTTTGTGGGTGGGACCAATTACAAAAAGTTGGAGTACCAACATCCCAATTGAGATATGTAGAACGGAATGCGAGAACTGGGGACTTTTTAGGTGCTCAAAGATAATAAACCGAACAAAACGTGGTGAAAAACCAAGAAAGAAGAAGAGCGAAGAAAAAAAGTCTAATATATATTAAACATGTACAAATTTATTTATTCCAAAATGTTTAAAAACATAAATTTAAAAACTCTATGTTCGATTTGCATATTACTACGCTTTGATGACCGGTTTCGCCTTGTCAGCTTCTTGAGAGAAAGCGAAGATATTAATCTGGCTAAATAAACAAATACAAAGTTTGATAAGTACAATAATATATATATATGCAAATACAAATTTACCACAATCTCAAACAGTCTTATTTAAATCTCAATGCAGCCAATGAAACTAAAAAATGCAGAAAATAGTCTATACCTGTGGTGCAGAACACACACCGTTATGGTTTAATGGTGTGTGTTATGCACCACAGGTATAGACAATTTTCTGCATTTTTGCGTTTCATTGGCTGCATTGAGGTTTAAATAAGACTGTTTGAGATTATAAAGTTTTTAAATTGATGTTTTTTAACATTTTGGAGTAAAAAAAAAAAATTATACATGTTTAATATATATAGGACTTTGGGTCTGGTATGGATTTTAAGGGAAACCCCATCCCAAAATTAAAAAAAAAAAAAAAATGGCATGGGGTCCCCCCCCCCAAAATCCGATTGCAAAATCTGGAGTTGCAGTTTCACGTTTCACACAGTACAAACCGCATAAAATGAGCAAAATGTATGATGACCCACCTGGTGTGAACAAGCTTTTAGTTGGCAGTGACTGTATTTTGCCTTTAAATAATTATATGCATTTACTGTTCCAACGACAGTTTAGAGAATATTTTTTTTTTTTTTAAAGCCTTTGTCATTTTTAAAAATTGCTATATAAGGATTGAAGCAATTCATAAAACATAAATATTTGTGCCCCAAGGAATACTGATGAACACAAGAACCCCATTTCATAATATATATGTTGGTGTACAAAAGTTACATTGTCAGTCACAGCTTAGTAGTAGCTCCTTTGCAGAAGTGTTTCCTGCACTAAAGCTGCCCATACATGCCAGCTAAACTAAAAAAAACTGACCTGATTTCCCCATCCACACATTCGGTGTGGATGCGGGAATCCTCCCAGCTGTGTCTTCGCATTCTGACAGCAGTGAGGCTCCCCTCATCAAACTGAGATTATTCAGGAGTCCTGTTCATTAAAAGTTGATCAATAGATTTGTTTCTCATGAATGGGAACAGCCAAACATGGATCAAGCTGGCAGGAACCAGCCAAATTTTGATCCATGTGTGGCCAGCTATTCTCATAAGCAGTCAGTAGATGGAGTCCACATGATCACTAGAGGTAAGCAAACGCTTGAGGAGCTCAATGAGCGGTCAAAACAAAAGGTATTAAAAATGCACAAACATCAGAAATTTGGAATTAAAGTCAATGGGAATCTAAACCAAGTTTCAAAAAAGTTTGTTTTGAAGAGCAGCAAATGTAAAAATTGTGCAAGAATTTGGGAAGTTTCTAGCAGACCTGCCTGAAGAGTTGATCAGACCACAAAATAGCCTGAGCCACTTTTTAAATTCTACCAGTGGTACAAGGATAGAATGATGAGGACTGATGGAATAGCAGGTGCTCAGGCACAGCAGAAGCAGATATCAGCAAAAGCAGCCTTTGTAGCTTCCTCTGGTTCCTTACTTCCAAACTCCATTTGAGAATTCAAACCACCAAAAATAACATTATAATTTGGATTAGCCTTTGGAAATCTGAAGTTTTTGAAATTCAATCTAAATCTACAACTGGACATAGATGTTTAGTTTTCATTTGAGTTCAGCTAGGAGTCTGAATCAAAACAAATCAATGTATTCCTCCATCCGCACAAGCAAGGTGGATGGAGGAATCCCCCCACTAAGACATTGTATTCTGACAGTGGGACTCTACACTGTCAGAATACACTGATCATACACTGAGAGTTGAATAAAAACACAATACACGTTAGGAGGGGAACCCTTGGGGGAATCAAAAATGGAGAAGGATCTGGGAGTCTTGGTTGATGATAGATTAGGCAACAGCATGCAATGTCAAGCGGCAGCTGCCAAAGTCAGCAGATTATTAGCATGCATAAAAAAGGGATGTATTCCAGAGATAAGACTATAATCCTTCCACTTTATAAAAAACTCTGGTCCGACCGCATCTGGAGTATTCTGTCCAGTTCTGGTCGCCAGTCCTCAGGAGGGATGTGTTGGAGCTGGAGAGAGTCCAGAGAAGGGCAACTAAACTGATTAGGGGATTGGAGGAGCTTAACTATGAAGAGCGTCTGCAATCGCTTGATTTATTCTCCCTGGAGAAGAGACGTCTGAGGGGGGACATGATAGCAATTTATAAATATCTTAATGGGGATCTCAGCTTAGAAAAAAAGCTGTTCATTCGAAGGGATTGCATGAGGACTCGAGGACATACAATGCGATTAGAGGAGAAGCGTTTTAACCTCAGGCAACGAGGGGGGTTCTTTACTGTTAGGGCTACAAGATTGTGGAATTCTCTACCACAAGAGGTGGTTTCTGCGGGAAGTATGGTGGCTTTCAAAAGACTCTTAGACTTACATCTCAAGGATCAGGACATTAAGGGCTATGTGAGATGAGTACAGCCACACACACCTACACAGGTTGAACTGGATGGACTATTGTCTTTATTCAACCTCACCTACTATGTAACTGGATACAACTGCTGATCTACAAAAGTTTTCCAACATTAATGTTCATCAGAAATCGATCTAAAGATCAATGTCTGTTGAACATTGATGGAAACAAAAGAATCAAAATTAGGCCAGTCTTTGCTAAACTAGCTGAATTTCAATCCATCTATGGATGGACAAGGAGGGCTGGTAATGCCTGCAGTTGTGCATTATGGCAGCCATTTTGAGACTGACCATATTTTGGCTAGACATGACATTCAGAAGTATCCTCATCATAGAATGTGTGTTCCTCACTCTTGGGAGTTATATTCTCCAGATGAACAAGTGAATATCTAAGGTCTTGCCTTGTGCCCAAATCATTTCTAAATGAGTTTGCAATTCAAAAGATGTTTCAGATAACTAAAAAATCCTAAACTTTACAAAAAAAGATCAAGAAATAAAAACAAATTTAGACTGCAAGGCTATTATTTATCATACACACTAAATACGCAGTTTATTTAGACAAAAAAACAGAATTACTAAAGCAAAGTCCAAACATTTATTAGTCCTTGTGCGAGTTTCAGTTATATTACTTTTTCCTTGTCCAATTAAAAAAAAAAAAAACAAAGTAATAAATTGACATTGAAGGTTCCCTGAAATTGGAATACATCTACTATATGCCATTAATTATTCAAGATCTTTCTTCAGCCACTGACAAGAAAGCAAGCAAAAGCACAAGTTAAAAGTTTGAATTTTAACTTTCACTATAATGCTTTTCTTTAAACAGCACCACAGTACATCAATGCCTTGCTTTGGCATGCATTGAAAAAAACAGGAGAGTTGAATTATATTGCTGTGTAATTTGAAGGATGTTAGTCAAAAAAGCAAAGAATAAAGAAAAAAAAACCATTGCAACTTGTATTAAAATCCACGCTACTGCGCAGAACACATTGTAAAAATGCATGGAAGTGTATTTGCATTATGATCAAGCCCTAAAAGGCAACAAAAAGCCCTTAAAGCAGGCATGTCCAAAGTCCGGCCCGCAGGCCATTTGCGGCCCCCAGGCAGCTTTAATATGGCCCCACAGATCATTTGGAAAAATCTATTGTTGTGGCCCCTGTGAATCCCAGAGCGCTGCTCAGGACCACTGGGATCTCTGGATTTTTCAACACCCATGTTACTTGTGAATACACTAAATGTTAACATCCTTCACCCATCCCCACCAGCTTTATATCCCTTGCTCAATATGGCCTCAGACTTAAGACCCGTACACACGATACGAAAATTGGAAGTAAAATTTAGTTCGACGAACGATCTGACGATTTTCGGAGCGTTAGTATAGCCGATAACAAATTTTCGGACGACAAAATCTGGATGTGCAGGCTATAAAATTTGTATCATACATCAACACAACGTCCGATTTTCCTTTAATTAGTACAGTTATTGTCCGAAAAAAAAACGTAATAGCAAGACTAGGCATGCTTAGAAACGAAAGAACACACAAAAAACAATTCAACACATGACATCACTTTTGAAGTTGAATTCTGTCGTACGGGAATTTTCGTATGAAAGTAACCTCTTCACTTTCCATATGAGACTAGCATGCAACAAAAATCGGACGCAAGATCGTTCGATAATCTGATCGTGTGTACGAGGCTTTAGCATGATAAGGGAGGAGCACTAAAAAACACAAATTTGGTGCTAGTATGACAGGACCAGCGCTCTCTCCATGATAACTGGCATAACACCTGTTTAGATTTGTCATCCATGTGACGAAATGAAAAGTATGCCGTTTGCAATAAACTTTGCATAAAATAGTTAATTTGCATTTAATTTTAATGGTCCAAAGAATGTCAGGCAAAATGGTCGGCCCTCACGCATGTTCACTTCATCAAATCTGGCCCTCTTTGAAAAAAGTTTGGACACCACTGCCTTAAAGGGTCTCTACAAGCTTTTGGCCTCAAGGAGAATTTTTAGGGGGTGGCTTAAAGGTCTGGAACAGACCACAAGAAAAAAAAAAGTTTAATATCAGTTTAAAAGTCCTAAGATGTGATGGAAGATAATTTTCTTTATTTCCCAAATTTTTATTTCTTTACACCAGTAACACTTTTTTTTGTCCTGGGGTGATAAAGTTTATTCACTGTACTGTATGGGAGATTAGCATCTTCTCTGAAGGACAGCTAGTAATTTAGAACTACAGAAAATCTCCACCTCTCCTCATCTTTATAAGAATGGTAACTGAAGAGAAATGTGAACAATGCTGATAACAGTGCGGCGCAGTGTACAGAAGTTGTTAGCTCACCAGTTTTCTGGCAGGAATAAAAAAGGTATCCACAATGGTACAAAGGGAGCAAATAAGAGCCGTTTGTTGTTAAAAGGTACATAACAGTTTAATTTTTATTTTCAGCCTCCAGACTTTATACCACTCTAGTTGTAGCCGGGATCAGACTACCATTATAAATATACAGATTTATCTTTTTTGTTGGAATTGTTCCTGTGCCCCTGTAATGTTGGTTTCAGATGGGATCGACATCTGGCAGAAAGTGGAAGATTGGCATTGTGGGAGCTGTATTTTTTGGCAGAGAGCTGATCATTGGCTGGATTGCTGAGGAAACTATCTTCCCAGGAAGCAAAGGGGGGAGTGGAGCATCATGGGAGGAGGGACCCATCACGTGCACATCAGCCTGCTGAGTGTGAGTCTGACAGCAGCCTCCGGCCTAGTGCACAAGGCCTGACCCGCTTCAAGAACTCAGTCTTGGTGGGGCGGATGCCCATTGCTGTACTGTAGATGCTTTCGCAGTGCCGCTGAGATAGAGGAAGTGAAGGTCGGTTGGGCATCCTGAGGTGGCAGAGCGCAGCCAGCTTCCAGACACAGGAACGTGGGAGATCACATCGCCTGTTCCACAGGGCCCTCACCGATGGACATCAGAGTCAGAGAGAGGGTGCCTGCGCTTGCTCAGACCGCAAGTATTACACCACATCTTTGCACTAAACAAAGACATTGCAGCTGACACTAATTCCCTTAAGATTCCAATTTAACATCTGGATCTGATTATTATCTTAAACCACAGTGGAAACAATTTAGGAGCTCCAACTGCTGGTGAAGAACATAGCAAGGCCTTGCTAGAGGGAGGGGCATTGGTGTGCAGCAGCTCTTAAAGGGGACATGTTCTAGATAAACTACCGTATCTTTAATTAGAATAGTGACGGAATAGATTAGCTCAGAGTTCTTCCTTAAATTTGAGTATTGTGTTAAATATTGTTCCCTGATATAATACCATTCTGTTTATCTGTTGCTTCTGTGTCAGTCTTGCTGAACCCTGACAGTTTTTAAGGGGGTTTAGCTGACTGACATAATTTCACTTGCTTATTCCCTGAGTAAAAGTCAGCACTCATTTGTACTGTGTCAGTGTGATTCTTAAAGGTGTATACACAATGTTCGTACCTAGAGTGTCAGGTGGGCTGGACGGTTTACAGGGTCACAGTAGTGCTGAAGAACACCCATTAACCAGCAACCCCCAAGAGGGTAGCGCTACATAGTAAACTGCTTCTTTACATTCATTTAAAGCCATCTGGGATGGTCTTTGCTGCAGATTCTAGAACAGCCATTCTCAACTTTTTTACTCTAAAGGAACCCTACAAATAATTTTTAGGTCTCAGGAAACCCCTGCTAAGAATTATTACATCTATATTTTATAGTAAAATAGCATGATCAGTAACTGTTGAAAGTTTTTAATAAAAGAATATGACATATCTAGATTATTTGATACCCAAAGAAAATACCTTTACAACACCCCCTTACTCTTCAGATCAGTAATAATCATAAAAATAAAAAATAAAAGACAAAACCGTAACACGGATGGTGAAAATTGGAGTGCCCCCTTACTTTAGCGGTAAGTAAAGAAATGCCCCCTTACACTGGTGGTCAGTGGAGAAAAGCCCCCTTGCACTGGTGGTCAGTGTAGAAGTCACCCCTTACAATGCATGTTAGTGGGAAGTTTCCTCCTTACACTGTCAGAAGCAAGAGGGGAGGGAATAAAAAAAGGGGGTACATAAGGCAATTGGCATAGTAAATAGGGTAATATATGATAAAATCAATAGCATATTAATATGTATAAACAGCCAATTGCCAGGCATTGCTAAACTAAAAGAAATATGAGGGGGGGAGAGAGTGGGACTTTGTATGAAGTGTGTGGGGGTGGTTGGCGGATAAAATGTTCTTATCTAATGCTGACTTTACCGCTGGGCTGTGAGTATATCGGATATGGATAAACCCTCTTTGGGATGATTTATCATTCCCTTATTTTTGTTATAATGTACAGATTTTTTTACCTATTATACCAAGGCCTTTTTATGTGATCTGTAAGGGGGAAAATCTTTCTTTCTTACAGTGACTTAGGATGCACCTGCTCCTGATGAAGTGGAATTTATCCAAGAAACGCGTTGAGCTTTTTATCGATGCATCTTTCATTGTACCCCTTTTACCCTTTTTTATTCCCTCCCCTCTTGCTTCTGTATGAATAGGGATGGAGGCACCTAGCCATAGACGGGCAGTGCCTCATATAAAGTCCCAAATGTCTGTTTTTGTTTTTTCTTCTTAATATTGATTAAGGATGGAAGTGTGTGCTTGTGGTAGGTTTCAATGCAGGTGGATGGGCTTGCATTCTACAATTTATTGTTTAGCAATACTGTCTCTTTCTACCTCCCATTTATGGCTAGATATTGGTTAGTAGCATAACTATGGTTCTGTGCATGCTGGACGTGGGGAACTAGGGCGGAACAAGGATTTTATGGTAGAAATCCTAATGGTAACCATAAATGGGCAAATGTCTCTGATGCAGGCAATAATATATTTTAACCACTTAAACCCCTAGCCTATTCTGACACTATCCACATAAGTGTAAAAATTACCTTTTTTTGCTAGAAAAATACTTAGAGCCTACAAATATATATATATATATATATATATATATATATATATATATATATATATATATATATATATATATATATATATATATATACACACACACTGTATATATTTTTTTTTTTTATACACACACATACATATATGTACACACTGTATTTGGACACCTGCCTTTACACGCACATGAACTTTAATAGCATCCCAGTCTTAGTCAGTAGGGTTCAATATTGAGTTGGCCCACCCTTTCCAGCTACGACAGCTTCAAATCCTCTGGGAAGGCTGTTCACAAGGTTCAGGAGTGTTTTTATGGGAATGTTTGACCATACTTCCAGAAGCGCATTTGTGAGGTTAGGCACTGATGTTGGACGAGAAGGCCTTGCTTGGAGTCTCAGCTCTAAATTCATTCCAAAGGTGTTCTATTGGGATGAGGTCAGGACTCTGTGCAGGCCAGTCAAGTTCCTCCACCTCAAACTTGGTCATCCAGGTCTTTATAAACCTTGCTTTGTGCACAGTCATGTTGGAACAGGAAGGGACCATCCCAAAACTGTTCCCACAAAATTGGGAGTATGAAATTGTCCAAAATGTCTTGGTATGCTGACGCCTTAAGAGTTCCCTTCACTGGAACTAAGGGGCCAATTTCAACCTCTGAAAAACAACCCCACATCCTAATCCCCCCCCCCCCCCTCCACCAAACGATTTGGACCAGTGCATAAAGCAGTATCGGTGCCTGATCTCACAAATGCACTTCTGGAAGAATGGTCAAACGTTACCATAGACACACTCCTAGACCCTGTGGACAGCCTTCCCAGAAGAGTTGAAGCGGTTAAAGCTGCAAAGGGTGGGCCAACTCAATATTGAACCCTACGGACTAAGACTGGGATGTCTTTAAAGTTCATGCGTGTGTGAAGCCAGGCATTCTAATACTTTTGACAATACAGTTTATATCACTTTTTTTTTCTTGCAGAGGCCCTAGAGAATAAAATGGTGGGTGTTGCAGTTTTTTCATGTCACATGGTATTTTTTCAAATTTAATTCTCAAATTAAATTTTTAGAAAAAATACACTTTTGTGAATTGTAATGCACAAAAACACAAAAGAATACCTAATTGTTTGGTAAAATATGAAAGATGATTCTACACTAAGTAAATAAATACCTAACATGTCACGCTTTAAAATTGCACACGCTTGTGGAACGGTGAAAAAAAACCTCCATAGGCGACACTTTATAAGCCTTTACAGGTTACAAGTTTAGAGTTACACAGGTGGTCTGGTGCAAGAATGATCGCTCTCGCTGTAACATTTTTAGCAATACCTCACATGTGTGGCAAGAACACCATTTACATATGCGTGCTCGACGTACGTATGCATTCACATTTGCGCAGAAGCATGGGGGGGGGGGGGGGGGGCAGGGGTCCTTTAACTGTTTTAATTCCTTTTATTATTTATTCAGTTTAAACATAAATCCCAAATGTCTGCCTTTAAAAGCATCAGATCAAACCAAGATCAATTTGATCAGATGCTTTCAAGGCCAGTAACAGCCTGTTAGCCTGTTTATATTAGCTGAAACCAGAAGTGACAAAATATTAATCGCTTCTGGTTTCTTAGACCATAAATATGATCAAGGACATTCCAGTCCTCAATCATATCTATGGTCAGCTGGCGGAACAGCCAGCTTCATTCCCGGACTCCCCGGTTCAATGGGAGTGTGTCAGGAACCATGAATCAGACTGTGGCAGAAAATGCAGTAAAAATCACACCTTTAAAGTAATAGTAAAAATAGTACAGATTAGAAACGTAGTCAAAACATAGGCTAGGGTTCGGAAGCCAAAATGGGTAATTAGATGAGCCAGTAATCAGGGAGCCAGAAATCAGAGTAGTCGGAAGCAGAAGGTTGGGATCAGGAACCAGAAGGGACGTCAGCCAGGCAAAGTCTTTAACAGGAACACAGCAGAGACACTCAGGATATGTTGACCAGGCGAAGGCACAAAAGGAATGAACAAAGCAGTTAAAATACCCAGAAGGGGCTGGCTGTAGGCTGGACTAATGAGGCAGGAAATGGTAACCAGGTGAGTCACTGTGGAAACAAAGAGCACTGCGCCTTGAGCACTGAGAAGGGAGCTGCTAAAAGCCCAGCCCTGACAGAGTGCCCAGGAAGGCAGCGGAGGGGTACCTTTTCTTTGCCTAAGAAAAGGAATCCAGCGCCTAATTAGCCACTAGGATCCCTTTTACATTTAAAACCCATCACCAGCTGAAAAAAAGATAACAGGATGATGCCTCTAGCTGCAGACATCATCCTAGTACAACTCTTTTAGCCCTAGGGATGTACGGATACGTTGCTGAGGCTGAAGTAGAAAAACGTATCACTTTTCTATTAAAAAAAAAAAAACGCATCCTTTACCTATTGCAAGGATTTTCTAACTTTTAAAACTCTTTGCAAGCAGTAATGATTAGTACTGATGTCTGCCAGCAATTCCTAGAGTATGACTTGCTACAAGTTACTACAACAAATACTGGGGCTGGTTGAACCATTTTAGTAAAGGTGGCTGCGTATGATTACAGTCAATTTATAATACAATATCATATGTTGCCATTTATTGCTTTGACTAGGACTGAAGAATATATCATGCCAAATAAGTAAGAACAGAAGAAAGATTCAGAAGATGTGCACGCAGATCTGTCACACAGATATACAATGGATTTCATTGACGATGGTGTCCTGAACAAAATTTAATCTATGAGAAACTGAAACACTATATAAATCAGTAGAACACCATTTTCTTGAAGTCTTTCACGTCTGTGAACACATTACTCATATCAACGTCTGATCTATTAAATTGAGTTGGCATCTAGACAACTAAGAATTTGAGATAAAATAGATTCTAAGATATCAAGACTTTAGAGACTTGGTTTTATAAGGACCTCTTCTGGAGTTTATTAACATTACAGTTGGTAAAACTTACTTTTGCCATTTGATCTGTAGTTGCTAATTTGCTAATACTGCCAAAAATTGTAATATTTCCTTTTAATCCTGTATACCATTTATTTACAGAACTGTATTACGTACAGAACTGAGGCAGGAGATGAATGCCCCCAAAAGGAAACTTCAGCTTAGAGAGAATACAGAACAAGCCCCAATCCCTGAGATCCAAGATTGCACTGTTACAGCTATTGAAGAAAGAAGATTCAGATTATTACAAATGCTCTTTGGCGACTGTCTCTCTTTAACCTCCCTGGCAGTATGATTATTTCAGATTTTAGGTGCTGAAAGCGGTACCATTATTTTGAATGTAATTCTTAAGGACGAGCAGCCCAAACCAACTATTTACAGATGATTTTTTTTTACTGTGCGTTCTTCTTTATAACATCTCGGGTATGATATAGTTTGACGGGAATCTTGGGGGCGCTACATGCTCCGTACCGCAGTCAATCGAGCACCAAGTCCGCACATCGCAGGATCATCGCTTTCTGTGCCCGATGACGAACTTCCCCACAAATTGCTATTACTCAATTCTGCAAGCGATTCTGTATCGCTGTTTTCCAGCAGGTAATATACCGATTTTGGAGGTGGCGGCGCGCTTTTTTGATGCCATGGTCGTTCTGCAGTTTCCAGACACAAAGTACAGGAAAAATGCAGGCAAGGGCACTGGAGAAAGCACTGGGGGGCAAACTAAGGTCAATTTATTTTATTTAGTAATGTAATCCAATAGGATTACAACGTATCAGTGTGTTTGTGTTTTTTACTTTTTGAATTTGCTGCCGGTTCCAACCCCCTGCGACGCGACGTTCACAGGAAACGGAAGCGGGGGCACACAGCATCAGGTAGAAGACCTGGCCGCCCTACACTGCTGGAATACATTGCGGGATCCCGGGGACAAGGTAAGTAACCTCTTCCAGGATCCAGCGATCCTCTCTGGCGGTATCCCAGAGTGTGGCTCGGGGTTACCGCTAATGGTACTGAAATTCCACCCCGAGCCACACACGGGAATACCGCCGGGGAGGTTAAAGGCATAGTTCATCTTTACCAAAAATACCTACAGTGCCTTGAAAAAGTATTCATACCCCTTGGAATATTTCACATTTTGTCATGTTACAACCAAAAACGTAAATGTATTTTATTGGGTTTTTATGTGCGGCACATAATTGTAAAGTGGAAGGAAAACAATAAATGGTTTTAAAAAGGTTTTACAAATGAATATCTGAAAAGTGTGGCGTGCATTTGTATTTAGTCCCCTTTACTCTGATACCCCTAACTAAAATCTAGTGGAACAAAATTGCCTTCAGAAGTCCCCTAATTATTAAATAGGGTCCACCTGTGTGTAATTTAATCTCAGTATGAATACAGCTTTTATGTGAGTCCCTCATAGGTTTGTTAGAGAACCTTAGTGAACAAACAGCAATATGAAGGTCAAAGAACACACCAGACAGGTCAGGGATAAAGTTGTGGAGAAGTTTAAAGCAGGGTTAGGTTATAAAAAAATATCCCAAGCTTTGAACATCTCACGGAGCACTGTTCAATCCATCATCCCAAAATGGAAAGGAGTATGGCACAACTGCAAACCTACCAAGATATGGCCGTCCACCTAAAATGACAGGCCAAGCAAGAAGAGCATTAATCAGAGAAGTAGCCAAGAGTCACAGGGTAACTGCAGCGACCCACAGCTCAGAGATTCACAGCTCAGGTGGGAGAATCTGTCCACGGGACAGCAATTAGTCATGCACTCCACAAATCTGGCCTTTCTGGAAGAGTGGCAAAAAGAAAGCCATTGAAAGAAAGTCATAAGAACTCCTGTTGCAGTTTGCAAGAAGCCATGTGGGAGACACAGCAAGCATGTGGAAGAAGGTGCTCTGGTCAGATGAGACCAAAATTGAACTTTTTGGCCTAAAAGAAAAACGCTATATGCGGCAGAAAACTAACACTGCATATCACCCTGAACGCACCATCATCACTGTGAAACATGGTGGTGGCAGTATCATGTTGTGGGAAAGCTTTTATTCAGCAGGGACAGGGAAGCTGGTCAGAGTTGATGGGAAGATGGATGAAGCCAAATACAGGCAATTATAGAAGAAAACCTTTTCGAGTCTGCAAAAGACTTGAGACTAGGAGAGAGGTTCACCTTCCAGCAGGACGACGACCCTAAACATACAGCCAAGGCTACAATGGAATGGTTTAGATCAAAGCATATTCATGTGTTAGAACAGCCCAGTCAAAGTCCAGATCTAAATCCAATTGATAATCTGTGGCAAGACTTGAAAATTGCTGTTCACAGACACTCTCATCCAATCTGACAGAGCTTTAAGCTATTTTGCAAAGCTGCATGGGCAAAGTTTTCATTTTCTAGATGGTAGAGACATACCCAAAAAGCCTTGCAGCTGTAATTGCAGCGACAGGTGGTTCTACAAAGTATTGATTTAGGGGGGCTGAATACAAATGCACGCCATACTTTTCAGATATTCGTAAAAGAAAAAAATTGAAAACCATTTATCATTTTCCTTCCACTTTACAATTATGTGCCACTTTGTGTTGGTCTATCACATAAAATCCCCAAAAAATACATTTACATTTTGGTTGTAAAATGACAAAATGTGGAAAATTTCAAGGGGTATGAGTACTCTTTCAAGGCATTGTATGCAGCTTTAACCAAAGTTGAATATAGCCCTTGATAAAGGTGAAGGCCATTTACATACCTCATGAAGCCTGCCTGGAAAACTTCTAGGATGTTGCTAACAGAAGCCTAGTGTTACTGCTCACCTTCATCACAGGAGTGAGCTTTTTCTCAGATTCCAACCCCTTCACATGCACTCTCTATCCCCTGATGGTGAATGTGAGCAGCAACACTCGGCTTCTCTTAGCAGCCTCCTAGAAGTTTTCCAGTCAGGCTTTATCAGGTACGTAAATAGGCCTGCACCTACAGTGCATCCGGAAAGTATTCACAGCGCTTCACTTTTTCTACATTTTGTTATGTTACAGCCTTATTCCAAAATATATTAAATTCATTATTTTCCTCAAAATTTTACAAACAATACCCCATAATGACAACGAGAAAAAAGTTTGTTTGAAATCTTTGCAAATGTGTTAAAAACAAAAAATGAATTCACAGCCATTGCCATGACACAAACTAAATTCCTGTTTCCACCGATCATCCTTGGGATGTTTCTACAACTTGATTGCAGTCCACCTCCTGTGGTAAATTCAGTTGATATGGCATGATTTGGAAAGGCACACACCAGTCTATATAAGGTCCCACAGTTACCAGTGCATGTCAGAGCACAAACCAAGCCATGAAGTCGAAGGAATTATCTGTTGACCTCCGAGACAGGATTGTATCAAGGCACAGATCTAGTGGAGGGTACAGAAAGATTTCTGCAGTATTGAAGGTCCCAATGAGCACAGTGGACTCCAACATCCATAAATGGAAGAAGTTTGGAACCACCAGGGCTCTTCCTAGAGAGGGCCGCCCGGCCAAACTGAGTGATCGGGGGAGAAGGGCCTTTGTCAGGGAGGTGACCAAGAACCCAGGGGTTCTTTGTGGAGAGAGGAGAACCTTCCAGATGAACAACCCTCTCTGCAGCACTCCACCAATCAGGCCTGTATGGTAGAGTGGCCAGACGGAAGCCACTCTTCAGTAAAAGGCACATGACAGCCCGCCTGGAGTTTGCCAAAAGGTACCTGAAGGACTCTCAGACCATGAGAAACAAAATTCTCTTGTCTGATGAAACAAAGGTTGAACTCTTTGGCCTGAATGGCAAGCGTCATGTCTGGAGGAAACCAGGCACCGCTCATTACCTGGCCAATATCATCCCTAGAGTGGAGCATGGTGGCGGCAGTATCATGGTGTGGGGATGTTTTTCAGCGGTAGAAACTGGGAGAATAGTCAGGATCGAGGGAAAGATCAATGCAGCAATGTACAGAGACATCCTTGATGAAAACCTGCTCTAGAGCGCTCTGGACTTCAGACTGGAGCAAAGGTTGATATTCCAAGAGGACAATGACCCTAAGCACACAGCCTGGATAAGGAAAGATTGACTATGGAACAACTCTGTAAATGTCCTTGAGTGGCCCAGCCAGAGCCCAGAATTGAACCCCATTGAACATCTCTGCAGAGATCTGAAAATGTCTATGCACCGATGCTCCCCATCTAACCTGATTAAGCTTGAGAGGTCTTGCAAAGAATGGGAAAAACTGCCCAAAAATAGGTGTGCCAAGCTTGTAGTATCATACTCAAAAAGACTTGAGGCTGTAATTGGTTCCAACGGTGCTTCAACAAAGTATTGCGCAAAGGCTGTGAATACTTCCAGTATGTAAATGTGATTTTTTTTTTCATTTTTTATTTTTAATAAATTTGCAAAGCTTTCAAGCAAACGTCTTTCACAATGTCATTATGGGGTACTGTTTGTAGAATTTTGAGGAAAATAATAAACTTAATCCATTTGGAATAAGCTGAAACATACCAAAATGTGGAAAAAAGTAAGCGCTGTGAATACCTTCTGGATGCACTGTATAACAAGGGCATCATTTCTTATTGGTCAAAGCTGCACAGCTTGTTTTTATTTACAGATGCCCCTTATCTGTATAGCCAGTTTTTGGTAATGGTGAACTAAAAGGTATCAGGCAGGACGAAAACATGGTAGCTGCCATTCTTAAAGCAGTCTGAGGGTCAGAGGTCACTGACATTTAAAACTGTTGGCTTACCATGCACAATGATTACTATCATCTGGGTAAGCAACGTGTAAAGTCATGCAGTTTGTAAGCAAAAACTTTTGAACTTCAGGTGACCTCTGATCCCCAGTTACAGTGGTTGTAAACCCTTAAGTGAGGTACACACTAGTAGAAAATCTGCCAAAAATTCCCATCTGAGGTAAAATCGTACGATTTTCGGCTAGTGTGTACCAGTGTTAATTTCATCAATGAAACCGTTTTTGTCACCGTTTTCAAGTGACGAAAACGAAACTCAAAGTATAGCACATTTTCGTCAAATGACAACAACTATGAAGAAAATCAAATCCATTTTCGTTAACAAACGAAAACTAAACGAGAATGTGAGGCAGGGACGTTTACCCAACTTCCAGTTTTCACAGAGCCTCACCTGCTTCCGCTCCCAGTAAGCGACTGTGTGGTGTGGCGTCTGGCGTGGCGTGCCCCCTCCGTGATGACTACAAGAGAGTCGAGACTAGTCACCTCACCAGAGCACTGCAGCACTACAGCCAGGCCTCCGGACTCCCGACCCGACTCCGTCACATCATCACGCGGCAGACGACCACCCAGTTAGTGGCACCCACCCCCACATCCAGAGCAGAGCACCCACTGAGTTACAACAGCCAGGCCAGCCATTACTGCCTCCCCTCAGACCAGTGGCATTCGCCATCCAGCACTGTGTGTACTTCTCGGAGGATGTTTTTGTACCATTCTTTATTCATGGCTGTGTTCTTAGGCAAAATTGTGAGTGAGCAGTGAGCCCACTCCCTTGTTGGCTGAGAACTTAGCAACCCCCCCACAGTGGTCTCAGGTCTCAGGATGCTTTACTGTTGCCATGAGAATGACACAGGACTGATGAAGTGAGCTAATGCTTATTTTTTCTTCCCTGGAGTGAGTCTCTGGACAAGATTTTTTTGGGATGCCCCAAACAATCAGAAAGGGGAATGAATCATAAGAGAAAATTACTTTACTCCAGTCCCTTTGACACCAGGTAAAGCTGCAGTGCTGAAAGGTTTTATTGTGTTCTGTTCAGTTTCTTGACCTGTTAAAGTTAATGTGCACTGCATGACTGACATCATGAGTCGACGAGCCTGCAAAGTTTTTATTTTTATTACATTTTTATGTTACATTTTTGGTCAAAAAAGCAATATTCTTGGCAAAACAGTTTTGCCTAAATAAAGACTAATGCCTCGTACACACGTGCAGATTGTCGGCCGAACGATCGGCCGTCTTTTGTCCAAGGTCTGTCGTGTCTGTTGAAAACTGCAAAAGACTGCACACGAATATTGTCGGCCAACAACAGCCGACTGCAGAAGTGATGTCATGTGATGGTTCACTTTCCTTGTCTTTTTTCTTTTCTGAGCATGCCCAGTCTTGCAAATCTGCTGTCTGTCGGCCGAATTCTGTACTGACTGGCGAACAATCTGCCGTTCTGGTGTCGGCATACAAAAATTTTAATGCCTGCACGACAGATTCTGTTCGGCCGAAAGTGCGCTGTCGGCTGTCAGAAGCATCATACTAACAAGCCGAAAATCGGCCGATCGGTCGTCGGCCGAATCTTTTCGGCCGACAATCTGCACGTGTGTACGAGGCATTAATGACTAAATCTGTGTCTGTGTAGTGCTGTGCTAGTGCATGCTCAAAGCTTAATACCATAAATAACACTTTTTCACTCCAGCAGTAGTATATAATGAGTTTGGAAATTGTAGAGAAATGCTTAAATAATGCATTACAAATTAAAATTGAACTACACTCATTCGATTATAGATGACTAAAATGTACTGGAGTTTTAGTCGACTAAAATGTACTGGAGTTTCAGTCCACTAAAATGTACTGGAGTTTCAGTCCACTAAAATGTACTGGAGTTTCAGTCGACTAAATACGACTAAACCTAAAACACTTGCAGAAGACTAAAATGGGACTAAAACTAAAATGCCATTTTAGTCCTAAGACTAAGACTAAAACTAAATTGAAATTTGCTGCCAAAATTAATACTGATGTGTACACAACTTTCAGCAGCTAATGCCAACATTTTCAATGGAAAAAAACCAAGGGACAAACACCAAAATTTTTATCGTCTGTCTCCAGCATGAACAATTTTAGTTTAATGTGTATGCAGTACATCCGTGAAAAATATCGGATACGAAAGACTGAGTATGATCTAAAGTTGCCGACGACCCGGAAGTCTAGGAACAAATGTCCCAAAAAAAATAAATAAATAAATAAATAAATAAAAAAAAAAAAACGGACAAGAAATTTTGTGAACGTTATGCACTAAAAACGGTTATGACCACTGAGCATGAGAGAGAAAAATCGGAGGATATTTCGCCCGATTTTCGTCAAGTGTGTATGAGCCTTTACATAAAACCACTGAAGTGATTAGCCTCAAGTGATGCACAGAGATTAAACAAATCTTCCTACATAAGTTGCATATGTTAGCTACAGTCATCTCTTCTCCAGAGCCTTCTTAAACTCACAGATCAAAGTTTATTTCTCAGCAATGGAAAGCAGAGGGCGAGGATCTAACGTCATATTAATTGCACAGCTAGAACACAGAGCTCAGTAAAACCTGAAACTTGAGTGGAGGGAATGGTATTCCCTCCTGGGCTTCTGACCTGTGGGGATGCAAGTGTAATACCTGGCTTGTTCCTAGGCTTTTGGGCAGGGGAGTAACTAGTGTTGGGCATCCCCTGCATCTCCTGCCAGATGCCCTGAGTGCCAAAACCACAACCTACAGCAGCAGCTGGCATCTTGCCCATCTCGCTGCCTGTCTAGGAAGTAGAATTGAAAGCAGAGGGAGGTTTCTCTAGGCTCCTCCTCTGCTCTAAAATCAAGGGGGGAGCTTCGGAGGAATCCCCTTGCTTACTGTGCTGTATCTGGTCTGGTGAATTCAGGGAGGGAGGGGGGAATTGTGCTAGGACTCATAATGACCTAGGGGGAAGGGGACATGACGATTCACACTGCTAAGACTTGGGGGGGGGCATTTTTTTTGGGGGGGGGTGAAAACTTGAGGAGGAGAAATTTGAGATGGGTGAAGACTAGGGAAGAAAGGCAAGATTTGGGGAGAGTGAGCGTAGTGGGCTGGTTAAGATGTGTGCTGAGAAGAGAGGTTTGGGAGGGGCAAATATTTGTGTTGGGTGGAAGGATTTCAGCAGAGGGGGAAATTAATTTCTTTGGATAATTTTGGCTTGCAGAAGGAATTCGTGTTTGGGGCAGATTAGTGGTGGAGTTTTTTTGTAGTAAGAAGGGGGAGGAGATATTGGGGAAAATTTAGCACTACACTGACCCCTGGATGCAGTTTGTTGCAAACCTTTGACCTCAAAATTCTGCATACTCCTGACCTCATCACATTACACACTTCTGACCCCTGCACTCAGTACCTCTTTCTTCCAACCACTGCACTCTGTGCATCACACATTCCTGACCCCTGCACTCTGTGCATAACTAACTTTAGTGCAATAGTGTTAGGCTCTCCTGAACTATGCACCAACTGCATTAATTGCTCTTGACATCTGCACTCTATACATTACTTACTCCTGACCCCTGCACTGTGTGCGTTACTTATTCCTGACCACTGCACTGCGTGCATTACTTACTCCTGACCACTGCACTGCGTGCATTACTTACTCCTGACCACTGCACTGCGTGCATTACTTACTCCTGACAACTGCACTACATGCATCGCTTACTCCTGACAACTGCACTGCGTGCATTGCTTACTCCTGACCACTGCACCGCATGTATTATGTACCCCCGGCCCCTGTGCATTACGTACCACAGTCCCCTGCGCTATGTGCATTACGCTCCACAGTTCCCTACGCTCTGTGTTACGCACCGCAGTCCCCTGTGCTCTGTGTGTTACGCACCACAGTCCCCTGCACTACCCTGACCCCTGCATGCAGTGAGTTACACAACTCTGAACAAGCAGTAAAAGCACTTTAACCCCTTCAATCTGCCTCCTGACTACCCTTTAGTGGGCTTTAATGCTGGCAGGTTGCACCGCATCTTTATTTTGTGACCTCTGTGATTAGCTCTTACAGCAGTTACATGATCAGGAAGCATTGCTGCTCAGAGGCTGTAACCAAGAGCTGTTGCAGACAGTTCAAATAGTGTGCAGGGAGCGTGCAGTGAGCACACTTTCAGCACACAACCTCGGGCTGCTATGAACACATATGAGCAGTAGCTGAGAAATAAAGCCCCCTTTTTACTTCTGCTGCATAAATGCGTTATGCGATTGGAAAGAGGTAAAAACCAGTACTTACAGACCTCTGTAGCTGTAGGCATTGTGAAGAAATTTATATTCAACAGGGGCACAGAAACCACAGCTCGTCTCTCTTAGATTTCTGTGGCAGCAGGAACGTGGCAGCAGGAATGTGGCAGCCTGCCAGCCTTCTTATGTAAACAAACCACAGGTACTGTAAGATGGTAGGCCCCTTGCAAATGAGGAGTCCAGCCCCTGTGCATCCAAGCATTTTAGTGCACCTGTGAGGCACAGTGCAGCATCCAGCCCTGCTGCCTGAAGAATGTCAAAGTCTATGGCAGACTGAAATATTCTGCGGCTGGACAGAGCTGAACACTATAAGCGGTACTCCCATTTATAGATGTACGCTCAGAGCGAAGATATTATGCGAACCGGGCAAACAAATTGGTATGAACAAGCCCTTAAAACCATGCAAAATGCACCACCAAAGAATATCGAGCACATTAAAATTGTAGAATGAAGCATTCAAAATGTGTTAAGAAGCATAAAAGCAAACATTAAAACACATAGGTTTAGATATAGAAGTGTGATTATAGCTGTTTACAACAGGTACAGTAGATGAATCTGCTGACATTTGTTGTGCAGAGGCACAATGGAATTGTAAAGTGTCTAAGACACCGTGGAGGGCATTACCAAAGAGTTGTGCAGGCACAAGCTTGCACGACTCTTCTAAATGTATGTAGCACCCTCCTAGGTGCTAGAGAATGCATTGTTTTTTGGGTTTCCCTGCTTACCAGGGGAACGGTCAGGCAAATTTAAGTACTCGCTGCCTAACAGTGAGCAGTGAAACATTGATAGGGTCTGCTCAGTGTGATCAGATGCTGCTCATGTTGTCTGCCTCTTTCCCACTGGTCCAATAGGATGGGGCATATTGGATAGGGAGAGGAAACCTGACAAAGGGGAGCATGGGTGTAGATACAGCCCTGGCCATTGGCAGAGGAAAGTGCCTCAAGGCATGCTGGGTGTCTTTATTTATACCAAGAGAGCACGTGTGCAGGGGGTCTTCGGCTGGAGAGCAGGGTCCTGGAGGGAGGGGGCTGCTGCCCCTTCTCTGTACAAAGCTGCCATGCGGCTTTAGAAGGTCAACCTGAGGGCCAGAGTTACAGAAGCTGCAACCCTGATGTCCTGCAGTGCTGACTTGCCAGCTAAAGAGGATACTGATTATTCTCCTGAAGAGTCAGTGTTCATTGAGTCTGCTGCCAGAGTGAGCAAAGGACTTTTCTTCCATACAAACCCTGTATGGTTCAGCAGAGGGTCTGCTATTCAGTTCAATTAAGTGAGGCCAAGTGAGAGTTGAACTATGCACAAAAAGAGGACAAGTTGAAGTATCCCACTAATCCCTTCAACAAGTTGAAGTATCCCACTAATCGAAGCTCTACCAATAAATACAAAAAGCTCAAATCCCCTGGACTGGTCATTGGATAACAAGTGGATGAGTGTGCACCTGGCTGTGTAGAAATACTCAATCATCTGGCTGCAGGATAATCAGAGGGAGACCCAGGGAACCTAATACTCAGCAACCCCTATGGGGGCAGTGTTACATTTAGAACAGATGCTGCTCCCAATTAACAAAAGGGGTGTAAGCCCCACCAATAATTAGGAGCGATCTGTTCTCTGTTCTGTGACTGTGACAAGTACAGCACACAGAACAAAGAACGGAGAGTTGGGGCTTCATGCTTCAATCTCACAGCAATATCCACCGCCTGCTCAGCTCAGAGCAGAGGGAGGAGGAAGGAGTTAAATCTGTGCTGTCACTGATATTGTGGTGCAATCACTGTATGAGCAGAGAAAGGGATGTGAGCTGCCTAATGACAGCTCATACCCCACACGACAAGGTCGCAATCTGTGGCAAATTTTCCATATAGAAAATGGTCGCATTTCCTCTGTAAACTAGGTGCAGATCTGCTCTAGTTTCTATTTCATGTTGAAATAGAAACTGGCGCATATAGACCTGAAACAGGCTGATCTAGTCTGTTAATATGGCGTATGCCACTTCCGACAGTTTCCTAAAACGTAATAATGATGAAGGAAGGTTAGGAAATTCACTGGGTGGGGTGTACATTCCCTGTTGCAGGACAGGGAAATATCGTGTTCTCAAACAGCTGACCAGCATGCTGGTAAATTTCCAAAAACATTGATGATTCCTTTCCATTTTGTCTCCTCCACCGAACCCTGCCCCTCTATCCCTCTCTCTGCAAAACATATGTTTTGTAAAAAGTCTATGATTTTAGAAATAGGATTATCAAAATACGCCACTGTAACTATTTGACCTTTGCTTCCCTTTTTTAGGATTGTGAGATTGTAAGATTGTGTTATTCTGTATTGTGATAGTAGGAGAAGTGGATAAGCACCTTTCTGAAATGTGGGCCTCAAATCCCTATTTGAAGCTTTCCCGAGCAAAAAACAAAAGGTAATAATTTATTGTTTGACAAGCTTTGCTGCCCATTTGAAAATGCCTTAAAGCGGAGTTCCGGCCACGAAAATGTTTTTTTCAATAAAAATACCCCCGGGACAGTCAGGACTAGTACATTCCACAATGGATAGCCTCTGAACTGTCCCAGGTCGCACTTACCTTTTAGAAGAAATACTTACCTTGAAAATTTCTTCTCCAGCGCTGCCATCTCTGTTGTGGGCAGCTGAAGCCAGTGCGTCCTCTTCTGCGTCATCTTCGGTCCCACAATGCACTGCACCGGCCCCGCCGTCACTTCCGCGGCAGGAGCGTCATCCCTGCGCAGCTCCTGGGCTTGCCAGAAGCTGTTTAGCAGAGAATGACGCGCCTGCACCGGAACTGACGAGCGGGGCCGGTGCATTGATTCCTGGGAGCGATGACGTTCAGCTCCCAGGAATCAATGCAAGCAGGAAGTGATGGCACGGGCCACGGCCGCAGAGGTAGGAAGTGGAAGGAAGGTAAGTATATTTTCTTCAATAAAAAAGGTAAGTAAACAAAAAACAAAAAAATCTTGACTATCCTTTTCTTTTACAGGTGACACTGAGCAAGCGGATGGCCCAAAGTGCATTTTGTGGCCATAACTCCGCTTTAAAGTGGTTGTAAATGCAGAAGGTTTTTTTACTTTCATGAATTCTGTGCATGAAGGTGACAAACTTTCTGCATGCTGCTTCCCTGCCAGCCCCCCCCCCCCCTCCTTATACATACCCAATCTCAACACAGAAATGTGAATGAGAGCCAAGGCTCTCTCCCTACTTATTGGCCGAGACACAGTAGCGAGAGCCATTGGATCCTACGGCTGCCAACCAGTGCTATTGAGGAGGGAGCAAGCCATGTTATATGTGTCTTATGGACACACAGAGCAGGGCTCGCAAGAGCGCCCCCATGACAAGCAGCTTGCTATGGGAGCACTTGAGGGGGGGAAAGTGCTGGCGGAGGACCCAAGAGGAGAAACCATTGCACAGAGCAGGTATGACATGTTTGTTATTTTTAACAAATAAACTGTGAACCTTTACAATCACTTTAAGCCCGCCACACATGGCTCAATGTCTCTTATTTGGCTTATGAGCTGAACAAGAGAAAATCAATTGATTTCCTCAACTGTGCCAACAGCGAGGATGGCGGAATCTCTACTGCCAGCTATGGTATTTCCAAATCCTGCCACAATGGTTACACACCAGAGCGGCAGCTGTGAAGGAGACTGTGAGAGGATACTGTATGCCTATTAAGCACACTTGACTTGATTGACTCCATGCAGGATGAACACTATCAGGGTCTGATGTACCTGCGCAGGCAGTGGTGACACGTGGTTCCTCTGTTCTTTTCTCGGCACACAGTGTACACGAAGGGCTCTGCATTCGCCACCATCTCGCCTACATCAAGATCTCTGGCTGCCTGTAGTCCATTACCCTTTCCAGGACTGTGGAATTTCTCAACGTTTCCCGCCATGCTAGGTTATCACTGGAAAGAGAATATAATATAATGAACACACTGTTAGAGATGAGCTCGGGCGTGTTAGATTTCTTATGTGCCCGATCCCGCCAGGGAGTCGACACTGCACTCCACTAATCACAGGCAGTGAGACATTTTCATGTCTGTGCAGCTGCGGATCAGGAAATGTCTCACTGCCTGTGATTAGCGGAGTGCAGTGTCAGCTTCCTGGCGGGATCGGACACGTACAAACTCGAACATACCCGAGCTCATCCCTGTTTAACATGAGAGGAGCACACACAAAGCACACCTCTCCAGTCTGTGTCTAGAGTCAAAAATGATATTCGCAAATTAGCAGTGCTCCTTGCTCTACTCCATCACAAATAGTGATGAGCCAGGGTGTGTTTGAATTAGGATCTGAAGCCAGATGTGCAAGTGCAGGAAGCGGTCACCTGTACTAGCCAATCATCTGCGACCAGGGCATTCCCCACCCTGCAGCCACAGGGAATGCCCCGGTCGCATATGATTGGCTAGTACAGGTGACAGCTTCCTGGGCGGCTCACCTCGGTTTGGATCCTATCCTCATTATTATTATTATTATTATACAGGATTTATATAGCGCCAACAGTTTGCGCAGCGCTTACATCACTGAAGACAGTAGTATCATTTTTTTTTTTTTATTGTTTATATTTTTATTCATCTAAATATTAATACATTTACATACATACAAATGTTATAGCAAAAAAAAAAAGAAAATCACAATATCAAATCAATATAAACATATTAACAAATTCCAGGGGGAAAAAAAGAAAATAAAATACAAAGGGGGAAAGTAGACTGCTTTATTCAACTTTCCTTAAATTCTGTGGATTAATAGAAATCTTTAAAGATACGATTCCATAAACTAAACACACACAGTACCTGTATTCACTGTCACACTGCTTAGATATGGTGCTGGATCTCTGCACGATGTTCCTCTGTGTGCTCCTTCCTGGAAACCAAGCCTCGCTTTCATTTACCCACAGTGCTCAGCTCTCAGGCTTCCTTTCCTGTTGCCCAGCAACCTCAGCTAGCAGGAACAAAAGATCACTGCTAGTGAAATGTGAATCAACCAGCTTTATTTAAAACAAATCCACAATTCCAGTTGCCTGAATTCAGCATAAATATGCATAGTGTGCTAAGAGCTTCTGATGCAGGCAGCTAACTTTATGAATGTTGCATTATTAACCCTTCATTGTGCTTTTATATTATACAGTCATTAGATTTAAAAAATATCACAAAACAGTATAGAAATACTGACATTGTTACATAGAAACATAAAAATGCGATGACAGAAAAAGACTGAGTAGTCCATCAAGCCTGCCCATTTCTTTTTTTTTTTTCGTTCACTTTATTCTCTGATTATGGCCCCTTTCACATGGGGTTTCTGATCAGGTCCGTCTGTCAGTTTTTTCAGGCGGACCTGATCAGATGCGCCATGCACTCCTATGGAGCAGCGGACGTCAGCGGTGACATGTCCGCTGACACCCGCCGCTATCCGATCTGATGTGGTCTGTGAGATCCAGATGGATGGAAACCCTATTTTCCATCCGTCTGGAGGATCGGATCGGATAGGTTCATCCGAGCTCCCATAGAGGAGAGCAAGGATCTGACAGGTCCATCTCTGCAAAGTAAGCGGAGACAGACCTGTTATCCGCCTGCTCAGCGGGGATCGGCGGATCGATCCCCGCTGAGCAAAACGGAGTCCGCCGGGGGGAAAGCCCATGTGAAAGGACCCTATTGCAGACATCCCAACCTGCAAAAACTCATTTCAGGGAGGTGGCACTCCGCGACGCACCCCCCCCCCCTTCCTCCTTTCCAATTTAACACAACCAGAGGATAATGAACTGATATGTAATCAGTATACGGAGGTTTACTTCTTCTGGGAGATATTAAAGGAACACTGATGATTTGAAGTGGTGATGGTGGTAGGAGTCAGAAACACTGCACATGCTGGGATATTTACAGTTATGTGCTGGGGGTTAGTTGCACCCCTAGCACATGTGACATAGGCAGCCAGAAAATGTCATGTCCTTCTTCATACATGTATGAAGAAGGACATGACATTTTATTATGACAGAACACAGCTAGGTATTAAAAAACACATTGCAACAATTTACACACACTAATGCACATACCTTTTCTACTTATTTTGCAGACTATGCTGGTCTCTGTGGTATGCTGGTCTCTGTGATCTCTGTGGTATGCCGGGCTCTGTGATCTCTGTGGTATGCCGTGCTCTGTGTGGTGCCGGGCTCTGTGGTATGCTGGTCTCTATGGTATTCCGGGCTCTGTGGTATGATGGTCTCTGTGGTGCTGGGCTCTGTGATCTCTGTGGTATGCCGGGCTCTGTGTGGTGCCGGTCTCTGTGGTATTCCGGGCTCTGTGTTGCTGGGCTCTGTGATCTCTGTGGTATGATGGTCTCTGTGGTGCTGGGCTCTGTGATCTCTGTGGTATGCCGTGCTCTGTGTGGTGCCGGGCTCTGTGGTATGCTGGTCTCTATTGTATTCCGGGCTCTGTGGTATGATGGTCTCTGTGGTGCTGGGCTCTGTGATCTCTGTGGTATGCCGGGCTCTGTGTGGTGCCGGTCTCTGTGGTATTCCGGGCTCTGTGTTGCTGGGCTCTGTGATCTCTGTGGTATGATGGTCTCTGTGGTGCTGGGCTCTGTGATCTCTGTGGTATGCCGTGCTCTGTGTGGTGCCGGGCTCTGTGGTATGCTGGTCTCTATGGTATTCCGGGCTCTGTGGTATGATGGTCTCTGTGGTGCTGGGCTCTGTGATCTCTGTGGTATGCCGGGCTCTGTGTGGTGCCGGTCTCTGTGGTATTCCGGGCTCTGTGTTGCTGGGCTCTGTGATCTCTGTGGTATGATGGTCTCTGTGGTGCTGGGCTCTGTGATCTCTGTGGTATGCCGGTCTCTGTGGTATTCCGGGCTCTGTGTTGCTGGGCTCTGTGATCTCTGTGGTATGATGGTCTATGTGGTGCTGGGCTCTGTGATCTCTGTGGTATGCCGGGCTCTGTGTGGTGCCGGTCTCTGTGGTATTCCGGGCTCTGTGTTGCTGGGCTCTGTGGTATGCTGGTCTCTGTGGTGCCGGTCTCTGTGGTATGCTGTGGATATCCTGGCAGGGCTGAGGGCTGCAATGTCAAAGCTCAGCTGTCAAGACTGTGAGAATGGAGCCCCTATTTCCTCCGTAGTACCGGCTCACAGGCGGAGTGATATCAAGTGCACTTTGCCTGTGAGAGGAGGAGCCATACAGAGGAAGCACGCGGCTGCAGTTGATATCACTCCGCCTGTGAGCCAGTCCTAAATAGCGGCTCCGTTCTCAGTCATGACAGCTGAGCTCGCCTCTGACACTGCCATCCTCAGCCCTGCCGGGATATCGCCCTGCGCTCGCAGGTGTCCGTGAGTACAGGGCTAAATGTGGGAGAGTCTCGCAACTTGCGGGAGACTTGAGATGTCTGCTATTGGTCTATGTTTGTCCCAAGCAAGTAGTTCAAAATTTTGTTTGCTTTTAACATTTAATTTTGGAGCCAATAGACTTTACTGAACAAAAACCACATACATTGTTAGAAGTTCATAGAAACATAGAAAAGTGACAGCAGAAAAAGACAGAGTGGCCCGTGGTGGGGTTATGGTATAGGCAGGCATATGTTATGGACAATGAACACAGGTGCATTTTATTGATGGCATTTTGAATGCACAGAGATACAGTGATGAGATCCTGAGGCCCATTGTTGTGCCATTCATCCACGACCATCACCTCATGTTTCACCATGATAATGCACGGCCCCATGTTGTAAGGATCTGTACACAATTCCTGGAAGCTGAAAACATCCCAGTTCTTGCATGGCCAGCATACTCACTGGACCTGTCAACCATTGAGCATGTTTTGGGATGCTCTCGTGTGTTCCAGGTCCTGCCAATATCCAGCAACTTCGCACAGCCATTGAAGAGGAGTGGACCAATATTCCACAGGCCACACTCCACAACCTGAACAACTCTATGCAATGGGGATCTGTTGCACTGCGTGAGGCAAATGGTCGTCACACCAGATACTGACTTGGTTTTTGGACTCCCCCGGATCCCCACCAATACACAGAGATGTATAGTAACGAAGTAGAACTACTTAAGTACTGTACTTAAGTACCGAAATGCGGTATCTGTACTTTCCTAAAGTAGAATTTTTTTCTCCTACTTCTACTTTTACTTCACTACATTTTTCCGATGATTTCGATACTTCTACTCCGATATTTTTTTTTTGTGCTGCATCGTTACTCGT
Organism: Pelophylax lessonae; assembly: GCF_965119305.1. Lineage (NCBI taxonomy): Eukaryota > Metazoa > Chordata > Amphibia > Anura > Ranidae > Pelophylax > Pelophylax lessonae. The sequence continues at coordinate 551,284,486 of NC_138770.1, read as the reverse complement.
TACTTTTAAAAAAATTACCACTGCCAGAACAGTAGATGGCAGGTTGCATAAAGCTCCAAAAAATGTGTATAATGTCATTCATTTGTAAATCAGCGCATACGAAAATAAAGGCAGTGTATAATAAAAGCTGCTATACCAAATCTTTCCAATAAAAAGAAAATATGAAACAAACAAAGGTGCTACAGCGGCAGCGCTTAAAGTGCATCAAGAAACAAACTACTAACAAACACAACTTGGCTGTGCGAATAAAGTGCCTGTGCAATCGATATAATATCATCGTTGCCCCCAGTGTGCCCTGCCCACACTTCGAGTCCACACAGTATCAAAAAAAACAACAGTGCTAAAGCCTAAATGCATTGAAAATAATTATTCCCACAATGTAGTAACAGTAAATTCAATTCATATAAAAATAAAATATGAAAATAAAATCACAATAAAATAAGTTATGAAATAATAAGTTAGGTGACTTAGGGTCAGGTCAGGTGCGTGCAACAAGTTGAAGTGTGTAAGATAAGATTGCTTTAGGTGATGAACTTCTTGGCGGCCCTGGCAGGATGACGGGGACACCCGCCATTTCTGGAGCCGAGCCACTGTGATTTCCCAACATGTGACAAAGTGACAGCCAGGAGATCTAGTGTAGTGCTCAGCTCAACAATACCGGTCCGCTTTTATATATAAAAATGAAATAAATATACATACTGACTCACAATTTAGTAGTAGTAGTAGTAGGTAGTAGCGTGTAGCAGGCAGCACAACTCAATTCAATCAATCCCACAGCTTCGCTCGCGCCGCGGCCCGCGGAATCACTGTCGTCATCATGATCATCAAGTTAAGAGACCGCACTGGAGGAGCCGTGCTGCCACTTCCCGCTTGAGGTCTCTCCGCCTCTAAACGTGATGTGTCACTCAGACTCCACCCCTTAGGGCCCTTACTGAGTCTGAGAGGAGTTGTGACGCGGGAGCAGGACTCGGAGCATTTTCTTTGGCATCTCTCTCATCTTCTTCTTCTATGAGGTGAGGTGAGTGAGGTGGACCGTGGAGAGACTGAGAGGGCCTAATCCTTGCCATCTGCCACCATGGCAATGTGCCATTTGAGAATCAAATATCAATATAAAATATATATATTATATTAATATACACACACACACGGGCACGGCCTGGGCCGGCCCGGGTCATGGGCGGCTGGGTGGCTTTTTTGAACCAAGATGACGGTGATGGCTATGATGATTATTTATCCGATCATCCATGGTCCATGGACTCACCTGGACCATAAGTGTTGTTGTGTGTGTGGGTGAGGTGGACTGGTGCCTGTGCTTCCTGCGGCCTGCCTCTGCCTGTGCGGCTGTGCCCGCACTGCAGTGGCCACTGGCAGTGGCACAGGCACTTGACTTGAGCAAAGCAAATGAGCACTAGTGTGAAGGAGTCAGGACTCAGGACAGGTGGTGGAAGCATGTTCTGACAAGTTCTTATAATGAAAATAATATATATAGACAGGTTTTTGAACCAGTGCAGTGCCAGTGCTGCTCCTAAGGTGAGACTGAGAGAGGCTATCCAGTCCACCACTTTACTTGAGCAGATCACAGAAGAAAGGTGGAAGCATCTGACAGCAAGTGACAGCACTTCTTAGATTGCACACTGGAATTCAGTTATGGACTTTTCCTTATAAAGTTTAGTTTACACACTTAATCTTGCACCTAACTTATTCACAATCACAACTTATTTTATTGTGGTATTGTCATATAATATATTTTATATGAATTAAATTTACATTGTGGGAATAATTTGCACTGCATTTAGCACAGACATGTCACTTTATTTTTGATACTGTGGACGATTAATCTGATTTTGAATACAAGAAGAATATATATTATTATTATATAATTGCATTTGCAGGTACTTTATTAGCATTTTTAGCACAGCCACTTTGTTAGTAGTTTTTGATGCATTTTTCACTTTTTAAGCGTTGTAGGTTAAGGTTTGTGATTGTGAAGCTGGCCTGGCACATCATCATCCATCATCAAGCGAATCAAATCAATCCGCGGATTCCGTGATTAGACTGCGCATGCTCATTCTGCCTCAGCTGAAAAGATGGACGAACCAAAAACACCACCTTCCACCCCTGGCCCTTCAACTTCAAGTGATCTGCCTGGCTGTGAGAGTGAGGAAGCTCATGAAGGAGACCACCCCTGGCCCTACTTAGAGTCGATGTTCTCATATGTCGGTGTGAAAGACAAGTCATATAGAATGAGGTGCTTACTCTGCCGCCCGAAAGGTTGTGAAATACTGGCCTTCAAAAATTCACCGTCGAATTTGAAGAAACATATCAAGGTAAGTTACAATTTTTTACAAATATCAAAATCACACCAGCTTGTGCTATCAGCTGTAACTGTAAGCCCTTTAGCGTAGCGATTAGCGAGTTAGCGACATGCTTAACGTTAACGCGTTAACTAGCTGTCATAAATTTCATAAAGGCTATGACGCAGCGTTGAATCGTGTTTTTGACCCATCCAGTAAGATTTAATCTTACATTATGTTAAAAAAATCATACAAGTTTTTTTGGTCACATTAAAAAAGTTCATATATAAAGACACAAACAACAAGGCGTCTAAAAACAACACAGATAAATGAAGGAATGGAATACTTTCATCATGACTACCACAAAGGGACACACAGTGGAGTGCCTATGTGTAGATTTCTTGCCCTGTTGCTGCCTATTGGCATTGGCATTGCCCAACATGTTTCGCGGTATCTTCTCCGCTTCCGCTTCGTAAGGGCCAAGGGGTCTTATCATGTTAACAGAGACTTTTTCCTCCTACGTCCTTCCTAAACATCTAAACAGAGAGCTTGCATTCAAAGCAAAGATCTATCAAAGGAATATAGATAAGTTAGAAAAATAATATAAGAGAGCAATATATCAAAAAAGCCACTGACCAAAAAGAAGGTCAGAGCCGTTCAGCCTGGTAATGTAAAGTAAAGCATAGCATAACATCATTTATTTTATTTATACTGTCATCATTATAGCTTGATGGTCCTATGTATGTTGGACTGAAATGGACGGTACAGTAACTAAAGCATAATATTGGAAATGTGTTGCATTTAATGATTTAATAATTAAAACACCTATATTAAAGTGTATCAAACTTGTAATGTTAAGGGATCATAGGACCAGTCCAGGACCAGGAGAGAAAGAGAACTTTCCTCCAAAATAGAAAGATATGTTCATGATATATATTCATATTCAATTCATTTGCCTCTATTTGCAGTTGATCATCCCTTGTTAAACAAAACAGGTGCAAGCAGAAAAATATATGTTAAGTAACTAGTTATTAAGTTAAGTACTGTCTTGTGTCTTGTTTCCCCTTTCCATCATGGCTGCTATATGGTTACGTTACGCAGCGCTGGTGAGTGTGACTGGTCAGATGCGCCCATAACCATAATAACCCGGCCGGAATGGCTCTCCATTCCGAATTTCCGGGTGCTGATTGGCTGGGCGGGGGGTGTGGAGATGTCCATCATCTGCCTCCCCGCCTGCCGTCGTACAGACAGTCAGCTGCGCTAGCCATCTGCGCATGCGCATTATGGGTCCGGGTCCGGCCGCGTCACACGCCGATGGGCGTGAGCGGCCGGACAGGACTCGGAGTCCTATAAAATGTCGGCAGATGCCTGTCAGCCAGCCTCGGCCACGACTACACAGACATTAGCACAGCAGGCTCCACGGACGGCCCAGGCCAGGACGGAGGAGGTTAAACTACTTGGTAAAAAATGCATTCGGGGTGACGGGGTCCACACTCTTGCTATCCTATCTTATCTATCATGATGTCAGGCACTCTCTTTCTTGTGGCTCATTTAATTAACTTTTATATGACTCTCTTTTCTTTGCAGTGAGCCCAGCATGGTAGTCTGACCATGTGGTCCCGTCCGGGCCGTCCGTGGCTTCCACAGTGTGTGTTTTTCTGTTTGTGACCTGCTGCTGGTCTTCCTTTTCTAATTGACCAGTTTTTTTTTGAGGCACCTCTCTTTGGCTCTCTCCTTCCTTCCCTGCCCTGGTGAGTCTCTTTGTCTGCAGTGTGCTGAGCCTGAGTCTGACTGAGTGCTGCTGACTGGACTGTCTGCTGATATTATTATATAACAGTACTTTTTTACTGTGTGTGTAAAAATAATATATATATACATATATTTTTCTGCTTGCACCTGCTTTTGTTTAGCAAGGGATGCGAGGCAAACATAATGATCATGATGAACATATCTTTCTATTTATTTTTACAATATGGAGGAAAGTTCTCTCTCTCCTGGTCCTGGTCCTTATATCCCTTATTCCCTTTTAATTTTACAATTGTTTGATGTCTGCAGAGTGCAGACTGTGCAGCACTGCACATTTTAATATATATGTTTTGAATCGATTAAATGCATATTTAGTAACACTTTTCCAATATGCTTAGTTACTTTCTGACTGCCATTTGTCCATTTCTTACTCCAACATAGGACTCCCATGTCCGTCTAGGAGGCGTTTCCGCTCAGTTTTGGTGGTTGCCTCCCCCTCCTGCCCGGCCTGGACCATCTTCTTGGCTAAGTCGTCGTCGTGGGGCCACCTTCCTTCGCAGGAATGTCATCACCAGCTATGTATGTATAAATGATGTCATGTTATTGCTGCTATAAATAAATCTATCTATCAAAGAAATAGATAAGTTAGAAAAATAATATAAGAACAAATCAAAAAGCCACTGACCAAAAGAAGGTCAGAGAAGTAATGTAAAGGCGTCAAGCATAGCAGTGCTATGCATGCTTGATGCCTGACCTTCTTTTGGCGAGTGGCTTTTTGATATATTGTTGTTATATTATTTTTCTCTAACTTATCTATTTCTTTGATAGATTTATTTGAATGCATTATGCAACTAGCTCTCTCTTTAGATGTTTAGGAACTCTCTGTTAACATAAGACCCCTATACGAAGTGGACAAGATACCGCAAAACATGTTGGGCAAGAAATCTACACATTAGGCACTGTGTCCTTGTGGTATCATGAGAGTATTCCTTCATATGTGTTGTTTTTAGACACCTTGTTTGTGTCTTACTCACTCTTTCTGAACTTTCTTAATATATTGTTGTGAGTGAGAGTGACCAAATAAACTTATATGATTTTTTAACATAATGTAGCCTTAGTGTACCCAGAAAGTCCTCATGCCTCCTCCTCCCTTTTCCTTTCTACAATTGATTTTAGGACCTAGGTACTTCTTTATTGGGTATTTGTCATTATGACACCCCAATTAGTACTAGGATTTAACTTGGTGTACTGCAGTAATTTCAGGTTATTTATAAAATTATATATAAAATTATATATGACAATGTGTAGAAAAATTCCCTAAAAAATATTTTAGCCTAGTTTAGACTGGAGTGAGGTGAAAACAGGAAAAAAAGTGCAAAGTAAGTTGGCTAGCTGTTAATTTTATTCAATTATATGGTAGAAAATTAGACTATTAGTCAAAATAAACTTTTGGTGATGAAATCAAAGTGCTGAGTGCTGACTGACAACAAACAAAGCATCTCAAATTGTCTGCTCTGCATGCATCTCAAGTGGTCTTCTTCGCGCACTCATGTTTCTCATCATGAACCATGCTTGTTGTATCAAGTGTTAGGCCTACAGGGTTTTGCAGCAAGAATGCAGAGAAGTACTAAAGCAGAATCCATGAAGGATCTTTGCTTATGGGGGTTTCTTGCTTAGTTTTTTGTATATAGAATTATGGTGGATAAGTATAACTGACTTTAATTGAATTATTTTTGCTTTTTATTAATAGTGTGGGTTATACACTCACCTAGCTATGTTGCTCAGTCACGTAAAACTTTATAATTCTGTGAAGGTAAAACAATATATTTTTTGGTCTCTTTTCAGAGCAAGCATGACTGCCACTTGAATAGATACGAGGAACTCACATCTGCAAAGCGAAAGAAGAAGACACCGATTCCCTCCCCTTCCATCAAGCAGCCGACATTAATGGGTAGCTGGAGCACAATGCCTCAGAGATCCATTGACAAGGCAATCATGAAGTATGTTGTCCGAGGACTTCAGCCTTTCAACATTGTAGAGCAAGCAGCTTTCCGCGATTTTGTGTTAGACCTGGTACCAAATACCAAAATAATGACAAGAATCACACTCACATCTATGATTGATGATGCTGCCAAACAGATGAAGATCAAGATTATTGAGGCCATGCAAACTGTTGACCACATCGCGACAACCACTGACTGCTGGTCAGCCAGGCGGCGTAGTTTCATTGGGGTCACAGCTCACTGGCTGGACCCGGAAAGTTTAAAAAGGTGCTCAGTGGCCCTGGCCTGTAAAAGATTAAGAGGCTCTCACACTTTTGACCTTCTGGCAAATGCACTTAATGATATCCATGCTGAGTATGACATTCGAGGGAAGATAGTCAGAACAACCACGGACAATGGCTCCAACTTCATTAAAGCCTTCAAACTCTTCGGTGAAGATGGAAATGCTGGTGCTCTAGTTGAGGTGGAGGAGGAGGAGGAGGAAGAAGCAGACAAAGATGAGGAGGAGGTCGAGTTTGTCGATGTATCTTCACTTTTGGATGAGGATGATGGTTTTGAGTTCCAGCTCCCGAAGCACCAGCGGTGTGCATGCCACATTCTTAACCTAATAGCCACTGCCGATGCCAGCAAAGCAGTGTCCAATGAGGCGTACAAGAAATTATACTACTCAACATTTGCCAAGTGCAATGCACTTTGGAATAAGTGTTCAAGATCCTCAACAGCAGCTGAAATTGTGGAAGATGCTTGCTCCCTCCAGCTCGTGCGACCAAATGCAACAAGGTGGAACTCTGTCTTCATGGCTGTGGAGAGACTGCTCAGGATAGTGAAAGAAAAGGGAGAGGCAACAATGAGAGTTTTCTGCACAGATTTGAAGGTTCCAATGTAAGTTTAAAAATGGTTTATGGTACTCTTTCTGTTCAAACTCAATTCTGGTCCATATTGTCTACTTGTACAACATTTAATTGAATGGTTAACATTGAACGATGTACCAAATTCATTGCATGATAATCACCACATCCAATCATGTAGCAATGCTGTTTTTTGTTTCTTATTGTTTATATGTTCTTGTCTTCTTCATAGGTTTAATCCAGCTGAACTCGCATTCTTGTCTGAGTATTCTGCTGTCATGTCTCCAGTCGCCCAAGCAACTAACATTTTGCAAGCTGAAACCAATGTCCAGATGGGGTGGCTGCTCCCAACCGTCAAGCTCCTGAAAATCAAGCTGAACAGGATCAAGATGCCTCTGAAGTATTGCAAGCCGCTTGTGGATGCCTTGCAGGTGGGCATTCAGAATCGCTTTGGCCCTATGATGGAAGACCCAGAGCTGGTGGCCGCTGCTATTCTGCTTCCAAAATTCAGGACAAATTGGACACAGGAGGATGAGACTATCAAAATGGGTAAGATATATAGTGTAGTATGGGTGAATTATTGTGTATTTTTTGTGCAATCACAAATTCACAGCAGTACAGCTCAAATATTGCGGGATTACTTTTAATTTTTTTTTTTTATATGAAAACAAACACACATGAGCTTGTCCTGCATAGAAGATATTGCAAACATACCAGGGCATTATGATGTTAGAGTGAGAAATGATGTGGTAGTATGGGAGACTTCCTCTTTAGCATAGCAGTATCATGGCACTGGCAGCCAAGCCTTCCTGTCTAAGGTCTGCCACCAGGCTGTAAATGCTGCAAAAGGCTTTTTGTTTAAGGGAATTATTTGAATTATAAAGTCGCCACTATTATTTCCATTAAAATCATCTACCGACAATGTCATCATGTCAAATCTGTGTTTACTTTCATGGGTTGAAACTCTTATTATTGTATAAGTTCCACAATAATTCTATATAAATCAAACTTAAGCAAGAAACCCCATAACCAAAGATCCTTCATGTATTCTGCTTTAGTACTTCTCTGCAATTACTTGCAAAACCCCTTAGGCCTAACTTCATACAACCAACCATGCATCTCATTCATGAGGAGGAGTGCGCGAAGAGTAGACCACTTGATGCAGACAAGTTGAGATGCTTTGTTGTCAGCACTTTGATTTCATTATTTTGACTAATAGTCTAATTTTCTACCATATACAATTGAATAAAATGAACAGCTAGCTAAGCTAACACACTCTTATATTTCAGGAATGGAATATATCAAACGAAGTATTGAAGACCCCTCGTTGCACTGTACAGAGGTCAACAGGTCCAGCTCATCTGATGAAGACGACTTCTTTTCTGGCATGCAGGGTTCGAAGGCACAAGACAGTGCCAAACAGCTAGATGCGTACTTGTCATGTTCAGCAGATAACATGGACTTGCTCAAGTCTTTTCCAGCTGTGTGCAAGTTGTCTGTTAAGTTAAACACACCTCTTCCAGCATCAGCAGCCTGCGAGAGGCTTTTTAGTATTGCAGGATTAGTCTTTAGCCCTAGAAGAGCGAGACTGACTAGTTCCAATTTTGAAAACCAACTACTTTTGAGGATAAACCAAAGATTTCTAACTTAAACTGGTATGCATTAAGCAGTCATATAAATATATTTAAGAAGGGAATAAGCTGTGGAGAAAAAAAACACAAGCAGGGAAGAGAGGGTAGGGATGCTTTAAAGGGGCATATTTGATCTGCTTTTGTTTAAGCTCAATGTTTTGCTCTAATCACTTTTGTTGTTGCATAAGAAATACTTGAATGTGGCCTACTGGCCTTTGAGATCTTTTAGTTGCCCTAACAAGTTGAGGATGAAAAGAAAATGCGTAACTTCCAAAAATGACTGCTTTATGCACACTGCAGGGAATAAGCTGTGGAGAAATAAATGTGAATATTAAGGGTGCGCTGCTGGCTGCTGATGCTGATATGTAAAAAAGCTGCAACCAGGACAAAAATAAATGAATCTGTGATAAATTAAATATATGGTGCACTAAATCGTATATAAAGCAATATACAATATATTCCAATAATGGAACAGTGTATGAAATGAAAGTCCAAAATATTGTGAATCTTGAAATATGTGACAAAACAAGATGAATATATTTTCAAAGGTGCAGGAATCAAACAGGACCTATTCCAAATAGGTGCAGACTCCCACCACCTTGTGGATTTCCCCCTTACCCGGCAGATGAAGGTAAGTGCAAAATAATATCCAAAATAGATCCAGTGAAACAAAATTGCAAAACCTGTGCTCTTAACTTTCAGTGAAAAAAACAAAATCAGCCTCTTACCAGAAAAAATGTCTATGTACGCTTGTGACTCTCCTTGGTTGGGAGCAGGGCCGGCCTTTGGGGTGTGCGAGCTGTGCGGCCGCACAGGGCGCCATGGGCAAAAGGGGCGCCGTGCGGCCATCGCAGCTCGTACATGATCAGGCAGCACAGTGGGAGGTAAGCGGCGACCGCGGCATGGAGAGAGTTAACACAGGCCACGACCGCCGCTTACCTTCCACTGTGCGGCTGTGCCTGTGTCTTCTATAGCTGCAGGGCTGAGTGCCCGCCACTGACAGATCCCCTCCTCTCCAGGCCAGGGACGCCAGAGGAGAGATCGTCGGCTCCCCCTCCTCCCGCCCCTTCTCCTCCTCCTCCTCCCGCCCCTTCTCGTGGTAAGCCTCCATACTAAGGTAAGTAAACTCTCTCCTGCATCAAATGTAAGGGGGGGGCTCTGTGTGGGGGTCTCGGATGTAAAGGGGGCTTTGTGTGGGGGGGTCTTTGGTGTGGGGGGTCTCTGATGTAAGGGGGCTCTGTGTGGGGGGTCTCTGATGTAAGGGGGGCTCTGTGTGGGGGGTCTCTGATGTAAAGGGGGCTTTGTGTGGGGGGTCTCTGATGTGTGGGGGTCTCTGATGTAAGGGGGCTCTGTGTGGTGGGTCTCTGATGTGGGGGGTCTCTGATGTAAAGGGGGCTTTGTGTGGGGGGTCTCTGATGTAAGGGGGCGCTGTGTGGGGGGTCTTTGATGTAAGGGGGCTCTGTGTGGGGGCCTGGGGTCTCTGGTGTAAGGGGGCTCTGTGTGGGGGTCTCTGATGTAAGGAGGCTCTGTGTGGGGGTCTCTGATGTGTGGGGGTCTCTGATGTAAGGGGGCTCTGTGTGGGGGGTCTCTGATGTAAGGGGGACTCTGTGTGGTAGAGCTCTGATGTGGGGGGCTCTGATGTAAGGGGAGCTCTGTGGGGGGCTCTGATGTAAGGGTGGCTCTGTGGGGATGGTCTCTGATGTAAGGGGGCTCTGTATTGGGGTCTCTGATGTAAGGGGGGCTTTATGTGAGGGGTCTCTAAAGTAAGGGGGCTTTGTGTGGGCATGGTCTCTGATGTAAGGGGGCTCTGTGTTGGGGTCCCTGATGTGTGGGGGTCTCTGTAAGGGGGCTCTGTGTGGAGGGTCTCTGATGTAAGGGGGACTCTGTGTGGGAGGGCTCTGATGTGGGGGGCTCTGATGTAAGGGGAGCTCTGTGTGGAGGGGCTCTGATGTAAGGGGAGCTCTGTGGGGGGCTCTATGGGGGGCTCTGATGTAAGGGTGGCTCTGTGGGGATGGTCTCTGATGTAAGGGGGTTCTGTATTGGGGTCTCTGATGTAAGGGGGGCTTTGTGTGAGGGGTCTCTAAAGTAAGGGGCTTTGTGTGGGGATGGTCTCTGATGTAAGGGGGCTCTGTGTTGGGGTCTCTGATGTAAAGGGGGCTCTTTGTGTGGGCTGGGGGGTCTCTGCTGTAAGGGTGATCTGTGTGGGGGGTCTCTGATGTAAGTGGGGCCTCTATGGGGGGTTTCTGAACTCTCTGTTGTAAGGGGGCTCCGTTGGGGGGTTTCTGTTGTAAGGGGGGCTCCGTTGGGGGGTCTCTGATGTAAGGGGGGTCTCTAATGTAAGGGGGGCCAAGTTTGTAGTGATCATAAAAAAGAAAAGTCAAATGAAGTGCAAGAAAAAATGTGCAGGGCGCTGGTGGGGGCGCCACAGGATCAGCTCGCACAGGCCGCTTGAACACCTAAGGCCGGCCCTGGCTGGGAGGTTCACTTCTTTCTTTCCCATTAACAGCAGATATGAAATTATATTCATCTTTTGTCACATATGAATATGATATATATTTGAAGATTCACAATATTTTGAACTTTTTATTGACTTAGATTTCATACACTCTTCCTTTATTTCATTATTGGAATATATTGTTGTATATCACATTGGTTTATATATGATTTTGTGCACCAATAAGCTGTGGAGAAAAAAAAAACAGGCAGGGAAGAGAAGGAGGGATGCTTTAAAAGGGGAAGGGAGGGACTTTATCTGTTTTTGTTTATAAAAAGTTACAGCCTAAGGAATTGTGATTGTCCTTTAGGTTAATCATTTGAATAAATCATTTGAAGTAATAAAAACAAATATTATGTTCAAACTTTTGACTTCTTTCTTTAATAACTACATAACACAGTACTTCTACTTCTACTTTCAGTACTTGAGTAGAATTTTTTTTTCAAAACTACTGGTACTTTTTACTTTTTCTACTTAAGTAGCAATTTTTTTGAAAAAACTACTTGCAATACTTAAGTAAAAAAAATGTTGAATACTTTTGTACTTCCACTTAAGTAACTTTTTCTGTGAGCACTTCCACTTCTACTTAAGTAACTTTTTGATCGAGTACTTGTACTTTTACTCAAGTAGAAATTTTGAGTACTTTATACAAGTCTGCCAATACAGTAAAACTGCACATTTTTGAGTGGCCTTTTATTGTGGCCAGCCTAAGGCACACCTGTGCAATAATCATGCTGTTCAATCAGCATCTTGGTATACCACACTTGTGAGGTGGATGGATTACCTCAGGAAAGGAGAAGTGCTCACTAATACAGATATAGCCCGATTTGTGAACAGTATTTGAGAGAAATAGTCCTTTTGTGTACATAGAAAAACTCTTAAATCCTTGAGTTCGGCTCATGAAGAATAGGGGCAAGGGGGCAAAAACAAAAGTGTTGCGTTTATAATTTTGTTAAGTATATATATATATATATATATATACACACACACACACACACACACACAAACACAATATAATTCCTAACTTTCTGTACAAAATAGAAGATGTGGTAGTGTCGAGTCAACAAACACGAGATATGTAAATTTGTTTGGGACATTTCTTTTCTAAAAATCTCTCTAGTTTTTTACTTATTCTAAAAAAAAGAGTTGGTTTCTGAGCAACTCCTGAGAGCAGTGGGAAAGTGAACTATTTTTCTGGTACTTTTCATGTTCAATTTATGATACTGTCTGTGATAAATAGAGCAAGGAGTGCTGCTGATTTGTGGATATCGTTAACTTTTTTCAGGTGGGGGGTCATCATTTTGAGGTCACCCATGCTCCACCCGCGACGTCAGTCACCGCGAGAGCCTAGACTTACGAGTATTTATTTTTAAAGGGGAAATGGCAGAATTTATTTTTAAAGCATGGAAAAAAAAGATATATATTGATCCTGTTCCCTTAAAGCATGTTATACAGCACAGTGCTTGTGCTGTGTCATTTGGTCCCTTCTATCACCTAATCTACCTGGCTGATCCTGCCTGGCTATGTCCTCCCCTCTGTAAACTGACCACGTATACCCTCTCTCTCCTCCTCCTCGCCTCTCAAATGACGTCAACGAGGAATCCTCGGGGACGGGGAGAGGAGAGAGCCAGCGAGTCACGTGAGCAGCGATTGGCGCTCTGAAAACTGGTAAAGAATGGCTTATTTAAAAAAAAAACACATACACAGACATAGGGGCACGAGCACACAGGATTATTAAACAGACCAGACAGGATGGTAGAAAGTTGCTTAACAACCACTTTAACCCCCTCCCATCCGCGCTACAGCCTATATACGGCTGCAGCGCGGACTTGAATTTTCGGGAGGCCGTTTTTAAACGGCCTCCAGTGACACGCCCCCCCCCCCCCGCGCGCTCCCGCGAGCGCGCATCGGGGAGAATCTGTGTTGGCCGTGTCCCTTGGACACGGCCGATCACAGATTGTGGTGAATGGCCAATCACAGCGGCCATTCACCACGTGATCAAGCCGTCCAATGAGAGATGATCTCATATGTAAACATATGAGATCATCTCTCATCGCCGGCGCTCCTTCCTCACACAGACACTGCAGTGTGAGGAAGGAGGGGGAGCCGACAGCCGCTGGGGACACAGAGAAATGTAATCAGGGCACTGATCACCAGTGCCCTGATTACTGAAGGTAAAAAAACCACACACATTGCCCCCCCATCAGTGCCCACAGTGCCCGCCATCAGTGCCCCCATCAATGCCCACAATCAGTGCCCATAGTGCTGCCAGTCAGTGCCCATCAGTGCCTGCTCATCTAGGCACTGATGAGCACTGACTGGCAGCACTATGGGCACTGAGTGTGAGCACTGATGGTGCTGCCCATCAGTGCTCATCAGTGCCGCCCATCAGTGCCATCCGCCAGTGCCCATCAGTGCCGCCTATCAGTGCCCATCAGTGCCGCCCATCAGTGCCGCCTCTCAGTGCCCAGCAGTGCCACCTCTCAGTGCCCAGCAGTGCCGCCTATCAGTGCCACCTATCAGTGCCACCTATCAGTGCCGCCTATTAGTGCCGCCTATCAATGCCGCCTATCAGTGCTCATCAGTGCGGCATATTAGTACCTCCTCATCAGTGCCCATAAGTGCCACCTCATCAGTGCCAATAAGTGCCACCTCATCAGTGCCCATCAGTGCAGCCTATCAGTGCCCATCAGTGCAGCCTCATCAGCGCACATCAGTGAGGGAGAAAAATTTATTTTCAAAATTTACTCACAGAAAATAAGAAAAACTTTTTTTTTTTTTCAAAATTTTCTGTATTTTTTCTTTTTTTTTGTAAAAAATAAAAAACCCAGAGGTGATTACATACCACCAAAAGAAAGCTCTATTTGTGTGAAAAAAATGATAAAAATTTCATATGGGTACAGTGTAGCACGACCGCGCAATTGTCATTCAAAGTGTGCGAGCGTTGAAAGCTGAAAATTGGCCTGGATGGGAAGGGTGTTTAAGTGCACAGTAGGCAAGTGGTTAAAGGGGAAGTTAAAATTCAAGGGGGAGGGCACTTGCCCCCCCCCCCCTCCTACTTGCCCATGATTGTTAAGGAGTCTATTTATAAATATTTTAGCATTGTCCCAGAATTCACACAGCTGTCACAGATAATCCTTATAATGTGTCTAATATGTTTATTTTCCATAAACATCAGCTCTTGCTAGTGGTCATAATGCAGTATTTTCCTGGTTGTTTTATTATGGCCACTAGATGGAGCTAATGATCAAACAAAATAAACATATTAGACAACGGGATATTCGTACAGCTATTGGTTTATAAATAAACTGCAATGCTTAAAAGTCGGTTCACACTGGGGCGACACGACTCCTTACTACTTCGGGGGCGACTTGTACATTACAATGCACCATGACTTCGGAGCGACTTGCAGGGACTTCACATAATGGAAGTCTATGCAAGTCGCTCCGAGATTGCCGAAGTAGTACAGGACCCTTTTTCTAAGTCGGAGCGACTTGTGTCGCTCCTATTAGAACGGGTCCTGTAGCAGTCAATGGACCGCGAGGGAGCGCGACTTGTCAGGCAATGTGAACCGGCTCTTAAAGGTATGTTTTCTAATGCACCATTAATAACTACAAATGTCGCTGCATTCTCTGCACAGGAAAAGAGCCATGCTGCCCACGAGACCAACTGGGGCAGCTTTCCCAGGTGGTTCTCAAAGAGGCAAAAAGGGGGCAGCACTGAGGCCAGAGTGTCCGTAGTGGTCCTGAGGTTTTTCCCAGGCAGCCATTGCGCAGACACAGCAGGGGAGCCTCTTTGGTGATGTGGTGCCTCCTTAAAGTGCAGGTTCAACACCACTGAGCACAGTCCTGACAGCCACTACACCTACCTGTTTGACAGGTGCAGCAGCTGAGCAGGAAACCCAGTGATGAAATTAAGTGATGCACTTTAAACAGGCTCAGCATCATTAGGCTGGCTGCCTGTCTGCGCATGGGAGTTTTTGGGAGAGGGGGTAAATGGCTGTATCTGCCTCTTATGTAGTGCAGCATAGCTTGACAATGTAATGAGAGAATATGGTGGCTACCAGCTTTTGAAAATGTACATTGCCTGGCTTTCATGCTGATTTGGTGCTGACCTGAAACAAGTACGCAGATCAAGATTTCCTATGTAAAGTTATGACTTAAAACTTGCATGTTACTTCAGAATCAGCGTCTTAATAAGTATTGAAGATTTGTTGCAGATCCCTACCTTTTGTTATTCTGAAGAAATCAGTTTGTTCCTCCGAGCCCCTGTGCTCAGTGAGTCTTATGGGGGTGGTTTCATAATTAACAATCAGCTGTGCATCTGCAGAGGACTAATGAGGAAATCTGCTGGGCCCGCATCCCTTTAGACATGTTTCTATTGGGAGTATCTCACCAAAAATGACATTTGCAGACTTAAGCCCCGTACACACGCACCGATTGTCGGCCGAACGATCGGCCGTCCTTTGTCCAGTGTTGTTGTGTTGGTGAAATGTGCTCTAGACTGCACACAAATTTTGTCGGCCAACAACAACCAACTGCAGAAGTGATGTCATGTTCTGGTCTACTTTTTGTGTGTTTTTTCTTCTCTGAGCATGCCCAGTCTTGCTCATCTGATGTTTGTCGGCCGAAATCTGTACTGATTGACGAACAATCGGCCGTTCGGTTGTTGGCCAACAAAAATTTTATAGCATGCAGACCAGATTTTGTTCGGCCGAAAAGTCGCAGTCGGTTGTCGGAAGCATCATACTAACAAGCCGACAATTGGCCGATCGGACGTTGGCCGAACATTTACGGCCGACAACCTGTTACAAGGGATTGCAAAAGGGGTGAGTTCAATACCTAGTGGGGGGCCACGGGTATAGGCACGGAAATCACCAGCACCATTATTGTTTAAAAAGCTGACACTGGACTTATTCACTCGCACTAATTTGTTATACACCAGTGGAAGGGAACTCCCTACTTATGTTATTTTATTTATTTTTTTTTTTTATGTTACCTTGATATATGGCTTACTTTTATGAGAGCACTGCCACTCTACACATTCACTGAAGGCAGCAACAAATAGAACTTTCAACACTGGTACTACCTCCAAGGAGGAAAACACTATAAGCACCTTATAAGTCAATAAAGTCTTTACCACGTATTGGGCACTTTTTTCATTTATTTATAGCCTTGAGCTACACTTGGCACTGAGCAGTTTGCATGGGCATCGGCATATGCCCAATCAGCAATTCACCTGGCACGTGCACTTTATTAAATTAAACAACATTATTTTTCACAAAACTTTATTCCATGTTGATAATAAAATTGAGAAAATACTTTCTTGAATTTATTGTATTATGTTGGAGACATATGTCTAAGGTTTGCACTATATACTAGGTGTTTTTTTCCACTTCAAATCCCTTTAACAGGTAGGGCCATTTACCAACTTTTTTTCCCTTTATCATTTTTTGTACCCTTGGATTTCCAAGGGTAGGTTGGTGGCAGCTTACGCCTGTGGATAACATTTGCATACACCATAGCGCTGGTCACACCTGGTTTTTTTTCAGATCCTCCAGTGTCTCCCCTCTCAGTCAGCTTCACAGGACCTCTGGGGTCAGTTCCTCTCTAGCACTCCTTAGGCCCTCAGGTCAACCACCTGAGGCCTCATGGCACCTCTACAGAGCAGGAGGCAGACGCCCCTCCCTCCGGGACTCCGCTATCCAGCCAAAAGACCCAGAGCACATGTGCTCCTCCCATTTATTATCCCAGCATGCAATGAGGTACTTTCCTCTGCCAAATCCATAGGGCTGTATCAAACACCTGTGGATTTATTTGTCAGATTTCCTCCCACTGTCCAACATGCCTCCCTATTGGACCAGTGTGAAACACTCTGCAGACAGAATGAGTTGCACCTGAGCACATTGAGCAGACCTCACTAACAGATCCTGCTCTCTGGTAGGCAGAGAATAATATAAATTTACCTGCAATCCCTCTGGTTAGCAGACAGGATTCAAAACTATACTTTCTCTCTCTAGCACCTACCTAGGAGGGTGCTACATACCAATACCTGGTTTAATGATCATGGTATTTCTTGATCATCAAAGTCCCAAAGTACAGCAGTGTGAAACATGTCGTCATGGCAACCCTGATGCGTTCCAGGCCAGGTCCCGACACTTGCTGACGTCACTTCCGGGTAGCGGCCTCCGCTGTGGATACCTCTGGGTGGCGGCTCTGTAGCACGTCTACACTGCTTTGGTGTGAGCAGCCACACTATCAGGTGGGGGGAAGCCACGCCACCCTACCGGCTGGTCCGGTCTGCTTTTGGCACACAAGATCCTTCTCCCTCCTGCCTGGTTCCCTGTTGTGATCATCTACACAGTTCCAACTCACCCAGCGGCTCTGTCATCCTGTGACCCCCAGCAACGCCACAGATCTGGTTTGGAACACATTCTATTATGTTTTAATCATCACTATATATTTTTTATAAATAAACTTTTCAAGGTTTTCCATCAAGCCTGCCTGGGTTACATTGTAGACTATGTACCGTGGGATAGCGCTGCTGCCCCTCCCCCCGTGCATAATCTGGTTTCACAATCAGCTTCCAATCTTTATTGACATTTTTAATACGCCACGATTGGGGTGCCATTAAAAGTAACAGGATCGCAAAATATGTCCCATGAATTGCGGTGATTCAGGAATTGCAGGCAGAATTGCAGCAATTCTGCCCGCAATCCAGAACGCCAAGGTGTTTATGGAGCCTAATTGAAATTAGAAGTGGATTGACTACCATGCACAGCTGCACCAGATTCTGAGTGCTCCAGTTTTAGTAAATCTACCCCAGTATGTGTTACTAAACTATACAGGTCATGGTTTCAAGTTTTCAGAAAGGCTTGGCAGCTCAAAACAGTAAGGCCTCTTGCACACAATACTCCTGTTTGAGCATCTACTTTTTTAGGCTTTTTTTGTCTGTATTTTCGTGCATATGCATTCGTGCAATTTCCCGGAAATGCGTGAAAACATATTCTTGTATTCTTGTTCTGCACAGTATGTAAATGAGTATCTGCGCACATTTGGGCATGATTGTGAGCATGAGGCGTAAATTGACTAAAAATGCAGATTTTTCAATTTGTTTTTATTTTACTGAAGAATGCACGGCGCTTGTTTACACGCCTCTGTGCAAAAATACATTACAATTAATGGGCTGTATTCAGTAAAAAGAAAAAGCTGTACTGAGCTTTTTCAAGCTGCAGTGTGCAAGAGGCCTTATAAGAGCTTTTGTCAACAATGCATATCTTCTCTAATTAGTCCACTAGGTGGCAGCAATGCACCACTACAAGGTTTACTGAAGCACTTTCAATCAAATAACCATTGACTTGAGAATCAACATATGTTTGGGTTATTTGTACCATATTTAGATACAGGTTTTATTATTACTTTGGTCAATTTTAGTGTATTTTTATTATAGGTTTTTTTTTCCAGAACACAGCAGGCACTGTACTATTAATAAAAACCCCATAAATTGGTTATGCATTTAATAGAATTAATCTCCTCAGTTATACCTAGCTGTTTAATAAATAAAAGCGTGATTCCAAAGGTTTCTTATTCTACCAATTCTGAATTCACTCTGTTGAACTCAGTTAAGTGCAAGATGAATTCCAATTGGTTTTGATACATGGCTATGCCGATTATTTGGGAATTGCTGACATAATGTCTGTTAAGCTGCATTGATCATTTGTGTACTGTTCACAGCAAACAGGTGTGTTGAAGCGCATTGCAACAAAATGCAGCATAACTTTTCGCATTCAACCCTGGCCACATACTGCCCATAGGCCCCTTTCACACTTGTATGACCTGAAAGGCGTGCCACTTTGATGCGACTTGCAGCACTGCCTGTGTAATCTTGAGGTCTATGGACCTCAAGTCGCATCAAAGTCAGACCAAAGTAGTGCAGGGACTGCTTTGTACAACTTCAAGTCACAGCGACTTCAGATATGAATGGTACTCATTGGAAATCATGGAGTACGACTTGTCATGCAACTTTTCAGTCCCAAGTCGCAGGACAAGTCGCAAAAGTGTGAAAGGGGCCTAAACACATGTACCACTCGATGCTGCAGCAGCTTTCCTCATAGAGCTTCGCTAAATGCCTAGTGTGCATTGGGTCTTAAAGTGATACCAAAACCAATCTTTTTTTTTTTTTTTTTACATTTCAGTATAGACCAAGGCTCAAATTTTCAAGACCAGTCAATGCAGCTTATCAGTGCCCATCAATGCAGCCTATCACTGCATGGGGAGCACAGAGAGAAATCAGGAGGAGAGCAGGCTGGATCACAAAGAATGGGGATCTCCTGCTGTTACACTGCTTGGATCTAAAACGCCGACCACTGTCAAAGTCCAGCCTCCTATGATAGACGTCACATTACTTAAATTTCTCAGCCTTGGACCTGTGTGCTGTCTACCATAGGAGCCGGTCCAGGAGAAGGGACTTTGTTTCACAATGGCCAGCGTTTCAGATCCAAGCTGTGTCACAGCGGGAGATTCCTATTCAGTGTGATCCGGCTGGCTCTCCTCTTCCTCTCATCTCCCAGTTTCCTGGCTGATCGCTGGGAGGAGAATTGGCACCTGAGAATTGGCTCTGAAGAAGAGGGTTCTCCCTCGAAACACACCAGCCAGGCATATGAGTACGCCATCTTGTCATCCAGCACCACAGGAGTATACTGGCAGTCCTGGAGGCGATTGGTTCAACTTTTCCTTACATGCGTGCTATTATCATGCGTTTGCGAGTACAACGTTTGCTTTTTTTTTAGTTTAATAGATTTTAAGTGGTAATGCACGAGGTTGATACGCCCTTCTCTTGTTTTTCAGTATATTTGGATATCTTTAGTCCCAAGGGGGCAGCAAGATCCTAGGTGGTGATAAAGACCACTCACCTTCCCACATATTACTTGAGCGCAGGAGAGATACGGTTTTGGACTGCCTCACCTTATTTCCACTTGCCAAATGCGAGCAGGGAGGTAGAAAATTTGAGGGCTGGTACATAGACCATTAGAATGTACTTTTTTTTCTGGGTCATCCCCAAAACAATGTACAAAGAGCAAATGACTCCTGCGCTTAAGGGGTGGCCTTGCGGCTGGTATCCGGAAAATGCAATTCAGGTCAAATTGTAGTAAATTCAGGCTGTGCTGCCACTCTCAACGGGTCGTGGTAACCCAAAGAAGATACTGGAAAAGAGAAATGGACAGAGGGCGCACCAGCCTAGCGCATTATCTTTAAAACAATTTATTATAATAGACATGTATACACATTATACTCACAAAACGATTATGAAACATGGGCAATAAGCAATGAGGGACCACCAGGGGTCTCCACTGGGCATCCTCAGCTGCCGCAGGCCGTGGAAGGATGTAGACCTCCAAAAAAACCGCCTTCGCGTTCCCCCTTCAACAGCTCTGATGAGCAGCTGAGGATGCCCAGTGGACCCTCATTGCTTATTGCCCGTGTTTCATAATCGTTTTGTGAGTATAATGTGTATACATGTCTATTACAATAAATTGTTTTAAAGATAATGCGCTAGGCTGGTGCACCCTCTGTCCATTTCTCTTTTCCAGTATCCCCAAAACAATGTCTTCCTTCTCCGGTTTGCAGGTCTCTTTTAGCTAGGTGTCTGCTAAGAAAACCCCCATCCATGTGTGCTCCTGGCCAGAACTGTGCGTTTTCATTCAAACCAGCAAACCATGCACCCCACCACCAGATAGCTGCATGATCAATTTCCTCTCCAGCCTTTACTGTATTACCTTGCATGAGCAATTTCCTCTCCAGCCTTCACTGTGTTACCTTACATCCAGGAAGTTTGAGGAGTGGTGCAGATTGTGGAGGACCCAACCATGGTTAGCAGGACAGAAGGTGTTAAGGTAAAAAACACCCTTGTACAGTTTTACCTTAATACTGCAATTGCATCAGCTTTAAGCTCTATTCACACTTGTGCAACTTGTCATGCAACTTTGGACATGACAAGTCGCAGCCCATGCTTTTCAATAGGAACCCTAATGGTGTGACTTAAAGTCGCAGCAATTTTGAAAAGGTCCTGCTGGCTCCCAGTCATAACTAGATAACAGAAGTGGTCAGTGACAGCTCAGACATTGTACTAGGAGCATGCAGTAACCGGCCATCTCAGACCATCAAACACAGTACAATGCAGAGGGACTTCTTGTAAAGTTGGAGCTGTAGTAGGGAGCATATAAGCCAATGCCTCCTCTGTAGTGCTGGCTCCTGTCCAACTTCTCTCCACCGCTAATCCCGGCTAGCGGTCTCCAGAATGGTGCCAGCAGCAGGAAAGAAGAGATCTTCAGGTCAGTGTGAAGCAATACACTGGGCATAATAGTATAGGGCTGCTTTCACATTGATTTTCTGCGGTTTACCCACACCGCGGGTGCAGTGTACATGCAGCTTATTATATCCTGCAGGTATGGTGCTGGAGGTCAGGCATGCGCTAATGAACCCCCACAGAGAGACACCACCCTCAGTAACCACTGTCCCTCAGATAAGCCTAGACCCCTGTCATGTGCATCCTGGCGAGACGTTTAACTCGCGGGGCCAGTCCCCGTCCAGTGGGACTATGTCATGGCCAACCCAGCGCGGACCTAAGGCTTGCATGTGCTTGCTGGCCAGACTTGGGTGACCACTGGATCTAGATATACAGCCCAATCGAACCGTCCGGCATAGTTGCTTGAAGATCTCACAGGAAAAAATTTCGGATAAAAAGGCTAGCTAAAAAAAAAAAAAAAAAATCTACATAAAAAAATACTTTTATGCCAGGACCAAAGATCCCAGCAAGGAACTAGGTCCTTACTCCTGACTAGGCAGTTTAAAACTGAAATCCTATGCAGGAAGAGAGAGGGTGTACCCTCTGGGACTGCCCATAGGCGTAGCCAGAACTTTTTTTCTGCCTAGTGTCCTACTCCTGTAGGGGGCAGTATTACTCTACTGATATGGATCAGAGAACTGTGTCCGTCAATGAACGATAGAGAAACAATATTTTTAACATTCTGCAAAATAAAACATTCCCAAAAAATAAATAAATAAAAAAAAGATTTGAATTTTTTCATCCTTTTAGGCCAATTTGTATTGTGATACACAATTTTGGTAAAAAAATTAAAAAAAAAAAATCGCAATAAGCATATTTTGATTGGTTTGCGCAAAAGTTATCGCGTCTACTAACTACGGGAAAGATTTATGGCATTTTTTTTTTTTTTTAACTAGCAATGGCAGCGATCTGGGATTTTTAGCAGGACTGCGACAATGTGGCGGACAGATGAGACCCCTGACATTTTTTACACTTTTTGGGGGGACCAGTGACATTACTACAGTAATCAGTGCTAAAAATATGCACTGTTACTGTAATAATGACACTGGCAGGGAAGGGGTTAACCTAGGGGTGATCAAAGGGTTAATTTTGAGCCTCGGGGAGTGTTTACTAACTGTGGGGGGATGGGCTTGTGAAATGATCATAGAAATCTGTAAACCTATACAGAAGGATCACAGGCGCTCTGTGATCATTTCAGATAGAAGAACGGTCGGCTGTGTTTACAACAGCTGACCTTCATCCTCTCCCAGCGGGGAGCTATCAAGGGTGCCCCGCAGCAATCGCGCCGCCGGCCCCGTGAATCAGCATCTCCGCTGCCTAGTGGCCCCCCAGCACCACTCCCACGAACCGAGGTACCCCTAAAACTGCGGCGGGCGGGCAGCAAGTGGTTAAAAGTAACAAACAAGTTTTACTTACCTGCATTGTGCATTGGTTTTAGTGGGGCTGCTGCACACTGTTTTTTTTTATCTTAATGCATAGAATACATCAAGATAAAACATCTTCTGACTTTAGAACCACTTTAATATCCTACAAAATGCTTGTGATTTGCAAATGATTTCATTCCCTTGGTGTGTACTTCCTTTTTACACAGAAACATGATTCAATATAAACCTTGAGCACATCAGGATACAGTAAATCAAAATAAAGTTAAAAAGCAGCACTCTGCAAGGATAAGCATGATTTTCTCATTTATTATATACAAAATTATGTTCAGGAATTCTTATATACATTTACAAAGCAATCATATAAAGATGGCAATTTCAGTGCAACCATTTTACCAAAAGGCAAAATCAGAGGAAAATAGATAACGCATACATTTTCTGTGCAAAACACAATAATGTTAGCCGCCACCTTTACTATATTTGCAGCGTTTACACTTCAGCTGCTAACAAACCACATTTTCCTTGAATCTGAGTCATGGTCATATGTGAACTGCACAGCATTGGGAATAAAGCAGGCCTTGGAACAATGGTTAAAGAAAGCCACTATAAGGCCCCTTTCACACTTGTGCGACCAAAAAGTCACACAATTTTGCTGGACTTGAAGAAATGCCTGTTTAATGGACCTCAAGTCGAATCAAAGTTGGACCAAACTAGTGCAGGGACTACTTTGAAGTCGCACAGATATGAACGGTATTCATCGGAAATCATGGGGTACGCCTTGTCATGCAACGTTGCGGTCCCAAGTCGCAGGACAAGTTGCACAAGTGTGAAAGGGGCCTTAGTTGGCTTTACAAGAAACCTTTTTTTTCTTGGTAACAGCTCTTAGCCGGGTCTAGTTTTCCATGTGTTTTTTTAACAATTCGGGATGGATGCCACTCTAATGACTGTCCAACTACTGTAAATTTAACTGAGCTTTTGGCTTTACAAGAAACCTGTCCTCTCACCACCCTAATCTGCCTTTGTATGGTCAGAGAACATCCAGTAAAGTACTTAAAGGGATTGTGAAGTCTTATTTTTTTTTTTTTCTATTAAAATAACAAACATATTATACTTACCTCCTCTGTGCAGTTTGTTTTGAACAGGGCAACCCGGATCATCCTCTTCTCGGGTCCCTGGCTGGAGCTCCTGGCCCCTCCCTCCTGTTGAGTGCCCCCACAGAAAGCAGCTTGCTATGGGGGCACCTGAGCCAAGCTGCAGCTCCTTGTATCCATTCAGACATGGAGCTGCCACTCGGCCCCGCCCCCTCTCTTGACTGATTGGCGGAGTTTCATAGACAGCATCGGGAGCAAATGGCGATGCTGCTTGTGTTTAAGCCAATCAGAGAGAGTCCCGGACAGCTGAGGAACTCGTGGACATCGCTGGATAGAGATGAGGCTTAGGGGGGCTGCTGCACACAGAAGTTTTTTGTATCTTGATGCATAGAATGCATTAAGATAAAAAAACCTTCTGACTTTACAAACCCTTTAACACATTAACATCTTGTATTTTGAAAATCACATGCAATGAATAAGGCCTATCTATGTCACTTTTTTTTTGTAACCCAGGTATAGTAGGTTTTAGGACTAGCAAAAGAGTAAATACCACAGGCTTAAAGAGAAGTCTTTTTACAAGTTAAAAAGCTTTGGTGAATTCCCAAATATTGACAGCGCTCATCTCTAGCAACAGGGGCGCTTTAGAGAGGAGCGCCAACATTCAGAACACCAGAGGGTAGCGTCAGTCCATTCATTTACACAAGCGCAGATTGTTTATTCACAAAAGTAAATGATCAGTCAACCCTGCGGGGGGTGGGGGGTCTGACGTATCAGCATGCAGCTTAATCACATAGCCCTGCAGCACTGACTAATGTTTTACTTTTATGAACAGTCAGTGCTGACAAAGTTGTGTGATAGAGCTGCCGATTGCTAGTAAATATCCAGTGCGCCAACAGCACAATCATACAGCCCTGACTGATCTATTACTATTATGAAAGAACAGTCAGCACTGTTGGGGCTGTGTGATAGATCTGCCAGTGCCATAAATGGATTTTTGTAAGAACTTACCGTAAAATTCTTTTCTCTTAAGCTCATTGACAGACGTAGTCTTCTTGATTCTCAAGAGCTGGGTTATGTTGTCTCCGCAGGAGTAGGACTAGGCAGAATGACAAAACGTTCTGGCTCCACCCTAGGGGGCAGTCCCTGAGGGTATATCCTCCCTCTCTCTGCTACAGGGAATCAGTTCTGTTTAAAGCAGTACAGAAAAATTAACCCAACCCAACTCAATGATAGAGGGGCGGGTACTACGTCTGTCAATGAGCTTAAGAGAAAAGGATTTTACGTTAAGTTCTTACAAAAATCCATTTTTCTCTATCGCTCATTGACAGACGTAGTCTTCTTGATTCTCAAGAGCTGGGACATCCAGAAGCAGTGCCACAAATGAGGGGTGGGATTGACAAAATCAAATCCAATCTAGTAGGCCCAACCGGTGCCAAACTAGAACTTTATAATGTTTAGAGAAGGTATGCACCGACGACCAGGTAGCCGCCTTGCACACCTGGACCACTGACGCCTGATGGCGAAAGGCCCATGACGCACTAAGTGCCCGAGTGGAGTGCGCCTTAACAGGGAACGGGGGCTCCCGACCCTTAATAGAATAAGCCTGCACTACCGTCTGTCTGATCCATCTGGAAATGGTCGCGGCAGATGCAGGCAACCCCTTTTTGGGTCCATCTGGGATCACAAAAAGTGAATCCGTCTTGCGAAACGAGTCTGTCGTTTTCAAGTATACCCTGATCGCCCGAACCACATCCAAGGAGTGTAAAGCAAACTCCCGAGGATGACTGGGCTTAGGACACAGGGAAGGTAATACAATTTCTTAATTCAGATGAAATTCTGAAACTACTTTTGGTAGGAAGGATGGATTCGGACGAAGAACCACCTTATCTCTATGAACCACCAGATATGGTGAACGACAAGATAATGCGGCCAGTTCTGACACCCTGCATGCAGAAGTAATAGCCACCAAGAAGGCCACCTTCTGGGACAACGTGGGTAGAGGAATCTCCCTAATATCTTCAAAGGGAGGTTTCTGAAGAACCGACAACACTAAATTAAGATCCCAGGGGGGTAACGGCGCGTGCACTGGCGGAGCCAGATGTCGCACCCCCTGGATGAAATTCCGCACCAAGGAATGAGTAGCCAAAGGCTTCTGAAAGAAGATGGCTAATGCTGAGACCTGACCCTTGATAGTACTCAAGGCCAGTTTCTGCTCAACCCCTTGTTGCAGAAAAGCCAATATTCGACTAATCGAATAAGACCGAGGACGGAACCCCAAAGGTTCACACCATGCAATGTAGGACTTCCATGTGCGATGATAAATCTTTCTGGAAGTCGCTTTCCTTGCTTCAACTAGAGTAGGAATAACTGAAGCTGACAAACCTTTGTCCTTCAGCACCTGGGTCTCAATAGCCAGGCCGTTAAAGCCAGCGATCGTAAAGCAGGATGGAAGATCGGTCCCTGAGACAGTAGATCCTCTCTGAGAGGAAGTCTCCATGGGACGTCCGCCACCAGTCTGACCATGTCGGCGTACCAAGCTCGACGAGGCCAGTCCGGAGCTACCAGGATTACTGGGATTCCTTCCTCCTCTACCCTGCGAAGAAGTCTTGGCAGTAACGCGAGAGGAGGGAAGGCATATATTAGCTGGTATTGCCCCCACGGGGCGATCAGTGCGTCTGCGGTTTCTGCTAGAGGATCGCGGGAGCGAGCCACGAATCTCTGAACTTTCCTGTTGAATCGTGATGCCAACAGATCCACATCCGGGGTGCCCCACCGTAGGCACAACTGGTGGAAAACGTCTGGATGGAGGGACCATTCCCCCTGATCCAGGGTCTGACGGCTGAGATAATCTGCCTGCCAATTCTCCACCCCCGGAATGAACACCGCAGAGATTGCTGGAACAAATCGTTCCGCCCAGCGAAGAATACAAGCCACTTCTTTGGCCGCTCGGACACTCTTGGTGCCCCCCTGATGATTGACATAAGCCACGGCCGTGGCATTGTCCGACTGGATCCGAACCAGGCTGCCCTGGAGCTGCTCGGTCCAGTGAATCAGACAAAGTCTGATCGCTCTCAGTTCCAATACATTTATCGGTAATCTGGATTCTTCCGGGGACCAAAGTCCCTGGGCAGATAATTGACCGAGAATTCCTCCCCATCCGGATAGACTGGCATCCGTGGTCACTATCGTCCAATATATTGGCAGAAATGACTTTCCCTGGCTGAGCATTGGAGATCGAAGCCACCAAACCAGAGACTCTCTGGTCTGTTTGCTCAATCGTATCTGATTGTCCAGGGATTCCGGATTCCGATTCCATCTGAGGAGAATCTCTTGCTGAAGAATTCGGGTATGGGACTGGGCAAATGGGACTGCTTCGAATGAAGCCACCATCAACCCCAGAACCCTCATGCAAGTCCGAAGGGAAGACCAGCTGTTGGACAGTAACAACTGGACTGCTGGTTGAATCTTTCGAAGTTTCCCTACCGGAAGAAACACTCTTGTCCTGACTGTGTCTAGAATTAGACCCAGATATTCGAGCCTCTGGGTGGGAACCAGAAAAGACTTTTGCTGGTTCACCAGCCACCCGAATTCCTGTAAAGAAATCATAGTAATTTCTATGTTTTGTAGCAAGGTCTGAGGAGACTCTGCATGAAGCAGAAGATCGTCTAGGTAACCTAGAATCGATATACCTCTTTGGCGCAGAAGTGCCAACATTGGGGCCAACACCTTTGTGAAGACCCGCGGAGCCGTGGCGAGACCGAAAGGTAACGCCACAAACTGATAGTGGTTCTCCTCTACGGAAAAGCGTAGAAAACGCTGATGTCCTGCGAAAATGGGAACGTGAAGATAGGCGTCCTTGATGTCTATGGACGCTAGGACATCCCCTGGATGCAGGAAGGCTGCTACCGTGCGAATGGACTCCATTCTGAATCTTCTTATGTTGACGAAAGAATTGAGTGCTCTTAAGTCCAGAATTGGACGCACTTTGCCCTCTTTCCTGGGTATTGTAAACAGGTTTGAATAAAACCCTTGAAACCGTTCTATCCAAGGAACGTGGACTACCACTCCTTGTTGTAGTAGATCTGTGACTGCTCTCCGCAGATCTTCTAGACGATCCGGAGATAGTCGGATATTGGAAGGGAAGAATCGCGCCGGTGGGAGAGATCGAAACTCGATCTTGTAACCAGACTTTATGACTTCGCAAACCCATTTGTCCGGGATTCTGGAAAGCCATGGATCCGGGAACCGGCGAAGACGTCCCCCCACCCCAGTTATGGGTGGGGGCGCACCTTCAGGCTTTGGATGGTTTATCTTCAGATCTGGGGGGGGCGGGCTTTTGCTTGCCCGACCAACGACCCCTGACGCCTCCTGCAGGAGGCTTGGAGGACTTAGTTTTTTCACCTGCTGGACGAAAAAACCTCTTGTGAGCAGAAAAAGAAGGCCCTCGTCTTTGACGAGTTCCTCTACCTTTAAAATTTTGCGGTAAAAAGGTGCTTTTTCCACCGGTGAGATCCTTAATGATCTCATCTAAGTTGGCTCCAAATAGACGCTCTCCTGAAAAGGGGATATTAGCCAATGCTTTTTTGGAACCTTGGTCGGCTATCCAACCTTTTAGCCACAGTGTACGCCTGAGAACCACTGCTGAGACTGATGCTCGCGCCATTAATGGAGTGGCGTCTAACGCCGCATCACATACAAACTGTAACCCCTGTATCATTTGTTCCAACAAATCTGATACCGCTTGAGGGACTTCTTCTAAGTCCCGGCGTAACCACTTGGTCCATTCAGTTACAGCCTGCGAAACCAGACCAATAGCAATTATTGGCCTGAAAGCTGATCCAATCAAGGAAAACATGGTGCGAGACATAGCTTCTATCTTGCGATCCACTGGATCTTTAAAAGACGGAGCGTCTTCTAAAGGAATAACCGTGGCTTTATTCAATCTAGCAATAGGTGAATCCACCACAGGTGGTTCTGTCCATTTCTTAATAAGGGTTTCCTCAAACGGATAACGCCTGTCAATGCGTTTGGAAATATTAAAAGTGCGTTTTGGCAGACGCCATTCTTCATCGATTGGATTGCCAAAACATTTGGGCAATGGAAAAACCTTTGCCACTTTGATGCGCTTTTTAGTCCCAAAAGGGATCTCAGTTTCAGCTATTTCTGATGGAATACCCTGTAACCTTAAAGTCTCTTGAACAGATACAATGAGTGCGTTTTACCAACGCTTCCTCTCGGGCTATGGCAGATGCCGAAACATCCTCCTCACTGTCTGAAGAGACAGGACCCGAGACACCAATACCAGATGGAGTACCTGCAACTGCAGAAATAGGCTCAGAGTCTGAATCCGAGGTTTCAGATAATAAGGGGTTAGGCGGGGGTCGCTTTTTTGCGCCCTGTCCCTGACAAGCCACTTCCACCCGGGACACAAAAGTTTCCATAATAGCTGACAAAGATTCAATTGTCAATGGTGTGCTGGAGGATCCCGCAGACCCCTCGAGGGGATCCGGAGGAGATACATGAGTGGCAGGGTCCATGTTAATACAGGACACTTTTGCCAGCAATAAACAAAAAACTTTTTTTTTTTTTTTTTTTTTGTGTGTCTCCCCCTAGCGCAATAGCGCCCCTCAGAGTACCTGCTTCTCGATCCCAGAGAGAGAGAGAGGGACCCCCCCAAGGCTCACCAACCGATGCAGTGCAGTTTCCAACAAACTGCAGCCAGCGTCTGTCTTACACAGACTGGAAGGAGCTGTTTGCTTTTTCCCGGGCAGAAGGCGTGGCTCCGCCCCCTGTGTACGCCTTCCGGCGTTCCCAGCCCTCCACGAGGAAGCTGGGCTCACAAAACATGGCCGCCCCCATAGAAGAGACATAAGACTCCAAAAACATGGCGGCCGGCGTGACCTGAGGACATACATGCATTCGGTCTACGGCAAAATGGCGGCGGACCGCCGATATCGTTTTCCCAGCACATCCACCTGCACTCTGCTGAGAGGTGACATATGGATCTACAGAGATACACTGCACATAAGGTAGGATTATACCTCCTATGTTTGCTGTAATGTTACAGTCTGCTGGGTAGAGTGTTAGCTCTTGAACCAAGTCCACTTCCCACAAACACATGCTGTATTACAAGGGGGACTTGTAAGTGTCAGATATATACTGACCATATATGGAGGGGCCCATAATATATACTGCCTCATAAATGAGGAAAAAAGGGAACGTTTTACTCACCATACCGAACCGACAGGCACCCTCTCTTCATAATACCCTCTCCACCGAGGTGGGGGTTTGTGGACGCCTCGACTCTCTGGTCCTGGCGTCCAAGCGAGCTTTTAACTCGCAAAGTCAGTCCCTTTACTGGGACTCCGTCGCGGCCGACTCAGCGCACTGGTCTGCACGCGCTTTTAGGCAGAAACCGGGGTGACCACTGGATCTCACATCCAGCCCGTCGCCCGGCCCCGCATACTTACTTGAATATGTCGCGGCCGACCAAGCGCAATGCCTGGTCTGCACGCGCTCGTAGGCCGGCTGGGGTGACCACAAGTGTCGCCCAGTCCGGCATTTTTGCTTGAAGATCTCACAGGAAAAAAACACTGGAGAAAACTACCTAAAAAATGTCTTTTTCTTAAAGAAAAAAAGTCTTGCCAGGACCAAAAGATCCCAGCAAGGAACTTAGGTCCTTACTCCTGACTAGACAGAAAAAAACTGATTCCCTGTAGCAGAGAGAGGGAGGATATACCCTCAGGGACTGCCCCCTAGGGTGGAGCCAGAACGTTTTGTCATTCTGCCTAGTCCTACTCCTGCGGAGACAACATAACCCAGCTCTTGAGAATCAAGAAGACTACGTCTGTCAATGAGCGATAGAGAAATATGTTTTCTAGCAGACGACAGCTCTATGACCAAGCCCTGTAGTGCTTACTGTTCAACGGGGGCTGACTGGCAACTTTTGGACCCATGGTGCAGTAACTCGTCCACTCTCCCTCTTCCCTGCCTCCTCCCAACGCCAATCCCAGGCTGAAGCTCCGCTCCATGAACTCTCTGCTCATTGGGCTGCACTGACTCCTGGTTAACAAACTGGCTGTCAGGAGGCAGCCAGGGGAAGCCAGGCGGCTCGGTCGGGGCTGACCAGAGGAGGAGAGCCTCCAATAGGGCAAGGAGCCGGCCTCTACTCGGACATGGCATACATTATTCATGCCGGGGGAGGGGCCTGCGCTCTTTCCTCATCCTGCACTCTGTAGGGCACTGGCGGGGACTTTATACTTTCACCAGGAAGCCTTTAAAAGGGGAAGTAAAGCTTCCTCTGTAACTTGTACCTATAGATAAGCCTATGCTATGGCTTACCTATAGGTACTGTAAATATCTTATATTTACTTTGCATGCAGCCAGTGACATCACTGGCACATGCGCTCTGAAGGAATGGCCGCTCGTGCCGTTCTTTCAGAGCCCTGTGCTCTGAACTGCGGCTTCAGTGTGCATGCGTGGGAGTGACATCATAGCAGCTCCGGCCAATCAGATGGCCGGAGGAAGCAAGCCCGGAAGACAGCTGAACATGTCGGCTGTGTCACCGGTAAGCAGGCCGCACTGCGGGGGCTTCGCTCCAAGTTAAGCAATTCATAATGAGCTAGTATGCGATACATACTAGTTCATTATGCCTTTTTTTTCAGTTTTTTTTTTTTTATTTTATTTTGTTTTTCTGAGGTTTACAACTTCTTTAAGACATGTCTGGGTCGGAAGCGGTGTAGCCTTTTTTCCGAGGCAATTGCCCCCCTGTCCAGTCCACCCCTTCTGTTCATTCATAATAGTAAATTAACAATCAGTTTAGAGAGGCAATGGGGGCTAAATGCTACATTGTAACTTTCCCACAGGTACATCCACAAGTTGGGCTTTATTCTAAGGTGGAGCTTCAGCACCATCACTGGCAGAACACATTCATTATATTTTTGAATCACTGCATAGATGCTATGTGCACAGGACCCCCGTAGTAGGGATTTAAAGAGGTTGTAAAACCCTAGGGAAACAAAAAAAAAAACACCTGTAAGACAAAGGCATAATGAGCGAATATGCATTGCATATTAGCTCATGAAATACTCACCTTAGAATGTAGCCCTCCAGGGGCACCCACACATCTTCCCTGGTGTTTCTTCAGGATTCGCAGGCGCTGGCACTGTGAGTGGTCAGGGCTACTATGGGGTAAATCCAGTGCATGTGCGAGGGAGTTGCTGGTCACTGCACAGGACTCTGGAGAAACGGCACGGGCAGCCATTCCTTTGGAGGACATGTGCTGATGACGTCATCCGCGGCGTATATAGTGAATATCTCCTAAACGGTGCAAGCTTAGGAGAGATTTACAGTACCTATAGGTAAGCCTTATCATAGGCTTACCTATAGGTACAACCAAACCAAAGAAGTTTACTTCCTCTTTAACAAAGATTTTAACTTTTATACTTCTTTAAAGCAAATCTAACCCCAAAAAAGTGCTCTATTGCAGCTAACCAGTCCTTAGATGAGGTGGTTTTTGTTTTCCTTTCTCCCCTAGTTATCTTGCAAAAAACACACTTACTGTCGCTGGTTGGCTACATTTACCCCGCCATTGTATCTTTGGAGGCAGCAATGGTTTTCACCAAGGCTGAGCTTCTAATAAGTCTGCCTCTGATAATCTATTATAATATAGAATTCATTACATAGTAGCTGTTGGGATTAGCAGTTTTAAGATGATAGATAAAATTTGTTTTGTCTTTAAAGCCCCGTACACACAATCAGAAAATCAGATAACAGATCGTCCGCCTTTTTTTTTTTTTTGCATGCTAGTCGCATATCGAACACGAAGAGTTTACTAAAGTTACGAAAATTCTCATAGGACAGAATAAAAAATCTAAAGTGATGTCATATGTTGTAGTGTATTTGTATTGTATTTTCAAACGACAACTGTACTGAATAAACGAAAACCGTATGAGAAAAGTTTTTGGGCTTGTCCCATCAGATGATATCAACTGTCATGATGGGCTCTCGAAAGCTCTGTACTATTGATCCGATTATTGTACGATCGCTTTGAAAGTGGTATTTTTTGTCCAATTTGCAGATCGTGTGTACGGGCCTTACTACAGCTCACAGGAAGTTTCAAGGACAGTGCATTACAGGCAAAATCAACAGGTATTTTCTGTACTTGCTAAAAAAATGTTGATATTTAAGGACTGATAAACTGCAATATATTGCATTTTTTGTTCTTGAGTTTAGCCATGCTCAGAGAGTTTGCATTTACATTGCAAACTGTAAATACTTAATAGTGGAAATTAGGACACTAAAATTAAAGCAATTGTGTTTTTTTTTAAGTTGAGATGAAAAAATTTTTTTACATATGCTAAAGAGCATAATTGTTGACCTTTTCAATAGAAGTACATAACATAATATGGTCAGATAATTACCTGGAATTAGTTTACAAGCCTCAGCTGTTCAGCACTAATATCTGTGAATTTTTTTTTTTCTCTTTTTTTGCTAAAATAAGCAAATATGTCCATACTCAGAAGATTATAACAATGGGTGGCCATTTTCATCCCTGCAGCAAATACAGATGTCAAAATAAAATGTTTCCCATGACTTATTTGTCCTTGGTTCAGTAGGCTGTACATCGCAGATCAAAACATGATTCAAACATAAAACTCTGAGTGAAATCCTCTGAATGGGTCAACAACTGAAATAAAAGTTTGTAATCTTCTGGGCAGATACTTCCTGTTTTTGCATTTGCTGGCAGATCTAAGCGTTGTAATAACTGTTCTCCATCACCTGCGCTCCAGGAGCTGATTAGGAAAAAAAAAAGAAAATAATAAATAACATTCTTAAATATTCTAATAAAAAGAGCGCTCTGGTTTAATTGACATCAACTGATCACACCCAAGCACATTTTGCTTTAAGCTTTAATGGCACAGTCAATGACAGCAGAGAGATAAGAGCATGCAGCTCCAGTTCTCCTTTCTCTGTGTTGCCTGTCACAGACAAAGCAAAACAGAGAACTGATCACTCCTAATTAGCAACTAGGCTTGTGCCACATTTTTTATTTAGGAGCAGCATCTGCTCAATTGTTTTGTGTTTAGAAGAGGGGTGAAAGCTTGTGCTTGCACCGCTCTTTGTTAATTCCCCCCTCACCCATTAACCCTGGAATTCATAAAGAAAGCAATCCGTCTCCCATCTGTGCAACAAGCAGCGCAGATTGTGACAGATTCCTGTAACAGTCAGTAAATTTCATGTAAATCTGTTGGGGAATTGCCTTAGACAAAATGTTATCTATGACGCAGTACTTACAGTATATGTATGACAATTTACTTCAACACAGAAGAGGTTGCATTCACCTTCATTTTTTTTATCACTGATATGGCAGTATTTCCTAATTTGTTTCAACTATAGCACCAGAATATAAAAGCATCACCTAAAAAGACTAATTTGTTGCATGTGGAAATGGCAAAAAAAAAAAAAAGAAAACAGCACAGCCTTCTGAGATTATAGGACTTTCTAATATGACCATAACACCCGAAGAGTGTTACAAATGTGTTACTGAATCACCCTCAATATACAAAACCTAACTAAGCAGTGCGAGTGCAAACCAGGAACTCTTGCTACACGGCGATAGTGCATACCAGGCGTTCCTATTATATAGCCATTGGTAAATTTTAGGATAGTACAGGTCAGAGAGTAATATGTGTAGTTATTTTATGTTTCAAATGGTTTAAAATAAAGGTTCCTTAAAACACAAATATCTCATTTTATTCCCTGAAAAAATAAAATCTCAAAGTTCAGTGACTGATTGCATACATATCATCTGCATAGTATATGTACAAAAATCAATAAAAGAAAACGTATTCTTTTCATTCTCAGAAAAACAAGAAAAATATCAGCTCTTATTGTACAAAGTCTGATAATGATGATCTACTAAGAACTATGGGATGTAAGGACAGCCATAGACGGTTCAGCAGGAACCAGCCTAGATTTGAACCATGTATGGGCAGGCTAAATGTACCAAATTTATCGATCAACTTGGGTACAACAAGCCTGTTGGATTTTACATAGGATTATCAATAGCCACTGGCATAACCACTAGCAATAATCACTATCTTCCCCCGGCGGGGACAACTTCCACCACCAGAAGAATACAATGCCTCAGCCCATGATTGAAGAAAAGAAGGCTCTACACAACAATTGATTTTAAATTGAAAGGATTGTTTAGATTCCTTGGTAAACTGACATGGTACATGGACTGTAAAGATTGTAGTGCACATGCCACCCAAGATTTGTCTGCCTCATTAGAGACAACATACTTCCACCATGTGGCCAATAATTTGTCCCAAGAGTATACTGTTCTACTGAAGGATGTTTTTATATGTGCCCATTTAGTTCAGAACCCAAAAAAAAAAAAAAAGAAGAAGAAGAGGATCATGTGACCCATCTACGGCCAGCTTGACAACAGGTATATGCACTTTGAAAGGTAAACAATGCATTGCAAAATGAACTTAGCATTTCTGGGTTGTTGTCCAAAGAAAATGTGAAAAATTAGTAATAGACCAGGTAAAGTCTGTTTTACCATTTTGTTCATGTGTACACACAAGAAAGCTCCTAAAGGCTTTACCAGAATTGTGCCTGCAATGTGCCATGTTACAGTCTAGATACAGTGAATACTGCTCACAGCCAAAGTACTTTTGTACAGAGAAAAGTTCAGTGGGCATAACAAACTGATGTTTTAAAGAAAAGTTCAGTAAAAAAATGCTTAAGTCTTTCACGAAATAAGAAAGGAGGGCACAAAAACAAGAAAGAAACTGGAAAAATCTTTTTGTTAGTAGCACTTACTCAAGTTTAGGTAGAATGCTTGACTTCCGCTTTACAAGGCACTGCCTTACCATGCTGATAAACATTTCGCCATCGAATGGTGAAAACTGCTCTGAGAACAGGTTTCTTCGTGGTGTTAAGCGTACTAGACACAGATTGTCACGCAAAGACTCCTAAAAAAAAAAAAACACAAATTTCAAATGTGAGCTGCAATGTTGAATATAAAGTTTTCCTAAACATTTGGCGAAAAAAAAATAAAAAAATCAGAGGTAATAAAGAGCAGTGTAGGCATAAAGCATTGGTACCGGTAAA
Organism: Pelophylax lessonae; assembly: GCF_965119305.1. NCBI lineage: Eukaryota > Metazoa > Chordata > Amphibia > Anura > Ranidae > Pelophylax > Pelophylax lessonae. The sequence goes on along the minus strand of NC_138770.1, from coordinate 551,248,530 downwards.
TCAAAAACTGACAACACAATAGGAAAAACAGGTACTGCAGAGAGAATGCCATACCCCATTGTAGTTGGAGGGACAAATCAACTGCAACATATGGCATCTGCATCATCAATAAAAACATGCAATGGATTCACTTACTAAATGAATTGATTCTGTTCACTTAGCAAAGTTCAGTAACCTTAGTAAACATTAATCTGTGTTTACTTTAAAAGTATACCTAAAATGCAAACTTTTTTTTGTTTAGTTTTTGACAAAGTGGAGAGGGATAGGAAAACTTAATAAAGTGATTGTAAAGTCTCGTTTTTCTTTTTTTTTTTAAATAGCAAACATGTTATACTTACCTGCTCTGTACAGTTGGTTTTGCACAGAGTAGCCTGAATCCTATTCTTCTTGGGTCCCTCTTCTGTGCTCCTGTCCTCTCCCTCCTTTTGAATGCCCCCACAGCAAGCAGCTTGCTATGGGGGCACCCGAGCCGAGTCACAGCTCCCTGTGTCCATTCAGGTATGGAGCCGCGACCCAGCCCCACCCCTCTTTCTCTGGATTGGCTGACTGACTGACCGCAGCAGGAGCCAATTGTGCCACGCTGCTGTCTCAGCCAATGATGATGGTAGTCCCAGCCAGCTGAGAAACTCCTGCAACAATGCTGGATAAAGATAGGCTCAGGTAAGTATTAGGGGGGCTGCTGTACACAGAAGGTTTTTTTTATTTTTATGCATAGAGAAAAAAAAAAAAAATACCTTCTGCCTTTAAGATTTTATTGCTGTCTGTGCCCCTTTAGGAAGATTCTCCCTTTCTTTTCGTCCGCTTTAACATGATAATCGAAAGTAAAAGAAAGTCACAAATTTTGGGTTGTTCTCATAAAAGTAAAAGAGGGAAAAATCTTCCATTAGGGACACTAGTTCTGTTGTGACCTAGGGGGCCCCAGGGGATTCCCCTAATTTGCAGAGATTTCCTCTCACTTCCTGTTTTGGCTGTGGGAGAGGAAGTGAATGTAAATAAGACACAGATGGCAGGAAAAAAAAAAATCTGACGAGGGGCATGGGGGGGGGTATAACCCTCCCTTAACCACTTGCCATCCGCGCAATAGCTGAATGGCGGCTACAGCGTGGCCAGCTAGTTCTCGGAGGCCGTCTTATGCTTGTGCTTTTTTCGCTTGCCTCTAGGGCATGCACCGGGATGTGTCCACGATCGCTGGGTCCTCGGTACCCAGCGCATCACAGATCGGGGTAAAGGGCCAATCACAGTGGACCTTTACCACGTGATCACTCCATCCAATGATGGAACAATTACTTTGTCAACAAACCGGGAACATGCCCTGTTCAGCTTACACTGCTGTAGTTTTCCTCTCTCCTCTACTCACACCCTGTATCGGTGTAAGGAGAGAGAAACACTGCAGCAGCGTGAGTTGGACGATCCCGGGTGCCATCAGTGTCCCTACAGTGCCCCCTATTGCACATCAGTGAGTGGTCATTAGTGCCAACAGTGAGTGTATGCCCAAGGACCACTGCCGAAACAGAGAGCCTAGAAACTAGGGGAGCAGCATCCAAAGAGGCATCAAAGATGCATCAGGTCACAGCGTAAAAGCTTAGCCCACTCAGAGTTTAGGACACCAGGGCAATGGTGAATACCGGCATCAGTGCCGAACCAGCCACACAGTGTACATACTGTGGGCCACAGCCTCTGCCTTCCTGTCAGCCGGGTCCTTAAAAGCCGGAGACTCTTGAACCAGAATCATGGTTGCCTTGTTCAACCTGGAATCCGGAGGGTCCACCAGCAGTGGAACAGTCCACTTTTTAAGAAGGGACTCCTCATAGGGGTACCACATAGCAAATCGCTTAGGGACCACAGGGGGACGTTTTGGTCGTTCCTAATCTTTAGCAACAATTCTGTCAAAATAGAAGTCGGAAAGAAAAAACCTTTTCTGCTCTTGATGGTTTGTGAGTGCCAAAGGGAACCGACGTCTCCATCACAGCTTTAGCTGCGTCTTTCATCTTAAAGTCTCACGCACAGATATAATCAGTGCATCCACCAGCTTTTCTGCGCGGCTACAGGAGTAGAGGAATCATCCTCACTATCTGAGAGCTCCGGGCGCATGGTTGAAGACGCAGCAGAGTGACCCATGTCCACAGCGGCTGAATCAGGTCCAGGATCTGAGACAGATGAGGCAGGGGGCGCTTTTTGCTAGCCCATCGCCCAAAAACCACCTCCACCCAGGACACAAAGGACTCCAGGACCGCTGTCCATGCATCAATGGATGGTTGGGACCTGGAGGGCCCCGCAGGCTCTGAAAGGGGATCAGGTGGGGAGATGTGCTCAAGGACTCCATGAGTCAAAAGGGGAACCCACAAAAATAGGTGTAAAAAAAAAAATAAACACCACCCGGTCGCCAGTAACAGAGCACCAATCGATACTTAGCAGAGAGGGAGAGGACCCCACCAGACTTGCCATCCAGCAGAAACAGGCACCTGCAGCCACCAGGATAATCTGCACCCCACGTGCAGCGATCAGGAAGTGAAAAGAAACAGGAGTCAGCACCAGGGGATGAGGTGGGGCTCCCACCGCCTAAATCGCAACCCAAAGGGCTCCACTGTCATGGACACCGTTATTTTCAATGGCAAACTACCGAAAAATGGCCGCCGGAATATACAAAAACATAGCCCCTGTGCATAGAGCACACAGGCTACAAAAATGACAGCACCACGAGGCTCCCAGGAGGGATTCCTAGGCCTCAGAAAATGACACAGGCCGGAGGGGGGCCCAAAAACCTCCAGAGGGAGAAGGGAGACAGGTACTGTACTTACCATACCAGGAACCAGGCGGGCACCGCTCCAGACAGAACCTCCTTGCCATTGAGATGGGGCGCCTGTCAGCCAAGAGGACCACTGCGACTCGGGCCGAGACCACGTCATATGCGACCTCACGAGATGTTGAACTCGCAGGCCAGCCCCCGTCCGGTGGGGGTATGTCACGGCCGACATACTGCGGAGCTGAGGTCTGCACGCATTCAATAGCCATACTGGGAGGACTTCTGGATCTAGATTATCCAGCCCGTCGCCCAGTCTGGCAGTTGATTGCAGATCTCACAGGAAAAAATTAGGAGAAAAAAAGCAAATCTAAAAAGAAAAAATTGCCAGGACCAGAGATCCCAGGGAACTAGGTCCTTACTCCTGACTAGGCAGACAAAAAGTACCTATAGCAGAGAGGAGTATACCCCCTGGGACTGTCCATAGGTGTAGCCAGACACTTTTTCTGCCTAGTGTCCTACTCCTGTAGGGGGCAGTATAACCCAATGGTTAAGATGATCAGGAGCTGTGTCCGTCAATGAACGAACGAGAAATAGTTTATGATTAAATGGATTAACTGCCCACTAACACAGGTGAGACATGTTATTTTTATTTTGGAATTCATAGCTATTCCTGATCATTTTTGTTCATGGTAGCATCGCTTTAATATACCACATTATTCATTTTACATTTGAATTTTTTTTTTTTTTTGGCAGGGAGGCTGAAGAAAAAAAAAAAAAAAAGCTAATCCTGCTGCCCTTAAATACTGATCATGCAACAGCTGTGTCTCTTCTGTAAGGACTGGTTCACACTGGGAATCACACAGGAGAGAGGTGCAGTTGCAGTTCAGTGTGGTGAGATTTCAAATCGCATGGCACCAAAAATAGCGCATGTACTACTTTTGGAAACTTACTGTGACCAAATTGCACGATACTTCTGTACCATGCAATCTGGTGCGGCCAAAAGCATTGCGTTTGTGATGTGCATTTGGGGTGTCAAAGTGTAAATCTACCCTAAAACTAAAATCCCTGCATCCATAGACCACCATGATCCATCACTAACCTATCTAGCCCTGTAAAGAAGAAGTCAGTATACATACCTTTTTGAAGCTGATCAGATCTGGTCTCCTGCGGCAGAAGCTCTGCAGAGGACACGGCCGACAACGGCTGTGAAATGAATGGGGAGTGACGTCACCCATAGATACTATGGGGCTTTTGCTGCCGGAGGTGTTTTCTGCACCCTCCTCCACAGCGAAGCCACGGCTGACAGCTCAGAATGGGATCGGGTCAGATCGGCTTCAAAAAAGGTATGTATATGGATTTCTTCTTTACAGGGCTAGATAGGTTAGTGTTAGATCATGGATGTCTGTAGATGCAGGGATTTTAGTGTTAAGGTAGACTTCTACTTTAACTTATTATTGGCACCTGTTGCATCACGTTCTTTTTTGAACAGACCCCTAGTATAAAAACCAAGGCACTGCTGAAGTGCTACCTGATGCTGTCGACAAGTACCTCTTTGATTTCAGTAGTAGAGGGGAAAATGGTAATGCTAGAGTGAATATTGTTTAAAACAAACAGAACAGATTTGCCACTGAATCAAAGCATTCTGTGCAGTACAGTCAAAGTTGATCAGACTTTGAGCCAGATATTAGGTGGTTTGGTTTACCTGTAAAAATCCTCTTCTTGGAGTAGGATTACAGGACACAGAGGAGTTATTACTACACAGGTTATGCTGCCATCTTCAAGTGAACGGACACTTGCCACAAAAGTGGGAAAAAACAAGACCAGGTAGCAGCCTTACAAACCTGAACAAAAGCTTGATGACTGATCCAAAAGGGGGACCAAACTAACAATCAGAAGCATGTTTATTTAGCTTATGTGTGTTTAGTTTGGAAAGCCTTTCTCAGTACTTACCCCAGAATTGGCTATTGAAGGACCTTTAAACGTTTTGTTGAATGAAAAAAACGTGGAAATGTGTTCCTAGGGGGAAAAAAAAAAAACAAATTGAGTACAATGCACAATTTCCCAATGTAGTACACAGAAAAAACCTAAAACCAACAATCAACTGCCCTGTGCAGTTTGCGTGTAACTCTTCTCTAAGTTCTCGCACAGTGCTCTGCCCAATTCCACACCACCATAACTAAGGAAGTTTGCAAACTTCAGGTTTTCTGTATAAAAGGTTCATAAAATGTTATGTGACCTCCATTTAGCTCAAAAAAATAAAAGTACAGACAATGATCTTATTTACATTTCTATCATCAGTGCACATATTTATGGTTATTACTGGAAAAAAAATATAATGTCCATGAACAGGGAAAAAAAAGTGTATGTGAAAATCCAGATTAGGTTGACAGCTGTCATAAGCAAAATTACATAATGTAATTTTCCAGTGACCCTGGCCAGCATAAGGAAGGAAGCTTTGCAACCACCTTCTCCACTTCCCTTCGACTAAGCCAATCATTGTGTGTCCACTCTAACCCCATTCCCACTATATTTTCACTGCAGGCTGCCAGGGTCTCAGTTCCAAGGAGATGAGGCAGGTGCAAAACTGACTCCTTGGGTCATGCAAACATCTCCCATGTAAGTTCTTGTTCCACTGTTCGCACTAGGGAAGGGAGAGAAGCAGCAACTGCCGGCATGGAGAGCAATAGGCTTGTTGCTACAGTGTAGACAACAGAAGAATGGGACCAGAAGGAAAGATCCTTTTACAATCAACTCATGTTCTATTTGTTGTGACACCAGCAAGGCTGGTTTTTTTTTTCTTATTCTTAGTGGGACAGAACACAGACTTCATGCAATTCTTTCTCCTATGGGAAATCCTGTTGCTTGCAGAGACTCTCTGATTTAGCAAAAGGTCAAAGCATTGGTGGCCAGTAACATTACCTTGGTGATCAGTGTAAATACCCCAGCTACATTGGTGGCCGGCGTAAATGCCTCAGTGATCAGTATAAAGGCTCCCGGTGCATCTGTGATTAGAGTCAAAGTCCCTATTGCATTGGTGGCAGGTGTAAAAGCCCTCATTACTTTGGTGGCAAGTGTAAATTCCGCAATTACATTGGTGAAAATGCCCCCGTTGTCATGGAGATCAGTGAATGTAAATTCCCCGTTTCATTGGTGGCCAATATAATTAGGTATAAATACAAAGCAAAAATGTATTCCTTTCATTTCGGCTAGAGCATGGAATGATTTAGAAATCCCTGTCAGGCACCAAGAGGCCGCCTGCAAACTTGCGATATGATGCTTGATGACGGAAGGCCAACAAAGTACTCAGCGGCCGAGTAGAAAGCGCACTGATAGGGAAAGGAGGAATCTTACATTTAATGGAATAGGCCAAAGTCACCGTCTGTCTGATCCATCTGGAGATGGTAGCTGAAGAAGCGGCCAGCCCTTTCCTTATAAGTGAAAACATCCAGCAAAATATACGTGAGAATATTAAATATAGGAATGATGAAAATTCCCAAAAAAATTTTGTGCATAACAAAATGATATAATAAAAAATATTCAATGCAGTGCTGTACGTGATGGGTGCACAAATTGTTCACTGAAATCCAATATAATGAAGCAAGACGACAAATAAATCAACTGTCTAAAAATGACGATTCTTCAAAAACAAACGCAATTCCAACGTAGGTATTATTCAACAAGTGCCAAGTGTCCTTCTTAACCACCAAAAACTAATCTATGTGCAATGGCCGATTACCTTATGCACACCCAAATGAGCGTGTTAGAGAGCTCCTCTCAGTGTAGTACAGGTTCCTTATGTCGCCAAGTAGATGGTGGGATCCCAAATAGTTGAACACCTTCTTCTAGGCAAACTTGTGTTCTTGATCCTCCGATGTATAGATGTGTCTTATGCACACCCAAGTTAGCGTATTAGAGAGCTCCTCTCAGTGTAGTACAGGTTCCTTAGGTCGCCAGGTAGATAGTGGGATCCCAAATAGTTGAACACCTTCTTCTAGGCAAACTTGAAGCTGTCCCCCTCCCTCCCCCAATAATGGGTTAGGGCAGACCTTTATGCCAAAAGGTTCTTGTCAGCGGGTCCCAAAAAGCTAGCTCTAGGCTTACCAGACCAAGGTTGCGTGGAACCTCCCAGGCGATCACCTTATAAGGGCAGATCAATAAGAGCTTTCTTGGAGGCTTGGTCTGCAGACCAATTCTTAAGCCGCAGCATGTGCTTAATCACCACTGCTAAATCAGAAAGTTTGGATAGCATAAAAAGGAGCATCCAAAGCTGCATCACAAATAAACTGCAGCCCTTGGACAAACTGGTCCACTAAATCAACATAGGCAGTGGGAACCTGCTCACCCTGGGGCAAAAGCTTGGCCCATTTAGTTAGGGCCTGAGACACCAGGGCTGAGGCGAAGACTGGTCGCAATGCCGAACCAGCCATAGTAAACATGCTGCGTGCCACAGTCTCTGCTTTCCTGTCAGCTGGGTCCTTAAAGGATGAGGATTCCTCTACTTGGATCATGGTTGCTTTATTCAGTCTGGAAACAGGAGGGTCCACCATGGATGGACTAGTCCACTTTTTAAAAGAGATTCCTCAAAAAGGGTAACATACGGCAAAACAGTTGGGGCCCACAAAGGGTAACTTTGGTTGTTCCCATTCCTTACAGGCAAACCTATATAAATAAGGCATATAAGGAAACACCCTTGGCATGCGAGGTGACTTATGTGTACCAAATGACACAGCCACATCCGTGGCCGCATCAGTCACATCCTCCATTTTTAAAGCCTCATGCACTGCAGTAATAAGTGAGTCTACCAGCGCTTTTTCATTCGCTGCTGCCAGCATGGAGAAATCATCCTCACGAACGGAACGGGGGGTGTAATATTAGGCCCCCCTAGACGGGCCACGTCCACAGCATCAGGCTCAGAATCAGATGAGACAGACTGAGCAGGGAAAGGCAGGTGATGGTTCTTACTGGGCCTTTGCCCACACGCCACTTCTAGCCGGGACACTAAGGACTGCCGGACCACCATCAGTGCAACCATGGGAAGCTGAGGTTCCAAGGGACCTGCCACCGCCATGAGGTGGTCAGTGGGGGAGATGTGACCCTGAGGCTCCATAGGGAAAGGAAGACCTTGCAGTACAAAAGATGTTTGGTACCACTAAAGGATCCCCCCCCCCCATGCTCAGGGTATCAGTAGATTCACAGGGACCCCCAAGGACTCACCCTACCGACCGGAGGAAAGCTGAAATTCTGGACCCAGCAACACCATGGCGCCATCTGCTTCATATATCCCGGGACAGGAAGAGGAGACTGAACAGGAAGAGGCGGAGCGTTGGCATCCCCACGAGGCTTCAGTCGTCTCCTGCGTCTCCCAGACCAAGGGAAAATGGCCACCATGACATTTCCGGGCTACACAAACATGGCCGCCAGCCGGAGACCAGTCAAACCAAGGGAAATGGGCAAAAGTATGTTGCCCAGGAACACTTTGTGCCTTCCAAACTAGGGACAACATTTAGGGAAACTCTGCTGTGTGCTCTGCACTGCTACTCTTCTGCACAAGGGACCCCCAAACTGCACCATACCCACACACATTAGGGCATGCTCCTAGGGGTCTCCGCTGCGCCCTCTGCACTGGAACCAAGGGACTTTAGGGTGGGAGGAGGAAACCTGCAGCCCCCCCCCCCCCCCAAAACCAGCCAGAGGGGAGAGGGGGGGGGACTGTACTTACCCTTCCATGGTGCGAGTCAGCCAAGGGACCGCTGTGACTCGGACCAGCATCCGGACGTATGCGACCCTGCAAGACATTTAATTTGCGGGCCAGCCTCTGTCCATGAGGCTATGTCACGGCCGACCTAGAACCTAGCTGTTGTCTGCACACGCTCGCTGGGCTGGGGTGGAGACCACTGGATCTAGATTATCCAGCCCTTCGCCTAGTCCGGCAGTTGATTGTAGATATCCATCTCACAAGGGAAAGAGACAAAAAAAAAAAAAAGCAATGAAGGAGAAAAAATTACTAGGACTAGAGATCCCAAGCAGAAGCCTAGGTCCCTACTCCTGACTAGACAGATTAAAACTGTTTCCCTAGAGCAGAGAAGGGGGTTATATACCAGTTGAGGACGACCCATGGGCGTAGCCATGTGGTTTTTGTTCAGTCTAGTCCTACTCCTGGATGAGGCAATATAACCCAGTAGTTATGATTTATGGAGCGCTGTGTCCAGCGATGAACAAAAGAGAAACAGACTTTTACCCCTCAACACTCCATCCAAAACTTAGGAAAAATGTTTAAGCTTTAGACACACTTGAAATATTTGTAAAATAAAGAATTATCATGTATAACAGTGGTTCTCAACTCCGGTCCTCGGAAACCTACTAACAGGCCAGATTTTACGTTTTTGGGGAGATGCAGACTAGAATACTGCAATCACTAAGCAGCAAATTTGATCACCTGTGATGTAATTTGGTTATCTTGCAAACCTGGCCTGTTAGTGGGTCCTGAGGATAGGGGTTGAGAACCACTGATGTAAAAAGATACAACCCCATTTCTAAAAAAAAAAAAAAAAAAAAAAAAAAAAAAAAAGTAGGGACAATGGGTAAAATCTACATAAAAACAGAATGCAATGATTTGCAAATCTCAAACTCATTTATTCACAATAGAAAATATCAAATATTTAATTTGAGAAAACGTACCATTTTAAGCAAAAAAAAAAATCGAGGTAGTTTTGAAATTATGGAAGCAACACATCTCAGAAAAGTTGGGACAGTGCAACAAAAAGCTGACCAAGAAAATAGTACTAACAAGGAAGAGCTAGGAGAACATTTTGCAACAGGTCCGTAACATGATTGGATATTAAATGGGCATCTTAGAGAGTCAGAGTGTCTCAGAAGTAGACAGGTAGAGGTTCTGAAAAGCAGTGTCTAAAAATGCACGAAAAATTTAAAGAGTCATTTTCTTCAACGTAAAATTGCAAAGATGTAAAATATATCATGTACAGAACAGACAAAGCCAAAAAGCAATATTAGATGCCCTCAGTTGGCACTGTATTAAAAACATGCATGATTTTGTGATTGACATCACTGCATGGGCTCACAAATTCTTCCAAAAAATCATAGTCTGAAAACAGTTTGCCATGCCATCCAATAATGCAAGATAAGCTTCTATCATGCAAAGAAGAAGCCATATCTGAAAATGATACAGATATGCGGCTGTCTTCTTTGGGCAAAAAATGGGCAAATTTAAAATGGTCTGCTGCAAAGTGGAAATGACACACATGAGACTCCGGAACAAAAGTCTTAAGCCTGGTACAAACTAACAATTTTAAGTTTAGTTTAAAAAAAAAGAAAAAAATCAACACGGATAAAAAAGAAAGACGAACCTCTAGTTTTATAGCGGTATGCACTCCATCAATAAAAGCCAAAAGATTCTCCTTTAATTTGGGAGTATCAGCCGTAGACTAACTTCTCAAAGGCAAGCTGTCAATGTGTCAAAATCTCTGCGGGCAATGGCTTGGAAGCTGCAAAGGCCGTGAGTAAATCAGATTTAGAATCTGCAGGAGAGGGCCCAGTCTGCAGTCGGAGTCGGCAAATTACTGTCTAATTTAGGTCATAAAATCTTGTATGACTGGTGATAAATAACTGGACGTCAGTAGATGTGAGCAGTTAAGGGTCAGATGGCCGGAGGAAGGTTACCAACGTTCCGGTAGGCATGCAGCAGGAACAGATCAAAGATCTATCACGTGGCTCTTACAAGCAGGAGCAGCAGCAGGCGGGTGCTTATTTGATACTTTATGGTGGTAAAGAAAGTGCATGTTCAAATACGGATATTGTCAGCACTCAGTCCCATATTGTTAACCCCACCCATGGCAGAACCAGCGGGAATGGGGAAAAAAAAGAGCCCAGCAACCCAGGTAATTGAGGTAGCTCCCAGTGTTCAGCCTGACCAGCCTACTTACCAAGTTTTCAGAAACAGGGCAAATGCTGAGGTAATGCCAACAGCTCTGAACTTTGAAAGTGATCCTCAGATAACTTTTACCAGAGCAGAGTCTGGACAATGCCCTACATGGAACCCAGTTCCAAAAGGTCACTTCTAGGCTATCCCCGCATGTCAACTCAGCGGTAACCAAACAAGGTACACCCAAAAGACAGACTGAGGAAGACCTCTCTGGAATGCTGCAATCAAAAGGATGAAGCTCCAGCAGCAATGGAGAGAAGAGTTTTATTTTACGAAAAAGTGAACAGAAAAAAAAAAAATAAAAATAAAAAGGTCTTAGCACAACTAAGTTGTAGAAAAAACATTATGCTTCTAGGACACTAGCAAAAAAATCTAAGGCAAGGCATATTGGTAGTGGGAGGGGTTCCCCTAGGATGGCCTAACCGAAAGGTTTAAGACTTCCTGTGTCCCTCAAAGAAAAAACAGTCCTCAGGATACTTAAAGAGGTTGTAAACCCTTTAGACATGAAATAGGAACAGAGCACATTTCTGTCCGCTGCCTCGTTCCTCTGCTATCAGCATGAGTCGCTTCTGACAAGTTTTTCTGACAAGAGAGTAGAAACCTCAACGCATTCCGTCACTTCAAGCCAAAACTTCTGTATGCCCACACATTCCCAGAATATATGCATGAAATTCGTTCCGGATGAGGTGCCCCACCACCAACAGGACGACTGGGACGGAAAAAGTCTAGCCAATCTGGCTGGGGTAAGGTAAATACAATGTAGAAAATTAAATTGAATGAGATTATCTCTAGCGGAGACCAAATGAGAGAAATGAATATCCCATACTGTAAATTCTGCACTTTTAATGGATGTAGGGGGAAAGACGTTTGTAGATAAACAGGTACAGCTTATATAGGAGGATTTGTTTCAGCTTTGTGAATCACCTGAGGCCAGTCACTTCACTGTGTATATATGAGGGTTTACATCCCCTTTAACATTTTGTACTTGCTTAAGCCCATATCCTCCTTCAGGGTTCTGCAACGTCAAGTGATGGCTTATAGAGAATTTTGGGAATTTGACGCCTAAATAATTACAATGGGTACAACACCGAATATGGAATATGATCTAATCATTTCATTTACTCAGAGTGGAAAAGTAAATGTTTCAAAGTTAGAAGGGATGACCAGATATCAAAGGATTGTGTCATCCATGGACTTTTTATTCTACCATTTCAGATTTTGTTTCATACCAGTTCTGCTTAGTTTTCTAAAAAGGATATATACCTTGTGGAGCAGTTGGACATCAAAGGCTACGTGGCAAAGTACTCCAAGTGCTTGATATCTTTTAAACTCTCCGGGTTTAGACAGCAGGCTCTAGAATGAAAACAGTATGATTATGTTAATCCATTTAAAAACATTTCATTACAACTCAAAATGGCAGCTAAATAAACCCAACTTTTCTGCTGCCATTTTAAGGCACTGAGCTGAAGGAGTCACCCTATTTATTATTGCCTCCTGTTAGAGACACACAAGGATACAAAAAATATTTGTGTATAGAATAATGGCCAAATATACAGACAAGCATTACATCAAAAGTACTGGGTAACTGAGAACAAACATTATAAACCTCTCAATAACTCTTCCTGCAGCTATCATTACTTCCTAGTCCTATCACCACCTACCACCCTCTACATAGGTGGTCCCAAAACCCCTCTCTGCAGCCAGGCCATGAAGGCTGCTCTGTCACAGGTGAGGGGGGCAGGCAAGCAGAAAGATGGCATCTCTCACCGCCCCCCCCTGCATGAGCCGCGAAGGCTGCCTCTTTCTCTGCTGTCACTGTAAGTCTTTCACTGTAATAAAAAACCTAATAAAGTGCCTTTACATTTAAAAAGTAACAAGCTGCATTTGGTATTTTTTGGTGGCATGCAACAGTTGGAAGCTTCAGCTGCTGACATGATAGTGACACGCCACATCTGGCGGCAGGGGACGTGGCAAGTGACACGCCGCATCTGGCGGCAGGCGACGTGGCAAGTGACACGCCGCATCTGGCGGCAGGCGACGTGGCAAGTGACACGCCGCATCTGGCGGCAGGCGACGTGGCAAGGGCATCTTTTGGCAAGCAACGTGGTAAGTGACAAGCTGCATCTAGTGGCAGATTAAGGTGGCAAGTAAAAATCTGCATCTGGTGGCAGGCCACGGTGGCAAGTGACACGCTCAGGGCTCCCACCGATTCTGCATTATGGTGAGTTGAACCATTTCATTTTATATTACAATGTAATACTAGAAATAATGCGCTTCAATCATCCGGACACCATTTCAACCATGGTGCCGTGATGACTGAAGCGCCAACACTAGCCGTTGCCCTGACAAATTGCTCTTGAAAAACCGCATCCACAACCCCCACAATTTTCCTCCACGCAACTAGCTACCTGTGCTAAAAATGTTTGGGGGGGGGGGGGGGGTCGCTGCCCTACAGTATGTCCCCTTTTCCCCACAGGCAGCAATTTTAGCCACACAATTGCTTAAAGTGGAGTTCCACCCATTTAAGTCACTTTAAATGTATGTAATCCCCTTTAAAACGACTTTTACCAATGGAGAGTTTTTTTTTTTTTTTTTTTTTTTTTTACTAGTAAATACCTTATTTTCTGCTTTATTTATCCTCTTCTCACTTCCGGGTCCGGTTGGCGATTACGTCATTTGGCGATTCGCAGTGTGTGCTGGGATGTATCTCAGGGCATGACATCTTGCATTATTACACCGGAGATGAGGTGTACTGCGTGTCCTCCTCTCAGTGAGCTGTATGTATGTAGTGTATTGAGGCCGTGCTCCGCCCCACCTCCTCTCAGTGAGCTGTATGTATGTAGTGTATTGAGGCCATGCTCCGCCCCACCTCCTCTCAGTGAGCGAGGACTGAAAGCATTCTATCCTCACTGAGCTTACTGAGAGGAGGCGGGGTGGAGGCGGGGCAGAGCACGGCCTCAATACACTACATACATACAGCTCACTGAGAGGAGGCGGTGCAGAGCATGCAGTGCAGCTCATCTCCTGTGTAATAATGCGAGATGCCCGACCGGACCCGGAAGTGAGAAGAGGATAAATAAAGCAGAAAATAAGGTATTTACTAGCAAAAAAAAAAAAACTTTCCATTGGTAAAAGTCGTTTTAAAGGGGATTACATACATCTATGTAATCCAATTTATTAAAAATGGGTGGAACTCCACTTTAAGAAGATGGAAAGAGCATTCGTCCATGGCTATTTCCTATTGGGTCCCCAGGAGTAAATATTATTAACCCAATGCACATTGATTAGTATCAAGGATTAGCTTTTAAATCACGTTTTAAAGCAGTTTATGCAAAAAAAAAAAAAAAAAAGCATACCTTGTACAGATGCTCACTCATGAAAAAATTTAATTCGATTCTTCCATATTTGAAAATTGACAGCCTCTGGTATATAGCATACATATATCGCCACAGCAAAGCCCTCTCTTTTTTAAAGTTAAGTATTGCAAAAACTTTTATAGGAATTCCTACACAGTTAAAAACAATAAATATATTCAGTGTTGGGAGTTAGCACAAAATACACCAGTTTCTAGGTCACTGAACAACATTAATCATAATTCCATATGCAAAATTTGAAGCTGTACTAGTAACAGACATAAGGTATCATTTAATTCAGTTATGCATTAAAAAAAACACTAAATATATTCTTTTATAGATTTAGTATTAGCACAAGTACCTGAATCTGTGTTAATATAATCTGCAATCTCCTGCATAACAGTGATCAGACAGGAAAGGGCATTCTGAGCGAAACAGAGCACAATCGCTTTTAACACTGCTGTCAGCTCTTCACAGGGAGCATACATACAGGAGGGGGAAAGATGATGGATGAAAGAGTCTGCAGCCTGCTTATTGTACAGTTTACAGGGCATTTTTTGCTGGCAAGTTGCAGTAAGATTTGCAGGGAGGTCCAGGACATTGCTGTGCCTTGATCCAGTGGTGTATTTAGGTTTTGTGCTGCCCTAGGCCTGATAAACTTGGGCACCCCCTAATTTACATATGACCCACCCCTTCCTGTAAAGGCCACATCCCTTTATGGTTTTTGACCCACCCTGTAACCTGTAAACCTTATCAGTGCAGCTCATCAGCGCAGCCTCATCAGTGGCCATCAGTGCAGCCTCATCAGTGGCCATCAATGCAGCCTCATCAGGGGCTGAGACCGAAAAAGCCCATGGTGTACGTGCCCCTGGGGTGGCAGCCCAGGGGTGCCTCAATCTCACTGGTGAGGGGCAGCTCACCTGAGTTTTTGTGGCACCTTGGTCACTGCACCATCACACTTTTTCAAGCACCTGCCTCTTGGGGTGGGCCTTTTGGCCAACACCAGAGGAATTTTTTATTCCTGGCCGGGGGGCCTGCCGAGGTCTTGCACTTAGGCACTACCCAGCACTTCTCCACTTCCCTTTTCCCCACTCTGTTTTTTCTTTGTTTGTGTGTTCACGTATGTCCCTTTTTGGTTGTTTTGTCACTTGCACGACTTGGATGGCGTAGGTCCTCGGGCCTGCCCTGTAAGTCTTGGGAGGGGGTGGATATGGCCTTTTGGCTTAGTTCGCCCTCTCCCATGGGGTCTCCCTTCGGGGGAGCCCTACCTAGTACTCGGGGTGGGCTGTTTCGGCAGTCCCTCTGAAGAATGGGGTCTGCCCGGCTTCGGCTGGGTGGACCTAAGTGAGTACCTCAGTCCCTGTCAGGAGCTTCGCGCCCCGGGGGATCAGGGTCAGGGCCCTTCCTCTTCGGAGGAGGGCCATGTGTGTACGCCTTGTGCACTTTTTGTGTGTTCACGTTTGCGTGTGTGCACTTTTTTATGCACCGGGTGTAAGTCTTTTGAGTGTGTTTCACACACCACGGGAAAAAAAAAGTGGCCATTAATGCAGCCTCATCAGTGGCCATTAATGCAGCCTCATCAGTGGCCATTAATGCAGCCTCATCAGTGGCCATTAATGCAGCCTCATCAGTGGCCATTAATGC
Organism: Pelophylax lessonae; assembly: GCF_965119305.1. Classification (NCBI taxonomy): domain Eukaryota; kingdom Metazoa; phylum Chordata; class Amphibia; order Anura; family Ranidae; genus Pelophylax; species Pelophylax lessonae. The sequence goes on along the minus strand of NC_138770.1, from coordinate 551,232,851 downwards.
AGCCTCATCAGTGGCCATTAATGCAGCCTCATCAGTGGCCATCAGTGCAACATATCAGTGCTGCCTTAAAAGTGTAGCCTCATCAGTGCCCATCAGTGTAGTTTATCAGTACCCACCATTGCCGCCTCATCAGTGGCCATCAGAGCAGCATATTAGTGCCCAACAGTGCAGCCTATTAGTGCCCATCAGTGCAGCATATCAGCGCCCATCAGTGCAGCATATCAGCGCCCATCAGTGCAGCATATCATAAATCTACTCCCACCCACCTGTGTTAATTTTGGCAGCAAATTTCAATTTTAGTTATAATCTTTTGACTGAAATGCGATTTTAGTTTTAGTCATATTTTAGTTGACTAAAATCTCCAGTACATTTTAGTTGAATAAAATCTCATATATTTTAGTCAACTACAAATTGAATAGGTTTAGGTTAATTGTAATGCATTTTTTAAACATTTCTCTAGCATTTCTAAACAAATTGTATACTCCTGGAGTAAAAATCTAATATGATATTATAAGGTTTGTACACTCACTACAGACACAGATTTAGGTCCGGTTCACATTAGTGCGATCACAGAGATCGCATGTAATTCGGAGCGCACTGCTCCTAAATTACATGCGATGTCTGTGCGGTGCAAATTTCAGCCATACAGTTTGTATGGCTGAATTCGCACCACATCCGCACATGACCCTTTTTATACGCACATGACCCTTTTTATACGCAGCAGAATAGAATCGCATGGTGATTCACACTAGTGCGATCAGATTCTGTGCGAACTTGCAGATCGCACTGCGATATGCGATCTCAACTGGGGGTGTCGTTAACTTTTAATTGACACCCCCTGCTTATCGCATATGGCAGTGTGAAATGAAAGGGGTGAGGATGCGATGCAGGAACACGCTGTATATTCTCAGCATTCCTGCATTGCAGAAGTGTGAACCGGGACTTAGTCATTGTGATATATAACATCTTTACAAATAAAACCAAGTTTCATAAACAAACAGAAATATTGTTTTTTGACAAACCGAAGTGCAACTTTAAAATACAAAAAGCCCACAAAAATGTAAACTCCATTGGCTGTAATGTCATTGCACATATTAACTGAATATATTACCAACATGAAATATTAGGCAAAAATATAAGAAAAGCCTTTTTCTTCATATTTTAGTTTTCAGCAGCTTAGTAGATGCCCCTTACTTATGCTCATGCGGTGGTGCAATACATGTTTAAACTTTAATGTGCGATTATTACAGGCTCTGGACGGAATTGTGTTGCCGATACAGAAATGGCCTGCAGAGGAGTGTTAATTTTGATGAGGTCAATTTTTAATTTAGTTTTAGTTAGTATTATGACTAAAATTCCATTTTAGTTTTAGGCGTATTTTAGTCATCTGAATTGTTTTAGTTTTAGTCCTATTTTAGTCAACGAAAACGTTTTAGTCGACAAAATTAACACTGCCACCCACATTCTAAGCCTAATCTATCTAGCCTTGTAAAGAAAATAAATGGCTATACTTACCTGTTCTGCAGCAGCTCCAGTCCTGTCCTCAGCGGCACCCTCTGCTTGAATGAAAACGCTTGGGAAGTGACCCATAGACTTACTATGGCAAACCTATATATAATGCAAGCGCACAAGGTTGATAACCCCTGCAATGCCACTAAAGGACAAGTCCAAAAGACCCATTTAGGCCCCTTTCACACTTGTTCAACCTCAAAGTCGTGCGATTTTAACTGGACTCGAAGCAATGCCTATGTCTTTGGACCTTAAAACGCATTAAAATCTACCCAAAGTAGTGCAGGGACTACTTTGAAGTTGCACAGATATGAACGGTACTCATTGGAAATCATGGCGTATTACTTGTCATGCGACTTTACAGTCCCAAATCGCATAAGTGTGAAAGGGGCCTAAGAGTTCAAGGAAAAAGTCATTAATAGTAATGGGGAATAAGCCAGGGAGTGGATCAGGAGAAAATCTAAAACATTGACGCACTTGGGGCAGAAGCTCTACCCGACACTGGAGTCGGCTGTGAGGCTGATGCATGAGAAAAAGCACCTCTAAGTGCAGTATTTGATGGGACATTTATTAGGCTGAAACAACAATGGAACATTCACATCATGGGCATGAAAAACCAGCTAGTCTGTAAAATGAAAATCCGGGTGGACTAGATAAGCAGCACGTCCGTCTGGGTTTGCTGGAACCGCAGTATGATAGGAGGAGAAACCGGCCAGCTCTGTGTCATTCCGGGTACAGATGGTGGATGGCAGCATGGAACGCAGCTCTGTGGATAGCATGTGACGTCCTTGGGAAGCAGGGCTCACAGCGCGTTTGAGCGTGCGCGCTCCTTTCTCAAATGACAACCTTCTTGAGAAAGGTGCGCGCATGCTCTGAAACATGCTGTGTGCCCTGCTTTCCAGTGACGTCATACACCGCGCTGCGTTCCACGCTGCCTTCCACTATCCACACCTGGAACAACACAGAGCTGTTGTTTCAGCCTAATAAAGTCCCATCAAATACTCCACTTAGAGGCGCTTTTCGGTCTTTTTTTTCATAGACTTACTTTGGAGCTTCCATTGTCGGCTGTCTCTTCTGCACACTGAAGTCGCCACTGGTAGCTCAGCCTGGGCCAAGGTCAGAGCAGCTGAAGAACAAGTAAAGCAATTTCTTTTCTTACAGGGCTAGATAGATCCGGCTGAGAGTAGGTTTAGAGTTAGTTAGGTTTTGCCTTTACTTCCACTTTACGGGCGTTCTATGGTCACAGCATACACTTTCATTCGATAACAGACATTGTAGCAACAATACAAACAATACTTATTTTTGACAATCCACTATGAGCTTTCTTTCTTTCTCCTTTCATAATGTAAGTGCTGCCTGTCTGCCGGCCATCTCTTTTTACACCTTCCTGGATTCCCTGCATGCTTTGGAGTGTCTACTTTGAGGTTTACTTTCGATTTCTAAGGACATTGTTTCACCACACTCTTATTTCAAAAATTTAATAAAAAATTTTGTATAGCAATTTCTAAGGACTATATATCCCATGGTACCTTGCTGCCTGCAAGCAGTGATTACAGGCACAGTACTGACTTTCCTGAATTTACCTGCAAGTAACACATTTATTATGACCCTGAGGGAAATGGGGATGTTCAAGGAGAAGATCAACTTTAAAAAAATAAATAAATGCATGTTTTTGCACACAAAAAAAATGCACATTTTATTTACAATTGCATGCAGAGCATTGCACCTACGATCAGTGCATTATGGGTGCAATGTCAGGCTCCTGCAGAGGCTGCTAAGAGCTGTCTGCCCACATCCCCATACAGGCAGGCAGTTACTCAGATTCAGGAACGGTCAGTGAACTACCAAGGCTTTAAAAAAAAAAAAAAAAAAAAAAAACACGCTCTGGTAGTTCATTAAAAACTACAAGCTGTCTGCAAAGGTGGCAGACAGGACTGGTAATTCATTAATTTATAGAACTCTGTGCATAACTGACACAGCTGTGTGGGAGAAGTCACACTGTTTTCCAACTAGTTCACTTGCAGCAAGCTTTCTTTAACATCTTATGCTATAATTAACTCTGGGTTTATTCTCATTTTATAGAATTATAGATTTGTATATTTTTAGGTTTTCTTTACTGTAAGTTTTTTATATAGAAAGAGGCTGAGTGCCTATAGACCCAGGCTTACCTCTAAGAGATAAATGTATAAAGCAGGGGATAGAAGCTAAAATGATTCAATCAGTTCCATTATTATTATTTTTTTTTTTTTTAAATGCTCTGACCAAACCGTTTTTTCTTTTGGTTTGAAAGTATTGGTCACCACTGAAGATTCAGAGAAATGTAAGCAGCCATGGAGTGATTACACCCAATGGTAGGCACACAAATACCTAAATATCTGTCTGGACGGAGTTGTCTTTAAATGAATATAAAATGAATAGACAATAAAACTAGAAGATAAAACGATGTTTTCATAAATGGGAGTTATAAGCATTATTATAATAAAATATTGCAACAGAAAAATACCCTAAATGTCCCTGTTTGCTGAGAATTAAGTTCTGTTTTAACAGATTTTGACCATTTTCTCAAATAAGTGGTGCTCTATTCTATCCTGATGCATCAGATGATTTAGGTGCAGTGAAGACATCGGGGGTTGGATATAACCCCTAATGCCTCCATAAAGCTTACCTGTCACCTGCACAACTATATAAATTAAGGGGCTCATGAGCCCCATTATGATAACAATACAGTTAAAAAAAAACTGAATTAAATATTATAACACAAAAAAAAAAAAAAAAGTTTAAAAAATGCCCCCACCCAAACATACATAAAAATACACAAAGCTTGGCCTAAAATGTGCATTTTAAAATGTGTGTACATAAAAAATACTAACCTGTATCCCAGGAAACCTCGTTGATGCCCAACTGTTCCATTAAATCGTGAGAATACATAGCGGGAGCCTCGACAATAGTATTGGTGCCAGGATCCAGCCTTAATAAGTCACAGTGGAAAACTCTTAGTTGCCCATATGCATCCTGCTCCAATCTCTGACAAAGCAATTAGAAGATGTTTGGGTATAAACATTAAGGAAAATGTATGCACATCAATCACATAGAAACAACAAAAACTTAAAGTGGAAGTAAAGCCTAATATTTAAATTCTCCCCTGCAATTATTAATGTGAGTGGAGTTCAGCGTCATGTCTCAAAATGAAAAAATCCCAGTTTTTCCTCCCTTTATTTTGCAGTTCTCAGTGCTGTCACATGACTTCAATTCCTCTTCCATCTGAGTCCAACAGCAGCAACAAGTGGGTGTGGTTACTGAAAGCTAGTGACATCACTTCAAGGTTTTTTTTCTTTAGTGTTTCTGTTCCCCCCTATCCATATAATAACTAAAACCAAACTATTGACATATTTTGTAGTCATACTGACACCTCTAGTGATGATGATGTGATGAGGGGGCAATGGGGATGTATTTGGCAATTCATTAGGGTGCTGAAAAATGCTTATTCTTAAGGGATAACATACGTGGTAAATGCTTACGGTGCATAGCTGGTAAGTACGGCCAGGGGTAGGATGATGGAGCTCAAATAAGGTCTTGATAGCATGGGTGGTAACCCTTGCTTCTTCTGAAAAGAAATTAGTGGTGCGTCACTTTTCAAAAAGTGGGACAGAAGCGGCTGCAAGGCATTCAGGACAACACTGCAGCCTCCTAGCTTTTTTATTAATTTTTTTTGGAGGGGGGGGCAGCCAAACAGGGATTTTGAACATAAATACTGCACCACATCCGTCAAAGCATTCAATTTTGTGTAACGTAAATAGGTCTTTACAAATCAAAGAATGTTTCTTACCTTTAATCCAGGAAGAAACGTTTTATTGGTTTCCAGAGCGACAACATTACAACCAGCTTCTAGCAAAGCTCGAGTGAGAACTCCTGGACCTATATATATATAAAAAAAAAAAGAAGGAAGACAGATGACAGAATGTGAATTGCCCAGCTAAAAACAAGCATTTGGTTTTCACATATTGACTGCTAACAGTGATCGCTCCCTTTAACTATGTAGTGCAGCTGTCACAGAAGAGGAACTTTAGTCATAGTAACAACCAAGTACCCAAAGTAAAAGGGTTATACTTTGTGCTCTAATTTCTATACACCCTTTATACAGTGGGTATAAAAAGCATTGTATTGTTGAGTGGCATGCACACGGCCTTACAGGGGGCATGCAGAACCATAGTTAGTGTAATATAAATATATATATATATAAATATATATATATATATATATATATATATATATATATATAGAGAGAGAGAGAGAGCGAGAGAGATCGACCGATTATCGGCAACACCGATATATCAAGGGCCGATATGCATTTTCACCGATATATCGGAATTGGCCTTTTGATTTTCCGATATTGCTGATATTTCCGTGACGTCATTGCGTATGTTGCGTCATGCGCCTCTGCGCACTGGACAGCTCTTAGGCCGCCTCCCTCTGCCTCCTTACAGTGTCTTACCCGCCGCTGCCACACTGGAGTCTACATGTGGCACAGGCGGTCGGTCGGGACAAGAAGAATTCTGCTACATCTAGTGAGTGCAGTGACCAACAGTCTGACACACGTTCTGTATTCTGTTCTGTGATAAATAACAGTGACCAACAAAACACTGACACATGTTCTGTATCTCTCGGTTCTGTTCTGTAACACAGCCGCCACGGCCACCCATCAACCACAGCTGCCCGGTGCCAGCCAGCAACCCAGTCCCACACAGTCCAACCAGCCAGCCACAGGCCCTGCCTGAGTCCTCCTGAGTCTGACTATACCAGCTCTCCAGCCACAGGCCCTGGGCCTGTACGTGCCAGGCCAGCCACCATACAGGGCGCCAGACAGACAGCCACTACAGGGTGCCATCCAGACAGCCACCCACAACAGGGTGCCAGCCAGCCATTTTGTGTAAGCCTAAATTAGTGTCTGACTCTTGTTTCAATGGAGATGGATGGAGATAGAAAAATTAAAAGTGTGGTCTGGGAGTATTTCTCTTCTCCGTCGCCAGGAAAATCAGTAGCATTGTGCAACACATGCAAAAACAAAGTGAGCATGGGATCAATAACTGCAAAAACCAAAAATACGTCTAATCATTGGGCCCATCTAAGAGTTCATCATCTTGAATTGTATAATGCAGCACAGAAAAAACAAAATGAATCACAAGGTGAGTCATCCCTATCCCAGGCAACAATAACAGATATGTTTCAGAAATAAACCAGGTGGCTAAAATCTGATGGAAGATCCCAACTGCTGGACAGAGTAATCACTGAGATGATGGTCACTGATAACCAGCCATTTACAATAGTGTCGGACTCTGGATTTAAGCGGTTGATGTCCATAGTTGAGCCAAGGTACACACTGAAGAGTGACAAGTTTTAAAATCGGACTAAGTGGTGCAAAAGATTCACCAAAAGGTCGTTGACAAAGTTAAGACTATGCTTCAACCAGGGAATGCTGGCAACTCACTCTCATTCACGACGGACTGCTGGTCGGGACAAACAGAATCACTAATGAGTCTTACATGCCACTACATTGACAGCGATGGAACTCAACGTTACACATGTTACAGAGGATGCTGGCGCAGAAGCGAGCTCTCACTATATATATTCTGGTGAATATGGACTTGGAGGACATTCTTGCCCTACTGCAGATCAGTGTGGGACATAGTAGGCAACATTATAGAGACGCTCGTACCCATTGAGGAAGTGACACTGGAGGTGAGTCATTACGACTCATCTGTTTCCTCTGTGATCCCATGTGTGAGAGTCCTGAAGATGCTTCTTCAACAGAATAAAGGACCCAACACACGTGGCATCAAAGCATGTAGGCAGGCCATGAGGGACAGCATCGCCAAAAGGTTTGAGAAGCAAGAGGAGAATAAAACTGTTGTGCTTGCATGTTTTTTGGATCCTCGATACAAGAACCATCCTTTCTCTTCTGATGATGTATTGGCCAAGGCAAAGCAATGGCTGACAGAAGATATTCAACAGAAGGTGCGGGAGGTTCCACCTGACGAAAAGAAAAGTCAAGGACAAGAAGAGAAGGTTTCTCATGTGGAAGAGCAGGATGCAGGAGAAAAATGTCCCAAAAGACAATGGACAGAAGAGAAAATTCATCGTGGTCAAATAGATGCAATGTTCAGCGTTTTATTGGGGCCTCATGCAGAGGATTTATCAGAATTGGTAATAATGAGCCTGGATGATGAACTTCATCTCTATTTGAAGGAACCAGTAGTTGACAGAAGAAGTGATCCTCTTCAGTGGTGGAAAGAAAATGAGGCACGCTACAAAAGACTTGCTTCTCATGCTAGAAGATACCTTTCTGCTCCTCCTTCCTCAGTACCAAGTGAGCATGTTTTTAGGGAAGTGGCAGCAACTTATGAAAATAAAAGAAGCCGTTTAACTGGTGAACATGCTGAAATGTTACGCTTTCTGCACTAGAATATGGTTCTACTTAACTGGAAGTATTGATTTGAAAGTGTAGCTAGTCTATAGTAGTGTCTGTCCACCAGTCTGTCCAATCCACTGTCTAGCTTGTGTATCTATTTGTTTCTAACAGTTTTGCACTGACTGCGCTGCGCTGCAGTCAGTGCAAAAGTGATAGAAAAAAAAATAGACATAGACAGTGGATTGGAGTCAGTGCCAATGGACTACTGCTGCAGTAGAACGCCACTCACTGCTGCAATCAATTTAAATCACTACTGCAGTAGTGATTTAAAATTATTCCAGTGAGTGAGTGCCCTACTGCAGCGGTAGTACACTGTCCAATCCACTCTAGCTGTTGCCTTGCTTTTCTTCTAGCAGTATTGCACTGACTTCGCTGCAGTAGTTGCAGTGAGTGCCATACTGCACACAGAGGTAGTGCTCCACTGACTCAGAGTCCAGTCCAGTGCAATCCACTGTGACATGTGTAGCTGTTGCCTTGCTCTTTTTATAGCAGTTGTGCCGTGTGTATGTGTATTTTATTGTGTAGCTGTTGATGTTGCCTATTTTTTTTCCTAGCAGTTTTGCGCTGACTGCACTGCAGTAGTGAATTAAAATTTTTATATTGCAGTGAGTGAGTCCACTACTGCATTACTTTATTATACATTAATGCACAATCAGATGATGTGAAATGCTAATGTCCAACTCCTTGCAATTGAAGTTTTCCTATCAGTTTTTATGCAGTTAAAGGTGTGGAGAACGGGCACTTAATGTTAAAAATGTTTATAAATAAAGATTAACATGTTTGTTAAGAGATTTCTGTCGTATTTTGTGTTTATTTGGGTAATTTTTACATGTGTGAAAATATCGGCCAATACCGATATGCGATCGGCAAAAAATCGGTATCGGCAACGAAAAAACGATATTGGTCGATTACACATTACATATATAGATTTATTTCAAACACAGTGGGTAAATTAAGTACTAAATTGAACACGTCACCATTTTTCTACGTAAATTTCTAAAAGGTGCTATTGACATGAAATTTTCACCACATGTTGGTAACAACCCATACAATCCGTACATACAAAGAAACCAAAACAAATATGTTCAGAAATGATGTTATATGTAATAAAATGGAATGACACAGGAAAGTAGAATTGGACACACCAATTGAAATATATTTAATATTTCATACAAACTCCTTTGTTGGTAATGACAACTTAAAGATGCCTCCTGTATGAAGAAACTAGTCACATGCATTGCTCAGGTGTGATTTTGGCCCATTCTTCCACACAAAGTCTTCAAATCTCGAAGGTTCTGTGGGCCCCTTCTATGAGCCCTGATCTTTAGTTCTTTCCATAGATTTTCAATTGGGTTGAAGTCATGTGATTGGCTGGGCCATTCTAGCAGCTTTACTTTCCTTTCTTTAAAACCAATTGAGAGTTTCCTTGGCTTTGTGTTTGGGATCATCTTCTTGCTGAAATGTCCACCCTTGTTTCATCTTCATCATCGTGGTAGATGGCAGCATCAGATATCATGAATACCTCAGTACATTTTTCCATTGATCCTTCCTTCAATGACATAAAAATGCCAATACCGTATGCTGAAGAACAGCCCCACACCACTATGTTCCCATCTCCAAACGTCACTGTTGGTATGGTGTTTTTGGGGTGATGTGCAGTGCCCATTTGACCTCCAATCATGGTGTTAATTATGGCATCCAAAGAGTTCAATTTTGGTCTGACCAAACTATATTCTTCCAATATTTCACAGGCTTGTCTAAATATTGTGCAGCAAACTTCAAACTAGCTTCAACATGCTTTTTCTTCAGCAATGGAGTCTTGTGTGGTGAGCGTGCATACTGGCCATGACAGTTCAGTGAATTACTTTTTTTTTTTTATTCTTTAAAACGGTTGTACCTGCCAATTCCAGGTCTTTATGAAGCTCTACACAAGTGGCCATTGGCTCTTGGACAACTCTTCGCATAACCCTTTTCACTCCTCTGTCAGAAAACTTGCAAGGAGCACCTGGTCATGGCCGGTTTATGGTGAAATTATGTTCTTTCCACTTCAGGATTATGGCCTCAACAGTGCTCACTGGAACATTCAGAAGTTTAGAAATCCTTCTGTAATCAATGCCATCAGTATGTGTTGCAACAATAAGGTTGCAAAAGTCTTGAGTTCTTTGCTTTAACCCCATTCATGAGATGTTTATTGTGTGACGCCCTGGTAATGAGACACCTTTATAGGCCTTTCGTTGAGACTGAACCAGCTGATAATTTGCACTGACGGGCAGGATTGCTTTCTAATTACTGATAGATTTCAGCTGGTGTCTTGGCTTTCCATGCCTTTTTGCACCTCCCTTTCTTCATGTGTTTAATACTTTTTCCCTGTGTCATTCCTTTTTTATTACACATAACTTAATTTCTGAACTTATTTGTTTTGGTTTCTTTCTATGTATGGATTGCATAGGTTGTTACCGACGTGGTGAAAATTAAATGTCAATAGCACCTTTAGAAATATATTTAACCACTTGCCGACCGCCGCACGACTATCTACGTCGGCGGTCAGCCCCTCACAGGCAAACTAACGTAGGGCTACGTTGCTTGCTTGTGAGGGTCTAGGGAGCGAGCGCGCGCCCCCGGAGGCGTGGTCACGGACCCCCCCGCGCGTGTGACCAGCGGACCCGATGTCCGCCGGCCACTCGGCGATCGGCGGGGGAGAGGGAGAATGTCAGGCAGCTTGTGTAAACAAGCTGCCTGTCATTCTCCTCGCTGTAAAGACACTGATCACATGGATCTACTATGTAGATCCGTTGATCAGTGTCCTTACAGCTCAAGCCACAGCCAATCACAGTAGAAAGCACGCCCCTAGGGACACACACAGCCCCTCCCTCCCAAATAAAGTTAACCCCTTCACTACCAGTGTATTTTTACAGTAACAGTGCATATATATATATATATAGCACTGATTACTGTAGAAATGTCACTGGTAACCCCAAAAGTGTCAAAAATGTCAGTCAAGGGTCCGATCTGTCCGCCGCAATGTCGCAGTACCGCAAAAAAAAAAAAAAAAAAAAAAAAAAAAAAAAAAAAAAAAAAAAAAAAAAATCGCAGATCGCCGCCATTACGCGTTAAAAAAAAAACAACAAAAATGACAAAAATCTTTCCCTTTGTTAGTAAACGCGATAACTTTTGCGCAAACCAATCAAAATACGCTTTTTGCGATTTTTTTTACCAAACATAGGTAGCATAAAACAAATTGGCCGAAAATGTTAAAAAATTTTGATTTTTACATTTTTTTGGGGGAATTTCATATAAAAAAATGTGAAAAATATTGCTATTTTTGCAAAATTGACGCTCTTTTTTTGTTTATAGCGCGTGATCAAAAAATCGCACAGGTGATCAAATACCACCAAAAGAAAGCTCTGTTTGTGGGAAAAAAAGGACGCCAAATTCGTTTAGGTACAGCGTTGCACGACCGCGCAATTGTCCGTTAAAGGCACGCAGTGCCGAATCGCAAAATACCCCCTGGTCGGAATGGGGGTAAAATCTTCCGGGGCTTAAGTGGTTAAGTAGAAAATTGGTGACGTGTTCAATACTTATTTTAGTGTGTGTATACACAATACACACACACACATTTATTTTTAATGATAATCTATATCTGGTGGATTTGGTGCCTATAAAGTCCACGTTTCTCTCCAGACTATCAGTAAATCAATGTATAGGTTATAGAAACAGCACAAGTGAAATCGTTATCCGAATCTGTTCCAAACATACCGTCGAAGGGGGACCTTTCTGTGTTACTACATGAATGCTTGTTCACAGTGCTAGGCATAGGCAAATTGAGAAAAAAGGAGAATGTCACTATTGACCTCCTACAAAAGAATGCAACAGTCCTGAGGGGTTTATCTTGGGTATTTTGATGGACATTAACCAGTCCAGCACTAACCCCCACCACTGGCACCAACGAAAGGGCCACTTATCCTCCCACTGACACCAACGAAAAGGCCACTTATCCTCCTACTGACACAAACGAAAGGACTACTTATACTCTGTTCTTAGTCCAAAGTGGGAAAGATAATGCAAGTGAAAAAGTGTCTCTCCAAAAGTGCCTGTGCATACCTGCAGTTTTCATAACATCTCAAGAACCCACAATTTAAGGGTAATCTTTTATGCAAAAACGAACCTGAGCCCACACCCTCCCCTCACCTCCCCATTGCTTTCTCAATGCGACAGGTGGCCTCACTAAATGAGCATTTTAAGGTTTTGTGCTGCTCTAGATGTTAACTGAAGGGAAATTGCATTCTGGGTACCAGCATCAAAAATGGGGTGGTGGTTTATACGGTTTAAGGTCAGTTTTAGCCTGGGTTCACTCATATGCATTTTGGAAGCAGGTTTCCCTGCATCCAATTCGCATGACAGGCAAGTGTGACTGCCTCTCAATGGAGCCGGTTCACACAGGTCCTGGGCAGCCGTGGTCCCCATTTATAAAGGATCCTGTGCGTCTTTGGGTGCGAATTCAGGCAAGAATTGAGACCCGATTTACACCTGAACCGGTGAACAGGGACGCCCCGGACCCCAGGCTCAAACCCGAGGCCGCATATATGTGAACCAGGCCTAATTATCAGTGTCTAATGAAGCAGAACATCACATTGCTCCATCATCCTAGGGATGTAGCACAGAAATTCTGCTAAGGGAGACCAGCTTACACTCACCCTCATTCAAAGTTAAAGGTTTTAGCTTCCTTAATACAGATAACACATGGCTCTCTGGGTACAGATAAAGAAGCACTTGTACCTGGAGATCTCGGTGTGGTTTCCCTAGGGCAGGGGTGGAGAACCTGTGGCCCGTACACTTATTCCGTCCGCCCCCTCCCACCCCCGTGGCGCTGAGCCTGTGTATGCCAGCGGAGCGGTCAGAAGGAGCCGATGGCTCCGTCCTGACAGTGAGTCTCAGAAAAGGGTGGACCCGGGGCGCAGAGCCCCCGAGCCCACCCATTTGTGTGACAATAGCGAATGAAAATTCGCTATTGTCACACGGATCCTCCTCCTGGCCAATCAGGAAGCGGGTCCGAGACCCGCTTCCTGATTGGCCAAAAGACGAAACCATGCCATTGGTCGAGGAGGCGTCGGGAGGACTTGAGGAGAAGCCGCCACTGCAGGTAAGTGCATTGAAAGGGGGCCCTTTCTGCATTGAAAGGGGGCACCCTGTGGTCACTCTGCATTGAAAGGGGGCACCCTGTGGTCACTCTGCATTGAAAGGGGGCACCCTGTGGTCACTCTGCATTGAAAGGGGGCACGCTATACCTTGATTACTGAAGGCCCCTTTCACACTTTTGTGACCTCAAAGTCACGCAATTTTTTATAGCGTTTTTTGCCGCAAAGCAATGCCTATTACATTTATGCATACATTTTGTACGGCCCCCGAATGATGTTACAAAAATCCAAATGGCCCTTGACCCAAATGTTTTTTTATGCAGTTTTCAAGCATTTTTCGGGGGTTCTTTTCCCCCTTTTTAAACACACTGTATACAGCTGGTTGCTAAGGAGCGGGCCAGGAAGCCGGCTCCAGCGTCCCTAAAGCGAATATTCACTTCATCTGAGCACCACAAACCAAAAAGGCAATTTAATTCATTTTTAATATTCAAAGAGGACTCTCCCATCCATCCATGTCTCCATGATTTATTTTGGTGAGAAATCACTTTGAAAAACACCCCCTATCATTTCGGGCCGTGGCCATCTTGAGTAAGGGCAAATGAGTCATATAGCATTTACTTCCTGCCCTTTGCTCAAGGATGCATGCAGGAAAGTGCGCTTAGCTGAGAAACCCCCTCCTCCCCTCCCCTCCTGAAGACTCCTGGGATGAATGACATAATTTGCCTAGGCAGGAAACCAGGAAGTAACTGAAGAAATGTAAAAACAAAAAAGGTTTAAAACAAATAAACATGATATACTTTCCTATCTAATTAAAAATAATCAATGTTGATTGGGAAAGTGTAGTTCAACTTTAATAACTGATGAGTCATTAGCCGTGAGCCTGTTTGATTTTGTAAATCCATCATCAATCACAATACCCGCCGCATTAAAAAAAAGCTCCGCTCCCAACTAACTCTCCTGCAGTCTGCCTTGTCCGCCGTGTGACATTGTTTAAAGAGCTCAGAGACGGGGCTGGGGGCCCAGCACGCACCAGTCTATGACATCACAGGGGCGGAGCCACCAGGTGATGTCACCGGTGGCCCCGCCCCTTATCTACTCAAGAAATGTCACACGGAGCAGACAAACCGCGGGAGCATTCGTCGTGAGCAGAGCTTTTTTTCTTTTTTTGGGCCTGGCGCTGATTAAAGAATGGATCTACATCGGGGGTCATTCTTCAAAAAAAAAAACTAAAGACTTGTCAAAAACTCTTGTACTGTCTTTTACACTGTTTTAATGAATGTGTACCCGATACTCATACATATAAGGGGGGGGGGAGAATCTGTTGGCCCCCTTGTTAAAGGGGGCTTTCAGATTCCAATAAGCCCCCCTTTCGCAGACCGCCACAGGCCCAGGGTTGAGGCAAAGTGGCCTTGTCCCCATCAACATGCGTTTGTTCCCTTTCCTCACCATGCTCGGATAAGGGTCTGGTATGGATTTGGGGTGAACCCAATGCTGTTTTTTTTTCACTATTTTTTTTTTTTTCTACATTCAGCTTTCAACAGGGAATCCTCCTGACAGCTGATGACTCATCGGTTGGTAAAGATGCAGCAGCCAGCTTCCAGGCCAACTCCTTAGCAATCAGCTATACAGTGAGTTAAAGAGAAAAAAAAAAAAAAAACGCATCAAAAACGCAACACTTCCGTTTCCAGTGTGGCTTCATTGAAGTCTATTGTACACAAAACGCAATCTGCTGCGGGGAAAAAAAAAAAGTCCCTGACCCTTTCCAAAAATGCAACAGTTGAAAAACACATAGCTGTGAACGTGTACCATAGGTAACCATGTTAAATAGACTGTAGTGCGTTTCTGCAAACTGCAAAACACATATGTCAGGAAAGACATTCCAACAGACAGAATGGCTCTTCTTGACAGCTTCCTGTACATAGGCTAACGCCTATTGCTCACGTGCGCGCACCTGTTGCTCTCATTGGCGTCAAGGGGGCTATTTAAATGGAGCCTGTGCTGTGCTTCAGTCCTGTCTTGTCTACAGCGTTCCCGTGTATACCTGCTACCTGTAAATCTGCATTTGACTACTGTTACCGACCTGGGTTGCCTTGACTTCTCCTGAATTCTGCCTGCATTGACCCCAGCTTGCCTTTGACCACGCTTTTGTCTACACATCTGCACCTGATCAGTCTGCCAGTGTATGACCCGGTTTGTCTGACCCTGTTCCTGACTACCACCCTGCTGGACTGCCTGCTCTATCAGGCATTTCTGCTCCGCTGCAACCTACTGACGGACTCAGCCTGCTCCTGTCTCCTGCTCAGTGGTGTCCATCCGGCATTCCTGCTCCGCTGCAACCTACTGACGAACTCGGCCTGCTCCTGTCTCCTGCTCAGTGGTGTCTTCCCCTGCTTGATCCTGACAGTTCGTCCGGCTAAGCTACTATCAAGACCAATAGGCACTCGTGCCACTCTGCACTCCTGTGCCACCTGTCTGTTCGATCAGGGGCCCCGAGTAAGAGGTGTAAGAGAGGCCTTCCTCATCATATCAGGCTCTTCTACCAGGTATGTGACAGCATAAGTCTAAACATAGGGTATTTTTTGAGTATTTGTTTATGGTAAATAGCAGTTTTCCAAGGGGAACATGTTTACCTACTTAAGGGTAATTAAGAATGTGATTCTGCATTAAACAATATAGGAGATCTCTGAACAAATCCAATTGAAAACGCATACCTGCAGCTGAGGCCAGACGACATGATTTCTCACACATTAGATCAAAACTGTGTGTGTGTGTATATATATATATATATATATATATATATATATACATATACACACACACACACATTTACATAAATTGGCCTACATTTATATAAGACTTCTGCATAATTGCCTTATTTAAAAAAAACTTATGATTTATTGATTGACTTCTGTCAATCAATAAAAGATATGTCAGTGGATACAAAGCTAGGATGTAACTGGTTGACTCCCCACTGCTAAATTACATTTTAATTTAGTCATACTCCGTAAATGCCTATTTTTCACTATGCTATGAAGCAGAGTTTGTTTTTCATCTTCCTTAAAACAATGAATGATTTTCAAAATCTCTTTAAATAAATTATTTTAAGCATATTTACTAATATTTTTCAAGATCATGTGAATACGTATAAGAATTCTAGGGATTACCTGGGTTGCACTCCATTATAATTGGTGTGGTTCTATGATCCCAAGGATCAAGGCTGTACAAAATGTTATTCGCTAGTCCAGGGTCTGTTATAAACCTTTGAGTGTATCTTAACGGTTTTTCCATATCCAATTCTTTGCCCAATTCAGACAAGTCTACTGTGAAGGGTTTGGTTTGTTTCTGACCAGCAACAGTCGACATTTCGCAGGTAGAGGGAAGTTTCTCAGAATTTTTAAACCTTCGATCTGCAATGCTGTGACTTTTTCTGCAAAAAAACACAAAGGGCACCCCCGGCTGTGCCCCATAACGCAGAAAGCTCAAACCCAGCCGGATTCCTGCGACTGAAGACATAATGCCAGCTTTGACAAGATCTTACAGGGAGAATTAGACGTGCCTGTAAAGAGTAACAAAACAAATATCAGCATTTATCTTCAAATAACATGAGACAAAAAAGCAATTGAGCGCTTTCTGTGTCAAAAGAAAACATCAAACTGAATTAAGGTAAAAACCTTCTGTGTGCAGCAGCCCCCCTAATACTTACCTGAGCCCCATCCTGATCCAGTGATGTGCACGAGAGTCTCAGCTCTCCGGGGACCCTCACTCCCCATTGGCTGAGGCAGCTATTGGCTCCCGCTGCTGTCAAAAACAGCCAGTGAGCCAATCAGAAGAGAGTGGGGGCGGGGCTGAGCCGCAGCTCTGTGTGTGAATGGACACTGCGGCTCGGGAGCAAGTCTGCTTGGGTGCCTCCAGAGCAAGCTGCTTGCTTTGGGGGCACTTGGCAGGAGCACCAGTGGGGATCCCAAGATGAAGAGGATGCAGGCTGCTCTGTGCAAAAAGACTAAGCAGGTAATTTTTTAATAAAATAATAAGTACTGTATACAAGTTATAATAAAACAAAACATTAACTTTAATATCACTTTAAGCTTTATCATTGCTAAGGTGGTAAGGCACACAGCAGCATATTTGCTTTTTTTTTTTTTTTTTTTTACTGGGCATTAATCACCCTCTATCTTTTATGAACTTTGACGTTTCATAAAAACATCAGAATTCAGCAACATAGAAAGGGCTGATTAAAGTAGAATCAAAGGCAACACCCCCCCCCCCCCCCCCATTTTAGATGGAGAAAGGGAAGGTTAGAACACCTGTCAGTTTTTTGCCATCTCTGTCCCACAGAGATTTCCCTTCACTTCCTGTCCCATAGCCAAAACAGGAAGTGAGAGGAAATCGCTTCAAAGGGGTGGGAATCCTGAGGTGTCACTGGAACTAGCATCCCCATTGGAAGATTTCTCCTCCATTACTGTTCTGCTGTCAACCCAAAAGATCAAAGTAAACAGGACAAACAGAGAGGGTGAATCTTCCTAATGGGGGCACAGACAGTACTGACAAGGTGTTCGATTTCCTCTCCACTCTACCGAAAAAAAAAAAAAAATGTTGCCTTTAGTTATACTTTAATGTAAAACCAACACTCCATATAAAAAATATTTGAAGCTGAACACTGAGAAAAAAAAAACCGAAAAGAATCCCTTGCACTTCACTGCCCTGCATTGGTTTAATGCTCATTTCTGCCTAGGGTACCAGGAAGCACTTAAACTTATTGTATCTCTTCTTACCCCAAGTGGGCACCCCTAGGTTCTCCCTGCGACGGCCAGGTCACACCATAGAAACACAGTCCAGGTGCACTTCTGTATTCGCATTTGACGCGTTTTGGAAACGCTTTTGATGCTTTCCAACACATCCCCCCCTTTTTTTTTTATTCACTTTAAGGGCCAGTTCACACCATAGAAAAGCAGCCCCAATATGTTTTGGATGCTTTTCTGCATGCCTGTTTTTGACGTTTTTCAGTGTGTTTTTGATTTAGTCCGGTGCATTTTTCCTAACCTTAACCACTTCCATACAGAGCTGTTACACCCCCTTCCTGCCCAGACCAATTTTCAGCTTTCGGTGCTCTCACACTTTGAATGATAATTACTCAGTCATACAACGCTGTACCTAATCAAATTTTTTATCATTTTTTTTCACACAAATAGAGCTTTCTTTTGGTGGTATTTAATCACCACGGAGTTTTTTATTTTTTGCGATATAAGTGAAAAAACAGAGCGAAAATTTTGAAAAAAAAAAAACACATTTTGTTTTAGTTTCTATTATAAAATTTTGCAAATAAGTATTTTTTTTTCATAAATTTGAGCCAAATTTTATACTTCACTAATTTGGGTTATTTTTACCAAAGATATGTAGGTTATTATTAAGTCTGTTTAAAAGTTATAGAGTCTACAAGCTATGGTGCCAATCATTGAAAATTGATCACACCTGCTGTACTGACGGCCTATCTCATTTCTTGAGACCCTGAAATGTCAGGAAAGTACAAATACCCCCCAAATGACCCCTTTTTGGAAAGTAGACATTTCAGGGTATTTAGTAAGAGGTATGGGGAGTTTTTTTAAGTTGTAATTTTTTCCCACAATTCTTGGGAAAATTAAGAAATAATTTTTTTTTTTTTTTTTTTTTTTTTTACACAAAACTGTAATAACAAGGTATTTCTCATACACAGTATATGCATACTTGCAATTACACCCCAAAATACATTCTGCTACTCCTCCTGAGTATGGCGATACCACATGTGAGACTTTTACACAGTCTGGCCACATACAGAGGCCCAAAATGCAAGGAGCACCGTCAGGTGTTCTAGGAGCATTAGGCCCCTTTCACACATATGGTCCGTTCAGTTCATCAGTTCAGTCACGTCAAAATGTATCCGTTTTTCATCTGTTTTCATCCGTTTTGTCATCCGTTTTTCGTCCAATCCGTTTTTTTGACAGATGAAAAATAGGGCATTCATCCATTCAAAAAAACGGACATTGACGGAAGCGGATGATCATCCGTTGTCATCCGTTTTTACATAGAGGTGCATTGATGTCCGTTTTTCATCCGTCAACGGATGGATGAAAAACTGACAAACGGACAGCATGTGTGAAAGGGGCCTAAATTACACATATCATTTCCTAACGACCTGTCACACTTTTGAAGGCCCTGGACAAGGGAATTACCCACAAAATGACCCCATTTTGGAAAGCAAACACCCCAATGTTGTAAAGGAAGGGGTGAATCAGCGCTAATCCTTTAGAATAGCAATGAAACCAATCCAAATGAATAAATAAATAGATAAAGATGTCAAATAATCAATAACAACAGAAAGGTGTGCGAAACTATTAAAGTGCGGGAAATGTTGAGTGATGATGAATAGTATAAAAATCAATGAAAATATACAACATCCAATAATCAATTCATCCAATAAATAAAGATATCAAATAATCAATAACACACAAAATAGTGTGGGAAACTATTAAAGTGCGGGAAATGTTGCGTGATGATAAATAGTAAAAATCAATTAATAAATATATAAAATCCAATAATCTATATAAAGTAGTGTGGAAAACTATAAAAGCGTGGAAGAATGTTGCGTGATGATGCACTTTTATAGTTTTCCACACTACTTTATATTGATTATTGGATGTTATATATTTATTCATTGATTTTTACTATTTATCATCACGCAACATTTCCCGCACTTTAATAGTTTCCCACACTATTTTGTGCGTTATTGATTATTTGATATCTTTATTTATTTATTGGATGAATTGATTATTGGATGTTGTATATTTTTATACTATTCATCATCACTCAACATTTCCCGCACTTTAACAGTTTCCCACACCTTTCTGTGTGTTATTGAATTTTTGACATCTTTATCTATTTATTTATTCATCTTGATTGGTTTCTTCACCATTCTAAAAGGATTAGCGCTGATTCACCCCTTCCTTTACGATTTATTTGTATTTTGTGATAAATACAGAATTGGATGCTTATTTCCTTCTATATTTGTTTTGAGTCCGTCATCTTTATCCACATTTTCCCTCTCATCCTTTACCCGCTTAGCAGCGGATAGGTATCCTTATCTTTGAAACACCCCAATGTATATTCTATGAGGCATTGTGAGTCTTTTGAACATGTCAGTTTTTTCCACAAGTTTTTGGAAAATGTGGAAAGAAAATAAAAACGCATTTTTTTTTTTTTTTTTTTTTTACACAAAGTTGTCAATTTATAGGATATTTCTAACACATAGCATGTACATAGCAAAAATGACACCCCAAAATACATTCTGCTACTCCTGAGTATGGCGTTACCACATATGTGAGATTTTGTCACAGCATAGTCACATACAGAGGCCCAATATGCAAGGAGCACCGTCAGGTGTTCTCAGAGCATAAATTACACATATGATTTAATTACAACCAATCACACTTTTGAAGGCCCTGGAACACCAAGACAATGGAAACCCCCACAAAATGACCCCATTTTGGAAAGCAAACACCCCAACACATAATCTAGGAGGAATGGGCTGCAGATAGGTATCTGATGAGCTGCAGACAGGTACTTGGGTAATCTGATGGGGTGCAGATAGGTACTCGGGCACTCTGGGCTGGAGACAGGTACTCGGGTACTCCAATGACAGGTACTCAAAGTACCCGAGTACCCGTCGTCAGAGAACCCGAATACCTGTCACCAGCCCATCAGAGCACCCGAGTACCTGTCACCAGCCCATCAAAGTACCCGAGTACCTGTCATCACTGTACCTGATGGGCTGTTGACAGGTACTTGGGTACTTTGATGGGCTAATGACAGGTCCTCTTTATGGGGGGGGGGCAATCAGTGTGTTTTGGGGTGCACTATGATGGGTAACTAGCTGTTACCACAATCTCCTCCTCACAGAGGATCAGTGTGTGAGGAGGAGAACTCGGTGACAGCTAGTTACCGTGTTCTCTGTTGACATTCTGTGACCGGCTGTGATTGACAGCCGGTCACGTGGTAAAAAGCCAATTTCATTGGCTCTTTACCTAGATCGGGGATGGGCTCTGTCCTAGGGACGAGCCTTGTCCCTGATCAGCGCGCATTGCAGAGAGAACGAGCGGCTCATGCTGGTGCAGCTCACGTGATCGGCTGTGATTGACACAGCCGATCACATGGTAAACAGCCAATTTCATTGGCTGTTTACCTTGATCGGGGATGGGCTCAGTCCGAGGGACGAGCCTCACCCCCAATCGGCACGCAGTAGCGGCGAGAGCGGGCGGATGTCATATGACGGCTGCCCGGATCGACAAAGACTTCCTGTCGGCGTCATTTTATAATGGCCTGGTATGGAAGTGATTAAAGGACAGGTGTCTTCCAGTGCATTTTACCACATTCCAGTACAAAAAAAAAAAAAAAAATGACCGGATTCAAAAGATCCAAACTTGTCGTTTCGAATGCTTTAAGAGCAGGAGGAGTTTGGGGTCTTTTGGACCCCAGATCTCTCCATAAAGAGTACCTGTCACTGCCTATTACTGACAGCAATAAAAGTGATCAAAATTGTTATGTTTTTTAACCACTTTAGGACCGGGCCTTTTTCTGATACTTGTTTACAAGTTAAAACCATTTTTTTTTTTGCTAGCAAATTACTTTGAACCCCCAAATATTATATATATATTTTTTAGCAGAGACCTTAGAAAATAAAATAGAGATCGTTGCAATATTTTTTATCACATATTTGCGCAACGGTCTTACAAATGCAATTGTTTTTGGAAAAAAAAAAATCGTTTTGAATTAAAAAATAAGAAAACAGTAAAGTTAGCCCAGATTTTTCTAAAATGTGAAAGATAATGTTAAGTCGAGTAAATAAATACCCAACATGTCATGCTTCAAAATTGCACATGCTTGTGCAATGGCGACAAAACATGGTACTTAAAAATCCCCATAGGCGTCACTTTAAAATTTTCTACAGGTTACCAGTTTAGAGTTACAGAGGAGGTCTAGGGCTCAAATTATTGCTCTAACGATCACGGCAATACCTCACATGATATGTGAACACCGATTACATATGTGGGCAGGACTTGCGTATGCGTTCGCTTCAGCGCGCAAGCAATTTCACACTAACTACCAGCAAGAATGAGTTCTTACATTTAAAGAGCAAATGTCATTCCAGATCCAACATGGCAGTGCCTGTTAGCGGGCATCCACTCACCTGCTGCCACCATGTCCCTCACCTTGTTGTGTCACTGCCGCATCACCAGCCGTCCCAATAAAGTGAATGGGACTGTCGGTGAGTCAACAGCGGGTCAGAAGAGGAGCCGCTGCAGGAGAGCGATGACAGTTGCTCTTTAACCACTTCCCACCCGTCCACCGTCAAATGACAGCGGAGCGGTGTGGCTATTGTTCTGGGTTGACCTCATATGACGGCGCACCAGAACAGCCTCTCGCGCGCAGTGCGGCGAACATGGCCGTAACGTGTTGCTAGGACCCGCCGCGACCCCCGATCTTGGTAAAGAGCCAATGACTTGAGTGTTTGGGGAGGAGAGCCGATCAGCGGCTCCTCCTCAACTGGGAACATAGAAAAGTTAATCAGGGCACTGATCATCAGTGCCCAGATTACAAAAAAGCTCAAAAACCGTGCCCACCATCAGTGCCCATAATGTTGCCAGTCAGTGCTGCCCGTCATATGAGTACCTCCTCGTCAGTGCCACCTCATCAGTGCAGCGTATCAGTGCACATCAGTGAAGGAGAAAAATTATTTATTTTCAAAATTTATCCTTTTTTTTTTGTAAGAAATAAAAAAAACCCAGCGGTGATTAAATACCGCCTAAAGAAAGCTCTATTTGTGTGAAAAAAATGATAAAGATTTCATATGGGTACAGTGTAGCATGACCGCGCAATTGTCATTCAAATTGTGACAGCGCTGAAAGCTGAAAATTGGCCTGGGCAGGAAGGGGGTGAAGTGCACAGTATTGAAGTAGTTAAAAATGATGCTATGAATCAAGCCCTTATACTAGTGATTTAAATCAACTTGATTTAAAGGGGTGTTCCGGCTGAGGAAAAAAAAAATTAAAAACCAGCAGCTACAAATACTGTAGCTTCTGACTTTTAATATATAGACACTTACCTGTCCAGGGAACCCACGATGTTGGCACCCCAGCTGATGTTCGGATTGGCTGCCATTTGTTGTAAAGGAAACCAGCACAGCCGGTTCCCTACTGCGCATGCGCTATCTGGCCTGGCGGCAGGGAAAGGAGGAGGAGGACAAAACTAATGAGGGACAGCACCGCCTGCCGGAAGAGGGGAAGGGTACCTGTCAAAAAAAAGGTACCCATTCCCCCTTGAAAGGTGGCACCAAAAGAGGGGGGGGGGGAAGCAGATCAGTGGAAGTTCCACTTTTGGATGGAGCTCCACTTTAAATCAAATCCACCCTGCTGAGTTCAGTTTTGTGTTTTTTTTTTTTAAATCATATTTTTTGCTTCCCACATTTGGGGTGCCTTTATCAATTAATGGCACCGCAATGGTGATGCGCAGAGGTGAATGGAGCCTTCAACGCCAGAACGGACGCGCTGCTCCTAGATGACCCTGCGTGCAAGGTTATGTCCAGGACAACAAGATCGTAGATTTTATTTTTTGGCTATTATAGCAAAAACAAATGGGAAACATTGCTGTGTATTGCTGACATTATGCAACACAAATTCTAGACAGGACATAATCTGCCATACACTGTCCTATTCCAGCAGACACAGATACTGATCCCCAGCACACTTCTCCAACATGCTGCCAAATGAGATGGACATACGATAGCATGCCGCATACCTGCCTTCTATAGACATATCAGTCCTACGGCAATCCCTCACGTGGGTGACCTTGTCCCTCCATCCGCTGGCACCAGCATGATCGCTACGAGGTAGCAGAAGACAGCCCAGGCCTTCCTCTTCCGGGGCGGGCACAGAGGGAGAGAATAGACGTCTAGAAGCGGTGACAGTGTTCCGTGAGAAAACCATACCTCGTCACTTCCGGTGGAATCTGATGGGGTAGGGATTTTTGACAGAACACCTGACCGTGCATTGATCACAGCGCCCCCTAGTATTAGCCGTGCTAATTGGGAATTGCAGCTGTCACTGGCTGAGGAGAGGCGCTTGCCGATGGCTTTCTCACCAGTATAGCTGTCCTAAAGTTGCACTAAATATATGATTATATTAAATAGGAGGATATGGAACTCGGACCGAAATGCTTTTCCTACACTTTATTACGTTCAAACACGCGGGTTCTATAACTTAGTACATGCGATAGAGTGGTCTGAACGTAGCATGTAATCACATCTGTTTACATTGGCGCAACAAAATCCAATGTGTGGTGAATGCAAATTGTGTACAAACCAATTTGGTTCAGTCATTTCTATTGTGCTCTGTGGTAGTGGAGCATGGCGAGTTCCCTGCTTTGGTACCCTGTGAACATACCCCAGTACAGGCCATTCCATGCCCTATACACCCCTCCCTCCATTCTTCTCCCATTCCTTGTAGTCAGGGCAGCCATCAGAAATTTTGGGGCCCCTTACTCAGCTTTAGGCCTGCCCCCCCCCCCCCCCCCCCCGGGCCTGACCACCAAGTTACATCCTCCCCCTCTGCCCGGGCTTGTGAATGCATATAATTGAATGCTAGGATGCCAGGCAGTCCTAGCAACCAATAATTTTGACAGCGGCGGCCAGCGGGAGGCTGGGAGTCATGAGCCAGCGCAGTGGGTGGTACCAGCGAGAGTCAGGACTAGTTGCCAGTGTAGGAGAGGAAAAAAGGGGAGGTGTCGACTTAGAGCCTGGGTATTACCCGGGACTGAGCCCATCATGGTGCCCGGGCCCCCTACATCTGTATGGGCTGTACCCCCCTGATGGCGGCTCTGCTTGTAGTCCCTGAATTCACTCCCCTTTGGTCATTCTTCCCCTCTTCCTTCTACCCTCCCCCCATACTTCTCTACTTTCTTCTATCCCCCCCCCCCCTCTGTGGTCATTCTTCTCCTTCTATTCCCCCCTCAGTGGTCATTCTTCTCCTTCTATTCCCCCCTCAGTGGTCATTCTTCTCCTTCTATTCCCCCCTCAGTGGTCATTCTTCTCAACTTCCATCTATTTTTCCCTCTTTGCTCATTCTTCTCCTCTCCCTTCTATTCCCCCCATGGTAATTCTATTCTTCTCCTCTACCTTCTTTCCCCCCCTCTGTGGGCATTCTTCTCCTCTTCCCTCTAAACCCCCCTTCCTGTGGTCATTCTCCTCCTCTTAGAACCCCATGGTCACTTTCCTCCACACCCCCCCCCCCACAGTCATTCTCCTCTTCACCCCCCCCATGGATGTTCTCCTTCTCATCACCCCCCCCCCTGGTCATCCTCCTCTTTACCCCCCCCCGTGGTCATTCTCCTCCTCTTTATCCCCCCTGTGGTCATTCTCCTCCTCTTTACCCCCCCCCCGTGTTATTCTCCTCCTCTTTACCCTCCCCCCTGGTGTCATTCTTCTCCTCTTCATCCCCCCCGGTGTCATTCCCCTCCTCTTCACTCCCCCCCCACTGTGTCATTCTCCTCCTCTTCACCCCCATGTTGTTATTCTCCTCTTCACCTCCCTCCCACGGTGTCACTCTCCTCCTCTTCACCTCCCCCCCCGGTGTCACTCTCCTCCTCCTCATCTCCACCCCCCCCGCGGTGTCATTCTCCTCCTTTTAACACCCCCCTGTTGTCATTCTCCCCCTCTTCACCCCCCCTTTGTAATTCTCCCCCTCTTCACCCCCCCCGTTGTCATTCTCCTCTTCACCCCCCCCGTTGTCATTCTCCTCCTCTTCACCTCCCCCCCCCGGTGTCATTCTCTTCCTCTAACCTCCCCCCAGTGTCATTCTCTTCCTCTAACCTCCCCTCCCAGTGTCATTCTCTTCCTCTAACCTCCCCTCCCAGTGTCATTCTCTTCCTCTAACCCCCCCCCCGGTGTCATTCTCTTCCTCTTCCCCCGGTGTCATTCTCTTCCTCTTCACCTCCCCTCCCCGGTGTCATTCTCTTCCTCTAACCCCCCCCCCCGGTGTCATTCTCCTTCTCTTCACCTCTCCCCCCCCCCCTAGTGTCATTCCCCTCCTCTTCCTTCTATTCCCCCTCTGTGGTCATTTTCCACTTCCTTCTATTCTCACCTCTCTGTGCCCCCCCCCCGTGTCATTCTCCTTCTCTTCACCTCCCCCCCGGTGTCATTCTCCTCCTCTTCACCTCCCCCCCGCCGTGTAATTCTCCTACTCTTCACCTTCCCCCTGGTGTCATTCTCCTCCTCTTCACCCCCCACCGGTTTCATTCACCTCCCCCCTGGTGTCATTCTCTTCCTCTTCACCTCCCCCCGTGTCATTCTCCTCCTCTTCACCTCCCCCCCGTGTCATTCTCCTCCCCTTCACCTCCCCCCCCCCCCGTGTCATTCTCCTCTTCACCCACCCCTCCTGGTGTCATTTTCTTCCTCTAACCCCCATCGGTGTCATTCTCCTCCTCTTCACCTCCCCCCCCCCTCTTGTCATTCTCCTCCTCTTCCTTCTATTCCCCCCTCTGTGGTCTTTTTCCACATTCTCCACTTCCTTCTATTCTCCCCCCTCTGTGGTCACTTTTCTCCTTCTAATACCCCCCCCCCCCCCTGTGCACCTTTACTCTGTAAACTACCTTCTGCAGTCATTCTTCTCCCGTTCCTTCTATTTTCTGTATTCCCCACTCCCACCCCCACTGTGATTATTCTCCTCTTCTTTCTATTCCCTGTATTCTCCCCTCTGTGGTCATTCTTCTCTTCCTTCTATGTCCCATATATTCCTCTCTCTGGCAATTCTCTTATATGCCCCGTATTCTCTCCTTTGCGGTCTCTTCTTTTCTTTTAATGCCCTGTATTCTTCCCTCTAAGTGTAAAACATCAAGCAGAAGGGCACAGGGGGATAAAACAGTAAACACATTTCATTCAATGAAAACTCTAGCAGTTCCATCCTAATTTGCAGATTCTAGTACAGTAGGCAGCAGATACAAAACGCAGGGAGATATCAGTGCTTATTTTTAGGCAGTTTCTCCCATTCTTCTTTGCAGAACCTCGCAAACTCCATCAGGTTGGATGGGGAGCATTGGTGCACAGCCATATTCAGATTTCTCCAGAGATGTTCAATCAGGTTTTGGGCTCTGGCTGGGCCACTGAAGGACATTCACAGATTTCTCCTGTAGCCACTCCTTTATCTTGGCTGTGTGCTTAGGGTTGTTGTCCTGTTGGAAAATGAACCTTCACCCTAGTCTGAGGTCCTGAGCGCTCTGAAGCAGGTTTTATATCATGGTCACTGTACATTGCTGCATTCATCTTCCCCTCGATCCTGGACTAATCTCCCAGTTCCTGCTGCTGAAAAACATCCCCACAGCATGATGCTTCCACCACGCTTCACAGTAGAGATGGCATTGGCCAGGTGATGAGCAGTGCCCAATTTTCTCCAGACATGATGCTTGCCATTTAGGCCAAAGAGTTTAATCTTTCTTTCATTAGACCAGAGGATTTTGTTTCTCATTGTCTGATAGTCCTTCAGGTGCCTTTTAGCAAATTCCAGGCAGGGTGTGATGTGCCTTTTACTAAGGAGTGGCTTCCATCTGGCCCTCTACCATCTAGGCCTGATTGGTGGAGTGCTGCAGAGATGGTTGTTCTTCTGGAAGGGTCTCCTCTCTCCACAAAGAAACACTGGAGCGCTGTCAGAGTGACCATCAGGACCTTGGTTACCTCCCAGACTAAGGCCCTTTGCCCCAGTTTGCTCAGTTTGTCCGTACGGCCTCTCCTAGGAAGAGTACTGGTGATTTCAAATGTCTTTTATTTACAGATGATGTTTGACACTGTGCTCATTGGGAACTCCAAAGCTGCAGACATTTTTCTGTACCCTTCTTCAGATCTGGGCCTCAATACAATCCTGTCTCAAAGGTCAACAGCCAATTCTTTGGACTTCATGGCTTGGTGTGTGTGCTCTGACATGCACTGTTAACTGTGGAACCTTATAGAGATGTGTGTGTGCATTTCCAAATCATGCTCAGTCAACTGAATTTAAAACAGGTACACTCCAAACAAGTTATGGAAACATCTTAGGGATGATCAATGGAAACAACATGCACCAGAGCTCAATTATAAGTACCATTGCAAAGGTTGCGAATACCAAATGTATACATGTGATTTATTTATTTTTGTTAAATTTTTAATAAAGTTGCAAAGATTTCAAACAAACTTTTTCACTTTGTAATTATGGGGTACTGGTTGCAGAAATATAAGGAAAATAATGCATTTATTCCATTTTGGAATAAGGCTGTAACATAACAAAATGTGGAAAAAGTGAAGCATTGTAAATACTTTCTGAATGCACAGTATTAAAAAGATAAAATATATCCTTGAAAGTGGTCTGTGAAAGCAAAAGATAACTGTGTGTGTGTGGACCATACACTTTTTAGGTGGTGTGCATTGTTCTGACCGATAAAGAAGGAATCAATGGCCCAGAGGGAGTGGACTTCTGGAGCTTAACCCCCTTGCTAGTTGGTATCCCAAATCAGGGTTCATACACATTTTCACCAATAAAATTCCATGACTTTACATAATTGAGGCCTTCATCCAGGGCCTTATAGACAGGGATACGCATAACTTTTTGCTGATTAAACATCCTAAAATTCCCACCTTTTACACCTTACCCAAGGTCCATAAGAGTCTTGACCACCACCCCCCCCCCCCCCCGGTAGACCTATTGTCTCAGGCAACGAGTCGCTCACGGAACACGCCAGCAAATTTGTTGATTCGTTTTTGCTGCCTCATGTCCTGGCACTCCCGTCCTATATACGGGATACTACCGATCTTTTAAAACACCTTGAGGAGATTCAGGTCCCTCCGGATGCCCTGCTTGTAGCAATCGATATTGAGGCTTTGTACTCAAGAATCCCGCACGACCAGGGCATCCGGATGGCAGAATCTTTCCTCAAGGAACAAGACCATAGGACATGGCCTTTGATGGACTTTGTCCTCAAACTTCTCAGATTTATTCTGACAAGGAACTATTTTACGTTCTTGGAGCAAACATACTTGCAGATCCAGGGGGTCGCGATGGGCACTTGCTGCGCACCGTCATATGCCAATTTGTACCTGGGTGCCTGGGAGAGGCTGATCTTCTCGGATGAGGAGATGGAACACTGGTTGTCTCAGATTTTAATATGGTACAGGTTCATTGATGATCTTTTAATCATATGGACAGGTACACAAATTGAACTTTCACTATTCCTTACGGCTCTTAATAACAATTTAAATTTAAAATTTACTTACACCTTTGACAGACAATATGTTTCATTTCTGGATCTGAGCATCAGCCTCTCCCCGGACGGACAGATTGACACTGACCTTTACCGCAAACCCAGTGCCGGTAATACCATTCTAAGCGCAGCAAGTGTCCATCCCGCCCCTCTGGTCGCAAGTATCCCATATGCCCAATACCTTAGGCTCCGCAGAAATTGTTCTGCCGAAACCAAATTTCGCGTCCAGGCTGACCAGTTGCGTGAGCGACTCCTTGCCAGAGGATATTCCAAAACTTTGTTGAGAAAATCCTATAACAGGGCCAGAGCTCATTCCAGAACTGACCTGTTATACAAAACGACCACCAAAAAGAAAGACATAAATGTCAGGTTCATTACCACCTATTCTGCACATGATGATATCCTACGGAATATCTTGAAACGTCATTGGCCGATTCTTACTCAAGATTATACCTTAAGCAAATATCTCAATGCTAGACCTAGTTTAGTATTTAGACGAGCCACCTCTCTTCGTGACTGTCTCACCAAAAGTCACTACACTAATGCTACCACCAATCATGCCCCCAAAAAAGGCACATATCGATGTGGCTCTTGCGATAAATGCCCCTGGGTTAAAACGGGTACAGGTATACGTTTTCCTAATGGGAAATGGTTTCATTCTAGACAATACGCTGACTGTAATACACAGGGACTGGTTTACCTTATGACCTGTCGCTGCGGAGCTTTCTATGTCGGTAAGACTATTAGAAAGCTAAGTAAGCACATAGGAGATCACATTTACCATTCAGAGGGAGGCACCATACAGACCAGTGTCACACGTCATATAGGCTTTCGTCATAAATATGACAATTCTATGGTTTCTTTTTTTGTTTTGGAGGTTGTTCCCCAGGACCCCCGTGGGGGGAACTGGGATAAACGAATATTACAAAAGGAATCTTATTGAGGCTACTACACCTCCAGGGATTAATGAAGCACTTACGTATAAACCATTTCTGGGGTAGATTCCTCTTTGGATTCTTTGGAACTGATCGCATCCCTGTGCCCAGGCCATTCATTCTGTTCACCACATTTGCCACTCTGATGGTTTGCACCTTGTGAAACTCTTGCTACGGTCTTGCAGACGGGTAAGTTATTGGTTATTCTCACATGTGGGAATACCGTGGGAATACCGTGTTTCATTCTCTATTTAGAGGTCAACTAATGTCTCTCCAGGATTTAGTATTGCTATTTGCTGATCCAACAATAATTACAGTATTCTAGAAATTAATGTACTTTTTGTTGGCTCTTTCTGGGTAGTCCAATTGCGGATTCCCTCAGAGGAACCCATATGCAGGAATAACGGGGAATTTTAATTTCCCCCGTTCTTCTTTTATATTAAATTATGTTTAATTAGCTGCATACATGTGTTAAAAGGTGTTTTCTCCACGATTAAATTCGTTATTTATGATGAATTATCTCTGTATAGTGCATTGCATGCCTTTGTGGACGCTCAGTATAATTTTGCATCTTGTCTGCATCCTCCGGTGTACTGCCCCCTCCGTCCGGATGGTGGCGTGCTCCCCTGTCTTCTCAGCGGATGTGTGGTCCTCTCGCACATCACGGTTTGGACGCATGCGTGTCCGAACTGTCTTCGCTGCGGCCGCTCTGGGCTGCCTATTGTGGCCCAATCCAAGAGTGGTACTGCGCGCGCACTTCCATATACGCACGCAGTTGGGGACCTGACCCGCCCACTTTGCGTATGACGTCATGCGCAACCTGGCGTCGGGTTGAGGGCCTTAATAGGCGGGATCTCACCGTCTTTTCACTAAGGAGACGGCGTCTACCAGCATGGCGGCTGCTTGTGGGTAAGATCTCTGGCTATTTTATGGGATCCGGCGGATTCGTGGATGATTTTCTCGAATAAGTTTTTCTCCTGTTATGCCCTACAGATTATCCTAAAGCTTGGGCTTACTCCCTTGCACTAGGTATTTTTACATACTCCCCAATCTTGTATGTTCCTGCCTATCCTACCACCACTAGGCAGATTCCTATGTCATAGTCTTCATGACTTGGCACCGAGCAGGTAAATTTGCCCCCTATTTGGATATCTCCATTGAGGACAACTGAGATTTACACATTATAGATTGTTCATGCATTCTATCCTCATTCATTTAGAAGATCTTTCCACGCTGAATCCCAGCCTTAGCCTTACTGCAGCAGCTCTCCCCATCTTCATTTACTTTTTGCATTGGTGATGTGAGTTTCTCTAATGAGACACCCAAAAAGGTATAGAACACCGCTATTTAAGCACTTCTCCGTTTTTACGGTGTTGTTGAATGTCGGTTCTATTTCATCTTCACTTTTTCATCCCCTGCCTTTACTATCCCTCCACATCCGCTGGGGAGACGTTTCTCTGGGGGGCACCCTAATGCCCTGTACACACTATCAGATTATCTGAAGACTTTTGTCTGCAGACTTACCTTTTCTGTGTAGTGCAAGGGCCTGCCGGATTGCATACAAATTGAAAGTGTTTAGGTTTGACCTCATATTATATGGTTTTGGTAAGTCTGCAGACAAAAGTCTTCAGATAATCTGATAGTGTGTACAGGGCATTACCGAGTCCGGTCGTTTGGTGAGCATGTTCACGGTGGATGCTTTGGATGCATATGGGCGTTCCACACATGCATGCATTATATGTTTATTTTTATACGTATGTATGTATATGTATTAATCCTTGCCATTATTGTATTGTACAGGCTAATCAAGGCACTTTATACCTAACATATTTCTATTCCCCTGAAGAAGCGGACTTTCCACGCCCGCGAAACATGTTGGGATTGGTTTGATGTTCCTCATTGGACCGAAATATTTGTATATTCCTTTGCCTTGTGTCTATATATGATCTTACACATCCAGTTTTTTCATATGTTAGATGAATAATGAATACAATTCTCTGTAACACCCATCTTGTTTTTAATATGTAACATTAATAAATATTTCATGATTTTATTTTAATCTTTATCTTGTGGCCTACTTGGTACCCTTAAAGTCCCACCAGCCCTCCCAATATTGTTCTTACTTTTTTGTCCTTCCCTTTTCCCTACACTTTCTTTTTCCCCTTTTTTTCCTATTTTCCTTTATCCTTTTTCCCCCCCCCCTTTCCCCCGCCCCCTTTTTCCCGCCATTTTTTCTTTCTTTTTACCATTTTTGTTTCTCCTTTCCCTTTTCTTTTCATCTTTCTCTTTATGTCTCTTTCTTATCCTGGCTCATGCCTTTGCACCTTAGGCTAGAGCCGTGGGTACACTTTGGGATATCTTTCCCATTATTATTAATATGACTTTACATAAATATTCATGACCTAATTTTTCATGAAATGTATATGTATACATGTTAAATAAGAAGAAAATCTATGTCACACCCAGCATATTTTTACTAAAATAAATGACAATCTTGGTAGTGTACAGTACCTCTGCAGTTAGGGTTTCGTTTCTGGATACAGCGTGACTCAAAATGGTCCCTTGTTTTACAGTGGATGAGATGAAAGCACCGCTGCTGCAGCTGGGAGCCGGTGTCACTTCAGGCGCACGGGTGAAAAAGCCAGCGATCGGATTGGAAGCGGTCAAGCACGCAGCTGCAGACTGGTGCTTTGCACCTTTAGCGCGGCAAGACAGCGCTGCCTCTCCCATGTTCGAAATGTCAAACGTTTTACAACACACACTGTACATTTAGCAGACATGATACAGGAGAAGGTCAGAGGCTGCGGACATGATACAGGAGGTGGTCAGAGACTGCGGACATGATACAGGAGGTGGTCAGAGACTGCGGACATGATACAGGAGGTGGTCAGAGGCGGAGGACATGATACAGGAGGTGGTCAGAGGCGGAGGACATGATACAGGAGGTGGTCAGAGGCTGCAGCCATCACAGGTAGGTGTCCTTCCGGATCCGCAGTATGCCCTACTGTAAGTCACTGGCCAGCAGCAGCCGAGGAGATGATCGTGAACCAATCACTGGCAGTGGGGAGGGCCGGCCGCGGTTTGCCTGGAGACACTGTGACTGGCCATCAGCAGCAATAACAGCCGGGAGATAACAAACCAATCACAGGAAGCGGAAGCGTCACTGGAGGGCGGGGGGGGCGCATGAACGTGATGACGCGGGGGTGCGGTAACCCCCTTCCACATCATCAACACGTTCATGCGGCCGGCCCGCCCTCCAGTGACGCTTCCGCTGCCTGTGATTGGTTTGTTATCTCCCAGCTGTTATTGCTGCTGCTGGCCAGTCACAGTGTCTCCAGGCAAACCGTGGCCGGCCCTCCCCGCTGCCAGTGATTGGTTAACGATCATCTCCTCGGCTGCTGCTGGCCAGTGACAGCGCACGGGCATACCGCAGACCCGGAAGGCAAAGTAAATAGTATGTGGCACTGGCAATAATACATTACGGAATAAAATAATAAATTAAACTAATTAAGCATCCGCTCCCCGCTCCTCCCCAGTATATATTTCCATGACTTTTCCAAAACCTTAGTGGAATCCTAAGTTTCCATGACCTTTCCAGGCCTGGAAAGTGTAATCTCCAAATTCCAAAACTTTTCCAGGTTTTCAAGGACCGTACGAACCCTGCCAAATTCAACAAAAGTAGACAGCTGCGATATCTGATCCATTCAAAGCTTGCGGGTGTTGGGACTTTCAGAATAGTTGAGAAACTACAAAAGGTCCAGAAAGCTTAACCTCATCCAAGTATTCCACAATGGGAATACCATAAAAGACACTAGGGTAGACAATAGGTACCAGAATACAAGCACCTCCAGCAGACACTGATGGATCAAGTCTATATAACAGAAGGAAACAATGGAAAATGGTCTCCAACAATAGATGCAAAAACCAATAGTAGGCACCTTCTTTACTTAAACCTAGATGGTCCCCTGTAAAAAGAATCCCGCATAGCTTGGCGTTGGATCCTCTGTCTCCCTGCCAAGTTTTGAGCCAAAGAGCTCTCTTTGCCGATTTGGCTAAAGCTGAAGACCTAGCTGACATGCGTACTGATTCCGCCAAAGTGTCCGCAATATACGCCATGCCACGAAGGAGCATGGGAAAGGAAGACAAGATTGTCTCCTTCGCAGTGCCAGCCTCGACATACGCCCTAATCTGGGTCAACCAATATTCCAGATTACAGGCTACCTCCGTAATGGCAATGGCAGGTTTAAGGTTTCCCAAAAAGGAGGTCCACATCTTTTTGAGGAGAGAATCCACCCTCTTATTCATGGGATCAGGAAGAGAACCCATACCCTCAAAGGCTAGTTCTGTATGTCTAGAGACCTTTGAAAAGGCTGCGTCTAGAGTGGGGGATTTATTCCAAACCGACACATCCTCTTAGGAAAAAGGGAACCTCCATTTCAGGGCCCTGGAAAAGAAAGGTTTTTTTTCTCTAGATCTCACCCTTCTTCTTTAACGGCATCTATCAGGACCTCATGCACCGGGAAGACTTTCTTCTTTGGTTTGCCTAGATCCAAGTACATTTGATCATGAAGGGACCAAGTCTTCTCCTGAATTCCGAAGGTGGTGTGGATAGCCCCCAAAAGATCCTCCACCTCTTCAAGGGTTAATATATGTAGAAGTTCTGGTGGATTCACGATCCAACCCCTCTGCTTCTGACTCCCCCCCACCTGGGAATCTGGAGGGGTGCTATCGCACTCTTCCCTCCGATTTTCAGAACCTTCCAGTGTTTCCCAC
Organism: Pelophylax lessonae; assembly: GCF_965119305.1. Lineage (NCBI taxonomy): Eukaryota > Metazoa > Chordata > Amphibia > Anura > Ranidae > Pelophylax > Pelophylax lessonae. Next base: position 551,197,728 of record NC_138770.1, on the reverse strand, counting down.
TTGCTGAGACTACCATCGGCGGGGGGGTGGGGCATTTTCCTGCTGTGCCAACTGGGGGGGGGGGGGGGGGGGGACTCTGAGAAGACTGAAAAGGGCTAGCAAGCTCCTTAACTGATGTAGCTAGATCCAAGTTTTGTACTTCACTCTGTTCCCTACCTAAGCTATCCAAACAATCCTTGCATAGTGCCTTGGTCCGAGATTACCCCATAGCAGCCTTGCATGATGGATACCTTTTCTTAGGGTTATGAGGCGACTTGGATTTTTCTGGGGCCTTACTCTAAAAAATAAAGACAATAACATACTTCACTAAAATCTAAGGCCCCCCCAAGGGAGTGTTACAAGGGATGACCACCACCAAGATCCCCAAGTGTACCCCCTAAAAATCCCTTACTTCCTTTAAGCCATAAGGGAAAAGATGCACAGTGGAGCTGGTGGAAGGGATAAGGAAAACACCACCCTAGGGTTCCTTACCTTTTGATGGCTGGTGCTGGCTTCCCCAGGAGCAGTCCTCGAGGCCTGCACCTCTGACATTTTCCTGGAGTGGCTTGCTGGCAAGTCTTTCCTGCTGTCCCCCAGCATCCGACTTGGCACCAGCAATATTTCATCCGGCCAGCTCTCCTTTCGTAGCCCGGAACCAGAAGCTGCGGGTGACAGTGGAAGTGCCCACATCTACCGTCAGCAATGTCCCCAGTCATCTGGCCTGGCCGCAGAGCGGGAGGCAGCTGCACTTCCACCTAAGCTCTCCCTGAGAGTGGAGAGCGGGCCCCCCAGCCTAGAGATTCCCCTGAGCGGGGCTGAGGTTACAATGTTTTTGCAGCCCAAACAGGTAGGCGGGTCTTGTTCTCCGCCCTGTAGTTCAGCCTCCTTTGAGAGAGCCTGGCTCCCTCTACATAGCCCTAGCCTTCTGGCCGTCTCAGCTAAGGTTCCTTGGACATTGTTTCCCAGCTGGAGGAAACATCAGAACTGAGGGAGCCAGCTGGTAGGAGGCTGTAATCTTAATGATTGGAGCGGTGTTTCCTGAGATGGGAGGCGCAAGGTTCTCTCAAAGGTGCCTGTCCTGAAAGAGGAGAAGGGAAAAACAAAAAAAACAAGTTTCAAAATATACATCCAAAGCCACTGTTAATATAAAGTCCAAATTTAAAATATAGTGTATCCCAACACCATACAAAAGATATCCATGCTCTAATAATCTCTTCCTCCTACTTTCCAAATCACTATGAAAAGTGCCCCACCACATGCTCCAAAAATGTGCTTCAAGTGTCCTCCAGTGCTGCTGGTTCTTCACAAGCATCTCGCTGACCCTTCTCTCATAGCAATTGCAAGAAGTACCACCAAAAAAAAAAAAAAAATATGATTATATATATATATATATATATATATATATATATATATATATATATATAATTTATTTTTATTTTTTTATTTATTAAGGGTGCGCATCTTCACTGGTCACACGATTCGATCATCATGTCAAAGATTTGATTCCACGATGCATCACAATTACTGCCCACAATGTGCCCATGGTTTTCATCAAAAAATTCAAGCCGTCAGAAATTGAAAAACTATTTTTATTTTCATATGCTCTTAAAAAAGGACACTTCCCTGCATATTGCAAAGTCTGAACATCAAGCATCAGTCTGTGCTAATTTAATGGAACAATTTTCTTCAGAGGCTCTCAATAAAGTAACCGTACAATCCGTGCACAACTGCGAATGCGTGTCACTGATGAGCAAAACCATAAATCATACCAAAAAAAGAGTGATGAGCAAAACCAGAAATCATACATAAAAAAGGTATCAATGAAGGATTTGTGAATCTATCACTAAGACATAAACCATAATTAATTAAATAATAATAAAAGATATTATATTATAGATACAAAGAGCACTAACCGCTACAACAAAACAAATGTCCCCAAACGTATGCCATTTCATTATGGTTTGCTTTTTGTCTTAGTTATCGTCAATTTCCAAATATTTCATTACCTTTTTTCATGATTTATGGTTTTGCTCATCACTGACTCAGACATGTTCATTGCACACACAGTTACTTTATTGTTTAAGAAAGAAGTTCCCCTATTAGAAAACAAAAGAGGCAAGGTATTTGGCGCTGCCTGAGAGTAAAGGCCCGTACACACGTAGCGATTGTCGGCCGTAAATATTCAGCCACCGACCGATTGGCCGATTGTCGGCTTGTTAGTATGATGCTTCCGACAACCGACTGCGACTTTTCGGCCGAACAGAATCTAGTGTGCAGGTTTTAAAATTTTTGTTGGCCAACACCAGAACGGCCGATTCTTCCTCAGTCAGTACAGAATTCGGCCGACAAACAGCAGATGAGCAAGACTGGGCATGCTCAGAGAATAAAAAACACACGGAAAGTTAACCATCACATGATATCACTTCTGCAGTCGGCTGTTGTTGGCCGACAAAATTTGTGTGCAGTCTTTAGCACTTTTCAACCGACAGGACAGCACCGGACAAAAGACGGCCGATCGTTCGGCCGACATTGGGTACGTGTGTAGGGGGTTAAGTATGATTAGAGTGGGTGGTAAATGTACACAAATCAAATAAATAACAATAAATAAATTGCAAAATGCAACACAGTGAATATCACATAATAAATGGTGACTGCTTAAAGTGACATAGTGCCAAAGTGCAATGTGGGTTAAATCACAGTGAACCCCAAGGAAAAAAATGGTCACAACATGACGGATAATCCTATGGGATGAAACAACCCAAAACTCTATAGTGGCTATAGTTTGCCAGTAAGTGTGAGAACACTATAACAGGGACAAAGTGCACAAGTGCAAATTAAAGTGAGCCCCAAACAATAAGGGGGAAAGATATGCCAATGTGCAAGTTCAACGAAATTGTATATATAAAGAAAAAAAGTATATAAGCAAGCATAAGTGACTGGGTAAAAGGTCACCCTCTTATCAACAAGTAGGTGATACACATGATAAAAGACATATACAACAATCAGCTGAGAAAAAATAAAGTACAAAGTGAATCAGTGCAAAAGTGGTAATGTGCACTGGAAATTAATAGTCTATAATATTAAAAGGGTTAATTCCACAAAAAGTCCCAAAATCCAGAATGTATGGTAAAGGTCCAGGAGGTGACGTGTGCAGGTGAGGATACAAATGTGCTCCCCTCTCAGTATAGGTCGCACTCACCAGATCCAGGTACCCCTACAGGGGTAGCAGGCGTGGTATAACTCGAGGGTTAATTCACATCAAAGGCATCCTTGCTCAATGGAAATATGCATCATCATATCCTTCCTTTAGATAGTAATGCTCATATATGGTAGATATGTCATCAACAATCATAGATGGAGGTCCAGACCCTATGTAAGGAGGAAAGGGCCCGTATAGTGAAGTACTGTCAATTACTTTTATTAATATTAAAAGAACAATACTCACAAGCAAAGATAAATAGCAGGCAGGTTAAAATCAGTAGCGTGGAACCGTTTGTTCCGGGATCGTAGGGTACTTCAGGAACGCTATGCACTCCAATAGCTGGAAATGCGGCTCAGACAGCGGAAGTGACGGAGACGCTCTACGCGTTTCATCATTTGACGTCATCAGGAGCAGCAAATGATGAAATGCGTAGAGCATCTATCCGTCACTTCCGCTGTCTGAACCGCATTCCTGCCTGCTATTTATCTTTGCTTGTGAGTATTGTTCTTTTAATATTAATAAAAGTAATTGACAGCACACCTCACTATACGAGCCCTTTCCTATCACATGTATCACCTACTTGTTGATAAGAGGGTGACCTTTTACCCAGTCACTTATGCTTGCTTATATACTTTTTTTCTTTATATATAAAATTTTGTGGAACTTGCACATTGGCATATCTTTCCCCCTTTTTGTTTGGGGCTCACTTTAATTTGCACTTGTGCACTTTGTCACTGTTATAGTGTTCTCACAATTACTGGCAAACTATAGCCACTATAGTTTTAGGTTGTTTCATCCCATAGGATTATCCGTCACGTTGTGACCCTTTTTTGCTTGGGGTTCACTGTGATTTACCCCATATTGCACTTTGGCACTATGTCACTTTAATCAGTCACCATTTATTATGTGATATTCACTGTGTTGCATTTTGTAATTTATTTATGGTTATTTATTTGATTTGTGTACATTTACCACCCACACTAATCATACTTACACTCAGGCAGCGCCAAATACCTTCCCTCTTTTGTTTTCTGATATCTATATTGCCTTACTTAAGGTATATATTTGAAGGTAGGCTGCAGCCTATATTATATATTTCTGAATTTTTTTGAGGTTTCCATAAGTGCGGATTCCCTCTTTATTTTCAAGTTCCCCTATTGTTGGGACTTTTAAGGCACTTGAAAAATCACAGAGTATAATATAATATCAGAACAACTCTCTGCACTTTATTGTTTAGGTCGATTATAATTTGCACATAAATTAACTAATGCAGAAGATACGGTCAGTGTTTCAGTGTGTCAGTGTTTACACAAATGATGACTACTGTGCAAATTATCTCTTAACATCTTAGCAAAGTGAGCAGTAAGAGTCCGCTTCTCGAACGTCTTTATTATTCCCTCTGGCAGTGTCATGTGTTCAATAACATTTGTAATAGTATTTAAAGACTTCAACTAGTACCTGATCAGTGATGATGACAGATTGCAAACGCCTGACCCAAGGAGGACTGGGAGTTGGAGTCAGGGATGCTCACTCGGGGGTCTCCCTCTGCCCACAGAGGCCTGTGTGAGAAGGATGGAGGACAGAGGACACTCGCTGGAGGACGCCTGTAGGGAGCCTGTGATTTTCGCTCCAACACTCCGATCTCCCATAGCAGACTATCCAAGAGTAGAGATGACAGTCCTCACGTGCCTGATCCGGCCATGGAAGCCGACACTGCACTCCGGTAATCACAGGCAGTGAGACATTTCCCGATCCGTGCAGCTGCTGATGGGGAAGTGTCTCACTGCCTGTGATTAGCAGAGTGCAGTGTTGGCTTACTGGCGGGATCAGGCACGTGGAAACACGAACACACCGGAGCTCATCTCTATCCAAGTGTCAGGGACACTCACGCCTCATGTCTCCTCCTGGAGCGCCACCAGGTGGCTGGGGATGACGTCAGCGGGAGGCAGGAAAACAGAGGGATTTCAAAGAGCCATCGCTGTACGGAGAGGGAGGGACAGCGCTACATGACATCATTAGCACATCGATTAAGCCGGGCGCAGTGTGGATGCAGAATCGATGTCGCTGAATCACGATGCTACGATAAAATTCAACACGCTTAAAATGTATTTACTAATTATACACACACACAGGGATGTATTTATTATAAACAATTGCATAACTAAAAACAAGCAAATCATGCCACTCACATTTAAGTGCCCAAAATTAAAGCACCAAAATATACAGCTTTAGGGAAATATAACTACGTAGCTTCAAACCCAGCTCAGGAAGCGACATCACCCCATAACTGGAAATGTCAAAATGTAGTCCCATCCGAATGCGTTTCACCATTGCAGCATCTTAAAGTGGAGTTCCACCCATTTTTAATAAGATGGATTACATAGATGTATGTAATGCCCTTTAAAACGACTTTTACCAATGGAAACTTTTTTTTTTTGCTAGTAAATACCTTATTTTCTGCTTTATTCATCCTCTCCTCACTTCCGGGTCCGGTCGGCGATTACGTCATTCGGCGATTCGCAGGGGGTGCTGGGATGTATCTCAGGGCATGAAATCTCGCATTATTACACATGAGATGAGCTGTACTGCATGCTCTGCCACGCCTCCGCCCCACCTCCTCTCAGTGAGCTGTACTGTATGTATTGTATTGAGGCCGTGCTCCGCTTCACCCCGCCTCCTCTCAGTGAGCGAGGACTGAAAGCATTATATCCTCACTGAGAGGAGGCGGGGCGGAGCACACCTCAATACAACACATACAATACAGCTCGCTGAGAGGAGGCGGGGTGGAGGCGGGGCAGAGCACGCAGTACAGCTCATCTCCTGTGTATTAATGCGAGATTTCATGCCCTGAGATACATCCCAGCACACCCTGCGAATCGCCGAATTACGTAATCGCCGACCAGTCCCGGAAGTGAGGAGAGGATGAATAAAGCAGAATATAAGGTATTTACTAGCAAAAAAAAAAAGTTTCCATTGGTAAAAGTCATTTTAAAGGCGATTACATACATCTAAAGTTACTAAAATGGGCAGAACTCCACTTTAAGGCAACTGCAGGCGCTCTAAAGCAAAAGTCCTGGAAAAGCAGGTTGATCCTACAGATGCAGCTAAGGTTTGAAACAAAACCATGTAAGTAAATCTGAGACAACTGTAGGGAACTATAATGCCCAAAAAAAAAGTCTCTCCAGAGCTAGACTATTGGGACTGAATCAGATGGTAACAGAGGGTCAAAGGCGTAGTTTGATTTTGGAGGCTCACAAAAGGTCAGAGGGATGCTGCAGGGACAGGGCCAGAGTATGCTTAGAAACACTGCGGGTAGAGTGTCCCAATATCTAACCACAAGCAGTAAGGACGTCCAAAGTGGACATGACTTGCCCTACAGAGGGAGAAAGGCTCGGATGAGGACAATACCATGACAGTGGGGTCCAGGATCCTTGGCATCTGTTCCTTGTGGGGAATCCACGTAAATGAAATCAGAAATACTAGTATGAGCTGAGGATACCCATAGAAGCGCGACTGTCCTTTAGTAAGAGTGTGCAAAATCACTGGCAGCTATGCATGGCAGCCAATCTACTTCCAACTTCAGCTTGTTTAAATGTATCAATATACAATCAGTGAATTGAACAGTGCATAAATTTTAATATGGAAATAAGTCCATGTGCCAATAGCAATGAAAGCATTTTGTGGTTTTATGTTGTTTGGTATTCAGGTGATATTACACTTCACACTGCAGACGCACACTAAAAATAAAAGTGACTTCACACCCCCAAACAGCTGGTGCTGTTGAGCAGGGCACAGACCTTGCAGCACTAAGCCCACCACCTGATGTCAGTGCATGATCGTTAAGACCTAACCCCCAACGTGGGAATATATGCAGTGCTTGGAAATTTGATCCAACCGCACATACACAGGAGTAGTTTCCAGTGCTTAGCTAAACTGGCCGTACTCACAGAATGAGTATTCAAGGAGAGGGTCACAGCTGGGGCTGTGCCATGACTCTAGGCACAGAAAACACTCTATGGCTAACATAATACACTAAAGTCTGTAAAAGATCATAATGTAAAGCCAGGTGCCTAAAAGTTTACATTCCAGGCTAGGCATGCTTTTACACCAATATGTAAGATATAATATAATGCATAATTATGGTAATGTCTTTATATTTGGTTATTATACTGCCATCTTGTGGTTATTTGGGTTGTTGCACTTGCTGTCTATCCTTTCTGTGTTCCGTCCCACCTGTGATTTCCTGTTCCTGCTTCTTTAGTGTCGGTTCACACTACCGCGACATGTCAGGCGACTGGTCAGCCTGACAAGTCACGGTCCATTCTGTGCTACAGGAACCGTTCTAATAGGAGCGACTCAAGTCGCTCTGACTTAGAAAATAGTTCCTGTACTACTTCGGGGTGACTTGTATTGACTTCCATTATGTGAAGTTCGTGCAAGTCGTGGTGCACGCGACTTCACAGGTTGCCCCCGAAGTCGTGCCGCGGTAGTGTGAACCGGCACTTATGCTTGTGGGAATAGAGATGGCCACAGCTGTCTAGGCTTTATGCAATCTGCTCGCATTCGGGAACACATTACTATGTTTTGACTTGCAAATGCCATCTGTAATCATTTGCTACAGTTTGTTGTCTGCTATACCTACTGCTTGCAATAAAACCCACGTAGATGGAAAGAAATGGTGTCTTCTGAGTTCAGCTATCTGATAACAATTGTCCGCAGTGATAGCATCTGCTTATACAGGCCAGGAATAGGTCTCAGCAAGGGATAAGTCGTCACTATTACAACAATTGGAGTCAGAATACATGCACATAAAATTTAGTGTGGTCCTAGTAAAGGTGTGCAACCTCTTAATATGCTAAAAACTGAAGAATGCTAGGTTACACAAAGGCTGGCTTACAAGCTGTCCTTTGTCAGTGCCCCAAACTCTTGTAGGCAACAGTACACCGACTGTTTCTAAATTCTGTGTCCCACAGTGGACGGGAAGGAAGATACACAATGTTTTTCCAACCCCTATTTAAAAAAAAAAAAAAAAAAAAAAATGAAGCAGATAATTTTTATTTGAGAGCAATTGTGCACAGTTAGACGGGATTGGTGTTGTACAAGGCATAGCTTTCTTTTCTCAGGACAGATTTAAAATCAGGACCATTTCAAAACCCAGCAAAGGCTCTCTAACCCTTCCCCACTCAGTTAAAGGTTACAATGTGTCCCCAGTGAAAAAGATGTCACCTCATTGTCTCCTCTGGTAGCTACCTATGAGTACAATAAAATTAAGGGAAATATCAAACAATGGGGATGCAGACAAACTTAGGAACCCATTTTCTTCTCAGCCCAACCTGAAGTATAAAAGACAATATCCAACCAGTAAAGCCAACAATGTAGTTTAACTTGATTATTATCAACTTAAAGTGCAACTCCACTTCTGTTGAGGGTAAAGAAAAAAAAAAAAAACAAAAACACCACATTCTCCTCGGGTAGATTCCTACCTTTGGTTATTTTGCAGAAATCTCTGTTTGTTCCTCTGTGCCAAGTGGGTCTACTAGGAGTGGTTTCATAATTATTAGTGCTCTGCAGCTGCACAGTTGACTGATGAGGAAAGCTGCTGGGACTGCATCCCTTCACTCGCGTTTTTATTAGGAGTATCTCACCAAAAGGACATTTTTGTTGCAGGAGATGCCTGAAATCTGACTTGTTTGTAGGGTGTGTTCAGTACACATTCCATGTACAGATCACCATAAGTTGGCTATACTGCATTGCATTTTCAGAAAATTACAGTGGCTGCAGCTTGAAAAAGATGATTTTTAATATTCAATTAAAATAGGACTTGTGTCACAATTATATACGCTATATTTTTTTTTTTCAGTGGGTCCTTGACAGGATAGGTTAAAATTAGTTAGGTTGAATGACACTAGCCACGGCAATGCTGTTTAAAGAAAACTGATGTTCCACTTTCAGTTATTACATTATGTATTGACTAATGGTAGTTAGTTACCCAAACAACAAAAATACAAAAAAAAAAAATGGCTGGGGCATAAATAATCACCTGAGTGACTATTAGCTGCATTGCATAACAGACATTAAAATCGAAATGCCCCGATTTATTTTTCCCCCTCAAAAGGCTTACCCAGATGCACGTGCAATCTTTGCCGAGCAAATTACAAAAGCAAGTTTGATATTCTACAAATCTTTATAACTGTCAGAGACAAAGTTCAAGAATCGTCTTCCTCTTCTGAAGGTGAAAGTTGTAATTTGGATTCCAGAGCTTCAACCTTTCTCTGCAATACTCCCAATACGTGTTTGCACTTTGTTGATCGAGAACAGAGAGGAAACAAAAAGGAAACAAAAAGAAGGGGTTTAGAGTGTTTTTTTACTTCATAATCCACATAAACTAATGCTGTGCTCTATGTTAAATATGCTTTAGTCCTACCTTCGGGCAGACACTACATGTCTGCAATTATCTTTAGTCAACTGGGTTGCTATTTTTTTTTCTACGGTTGATACGGTGTAGTGCCTACTCTCAAACAGACTTTTGCACTTAAAAATCAAGGATTTTTGTGCAACAATATTTAAAGCACACTCACATTTAGCCTAGGGTTCACCCTAATGCAATGCCTCACTTTGCATGTAATTCACAACCGCATTTGAGGCCATCATTTTTTTTATGGCTCAAATCCCTACGCATCTGCACGAAAAAAGGTGCAGGCACCTTTTTTTTTCAGCACTGAAATCAGATTACATAGGTTGTGCATACCTATAAGATCTGATTCAAGCAACCACAGTGTGTTCTGAAACATGCTTTTGGGGTACCCGCAAAAGATCGCATGCAATGCAGCAAATCAGTGTGAACAGGGACTAAAGAACTAAATCCTACTATGGTTTTCAGCCAAGAAAGCAGTCATATCTTGGCCTCTGAACTTAAACTGCCATGAGGCTGCACATGTGATCAGTTATGACACCAGCCATTTGATGGTTTAACAGTTTGGTGGAGAGCACAACTAATGTGACAATTACATTCCCAGGACATGCCAGGAATGTACCGTTTTTTTTTTTTTTTTAAACTGAAAGTGATACTTTAGTCAGAAAATTAAGTCCTGCTAGATCACGTCAGGTTGGCCACTTTTTCAAGTATAGCTTTGTAAAACATTTAAAAAAGTGTGTATGCTGTAGCAAATTCAGTAATACACTGTCTCACCCTTGATCTAATTCATAATGTGGAATGTATGTTCCTTGCTTAACCACTTGCCGCCCGCCCGCCGTCAAATGACGTGATCCCATTCAAGCAGGGCAGGCGCGCGATCGTGTGCGCGCCGCCCTGCACTGCCGGTGTCGGCATGTCCCCGGGACACACCCCGTCACCGGCAGGGGGGAAACAGCCAATGGGCATGGCTGTTTCCCACGTGATCGGCTGTGTTCCAATGACACAGCCGATCACAATAGCAAAGCCCGGAATCAGACCGCGCATGCGCGATCGGGAGCGCGCAGCGCGGTCATGTCGGTGGCTCTGTGTTCCCTAGGAACACAGCTAGTCACCGGCAGTAGTAAACAGTCACTGACAGTGACTGTTTACTATGTGATCGGCTGTGAATCCATTCACAGCCTATCACAAAATGTAAACACAGTGCAGTAACTCACTGTTACTAGCTCTTCTCCCCTCACAGTTTCCAGTGTGAGGAGAGCAGAGCTAGAAACGGTGAGTTACTGCTCTGTACACCTGTAAAAGTAAAATCACAAAAATAAATCTCCCCACACAGTCCTCAGCCCCCCCCCCCCCCCCCCAATTGCACCTGTCACCCAACAGTCACAGTCATCAGTGCCCAGAAATTGACACCCATAAGGCTACGTTCACATGTGAGCGTAGCGATCACGGGCAGAATCACCGCGATTCTGCCCGCGATCCGGAAATCATTGCAAATTGCGGGACACCTGTGCGTTGCCTGTGATTTGCAATAGCACCCCAAACGCTGTGCGATGTTACCGCGATTTCCGCCTGCCAAATCGCGGTAACATCGCGCAAAAAACGCATGACGCCCAAAAAAGGTACAAGAGCTTCTTTGGGGCGTCATGCGTTGTTTGCGCAATGTTACCGCAATTCGGCAGGTGGAAATCGCGGCAACATCGCACAGCGTTTGGGGTGCTATTGCAAATCACGGGCAACGCACAGGCGTCCCGCGATTTGCAATGATTTCTGGATCGCGGGCAGAATCGCAGTGATTCTGCCCGCGATCGCTACGCTCACATGTGAACATAGCCTAAAGTGCACCTGTTACCAGAGACTGCCATCAGTACCGGCGTGTACCATCGCCCGTCACCCCATCAATCACCGTCACCTGTCACCCCATCAGTCATCGTCATCTGTCACCCCATCAATCATCGTCACTTGTCACCCCGTCAGCGATTGTCATCTGTCACCCCATCAATCATAGTCACTTGTCACCTCATCAATCATCGTCATCTGTCACCTCATCAGTCATCGTCACCTGTTTGCCATATACATGCAACCACTTACCGACCGCCTAACGACTATATGCGTCGGCCATTAAAGGCTAAATACTGGGGTTATGGCAGCAGATAGCTGCAACTAACGATTAATTTGTCTGTCGACTAATCTATCGATTATTTTTACGATTAGTCGACTAATCTAACGATTATTTTTATTTTATTTTTTTTTGCTTAATAGAGTGTTTTTTTGATTAGCTAATTAATCCTGTAATTAATACAGACCCCTCAGTAAGCCCCCTCCCAGTACAGACCCCACAGTAAGCCCTCCCACCTAGTACAGACCACTTAGTAAGCCCCCCTCCCACCTAGTACAGACAACTTAGTAAGCCCCCCTCCCAGTACAGACCCCTCAGTAAGCCCTCCCACCTAGTACAGACCCCTTAGTAAGCCCCCCTCCCAGTACAGACCCCCCAGTAAGCCCTCCCACCTAGAACAGGCTATTACAAGCCGCCACAGTACAGTACAAGCCGGTGTAGGGCCGCACATGTGACATCTCCAAGTAGCTGGGGGGTGATGGGGAGGATGGCGTTGCGGCAGAAGCTGTGGCGGAGTACAGGGGTGCTGGAGACGGTCAGCGCTCACCTCTTGTCTCCGACATCGGTGTGGACGGAGCCCGGCGGGGGAATTTCAAGCGGCGCGGCGGCCGGCCAGAGGGCGTGTGACGTCACGCGTTGATGCGTCGACGCTTTTGACGCATGTCGACGATTTTTTGTAGTCGACTACGTCGATGCGTCGTGGCAGCCCTAATAGCTGCCATAACCCCATAACCCCGGTATTTTTTTTAAACGGCGGGCGGTCAGCTTTCAGATAAGGGTGGTCCCAGTGGCAGATTAACCGCGGAATTACCCTTACGGTGCAGGGGAAGAGGTGCCCCTCCCGCCGCGTCCCAGACGTTTTCCCAGCTTACCGGACCCGCCGGCAGCGGGGAAACTATCCGGTCCCGGATCCTCAGAGACAGGAAGTCGAGTGAGGGCAAGATGGCCCTCACTCGACTCTATGGTCTTGGAGGACCGGAGCTACGTCAAAAGTCGTCGCCTAGCAACCGGTTTAAAGGGCCGCTTTTTTTTTTTTTTTATTTATTTATTTTTTCTTTAGTGTAGTTGTGAGGTCTTTTTGACCCCAGATCTCACAATAAAGAGGACCTGTCATGCCTATTTTTATTACAAGGGATGTTTACATTCTTTGTAATAGGAATAAAAATTAAAACATTTTTTTTTTAAACTGTGTAAAAATAAAAAAAAAATAAAATAAATAGTAAAAAAAAAATTAAAGCGCCCTGTCCCCGTTAGCTCGCGCGCAGAAGCATACGCAAGTCCCGCCCACATATGTAAACGGTGTTCAAACCATACATGTGAGGTATCTCCGCGATCGTTAGAGGGAGAGCAATAATTTGAGCCCTAGACCTCCTCTAACTCTAAGCTGGTAACCTGCAGAAATGTTTAAAATGTTGCCTATGGGGATTTTTAAGTACCAATGTTTGGCGGCATTCTATGAGCATGCGCAATTTTGAAGCATGACATGTTGGGTATCTAATTACTCGGCGTAACATTATCTTTCACATTATGGAAAAAAAATTGGGCTAAATTTACTGTTTTCTTATTTTTTAGTTCAAAAAAGTGAATTTTTTTCAAAAAAATTGCATTTGGAAGACTGCTGCGCAAATATGGTGTGATAAAAAATATTGCAACGATCTCCATTTTATTCTCTAGGGTCTCTGCTAAAAAAAAAAAAATGTTAATGTTTGGGGGTTCTAAGTAGTTTTCTAGCAAAAAAAATGATTTTAGCTTGTAAACACCAAGTGTCAAAAATAGGCCCAGTCTTAAAGTGGATAAATGGACAACTTTGTGAAAAGTGCTACTTGGATGTTAGGCCTCTGTATGTGGCTAGGCTGTGTAAAAGTGTTACACGTGGTATCGCCATACTCAGGAGGAATAGCAGAATGTATTTTGGAGTGCAATTTTTGCTATGTACATGGTATGTGTTAGAAATATTGCATAAATGGACAGCTTTGTGGAAAAAAATGACATATTCAAAAGACTCATTATGCCTCAAAAATTATACGTTGGGGTGTTTGCTTTCCAAAATGGGGTCATTTATGGGGGTTTCCATTGTCTTGATGCACCAGGGCCTTCAAAAGTGCGATAGGTTGTCAGGAAATTATATGTGTAATTTGTGTTCCTAGAATGCCGGACAGTGCTACTTGGATGTTAGGCCTCTGTATGTGGCCAGGCTGTGAAAAAGTCTCACACATGTGGTATCGCCATATTTAGGAGGAGTAGTAGAATGTGTTTTGGGGTGTAGTTGCAAGTATACATATGCTGTGTGAGAGAAATAACCTGTTAATACGTCAATTTGTAAAAAAAAAAAAAAAATCTTCATTTTGCAAAGAGTTGTGGGAAAAAATGACAACTTCAAAAAAACTCACCATGCCCCTTCTTAAATACCTTGGAATGTCTACTTTCCAAAAAAAGGGGTCATTTGGGGGTATTTGTACTTTCCTGACTTTTTAGTGTCTCAAGAAATGAGATAGGCCTTCAGTACATCAGGTGTGATCAAGTGTGATAAATTTTCAATGATTAGCACCATAACTTGTGGACTCTATAAATTTCACAAAGACCAAATATTATATACTTATTTGGGTTACTTTTACCAAAGATAAGTAGCAGTATAAATTTTGGCCAAAATTTGTGAAGAAAACTTACTCATTTGCTAAATTTTATGACAAACAAAGAAAAATGCGTTTTTCACAATATTTTCAGTCTTTTTTTTATTTATAGCACAAAAAAATAAAAAACCCAGTAGTGATTAAATACCATCAAAAGAAAGCTCTATTTGTGTGAAAAAAAGGACACAAATTTTTTTATGGGTACAGTGTTGCATGACTGAGTAATTGTCATTCAAAGTGTGAGCGCTGAAAGCTGAAAATCAGTCTGGGCAGGAAGGGGGTGAAAGTGCACTGTAGGCAAGTGGTTAAGTACATTTATCAAGTTGTTTTAAGTAAAGTTCTGCGTTACTCATTTCAGGTCATCCTGTGAAGAATCTGCTTCTCCATCGGATAAATGTTAAAGCTAGAAAGGTAATGTGAGGACACTGTGCAATATAAAAATGGATCAGTTTTGGACCCCAGAAGTATAAAAACAAAATGCACTTTCCTCTTAATCTTGATGAAGCACCCTACAAGGTAGGTGCTAGGTAAAAGTATAGTGGGCCTTGTCTCCTTATCAGCAGGGCCATGATTTTCAGCTGGTCTGTCATGGTTCCCAGGTGTGGCTGTTGAGACTGGGGAGTCTCCCCATTGTGCTCAATGAGGGCTCTCATTGGGTGGTGGAGGAAATCCAGCCAATGGCTCACCCAGGCTTGTATCTACCCCAGAAAGGCAGATTCTGCTGCACAGCATTGTGGGAGTGGGTATAAGTTTGAGGCGAGCACATGACGCATCGTCTTTGGCGGGAAGTAGAGTCCCAGGAGGGAGAGTGCAGCTATCTCTCCTCCTGTCAAGAGGAATCAGGTGTCCTAGGCGGCTTGCATGAGGGGACGGAGGGCTGAGCTGCAGAGAGGATCCGGTGTGCCAAGGACCAGCGGAGCTGAGAGGGGTCGAGTTTCAGAAAAACATTCCCAGTCGTGAGTACTGCAAACTGCCGCTGGGGGTCTGCCTAGTGAGATGGGACCACTCCGGAGAAGGTCAGAGGGATCCAGGAGCTAGCTAGCCGGTGCAGGAGCAGAGTAAAGGGGGTGCCAGTGTTGACCCTGAAGAGTAAAAAGGGGATGCCAGCGAGTGGGCCCTGAAATATTCAGTGTACAGTGGAAGTGCAGTGTTGAGAGTTGCAGCAGTGTTAAAAAGGCTACCTCGGTCAGGGAGGACTGGAGGGAGCAGTGCCAGAGACTTTTGAGCTAACCAGAGCATCAGAAGTCAAGTTTCAATACCGTGCAGCAAGTCAGTGATTTCAAGCGCCAGCAAGTGTTGGTCGGCATCCAGCTGGCGTCAAGTCAGCGCTGAAAGGCATTTTTCTCAAGTTGTCCCAATTTGTACCTAGTTAAGCATCCCACTCATTCCCTTCTCCCATCCCCATATAAAACAAACAAACCAAAGATGCCGGACTGTTCTTTGACTCAGGTCTCACACTTGGGCAACCAGTTTAAATGTGCTGTTGGTGTTACCGGTGACCATGGCAGACCCATATCAGCCCCAATGCCTGGAAATATTGCTACACTAATATTTGTTTGCACAGAAACAATAACTTCCATGTGTAAAGGGGAATAATATTGATATTTCCTAATGTTCGTTCTGGAGACAAACATTTTTTATTACATGACAGCGGTCACCAGGACAAAAAAAGGTTTATTCCCCAATCGAATGCTGACAGCAATAAAATTGTGCTAGGAGTTGGCCATTACCTACTATATCCAAAACAAAATAAAATGGCAATGGATAGGACTTCCACAAGCTGCCTTGACAGCAAATACTCCCCAGCTTTTTCTGAGTGAAGGGTCTTTGGTTCTCTTGATGGGCTGGCACAGGAGGACTAAAGTTCCACACACGTGCACCAGAGTTGATTTATCTGGCACTTATGTGTGCAAAGCATTTATAAAAGGATTGCATGTGCACAGTCCAGTGTACGAAAAATTGCAAAAAAAGGCAGGTACGAATGTTTTATAGCAGAGGAAACCTAGCGCACCATATTTCATTATGTTTTCATACTACTTAAAGTTAGTTTTATTTTAAAGAATTGATGAATGCCGCCAGTTAATATCAACAAATTGAATTATACATATTTAATAACTAAAAAACCAAAGAATGTGTATATTGCGCTCAACAATCAAATCTTCAAAAAGTGCTTGTGTGCTTATATGGCTGATGTTATCCCATAAGTAGCAGCGGTGCAAAATACAGGTATACTAAATCAGCTAATTAGTATGCAAACATAAATAATTAGGAAAATTGTGAATTGAAACAGTCCTTCTTAAATAAAGTCCTTAAAGTGCTCAGTGCAAAGTGTAATAGTGGTGTCTCAGCAATCTGAAAAGACTTGACTTGATGTGGGAAAGCCTTCACCAATAAACTCCACCCAGTGCTCTGATTAGGTACTCCTTACCAGAGACATATGACCCCTTAATTACAGGGGGTCGCATTCAGCATTGATCTCCAATATAGGCTCCAAGCTGTCCTTATCATTGTTTCCTCATCAATAGCAGGCTCAATCACTATAGGAAGCTCCGGAATCATGGACATCCAAATGCAGAATATAGAATAGAAAGGAGACTCCAATAGTGCAATATGTCTAGATCATTTGGGTAGTTTAATTAAAAATACACTTACTACAATGCGGTAGTTCAATCGCCTTCATTCCAAAAACAAACGGCAAGTCTGGTGGATAGGACGCCACTCCGCGCCTGCGTTCCACCAAACCGGAACTCTACGGTCTCACGCTCCCTAATTCACTAATTGGGAGCGTGAGAACGTAGAGTTCCGGTCTTTTTTTTTTAAGTGTAGCTCCCCCCAAAAAAATATTTTTAAGTTTTTGGATAATATAGGGAAGGGTTAACACCCATGTAAAATGATTTGCTGTCTGTGCCCCTGTTCAGAAGATTTTACATCACTTTCTGTTCTTATAACAATTGGATTTTGAAAATTTGGGGTTGTTGTAGAAACAAGGATAGGTGCTAAAGCTTCAGTGGAGACATCCTTTTCCCATGAGAAATCTTACAAGAGTGACTTTCCCTTCCTAGGGGTAGATTTCCTCTCACTCTCAAGTCAGAGTAGTTTGTAAGTCGGATGTTTATAACCCGGGGACTGCCTGTATCTGGGATTCAGCTTTAATTAACAACACAACATGGTATTGTCAAGGCTCCCATGAATCTATTTTAAGAAGAATAACTAAAAGGACATAAAAAGGCTTTGACTAACCACTCATTTAATATTTACAGCAATATTAACTACTTGCCTACCGTGCACTTTCACCCCCTTCCCATCCAGGCCAATTTTCAGCTTTCAGCGCTCTCACACTTTGAATGACAATTGCGCGGTCATGCTACACTATACCCATATGAAATTTTTATCATTTGTTTCACACAAATAGAGCTTTCTTTTGGTGGTATTTAATCACCTCTGGGTTTTTTATTTCTTACAAAAAAAAAAAAAGACAGAAAATTTTGAAAAAAAAAAAAAAAAAAAAAGTTTCTTATTTTCTGCGGGTAAATTTTGAAAATAAATAAAAAAATTTCTCCTTCACTGATGTGCGCTGATGAGGCGGCACTGATAGGCTGCACTGATGAGCACTGATAGGCGGCACTGCTGGGCACTGACGGGCGGCACCATCAGTGCCCACAGTGCTGCCAGTCAGTGCTCATCAGTGCTGCCAGTCAGTGCTCATCAGTGCCTAGATGAGCAGGCACTGATGGGCACTGACTGGCAGCACTATGGGCACTGATAGAGGGCACATTTTCTTTTATTTACCTTTGTTGTAATCAGGGCCCTGATTACATTTTTCTTTGTCCCCGAACGGCTGATCGGCTCTCTCCTTCCTCACACTGCAGTCTGTGTGAGGAAGGAGCGCTGGCGATGAGAGATGATCTCATATGTTTACATATGAGATCATCTCTCATTGCATGGGCCGATCACGTGGTAAATGGCCGCTGTGATTGGCCATTTACCACGATCTGTGATTGGCTGTGTCCAAGGGACACGGCCGACAGAGATTTTCCCCAATGCGCTCGCGCGGGGAGCCTGTTTCTGGGAGGCCGTTTAAAGACGGCCTCCCGGAAATGTGAGTCCGCACTGTAGCCGTACTTCGGCTATAGCGCGGATATGAAGAAGTTAAACCCAAAACCAAAAACGTAAATATATTGGTTGTTAGATGTAGTGGCTGCAGTCGGTATCTTTTCTTAGGCCTTGTTCCCTGTTTTTACCAGGAGATCTGGCCAGTAACACCTCCTGTATTAGTGCACCCACATTCAGGGTGAAGGAGCACAGGGGTACCTCTGAAAAGCAGCATTGTCAGTCTGGGGGAAAGGGGGGGGGGTGTTAGATGTGCAGGCAGATTAAACCACTTAAGGACCAAGCCCATTTCTGACACGTTTAAGTTAAAATCATTTTTTGCCAGAAAATTACTTAGAACCCCCAATAAAAAAAGCAAGCAGTCTTTTCAAACGCAATTTTTCTGGGGGAAAAAAAAATACATTTCACTGTTTTTAAAAAACTAAATAATAAAGTTAGCCCAATTTTTTGGCATATTGTGAAAGATGATGTCATGTCGAGTAAAGATATACCAAACATGTTATAGTTTAAAATTGCACACACTCGTGGAATGGCAACAAACTACGGAACTTAAAAATCTCCATAGGCGACGTTTTAAAAATTAACGGTTTTCGGTTTAAAGGTTACAGAGTACAGAGGAGTTTTTTTTTTTTTTTTTTAGGAATTTTGATCTCACTCTGGCGATCACAGCGATACCTCACATGTGTGGTTGAAACAGTTTTCATTTGCGGGGGCGACTTACGTATGCATTTTCTTTTGTATTTATTTTTTTTATTTAACCACTTGCCGACCGCCGCACGGCTATATACTGCGGCGGTCAGCCCCTCACAGGCAGAGTGACGTACCGGTACATCACTAGCCTGGGAGGGTCTGGGGAGCGAGCGTGGTCACGGACCCCCCGCGCGCGCGTGTGACCGGTGGACCCGATGTCGATCGGCGGGGGAGAGGGAGAAAGGCAGGCAGCTTGTGTAAACAAGCTGCCTGTCAGTTCTCCCTGTGTAGAGACACTGATCATACGTGTAGACACTGGTCAGTTCTCCCTGTGTAGAGACACTGCCCCTTCACTGATCAGTGTAACTACACCTCAAGCCACAGCCAATCACAGTTAGAATCACGCCCCTAGGGACACACACAGCCCCTCCCTCTCAAATAAAGTTAACCCCTTCCCTGCCAGTGTATTTTTACAGTAACAGTGCATATATATAGCACTGATTACTGTAGAAATGTCACTGGTAACCCCAAAAGTGTCAAAAATGTCAGTCAAGGGTCCGATCTGTCCGCCCCAATGTCGCAGTCCTGAAAAAAAAAAAAAAAAAAAAAAAAAAAAAAAAAAAAAAAAAAAAAAAAAAAAATCGCACAGGTGATCAAAATACCACCAAAAGAAAGCCCTGTTTGTGGGAAAAAAAGGACGTCAAATTCGTTTAGGTACAGCGTCGCACGACCGCGCAATTGTCCTTTAAAATCACGCAGTGCCGAATCGCAAAATACCCCCTGGTCAGGAAGGGGGTAAAATCTTCCGGGGCTTAAGTGGTTAATTTATTTTTAGCATTGTTTTTTTAACCAATTCTGGAGCGGGAGATTTTCCCCCTTTAATAACCAGGCCATTTTTTACGATTCGGCACTGCGTTACTTTAACTGACAATTGCGCACTGATAATTGCGCGGTCTTGCGACTCTGTACCCAAAAAAATGTTTTTTTCCCCCACAAATAGAGCTTTCTTTCGGTGATATTTGATCACCTCTGCAATTTTTATTTTTGGAGCTATAAACAAAAGAAAACAATTCTGAAAAAAATATTTCACTTTCTGCTATAGGCCAATTTGTATTCCGCTACATATTTTTGGTAAAAAAAAAAAAAATATGCACATTTTGATTGGTTTGCCCAAAAGTTATCGTGTCTACAAACTAGGGGGAAGATTTAGGTCCTATTTATTTATTTTTTTTACTAGTAATGGCAGCAAATCGGTAATTTTTAGCCGGACTGCGACATTGTGGCGGACAGATCGGACCCCTAACTGACATTGACACTTTTGGGGGGAACCAGAAAAAAAACGGAATTTTTTTTAAAATCTTACCTGTAAAATGCCTTTCTCTGAGTCCTCCCGACAGTCGCCGCCTCCTCTAAGTCATCACTGTTGGGTATTGACTTCCCATCCACAGGAGTAGCTAGGCATATAGACTTAGTCCAAAGACAAAAGGCATTAGCATATACACACCCATGGGGGCTGTCCCATCTGGTCAATACCCCCCTGCATCACCACTCCCAACTCAGTTTGGTAGCATAGCAGTAGGTAATAAGAACCCCAAAAGAGGGGCGGGGACTGTCGGAGGACTCAAAGGAATTTTACAGGTAAGATTTTACAAAAATTCAGTTTTCTCTTACGTCCTCCGACAGTCGCCGCCTCCTCTAAGTCATCACTGTTGGGATGTCCCAAAGCAGTATAGACATGAGGGGTGGGAGACGCAACCGTAGAAAAGGCAACGCAGTACCCACATCAAAGAAAGGAATCTTACATGCACTGTAAGAGAACCAACTGGGCAACAGAAAAAACAATGCTCAACAGGAGCAACAGCCCAGGAAAGCAAATGCCAACAGCCAGGGACCCAGAAAAAAACACAAGGGTCCATCATGGCACTGCTGCACTGAGAACTTTGCGGCCAAAGGAAGCATCAACCGATGCCCGAACGTTTACTTTGTAGAATTTTGAAAAAGTGTGCACCGACGACCAAGTCGCAGCCTTGCACACCTGGGCCACCGAGGCCCGATGCCAATAGGCCCAGGACGCACTCACAGATCTGGTAGAGTGCGCCTTAACAGGGAAGGGCGGAACCCGTTCCTTCAAGGCGTAAGCCTGTTCAATGGTCTGTCTGATCCATTTGGCAATAGTGGCTGCAGAAGCAGCCATGCCCTTCCGAGGTCCCTCAGGAAGGACAGAGTGAATCCGTCTTCCGAAAGGATTCCGTAGACGACAGGTAAACCCTGATCGCCCTGACAACATCCAAGGAATGCAGAGCAACCTCCTTAGGATGCTTAGGCTTCGTACAAAGCGAAGGCAGGACAATGTCCTCATTAATGTGGAACTCAGAGACCATCTTAGGAAGAAAGGAGGGATGCTGACGCAAAACCACCTTATCCCGGTGAATCACCAAGTACGGAGAACGGCAAGATGACGCTGCCAGTTCAGACACCCTGCGAGCCGAAGTGATCGCCACCAAAAAGACAACCTTCTTAGACAGCAGAGGCAACGATATTTCCCGAAAGGGAGCACGCTGTAAGACGGACAGAACCAAGTTCAAGTCCCATGGAGGTAAGGGCTCCTTCCTGGGAGGAGCCAAATGTCGCACACCTTGAACGAAGGTGCGAACCAGGGAATGAGACGCCACAGGGTGTTGAAAAAGAATAGCCAGTGCGGACACCTGGCCTTTGATCGTGGCCAGCGCCAGGCGCTGGTCCACTCCAGACTGGTGGAAGGCCAACACTCTTGACACCGAGTACGAGCGAGGGGAGAACCCCCTGGACTCACACCAGGCGAAATAAGCCTTCCAGGTACGGTAATAGATTTTACCGGAGGAGGTGTTTCTAGCCTTGACAAGGGTAGGGATGACCTCAGAAGAGAGACCCCTGTCCTTCAGGACCTGGGTCTCAACAGCCAGGCCGTTAAAGCCAGCGACCGTAAAGCAGGATGGAAGATCGGACCCTGAGACAGGAGATCTTCCCGCAGAGGCAGACGCCACGGAGGCGCCACTGCCAGGTGAACAACGTCGGCGTACCAGGACCGGCGTGGCCAGTCCGGAGCCACCAGAATCACCAGGTGCGGTCCAGAGACCAATCTGCGGAGGAACCAAGATAGCAACTGAATCGGAGGAAAGGCATACATCAGACGATACTGATGCCAAGGGGCTACCAACGCATCCGAGGCGTCCGCCAACGGATCACGCGTTCTTGCCACGAACCTTTCCACCTTTTGATTTAGCCGGGATGCGAACAGATCCACGTCCAGGGATCCCCACCTCGCACACAGCATTTGAAAGACCTCCGGGTGTAGGGACCATTCCCCCTGGTCCAGGGTCTGGCGGCTCAGATAGTCGGCCTGCCAATTCTCCACACCCGGAATGTGAACTGCCGAGATCACCGGGACATGAGCCTCGGCCCAAGACAGAATGTCAGTCACCTCCCAGGCCGCCCGAGCACTCCTGGTGCCCCCTTGGTGGTTGATGTAAGCCACCGCGGTAGCATTGTCCGTCTGTACCCGGACAGGACGGCCCCGATGACGGCCCGACCACTGGAAGAGACAGAGTTTTATCGCTCGCAGTTCCAGCACATTTATCGGGAGGGAGGATTCTTTCTCCGACCAAGTGCCCTGGGCAGACAGTAGAGCTGCACGATTCTGGCCAAAATGAGAATCACGATTTTTTAGCTTGGAATAAAGATCACGATTCTCTCACGATTCTCTGTGTAACAAAAAAAAAATTGGGATAACTTTACTGTTACGTTTTTTTTTTTTTATTCATTAAAGTTTATTAATTGCGTTTGAAAGACTGCTGCGCAAATACAGTGTGACATAAAATATTACAACAATCGCCATTTTATTCTGTAGGGTCTCTGCTAAAAAAATATATAAAATGTTTGGGGGTTCTAAGTACTTTTCTAGCAAAAAAAAAATGATTTTAACTTGCAAGCAACAAGTGTCAGAAAAAGTTCTAGTCTTTAAGAGGTTAAACTTCCTTTCTCCCTGGCAGAGGGAAGGAAAAGATACAATGTAATAATTTTGTTTATAGTTACTGGGAGACTTAAATGCTGATAGGAGTTTGCAGGAGGAACGATACAATAAAATCAATTTGTTTATAGTTACTGGGAGTTTTCCACAGCTGTTTTCTCTGCTCCCTCAGCTATGCAAAGAATCGAGCATATGTCAGGTTTAGATCGTCAGAGGGGGTGAATCGAGATCGCGATTTTCATACGATTAATCGTGCAGCTCTAGCAGACAGGTTGCCCAGAACTCCACCCCAGCCCGACAGGCTGGCATCCGTGGTAATCACCGTCCACACCAACGGACGGAAGGACTTGCCTGCTGCCACCGACGGGGACTGGAGCCAACACAGAAGAGCCAATCTGGTCTGACGACTCAAGGAGACACACAGATGCAGGGACTGAGGCAGTCCGCTCCACATGGCCAGGATCTCCGCTTGGAGAGCCCACGTGTGAAACTGAGCAAAGGGTATCGCCTCGAAGGCCGATACCATCAACCCCAGGCCCCGCATACAGGTCCTGAGTGACGAGGACGAGCTGTCCCCGAGGGACCTGATCTCGTCCCGCAAAGTCCGGAGCTTGTCCTCCGGCAAGAACACCTTTGCCTGAACAGATTCCAGAATCATTCCCAGGTAGGGAAGATGAAGCGATGGAGACAACGTCGATTTCTGAACGTTGATGGTCCATCTGAACTCCCGGAGCGTCTGCACCGTGGTGGACAGATCGCGCACTAGGTCCTGGCTGGCACGTGATCTCAGAAGTATATCGTCCAGGTAACCCAAGACCGCAATGCCCTGAGCCCCCAGTAGGCCCAGAACCGGCGCCAACACTTTGGTAAACACCCTTGGTGCCGAAGCGAGACCGAAAGGTAACGCCACAAACTGGTAGTGGTCCTCTGCGATAGCAAACCGAAGGTACCGCTGATGACCCTCGAAAATGGGGATGTGCAGGTATGCATCCTTCAGATCTATCGAGGCCAGGAATTCCCCTGGACTCAGGAGGCCACCACCGAAAGGAGAGACTCCATCTGAACAGATTGGAATAAAACCCCCGAAACCTGTCCCGATGAGGCACCGGGACAATCACTCCCTGAGCAAGCAACTCCTGCAGACGCCCCGTAAGCAGATGAAGATTGGAGGGAAAGAATCTGTCCGCCAGCCGGGAAAGGAATTCAATCTTGTATCCCGATCGAACGATTTCCAGAACCCACCTGTCCGATATCCAGGGCAACCAAGGTTGGAGAAAACCGCGCAAACGTCCCCCCACCCCTAAAACGGGTGAGGGCGCCCCTTCAGGCAGAGGCGGATTGACCCGCCGCGCCAGCATTGCTGGACTTCTGCTTACCCGCCCAGGGCTTCTTCTGACTGCCCTGGGTCTTGAAGGGCTTGCCCTTGGATTGGTTCCGAAAGGCACGAAAGGACCCCTGATTGGATCTAGGCGCAGAACCCCGCTTGCCTCGAAAAGACTTGTTCTTTGGGTTCTAGGGCAGCATAGTGCTCTTGCCCCCCGTGACGCCTTTCACCAAGGTGTCCAACGCCTCGCCAAAAAGGCGAGAGCCAGCATAGGGAAAATCACCACCGGTTTCCCGTGAGGACTGGTCAGCCGACCAGTTCTTCAGCCATATCAGTCGCCGGTTAAGCACCGCGACACTAGAGAGGCAAGCCACCAAGGGGGCCTCATTCAAGGCTGCATCACACAAATACAGGACTCCTTGGTGGATCTGATCCACCATTTCCAGCCAGGCGGAACACAATCCGACACGAGATTGCACCTAAGCATCTTAGTCCAATCAGCCACCACCTGAGCCACCAGAACGGACGCGAAAACGGGTCTTAGCAACGAACCCGCCACCGTATAGGAATGGCGAGCTAGAGACTCCAAACGCCGGTCCGTGGGATCCCGGAAAACCGGGGTATCATCAGTAGGTAGCCTTGTTTAACACGGCCACAGTGTGATCTACCTGTGGAGGCACACACCATCGTGATTCCGTAGCCGGCGCAAAAGGATAAAGCAATTTGAACCAACTAGGTACCAGGAATGGACGTTTCAATGTGCGCCACATTTCATTAACAGTGTAATGAAACTCTGCTGGGCAGGGGAAAACCTGCGCAGACTTGCAGGTCCTGTGCGTCCCAAATGAGGACACAACGCCCGGAGGACCGGGCTCATCCTCTAAATGTAAGGTTTCCTTAACAGAAACAATCAACTCATCCATGGTCGCCGTTCTTCAGGTGACCCTGGGGAGGAGGTATCAACCCCCTCCACCTCAGCCTCCCCATCAGACCCCGGGGGGTCCAAGGATGAGCGGGACCCTGAAAAGGGCACGCTTGCAGCAGCAGCAGCCATATCCCCATCTGAATCAGAAGAGAGAGACAGCCTTGGCCTCTTTTTTGCAGCACGTTCAGACATCAGCATTTCCATATTAGACACCAAGGTCGCCACCAAAGCAGCCAAATCGGGTCGCAGCGGGGCCACAGGAGAACTGGGGACCCCCACTAAAGTTGGGGGAAACTTGCTTTCCTGAGAATCCATTGCTCAAGTTATCAGAAACAAACAGTGCAATACAAAATGTACTGTCCCTTTTAAAATAGCTGCGGTATGCGCAGCCCACCGCTACAGCGACAAAAGACCCCAAAAGGAGAAGAGAAACTGAGCCAGAAGCGATAATACAGAGGAAAATTGAGAGCGATAACCTGCAGAGCCCACAGAGCGTTGCTACCAATGTCCTGCTGCTGATGGAAAGGAACTGCTGCTGAAGTAGGCTGGACTATATGCCAGACCCGGGGAAAATGGTTGCCCCATAGGAATGCATTGGAGGCAACGCCAAAATGGCCGCCGACATGCGGCCGGACCGATCGTTCCACCGCCCAAAAAATGGCGGCGGATGGTGCCAAAACATGCAGAATCGCCCCAGAGGAGCTACACGTGCTTGCCCATAGTTAAGATGGCCGACCGCGCGAATATACACTGCTGCGGTCGCCACATAACCAAACGTCTGCACCCCCAATAATGCACCGAAGTGACACAGGGACAGGGACCCCCAGACAACATACAGTATCTGCACAAGCGATCCCCACAGGGATCGCACAGGGAGTCACACAGGCACAGACATGGGGAACACACAGCAACACAGACTGCCACCCCAGACAGAGGCCCCACACAGAAGTACTTACCTGTACCAGATGGCGTGGGAACCTCTATGCACAGAAAACCGCTGTCCTTATCTGACAGGGAGTGCCGTGAGCCAGGGACATGACACTGCAGCACCACAGATGTGTCCTGTGAGGTAGCCACCTCACGGCTGCATCCCTGTAGCGAACAGGGATGGGTCGTTCGTAATGCCAGGGCGAACCATAGCTGAACGCTCGATGGCGGGCTGGGGGTCCATCTGACCCTCTTTGCCCTGGAGAACCAGGGCGGCCAGTCCAAATCCCAGCACCGCATGATCCATCTTCATCTGAAGAGAAGTCTAACACTAGAAGCTGACAAAATAAACAGCTAGTAAAGTAAGAAAAAACTGACATTTTTCAAAGAAAAATCAAATAAAAGATTAGGAAGGCTGAGACTGAAGCCCCAGCACAGGGAAGCCTGACTACTCCTGACGCTAGGCAGATTAAAACTGAGTTGGGAGTGGTGATGCAGGGGGGGTATTGACCAGATGGGACAGCCCCCATGGGTGTGTATATGCTAATGCCTTTTGTCTTTGGACTAAGTCTATATGCCTAGCTACTCCTGCGGATAGGAAGTCAATACCCAACAGTGATGACTTAGAGGAGGCGGCGACTGTCGGAGGACGTAAGAGAAATTACTACAGTAATCCGTGCTAAAAAATATGCAGTTACTGTAATAATGACACTGGAGGGAAGGGGTTAACCCAGGGGTGATCAAAGGGTTAAATGTGAGCCTAGGGGGTGTTTTCTGACTGTGGGGAGGCTTGTGAAATCAATACAGAGACCGGTGTTCCTAAATAGGAGGAACACAGGAGCTCTGTATTGATTCCTGAGAGAACAAAAGTCTGCTGCGTTAACAGCAGACCGCTGTTCTATCTTCACTAGGAGCGATTCTGGGTGCCCGGCGTCAATCGCAGGCGCCAGCCCTATGGATCAGCTTCCCCAGGATTGCTCCTGCGAACCGCCGTACAGGTAGGGCATTTCACTGGAACCTGCCACGGTATAACTGTGGCGGCTGGTCGGCAAAAAGTTAAAAAAATAAAATAAATCAATCCAATCACTTTTTTATTGCGGTCACAAGGAATGTAAAACATACCTGGGTGGGGGGACATCCCCTCTCGCTCACTGGGATATCGGCCGAGCGGCTGCTGAGCTGCATCATCTGTTATCTCCTGAAAACCGACCACAGGCGCTAAAAAAACTGTACCGGGTTGATGCCTGCAGATGCAGGCATCATGGTACAACCACTCTGCAAGCCGACGTACAGGTACGTCGGTTTGCGGGAAGTGGTTAAAAGACACTAATATATCGAAGCCAAACTCCAGCTAAAACCTTACAAGCAGTTACAGCAAAAACTGTCTTTTCCTTTTGGGATAAAAGGCTTAAACCAAAAAGCGTTCAAACTAATTTTCGAATAACGAACACTCAGTGGTGACAGCAAACAATTTTGTCATTCTGTAATGACTGAATTTTGAGCGATAAATCGCTCAATGGACATAAAATAATCAGTTTTTCGTTCCTTCATCACATATACGTGGTGCAAACAGTTCGGACAAGAAACACATTAACCTTTCAATTTATCGTTCATCTGGCAGAAATTTGCCAAACCTGTCTTTTTTTTTTTTTTTTTTTTTTTTTTTTTAACTGGGTAAAAAACAAAGCACAAAAATGTTTGCTTTTGGGTTTATTACTGCTTCAATATAGGAACAAGTAAATTGCAATTCACCATTTACCAAAATTCAGGTTTGGTAAATCTTATTTCCAAGAAATAAAAAATCCAATCTGTTAAGAGTTTTTTGCACAGAATTGTTGCCTTGTGTGCCGCCTTACTAATCTTACAAAAATGATCCTTTTCCTTCATTTTTATAAACAAACAGATTTTCCATTACCTTTTTTATTTCATCTTCAAATACATGACACTTCTCCAGTGTGACGGGGGCATCACATGGCGATAGTACCTGTTTTCTTGCAGAACCAAGTGTATACCTAATACAGGGAAACTTTACATTAGTTATGCAGAAACAAGAATCAATAAGTATACCATGTATGGCTCAAAAAGCTCAGTTTCCTCTTACATGGTGACAGCGGAGAGATTTAGGGTGAAAACATCAACTTTGCTGTCCTGGCATTTTGATGTAGACAAATAAATCCTTCCAACAGGTGACATACATCCTTTACATTGCAAGACCTGAAAAACACTAAAGGCTGAGAGATTAGAATATCAACAAAAAGGTTTATGAAAGATTGGCATTATCATTAAACCACCCATTTTACAAATGTCCTGAAAAAAAAAAAAAAAAAAATTGAATTTAAATATGACACACTACACAATGTGCCCTCTATTGACTTTCATTAGATGTGAGCCCCTCTGATGTTAAAAGTGGTTCTAAAGGCAGAAGGTTTTTTAACCTTATACAATTCTATGCATTAAGGTTAAACACCTTCTGGGTGCATCCCCACCCCCTGCCCACCCTTATAATTACCTGAGCCCCATCTTGATCCAGCGATGTGCACGAGAGTGGCAGCTCTCCCAGGTCTCTCTGTCGAGGACAGCCAGCGAGCCAATGAGGTGAGAGTGAGGGTGGGGCCAAGCCACGCACTGTCATTCACATAAGTGTGACATGGGCGAGAGCCTGCTCAGGTGCCTCCACAGCAAGGGGGAACTAGGACCACCGGCTAGGAATACAAAAAAAGAAGAGGATTGGGGATGCTCTGTGTAAAACCACAGAGCAGGCAAGTATGACTTTTTTAAATTACAAACTTTATAATTACCGTATTTTCCGGCATATAAGACGACCCCCCTAATTTTCAAGTTAAAACATAGGTTTTGGGCTATACTCGCCATATAAGACTACCCCCCTTCCGAAGCAAGGCAACACCATTGAAAAATATCAGATTTCTCATAGATCTCCAAGGTACCCCCGAGTACTGTAATACATGTAATCTCTCATAATACTTAGGTTACCTTGGAGATATTATACTCGGCGTATAAGACGACCCCCCATTTTTGGGGGATTTTTTTGAGGTTCAAAAGTAGTCTTATACGCCAGAAAATACAGTACTTTTATATCATTCCAGGGAAAGCTCCCCCTTTCCAATATTCCCAAATCCAAGGACCATGCTCTCTCAAATAACTGTTAGGCGCTCTACCTGGACACTTTAATACCAGGTGCACATGGCTCTGTCCCAAAGTCAGGTAAGACCTTATTAAAAAAAAAACCCAGAAGGGCCCCCACACATCCTTTTCCTACATCTTCATCAAAAGGAATTGTCAGGGAAGAACGTGATAAAGAATGGCAAATATACCAATTTCCAAAATGGACGCGCGGGACAGTCAGGGAATGGCAGATATGCCAATTTCCAAAATGGCCACGCAGGACTCTCAGGAAATGGCAGATATGCCAATTTCCAAAATGGCCACATGGGACATCCTAATTAGTGCCAATTATCAACATCCGCTTCCTATATAAACTCAGCACTGGCTGCCATTCATTGCTGGATTATCTTCAGTTAGTACCAGATTTCCTTGTACCCTGAAACTCCTGCTTGATTACGCGTTACCGACCCGGCTAGAATTGACCTGCTCTGGCTTTCTCCTGCTCTGAACCCGGTTTGCCTTACGGACTTCTCCCTGCCTGCTCCTGATTGACTACCTGTGTTTGACCCTCGGCCTGGCTTCTGACCTTGATTGCACTAACCTGCCTGCACTTCCATTGACTGTCTTATCTACTGCGGATCAGATTCCTGACACAGCTACACCTGCAGGCCACCCATGGACCTTTAGGCATAGCGCCCTGTGTCACCATCTCCAGGGGGGCTCTGCTCAGCTGCAAGGGGAGCCCTCTCGTGACCTCAGCCTCCAACCAGGTTCGTGACAGGAGGTAGAATGGGATTGGCAAATGTTAGCAATGTCAGAACAGCCTACAATTTGACTGATGAAAAAATTTGAAAGCTTCCTGCGGGTACTGTATGTGTAAACACCTCTGGTTTCCTGAACTGCTCACCTGCAGCAGTTTGCGCCCCTACTGAAAGTTTTTTTTAAAAAACTGAAACAGGAGGTCACTTTAATAAACCAAGAATAATGCTGAACTCTTTATAATCACCTGAACTACACAAGTCAGACAGAAAGGGACGAACAGCAGAGCCAGATCTACCGTTCTGCACTGCACATGCCGTCTAACACTGGGAGATTGCTTATATGTGGAGAAAGGACTGGAATGAGGTCACTGGGGAGCTGCTCCTTCATAATGTGCTTAGAATAGCTTTGGCGAAAGACCAAGAACTTTTTCTCATTTGCACAACTGGACTGTAAGCTACCCATTGGTTAAAAGGGTCACTTTATCCCACTAGGTCACCTGTAAAATTAACATGAATATAAAATGCCTTCCCAGCAGCCTGTATAATAAAATGATGCTTTTCTCCTCCCCATCTGCTGTAAGTGTACTACATTTCAGAGTGTGTAGAATAGCTCCTCTGCCGGCCGCTGCGGTTATTCCCACTGGCTGAACATAGTTGTGCTCATAAGTTTACATACCCTGGCAGAATTTATGATTTCTTGGCCATTTTTCAGAGAATACGAATGATAAACAAAAAACTTTTCACTCATGGTTAGTGTTTAGCTGAAGCCATTTATTATCAATCAATTGTTTTTACTCTTTAAATCATAATGACAACAGAAACTACTCAAATTACCCTGACCAAAAGTTTACATACCCCAGTTCTTAATACTGTGTATTGCCCCTTTTACCATCAATGACAGCTTGAAGTCTTTTGTGGTATTTGTGGATGAGGCTCTTTATCTTCTCAGATGGTAAAGCTGCCCATTCTTCCTGGCAAAAGCCTCCAGTTCCTAAATTCTTGGGCTGTCTTGCATGAACTGCATGTTCGAGATCTCCCCAGAGTGGCTCAATGATATTGAGGTCAGGAGACAGATGGCCACTCCAGAACCTTCACTTTATTCTGCTGTACCCAATGACAGGTTGACTTGGCCTTGTGTTTAGAATCATTTTCATGTTGGACTGTCCAAGTACATCCCATGTGCAGCTTCTGGGCTGATGAATGCAAATTTTCCTCTAGCATTTTTTTGATAACATACTGCATTCATCTTGCGATCAATTCTGACCAAAATTTCCTGTGCCTTTGTAGCTCACACATCCCCAATACATCAGCAATCACCCTTCGTGTTTCACAGTAGGAATAGTGTACCTTTCATAATAGGCCTTGTTGACTGCTCTCCAAATGTCGCGTTTATGGTTGTGGCCAAAAAGCTCAATTTTGGTCTCATCACTCCAAATGACTGTGCCAGAAGGTTTGAGGCTTGTCTCTGTGCTGTTTGGCGTATTGTAAGCGGGATACTTTGTGGCATTTGCGTAGTAATGATTTTCTTTTGGCGACTTGACTACGCAGCCCATCTTTCTTCAAGTGCCTCCTTATTGTGCATCTTGAAACGGTCACACCACATGTTTTCAGAGAGTCCAGCATTGCACCTGAAGTTATTTGTGGGTTTTTCTTTGCATCCCGAACAATTTTCCTGGCAGTTGTGGCTGAAATTTTAGTTGGTCTACCTGACCGTGGTATGGTTTCAATCGAACCCCTCATTTTCCACTTCTTGATTAGAGTTTGAACACTGCAGATTGGAATTCTCAATTCCTTGCATATCTTTTAGATTTCTTTTCTGTTTTATGCAGTCCAACTACCTTTTCCCACAGATCCTTTGACAATTCTTTTGCTCAGAATCCAGAAAAATCAGTGCAGAACTGGATGAAAGATGCAAGGGTCTGTCAGGAGTCCAGAAACTCATTGACCTTTTACACACACACACACATGCTAAATTCAGGGTTCATACACATTTTTACCAATAAAATTCCATGACTTCACCTAAATATTCATGACCTAAAGTTTCATGAAATGTCTATGTATACATGTTAAATAAGAAGAAAATCCATGTCACACCCAGCATATTTTTACTAAAATAAATGACAATCTTTGTAGTGTACAGTACCTCTGCAGTTGGGTTTCATTTCTGGATACAGCGCGACTCAAAATGGTCCCTTGTTTTACAGTGGATGAGATGGAAGCACCGCTGCCGCAGCTGGGAGCCGGTGTCACTTCATGCGCACAGGTGAAAAAGCCAGCTATCGGATTGGAAGCTGTCGAGCACGCAGTTGCAGACTGGTGCTTTGCACCTTTAGCGTGGCTAGACAGCGCTGCCTCTCCCATGTTCGAAATGTCAAACGTTTTACGACACAGTGTACATTTAGCACGTCCCGGGTCCTAATCTTTCTTTAGCCACCTCTCATACTTTTCATCATGAAGCCATACATTTTAAAGTTGCATTTCCCTGGCATTGCTACCCTGTGAACACACTAACTTTAGCTGAAACGGTGTTACCCCCATAAAGTTAACTTGTAATTTGACCAATATACTGTAACTGGAGAAAGAAGATTAATGGGCGTTCCTGCTTGAGGATAAAGCTTCAGTTCAGGCAGTCATGATGGGAGGTGCAGGTGAACTGGTATGGATGGCACAGATGCACAAATGTGGCGCTTACTCTTGTCTATACTCAGGAGTCATGTCCTGGGAAAAAAAGTGTGGGGCTGAGGACATGATACAAGAGGTGGTCAGGGGCTGCGGACATGGTACAGGAGATGGTCAAAGGCTGCGGACATGGTACAGAAGATGGTCAAAGGACACCGACCTGACAACCCCCCCCCCCCCCCCCCAGTGCGGCCTGACACCCCCCAGTGCGGAGATGCGGGCGGCCCGCCAGACACTGGCCTGACAACCACCCCCCCCCCTCCTCCCTGCTGGTATGCCCCTGGGAGCGGGGACAGTAAGTGCACTATTTCTCAGTTTCAGATTTAGGTGGATCAATCCGCCGCAGAGTTCCTAACCTGTCGCGGTCTATTCATATTGAAGAGGCCAGTGACCAGGCTTCAGCTGTGCAGTGCGCTGCGGCTGATTAATCCGCCTAAACTCGAAACATAGAAAATCGTCCACTTACTGTCCCCCGCTCCCACGGAATACAGGGGGCCCGGAGACATATTTTCTAAATTAAATATTTGCACAATATTCCATGACTTTTCCAAAACTTAGTGGGGTTTACTCATTTTCCATAACTTCCAGGCCTGGAAAGTGTCATGTCAAAATCCCATGACTTTTCCAGGATTTTCATGACCGTACGAACCCTGTAGATTACAAGCAAACAGATCACAGGTGAGGATGGTTCCCTTTAATAGCCATTCAAACCCCTTTGAGTCAACTTGTTTGCATGTTATCAGGCCAAAATCACCAGGGTATGTAAACTTTTCATCAGGGTCATTTGGGTAGTTTGTTGTCATGATTTAAAAAAAAAGAGTAAACACAGTTGATTGACAATAAATGGCTTCAGCCAAACACTAACCATGAGTGAAACGTTTTTGGTTATTCATATTCTCGGAAAAATGGCCAAGAAATTTATAAATTCTGCCAGGGGATGTAAACTTATGAGCACAACTGTATGAGCCACTGGGAGGAGACAATCCATGTCCTGTTCAACATTTTACTTCAGGCAAAAACCCTCTGAAGTAAACCATCAGATTCTTTTGGGGCCTTATCGAACATTGGAGTTCAGTTTTGGGCACCAGTTCACAAAGAGGATATCGGGGAACTGGAGAAGTTGCTATTCTCTGCACTAATACTGATAAGAGCCATGCAGATGCTCATCTATGAGAAGAGATTAGCTGAACTCAATGTATTCTCTCTTTAGAAGGAGATTAAGAGGGATATGGTCACCTATAGAGCTGCACGATTAATCGTATATATTAAAAAAAAAAAAAAAAAAAACCACACACAATCTTGATTCACCCCCCTCCCC
This sequence comes from Pelophylax lessonae, assembly GCF_965119305.1. Lineage (NCBI taxonomy): Eukaryota > Metazoa > Chordata > Amphibia > Anura > Ranidae > Pelophylax > Pelophylax lessonae. The sequence goes on along the minus strand of NC_138770.1, from coordinate 551,163,523 downwards.
GATCTTAACCACTTGCCGACCGCCGCACGACTATCTACGTCGGCGGTCAGCCCCTCACAGGCAAACTAACGTAGGGCTACGTTGCTTGCTTGTGAGGGTCTAGGGAGCGAGCGCGCGCCCCCCGGGGCGCGCTCCCGCTCCCGTGTGGTCACGGACCCCCCCGCGCGTGTGACCAGCGGACCCGATGTCCGCCGGTCACTCGGCGATCGGCGGGGGAGAGGGAGAATGTCAGGCAGCTTGTGTAAACAAACTGCCTGTCATTCTCCTCGCTGCAAAGACACTGATAAAACGGATCTGGTATGTAGATCCGTTGATCAGTGTCCTTACAGCTAGAGCCACAGCCAATCACAGTAGAAACCACGCCCCTAGGGACACACACAGCCCCGCCCTTCCAAATAAAGTTAACCCCTTCACTACCAGTGTATTTTTACAGTAACAGTGCATATGTATAGCACTGATTACTGTAGAAATGTCACTGGTAACCCCAAAAGTGTCAAAAATGTCAGTCAAGGGTCCGATCTGTCCGCCGCAATGTCGCAGTACCGCAAAAAAAAAAAAAAATCGCAGATCGCCGCCATTACGCGTTAAAAAAAAAAACAACAAAAATGACAAAAATCTTTCCCTTTGTTAGTAAACGCGATAACTTTTGCGCAAACCAATCAAAATACGCTTTTTGCGATTTTTTTTACCAAACATAGGTAGCATAAAATAAATTGGCCGAAAATTTTTAAAAATTTTGATTTTTACATTTTTTTTTGGGGGAATTTCATATAAAAAAATGTGAAAAATATTGCTATTTTTGCAAAATTGACGCTCTTTTTTTGTTTATAGCGCGTGATCAAAAAATCGCACAGGTGATCAAATACCACCAAAAGAAAGCTCTGTTTGTGGGAAAAAAAGGACGTCAAATTCGTTTAGGTACAGCGTCGCACGACCGCGCAATTGTGCGTTAAATTCACGCAGTGCCGAATCGCAAAATACCCCCTGGTCGGAATGGGGGTAAAATCTTCCGGGGCTTAAGTGGTTAAAAACGGCATGTCTTCAATTCTTACAAGAGCTGTTCTCTGCTCACTCACAGCTGTCAAAAAAAAAAAGCCTCTGGCAAATGTTTAGCAACACTGTTAGGGCTGCTAGATAACTATAAACACAATGTATAATTTTGTTCGTTTAGATCAGGGGTGTCAAACTCAACTTCGAAGGCTGCATCAGCATTAGGACTACCCTCAAGGGGCCGGTTGTATCTGTAATACTAGAAGTCCAGAGTATCACAACCCTCTTGCATCAGATGTCAAGAGTACCCCCACCCTCCCTTATATCAAAGTGAACCCCCTTACCTTGTGTTGCTGCTGGGATGAAGCTGGGGGCAGTTAGGAAGCAGAAAGTGCAAGGTCTGCAGCTCCACGCCTCTCCTAGAGCAGCAGTAAGGGCCACATGAAGTGGCCTGGAGGGCCGGATTCGGCCCGCAGGCCTTGTTTTGACATGCGTTTTAGATCAAAGAAATGAACTTCCATCTGTAAATGAGGGCAGTTTAACTTCTTAAAGACTATACCTTTGACACTTGTTGCTTACAAGTTAAAACCAAACAGAGACCCTAGTTGCTTACAAGTTAAAACCAAACAGAGACCCTAGAGAATAAAATGGCGATCGTTGTAATCTTTTATGTCACACTGTATTTGCGCAGAAGTCTTTCAAACACAGTAAGGCTCCATGTACACGGGACGCTGGAAATGGACGTTTAGGAGCAGTTGGGCGTTTTTTTCAGAAGTCTCTGAACGCAGCTCCATGTTATCTTATCTGTCCATGTACACATGGTAGTTTACAGTCATTTGCAGGCAGTTGCGTTCAGGGACTTTTTTTAGAACGCAATTATATTGCGTTCGAACGTGTGTTTCCCGACGTTTCAAACGCAGAAACGCGGCCGAACGTGACTAAACGTGACTGAACGTGATGAACCTACGTTCAGCCACGTTATACGTTTTTTTTCTTCCATTCAAAATCAATGGTTCCCTATGGGAGCCTATTGATTTGAATGGAAGTCGCACCGCAAGTCGGATCAGACTTGCGGCGCGACCTGCACTGTGAGAATCTTGAGGGGGAACTCCATGCCAAAAATGGGGAAAAAAAAACTGCGTGGGGTTCCCCCCCAGGTTCCAAACCAGGCCCTTCGGGTCCGGAATGGAATTTGAGGGTAGCCCCACGCCGAAAAAACGGCGTGGGGTCCCCCCCAAAATCCATACCAGACCCTTATCCGAGCATGCAGCCCGGAAGGCCAGGAAAGGGGAGGGGACGAGCGAGCGGCCCCACCCCCCCTGGACCACACCAGGCCACATGCCCTCAACATGGGGGGGTGTTGGTGCTTTGGGGCAGGGGGAGCTCTGCACCCCCCACCTCAAAGCACCCTGCCCCCATGTTGATGAGGACAAGGGCCTCATCCCCACAACCCTGGCCAGTGGTTGTGGGGGTCTGCGGGCAGGGGGCTGATCGGAATCTGGAAGCCCCCTTTAACAAGGGGGCCCCCCAGATCCCGGACCCCCTCCCTGTGTGAATGGGTATTGGGGTACACTGTACCCCTACCCATTCACCCCATAAAAGATAGTGTATGTAAATAATGACAGGAGACGTTTTGGAAAGTTAATTAAAAATCTTCATCCGGCTCTTCGGGGTCTTCTCCTCTCCGGGGGTCTTCTGCTCTTTTGCTGTCCGCCCTTCTGCTATCCTCTCCTCTCCGGGGGTCTTCTGCTGTCTTCTCTCCGTGGGGTCTCCTGCTCTTTTGCTGTCCGCCCTTCTGATGTCCTCTCTTCTTGTCTTCTCCTCTCCGGTCTTCTGCTCTTGTGCTGTCGGCTGTCGGCTCTCCTTCTTCCTCCGGTCCTCCTCCGACGACGTCTCCAGCGATTATGCCGGCCTCTGGTCTCTGCAGCTTATTATATAGCCATTAGGGGCGTGGCCGCCAGATGACGTCATCGGGAGACCACGCCCCTTGTGTCACATGTGACGTCACATGTGACACAAGGGGCGTGGTCTCCCGATGACGTCATCTGGCGGCCACGCCCCTAATGGCTATATAATAAGCTGCAGAGACCAGAGGCCGGCATAATCGCTGGAGACGTCGTCGGAGGAGGACCGGAGGAAGAAGGAGAGCCGACAGCACAAGAGCAGAAGACCGGAGAGGAGAAGACAAGAAGAGAGGACATCAGAAGGGCGGACAGCAAAAGAGCAGGAGACCCCACGGAGAGAAGACAGCAGAAGACCCCCGGAGAGGAGAGGACAGCAGAAGGGCGGACAGCAAAAGAGCAGAAGACCCCACGGAGAGAAGACAGCAGAAGACCCCCGGAGAGGAGAAGACAAGAAGAGAGGATAGCAGAAGGGCGGGCAGCAAAAGAGCAGAAGACCCCCGGAGAGGAGAAGACCCCGAAGAGCCGGATGAAGATTTTTAATAAACTTTCCAAAACGTCTCCTGTCATTATTTACATACACTATCTTTTATGGGGTGAATGGGTAGGGGTACAGTGTACCCCAATACCCATTCACACAGGGAGGGGGTCCGGGATCTGGGGGGCCCCCTTGTTAAAGGGGGCTTCCAGATTCCGATCTGCCCGCAGACCCCCACAACCACCGGCCAGGGTTGTGGGGATGAGGCCCTTGTCCTCATCAACATGGGGGCAGGGTGCTTTGAGGTGGGGGGTGCAGAGCTCCCCCTGCCCCAAAGCACCAACACCCCCCCATGTTGAGGGCATGTGGCCTGGTGTGGTCCAGGGGGGGTGGGGCCGCTCGCTCGTCCCCTCCCCTTTCCTGGCCTTCCGGGCTGCATGCTCGGATAAGGGTCTGGTATGGATTTTGGGGGGGACCCCACGCTGTTTTTTCGGAGTGGGGCTACCCTCAAATTCCATGCCGGACCCGAAGGGCCTGGTTTGGAACCTGGGGGGGGGGAACCCCACGCAATTTTTTTCCCATTTTTGGGTGGAGTTCCCCCTCAAGATTCTCACAGTGCAGGTCGCGCCGCAAGTCGGATCATCCTGATCTGACTTGCGGTGCGCCTTCCATTCAAATCAATAGGCTCCCATAGGGAACCATTGATTTTGAATGGAGGCAGAAAAACGCTGCTAAAAGCAACGTGGCCAAACGTGCAATAACGCAAATGGAAAAAGCTACTGAAAGCACGTTTAACAGCTGCTTTTTCCCGGCGTCAGAAATAGCTTTGCAGGACGTTTTTTCTAACGTCCCGTGTACATGGAGCCTAATTGGGAAAAAAATACACTTTAATGAATTTAAGAAAACTAAACAGTTAAGTTAGCCCAATTTTTTAGTATAATGTAAAAGATTATGTTACACAGAGAATCCTGATCTTTATTCCAAGCAAAAATATCGGGATTCTCATTTTATCCAGAATCGTGCAGCTCTAGTCACCACGTGGTCCATATAGTGAACTTGATGTTGAGTTATTCACTTTAATGCCATCACAGAGGACAAAGGGGCACTTTTTACGTCTGGAGAAAGATTTCAGCTCCAAAAAACGGAAAGGTTTCTTCACAGTAAACCCGTGAAAATGGGGAAAAGACAACCCTCAAGAGCTGGTTCTGGCTCTAAACAAAAAAAAAATAAAAAAAATGCCTAGATTCCTTCCTATATGCACACATTGTAACTGGACACTAATATTGATTAGATAACATTGATCCAAGAATTTTGATTGGCTCTTGGGAGATGAAGGAAGGAATTTTTTTTAATGTAAACAAACTATGGAGCAGCTTACCGAGAACAACTTGGTACTCTCCTGCCCCCACATGACATCAGAAAAACAAACACCAGCAGTGGGAGAAGGGCAGCGAGCCAAATGCTTTCCCTATACTCCTAAGCAGGTGGTGAAGTGACGGTATATGAGTTTGTTCAACAAGTGTAGCTACAGGGCCTTGCGAAAGTATTCGGCCCCCTTGAACTTTGACCTTTTGCCACATTTCAGGCTTCAAACATAAAGATATAAAACTGTAATTCTTTGTGAAGAATCAACAAGTGGGACACAATCATGAAGTGGAACCAAATGTATTGGATATTTCAAACTTTGTTAACAAATAAAAAACTGAAAAATTGGGCGTGCAAAATTATTCAGCCCCTTTACTTTCAGTGCAGCAAACTCTCTCCAGAAGTTCAGTGAGGATCTCCGAATGATCCAATGTTGACATAATGATAAATAGAATCCACCTGTGTGTAATCAAGTCTCCGTATAAATGCACCTGCACTGTGATAGTCTCAGAGGTCCGTTTAAAGCGCAGATAGCATCATGAAGAACAAGGAACACACCAGGCAGGTCCGAGATACTGTTGTGGAAAAGTTTAAAGCCGGATTTGGATACAAAAAGATTTCCCAAGCTTTAAACATCCCAAGGAGCACTGTGCAAGCGATAATATTGAAATGGAAGGAGTATCAGACCACTGCAAATCTACAAAGAGCTGGCCGTCCCTCTAAACTTTCAGCTCATAAAAGGAGAAGACTGATCAGAGATGCAGCCAAGAGGCCCATGATCACTCTGGAAGAACTGCAGTGATCTACAGCTGAGGTGGGAGACTCTGTCCATAGGACAACAATCAGTCGTATACTGCACAAATCTGGCCTTTATGGAAAAGTGGCAAGAAGAAAGCTATTTTTTAAAGATATCCATAAAAAAAGTGTCGTTTAAAGTTTGCCACAAGCCACCTGGGAGACACACCAAACATGTGGAAGAAGGTGCTCTGGTCAGATGAAACCAAAATCAAACTTTTTGGCAACAATGCAAAACGTTATGTTTGGCGTAAAAGCATCACCCTGAACACACCATCCCCACTGTCAAACATGGTGGTTGCAGCATCATGGTTTGGGCCTGCTTTTCTTCAGCAGGGACAGGGAAGATGGTTAAAATTGATGGGAAGATGGATGGAGCCAAATACAGGACCATTCTGGAAGAAAACCTGATGGAGTCTGCAAAAGACCTGAGACTGGGACGGAGATTTGTCTTCCAACAAGACAATGATCCAAAACATAAAGCAAAATCTACAATGGAATGGATCACAAATAAACATATCCAGGTGTTAGAATGGCCAAGTCAAAGTCCAGACCTGAAACCAATCGAGAATCTGTGGAAAGAACTGAAAACAGATGTTCACAAACGCTCTCCTTCCAACCTCACTGAGCTCGAGCTGTTTTGCAAGGAGGAATGGGCAAAAATTTCAGTCTCTCGATGTACAAAACTGATAGAGACATACCCCAAGTGACTTACAGCTGTAATCGCAGCAAAAGGTGGCGCTACAAAGTATTAACTTAAGGGGGCTGAATAATTTTGCAAGCCCAATTTTTCATTTTTTTACTTGTTAAAAAAGTTTGAAATATCCAATAAATTTCGTTCCACTTCATGATTGTGTCCCGCTTGTTGATTCTTCACAAAAAATTACAGTTTTATATCTTTATGTTTGAAGCCTGAAATGTGGCAAAAGGTCAAAAAGTTCAAGGGGGCCGAATACATTCGCAAGGCACTGTATATTTAAATAAACCTGTTAGAGCCGGTTCACACTACCGCGACCAGAAAGTCGCCCCATGAAGGAGTGACTTTTTAGCATGACTTGGAAGAGACTTAAATGATAGGCGACTTTGTCTGTGGGTAATGCCTGGCTAATCTTTTTCTTCCTGGAAAGTCTGATAACAAGTCCCTTGAAAATAGATAAGGATCAGACTTAGAGGCAACTCCCATTGAAGTCTATGTGCACAAGTCAGATAGAGGTCGCCTTGAAGTAGTACAGGAACCTTTTCTGAAGTCGGAGCGACTTCAGTAATGCATATTAAAGCGGTTGTAAACTCTATAAAAAAAAAAAATAAAAAAAAAAAAAACCTGCAAGACAAAGGCATAATGAGCTAGTATGCATCGCATACTAGCCAATTATGTGTAACTTACCTTAAAACGAAGCCCCGACACGGACCCCCGGACATCGCTGCGGGCGCTGCCATGGTCCCTCGTCGTCTCTTCCGGGTTCGGCATGCGCGCGGGAGTGATTTTTCCGGCAAGCTCCCGGCAACTTAATTGAAGGTCCCCCGGACCTTCAGAGCGCATGCGCCGCTTTAGGAGATATTATTTGTACCTACAGGTAAGCCTTATTATAGGCTTACCTGTAGGTAAAAGTGTCAAAAAGCGGGATACTACCGCTTTAAGTCGGCTCTCATTCATTAACATGGAATTTGTGATGACAAGAGACTTGGGGCGACTTGAGGGCACACAAGTCGTGTCCCAAGTCGGAGTAGTGTGAACCGGCTCTTACACTTCCCACAACATAGGCAAAGCACAGCCTTTCCGAATGCAGAAACTAGGAATCAGACCTCATGCTTTAAAATGTTAGACCTGTACAAGATAAGACTCTGGCTGGTAGCTATGGGCTCTGAAATAAAAGCCCATTAACGCATAAAGTTGATCTATGGATTTTGCTAGTTAAAACATTTTACGCTCTTTGTAACTTTTCAATATCAGCTTCTGAGATGTGGTAGCCAGTCCTACTCTGAGAATATATTCTAATACACAAGACGAGTATACTATACGCAAACTGCAGTTTAACAAATACAGTTTCAATTGCAACTCCTCATAGGTGTTAGACACACTTACCAGCCTGTTTCATTGGGAAAACTGGATAGGACTGGCTCGTTATCAAAGACAACATTTTCTGAAACAGCTGCAGAAAGAAAATATTAAGACAAAATAAGTACTTCAGATAACATCATATGCTGCGATTTTGAATGACAATATAGTCACATGTATATATCTACTATTTATAACCCCTCATTCCCTGGTCTACCTGGCAGGACCCTGCCTGATTTTTGAATGATTTACTGATCTTAGTATATAGTCCTTAGTTTTCAACATTGTGCTTCAAGGAGGAACACATGACTGTAGTAGGAGAGGGACTGTGTGATATAGCATAGTGTTACAGGAACTGACCAAGCTTAGCTTTCTTCTAGCTATGTGGAGTGTTCTCCAGACAAGAGCAGGAGACTGGCAGTCACCACTCTATTCTCAGAGCATACCCATGAACCGAGCGATCAGCGGTCTTATTGCCATTCTCAGTAACAGGCCCCTTTCACACTTGTGCGACTTGTCCTGCGACTTGGGACTGCAAAGGCGCATGACAAGTCATACGCCATGATTTCCAATGAGTACTGTTCATATCTGTGCGACTTCAAAGTCCCTGCACAACTTTGGTCTGACTTTGATGCATTTTGAGATCCATTGATCTCAAGATTACACAGGGATCGCTTCAAGTCCAATCAAATTCGTGGCAAAATTGTGTGACATTTAGGTCGCACGTGTGGAAGGGGCCTTCGTAGCAGGCCGAGACTGATGCGGCAGCCACCTAGGCAAGTATGATTGATTTTGAAATCCTGCACTTCCTATTTAAACTATTATCTATTGTAAATTTGGGGGCCCATAATATTTTTGTGATTCTACAAGCATGTGTAATTTCAACCACTTCAGCTGCAGAAGATTTGACCCCCTTTATGACCTGGCCATTTTTTACTATTCAGCACTGCACTAGTTTAACAGCTTGCTGACCACCCGCTACAAATAGAATGTGGCAGGCTGACTCGGCTGCGCGAATCACGCACCCTCTTTAGCCAGCGGAGAAGTGGATTCATGGGGCCAGCAGCCACGATTGCCTCCGGGTACCCACGATCACTCCCTGTGGAGAGAGAACAGTGGTCTGCTTCTGTAAGTACAGCAGACCGTTCTCTCAGGAATTAGCACAAAGTGCCGGTGATCCTCCTATTTAGGATCACAGGTCTCTGTGTTGATTCCACAAGCCCATCCCTCGCACAGAGCTAATCGTCGCCATTATTAGTTTAAAAAAATAAATAAAAATCTTTCCCCTAGTTTGTACACATGATAACTTTTGCACAAACCAATCAAAATACGCTTATTGGGATTTTTTTAAGAAAAATATGTAGCAGAGTACAAAATTGGCCTAAAAACGATGAAAAAAAAAAAATTGACCTTTACATTTTTTTTTTTTATTGGGAATATATAGCAGAAAGTGAAAAAACTGAATTTTTGTAAAATCTTACCTGTAAAATTCCTTTCCCTGAGTCCTCCGACAGTCGCCGCCTCCTCCAAGTCATCACTATTGGGATGTCCCAAAGCAGTATAAACATAAGGGGTGGGAGACGCAACCGTAGAAAAGGCAACGCAGTACCCACATCAGAGAAAGGAATCTTACATGCACCGTAAGAACCAACTGGGCAACAGAAAAAAAACAATGCTCAACAGGAGCAACAGCCCAGGAAAGCAAATGCCAACAGCCAGGGACCCAGAGAAAAATTCAAGGGTCCATCATGGCACTGCCGCACTGAGAACTTTGCGGCCAAAAGAAGCATCAGCTGATGCCAGAACGTCTACTTTGTAGAACTTGGAAAATGTGTGCACCGACGACCAAGTCGCCGCCTTGCACACCTGGGTCACCAAGGCCCGATGCCAACAGGCCCAGGAAGTACTCAAAGACCTGGTAGAATGCGCCTTAACAGGGAAGGGCGGAACCCGTTCCTTCAAGGCATAGGCCTGCTCAATGGTCTGTCTGATCCACTTGGCAATAGTCGCTGCCGATGCAGCCATGCCCTTCCGAGGTCCCTCAGGAAGGACAAAGAGTCCGCCTTCCGAAAGGATTCCGTAGACGACAGGTAAACCCTGATCACCCTGACAAGATCCAAGGAGTGCAAAGCAATCTCCTTAGGATGCTTAGGCTTTGTACAAAGCGAAGGCAAGACAATTTCCTCATTAAGGTGGAAATCAGTGATCACCTTGGGAAGAAAGGACGGGGGTGTTCTCAACACCACCTTATCCTTGTGAATTATCAAGTAAGGGGAGCGGCAAGACAACGCCGCCAGCTCCGACACTCTGCGAGCCGAAGTGATCGCCACAAGAAAGGCAACCGTTTGACAGCAGAGGCAACTAAATCTCCCTGATATTTTCAAAAGGAGCACGCTGCAATGCGGACAGGACCAAGTTCAAGTCCAATGGAGGTAAAGGCTCCTTCCTAGGAGGAGCCAAATGTCGCACACCTTGAATGAATGTGCGCACCAAGGAATGAGACGCCACAGGGCGTTGGAAAAGGACCGCCAGTGCTGACACCTGGCCGTTTATAGTGGCCAGCGCCAGGCGCTGATCCACTCCAGACTGGAGGAAAGCCAAGATTCTTGACACCAAGAATGAGGGGAGAACCCCCTGGACTCACACCAGCTGAAATAGGCTTTCCAGGTACGGTAATAGATCTTACCAGAGGAAGATTTCCTAGGCTTGATCAGGGTAGGGATAACCTCAGAAGATAGACCCTTGCCCTTCAAGACCTGGGTCTCAACAGCCAGGCCGTTAAAGCCAGCGACTGTAAAGCAGGATGGAAGATCGGACCTTGAGACAGGAGATCTTCCCGCAGAGGCAGACACCACGGAGGCGCCACTGCCAGGTGAACAACGTCGGCGTACAAAGACCGGCGAGGCCAGTCCGGCGCCACCAGAATCCCCATGTGCGGTTCCGAGACCAATCTGCGTAGGAACCAGGATAGTAACTGAATCGGAGGAAAGGCGTACATCAGACAATACTGATGCCAAGGGGCCACCAACGCATCCGAGGCGTCCGCCAACGGATCGCGCGTTCTTGCCACGAACCTTTCCACCTTTCGATTTAGCCGAGATGCGAACAGATCCACGTCTGGGGATCCCCACTTCGCACACAGCATCCGAAAGACCTCCGGGTGTAGGGACTAGGGCTGAACGATAGTCGATATGATAGACTATCGTTCTGTGTCCGTGGGCGATATTCATATCGCCGAGGACACGATATTAGCATAGGCAGGAAGTCGGGACTCGGCGGGGGGAGGACTCGCAGTGATTGCGGGGGAGGACTCACAGTTATTCTTGTAGCAGCCGACACATCGGTGAGCAGCGCGCCTTGAACAGTAGAAGAACACACAGCCGCATACAGTGAGTGACTCACTAAACTTCCTGCAGCCCACACGTTGTCTCCGGCTCCGCCCCCAGCTAGTTCTCAATAGATTAATTTCTCAATGGAGCAGCGAACCAACCAATCACGCCTTGAACACCTGCACAGCTAACCAATCAGGTGTGCCTGCACGCTTGATTGGTTCGCTGTGCCGCTACTTACGGCGTGATTGGTTGGTTCGCTGCTCCATTGAGAAATTCATCCATTGAGAACTAGCTGGGGGCGGAGCCGGAGACAACGTGTGGGCTGCAGGAAGTGGAGTGAGTCACTCACTGTATGCGGCTGTGTGTTATTCTACCGGCTCCTAGTCCTCTATCGGCAGTTATTCTACCGGCTCCTAGCTCCTGCACCAGAACTGACATCAGGGCCGGTGCAGGCGCGTTGATTGACTCCTGGGAGTGATGACGTTCAGCTCCCAGGAAGCAGGAAGTCACGGCGGCGGAAGTTCTCGCAGAGGGAGGAAGAGGAAGTAAGGTAAGTATACAGTATTTTCTTTAAAAACAAGGTAAGTGAAAAAAAAATTGAATTATCCAATTCTTTTGCAGGTAAAAACAAGCAAGCGGATAGAAAAATAATTTTTTTTAGGGTGGAACTCCACTTTAATAACCTGTCCTGAACCTGACAAAACTTGAAAAATGAATTTGTTGCATGTTGCATGCCTTCAATAATTAAAGTTCACATGTTTTGTTTGTTTTCTCCACTTAGAAAATGCAGTGAAAAAAGATGGTCGCATTGATCGTGCTGCAAGAAGCTGGTGAGCCACTTCTCTCACAGCTGGAAGGCCAGCGATGCCCTGGCAAAAGTCCAGAAGGAACTCAATCTTCCATCACATTGCCTCATCTCAGAATGCCAAACAAGATGGGGTTCCAGACAGATGATGATCAGCAGGATATTAGAGCAGCAGCCGGCTTTAACTCAGGTCCTGTCTGCAGACAAGAAGCTGCGGCATCCAATTCCAACCTGGCAAGATATAGATGTCCTGGAATCTGTAAGCAAGTCACTGGGCCCAATGCTGGATTTCACTGATGCACTTTCAGGGGATGAATATGTAAGTGTCTCCATTGTAAAGCCAGTTCTTCAGCTCTTCAACACTTCACTACTGGAAATGCGAGAGGAAGACACAGACCTGACCAAGAACATAAAGAAGATGATGCTGGACTACCTCAACGAGAAATACGAAGATGAGGATACTCAGAAGCTGCTAGATATGGCATCTTTTTTGGACCCCCGGTTCAAGATGGACTTTATCAGTGCGGACAAGAAGACCCAAGTTAAGGCCAGAGTGGCATCACAGATGATGGAATGCCAGGAGAAAGCAAGCTGCAGCACTGACGTGATGCCCAACGTTACCAGTGAACCCCAGGCAAAGAAAGCAAAGAAGTCATTGGCAAGCTTCTTTAAACAGAGTGAAACTGCAGCAAAGGGTGATTCCTCTCTGACCCTAAAGGATGCTTTGGAAGCAGAGTTAAACACCTACCCGCTAACACCTCCAATAGACAAAGAAGAGGATCCACTTGCATGGTGGAAAGTACACAAAATAAGCTTTCCTCGTCTCGCCAGACTTGCCCGCAAATACCTGTGTATTCCTGCGACAAGCTCGCCGTCAGAGAGACTTTTCAGTACTAGTGGCAACATCGTCACTTGCCAACGAACCTGTCTCAAGCCTGCAAAGGTTAATAGACTTGTGTTCTTGGCTAAAAACCTTGAGTAAGCAAAGCATACATAAGCAGCTAGCTATGCATGATTATTCATGATCATGCTAAAAAAACCTCAGTTTAGAAGTTTTGTTTTTTTGTTTAGGCCTCTTTCACACGGCCGTTCAGTTTTTTTTCTCCGCTCCGATGCTTATAAGTTGTTTTATAAAAAATATGTTAAGTTATATTGTTGTAATGTAAACCAATCAGGGGGGTTGGTGTAAAGCTGCTGATTTAAAAATGTGTTCTGCTTTTGAGTTTACAAGAAATGTTCTAATTTTGGAATAAAATATTAAGTGACCTTTTTGTCACTTGTAAATGAAGCTTGCTTATTTGTGAAATTATTAATATCAATGGTAAGGTAATTGTTGACTTTTTAGTCTGGATTGACGGGTCCTTCAATATCGAAATATATATCGTTGAAAAAAAAATATCGCAATATATTTTTTTTCCAATATCGTGCAGGCCTAGTAGGGACCATTCCCCCTGGTCCAGGGTCTGGCGGCTCAGATAGTCGGCCTGCCAATTTTCCACACCCAGAATGTGAACTGCCAAGATCACCGGGACATGAGTCTCGGTCCAAGACAGGATGTCTGTCACCTCCCGGGCTGCTCGAGCACTCCTGGTGCCCCCCTGGTGGTTGATGTAAGCCACCGCGGTAGCATTGTCCGTCTGTACGCGAACATGCAGGCCCTGGAGACGGTCCGACCACTGGAAGAGAGTTATCGCTCGTAGTTCCAGCACATTTATCGGGAGGGAGGATTCCTCCTCCGACCAAGTGCCCTGGGCAGATAGGGTGCCCAGGACTCCACCCCAGCCCGACAGGCTGGCATCCGTGGTAACCACTGTCCACACCAACGGGCGGAAGGACTTGCCTTCCACCACCGACGGGGACTGGATCCACCACAGAAGAGCCAATCTGGTCCGGCGACTCAAGGAGACCTCCAGATCCAAGGACTGAGGAAGTCTGTCCCACCTGGCCAGGATCCCTGTCTGGAGAGCCCGTGTGTGGAACTGGGCAAAGGGAATTGCCTCGAAGGCCGACACGATCAAACACAGGCCCCGCATGCAGGCCCTGAGTGACGAGGACGGGTTGTCCCTGAGGGATCGGAGTTCGTCCCGCAAAGTCCGGAGCTTGTCCTCCGGCAAGAATACCTTTGCCTGAGCAGAGTCCAGAACCATTCCCAGATAGGGAAGGCGAAGCGATGGAGACAACGCTGATTTTTGAACGTTGATGGTCCACCCGAACTCCTGGAACGTCTGTACCGTAATGGACAGATCGCGCACAAGGTCCTGACTGGCACGCGATCTCAGAAGCAGATCGTCCAGATACCCCAGGACCGCAATGCCCTGGGCCCGCAGCAGGCCCAGAACCGGTGCCAACACCTTGGTAAATACCCTGGGTGCCGCAGCGAGACCGAACGGTAAAGCCAAGAACTGGTAGTGGTCCTCCGCGATAGCGAACCGAAGGTACCGCTGATGACCCTCGAAATTGGGGATGAGCAGGTACGCATCCTTCAGATCTATCGAAGCCAGGAATTCTCCTGGACTCAAGGAGGCCACAACCGAACGGAGAGACTCCATTCGAAACTTCCGAACACGCACAAAGCGGTTCAGCGCTTTTAGGTCCAGAATAGGACGCACTTTGCCCTCCTTCCTGGGCACAGTGAACCGATTCGAATAAAACCCCCGAAACCTGTCCCAATGAAGCACCGGGACAATCACCCCCTGAGCAAGCATGTCCTGCACCGCTTGATGCAAGTCCTGCAGACGCCCCTGAAGCAGCTGGAGATTGGAGGGAAAGAATCTGTCCGCCGGCCTGGAAAGGAATTCGAACTTGTAACCTGATGGAACGATTTCCTGGACACACCTGTCCAAAATCCGGAGCAGCCAAGGTTGGAGGAAACCGCGCAAACGTTCCCCCACCCCAGAAATGGGTGAGGGCTCCCCTTCAGGCAGAGGTGGATTGTCCCGCCGAACCGGCATTGCCGGTCTTCTGCTTACCCGCCCAGGGCTTCTTCTGGTTGCCCTGGGCCTTGAAGGGCTTGCCCTTGGATTGGTTCCGAAAGGCACGAAAGGACCCCTGAGTAGATCTAGGCGCAGAACCCCGCTTGCCACGGAAGGACTTGTTCTTCGGGTTCTGGGGTAGCATAGTGCTCTTACCCCCCGTTACGCCCTTCACCAGGGTATCCAACGCCTCGCCAAAAAGGCGAGAGCCAGCATAGGGAAAATCAGCAACAGTTTTCCGCAAGGACTGGTCGGCCGACCAGCTCTTCAGCCATATCAGTCGCCGGTTAAGTACCGCGACACTCGAGAGGCGAGCCACCAAGGGGGCCTCATTCAGGGCTGCATCACACAGATACATGACTCCTTGATGGATCTGGTCCAACATTTCCAGTCGTGCAGGCGGCACGTCATCGGACACTAGGTTGCTTCTAAGCACCTTAATCCAATCAGCCACCGCCTGAGCCACCATAACGGACGCGAAAACCGGTTTGAGCAACGAACCCGCCACCTTATAGGAATGGCGGGCTAGAGACTCCAACCGCCGGTCCGTGGGATCCCGAAAAACCGTGGTATCTCAGTAGGAACCAAGGTAGCCTTGTTCAGCACGGCCTTGTTCTACCTGTGGAGGCACACACCATCGTGATTCCGTAGCCGGCGCAAAAGGATAAAGCAATTTGAACCAACTAGGTACCAGGAATGGACGTTTCAGCGTGCGCCACATTTCATTAACAGTGTAATGGAATTCCGCTGGGCAGGGAAAAACCTGCGCGGACTTGCGGGTCCTGTGCGTCCCAAATGAGGACACAACGCCCGGAGGACAGGGCTCATCCTCTAAATGTAAGGTTTCCTTAACAGAAACAATCAACTCATCCATGGTCGCCATTCTTCAGGTGACCCTGGGGAGGAGGTATCAACCCCCTCCATCTCAGCCTCCCCCTCAGACCCCGGGGGGTCCAAGGATGAGCGAGACCCTGAAAAGGGCACGCTTGCAGCAGCAGCCATATCCCCATCTGAATCAGAAGAGAGAGACAGCCTTGGCCGTTTTCTCGCAGCCCGTTCAGACATCAGCATTTCCATATTTGCCACTAAAGTCGCAACCACAGCAGCCAGATCAGGTCGCAGCGGGGCCACAGGAGAACTGGGGCCCCCCACTAAAGCTGGAGGAAACTTGCTTTCCTGAGAATCCATGGCTCAAGATAATAAAAAACTACAGTGCAAAAAAGTAATGTACTGTCCCCTTAAATAGCGCTGCGGAGTGCGCAGCCCACCGGTACTGTCACAGCTATGAAGACCCCCAAAAGGAGAAAGAAAACTGAGCCAGAAGCAGTATGCAGAAGAAGACAGATAAACTGCAGAGCCCGCAGATCGTTGCTACCTGTGCTGTCTGAGAGGAAGAGGAAATGCTGCTGGAGGGGGCTGGCTATAAGCCAGACCCCAGGGAAAATGGTTGCCCCATAGGGATGCATAGGAGGCTACACCAAGATGGCCGCCGACATGCGTCCGAACCGATTGTTCCACCGCCCACAAAATGGCGGCGGATGGCGCCAAAATGAGCTGTAAACTCGCCCCAGAGGGGCTATACACATGTGCATATTAAAAAACATGGCGGACCGCGCGATTATTCCCCCGCAGCGGTCGCCGCACAACACACAAGTCTGTACCCCCAAACATGCACCTAAGGTGACACTGGGACAGGGACCCCCGGCAAAACATACAGTGCACACAGCGAACCCCGCAGGGATCGCACAGGGAGTCACACAGGCACAGACATGGGGACACACAGCAACACAGACTGTCACCCCAGACAGAGGCCCCACACAGAAAGTACTTACCTGTACCCGATGGCGTGGGGGAGCCTCTATGCACGGATAAACCTCTGTCCTCATCTGACAGGGAGTGCCGTGAGCCAGGGACATGACGCTGCAGCATCGCAGACAAGTCCTGTGAGGTAGCCACCTCACGGCTGCATCCCTGCATTGAACAGGGATGGGTCGTTCTTAATGCCAGGGCGAACCATAGCTGAACGCTTGATGGCGGGCTTGGGGTCCATCTGGCCCTCTGTGCCCTGGAGAACCAGGGCGGCCAGTCCGAATCCCAGCACCGCATGATCCATCTTCATACGAAGAATAAACTAACACTAGAGCTGGTAAAATAAACAGCTAGTAAAGTGAGAGAAAAAAAAACTGACATTTAAAAGAAAAATCAAATGAAAGATTTAGGAAGGCTGAGACTGAAGCCCCAGCACAAGGTAAGCCTGACTATTCCTAAGCTAGGCAAACTAAAACTGAGTTGGGAGTGGTGATGCAGGGGGGTATTGACCAGATGGGACAGCCCCCATGGGTGTGTATATGCTAATGCCTTTTGACTAAAGGCCCGTACACACGTACCGATCGTCAGCGAACGATCGGCCGTCTTTTGTTCCTGGGCTGTCGGTGTCTGTTAAAAAGTGCAAAGACAGCACAAGAATTTTGTCCGCCGACTACAGCCGACTGCAGAAGTGATGTCATGTAATGGTTAACTTTCCCTGTGTTTTTTCTTTTTTGAGCATGCCCAGTCTTGCAAATCTGCGGTCTGTCGTCCGAATTCTGTACTGACTGGCGAACAATCGGCCGCTCTGGTGTCGGCATACAAAGATTTTAATGCTTGCAAGACAGACTCTTGTCGGCAGAATGTGCGCTGACGGCTGTCGGAGGCACCATACTAACAAGCGTACAATCGGCAGATCTTTCGTCCGCCGACGTTTGTATGCCGACGATCGGTACGTGTGTACGGGCCTTAAGTCTATATGCCTAGCTATTCCTACGGATAGGTGGACAATACCCAATAGTGATGACTTAGAGGAGGTGGCGACTGTCGGAGGACGTAAGAGAAAAAAAAAATTTAGAATGTTAAATAGCAGAAAGTGAAAAATATTGTTTTTTTTTTTTTTCCAGAATTGTCGCTCTTTTTTGGTTTATAGTGCAAAAAATAAAAAGGGCGATCAATACCACCAAAAGAAAGCTCTATTTGTGTGGGGGGGGGGGGGAAGATACATTTTTTTTGTTACAGTGTCGCATGACCACGCAATTGTTTATTAAAGAGGTTGTAAACTCAGTTAAATTTTTTTTTTTTTTTACAAGCTGAAAGAGAAACACATAATGAGCTAGTATGCATGGCATACTAGCTCATTATGAAATACTTACCTTAGAACGAGCCCCCGCCGTGCCGTCCGCTCACCTCTATGACGGGCGACATGTCCAGTCGCCCGACTTCCGAGATCGCGGCATCCGGCCATCTCATTGGCCGTAGCCGCGGTGACGTCACTCCTGTGCGCGGGAGCCGACAGTCACGGCACGGGGCTCTGAACAAACAGCACCAGTGGCCGTTCCTTCAGAGCGCATGCGCCAGTGATGTCACTGGCTGCATGCAAAGTAAATATCTCCTAAACGGTGCATGTTTAGGAGATATTTACAGTACCTATAGGTAAGTCTCATCATAGGCTTACCTATAGGTAGACTTTACAGAGGAAGCTTTACTTTCTCTTTAAAGTAACGCAGTGCCAAATCGCAAAAAAATGGCCTGGTCATTTGGGGGCAAATCCTTCCAGTCCAGAACTGGTTAATCGACAACTCAATCTATATATACACACACATTTTCCCCAAAAAAAGTGAGAATAATATTGTGTTTGCACTAATATCCATCATAATGTATTTTTTCCTGAAAAGTTGCAACTGCTACACTAATAACATACCACATTAAATAAATTTACAACAGCCTCTTTTTTATTTTCCGGACTCTGCTTTCGGAAAACATAGTTTTTTTTTTTTTTTTGGGGGGGGGGGTTATAGAATTCTAGAAAAAAAGAAATAAAAATCTGCAGACTTTAACTAATGTGCAGAAAGTGAAAAGATTTGCCCCGGTATGGAAGAGGTTAAAACAGACGACTGCCATATAGAAGTGTGAAGCCTCTCATATGTCACCACACACAGACAGACAGACACCCTCCCCCACCTTTCAGATAGAACACCTCATCCTGGTACACACGGCCGTCCCAATCCGAGGAATCCCCAAGTGGGCGCCGGCATTTCCCGCACATGAACACGGTGATGTCCTGGGCCAACTCTCTCAGGTTACCGAAAGAGAACGACGGCAGCTCCATCCTCACACCTATCACCTGCCAGGCTTCTTACTTCGCGGGAAGAGTGATGTCTCAGTCACGTGATCGCTCTGGGTAGTAACGTGCTCTTGTGTCATGTGACCGCCTGTCTTTCCTGTAGGGAGAGCTGGTGACGTCAATCGTTGTTAGCAGTGTGGACAAAGTGTGTGATTGGACAGGTTGTGGCGATTAACCAATCAATAACAAGTACATAAAAGTCTTATGAACACATTTAATGAGAGCTTTACAGTACTTGCACAGTCTTTACATTGTCTACCACCAATACAGAAACCATGGGATGTGCATTAACCCCCTTTCTCATTGGGCACTTTCCTGCCCAGGCCAATTTTCAGTTTTCAGCCCTGGTACATTTTGAATGACAATTGCGCGTAGAGTTGCCACCTCATCCCTTTAACTACTTGCCTTCTGTGCACTTAAACACCCTTCCCATCCAGACCAATTTTCAGCTTTCAGCGCTCTCACAATTTGACTGACAATTGCGCGGTCATGCTACACTGTACCCATATGAAATTTTTATCATTTTTTTCACACAAATAGAGCTTTTTTTTGGTGGTATGTAATCACCTCTGGGTTTTTTATTTTTTACAAAAAAAAAGAAAAAAGACAGAAAATTTTGAAAAAAAAAAAAGTTTTTCTTATTTTCTGCGAGTAAATTTTGAAAATAAATTTTTCTCCTTCACTGATGTGCACTGATGAGGCGGCACTGATGGGCACTGATAGGCTGCACTTATGGGCACTGATGAGGAGGTACTAATATGCCGCACTGATAGGCGGCACTGATAGGCGGCACTGATGAGCACTGATAGGCGGCACTGATGAGCACTGATAGGCGGCACTGATGAGCACTGAGAGGTGGCACTGCTGAGCACTGAGAGGCGGCACTGACGGGTGGCACTGATAGGCGGCACTGATGGACACTGACGGGTGGCACTGATGAGCACTGATGGGCGACACTGATGAGCACTGATGGGCAGCACCATCAGTGAACACACTCAGTGCCCATAATGCTGCCAGTCAGTGCTCATCAGTGCCTAGATGAGCAGGCACTGATGGGCACTGACTGACAGCACTATGGGCACTGATTGTGGGCATTGATGGGGGGCACTGATGGCGGGCACTGTGGGCAGTGTGTGTATGTTTTATTTACCTTTAGTAATCAGGGCACTGGTGATCGGTGCCCTGATTACATTGCTGTGTGTCCCCGGCGCTGTGAGGCTCCCCCTCCTTCCTCACACTGCAGGATCCGTGTGAGGAAGGCGCGCCGGCGATGAGAGATGATCTCATATGTTTACATATGAGATCATCTCTCATTGGACGGTGTGATCACGTGGTGAATGGCCGCTGTGATTGGCCATTCACCACGATCTGTGATCGGCTGTGTCCAAGGGACACGGCCGACACAGATTTTCCCCGATGGGCACTCGCGGGAGCGCGCGGGGAGCCTGCTTCTGGGAGGCCGTATAAAGACGGCCTCCCGAAAATTCAAGTCCGTGCTGCAGCCGTATATAGGCTGTAGCGCGGATGGCAGGTGGTTAAAACAGAACACAAATTAATTACACAGGTTCTGAGGCTAATTTAATGCAGAGAAGGCTCCAAGTGAGTTACCCAAATTAAATTTTTATCATTTTTCTCCACACAAATTGGGCTTTCTTTTGGTGGTATTTAACCACTTTACCACCGGAGGATTTTCCTGCTTTACGTCCAGGCCACTTTTTGCAACTTGGCACTGCGTGACTTTAACTGACAATTGCGCGGTCATGCAACGCCGTACCCAAACAAAATTTACGTCCTTTTTTTCCCACAAACAGAGCTTCCTTTTGGTGGCATTTGATCACCTCTGCGTTTTTCATTTTTAGCGATATTAATAAAAAAAGAGCGCAAATTTTGCGAAACAATTGACATTTTCTACTTTAACCGGTTGCCGACCGCCGTACGACTATTTACTGCGACGGTCAGCCCCGGCCAGGCAAAGTGACGCATATATACGTCACTAGCCTGGGAGCCAATAGCAGGCGGGCGCGCTCCCGCCTCGGCTCGTTCACGGACACCTCCGTGCGTGTGACCGGAGGACCCGATGTCCGCCAGTCACTCGTGATTGTCCGCTGTGAAGGGAGAAAGGCAGGCGACTAATGTAAACAAAGCCGCCTGTCATTCTTCCCTGTGTAAAAGCACTGATCTAACGGTCCTGCTATGTAGGACCATTGATCTGTGCTGTTACACACACAGCCACATCCCTGCAGAGTAAGAAGCACGCCCCTAGGGACACACATAGTCACTGCATCTCTAATAAAGTTAACCCCTTCCCTGCCAGTGTCATTTTTACAGTAACAGTGCATATGTATAGCACTGATTACTGTAGTAATGTCACTGGTACCCCCAAAAGTGTCAAAAATGTCAGTCAAGGTTCCGATCTGTCCGCCGCAATGTCGCAGTCCCGCAAAAAAAAATTGCAGATCACCGCCATTACTCGTTAAAAAAAAAAACCAACAAAAATGACAAAAATCTTTCCCTTAGTTAGTAAACGCAATAACTTTTGCGCAAACCAATCAAAATACGCTTATTGTGATTTTTTTTACTAAACATAGGTAGCAGAAAACAAATTGGCCAAAAATTTTAAAAAATTTAGATTTTTACATTTTTTTTGGGGGGGGGGATTTCATATAAAAAAATGTTAAAAATATTGTTATTTTTGCAAAATTGACGCTCTTTTTTTGATTATAGCGCATGATCAAAAAATCGCACAGGTGATCAAATACCACCAAAAGAAAGCTCTATTTGTGGGAAAAAAGGACGTCAAATTTGTTAAGGTACAGCGTTGCACGACCGCGGAATTGTCCGTTAAAGTTACGCAGTGCCGAATCGCAAAATACCCCCTGGTCAGGAAGGGGGTAAAATCTTCCGGGGCTTAAGTGGTTAAAGAGGTTGTAAACCCGATTTTTTTATTTTTTTCACCCTGAAAGAAAAACACATAATGAGCTAGTATGCATCGCATACTAGCTCATTATGAAATACTTACCTTAGAACAAGCCGCCCGCTTACCTCTCGCAGGAGTCAATGGTCACGGCACGGGGCTCTGAAGGAACAGCACCAGCTGCCGTTCCTTCAGAGCGCATGCACCAGTGACGTCACTGGCTGCATGTAAGGTAAATATCTCCTAAACGGTACATGTTTAGGACATATTTACAGTACCTATAGGTAAGTCTTATCATAGGCTTACCTATAGGTACAACTTGCAGAGGAGGGTTTACTTCCTCTTTAACAGTTAAAAAATATCCAATATATTAAATTTTTGTCATATATTTAGGCCAAAATGTATTTATATACAAAGACAAATAACCTCGCGCTTATGGTATATCATGTGCATAAAATTAATAAAATTAACCACTTTAGCACCGGAGGATTTTGCCGTCTTATGTCCAGGCCACTTTTTGCGATTCGGCACTGTGCGACTTTAACTGACAATTGCGCAGTCGTGCGACGCCGTACCCAAACAAAATTTACGTCCTTTTTTTCCCACAAACAGAGCTTTCTTTTGGTGATATTTGATCACCTGTGAGATTTTTACTTTTTGCGCTATAAACAAAAAAATAGCATAAATTTTGAAAAAATAACAATATTTTTCACATTTTTTTTATATGAAATCCCCCCCCCCCCCCAAAAATGTAAAAATATTTTTTTTTTTACATTTTTGGCCAATTTGTTTTCTGCTTCCTATGTTTGGTAAAAAAAATCACAATAAGCGTATTTTGATTGGTTTGCGCAAAAGTTATTGCCTTTACTAACTAAGGGAAAGATTTCTGTCATTTTTGGTGGGTTTTTTTTAACGAGTAATGGCGGCGATCTGCGATTTTGTTTTGCGGGACTGCGACATTGCGGCGGACAGATCGGACCCTTGACTGACATTTTTGACACTTTTGGGGGTACCAGTGACATTACTACAGTAATCAGTGCTATACATATGCACTGTTACTGTAAAAATGACACTGGCAGGGAAGGGGTTAACTTTATTGGAGAGAGAGAGGGGTTAATGTATGCCTGGTGCTTACTGACGTGTGTGGGGGGAGGTGACTGAGGGACACAAGGACAGATTGCAGGTTCAGCTATGCTGAACCCTGCAATCTAACCCTGTCTGTCACTTAGGAGATCCGCCCGCTTTGTTTACACAAGCGGGCGGATCTCCAGACTCGATTCCCCGTCAATCGGGGAAGAGTGGCGGCGATCGCCGCCGCTCCTCCCCTGGCCCGACTCCCGCTGTGACTGAATACAGCGGGAGCGAGCCTCCAGCGGCGCGCGCACGCCGCCCACAAGGGGAGGAGTCCAGCGACGTAGGTCTACGTCGCTGGACGGGAACGTGCCACTTTGCCGCAGTACGGTCAACATGACCGGTCGGCAAGTGGTTAATAAATTAAATAAATAAATATATCTGTAGCTGCTGCTGAAGCGTTAAAGTGCTAGTGCCTTTAAAGTGATAAGAGAAAAGATTGTTCAGCGCTGCTACTACTACTATTATTTGATCAAATTAGAAATGTGCAAACAAACTGCAATCAATTATATCAACAGTAATTGTGCAATCAATCAAAAATTCAATGACTCCATCAATGTAAATATCCGTATGCAAAATGTCCATACAGTGCAAATTTCAAAAAATTAATAAAGTGTCCATTCAGTGCAAAAATAATAAAGGTGCTTCTGTGCTCCACTTGATATAAAGTGCCAGGTGCTCCCCCTGTGGTTCCCTACTTACCACAAGATGTTATGAGACTGGCAATGTGCATATATCCTTGTATGTGATCACAGCTCCTTAGGAAACACAGCCTCGGATATATATTCTCTCAGTGGGAGAGATCCTTAGAGATAGCCATTCTTATATCCAGAGTGCCCTCATGAAAAAATAAGATGCCATCCATAGTAAAGTATGTTCAAATTAGTTTATTTGGTGAAGAAATCCACCTACAAAGCGTGGTTCGCTACTCCCGCAGCGTGCATTCCACAGGCCAGAAGTGACGTCAAGGTACGCTCAGCCAATCGCTAGACGCGTTTCGCCATCCAATCAGGGCGTCTTCCGTAGCTCTACTATCTATTATTATTAATATTATTATTTTTTCACAGAATGGACACTTTATTAATTTTTTGAAATTTGCACTGTATGGACATTTTGCATACGGATATTTACATTGATGGAGTCATTGAATTTTTGATTGATTGCACAATTACTGTTGATATAATTGATTGCAGTTTGTTTGCACATATGCTTATTTGCACATTTCTAATTTGATCAAATAATAGTAGTAGTAGCAGCGCTGAACAAAATGTATTTAGCTACATGTCTTTGACAAAAAAATCCTCAATGAGCGTATTTTTAACCGCTTTAAGACCGGAAGATTTTACCCCATTCCTGACCAGACTAAATTTTGCGATTCGGCACTGCATTACTTTAACGGACAACTGCGCGGTCATGCTACGCTGAATCCCAAATTAAATTTATGTCCTTTTTTTCCCCACAAACAGAGCTTTCTTTTAAAGGTATTTATTCACCTGTGCGATTTTTAATTTTTGAAAAAAAGAGCGACACTTTTGAAAAAAAAAAAAAAAACAATATTTTTTACATTCTGATATATAACATTCCCCAAAAAAAAAAAATTAAAAATCAAAATTTTATAACATTTTAGGCCAATTTGTTTTCTGCTACATATTTTTGGTAAAAAAAAAATCACAATAAGCGTATTTTGATTGGTTTGCGCAAAAGTTATCGCATTTACTAACTACGGGAAAGATTTGTCATTTTTATTGTTTATTTTTTTACTAGTAATGGCGGCGATCTGCGATTTTTTTTGTGGGACTGAGACATTGCGGCGAACAGATCGGACCCTAACTGACATTTTTTACACTTTTGGGGGTACCAGTGACATTACTACAGCAATCAGTGCTATAAATATGCACTGTCACTGTAATAATGACACTGGCAGGGAAGGGGTTAACTTTATTGGTGATCAAAGGGTTAAATGTATGCCTCATGCTTACTGACGTGTGTGGGGGGAGGGGATTGTGTGACACAGACACAGATCGTAGGTTCAGCTATGCTGAATCCTGTAATCTGTGACTGTCTGTCACATAGGAGATCTGCCCACTTTGTTTACACAAGTGGGCGGATCTCCACACTGGATCCCAGACGATCGAGGAAGAGAGACGGTGATCACCGCCTCTCCTCCCCTGGCCCAACTCCCGCTGTGTCTGAATACAGCGGGAGCGAGCCTCCGGCGGCGCGCGCGGCCGAGAGGGAGCGTTGTCCAGCAACGTAGGTCTACGTCGCTGGACGATAACGAGCCACTTTGCCGCAGTACCAGACTGAAAACTTTTAAAAAAAGAATTTTTCATTGTTTTTCATGAAATTTTGCAAACAGATCATTTTTCTCCTTCACTGATGTGCACTGATGAGGTGGCACTGATAAAGAGGCACTGATAGGTGGCACTGATGGGCACTAATAGGTGGCACTGATAGGTGACACTGATGATGAGGCACTGATAGGTGGCACTGGTGGGAACTGATTAGCAGCACTAGTGGGCACTAAATTGCAGCACTAGTGGGCACTAAATTGCAGCACTGGTGGGCATTGATTAGCAGCACTAAAGGGAACTAAATGGCAGCATTGGTGGGCACTGATTAGCAGCACTAGTGGGCACTAAATGGCAGCACTGGTGGGCACTAATTAGCAGCACTAGTGGCACTAAATGGCAGCAGTGGTGGGCACTGATTAGCAGCACTAGTGGGCACTAAATGGCAGCACTGGTGGGCACTAATTAGCAGCTCTAGTGGGCACTGTTGGGACTGATAAAAGAAGCTAGTTAGCAGCTTTCAGCGTGAGGGAGGAAATGCCAACAACCGCTTAGTGCACGATAAAGGGGCGCTGTGATTGGCCCTTTACCCTGATCTGTGATCAGCCGAGTCCGAAGCACCTGGCAATCACAGAGCCCGCCGCAGGGCGCGCAGGCAATGCGATCATGGGAGGACGTCCACGGATGCCCTCCCAGCATTGAAAGTCTGTGCTGTAGCCATATTTTGGCTATAGAATGGGCGGGAGGTAGTTCAAATACAACTTAGCCCACATTCACACTTGCGTATGGTCTCATTCACACAAATGTTGGTCTCTGAAGAATGATCTGAATGCAGATCTTCAGAGAGCATTTGACAGACGGTGAGGAGGTGTTAATATGCTTTAACCCCTTGAATCCCATTGCATGTGGTTGCGGGGTGCTTGCAGAACAGCCCCATTTCCTTCAGTGCAGCCAGTCACAGTGCCCCTGATCACCGCCGTGCCAGTCCCAGTATCACCATAAAACCTTGTTCACATGTGCGGTGCTCTCTGAAGAGTGATCCGTGTTTAAATCACAACATTTGACAGGCAGTGAGGAGACATTGTATCACCTCCTCATTGCCTGTTTTAACCCCCCCCCTCCCCCAACCCCCCACGGGCAACCCCATTCACTTGAACAGATCGTGATTGGTGGGCACTATGCCTACCGAAAGTGACAGGGGGTATAATTCCTGCCTCAGCCGCAAAGCAAAACATTGTGGCAGTAGCATGTGAACACTCCTGGCCGCTGCCTATTTAGCTTAACCACTTCAGCCCCGGAAAGGTTTTACCCCCTTAAAAACCAGGCCAATTTTTGCGATACGGTACTGCTTTACTTTACCTGACAATTGCGCGGTCGTGCAACACTGTACCCAAATACAATTGATGTCCTTTTTCCCCCACAAATATAGCTTTCTTTTGGTGATATTTGATCACTTCTGCAGTTTTTATTTTTTTCGGTTTAAACCAAAAAAGACCGACAGTTTTGGAAAAAAAAAAATATATTTTTTTTACTTTCTGCTATAAAACAAACCCAATAAAATTTTTTTAAAAAAAATCTTATTTATTCATCAATTTAGGCCAATATGTATTCTGCTACATATTTTTGGTAAAAAAAAAAAATCCTAATAAGCGTATATTGTTTAGTTTGCACAAAAGTTATAGTGTCTACAAAGTATGGGATTGATTTAGGGACTTTTTTTCCTCATATTTTTTACTAGTATTGGCGGCAATCAGCAATTTTTAGTGGGACTGTGACATTGCGGCGGACAAATCTGACACTAAGTGACACTTTTTGGGGACCAGTGACACCAATACAATGATCAGTGCTAAAAATAATGCACTGTCACTGTACTAATGACACTGGCAGGAAAGGGGCAATCAAAGGGTTAAGTGTGCTCCTAGGGAGTGATTACAGTGTGGGGGTGGCTTAACTGAAAGAAGACAGAGAACCGTGTTTCTGCTTAGAAGAAACACAAGATCTCCATCTTTCTCTGTAACAGAATGGCGGTCTGCCTTGTTTACATAGGCAGACCGCCGTTCTGCCTCTCCTCCGAACGATTGGCGGGTCCCAACGGCCATCGCAGCCACCAGACCCATTGATTGTCTCCCGCTGTGTCCAATCACAGCAGGAACGGTCATTCCCCCCTGGCGCAAGTGCGCCCAAGACCCAGGGCACGAGTTGACGAACAGGTACAATAGTTCGTGCAGGAGGCCCGCCCTGCTGCAGTATATCTGCGTTGGGTGGTCCCCAAGTGGTTAAGGGGGTAGAGGTTGGCTGCGGTACAAGCAGCTCAACCATTGGATTTTACCTACCCACCAAACTGTGCGAATGAGCCCTAAGGCACCCACCTTGACTCAGCAGGGTTCCTGAAGCCCCATTCAAAGCAATGGGAGGCTTGCAATGCCAGCAGTCATTCCCGGCTGTCCACATGTAATCAAACATGCAGCAATTACCTGCAGATGTTTGATCCTGGATGCAGACAATCTGCATTGCAGGAAACCTAAGTTATCTGCAGGAAATCAAAGTCGGCCCCATACACATTTCATTGCAGATGAACCAAAGAACAGTGAAAACCTCTGTCTGTTTTTTTTTTTTTACTCATCTGGCCCCCTAAGGAGTTATTTTACTTTCAATTTCCAATGTCCTCTTTGTAGCACCCTCCTAGGTAGCTGCTAGTGAGAGAGTATAGTTTTGAGCTTTGTCTACTTACCAGAGGGGCTGCAGGTAAATCTGTGTTGTTCTCTGCCTACCAGGGAGCGGGATCTGTTAGTTAGGTCTGCTCATTGAGCTCAGTATGCAATTCATTATATCTAGAGGAGTGTTTCACACTGGTCCAATAGGGAGGCATGTTGGACAGTGGGAGGAAACCTGATAAATGGATGCATAGGCTTTGATACAGTCCTGGTGATTGGCAGGGGGCAGGTTGCATCAGTGCATTCTGGGATACTGTATAAAAGCCAGGAGCACATGTGCAGCGAGATCTTTGGCTGGAGAGGAGAGTCACAGAGGGAGGGGGGCGGTTGCCTCCTCCTTTGTAGCAGTGCCATGTGATCGTAGGAGGTCGTCCTGAGGGCCAGAGGAAAGGATGAGAGGAGCTGAACCCAGAGGTCCAGCAGAGCCAACTGTGGGGGAGACACTGGAGACCCTGGGACCACAGTATGGTGAGTACAGGGACTTGTGTCAAAGGGCCTGACCTAAGGGGGGCCACCCCACATATAGGATAGTCAGTGGACAGGTGTCAGCAGTGAAGAGAAAGAGGATGCTAGTGAGAGTGTCCTGAGGATAATTGCTAGTTCACCAAATCATCTTTATCAAAAGGAAAGAGGCTTAATCCAAATTCACCCATAGTGGCAGGGTGATTCAACAGCCTGGCTGTACCTGAAGATAGGAGTCCTCAACCATTTGTGCATAGTTAATTTGGAGTATCCCACTATTCCCTTCTCCTATCCCTAATTTATAATAAACACAAAACAACCAAATTCCCCTGGACTGATTATTGGAGCGAGCCAAGGAAGGAGAAAGTAAGGACTTGAATCTGCAATTTTTGTATGCTGGTGAAATCTGGCAGTCCTTACGGGGGCAGTGCTACATCTTCGTTGTCATGGGAGTAAGTGTCCATATTGGAAGAGTTCACCTCTATTCCTATTCTGATAGCAGTTTAAAATGTTAGTTCTACCTCATTTTCATTCTATGTGTCCTTGGTGATCAGCACAATTAGGGTACATTCATACAGGCTTTGTCTGCCCAGTTCAGCAGCGGAATTGTCAACAGTTCCCCTGCTGAATCGGAGCTGAAGAGGACGTATGTCCCCTTTGTGACATCCGAGCACATTCAGTTTTTGTCCACATTTTGGCAGCCAACCCATATTGGATCTAAGGGTAATCAGATTTCCATTTACATCAGACTACCTCCAATCTGTCACTTTTAGGCCCAGAAGAACAGAAAAATTATGCGGTTCTTTTCCATTTCTTTTTCTAGACCTGGGTGGACTTGAAGGTAGGGGGGTGTTATTAAAAGCACATCCACCTGCCAATACACTTGAATGAAGCTTCCAATCAGCTGGACCTGACTGGAAAGCCCGTGTGAAAGGGGCCTTAGAGCCTGGAAAATAGACAGTGATAATGTGGTTTTCAACCCTTAAAGCAGAATAAAACCCAAAACCAAAAATCTAATATAATACAGCTTACTAATCAGTAGATGTGGTACTCCTCACCTGGTTGTCGCCACACACAATTGACACCATCTGAACCACATAATTTTATCTTGGTCTCATCAGACCACAGGACATGGTTCTAGTAATCTATATCCTTAGCCTGCTTGTCTTCAGCAAACTGTTTATGGGCTTTCTTGTGCATCATCTTTGGACGAGGCTTCCTCCTGGGATGACAGCCATGCAGACCAATTTGATGCAGTGTGCGACGTATGGTCTGAGCACTGACAGGCTGACCCCCCACCCCTTCAACCTCTGCAGCAATATTGGTAGCACTCATTTGTCTATTTTCCAAAGACAACCTCTGGATATGAAGCTGAGCACGTGCACTCAACTTCTCTGGTTGACCATGGCGAGGCCTGTTCTAAGTGGAACCTGTCCTGTTAAACTGCTGTATGGTCTTGGCCACCGTGCTGCAGCTCAGTTTAAGGGTCTTGGCAATCATATTATAGCCTAGGCCATTTTTATGTAGAGCAACAAGTCTTTTTTTCAGATCCTCAGAGAGTTATTTGCCATGAGATGCCATGTTGAACTTCCAGTGACCAGTATGAGAGTGAGAGCAATAAGACCAAATTGAACACACCTGATCCCCATTCACACCTGAGACCTTGTAACACTAATGAGTCACATGACACTGGGGAGGGAAAATGGCTAATTGGACCAATTTGGACATTTTCAATTAGGGGTATACTCACTTTTGTTGCCAGCGGTTCAGACATTAATGGTTGTGTGTTGAAGTATTTTGAGGGGACAGAAAATTTACACTGTTATACAAGCTGTACACTCACTACTTTACATTGTAGCAAAATGTAATTTCTTCAGTGTTGTCACATGAAAAGATATACTAAAATATTTACAAAAATGTTAGGGGTGTACTCACTTTTGTGAGATACTGTATATTCGGTGTGAGTTTGTTCAATAAATGTTCCAGATATTATACAAGCTATTCTCGGCTAGACTTGTATATCGTGGCTACAATTTCTGATGTCTCGACAGGTGACAGGGTGGGCTAAAGGATCTTGGATTGTGCTGGTACCAGGTAAGGGAAGCTTATACAGCGCACATAGTACGGGGTACATCACAGAAACTGTCACAGTTGTTTGTGCTGTCAGTTTGACTGTCATGCCATCAGGTAGCTAATGTCATATTGAATCAAGTGCAGCACGATAGACACTGCAAGATGGCAGCTTCCTTAACTATAAATAGTAGGGGTGCGCATCTTCACTGGTCTCACAATTTGATTACGATTATCCTATAAACTATTTGATTTGATTCCGCAAAGCATTACAATGCATTACGATTAATGCCCACGTTGTTCTACAAAAATTCAAGCAGTCAGAAGAACTCATTTTTTTATTGTCATTTGCTCTTAGCGCAATATCCTATTTGGGGAGGGTAATTCTCATAACCATCCCAAAAGAGGTCTTCAAGTTATTTACTTTCAGTTCATTATAGAGAACAAAGGGGCATTCTTTAAATCTAGAAGAAAAACAGAAAGGCTTCTTTACCAAAAGAGCTGTGAAAATGTGGAATAGACTGACAAACTAGTTCTGAGTTGCTCGGCAGATTGTTTTATCAAAGACCTGCAATGCGTTTCTGTCCTAAATGCACAAAATTTGAGTGACAGAGGGATGGTGGTGGGGAGGAATGAGATCAGGCAGAGGGGTGGTGGTGCAGGGATGAGATCAGGCAGAGGGCTGGTGGTGGGAGGGACAGAATCAGGCAGAGGGATGGTGGTGCAGGAATGAGATCAGGCAGAGGGATGGTGGTGGGAGGGATGGGATCAGGCAGAGGGATGAGTTCAGGCAGAGGGATGGTGGTGGAGGGATGAGTTCAGGCAGAGGGATAGTGGTGGAGGGATGAGTTCAGGCAGAGGGATAGTGGTGGAGGGATGCGTTCAGGCAGAGGGATAGTGGTGGAGGGATGTGTTCGGGCAGAGGAATGGTGGTGGAGGGATGTGTTCGGGCAGAGGAATGGTGGTGGAGGTATGGGATCAGGCAGAGGGATAGTGGTGGAGGGATGAATTCATGCAGAGGAATGGTGGTGGAGGGTTGAGAAGAGGGATGGTGATGGGAGGGATAAGATCAGGCAGAGGGATGGTTATGGGAGGGATAAGATCAGGCAGAGGGATGGGGATGGGAGGAATAAGATCAGGCAGAGGGATGGTGGTGGGAGGGATGAGATCAGGCAGAGGGATGGTGGTGAGAGGGATGGGATCAGGCAGAGGGATGGTGGTGGGAGGGATGGGATCAGGCAGAGGGATGGTGGTGGGAGGGATGGGATCAGGCAGAGGGATGGTGGTGGAGGGATGAGATCAGGCAGAGGGATTGTGGTGGAGGATTGAGTTCAGGCAGAAGGATAGTAGTGGAGGGATGAAATGAGGCAGAGGGATAGTGGTGGAGGGATGGGATCAGGCAGAGGGATAGTGGTGGAGGGATGCGTTCAGGCAGAGGGAGAGTGGTGGAGGGATGAGTTCAGGCAGAGAGAGAGTGGTGGAGAGATGAGTTCAGGCAGAGGGACAGTGGTGGAGGGATGAAATGAGGCAGAGGGATAGTGGTGGAGGGATGAGTTCAGGCAGAGGAATGGTGGTGGAGGTATGGGATCAGTGACACTGGCACTCCCTTGCTTTCAGTGTCAGTCGATTCCCCCTTCTCCATGCTCTGTGTGTTTGTGCTTCTCTTCTCCCTTCCGGTGCCTCCAGTGATGCTTCTGTATTTTCTTGAGCTCCTCCTCCTTCACTCTACTGACTATCAGCTCATCAGCTGACTCTCTGCCCCAGTGTCACCTGGAAGGGGAGGGGGCTTTAGTCACCAGGCAGGCTCTGCCTCTGTGTTTCTCCCGGAGAGGCAGAGCACTGCACAGAGCGGCGGATGATGTCAATCGGCAATCGATTCGGCCGACTCTCAGCATCGATGCGGAATCGCGAACGTCCGAATAGCGATGCATTGATTATATTCAACACCCCCAATAAATAGGCAGCATGTGTATGTGCAGCTTCGGACCAGGAAATGCCTCAGTGCCTTTAATTGGCGGTGTGCAGTGACGGCTTCCTGGAGGAATTGCTCTGGTGGGTTGGGACCAGGGGCTGGGCAACTTTCGGCCCAGGGAGCAAATACAAACCAGAGGCCCATGGTGCGTTTTTGTTTTTCATTGAGGTTTTGGTTTATATTTGGGACACTTTTATTTGGAACACCTTTGGTGCCTCCTTTATGCACTACAATATTTTTCTTTTTTTGTAATTTTTTACGTTTCCAGAATTTGAGACCCTGTCGCCTTTTTGCTCCTTGATCCCTTGTGTGGTTTTGGGAACTTTGGCTGTCATCCCATCACGGTCCTCTTGGAGTCCCTGACACAGTTGGTTTCCTGACCATATACTGTATACAGATTTCTTTTTATATGTTGATCTATTCACTGCAAGTAGTGTTTGATGGGATGTCGTATTTTTCTTTATCGTTGTTGTTTTCTATTTAAATGTTTGTATGGGTATTATCTCTTTTGATATAATTGTTGTAGATAACTGTGTAAAGTGGACATCTACACCCAGAAGAAGACTTCAGGTTGAAACACGTCGGGACTTCTGTGTCCACTACTTTGGACATCTGTATTTATATGAGGGGCCTTCCCGTATATATACATTAATGTCCTCTTGTATGCTTTCATGGTTTTTTAGCTTACCCAAAAATGATCTTTCATTGATGTATTTTACAGCGTTTTGTATTAATAAAAAAATATTTTTTACAATATTAATTTCCAATATTTACATTTCAATTCTCTGCTACATTTTTCTTTATTTGGTATTGCATAGCCCCAATTCCCCCTTGTCCCTCTGTGGACTTTTCAATATATTTTCAGGGATAGATACCTCCCCTTTTTTGTATTATTACTTTCAAATTTAGGAACCTACCTTTTTGGCCCATGGTGCAGTGACTCGGCCCTCCTCCCACTCTCTTTCTTCCCAGCCTGACCCCCATTCTAGGCTGAAGCTCCGCTCCAGTTACTCTCTACTCACCGGCTGAATCCGGTTTCCCGACATCGCCAGCAGGAGCGGTTGGGGGGAGCCTAGTCTCCAGTGGGGCGTGGAATCGGCCCGGCTCAGACACAGTTTACACCACCCAATGTGGGGGGGGGGGCTCTGTTCTTGTCTTAATCCCGCATTTAGTAGGTCAGTGGCAGGGACTTTTTACTTCTCTTCATCAAGAATCCTTTAGGCATGTCTGTGTCAGAAGCAGCGCAGCCTTTTTATGGGGCATTAAAGAGGCCTAGGGGCCAATTGCCCACCTGCCCCCATCCTCCCCTGGTTAGGACTACATTGCGAACATGCCTGAGCCCATCCCTAGCTGTAAAAGTTAGGAGTGTTTAGTTCTGCTTTAACCACTTCCCGCCCGCCCTATAGGCGATTGAGGGCGGGAAAGTGGTTGCATTATCCTGACCAGACATCATATGATGGCAGCAGGATAATGCGTTCTGCGCCCCCCCCCCCCCCCCCCAGGGGCGCGCAGAGTGGCGATCGGTGATGCAACGTGTCACTCACACACCGCATCTCCGATCTCGGTAAAGAGCCTACTGACGTAGGCTCTTTACCATGTGACCAATCACAGCTGGTCACATAGTACACAGGAAGAGCCGTTGATCGGCTTTCCTTAGTTCGTGCCTGATAGGCACGAGTAAAGGAGAGCCGATCTGCAGCTCTCCCGACAGGGGGGGGGGGGGGGGGTCTGCACTGGTAATCAGATCATTGATTACAAGTGCAGACCCTCGGGGGGGTGCCACTAGAACCACCAGGGATGCCCACCCATGACCCCAGGGATGCCCACCATGGAGATGGCAATCAGGGCTCAGGGAGCCAGCCAGAGCCCTCCCCAATAGTGCTGCCCACCAGTGACCTCCCCATCAGTGCTGCCCACCAGTGCCCATCATTGCCATCTATCAGTGCCGCCCACCAGTGCCCATCATTGCCCACCAGTGCCGATCAGTGCCGCCGATCAGTGCCCACCAATGCTGCACATCAGTGCTACCTATCAGTGCCACATATTAGTGCCACCCCATCAGTGCCTCCTCATCAGTGCCTATCAGTGCAGCCTCATCAGTGCAGGAAAAAAACTTATCTATTTACAAAATTGTATAACATAAACCAAAAAAAATTTTTTTTTTTTTTTCAAACTTTTCGGTCTTTTTTTTTATTTGTTTAGCAAAAAAGAAAAAACCTTGCGGTGATCAAATACCACCAAAAGAAATCTCTATTTGTGGGGAAAAATGACATAAATTTGGTTTAGGTACAGTGTTGCATGACCACGCAATTGTCATTCAAAATGCAACAGCGCAAAAAGCTGAAAATTGGCCGGGGCAGGAAGAGGGTGAAAGTGCCCAGTATTAAAGTGGTTAAAGAGGAAGTAAACCCTCCTCTGCAACTTGTACCTATAGGTAAGCCTATGTTAAGACTTACCTATAGGTACTGTAAATATCTCCTAAACATGTACCGTTTAGGACAGGGATCTCCAAACTACGGCCCTCCAGCTGATGCCGAACTACACATCCCATGAGGCATTGTAAAACTCTGACAGTCACAGACATGATGGGAATTGTAGTTCCAGGACAATTGGAGGGCCATAGTTTGGAGACCCCTGGTTTAGAAGATACTTACTTTGCATGCAGCCAGTGACGTCACTGGCGCATGCACTCTGAAGGACGGCCGCTCGTGCCGTTCCTTCAGAGCCCCGTGCCGTTACCGTTGGCTCCCGCGTGCATGCGCAGGAGTGACGTCATCGCGGCCGCAGCCAATCAGATGGCCGGATGCCACAAACCCGGAAGGAGGGCGACAACATGTGACCCATGAGAGAGGTGAGCGGTTGGCACTTTGGGGCTTCGTTCTAAGGTATTTCATAATGAGCTAGTATGCGATGCACAGTGTTGGGGGTAACTAGTTACAAAGTAACTGATTACAGTAACTACATTACTTTTTTTGGTAACTAAGTAATGTAACTAGTTACAATACTAATATTGGTAACTACACTACTTTACTAGACTATAGGAGGTAACTACACTACTTTACTAGGCTATAGGAACGCGCTTTCCTGCGTCACCCAAGCCGTGCGATACAATCGTTATTTTGAAGAATAGAGAGGGATGAAGTTTGACTTTTTTTTGCACTTTATGTTTTATTCTGTTTTTTCAGGTTTTGTTCTCATGTTTCCCAAAGCCTGTGTTTATACAATAAACTCTATGCAGAAAGAGTGTCATGTATCTTCTTCTACACGGTCAATTAAAGCGGAGTTCCGGGCACAGAAGTCATTTTTTACTAAACATACCCCCGGGACAGTCAGGGCTAGCACATTCCACAATGGCTAGCCTCTGATCTGTCCCGGTTCGCACTTACCTTTTAGAAGAAATACTTACTTATAAAATTTCTTCCACAGCGTTTCCATCTCTCTTGTGGGCAGCTGAAGCCGGAGCGGTCCTCTTCTGCGTCTTCTTCCGCGTCTCCTTGTCCTAGAATGCACCGCACCGGCCCCTCTCGTCACTTCCGGTGCGGCGCCACATTCCTCCACAGCTTCTGGGCATGCCCAGAAGCTGTTTAGCAGGGGAATGCGGCGTCGCCCGGAAATGACGAGCAGGGCCGGTGCCGTCGCATTGATTCCTGGGAGCGATGACGTTCAGCTCCCAGGAATCATTGCGAGACAGGAAGTGACGGGTGAGCCGCGGCCGCCGAGGGAGGAAGTACTCTGAGGTGAGTATCTTCGATCTTCAATTACAAGCTAAGTAAACAAAAAAAAATCCTTTTCAGGTGAAGTCTACCTAGCGGAGGGGCACAAAAAAAAAATATTGTTTTTGTGCCCGGAACTCCGCTTTAAGAAAGAGGAGAGTAAAGTAATAAGAAGTGAAGTTACTTTTCAAATGCAGTAACTAGTAAAGTAATCTCGTTACAATTTAAAGAAATAACTAGTAACTGATTAAATTTTTTGAGTAACTACCCCAACACTGGCGATGCATGCTAGCTCATTATGTGTTTGTCTTTCAGGTGTTCGTTTTTAAAAAAAATAAATTCTGAGGTTTACAACCTCTTTAACCTAATCGGCTGCAATGTGAAGGAGCCCTTGGCTGGGGGCTTCCAGGATAAAGAAGCTAATTTAAATGTCTTCTTACGGTGCCGAGCGACAAAATTAAACATTCAATGTCTGTTTCTACAAAATCACTGGATCAGATGTAATTTGAGCAAAAAAAAAAAGGGCAAGTCGATCGATTGTGGCGGAAAAAAAATAAATATAGAGTCCACCATGGCCTTTTTCTTGTCCTTGAAAATTCCTTTATGATCAATCGACCTTGTATGATCAATTTTTTCTGCCACAATCAGCTGACTGGGGTTGAAGGACATTGTCACCATGCGTTTCTGTGCCATTTTCATCTTGCTCGATTGATGTATGATTCAATCATCCAGGTAAATGGTCCATTGATCGCTCAGTATTATTGCACCGTGCGGTCATCGTTATATACAGAGGGTTCTACAGCTATTATACAGGAAATGTAACGTCAGCTCGGAGGACACAGCACGCCGACACACACATCCTCCGCTTACTTCCACCTGTCCCTACCCAGCATGCTGTGCGCACCCTCCCTCCCTGCCTGCACACCCCGCCTCTCTGCGGTGACGTAGCCCCGGGCTGGTCACGTGACGTGTCGGTGGCCTCAGCCTCATCTTTGTTGTGTTGGTTGGTTGGTGAGAGAGCGGAGAGCCCAGAATAGGGAGCCGGGGCTGTGCTGTCATGAGGGCTGGATAACGACACCGCTACGGTATAGGTGAGTGACATGGGAGGACAGCCCCCCCACCCCCACCATCACTGCTGTGTCCTATAATAATGGTGGCTTTCAGTCCTGTCACTGGAGCTGGGGGACAATGTTCTTTACTGAGGGGAGCAGCTGTGCATGGCAACCAATCAGCTTTTGGCTTTTATTTTTAGAGCTTAGCTGCACAACCTGAAGCTGGAAGCTGATTGGTTCCTATGGACAGCTGCTCCAGTCTCAGTAAACCCCCCCCCTCTTTAAAATTGTCATTAGGTATCCATGTATTGGAGGATGTGATTGGCTGTGTGAATTCTTCAGTGAAAGCTGTGCCTTTTTTTTGTAGATGATTCTGAAGTGTATTGGAATTCCTCCAAAACTGATGTGACGTTTTTACCGCCATATGATGGGGAGTATTGCTGCAGTCTGGTATTCTTAGCTGTACCATGGCAGAGATGCTGCGGATAGTGAAAGCGGACCTTCCCTCTAAGCGTTCTCCTTCCCCACCCCCCCCCCCCCACAAGTTTAACCACTTGTCTACCAGGGCATTATTTATTTATTTTTCCACACGCGTTAACCACTTAAGCCCCAGAAGATTTTACCCCCTTCCTGACCAGGGGGTATTTTGCGATTCGGCACTGCGTGACTTTAACGGACAATTGCGTGGTCGTGCGACGCTGTACCTAAACTAATTTGACGTCCTTTTTTTTTCCCCACAAACAGAGCTTTCTTTTGGTGGTATTTGATCACCTGTGCAATTTTTTGATCATGCGCTATAAACAAAAAAAGAGAGACAATTTTGCAAAAATAACAATATTTTTCACATTTTTTTTATATGAAATTCCCATAAAAAAATTTTAAAAATCAAAATTTTTTTTAAATTTGTGGCCAATTTTGTTTTCCAACACCTATGTTTGGTAAAAAAAAAAAATCACAATAAGCGTATTTTGATGTGTTTGCGCAAAAGTTATTGCGTTTACTAAGGGAAAGATTTTTGTCATTTTTTTTTGTTTTTTGTTTTTTAACAAGTAATGGCGGCGATCTGCGATTTTTTTTTTTTTTTTTTTTGCGGTACTGCGACATTGCGGCGGACCGACCCTTGACTGACATTTTTGACACTTTTGGGGGTACCAGTGACATTACTACAGTAATCAGTGCTATACATATGCACTGTTAATGTAAAAATGACACTGGCAGGGAAGGGGTTAACTTTTTTTGTGATCAAGGGGTTAATGTATGCCTGGTGCTTAATAACGTGTGTGGGGGGAGGGGAATATGTGACACAGGCACAGATCGTCCCTAGGATGTGTCCCTAGGGGCGTGCTTCTTACTCTGCAGGGATGTGGCTGTGTGTGTAACAGCAGAGATCTACGGTCCTACATAGCAGGACCGTTAGATCAGTGCT
Organism: Pelophylax lessonae; assembly: GCF_965119305.1. Taxonomy (NCBI): domain Eukaryota; kingdom Metazoa; phylum Chordata; class Amphibia; order Anura; family Ranidae; genus Pelophylax; species Pelophylax lessonae. The sequence continues at coordinate 551,124,931 of NC_138770.1, read as the reverse complement.
TTTACACAGGGGAGAGTGACAGGCGGCTTTGTTTACATTAGCCGCCTGCCTTTCTCCCTTCACAGCGGACGATCGCGAGTGACCGGCGGACATCGAGTCCGCCGGTCACACGCACGGAGGTGTCCGTGAACGAGCCGAGGCGGGAGCGCGCCTCCGGCGGCGCGCGCCCGCCCGCTATTGGCTCCCAGGCTAGTGACGTGTATATATACATCACTTTGCCTGGCCGGGGCTGACCGCCGCAGTACATAGTCGTGCGGTGGTCGGCAACTGGTTAAAGCCTGCACTATTTTGTTAGAAGTGACTGACCCCCCCCCCCCCCCCCAAAAAAAAACGTGTATTTTCTGAAAGCAGAGACCCTGGAGAATAAAATGGTGTTAGTTGCAAACATTTTTATGTTGCACGATATTTGCGCAGTTATTTATCAAATGCATATTTTCAGGAAAAAGTACATTAAAATTAATTTTAGTGCAAACACAATATTATACCCAATTTTTTTGGGGTAAAATGTAAAAGGTGGGGTTGTATCGAGTAAATAGATACCAAACGTGCCAAGTCTGAAAATTGCACACACCTGTAGAATCGCAAAAAAACATGGTACACAAAAGTCTGTTTTTTTTTTAAATTTAAAAATAGCAAACATGTTATACTTGCCTCCTCTGTGAAGTGGTTTTGCACAGAGAAGCCCGGGACCTCTTCTCGGGTCTCCCGCTGATGCTCCTGGCTCCTGCCACTTGCTATGGGGGCACCTGAGCTGAGCTGCAGCTCTGTGTGTCCATTCAGACACAGAGCTGCAGTTTGGCCCATCCCCTCTCTCTCCTCAATTGGCTCTCTGACTTTGACAGCGGGGCCGCTCCTGTCTCTTGGCCAATCAGAAGGGAGAGTACCGGATGGCCGAAGTACTCGTTCACATTGCTGGATCGGGATGTGGCTTAGATAAGTATTAAGGGGGCTGCTGCATACTGAAGGTTTTTTATTTTAATGCATTGATTGATGCATTAAGATAAAAAAGTTTCTGACTTTACAACCACTTTACTCTTGCGGACCGCCCCACATATATATATACTGTGGGGCCGGCGGTGGCTCCTACAGGCGAAATCCCGTACCTGTACGTCATTGCCTCTTCCGGGTTTACCACACGCACCACCGGCGACCAGCCCTCATTGTGATTGGAAACAGCGGGGGCCAATCAGCAGGTCCCGACATCCCGATGTTCGGTGGGACCCACCCATGGTTCCTGATAGAGGCAGAACAGCAGGCTGCCTGTGTAAACAAATTGATCGCTGTTCTGTGACAAGGTAAGACAGAGATCCTGTGTTTCTGCTAAGCAGGGTCACATGTCTTTGTCTTCCCACAGTACAAGCACCCCCAACACAGTTAGAAAGCACTCCCTAGGGCAGTGATGGCAGATGTTTTGGAACTACATTTCCCATGATGTTCAACTACACTGCAGAGTGCATGAACATCATGGGAAATGTAGTTCCAAAACATCTGGAGTGCCAGGGTTTGCCATCACCGACCGAGGGACACATTTAACCCTTTAATCACCCCTGATGTTAACCCCTTCCCTGCTAGTGTCATTAGTACAGTGACAGTGCATTTTTTTTAGCACTGATCACTGTATTGGTGTCACTGGTTCGCAAAAATGTCCCTTAGTGTCCGATTTGGCCGCCCCACTGTCGCAGTCACACTGTAAGTCGCTACTCGTCACTATTACTAGTAAAAAAAAAAAAATTCCATAAAAATATCCTATAGTTTGTAGACACTATAACTTTTGCGCAAACCAATATACGCTTATTGTTTTTTTTTTTTTTTTTACCAACAACATGTAGAAGAATGCACATTCCCGGTGGCGCGCCCGCCCACTCGCCAGAGGGTAAGCCGATCCACAGGTCCGGTGGCCGCAATTGTCACCGCAGGTGCCACTGCAGAGGGCACACCTTTGAGAAACCCATCTAGAGCCTCCCAATCACTTTCATCAGAAAGCTCTTCACTAAAGCTGGAGCAGCAGCGGCTTTAAGCTTGGTTTAACCTTGTGTCTGCCATGACATTTATAAATGTATCATGGTAGACAAGTGGTTAAACCACAAGAATTTTTTTCTTTTATGTTTACATTTTGATTTAACCACTTTACCACCAGCCACTGTGCTGCTACTGCGGCACAGTGGCTCGTTATCGTCCAGCGACGTAGACCTAAGTCGCTGGACTCCTCCCCCTGTAGGCGGCGCTCGCGCGCCGCCGGAGGCGCGCTCCCGCTGTTTTCATTCACAGCGGGAGTCGGGCCGTCGGGGAATCTAGTTTGGAGATCCGCCCGCCTGTGTAAACAGAGCGGGCGGATCTCCTAAGTGACAGGGAGTGACAGATCGGAGTGTTCAGCATAGCTGAACATCCGATCTGTCCCTGGCTCACTCAGTCACCTCCCCCCACACACGTTAGTAAGCACCAGGCATACATTAACCCCTCCCTCTCCAATAAAATTAACCCCTTCCCTGCCAGTGTCATTTTTACAGTAACAGTGCATATATATAGCACCGATTACTGCAGTAATGTCACTGGTACCCCCAAAAATGTCAGTCAAGGGTCCGATCTGTCCGCTGCAATGTCGCAGTCCCGCAAAAAAATCGCAGATCACCGCCATTACTCGTTAAAAAAAAAAAAACACCAAAAATGACAGAAATCTTTCCCTTAGTTAGTAAACGCAATAACTTTTGCGCAAACCAATCAAAATACGCTTATTGTGATTTTTTTTTTTTTACCAAACATAGGTAGCAGAAAACAAATTGGCCAGAAATTTAAAAAAAATTTGATTTTTACATTTTTTGGGGGGGAATTTCATATAAAAAAATGTTAAAAATATTGTTATTTTTTCAAAATAAACGCTCTTTTTTTGTTTATAGTGCAAAAAGTAAAAATCGCACAGGTGATCAAATACCACCAAAAGAAAGCTCTGTTTGTGGGAAAAAAAGGACGTAAATTTCGTTTGGGTACGGCGTCGCACGACCGCGCAATTGTCAGTTAAATTCGCACAGCGCAGAATCGCAAAAAGTGGCCTGGACGTAACACAGCAAAATCCTCCGGTGGTAAAGTGGTTAAGGTACAATGCCTACCCTCCACGTGATTGCTGTTCTTGCCTAGGTGACTGACATATCCAACCACCTGGGATATCCTCTTCACACATCCCAGGTGGTACCAGGAATCAATGAAAGGCTGGGGCTGTTAACTGCAGATCCAAGTGCTGCACATCTGTTCTGTACGCAATGCTCAGATATTTGTCCGGGTGTATGCATCTCTGCACCTGTGTGAATGAGCCTTAAGGCTTGTTTAGACATGCTTTGACATTTTAGATATCATGAACACCCATTAGCAAGACTATCGAGTTAGGCTGTGTTATTGACACGTTTTACACATTGATGTAAGAAGAGGCCACGTTTACATGGGTGTACGTAAGCATACATCCGTGCAAAAGGGGCCATCTTCACCCACACAGGGTGCACAGGTGTTTTGTGCATCTGGATGTAGGTAGTCCCATTTATGTCAATTGGGACACAGAGACTGTACGGACACTGCTGCTGATCCCAATTTGACATCCATGCGGGTGTATGTCCCCGAATTTACCTTTTTGTCTATGTTAATGCCCAGTACACACGATCCGAAAATCAGACGACGTTCCGTCCGTTTTTGTTTGTTTGCTAGGAACTCTCAATTATATTCGCAAATGGGAGAGGTTACTTGCATACGAATTTTCTCGGACGATTATTCAAAAGCTTGCGGTATGCGTAACCACGTTGTAGCGTGTGAGGGGAAATGATGTCTACTGCTCATGCGCTGTCTACTGCTCTCTACTGCTCATGCGCTGTCTACTGCTCTCTACTGCTCATGCGCTGTCTACTGCTCACCATTTTTTTCGGACAAACAAAATACTGATAATACGATTATCGTACGATGTGTTATAATACGATCAAAATTTTTATGCTTGCACGACCGGATAATATCGGGTGAACTGTCGTGATCGCCTCTCGTAAGCTGTGTACTAACGATCAGATTATCGTCCGATCTTTTCACAAGCGTTCTTTTTCGTCCGATTTTCGGATCGTGTGTACGAGCCATTACACCTGAACTCACATAGATGTCAAACTGGGATCAGCTGCTGCGCCCATGTTGACATAATTGGAACTGCCTGCATTAGGATGAAGCCCAAGCAGAGAAAAGACGACCCTCACATGAATGGAAAATATGCCTGTGTGAAGAAGGCCTGAAACAGCAAAAAGTATTGGCATCTTATTTTATTAATTATAGCTTTTATCTCTTGTGCCTGTTCCGCCAGTGATTTTACACCAGTGTGACTCAAAGGAGATGTTTTGTCACCAGACTATGATTGGTTGTCCAGGGAGGAGGTGACAGTTTGAGCAGTTTTTGATAGAGTGCAGAACTGTTGAACCCTCTCCTCTGTTTTTGTGGCACTTGTGTCCTGTTGGAAACATTTCCCTTCACATTAGATACAATAGGAAGGTGAGGGAAATGTCACTGGAACAAGTGTTCCCATTGGAAGTTTTTCTCCTTTTTTATTCTTGTTTTGGTGACAACTCAAAATGTGGGATTTCCTTCACTGGACAGTGGTCTCTATAACAAATTGAGAGGGTAAATCTTCCCAGCAGGGACACGGGTAGTAGTAAACACCTGATATTATTCAGCCCCTCACTATTCTAAACTAAAGTTAAAAAAAGTCTTGGAAACCGTGGAAGATAAAGTTCGCTGTACGTAGAAGAGGTCACATGATACATTTGATGGGAAAACACTTACACAATCCAGAGGAAATGCAAACGTGTACATATTTTATTGTTAAATGATGTTGATAATTGGATGTTCTTATAATTTCTGAGTCATGGACTGAAGAAAACCCGTTTATCCTTGGTGTCAGTGTTTTACAATGATTACCATTACCCTTAGCAGGTCCCACACACCCTGCTCATGGAAACATATTGGTACAGCAGGTTTAAAGACTGTTTCCAATGAGGCTCCCAGAAGCTTATTATTAGAGGCATCTGTCACTTGTGTATTCCTTCATAAAATCCCAGTCACCATGGTGATCACAAATTGACCAGGAAATGTCCTCTCATTTAGTGTTCTGAAATGTCCCATCTGCTCCATACCAAAATACTTTTCTCCCTTCTGTTCTGATGACGTAGGTCCAGTACTGTATGGGTCTAGTACTGATGGCTACATCATCCTGGATGTGATTACCACATAGGTGCTCCTACTTGGGTAAAACTGTATGCCCGCTGCAATGATTTACAGCAGGTATAGAAAAGTATCGCTTCCCTTTAAAAATAATCATATTTTGTTGCTTTGCAACCTTAAATGTAGACACACACAGTTTTTGTTTTATCCAGCTGTTTACTAAGTGCAACTTAAAAAACACCCCCTAGCATTTCTAGCCACAAACGTCTTCAGCAAGGGTGGAGGATTCTTATAGCTTTTACTTTCTGGAATCCATCTGCCCTTAGCTTGGGCATACAGGCAGGAGGGTGTTTTTAGCTGAGAAAGCCCCTCCTCCAGATGAAAAAAAAAAAAAGTAAATTTTATTTCTTTCTAGAAATTTATTATTTTGGCCTAGACCAGAAACAAGGAAGAATCTAAACAAATGTAAAAATAATAGACCTTCCTCTCTACAGTATTTACTAATTTTGTGAGCATAAGGCCCCGTTCACACTGGGGCGATCCGACTTGGGGGGGGCGACCTCCGAGGTCGCGGTGTGAGCAGCGCACCGCGACCTCGGAGCGGCCGGCACGGACTTCATAACATTGAAGTCTATGACGGTCGCTCCGGGTCGCCCCAAAGAAGCTCCGGACCCTTTTTCTAAGTCGGAGCGACTTGTGTCGCTCCTATTAGAACGGGTCCGCAGCTTCCCTATGGAAGGCGACCTACAGGGCCTTAGTGTGAACGGGGACTAAGAGTCGGTTCACACTGAGGCGACACGACTCTTTACTACTTCGGGGGTGACTTGTGCATTACCATGCACCACGACTTCGGAGCGACTTGCAGGGACTTCACATAATGGAAGTCTATGCAAGTCGCTCCGAGGTTGCCCCAAAGTAGTACAGGACCCTTTTTCTAAGTCGGAGCGATTTGTGTCGCTACTATTAGAACGGGTCCTGTAGCAGTCAATGGACCACGAGGGAGCGCAACTTGTCAGCCTGACAAGTCGCACTAGTGTGAACCGGCTCTAAGGATTAAAATAGCTAATGCTGATTGAGAGAGAGTTTTTTTTGTTTTGCTTTCTGAGAGATCAACTGAAACTTCCATAAACTACCAAATGAGATGATGCGATGAATGAGGAGCCCACTGTCACGATCAGTTGATGTTTTGAAGCCATATAAGGGAACATTTGGAAGATATTCTCTTTGACTTCCTTGTTGTTCGCTTGATTTTCACCAAAGGGACACCTTTCCTGACCTTGGTAGGGATCCTTGAGGGACATGCCTGGTCACCATGCGACAGCATCTTCTTCTCTAGCATCTGCTCTGAGCTCCTTATTGTCATGATCCTGGCATCTCTATATTCCTCTGGTGTGCGTTATTTGTTTTTAAAATACGGCTCCTTGGTCCATACAGGCGATATATGTGGAAGTGCTTAGTTTCCAATCAACAGACCCCCGAAGAAGGGTATTTTTACCTGAAACGCGTTGGGTCCAGTTGGAACACATGCCCTGTCTTATCACCATTTGTATACAGGACCCATTATTGTGAGCTATGCTTTTCTACTTTTTAAATTGTATATAATATTTTCAGATGGTCTGTCTACATATTTAGAATGTCTGTATAATAAAATATTACATTTTTATTGATTATATTTGATACCTTGTGTTTGTATGTTTGGTCGTCTACATCAGTGGTCCTCAACTCCGGTCTCAGGGCCCACTAACAGGCCAGGTTTGCAAGATAACTAAATTACATCACAGGTGGTATATTTTGCTGCTCAGTGATTGCAGTATTCTAGTCTGCATCTCCCCAAGGTAATACTCAAAATCTGGCCTGTTAGTGTGCCCCGAGGACCGGAGTTGAGGACCACTGGTCTACATAGTCCCATACCCTAGGGGGATTTTTCCATGTTCTTTATCATTGGGGACGATGGTCACCATCATCTAGGTACTGCATGATGTGGTAACTACTTTTCAATAAACGACCCTAGCCTATGAATGGCTAGCATTAGGTCTTCAAATTGTATACATATTTTATTTCAATTGATACCTTTAATAATGTCTATCTAGTTATAGTCCTATTAAGTTGGTTCAGTGTGAGAGTATGTATGGTTGCATATATGAATGTGTAAAATATACATGGATTGTGGCTCCTCCAGCTATATTCAATCCATTTGGCCGTATTAAATTATTTATTACTTCAGTTGTTGTTCCAGGAAGAAGTCTGATCCTTTTCTTTTTGTTTGCATCAATGAACCAAGCACAGTATTTGGAGTTTGTTTCTGAAAGGTAACGCAAAGGAACATTAACCACTTAAGCCCGGAAGATTTTACCCCCTTCCTGACCAGGGCCTATTTTGCGATTCGGCACTGCGTGACTTTAACGGACAATTGCGCGGTCGTGCAACGCTGTACCTAAAACGAATTTGACGTCCTTTTTTTCCCACAAACAGAGCTTTCTTTTGGTGGTATTTGATCACCTGTGCAATTTTTTTTTTTTTTTGATCATGCGCTATAAACAAAAAAAGAGCGTCAATTTTGCAAAAATAACTATTTTTTTTATATGAAATTCCAAAAAAAAAATGTAAAAATCAAAATAACATTTTCGGCCAATTTGTTTTATGCTACATATGTTTGGTAAAATAAAACACAATAAGCGTATTTTGATTGGTTTGCGCAAAAGTTATCGTGTTTACTAACAAAGGGAAATATTTTTGTCTTTTTTTTTTTTTTTCCGGGACTGCGACATTGCGGCGGACAGATCAGGCCCTTGACTGACATTTTTGACACTTTTGGGGTTGCCAGTGACATTACTGCTATAATCAGTGCTATACATATGCACTGTTACTGTAAAAATGACACTGGCAGGGAAGGAGTTAACATTATTGGAGAGGGAGGGGTTAAGGGTGTCCTAGGGGCGTGTTTCTAACTGTGATTGGCTGTGGCTACTAGTGTAAGAACAGAGATCAACGGTCCTACATAGCAGAACCGTATGATCTCCATTCTTACACAGGGGAGACTGACAGGCGGCTGTGTTTACATTAGCCGCCTGCCTTTCTCCCGCTCTAACGGCCGATCGTGAGTGCCCGGCGGACATCAGGTCCGCGCCTCCGGCGGCGCGCGCTCGCTCCCTAGAGCCTCACAGGCTAGCGACGTGGCCCTACGTTGCTTTGCCTGTGAGGGGGCTGACGTAAATAGTCGTGCGGTGGTCGGCAAGCGGTTAAGGGTGTTATCTTTAGATACCAGTAAGATTACAATACGCATTCTGCATCGGGATCGCAAAACACGGACATTGTTTAATGTCTGCTCAAGTTGGGTTTACTCTTGCTTACCTTTTTAAAACCTAAAAATGAAATTTGTGTTGTGCATAGAACGTAAAGGAAACCTATATTAAGAGAAATATGTAAAAAAAAAAAATGCTCTTTCTCAAAAGCTGGCTCCCATGCTGAGCTCATAACTTCAGTACTTTAGGTATTGAGTAGGGACAAGTATGTGGATTAAAACTTCTGACACTACTTGAGTTTTCTGATCTACATACTTGTTCTAGGTCCAGTTATTTTCAGGAGTGTAGCAATGGCACCAACTGTATTTGTCTCAATATTTGTTTCCATTAGATTCCATTTAGGCCTCTTTCACACTTGTGCGACTTGGGACTGCAAAGTCGCATTGCAAGTCATACACCATGATTTCTGAAGAGTACTGTTCATATCCGTGGTACTTCAAAGTAGCCCCTGCACTACTTTGGTCCAACTGATGCGTTTTGAGACACGACTGGGTGTTTAAATGGCCAATTACCAGGCTTGAATGCTGTTGTATGTGTGGAGAGAATTCTAAAAGTTTAAAGCCGGCCATAGACATCCGGCTTTGAAAGAAAATCACTAGATTCTCCCATCAACACTGTTAATCCCTTTCGTGGATGTAATGTGTCCATAGATATTGCTTCAAGCCCAGTCAAAATCGCGTGACTTTTAGGTCGCACAAGTGTGAAAGGGGCCTTACACCTGTGCGGTTTGTTTTGCGTTCACGCATTATGGTGCGCATTAATGCACGGTGCGTTAAGCCAACCCCTTTCATTTGCCATTCATTCAAGGTTCTTTGTGGGCCTCAACTGACCTGAAATTGTACCTACACCCTTTTGAGGAACAAAAGGAATAGTTCAGGCAAATTCAACTAAGCTGAGTGCCCAGAGCTCTCTGCTCCCACCCAGCAGTCCCCACAGCGGTAATGTTTGTCACTGGACCTGGCTGAAATTTGCCAGATAAGGCAGTTTTTTTACTTAATTTCTGCTTTTAGGTTATCTAGTAGGGCTGGAAACATTTATGCCGTCAAAGTAAATGAGACATGTTGTGGGGAAACCTCTTTGCCATTTGGCTCTTTGTATATTGGCTGCATTTCTAAATAGGTTCCTGACACTCTTTATACGTAAACTATACCTGTCTTAGTCTTTGGATTTTACAACCGGAACCTCTGTACATATTTTCAGTTTAATTTTTTAGCTTCCCCAAATCCAAATTTTCAAATGCCAACCAATCTTTCATGGTCCTGCTCTGGCCCACCAAATTCTTCCTCACTGGCCCCAGTGTGATTTGTGGCTGTACTAACCAACAGGGAAATGGGAGGGGTCAGGCAAAAGTGCACCCATGCAAGGTCTGGTCTGCATTCGCATAAACCAAAAGATTTGGTCTTCTGGAATCTTCTTTACATAAACGGAGCATGTGTTCTTTAAAATTAATCTTTTGGCTTTTCACAGTATTGGGTTTTGCTTCTCACAAGACTGGGTGTTTAATGGCCAATTACCAGGTTTTAATGCTGTTGTTCGTGTGGAGAGAATTCTAAAAGTTTAAAGCCGGCCATAGAAATCCGGCTTTGAAAGAAAATCGCTAGATTCCCCCATCAACACAGTTAATCCCTTCCGTGGATCCATTGTGTTCTCCCAGCGGGGAAGCCATGCCAGCCAGGAGAACACACAGTGATAATTCAGAGAAGAGCTGCTAAACTAGTACATGGATTGCAGGAAAAAACTTACCAGGAAAGGTTAAAGGACCTTAACATGTATAGCTTGGAAGAAAGAAGAGACAGAGGGGATATGATAGAAACTTTTAAATACATAAAGGGAATCAACTCGGTAAAGGAGGAGAGCATATTTAAAAGAAGAAAAACTACCACAAGAGGACACAGTTTTAAATTAGAGGGGCAAAGGTTTAAAAGTAATATGAAGAAGTATTACTTTACTGAGAGAGTAGTGGATGCATGGAATAACCTTCCTGCAGAAGTGGTAGCTGCAAATACAGTGAAGGAGTTTAAGCATGCATGGGATAGGCATAAGGCTATCCTTCATATAAGATAGGGCCAGGGACTATTCATAGGATTCAGATATATTGGGCAGACTAGATGGGCCAAATGGTTCTTATCTGCCAACACATTCTATGTTTCTATGTTTCTATAATTGCCAGTGGCTAGAACTGCATTGAAAATTTGATGGGCTGGTTTTACACAAGTTGATTGATCAAGTTGGGTACATTCAGCCTACCCATACATGGTTCGAATCCTGGTTGGTCCCTGCTGAACCGGCCAAGATTCAAACAGTGTATGGCAGGCCTAACCCCACTTTTAGACTCTGCAAAGTGAGAACAAACAAATGTGAGGCTTGCAATCAAAGGCCTAAGTGTAGTTCCATTAAAGTGGAGTTACACTTTAACCCAGTGTACATTTGACCCAGAGCTGACCCTGACCTACTCAGGAATTTTGGAAGGGGCTTCAGGTAAAGTGTGGTGGAGGATTACCAATGGAAGGCAGGCTATTCAACAACCTGCTACTTTGCTTTGAATAGGCAAAGTACAGATCCACTCTACTAGAGGTGCACCAAAGCTGAAAATTCAGGATGTACATTGACAGTTTTTAATAAAATATATATAATATATATTTTTTTTTTTTTTTGTATTCAACTTTTTTAATTTAATATCCTGAATGAAATATGAATATGAATTTATTGTCGGCTATTATTGGTACAAGAAAAGCTCATGAAGAATGCATCCCTTTAAATTCTCTGTACAGTATGCCTTCACACTGGTCTGTTACGCTTCCGTCGCGGTGTTAGTGCCCGTTCACATACGAGCGACGCTACTTCGCACTGCGACCTCCGAGGTCGCTGTGCGAGCAGCGCGCCGCGACCTCGGAGCGGCCGCCACGGACTTCATAAACTTGAAGTCTATGGCGGTCGCCTCCTGGTCGCCCCAAAGAAGCTCCGGACCCTTTTTCTAAGTCGGAGCGACTTGTGTCGCTCCTATTAGAACGGGTCCGCAGCTTCCCTATGGGAGGCGACCTACGGCGACCTGTGAGGCGACCAGGTCGCCTCACAGGTCGCCTTAGTGTGAACGGGGGCTTAGAAGTCTTGCTTGTTGCATTTTTGGTCATTTAAAAAAAAAACAAAAAAACACACCTCCCTTTTGAAATGCATTGATATTGCAGCAAGAACATATCAATTTTTCACCCAAGTTACGTTTTTGGTTCACATGAAAAACACACCATGAGCACAGTAAAATCATGGAGAAATCGCATTCGTTTTTGCGCCATTATCGGCACCTTTTTTCTCTATCAGCAACATTTTTGTGCGATTTTATGTTTCGGACACTGATATTTCTGTGCGTCTCTACACTCTACCCTTCACTGCTACAGACCACATCATGGAACGCACTGATGGAAGGGAAACCTCAGTGGGAAGTGGCATCTGATGTAGTCTTTTGATTTGGTTCTGTTTTGAGCAGGTAGATAGTTGACCGAGTTCTGTGCAAATCAATGGGTGGATCATGTGTGTTTTCTTTTTTTAAACATGATCCAACTGGTGTAACAAGACACAGCTACATTTATTTCTGTTTACAATCATCTGCCTCAATTTGTTTACGTGTCATCTCCTCCCTAAGGTCAACATTTACATAACGAGCACCGTTTAACAGGTTATTACAGTTTAGTGTACATTTCTAAGCTTGTAATGAATGAATGTTTGTATGTAAAATAATTTTAAAACAGTACTGTATTTGTATTGTATGTCTAGTCATGTGATGAGTACAACACTGGGTTTCAGCTTCCCTCCCTGGAAGTGTGCTGTAATTGTGTTGCCTCTTCTGCACAACGCCAATTGCTGTAGTGAAGGACAATTTTTTGGCAATGTTTTTTGGGGAGGATTTTGCTTATGTTTGGATTCGCCAGCTCATGGAAAGGTATGGCCTTGGCAAGGGTCAGAACTACAAAGTGTTCAGAGGGCAGAGTTTTGGCAGTGCACAGTTTGTGTGTTTGTTAAAGCTACTACAGCAGGAGAACATGGCCTTGGACACTTTGGAAGTGCTTTGCCGTGGTCTGGTGCAGCTGTCCGGGCAGTGTTGGTATTGTAGTACTGTAGGGCAGTTCTTGTATTCTTATGTCACAGATCACACAATGCACAGCCATAGACCAATCTAGGAATGCTTTTTCCTCATACCTTTCCAGGTCATATCCTAATCAGATTTGAAAATACTGACTGCTGGGGCCTGAGGGCAGAACAGGGAGTGCCACAGGTTGGACACCAGATCACTAGATAAATGCATTCAGTGCCAGATTGTCTATTCCTTTAGACAGTTCTCTTCTGTTTTACAGAGTTGTCTTACTTGCCCTGGTGCATATTTGGCTTCATGCATGCAGGCATATGGCCATTCACTACTATGGCAGGCCTCACCTGCAGCTCCTCGGGCGTGGAAAAACAATTTTTCACAATTCATATTTTATGCCTGTAAGCATCCATGTGCATGAAGGGTAGTTTAGTGACATTTCTCCCTTTTTTTTTTTTTTTTTTTTGACATGTAAACACGGCAGACCGCTGTTCTGTCACAGATGGACATAGAGTTCTTGTGTTCCTGCTATTTAGGAACAGGGTTCTCTGTGTTCATCTAGCGAAAGCATCCCCCTAGGGACACACGTAACCCTTTGAATGGCAAGCGTCATGTCTGGAGGAAACCAGACACCGCTCATCCCCTTGCCAATACAATCCCTACGGTGAAGCATGGTGGTGGCAGCATCATGCTGTGAGGATGTTTTTCAGAGGCAGGAAATGGGAGACTAGTCAGGATCGAGGGAAAGATGAATGCAACAATTTACAGAGACATCCTTGATACAAACCTACTTCAGAGCGCTCTGGACCTCAGATTGGGGTAAAGGTTGATCTTCCAGCAGGACAGCGACCCTAATCACACAGCCAAAATAACAAAGGAGTGGCTTTAGGTTAACTCTGTGAATGTCCTTGAGTGGCCCAGCCTTGAATCCGATTGAACATGTTTGGAGAAATCTGAAAATGGCTGTGCACCAACGCTCCCTATCTAGCCTGATGGAGCTTGAGAGGTCCTGCAAAGAAGAATGGGAGAAACTGTCCAAAAATAGGTGTGCCAAGCTTGTAGTATCCTACTCAAAAACACTTGAGGCTGTAATTGGTGTCAATTGTGCTTTTAATAATGTATTGAGCAAGGGCTTTGAATACTTATGTAGATGGGATCTTTAATTTTGCAAAGATTTTCAAACAAACTTCTTTTTGAACAAACGTTTGTCATTTATAGGGTATTGTTTTTTAGAATTTTGAGGAAAATATTTGAATTTAGACCTTATTGGGCTATAACATAACAAAACATGTAAAAAGTGAAGCGCTGTGAATACTTTCCAGGATGTACTGTAGATCTAGAAAACCATTAGCAGCACTGCAAAGTGCTCCAGATCTCCCTCTTGTTCCCTATTGCAAGATTTTAGGTTTTTAGAAGACGTATTTCACAATCTTCCCTCCTCTATGAATTTTGCAACATGAGAACTGGCATAACTATTTATATTCACTTTTTTAAATATTTTGACAGGTTTTGAATGTGTCCTCCTCCCATACGGCTCTGCTGCTAATGTGGTTATGGTTTTGCATGTTTCCATTGAGCTGAGGTTTAATCTCGCTTCAAAGGAACACCCTTGCCTCCAGTCCTAAAAATAGTTATAAAGCATTTTTTTTGTCTGGCAAAACAGATTTTACCATGTGATTTGAGTTGCTAACAGCCTATGTAAACTCAAGAGCTTTTTGCCAAATGCGGGGGGGTGAGGAGTCTTGTTGAGTGGATGATATATACTTTGTGAAGCAGATATGTGTTTGATTAAAAATAATGCACTACGATTCCCCCAGATATTTACTTTGTATTTTTCAACCAGTTGTATTGATTGGGCCATGTTTTAGAGCAGGGGAGGGCAAACTTTTTGACTTGAGGGCCGCAATGGGTTCATATATTGGACCCGGGGACCGGACCAAGAGTAGATGGCAAAAAAAGCTGTAAAAAATTGCGTGACTTTGAGGTCACAAAAATGTGAAAGGGGCTTTCAGTAATTAAGGTATAGTGTTCCCCCTCTCAATGCAGAATGACCAGCGTGCCCCCTTTCAATGCACAGTGACCAGCGTGCCCCCTTTCAATGCAGAGAGACCAGCGTGCCCCCTTTCAACGCAGAGAGACCAGCGTGCCCCCTTTCAATGCAGAGAGACCAGCGTGCCCCCTTTCAATGCAGAGAGACCAGCGTGCCCCCTTTCAATGCAGAGAGACCAGCGTGCCCCCTTTCAATGCAGAGAGACCAGCGTGCCCCCTTTCAATGCAGAGAGACCAGCGTGCCCCCTTTCAATGCAGAGAGACCAGCGTGCCCCCTTTCAATGCAGAGAGACCAGCGTGCCCCCTTTCAATGCAGAGAGACCAGCGTGCCCCCTTTCAATGCAGAGAGACCAGCGTGCCCCCTTTCAATGCAGAGAGACCAGCGTGCCCCCTTTCAATGCAGAGTGACCAGCGTGCCCCCTTTCAATGCAGAGTGACCAGCGTGCCCCCTTTCAATGCAGAGAGACCAGCGTGCCCCCTTTCAATGCAGAGAGACCAGCGTGCCCCCTTTCAATGCAGAGAGACCAGCGTGCCCCCTTTCAATGCAGAGAGACCAGCGTGCCCCCTTTCAATGCAGAGAGACCAGCGTGCCCCCTTTCAATGCAGAGAGACCAGCGTGCCCCCTTTCAATGCAGAGAGACCAGCGTGCCCCCTTTCAATGCAGAGAGACCAGCGTGACCCCTTTCAATGCAGAGAGACCAGCGTGCCCCCTTTCAATGCAGAGAGACCAGCGTGCCCCCTTTCAATGCACAGTGACCAGCGTGCCCCCTTTCAATGCAGAGAGACCAGCGTGCGTGCCCCCTTTCAATGCACAGTGACCAGCGTGCGTGCCCCCTTTCAATGCACAGTGACCAGCGTGCGTGCCCCCTTTCAATGCACAGTGACTAGCGTGCGTGCCCCCCTTCAATGCTGAGACCATGGTGCGTGCCCCCCTTCAATGCAGAGACCAGCGTGCGTGCCCCCTTCAATGCAGTGTGCCCCCCCCCCCCCCGACCAGTGCACTTACCTGCAGCGGCGGCGGCTTCTCCTCAGTCCCCCGGCGTCTCCTCGGCCAATGGCATGGGGTTTGCCTTGCGGCCAATCAGGAAGCGGGTATTAGACCCGCTTCCTGATTGGCCAGGAGGAGGATCCGTTTGACAATCGCAAATTTTCATTCGCTATTGTCACACAATGGGTGGGCTCGGGGCGCACTGCTCTGCTCCCCGGGTCCACCCTTTGCGGAAGCCTAGGACCCGCCGCCACTGTTAGCTAGCGCTCCGCGGGCCGGATTAAAAGGTCGCCGGGCCGTAGTTTGCCCATTCCTGTTTTAGAGTCTCTTAATTTCAGCCAATATTTAAAGTTGCTCTGTACCTAAAGCAGGGCTTGACAAATTTTTGCTTTAAATCTAGGAGCCAGCTAAAAGTTATGAGCCAGTATCCTTCTTTTTTTTTTCTTTGTACCTTCATTTTTAATGACCAAACCCCTTCTCTTAAGGCTCGTTCACACTATAAGAAAATCGGGCGAACATATTTATCCAAAGAATTTTCGTACGATTGTCGTATAATGTGTACAGAACTTTCTACAGACAATTCTGAATTTTCGTATGAAAATTCTCAAAGGGACAAACTCCAACATTTTTCTCGTATGGAAAAAAATGAACGATTTTTATTTAATGTGTACCGTTTTCATACAATTTTTGTACAAGAAAAATCTGAAAGACTGTGCATGATCAGAAACAACAAACAACAAAAAAAGCCTTTTTCGTACAAATATTTGTACGAAAATTCTTTCATCGGTTCCGATTTGCTGTGAAACCATGAGGAACACTGGACAATCGTTCATCCGATTTTCTTATAGTGTGTACCCCACTTTATGTAGCCCTGATGTGTATTTTTACAGATGCACGACACAGGTTTACACACAGAGAATACACAAATGTGCCGCTTTGTAAAGAGGAGGAAAAAAAAAAAGCTCTTCTGAGGATAAAGTTGTTTTTAGTTAACCACTTTCCTACTGGCCACTCTTACCACCTTCCTGCCCAGACCAATTTTCAGCTCTGTCGCACTTTGAATGACAATTGCGAGGTCAAACAACACTGTACCCAAAAGAACATTTTTATTATTTTTTTTGAGACTTGTTTTTTTTTTTTTCGGTATTTAATCAACACTGGAATTTTTTCATTTTTGTTTTTGCTAAACAAAAAAAAGACAAAAAAAAATTCTTAATTTCTGTTAGAAAAATTACGTATTTGCAAAATTTTCTTCTTCACTGGTGAGTAGGCGCTGGTGAGGTTACCGCCAGTTACCGGCTCTCCTTTCCTTACACTGTGACAGCACTGAGGAAAGTACTGACAATAACCGGCTTTTTACAATGTGATCAGCCGTGATGGGACACAGCTGATCAAATGGTAAAGGGGTGCTGTGATTGGCCCTTTACCTTGATCTATAATCAGCTGTGCAAAGGACACAGTGATCACAGACTGTGCAGGGGGCATGTCAGAAGAAGTCTAATCATTGGAGAAGAGCGCACTTAGTTCCCAGCAGAGCTAGAGAATTTATCACAGTGTGCTCTCCTGCTTAGTGTGGTCAGTTTTTAATAGGAAAGCAGAGGGGCTTACTGGAACACCAGGGATTTCACACAAAGAAAGCAACACAAAGGGAACATGATACATTTTCATACAAGTACATGGTACAGCAGGCACATATCAGAAATATGACATCCTGGATTTACATTTTCTTTAAATGGTATCTTATGTGTCTGCTTGAAAATACACTTAAAGTCGTGGTAAACCTAAGGAAGGTAATGTCATAATGTGCTAGTATGCATTGCATACTAGCACATTATGAAGTACTTAACCTTTTAAAACAAAACCCTCCAGCAGCTTTACTAGTCGGTTCACACTGAGGCGACACGACTCCTTACTACTTCGGGGGCGACTTGTGCATTACCATGCACCACGACTTCGGAGCGACTTGTAGGGACTTCACATAATGGAAGTCTATGCATGTCGCTCCGAGGTCGCCCGGAAGTAGTACAGGACCCTTTTTCTAAGTCGGAGCGACTTGTGTCGCTCCTATTAGAACGGGTCCTGTAGCGGTCAATGGACCGCGAGGGAGCGCGACTTGTCAGGCTGCGCTAGTGTGAACCGGCTCTAAAGGTAACTTCTTCACCCGGTCTTCCTTCCGTGTTCGCAGGCTCTGGCCGCTTGAATGGCCGAGCCGCGAAGACGTCACTGCCACGGCACAGACCTCTGAAGGATGTCACTGGCTGCCAAACAAGCGAATATGTCCTATACGGTACACGTTTAGGAGATATTCATTTTACCCACAGGTAAACTTTATTATAAGCATACCTGTAGGTTAAAAAAATAAATAAAAATCACAAAATGGAGTTTACTACCATTTTAAATCTGTCTTTAAATATTTGACTGCAGTAATGACCCCTCCTATTAATTGGGTCATAGCGTTGGCTCATAGAACTCATTCCCTTTACTAAATTATTACTGTGTTTTATAAGAATGGCTCACCTTCTGCTTAAGTGACTCATACCAATTTTGTTCCTCCCTTTTATATAAACGTTGGTATTGTGTAACCTTCTCACTTCTAAAATCCGAGTTATGAGGTTCTGCCATAACAAGGATTGTGACTGAAATAAGTAGGTCATGATGGGCTTATGATGTGGGAGAGAAGTATCCCTTACATCAGATTTCAAGGCCCCTTGTGTGAGGGCTCATGTACATGCATTGGCAGAATTCAATGTGTTTCTGTGGCCAGGCCTTACAGCAGCCTGTACAAATCAATGCCTGACTGAAGGACGTTGTAACTGTACATCCAAGTGGTTACCCTGGGCCCTGGTCCTGGCCCTGTATATTAAGTGTTTGTTTCTACTGTAGTGCCCTCCTCCATCCATGTACACACCCTGTATGTATGTATCCATTCAGATGTGTGGTTACAGAGGTGTAGCTGTGATGCTTGTCATCCAATCTATGATTTGTACAAGCTGCTGGTTATGACTGTTCACCAATGCCCTGTGATTTCCAGGTGTACTACAAATGAACAATACTCCGCTGCAGTTTATACATTTTCTCTCATTCCCTCTAGACTGCAGGAGCTGGCTCTCCGCCGTGGTGAGCCGCCACATATATAGTCCTTAACCACTTGCCGACCGTTTAATATATATATATATATATATATATATATATATATATATATATATATATATATGTGGCGGCAGAGTGGCTCCTACCGGCAAAACCACGTATGGGTACATCGGTCTGCCTGGTGGCAGCTAGGGGGCTAGCGCGCGACCCTGCGCCCGATCGTCAGCGGGGAAGCCAATGCATGTGTCAGGCTGCTCCGAGTGCCGCCTGACACCCGCAATCGCTCCCCACTGAGAGAGAAGGACGGTCGGGTGTTGTAAACACAGCCGACCGTCCTTCTCCCTGAAATGATCACAGAGCTCATGTGATCCTTCTATATAGGATCGCATGTCTTTATGGTCATCTCAGAAGCCACGCCCCCCACAGTTAGAATCACTCCCCTAGGGTCACATTTAACCTCTTGATCACCTATACTTTTAACCCCTTCCCTGCCAGTGTTGTTATTACAGTAACAGTGCATATTTTTAGCACAGGTTACTGTAGTAATGTCACTGGTACCCAGTGTCAAAAATGTCAGGGGTCCGATCTGTCCGCCACAATGTGGCAGTCCCAGAAAAAATCGTAGATCGCCGCTCTTACTAGTAATAAAAACAATAAAAATGACATAAATCTTTCCCGTAGTTAGTAGACGCGATAACTTTTGCGCAAACCAATCAAAATACACTTTTTGCAATATTTTTTATTTTTTTTCGACCAAAAATATGTAGCAGAAAAGAAATTGGGCCAAAAATGTTAAATTTCGATTTTTTTTTTTAATTTTTTTTTATGAGAATGTCATATAGCAAGAATGTTTTTTTTTTTTTTTCAAAATTGTCGCTATTTGTTTGTTTATAGCGCAAAAAATAAAAATCGCACAGGTGATCAAATACCACCAAAAGAAAGCTCTATTTGTGGGAAAAAAGGACTTCAATTTTATTTGAGTACAGCGTCGCACGACCACGCAATTGTCCATTAAAATAATGCAGTGCCGAATCACAAAATAGGGCCTGGTCATTAAGGGGGCAAATCCTTTTGGTCTTAAAGTGGCTAAATATTCCAAACCAAGGAAGGGAGAACCGCTCACCATAAAAGCAAACTTTTGGTTTATTAAAAATAAGGCACAAACATTTACCTAGGGCCATAAGAGCTGCAACGTGTTTCACTCCTCTCAGGAACTTGGTCATAGGGTCCCTATACCTCATCTACACCTCCAGTGTGGAGTGAAACACGTTAAGGCTTCTATGGCTCCAGGTGAACTGTTTGCGCGTTTATTTATTTTTTTTCTTCATAATTTTAATTGAAAATTTCACATATAAGATCAAAGCGTAGGCGATGTCATAGGGCATTCCTAGCCTCCACACAGAAAGAATAAATGAACCAATAGCCAATTAGGATACAAATGATGGCCCAAAGGCTATTTTACAAATGCATAGATGTTACTCTATAGGTTTTGTTTGTGCATTATTTTTAATAAACCAGAAGTTGGCTTTTATGGTGAGCAACTCCGCCCTTCTTTATTTTAGGACTATGTAAAACCCTGTGACTCCCCAGTAGGGATGATCGAACGGTTCGGGTCGACCATCGGTTCGACCCGAACATTGGCTGTTCGAGGTTCGGCTGAATTTAGAACTTTTTGCCCAAAAAGTTCGGAATTCGGCAACCAGAACCGACCAAAATGCAATGGGACAGGAAATGGGCTTAAAAAGCCCATGATTGGACCAGAACCATTAGCAAAAGCCAATTGAGGGGGCAGGAGAATGCTAGGAATGTGATTGGAGTGACTAGGGGGTCCATAGACCTATCATTAGTAAATATGCCCCCCCAGTATATAAGATAGCCCCCGCCAAATTCCTAGCATTGTTATACAGGGACATGGAAGAGAGTGGAAGCAGTTCGTGGACTGTGTCATTTAGCATTTATTAGTGTGAGGAAAGGGATATCTAGTGTAGTTAGGGTGCTCTTTTACACTTTAGTTAGCTTTAATTTATTCAGTTTCTGTAGGGAAAGTGTTAAGTGTAAGGGAACCGTAGTGTAGTGTAGGGTTAACTGACAGTGACTGCTATGGAAGGGTGACAAAACCCTTCCATATCAGGGTGACCACTATAGAGAAAAGCTAGTTTCTCTTGTGTCACTTTTGCTGCAGTAATATGGCTTCGCCCCCGTCAGCATTCTTTTTGGCTGCAGGCGTCTATAGGGATCTTTTGAGCACATGTTTGGAGTCAGGCATGACATCTGAACATGTGTATAGGGGGTATATATACACACCCATGTATGTATATATACACCTAGACATATATAGGTGTGAAAGGAGCAGAAAAAACTACTTGCGCTAATGAAATAATTAACACCAATATAGTTACGCTCCTATCACACCTATATATGTCTAAGTGTAAAATGCATATAAGTGTGTGTGTGTGTATATATATATACCACTATACACAAGTTCAGATGTTTTGCCTGCCTCCAAAACCCCCCAAAAAATGCCTGCAACAACTCACCTGGGCGTTTTTTTTTTTTTTTTTTTGGCGCTAGCGTTTTTTTGGGCATTTTTTGGGGTTCTTTGGAGGCAGGCAAAACATCTGAACTTGTGTATAGTGGTATATATACCACTATACACAAGGGTCTAAAAGGTGTACCTGTGAAGTTTCAGCTCTGTAGCATGTCCAGAACCATAAAAAAAAAGATTGTTTGTATTAGGTCACTTATAGAACAGGTTAGTGGCTTCTCGCTTTTCACAACTTGCCGGTTTAGTAGCATGCATTTTTTTGGGGTTCTTTGGAGGCAGGCAAAACATCTGAACTTGTGTATAGTGGTATATATACCACTATACACAAGTTCAGATGTTTTGCCTGCCTCCAAAGAACCCCAAAAAATGCCCAAAAAAACGCTTGCTACTAAACCGGCAAGTTGTGAAAAGCGAGAAGCCACTAACCTGTTCTATAAGTGACAAAATACAAACGATCTTTTTTTTTTTTTTTTTTTTTTTTTTTTTGTTTCTGGACATGCTACAGAGCTAAAACTTCACAGGTACACTTTTTAGACCCCCCAAATACTAAATCCAAAGAAATTTTTTTTTTTATTATTTATTTATTTTTTTTTTCAATAATTGGCTCTCTATCAAAAATGACAATTTTTAAGAACTTTTTTTTGTGTGATTAATAGTCCCTGGGGTATGACCCAGAACCCTAGGCACTTTTTAGGGGCATTTATTGGGTTTTAGGGCTTCAAAATGGTGTTTTTTGATTACCGAAGTTCGGGTCCCATTGATTTCAATTCAATGGGGTTCTGAAATCCAGGCCGAACTTTCGGGAAGTTCGGATGTTCTGGCCGAACCAAATTTTTGAATAGTTCGATCATCCCTACTCCCTAGGCACAGAAATGCACAGAATTCTGTTAATTTTCAATGTTTGCTCTGATGTGTCCATGTGGAAGAATGTCGTTTGCCTTCCCATTTTTTTTTTTTTTTCCCTACAGCCTTTTGATCACATACATGCTTTATTAAACAAGGAAAGTACATAACCACCTGTTAAGATAAAGCTTTGCTTAAAATGATTGTAAAGTCTTGTGTTTTTTTTTTTTTTTTTTTAAATAACAAACATGTCATACTTACCTCCTCTGTGCAGTTAGTTTTGCACAGAGCAGCCTGGGTCCTCCTCTTCTCGGGTCCCTTGTTGCTGCTTCTGGCCCCTCCCTATCAACTGCCCCCACAGCAAGCAGCTTGCTATGGGGGCAGTTGAGCCTGAGCTGCAGCTCTGTGTGTCCATTCAGACATGGAGCTGCCATTCGGCCCACCCCGTCTCTCTCCTGATTGGCTAACTGACTTTGACAGCCGCAGGGGCCAATGCCGCAATGCCAATCAGGTGGGAGAGTCTCCAGAGGCCGAAGGACTCGTGGACATCGCTGGAGAGAGATGGGTATTAGGGGGTGCTGGGGGGTTGCTTTACACAGAAGGTTTTTTATCTTAATGCATTAAGATAAAAAAAACCTTCTGACTTTACAACTCCTTTAAAGCCCCCTGCCTCCCTTTCTGTGCCATCCATGACTATTCCCAACAGCGTGGTTTTTAGCTCTAAATTCTCTGCTTTCCCTTTGCTCTCCCACAGCCACATAGTAACCACTTGCTGACTGCAATACAGATCTATACATTGTGGTTTACTGGGCTTATGGCTAAAGCGAACGTTTCAGAAGGGAGGGGGAGATGTCCCCTCTTGCTGCTCGCCGGTGTTTCTCGGGCTTATTGCTTTTACAGGTGTGCCCGAGAAACGATCTGATGGTTCGGCCGGCTGGACACACAAAGTCGAACACAGACCAGATCGTCTGTGATTGCCTCTATAGCCTTGGAGGAATGGGGTGATGCCATGATGTCACTTCCAGTCTAGGACGGAAGTAAACAAAAATTATTTTTTAGTTTTTGTTTTGGTAAAGCAACTGATTACCATTTTTTTTTTTTTAATGTGCCCCCATCGCTCTGTATATATTGTGCTTCCTTTTTTTTTCAAATTTATTAAAGTGCATTCTATTTTTCAAATTTTCGCAAATACAGTGTGACATAAAAAAATGCAATGATCACCATTTTATTCCCTCTAATCTGCTAAAAAAAAAAAAAATATATATATATATAATATTTGAGGGTTATAAGTAATTTTCTAGCAAAAAAACACTGATTTAAAAGAGATGTATGGGATTTTATTCCCCCCCCCCCCATTTATATTTACCTAGGTGGGTGCTGCATCTGTCCCTGGCGCCTCTGCACTGAGGACCGAACGATCGAACGCCGCCGATCACTCAGGTTCTGACAGCTCCCGGAGCAGAGAGCTGCTGACTGTCAGCAGCTCTCTGCTCTGCCCCCTCCTCGCTCATTGGAGCACTGGGCTGTGGAGGGGCGATGAGCGCCTGAGTCAGGCTCGCTGCGAGGCTGAGCCGGGTATCGGTCCAGGCACCTGGCGGATCCCGATTCCGTGGTCGCAATGACGCGGTGCCTGCACCGACTTCTGTGTCTTCAGCAGAGAACGGACTTGACAGGTGTGCAAAATGAACTGCACTCCTGTGATCCATAGGTTCGAACTTTGGCTGTACATCTCCTTTAGGACTCTTTCACACAGGCGGACCGTTCAGATCCGCCTGTCCGTTTTTTTTTTTTTTTTGCGGATCTGAACGGTCCCCCCATGCATCCCTATGGGGCATCGGATGTCAGCGGAGAAATGTCCGCTGACATCCGATCCGTCAAATCTGGATTGATGGAAACCCTATTTTCCATCCGTCCATCGGATCGGATGGGAACGTTCCCATCTGATTTCCCCCATAGAGATGCATGGGGAACTGACAGCTGTGTCTCCACACACAGCGTGGAGACACAGCTGTCATCCTCCTGCTCAGCGGGGGATCGGCGGATCGATCCCCCGCTGAGAAAAACGGACTCCGTCCGACGGACGGAGTGTGTGAAAAGGGCCTTAAGCTTGTAAACAAAAAGTGCCAGAAAAGGCCTGGTCTTCTAGTAGGTATCTTGCTATAACCACTGCTGTTTATTTCGTTATCTGTGTGTAGATCCTCACATTGAGTTACAACATTTGTGGAGATATCAGAGGAAGGAACAGGATCATTCATGATATGATGTAGATCTTTCTCAAGGAATAGACCAAGACTGCAAAATATATATCGAGGTGATGACCTAAGCATGCCTGGGAAGACTTCATTTGAAGCACAGAGCAATGGAGGGAGGGGGTCATACTCGGGCACGGTTCTCTAAAAACCTCTAAAACATACCCAGTGTCAGTACACCCTTAAAGAGCACTTCTCCTTAAACAGGAAATACCTCATACAGACTGCTAGGGAAACCCTATCAACAGGAAGTTCTCTAATAGCATATCAGCATCAAAAGGATACATTACATGCAGTAAGAGCTGAATCTTCAAACTATAAAAAAAAAATGTAGGAGACAAACCCCAGTAATGTTGCCTCTTATACATCAAGTCTCCTACTTGGTGAGGGGTTGGGAGTCTTGATGTATATGTGCAACAGCGTTATTTAATTTCCATTGCAGCAAATATGCCTGACGTTAACAAATCAAAAGAAGTGGGGAGAAAAATGTCAGCTAAACAAGGACTGCAGCCACAGTTCAGGTATTCTGACAGCCGCAGGTGGTACAATAGCTGGCAAACCGGGATTCCTCTATTCACACTGTTTAGCGTGGATGGAGAATTCCGTTCAATTTCTTTCTTCTTACTGGCTGAATAAAGGAAATCTACGTGTGGATGGCTATTTTGTTTTTGGATGTTGCTTTTGTTACTGGAAATACCGTAGGACTAAATACATGCTTGCAAAAAATTCTAACTCTGACACTATAGCAAACCAGCGCCCCTATAGCGTTAGCTCTAACTAACATCTGATAAATGCTTCTTAAATGTGCTGAAAACGCTACAGGTGCGTTACCATGGATGTGAATAGAAGTTGTTGACAAGTTTCAACTCCTTCCAGACTCAACATGCAGCTTCATTGTTGCCGCACAGCAGCGCAAAAAGCTACTTGTTGGAATGTGAACCGCACTGTCCATATTATCTATTGTAGGCTGCTTTGCTAGGCTCTTGGGCAGCAGCAACATTCGCCCCAAACACTGGTTTCTAATGCCAATTTAAACAGGGCCTAAAGCTGTTTATGGACAGTTTAGAGCCTAAAGCCCCGTACACACGTACCGATCGTCGGCCGAACGATCGGCCGTCTTTTGTCCAGGGCTGTCGTGTCTGTTGAAAAGTGCAAAAGACTGCACACGAATTTTGTCGGCCAACAACAGCCGACTGCAGAAGTGATGTCATGTGATGGTTAACTTTCCGTGTGTTTTTTCTTGCAAATCTGCTGTCTGTCGGCCGAATTCTGTACTGACTGGCGAACAATCGGCCGTTCTGGTGTCGGCATACAAAAATTTTAATGCTTGCACGACAGACTCTGTTCGGCCGAAAGTGCGCTGTCGGAAGCATCATACTAACAAGCCGAAAATCGGCCGATCGTTCGGCGGCCGAACAGTTTCGGCCGACAATCGGTACGTGTGTACGGGCCTTTACTCCAGATCTTTGGTTAACATTTCCTTTGAGAGATGCGTCTGCTGTCAGTGCTGTGTATAAACTGTATGCAGCATCAGCTACTCCGAGTAGTGTTTTGACAGCGGTACAAGGAATTCCATCCCCATTCCTGGAAAAAAAATAAACGGAGTAGTGCTGAGAGAGAGACAAAAGCAGAAGATTCTAGGCTAGGAGATAGGAGAGCTGCAGACAGTTATCTGAAAGCACTCCTATGGAGAGGCCAGGCTTGGGCCTATGCAACATGGTGGTGCAACTAAAGACTGAGAGCCAGGAGAGCTGAGTGAGATGGTCTGAGGGGTTCAGTCAAAGGACGGGATTTGGGGTGTACGCAGTGGGCTTGCTAAAGAGAGAAAGTGGCACAGTATTGATTTGGCTGTGTCTGTTTTAATGGTGGAAGACACCTGCGTGGTAAACCCTGATTGAAGGGCTTTGCATTGTTTTTAAATAAAAATAAACCAGCGAGCCATAAACCTTAGTTCCTCATTCATGTGAGCTCACTGCCAAAACATCCTACCACTGGGCTAACGACCCCCCACTATGACAAAAAAAATAAAAAAAATAAATAAAATATATATATATATGTATGTGTATATATATATATATATATATATATATATATATATATATATATATATATATATATATATATACATTTATATACATTTTTTTAGTTTTTTTTTTTTTTGTTTCAAAGCTTCAGTCATGTTAAATATATAATTTTTGATTATTTTATTTATGGATGGTATTGATAAGGTTTTCTGCCTGGAAAACTGATGTTTTTTTTTTTTTTTTACTCCTTTTTATTCTTTACACTTTACAGACCTTATCACAGTGTGCTATAAACCAGTGCCCTGTTTTCTGCTGCATATGGTTATGTAGCATTGTGGTTGTTAAGTTGACTCCCTGTCAATGTAAACTTTTATTTGATCCCGCTCTGTCTGAATAGGATTTAACTGTGATTAATTGAAGCACAGTCAGAGGACACAGTTGTCAAATAAAAACTTTTAGTTAAGCAGTTTAACAACCCTGAAGCTCAATCCTCTCCACCAGCCTGAAGCCTGAGCAAATACGCTTTTGTCTTGGTCACTGCCCCAGCCATTGCTGCCTGCTTATTCATGTGACTGTAATTATTTAGGCCCCTTTCACACAGGCGGACCGTTCAGATCCGCCACAGGCATCTCTATGGGGGATCGGATGTCAGCGGAGACATGTCCGCTGACATCCCATCTGATCCGTCAAATCTGGACGGATGGAAACCCTATTTTCCATACGTCCAGCGGATCGGATGAGAACGGACCGACTGTTCGTTCCCATCCGATTTCCCCCATAGAGATGCATGGGGAACTGACAGCTGTGTCTCCGCACACAGCGCGGAGACACAGCTGTCATCCTCCTGCTCAGCGGGGGATCGGCGGCTCGATCCCCCGCTGAGAAGAACGGAATCCGTCCGACGGACGGATAGTGTGAAAGGGGCCTAAGGGCTCTTTCACACGGGCGTTCCGATCAGGATGCCCCATTCAGCCCTATGGAGCAGCGGATGTTAGCGGTGACATGTCCGCTGCCATCTGCATCCAATCCTGTCCGTGAAATCCGGGTGGATGGAAACCCTATTTTCCATCTGTCCTGGGGATCGGATCGGATGAGAGCAGACAGGCGGTACGCTCTTATCCGATTTCCCATAGAGAGCAGCGGGGCTCTGACACCTCCCTCTCTGCACACAGTGCGGAGCTGTCATCCGCCGGCTCAGTGGGGATCGGCGGATCGATCCCCACTGAGCAGAGCACGGTCTGCAACAGAATGCGGACCGTGTGAAAGAGCCCTAAGTGTTGTAAATTGATTATATTCCAGTGGTTTTCAATTTTATCTAGTTCCAGGTCTTTCATGTAACTCACTGTAGGCCTCTATAGGAAATACATTAAACCCCCCTCCATTGCGGGGGTTACGTTCCGGACGTATAGATCGAATTTTCGTGAACGGGAACAAACCATACATGGATCAAATCTTGGCCGGTTCCTGCTGAACTAGCTAAATTTTGATTCATGAATGGCTAACTTAAAGTGTTACTAAACCCAGGACCCTGTATTCACTATATCTGGTCTCCCACAGTACACATAACGTGGAAATGCAATTAATATAGTGAATATAAACTGCTAAATACCTTTTCTCATCAGCAGTATATAGCAGTCTTGTAACTTCTATCAGTGTCCGGTCAAGCACTGGTTATAGCTTGTAAGAGGAGTTTTCATTCTCCTTGGACTGTCCTATGAGGCTGCGTGACTCCTTTCCCTCTGTCTGGACAGTGCTGATTGTGCCAAACCTATGCACCCCACCCACCCAAAAAAAAAAAAAAAAAAAAACTCTAGCACACCAAACTGAGCATGTGCAGAGTGCCTCCAAGGCTCTGTACTATCAAGAGATAGATTGGGGACTGAAAGAAGGGGAGGATCAGGAAAGACTGGACCAAACAGCCTTTTTACACAATGCATTAATTTCTACAGGGAGTATAACCAGCATGCTTTACTGCACATACAGACTGATTTTACTGTTGTGGGTTTAGTAACACTTTAAGTGACATGCCATCAAAATGTGCCGGCATAGTTCAGGGCCATTGCACTTGGCAGAACCACCATCATGGCACCAGTGATCCCTTTAGCTGTCTTAAACCATTCTGGCCACCACTGTAATAGAGGCATTCCCACCTTCCTAATAATTTCCTGGCACACTGGACAGTTTTTAAAAATATTGTTTAGCAGGAATTCAGCTCTCAGTTAAGTCCAAGGATGTACATGACATCCTGGACTTACCTCTATTATTTACATTGATAAATTCATGGTTATTGCTGTATTTCTTCAAGTTCAAGTCTAAGCATCCTCAACTTTAGAGTTGGTGCAGCTGCTATACTTGCCCCCTCCCCTCCTACTGCCCAATCACAGAAGCCTTTGTATTATTTGAACTCATTAACAAAATATAAAAGCTTCTCTGAATGGGCAGCAGATGGGAGGGGTGGGCATAGCTGCTCTGTGTTCCTTTTTGTCTCCTTTCACAGCTGGTCAGTGTATGCTTTTTAGAGCCATAAACCTGTCAGATATAAATAACATCTCCTTGGACCTAACTCATAGTGTACTTGAAGTTTTTACAAAGCGGGTGAATTCCTGGAATTCAGCTTTTAACTACTACTGTTTTTATTTGTTCCTACCATAATCTTCTGCATGATGGTATTTCTTATGCGTACATTAATTTGATGAATTCCCCATCTGAAAATGCTAGCTGCATGGCTTTTTTTTTTGCTTCAGTTTTTTTTTTAATCATTGACCTAAAAAAGAATGTGGATTAGTGGCACTATCTCTAATTGCTTGATACCTGCTCTGTTATTGACTTGGAAAACAGCAAATCCAAAGACAGCCAGGCAGTTAGTTTTTTCAGAATGTGGTGATCAGTGGCAGGCTATACTCATTACCTAATAATGGACAGGGCAAGGTTCTGAAGCGGTTTTCTTGCAGTTGCTTTGTAGAAATAACTGAAGTCTTCCATTTAATGGGATAAATGAACTTTCATTGCCTAGGAGAGAACATTACCAGCAGCCGTACGCTGCTTCTAGCTACAACCTTGGATTATACTTCTAGTCAAAGGATCGGCAGCTGCGAGTTTGTGATTGCATATGACTTTGGGATTAAGGGCTGGTTCACACTAGTGTGATGCAGGTTCCCTGCGAATCCACTGCGGGTTCCTGCATCGCACTCGACTCGCAGGCAGTTCACACTACCATATGCAAACCGTGTCAATACAAAGTTAAGGACACCCCCAGATTAGTTTACATGTCGCAGTGCGAACTGTCAATTCAGACAGGAATCGGATCGCAAGGGTATGAACACCCATGCAATCTGATTCTGGTGCGGACCAAAAAAAGGGTCCTGCACGACATTGGTCCGAATGTGATGCAAATTCAGCCAAACAATCTGTATGGCTGAATTTGCATCGCAAAGATATCGCATGTGATTTGCTATATTTGCATGTGATATATATACAGGGCTCGGGCTCAAAATTTAAAGTCCTGAGCTACTAGCCAGGCCTTAAGGGTTACTCGCCACCAGTTGCCCCACCCAACTCCTAACCTGCCCCGCCCCTAATTCCGCCCCTAAACACGCCCTCATAAATTATCTCATAAAATTAAACTGTTAAACGTTTTTGCAATAATGCAGAAGTTACAAACAAAAATAAATACTAATAACAACGTTTTCAGTGCCCATCAGGGCAGCCTCATCAGTGCCCATCAAGGGTCTGGAGGGTGGGGGCTGAAGAGCACTGGGGAGGGTCTGGAGGGGGGGCTGAAGAGCACTGGGGAGGGCTAGAGGGGGGGGGGGCTGAAGAGCACTGGGGAGGGCTAGAGGGGGGGGAGCTGAAGAGCACTGGGAGGGCTGGAGAAGGGGGGGGGCTGTACAGCATTAGGGGAGCCAGCAAAAAAAAAAAAAAAAAGAAGTTGGATAGGAGGGGGATGGGGCGGCTGCATATAGAGGAATTGATCTTTGCATATTCCTCCTGCAAGCGCTAAATGCCTGCAGAAAGGAGAATCAGGCATCCAGCCCAGCTGCTGCGGGAGGAATATGCAAAGATCAATTCCTCTATATGCAGCCGCCCCACTGCTCCTTCAATGCAGTCACACAGGGAGGCTGCTCAATCCTCGGGCACTCACCTTCTTCCAGCCCCCGGGAGCAGCGCAGCACAGACGGAGAAGAGATGATCGGCGCTAGTACCGGTGTAGCATGAAGATAACCCCCATTGGTATGCCACTGCTGGCCGGTGTTGTGCCGATATCGGTTTCCCCTTGCTCTCGGCTGTCAGAGCGCGGATCATCCAACTGTAACAGCTTGTAATTGCCGGGCGCTCGGTGACACACACAGTCCCGCCTCCTAGCCCGCCTTCTTTGATAGATGTCACACGTCCTGGTTGGCCAGGTGTTCTGTACATACATAATTTTCCGAGTGGGCGAGTGAAAAATTTTAAAATTTGAGGGGTGTGTGTGTGTGTGTGTGTGTGTGTGTGTGTATATATATATATATATATATATATATATAAATATATATATATAATATAATCTCTATCTACAGTATCTCTCTAGATCAGCCTTTCTCAACCTTTTCAATACAGAGGAACCCTTGAAATACCTTTCAGGTCTCAGGGAACCCCTGCTATAAATGACTACATTTTACAACTGATGATAGATTAGTGTGATGGTCAGTGGGATGAATGCTCCTTAGACTTGTGGACATTAGGAAGAATTACCTACTTCCAGATAGCTAAAAAGATCAATGGTGTCAGTGAGAACTTATCTGAGAGGCAGAAATTACCCATTGCTCAAGGAACCCCTAACAACCTCTGGAGGAACCCTAGGGTTCCATGGAACCATGGTTGAGAACCACTGATCTAGATAGATGTATGTGGTATTGTAAAAATATTAGTTTAACCGCTTGCCGACTGCGCACAGTATATTTACTGCGGCAGTCAGCCCCGGCCAGGCAGAGTGACGTAGGTCTACGTCGCTCGCTTGTCACTCCTTCTAGAGCCAATAGCGGGCGAGCGCGCGCCCGCCTCGGCTCGTTCACGGAGGAGTGTGACTGGCGGACCCGATGTCCGCCGGTCACACTACGATCGCCGGTACAGCGGGAGAAAGACAGAGCGGCTTATGTAAACAAGCCGCCTGTCAGTTCTCCCTGTGTAAAAATGAAGATCAGACGGTTCTACTATGTAGAACCGTTGATCTTTGTTTTTACACCAATAGCAATGTCCCTACACAGTTAGAAGCACACCCCTAGGACACACTTAACCCCTCCCTGTCCAATACTGTTAACCCCTTCCCTGCCAGTGTCATTTTTGCAGTAACAGTGCATATATATAGCACTGATTACTGCAGTAATGTCACTGGTACCCCCAAAAGTGTCAAAAATGTCAGTCAAGGGTCCGATCTGTCCGCCGCAATGTCGCAGTACCGCAAAAAAAATCGCATATCGCCGCCATTACTCGTTAAAAAAAAACACCAAAAATGACAAAAATCTTTCCTTTTGTTAGTAAACGCGATAACTTTTGCGCAAACCAATCAAAATACGCTTTTTGCGATTTTTTTTTTTTTTTTACCAAACATAGGTAGCGTAAAACAAATTGGCCGAAAATGTTAAAAAATTTTGATTTTTACATTTTTTTTGGGGGGAATTTCATATAAAAAAAAAAGTGAAAAATATTGTTATTTTTGCAAAAATTACGCTCTTTTTTTGTTTATAGCGCGTGATCAAAAAATCGCACAGGTGATCAAATACCACCAAAAGAAAGCTCTGTTTGTGGGAAAAAAAGGATGTGAAATTCGTTTAGGTACAGCGTTGCACGACTGCGCAATTGTCCGTTAAAGTCACGCAGTAAAAAATCGCAAAAAACCCCCTGGTCAGGAAGGGGGTAAAATCTTCCGGGGCTTAAGTGGTTAATAAAGTGATTAAAAATCTGCTTTCAAATTTAAAGTGTATACATTTGGCAGTGGCACCATTAAATTTGCATCAATGGCTTTGAAAACGTTGCTATGCTTCTGGTTAGCGCTGAAGTTTGCTCACACCTCATTCTTCCTTGTGCACATTTCTGTTAGCCAGTGAGGCAGCCCATCCTGTCGATTGGCCAGTAGCAATGTGTGGTAGGGTAGAGTCAGCAAACTTCACTACCAGGAAGTACCGGAGCACTTTGCAATCAGAATGTTCCTGGATTTGCTTGTGACTACAAACTGTTATAGGTAGGTCCAGGCACCTTTTTTTATTTTCATTGTCCTCAACGGGGTGTGTTTTTTTTTTTTTTTTTTTATGCTATTCAAAAGCAATTTTATAGCCAAATACAGTACTTGATTCCAAATTGCATGTGCTTCATGTCTTAATTTTACATTATTTTAAAAATGGTATATTTGAGTATGGACTAACTACTGCATTGAGTAGTTTAATTTCTAAAGAAAAATCCTTCAGTGATGTCTACACATGTGTGAATATCCTGGGGATAATTTTCAGGAATTGGAAATATGTTTGATTAGCAAGGAAAGCCGTTATGTTGGAATTTCTTCCCGACCTGATGAATTGTATTCTTTTAACACAAATTCCTTCTAATTAAGTAATTTTTTAATATCCTCATTTAATTCCATTGAGCCATGTTCCTAAATGCTGATAAAGTCATATACCCCTTCCTTTAACCTTGTCAAAATGCACATAAATGCCATAAGAAAAATGTAATAGATTGTAGGCTACCATTCCTTAAGATGTGGTGGCTGTATTTTTATTTTTTATTTTTTTCTTTAGGCATTAATATCCTTTTATTTTCACATGGCAATGCTTGGTAACACACTTCCTTTCCTGGGGTGACAACACTCACAATGCTATATGTATGTATGTGTGTGTGCACCCCTCACATTTTTGTAAATATTTTATTATATCTTTTCATGTGACACTGACAACACTGAAGAAATTATACTTTGCTACAATGTAGTGTGTGTGTGATATATAGATATGTGTGTGTGTGTGTGTATATATAAAGTATCTCACAAAAATGAATACACTCTTACATTTTTGTCCCCTCAAAATAACTCAACACACAGCCATTAATGTCTAAACCGCTGGCAACAAAAGCGAGTACACCCCTAAGTGAAAATGTCAAAATTGGGCTCAATTAGCCATTTTCCCCCTCCGGTGTCATGTGACTTGTTAGTGTTACAAGGTCTCAGGTGTGAATGGGGAGCAGGTGTGTTAAATTTGGTGTTATCGCTCTCACTCTCTTACTGGTCACTGGAAGTTCAACATGGCAAAGATCTCTCTGAGGATCTGAAAAAAAGAATGGTAACTCTACGTAAAGGTTGCCTACTCTGTAAGATTGCCAAGACCCTGAAACTGAGCTGCAGCGCAGTGGCCAAGACCATACAGTGGTTTAACAGGACAGGTTCCATTTAGAACAGGCCTTGCAGATCTCTGTGCTGTGATTTGGCCACAGCCAATCAGCAGATATACAGCCTGGATAATTGTCCAATCACATCACAGGTCAGCAGGGTGCGTGCCCATGCGCAACCTTAAATCAGGAAGTACTCTGCGACCTACCCGTAATGCCATGGTGCCTGAGGCTGTCACTTGCCAACAGTAAATGTACTGCTGGAGGTTAACATAATAGTATTTTAGCATACCTGTAAATTCCACAGTAGAGTGCACAAATCTCACCCCCCACTTTCTTTTTGATCTTTTTATTTCTTGGTAAAATTAATTTAAAAAACTATGGCCCCACGGCTTTGCCAGGGTCCAGCCATGTACAGTTGTGTTCAAAATTATTCAATCCCCAATGCTGTAAAGGGTTTTAGGGAATTTAGTGTACATTTGTAATTGTATTCAGAATGAAATCCTACAAGGACTTCTTAAAGAACCATATGCAACTAAAATGACATCAATTGGTTTTGTAATACAGTAGTAGATGTTTCTTTTGTGAATTCTTCATTGACACAATTATTCAACCCCTTAAAGACTACCACTCTTAAGAACAGAGGTTCATTGAAGTGTTTTCAATCAGGTATTGAAAACACCTGTGGATGTCAGGGAGCAGCAATAAAGCCTAATAAGCACCAATTAGGCAGCTTTAAAATGACTGTGATACTCCGCTCCTTCTAGACATTTACTGGTGTGGTTACAAACATGGTGAAGTCAAGAGAATGGTCCAGGAAGACAAGAGAAGAGGTGATTACTCTTCACAGGAAGGGCAATGGCTATAAAAAGATTGCAAAGATTTTAAACATACCAAGAGACACCATAGGAACCATCATTCGCAAATGCAAGGCAAAGGGCACTGTTGAAACGCTACCTGGTCGTGGCAGAAAGAAGATGCTGACTTCGACTGTTGCGCGCTACCTGAAGCGTAGAGTAGAGAAAAGTCCCCGTGTGACTGCTGAGGAACTGAGAAAAGATTTGTCAGATGTGGGTACTGAAGTTTCTGCTCAGACAATACGGCGCACACTGCGTAATGAAGGCCCCCATGCCAGAACTCCCAGGCGCACCCCCTTGCTGTCTCCAAAGAATAAGAAGAGTCGACTGCAGTATGCCAAAAGTCATGTGGACAAACCACAGAAGTTTTGGGATAGTGTTCTGTGGACTGATGAAACAAAATTAGAACTTTGGGCCCATGGATCAACGCTATGTTTGGAGGAGGCCTATGAAGAAAAGAACACCTTGCCTACTGTGAAGCATGGCGGGGGGTCAATCATGCTTTGGGGCTGTTTTGCTTCTGCAGGTACAGGGAAGCTTCAGCGTGTGCAAGGTACCATGAATTCTCTTCAGTACCAGGAGATATTGGATGACAATGTGATGCAGTCCGTCACAAACCTGAGGCTTGGGAGACGTTGGACCTTTCAACAGGACAATGATCCCAAGCATACCTCCAAGTCCACTAGAGCATGGTTGCAGATTAAAGGCTGGAACATTTTGGAGTGGCCATCACAGTCATCAGACTTAAATCCGATTGAGAACCTCTGGTGGGACTTAAAGAAAGCAGTTGCAGTGCACAAGCCTAAGAATGTGACTGAACTGGAGGCTTTTACCCATGACGAATGGGCGAAGATACCCGTAGATCGCTGCAAGACACTTGTGTCAAGCTATGCTTCACGTTTAAAAGCTGTTATAACTGTAAAAGGATGTTGTACTAAGTACTAAGATTGAATGTCACTTGGGGGTTGAATAAAACTGATAATGATGTGAGCACAGAAAAGACATTTGTGGTTATTTCATTATAAATGTTATGTTATATTTGTCTGACCTACACGTGCCTCTTTGATTTAATTGTAAGCAGGATGACTGAATGATCAAAATCAATGTCAAACTGGCCAAAACAATCAATTTCAGTGGGGGTTGAAAAATTTGGACACAACTGTATACTGTAGGTAGTGGCATGCAATTCCTGTCCTGTTCTCTATTATATGGGATTTACAGTAAATGTACAAAATTTAAATTTTCCACATTTCTATGCAGTCACATGACTGCAAAGCTTGGAGCATTCCTCCCCCTCCTTCTCTCTTGCTGGTGGGATGACCTCATGGCTGCAGGGAATTCGTCATCGTTATTGGTCCTCCCACAGTGCAAAGTGACTACATAAAAAATTAAAGCGGAGTTCCACCTGTTTTGTGTTTATTAAAAGTCAGCAGCTACAAAATGTGTACACACACACAAACTCACCTGTCTCACAATCTAGCGATGTGGCCGGCGGGAGCCTCGGTTCCCTCCCTCTTCTCCCCAACACTGGCAGCTCTAATGTGGGCACCCATCTGTGACAGCTTGCGGCTTCACAGCTGGGTGAGGCACGCTGCACTTCATGAGTGGACGAGTAATCTTCTGGGACTTGTGACATGTTCCAAAAGATTACAGGGAGGGGGAGAGCTCGAGCCGCCTAGGCAACCAAAGCGGAAGTGGGAAATCTAGGTACCCGCTCCCCCCCCCCCCAAAAAAAAAATGACATGTCAGGGGGTTAGGAGGCCTTAAAGGGGAAGTTCCACTTTTGGGTGGAACTCCCCTTCAAGAGAAACGTTTTCAGAAAGCAAAGGGGCAAATATTTGACATGCTTTTAAAGTGGTTGTAAACCCTTACATATACCCAGTGAAGTTACTGGCTTCAGTTAAACAGAAATTAAACCCATATCCTACATAGGTTGTACCTGTGTGTGTATGTGTGTATATACACAGTCTTCTTTTCTTTACATCCATTCAAAGTACAGAATTTTTAAAGCTTGTCTGCACTGTCATGTAAAAAGGGGGTGGAGAGCTGAAGTTACAAGGCAGCTGATTGGAGTGAAGGGAAACCCCCTTCAAACAGCTCACAGGTTCAGAGCTGAGGCTGTCAATCTGCTGGAGGCCCCTCCCCTGTCACCTTTTTTTCTCTTGATGTCATGAAAATGTGTCAGAAGTGATTCATGCTGATAGCAGAGAAAGGAGGCAGCAGACAGAAATGACACTTTGTAGTTTTAATTAAGACGAGTACATACTACAGCTGGATGTGCTTTGTTCATATTTCATGTCTGTGAGGTTTACAACCACTTTAAGGGTCCTTTCACACGGGCGGTCCGAATGTCCGTTTTTCCTCCCATCCGTTTGCGGATGAAAAACTGACATTATGTATGTATGGGATTGCGGACGTTAGCGGGTGACCATCCGCTGACATCCGTTTTGCATCCATTCCGTTCAGTTTCGTTTTTTGAGATGGAAGAGAACCCTATTTTTCTTCCGTTAAAAAAAACGGATGCAAAAATGGATGTCAGCCGTGTCATCCGCTAACGTCCGCAATCCCATAGACATACATTATGTCCGTTTTTCATCCGCAAAGGGATGGATGAAAAACGGATAAGGCTCTTTCACACGGTCCGCCTCCGTAGGCGGATCCGTGCTGCTCAGCGGGGATCGATCCGCGATCCCCGCTGAGCCGGCAGATGTCAGCTCCGTCTCCGCTTGCAGTGCGGAGAGGGAGGTGTCACAGCCCCCGCTGCTCTCTATGGGGAATCGGATGAGAGCGGACTCATCAGATCCCATCCGATCCCCCGGGACGGATGGAAAATAGGGTTTCCATCCATTCGGATTTCACGGACAGGATCGGATGCGGGTGTCAGCGGACATGTCACCGCTGACATCCGCTGCTCCATAGGGCTGAATGGGGCATCAGATCCGCCTAAAAAACTGACAGGCGGATCTGATCGGACCGCCCGTGTGAAAGAGCCCATATACAGAACGGACCCTACAAAAGTGTCATCCGTGTGCATTTAAAAAAAAAAAAAAAAGTGCCTGAGCAGGAAAAAAAACGGACCGTGCCGTGTGAAAGGACCCTAAGTATCTGTGTTTGGCCTTCAAATCAGTCCTGTGTCCCGGTTGAATCCTTTGCTCAAACTGTACACAGGACCTCCTATTTCCTTGAATTGAGATTGGTCCCCAACATTCAGGTGTCCAGTGCCAGAGTGTGGTCTGTGATTTGAAGAAAACACAGAAAGATCTTTGGACATCAACAGAAGAATACAGAGCTTTTAACCAATTGTGTTACTTTTTTATTTATTTGTAGCTAGGATAGTACTTCTTGTAATAGAAGGTTTATTTTTATGTCTACTTTTCCATCTGTGCCTAATGTTATTGGCAGAGAACTTGGATGCAATAATTCATAACCACATGTTTATCCATTTAAGGCAGTCCTGCTAATGTCCCATCCATGTATCTATATTAAACATGATTAATATGGATTTGAAGCTTCACTTCTGACTCTTTGATGTTTAATCAAGTCTTGAACAATGTTTCAACTAAATTACAGTTAAAAAGTTACAGAAAACACATGGTCTTTTTCCCAGTACAGTTAATCTACTAAATCAGCCCTTTTCAACCCTGGTGTGCCTTTTGAGTTCTTCAGGGGTGCCCTGGGAAAACTCCTAAAGATTGCCAGCAAGGCAGCCCCTTTTCTTACTCAAAGCCACAGGTTTTACTATGCAGCATTATAACTTTGGGCACCATATGGACCAGCCACTGGCATCCTATAAGGATGGACATTGGGAACCTGTACAGCATCCTGGTTTGCCCCTCTCTGTCAGCACTGGAGTCATGTTAGCAAAGAGGAGATGAGAACATAAATGATCTAATACTAGCCAGTGCCAGTGTGAAAAGGTGGAAGAATAAATTCCCTCTAATGTTGTGTGGCCCAGGTGCTGCTGCAATATGTAAAACTATTAGTTTTGTTTTTTACATTCCAGAATGTGCAGATTTTTAATTAAAAGTGTGCCTTGACTAAAAAAAGGTTGAGAAGCAATGCACTAAATCAGGGCTTCCCAAACTTTTTCGGGCCGAGACCCACTTCTGAATACAGTTATTTTTCGGGACCCACTTGCTTGTAATTGAATATTGTAAAGCGCTACAGAATTTGTTGGCGCTATATAAATGCAAATATTAATATAATAATGCATATTTTAAAGGGAGGGGGATGTTAAATTAAAAAATATCAATTTTACTACTTTTCTATTTATTATTGAATACACCTGCCAGATGTTCTAAGTGAGGGGTCAGAAACCTGTGGCATATAAGCAGAGTTGTAAGTAATCAGCACCCTCATAGACAGTATAAGGCAGGCAGAGGACAGAAATCAACCATCCCAGGACAGTAATCAGCAGGCTATATGGCACTCACCCTCCTTCCTCTCCCAGAGGTCCACAGTGAAGATTAAGCCCCTGTTTGCCCTTCTCAGGACCCAGCACACCTCACTCAGAATCTCCATGATGAGGAGCTCTATGCTGGTCTTGGTGTCCTGGCTCTTCTCCTTCAGATCCTCTACTGGGCTTTCAAAAGCTGCCATGAACTCCTGACACCGCCGGGCCACCTGGTCCTCCTATGACACCGAGGCTGCTGTCTCTGCCCGCTATAGCTGAGAGAATCCAGCCGCCAGTCTAGTCACCACCACTGCTGCCAGCAGGACCGAGGAGCTGGCTCTGCACCCCATGAACATATCCTACATAATAGCCTACATACGTACTTACTGATGCAAGTATCCTGCGTGGGCGGGGTCCTGAATCCATCGTGATTTGACTGCTCTGGCTCTCTGTAATTTGCGCGGGCCCGCTCTCAGT
Organism: Pelophylax lessonae; assembly: GCF_965119305.1. Lineage (NCBI taxonomy): Eukaryota > Metazoa > Chordata > Amphibia > Anura > Ranidae > Pelophylax > Pelophylax lessonae. Next base: position 551,085,514 of record NC_138770.1, on the reverse strand, counting down.
GATTTCCAGCTCAGTGTGACCCACTCAAATGCAGCTCGCGACCCACCAGTGGGTCCCGACCCACAGTTTGGGAACTCCTGCACTAAATGATAAGAATTGCAGAGCATTTAGAACTAAAATCTAGAACTGGAGCCTATTTAAGGCTGAACTCTACTTTTAACTGATTGATTGTCTACTGTTAGTCTGAAGTGGTTTTAAAGGATAAGTTCACCTTTTGGGAGCATGCGACACATAACGCCCATATTTAGGGTGGAACATGCTTCAGCAGATCTCCCCCTGTGACAGTGGGTGGGGTTTCTTTTCCTGCACCCGCTGTCACAATTTAAAAACAGAAACAGCGCAGCTGTGTGGGGCTCCACCAACTCAGCCGCATTATTCATTCACAGAGTTCCTTGAGTGAACTACAACTACCATCGGCCATTGCGGCTGATGGCTTGTAGTTCTTAATGAACTGTGAGGATGCTGATGGAGTGCACTCGTAAGTCATTGATCTTCCTGCTTTTTGGTAACTGTCTGCTCATACAGTAGTTACAGGCAGACAGTTATATCAAGAATCTGCAGGAGCCTGGCACTGCACTCGTGATCTACTGATTGTGGATTCAATGCTTTCCACTGCTCCTGCAGGCAAAAATTATAAATACATTTAATGCAGAATTGTGTGCTTTTAATTTTTTTTCCCTAAAAGGTGAACTTAGCCTTTAACGTCAAACTGTTTTTTAGCTTAATGCAGTCCCCGCTTTAAGGTAAAAAAAAAAACTCATTATCTGGTTCCTCCTATCCCTAAACACTCATTTGACTCCTCTCACTGCTGTCCCAGCTGCAGCACTGCTCCCTCCACTCCCCGGTCTATATATATATATGTATATATAGACCAGTATAACAACAGATCTATGTACATCCATCAATACATATATATGTGATCATCATTTATCTCTATACAAAAATACCTTCATCTCGGCACAAGCACATACTCTAGTATATAACTATTTTTTTATTGTGATCCCTAACTAACTACTTTCTTAACACAACCACCCAAAAAAAAAAACGCTCTCTTTTTGCCTCTACATTAACATCTTGCCGACCGCCGCACGACTATTTACTGCGGCGGTCAGCCCCTCACAGGCAAAGCGACGTAGTACTACGTCGCTAGCCTGTGAGGCTTCTAGGGAGCGAGCGCGCGCCGCCGGAGGCGTGCTCCCGCTCGGTCACGGATTCCCCCCGCGCGTGTGCCCGGCGGACCCGATCGTCCGTGACACCGGAAGAAAGGCAGGCGGCTGATGTAAACAAAGCCGCCTGTCATTCTTCCCTGTGTAAGAATGGAGATCAGATGGTTCTACTATGTAGGACCGTTGATCTCTGTTCTTACACCAGTAGCCATGTCCAATCACAGTTAGAAGCACGCCCCTAGGACACACTTAACCCCTCCCTCTCCAATACAGTTAACCCCTTCACTGCCAGTGTCATTTTTACAGTAACAGTGCACATGTATAGCACTGATTACTGCAGTAATGTCACTGGTAACCCCAAAAGTGTCAAAAATGTCAGTCAAGGGTCCGATCTGTCCGCCGCAATGTCGCAGTCCCGCAAAAAAAATCGCAGATCGCTGCCATTACTCGTTTAAAAAAAAAAAAGACAAAAATCTTTCCCTTTTGTTAGTAAACGCGATAACTTTTAGTAAACGCGATAACTTTTGCGCAACTTTTTTTTTTTTACCAAACATATGTAGCATAAAACAAATTGGCCGAAAATGTTAAAAAATTTAGATTTTTACTTTTTTTTTTTTTTTGGAAATTTCATATAAAAAATGTGAAAAATATTATGTTTGCAAAATTGCTTTTTTTTTTGTTTATAGCACATGATCAAAAAATCGCACAGGTGATCAAATACCACCAAAAGAAAGCTCTGTTTGTGGGAAAAAAAGGACATCAATTTCGTTTAGGTACATCGTCGCATGACCGCGCAATTTTCCGTTAAAGTCACGCAGTGCCAAATTGCAAAATAGGCCCTGGTCAGGAAGGGGGTAAAATCTTCCGGGGCTTAAGTGGTTAACCATCTATTTCACCTCTCTCTCTGCCAAGACCGGTATTCTCAGGATCAATATAGTTTTCTCCTAACATATCACATTGGTCTTCCTTTTAGGGCCTACAAAAATCAGTAGTTTTCTAGACTTAGGCTGGCCATACACTATACAATTTTCTTATTCAATTTCCTTTAGATTTACCTTTAACTATGTAGTGCAAGGGCCTGCCTGATTGCATACAAATTGAAAGTGTTTAGGTTTGACCCTATATTACATGGTTTTGGTAAATCTAAAGGAAAGTTGAACAAGAAAATTGTATAGTGTATGGCCAGCCTTAAGGAGGACATGCCTTCCAAATTTCTAATAGCGGCCAGCTGTGCTGGGGCTAGCCCCAGAACAGCTAGCCAATGCTCCCAAGTACGTTCAAATTTTCTAGAACTGCCTCTATGTATGTATGTGAGATGTTCACGAAGTAATGTCGTATTCACCTCCCCAACCCACTCAGAATGACTGGGGGGAGAAGGAGAAAGCCACTTCCTCGCACCAAGCTTTCTGGCTAGAAAAAGCCCTCTAAGAATTACCGTCAGTGTATTAGGAGGATAGTTTCAGGGATGTTTTCAATAAAATTTTCTTATTCTTTTAAATTTTGAAGTCCTTTTTTTTGCCTGTAAGGCTCCATTCACACCCGGGCATTTTTGAGTGTTTTTCAGCTCCAAAAACACTAAAAAAAACGTTCCAAAACGCCCAACAAGTAAAACCCCATTCATTTAAATGGCCCCTGTTCACATCTGAGCGTTTTGCAAAACGCCTGTAGCTGAAAAAAGTACATGAGCTTCTTTTTGGGCTGATTACCAGCGTTTTTGATTAGATGTCAATGCCTGCCTCCAAAAAACGCCTAAAAAAACACCTGAAAATCGCGGTAAAAATCGCAGTAAAATCACGGTAAAATCACGGTAAAAACGCAGTAAAACGCTACGCTCAAGTGTGAATGCAGCCTAAAAATCCCATCTCTCTTGCCTCCTATATGTATTGTAAAAAGATTTGTAATTCTGTTAAATCTTTCGATCCTACACAAAGCAGTCAAGTCCTAGCCCTTCATCCAGCCCTTGCATAGAAAAGGAGCGGAATAATTTGATGGTTCTTGTGCTTTTTCCTTTTTTTTTTTTTAACCTGCAAGCACGTTTCCTTTGGTAAACTGACAGTACTCCGCAAATCAGTTTTGTTTGGCTGCTTTCTCACCCATTCTGCATGCTGCTGAACAGAGTATAATAGGAAGCTAATATCAACAAAGACGGTACTTCTGTGGTAAAAACCATTTATTAGAGTTTAATGAAAACCTAAATGGCTTAAAGCCTAACTTCAGCCTCATCTCACCTTGCTTTGTGCACTGCTCCGAATCATTTGATTATTTTGCTTTTCAGGGGTTGGGCTTGGCCCCTTAGTTCCAGTGAAGGGAACTTTCAAGGCATCAGCATACCAAGACATTTTGGACAATTTCATGCTCCCAACTTTGTGGGAATAGGAAGGGGCCATCCCCAAGTGCACAAAGCAAGGTCCATATTGACAAGAGCGAGTTTGGGGTGGAGGAACTTGACTGGCCTGCACAAAGTCCTAAGCTTAACCCGGTAGAACACCTTTGTGATGAATTAGAGCAGAGACTGCGTGCAAGGCCTTCTCGTCCAACATCAGTGCCTGACCTCACAAATGCGCTTCTGGAAAAATGGTCAAACATTCCCATAGACCCACTCCTAAACCTTGTAGACAGCCTTTCCGGAAGAGTTGAAGCTGTTATAGCTGCAAAGGGTGGGCAAACTCAATAGTGAAGCCTACGGACTAAGACTGGGGTGCCATTAGCCACTTCCCAACCACCCGCCACCTTTATACTGCGGGTGGCTCTCCTGCGCAAACCAATGTAATTCTACGTCGGTCGTGTGCGGGAAGCTAGGGGGCGAGCACGCGCTGGCGGTGCAGTGGGGAAGCCGATGCATGGGTCAGGCGGCTTTGATTGCCGTCTGACACCGCGATCGCTCCCCGCTGAGAGAAAAGGACGGTTGGCTGTTGTAAACACAGGCGACAGTGCTTCTCCCTGCAGTGACCATATAGCCCATGTGATCCTTCTATATGGGATCACATGTCTCTGTGGTCATTTCAGAAGCCACGCCCCCCCAGTTAGAATCACTCCCCTAGGGTCACATTTAACCCCTTTATCACCTATACTGTTAACCCCTTCCCTGCCAGTGTCATTATTACAGTAACAGTGCACTTATTACTGTAGTAATGTCACCGGTACCCCCAAAAGTGTCATAAATGTCACTTAGGGGTCCGATCTATCCGCCGCAATGTCGCAGTCCCGCAAAAAATCGCAGATCGCCGCCATTACTAGTAAAAAAAAAAAAAAAAAAACATAAAAAATACCTAAATCCTTCCCGTAGTTAGTAGACACGATCACTTCTGCGCAATCCAATCAAAATACGCTTATTGCGATTTTATTTTATTTATTACATTTTTTTTACCAAAAATATGTAGCAGAAAACAAATTGGCCTTAAATGTTAAAAAAAATAGATTTTTAAATTTTTTTTTGAGAATGTCATATAGCAGAATGTGAAAAATTATTGTTTTTTTTTTTTTTCTTTTTTTCGAAATGAATGCTATTTTTTTGTTTATAGCGCAAAAAATAAAAATCACGTATGTGATCGCATACCACCAAAAGAAAGCTCTATTTGTGGGAAAAAAAGGATGTCAATTTTATTTGGGTACAGTGTCGCACGACCGCGCAATTGTCCTTTAAAGTAACGCAGTGCCGAATCGCAAAATAGGGCCTAGTCATTAAGGGGGCAAATCCTTCGGGTCTTAAAGTGGTTAAAGATCATGTGCATGTAAAGGCAGGCGTCCCGATAGTTTATTTTGATTGGTGCCACAGGACAGAATTTGTGGCACCAACTATCTCTTTATCACATCTAAATTATGCTGAGCTGTACTAAGTGTTTGTGGGCACTGGGCAGTACTCTATTCCCATCCTTTATCCAATAGTAGAGGAAACTCTTGCTTGAAAATTTCAAGTGGGAACTTCTAGACAAGGAAAGCTGTTGTGTGAAGGAGAGAAGGTAATTGTACGGAGATTCCGGGCAGTGCTGACTTGCTGAATCATTAATGGTGAGCCTATGAATTAATCATGGCATTTCATGACATTTTCATAGGTACAGCTTATATGTGGTTTTATTTGTCCTTGTCATACTTCACTGCCTAGCTAGTGTCTGACCTAAACATATATTCATTCAGCAGTCTCCGTTCACTGGCTGCATACTTGTTACATGTTAGTTATTTTGTTTTATGTAAATCCTAACAATACAATTCCATTTCCTTTGTTCTATTAGTTCGATAAGTGCAAAAAGAAAAAAAAAAAAAAAAAGCTTTTTAGGGGGCACTCAAAATGGGAGGGGGGAGCGCAGGAGCTGGCAGGGGACCCAGGAAGAGGAGGTTTGGTGCCATTCCATTCCATCCACATTAGCATTGCATTGACACCCTCGCAGATCCCAAGGGCAGTGCGTTATGGGGGTGGTGTGGGAAGCATGCACAGAAAGAGGGTTCTGGTGTGAATGGCCTCTAAAAGCCTCTCTAAAAAAACAACTGTATATTTGGCTGATAGGTGACAGTGAGTATAGTGTGTTCATGTACGGTCCGCTTTAGCAATATACATTTATTTTCCATTTGTTTATTTTTTAGGAAACCTACGTTAACTGACCTTTTATGTAAATGTGTGCAAACTAATAAAGTAGAGTTGTGTTAACTTATGTAAATGCCTCAAAAAGAATATACTCTGAAATAAAAAAACCAAAAAAAAAACCTCTTCCTCTAACATACTTCTATGCGCCTCTAAAAACTACAGATAAATGTTACTAGTGGTAATTAATGAAGCCTTTGACACTAAGCTCTCGTTCACATTGGAGCGACCTGGCATGCGATTTGACAGGTCAAATCGCAAGACAAGTCGCACCCTATTGCCGGCAATCTCACTGTTCAAAATGGGTGCGACGCCGACTTTGGGATTTCAGGTGCGACTTACATAGACATGTGTGCATGAAGCTGCACAGATGTCTTCCAAGTCGCACTTAAAATCACACTAACATGCGGCTTTGAAAGTGCACAGTTTTAGATGAAGTCCCACGATTTCGAAACCTCAGTCAATATGAACGAGGGGTAAGTCCAGCAAGATAGCTCATCAGGGATCAGGGCAGTATTGATAACTGCCAGAACGGGGGGGACGTCATCACGTCGTGCCCAGGCCTCCGAGACTCCTAGAGATTGCCTGGGGATCGGCAGTCTCTTTGGTGTACCGCCGCCGGCGGATTCCTTCTCTGGCTCGCTGATCGCACGGGCGAGCCAGTAGAAGCACCGGAGGGCAGCGGGGGGGGGGGTTGGGCGATGTCCCCTCCCGCTGCCTGTAAGAACAATCAAGTGGCTGAACAGCTGCTATGATTGTTTTTATGGTGAAGGGTATAGCCGGCTTAAAAAAATTATCTGAAGCCCAGGGCGTCATATGACGTCCAGCGGTAAAGAAGTGGTTAAGCTTCTATGTAGTTAGAAGAAGATAGTTTGAGGTAGGTGTCAAAAATGTTCTTTAGAAATTTAAAACTACTGCTCTTCTTACAATTTATTTTATTCCCTCCTAGAAATTTGTACCTATATAGTTTAACACTGTCAACTTTAGTTAGTTTTTTTGGATAGTTTACTGACTTTGGACAGGTACGAAACACATGCTGTTCAGTTTACATTGCCCCTTCTATTTCTGTGTGTGGATGATAGTACTGTAATTATTTTAATAAAAAAAAAAAACTAAGTACCCTTTTCCCAATCGATATACAGCTGTCACATGACCCAGCTCTTTCCCAGCATGTCTGCAGGGAAACATAAGCAGGAGGAGCTTCTAGTCATCTGATGGTAACATGTTAAAAAAAAAAATACAGAATACAGAGTAAAATAATTAATATAAATAAACTGCTTTAAATTGATCCACAAATATGTATATATTTTTTTGGCAATAACATGGTGTGGGTAGATTTATGCCAGTCACAGGCGGTGTCACGCCCCTCCAGCCTTTGACTTAGAATAACAGGAAGGTGAAGCTTCCATCAATCTACATGTGAAATCGCGCCCCATTGTATTTAGCTGGTTAGGGAGGGAGTGAGCTGTCATTTACCAGTGTGTATACGCCCACATGTGTAACTATAGTGACATGGGCTTCTCAGATGTGATGATGAGGAAATGCTCAGCGTAGAAACTCACTGAAAACTGAGCATGTGCAGAGCTGCCAACACTGCTCTGCAAAATCCCTTTCTGAATTGGAGACATGTACAAAAGGTGAAGCTAGAGAACAGCAGGGTCAACTAGGTTTTTGCAGAATACAGAAAACCAAATCTCGTAGTGACTGAGGGAGTATGAAACGCATGTAATACTCCATTAATTGATCGTTTTTTTGTGGGTTTAGTGATACTTTTAGTTTAACAAGTATAAAACCACTGTTGTCTTAGTTTTCTGTTGTCTGTATTTCTCTTAACCTTTCCTAAGTCACATCAATGTCCTAGCTATTGATGCTGTTGATGCATATAATGAGATACATTCACTTTCTTTTATTTTCTTTCAGAATTTGTGTCTGAGATGGTTTATGTGTCACCATAATGAATACAGAAGAGAAACCACTTACAGACTTGAAGACCAACCCGGAGGATGGAACGGAGCTTTGCAGCCAAGCGGACACAAAGAAGATTTCTTTACAAATGACTTCTGATGTTAATGAGAACAAATTAAATGGTGATAACGAGCAGTCTTTGACGGGAAACGAAGATATTGAGCTTGAAGATAATAAGGATGTCCAAGATAGTATCAATAATAATGAAAGCTGCAACGTGATGTGTGGTCAGCTTAGTTGTAAGAAGGGATGTGAAGATTATGATCGCACAGTAATGGACAGCTTGGCCTCTGCTCCCCTTTCCACAAAGGAGAATGCCACTACTAAAGGCAAACGTGTGTCTGGGAGGCGCAGTAACAAATACAAGAAAAGCAGTAATGGAAAATCTACAGGTATTTAATAATGCATAATTAATTCTTGTTTCGTATAGTAGAACTACGTATACACAAAACAATTATGAGCTGTAGCACTTAAAGCTGTATTAAACCCAAAGCTAAAAGTGTAAAATATAGCAGCTTACCAGTTATTAGATGTGGTGGATGCATTCGTTTACCATTTTTAGGCTTTTTTTTTCCTTTTTCAGTTAGTGATCTGTCCAGTAACACAAATCCTGTATTTGAGTGCCCCCACTGTAGATGAAGGTGCGTGGGGGCACCTTTGGACAGCAGCATTGTCAACCTGGGAGAAAAGGGAGGGTAGATGTGCAAGCAGATTGAAATAAACTAACAAATTGAAGCCAAACTCCAGCTAATTCTTTTATAAGTAGTTACAGCAAGATTATTTTTTTTTTTTTGTGATTAAGGTTTTAGATTAAGGCCCCTTTCACACATACGGTCCGTTCAGTTCATCAGTTCAGTGGCGTCAAAATGTATCAGTTTTTCATCTGTTTTTTTTTTTTTACATCCACTGCCAATGCAAAAACGGATGGAAAACCAACCGTTTGTCCATTTTCATCCGTTTTTCGTCCCATCCGTTTTTTTGACGAATGAAAAATAGGGCATTCATCCGTTCCAAAAAAACGGACATTGACGGAAGCGGATGAAAACGGATGTTAACGGATGATCATTTTTACATAGAGATGCATTGATGTCCTTTTTTTATCCGTCAACGGATGGATGAAAAACGGACCGTATCTGTGAAAGGGGCCTTAAGCTGACAATTGTATGCACCCCTGCCAGTGTTAAATGGTTCGTCTCATCTTTGTAACTGATGCATACTGCTGGACAGCATGTTCTTTTGAAAGACAACAGACTTGCTGGCTGGATCACCAGATAAAAATAAAGAACAAAGCCTAAAAAAGAAAGTTAATGCAGCCATCACATCTAAGAAATGGTAAGCTGCCATATAATACCTTTTTTTTTTTTTTTTTTTGCTTTTGGGTTGGGTTTATTAGCGCTTTCATTATAAGGTTAGGTTCACAAATAGGCAGTGTCCACCGGTGTGTTTTTGGAAAAGGAACTTTTTTTTTTTTTTTTTACACGCAGTACTCTGTGTTTTTGGCTTCAACAACTCCAATGGAATTGCATCCAAAATGCATGAAAAATGCATGTACATGCGTTTTTTGGTGCATTTTCCTGCATGACAACGGACACCTCTAAAAACCACAAAATGCATTAAAGCGCATAAAAAATGTGCATGCAAATCGCACTTGAAAATAGGCTTCAGACACGTATCGACCATACATGCATAGATGTACGCCTACAATTCCAGTTTTCCCTTGGCCCCCCTGCAGTATCCCTAAAATTCTGTCATTGTGTTTCACCTAATGCAGTGTCTAGTGATAGCTTGCCAGACATGCTGCACTCCTCCTGAATTTCACTCTCATATAGGTTGTGCCTATATGAGAGTGGCTATGGGCATTGTCACTATTGATTCACACAGGCCTCTAGTCTAGTTGTCAGCCAGCGCCTGGCCACACCTAGTCCTGTCCACTGCTTTCTGAATTTACTGCACCGCCACTGTTACTGAAACATCTCACTGTGTGCTATAGTGTCTGGGAGGGAGAACGTGTGAGAAGCAAATAGAGGATCTGACTTTGTTAGGGAAGGCAATAGATTTTTTTTTTAAATTAGATTTTGCAAGGCTTGTGCATCACACAGTAACTAGATTAGATGCTTGTTTGGACTGGCATACAAGAGCCTTTAGTTGTACTTGAAAATCTAATTTTTCTGTAGCCTAATATAACCTATTGTATATAATCATATGTGTGAGAGTTTTTTGCAAATTTTAGGGATTTCTACCAGGAACGCTATAACTATAATCTATATGTATAAATGCTGACTTTCATAGGCATATTGAAAGCTAATTTTTTTATCTTTTGGACCATGTTGCACCCATTATTATGGTGTAACATGATGCCAAGTGAACCCCTCCATCCCCCTCCTGATCGCGGTTGCGTGCTTTGCAAGCTTATTTGCAAAAACGAATAAATGCCCATTTGTTTTACCGTAAGTATATGTGCATCTATTTATTTTCTTATTTGCAAAAGGTGGACTTCGCCCTAAAGCCACTGAAGACCCAAAAAAAAATATACAGTATATGGAGCTTTAGCCCCCGTTCACACTGGGGCGACCTGTCAGGCGACCTGGTCGCCTGACAGGTCGCTGTAGGTCGCCTTCCATAGAGAAGCTGCGGACCCGTTCTAATAGGAGCGACACAAGTCGCGCTGACTTAGAAAAAGGGTCCGGAGCTTCTTTGGGGCGACCCGGAGCGACCTGCATAGACTTCAATGTTATGAAGTCCATCCTGACTGCTCCGAGGTCGCGGTGCGAGCAGCGCGCCGCGACCTATGAGGTCGCCCGGCAAAGTAGCGTCGCCCCAGTGTGAACGGGGCCTAAAAGACCTCTTATTTGCAGTTTGTATGGAGAAAAATTTGTATCCAATTTCCTGCTGCAGTCAGATGCAAGATTTTTACTTAATTTCCCAGTATACCCATTACCAATCTGGTCAGATACAACCCCTCGCTTTCTGTGTACTAAAAAAATATGCATAAGGACGATTGGACACATGCCCTGGAATTGATAAAGATGGTCATGGATACTCATTAGAAATTTGTCTCCTGTCTGTGCCACAAATGGTACAACTTGGAAAAGATTAATGTAATTGTCAATAAGGTGGTATGTAAGAATCTGTTGAAAAACGACCTCGACAAAATACTTCAAATTACCCCAATATGAAGGACGACTTCTTTACCTCCACTTCTTTTTTATATTCCTGATATGGTGTTCTTTCTTAAAGAATTTGTTGAAGCCATAGCACAAAAAAAATGCTTGCATTTGTTTTACATGACGGAAATGGCAAGAAAGCTGATGCATGGCTTTCTTGAATTTGGTGTAGTATTGCCATAACACCAGAAAAGTGTCCCCATTGCTTTGACTTCCCAGCCCCATGGTGGCCATTACTATATATGCCAGCATAAAGCACTGGAGTAAATGGTCTGAAAGCACATTTCCGCTATAAATGCGAGACAGATTTAAAGTGTATGTGAACCCAAAATCTTTTTTTCAGTTTTTTTTTTTTTTTTTTCCCCAAATTATTTTCTTATAATCGTTTTTGTGAATCTGTTGCAAAAGTTAACTGGAGATGCTGCCAATAAGAACAATGTTACAGTGATTGTAAACTATCACTTTGTAAAAGAACCAATTCAGTTTAAAATAGAAATGAAATGCAAAACATTTGTGTATAGATGTAAAAAAAAGGGGATAGGTGAAGGTCTGTAGCCAGCAGGCAGGGCTGCCAACACTACTTGAAATTTTAGGAGCACACTGAATTTCTGATACAACGGATTTATTATCTTAATTGTACACTACAGAGCACAGGCTGGATATTCATAAACTGAGTTATAGGCTGGCACCTTCAGGTGATTGGGCAAAGCTTTTTCTGGACACACCCCACTGGAAGTACCCCTAAAACCCTGCCCCATTCTGTGAATGCTAGGGTTTTTGCTAGTGTCCTAAGGTGATGAGTATTGCTACAATAAAATAATTTGTTTTAATATTATTTAGTATTATTTTACTACTGATTCCTAAATCGGCTCCTCAATGTGTTCCAATTCAGCAATAGAAGTGATGCATCCAGATTAGTGCAACCTTAGTATACCTTAATCCACCTTGATGGGGGAAATCTGGACCCTGGTTGGGGACCAACTCTATGGACATGTAAGAGAGGTTGACCTGGTCTTCTATTCATACCTTCTCCAAGTTATTCCATTTGGATGTCCAAGCTTCTGTGGATGCAGTTTCTTGCACCAACACTCTGAGATGGGTCTGTTTGACTCTTGGGCTTATTGGAACAGTTGTTTGCTTTGCTGCTTATCCTTCTCATTCATTGCCATCCTTCTCATTCATTGCCATCCTTCTCATTCATTGCTTAGGGGACAGCTCAAGGTCTATGAATAACCAACCTGTGTTCTGTAATGTATGAGTACAGGATACAGGCCATCATCCCCCCTGTTCCTGTGCTACTCTGCATTGCTTGTTAAAAAACTGAGAATGGGGAAGGGTTAAAGGGGGGTGCACAGGGGGCATGTCCAGAAAAGCTTTGCCATTATCAGATTACCTGAAGGTGTCCATTCACACTACCGCGACTTGTCAGCCTGACAAGTTGTGGTCCGTCACGGTCCATGCAGTGCTACAGGACCCATTCGAATAGGAGCGACACAAGTCGCTCCGACTTAGAAAAAGGGTCCTGTACTACTTCGGGGCGACTTGCATAGACATTCATTATATGAGGTACCGTGCAAGTCGTGCCAAAGTCGCGGTGCACGGGACTTCACAGGTCGCCCCCGAAGTCGTGCAGAAGTCGTGCCGCTGCAGTGTGAATGCGGTCTTAAGGGATAAAACAAGGGAATTGCACATGCACATTTATTTTATTTTAAAGATGTACAAAATGTTTTTCCCATTTTTATTTATTTTTTATTACCCTGACACAGATTTTTAACTTCTTTGTTTCTAAATGGGCAATCTGCTGCACACACGTATACAAACGTCAGCCCATAAATGATGGAAATCCTCACTTGTCCTTGAAGCTGAACTCCAGCCCTACCTTCAGCCTTGCATAGTTTTAACAGGCTTCTCTTCCAAGGAATGCACTGGCGTCCACACATCAAGGCATTTTGACACTTGCAGAACTTCTCCCAAGAGCCAAGCTACTGCATGCATCAGGGCTGAGGGTTCTTGAGAGGAGTATTGCAGTAGGGTGCTTTGATATGTTTAGAAAGCTATGAAAAACACCCTGTTGCCTGCTCCCACCCAGCAATTATGCACCTTCATTTCATAGAGAAGCACAGAGACCTATTGATGATGTTAATAGGTCTAAAATAGAGTATGTAACGTAAACTCAAAGATTTTATTTAAAAATGTAATTTGCATTAGCATGGTTGTAATATTGTTTTTTTTTTTTTTTTGTCTTGCCCCAAAAAGATTATTTATGTGCTGCCTAGTATAGTGGTTCATTAAGTTTTTGCAGTTAGTACTTTTTTCAGGTATGCAGCATACAGTGTGTCCTAAAATTATTCACAGTGCTTCACTTTTTTTCACATTTTGCTATGTTACAGCCTTATTCCAAAATGGATTAGATTCATTATTTTCCTCAAAATTCTACAAACAATATCCCATAATGACAACGTGAAAGAAGTTTGTTTAAAATCTTTCCAAATTTATTAAAAATAAAAAATGAAAAAAAAAAAAATCACATGTACATATGTATTCACAGGCTTTGCTCAACACTTTTGTGGAAGGACCTTTGGCACCAATTACAGCCTCAAGTCTTTTTGAGTATGATGCTACAAGCTTGGAACAACGATTTCTGGGCAGTTTCTCCCATTCTTCTTTGCAGGACCTCTCGAGCTCCATCAGGTTGCATGGGGAGCATCGGTGCACAGCAATTTTGCGATCTCTCCAGAGATGTTCAACCACGTTCAAGTCTGGGCTCTGGCTGAGCCACTCGAGGACAGTCAGTTGTCCCGTAGCCACTCCTTTGTTGTCTTGGCAGTTTGCTTAGGGTCTTTGTCTTGTTGGAAGATGAACCTTCGCCCCAGTCTGAGGTCCTGAGCGCTCTAGAGCAGGTTTTCATCAAGGATGTCTTTTTACATTGCTGCATTCATCTTTCCCTCGATCCTGACTAGTCTCCCAGTTCCTGCCACTGAAAAACATCCCCACAGCATGATGCTGCCACCACCATTCTTCACTGTAGGGATAGTATGGGCCAGGTGATGAGCGGTGCCTAGTTTCCTCCAGGCAGGATGCTTGCCATTCAGGCCTGAGAGTTCAATCTTTGTTTTATCGAACCAGAGAATTTTTTTTCTCATGGTCTGAGAGTCCTTCCGGTGCCTTTTTGCCAAACTCCAGGTGGGCTGTCATGTGCCTTTTACTGAGGAGTGGCTTCGCCTGGCCACTGTACCATACAGGTCTGATTGGTGGAGTGCTGCAGAGATGGTCACCTCCCTGACTAAAGCCCTTCTCCCCTGATCGTCAGTTTGGCCAGAGAGCCTGCTCTAGGAAGAGTCCTGGGGGTTCCAAACTTCTTCCATTTACAGATGATGGAGGCCACTGTGCTTATTGGGACCTTCAATGCTACAGACCTTTTTCTGTACCCTTCCCCAGATAGGTGCCTCTATACAATCCTGTCTCGGAGGTCTACAGACAATTCCTTGGACTTCATGGCTTGGTTCATGCTCTGACCTGCACTGTGGGACCTTATATAGACAGGTGTGTGCGTTTTTCAAATCATGTCCAATCAACTGAATTTACCATAGGTGGACTCCAATTAAGTTGTAGAAACATCTCGCATAATCAGTGGAAACAGGATGCACCTGAGCTCAATTTTGAGTGTCATGGCAGAGGCTGTGAATACTATGTACATTTTTTTTTTCATTTTATTATTTTTAATACATTTGCAAAGATTTCAAACAAACTTCTTTCACGTTGTTATTATGGCGTAGTGCTGTGAATACTTTTGAAATGCACTGTATGAACAGTTTAGTTTGTGTATGGTGTTTTTTTATTTTTGTAAATGAGTTTGTGTATTGCTGGATTACTATAAATACTTTCTATGTATACTGTATTAAGCATGTGATAAAATCTTTGTTGTGCAGGGTTTTCAGCAGCTGCTGATGTGATGCTTTCCGAAGACCATGGGTTTGTGGAATCTGGCCACGAATTGGCAACACTAGAGTTGGGCATCACCAGTGAACCGGGGAATCAAAAGCAGCTCCGAGATTCTCTATTTTCCCTCATCAAAGAAGGGTTTGAACAAACAGATGTCAGGATGCTTCCCACGTGCCTTCACCAGGTAACAGTTTGAACGTTGGTACTATTAATTTTTTCCATTTGTCATTGCATAAATCCTGAAGCTGTTATGTTCAAAGCACCTTGTTTTCTCTTTCGTTCATTGATACACTGCTTCTGATCTCCATAACCGTTGGGTTATACTGCCCCCCACAGGAGTAGCACACTAGGCAGAAAACAAAATTCTGGCTACGCCCATGGGCAGTCCCAGGGGATATACTCCCTCTCTCTGCTATAGCAACTCAGTTTTTTGTCTGCCTAATCACAAGAACCACCTAGTTTCTTGCTGGGATCTTTGGTCCTGGCAATTTTTCTCCTTTTCTTTTTGTTGTATTTCCTGTGTTTTTTTTTTTCCTATGAGATCTACAATGAACTGCCGGACTGGGTGATGGGCTGGATAATCTAGATCCAGTGGTCACCCCTGTCTGGCCAGCATGCGTAGATCTCCGCTCCGCGCTAGGTCTGCCATGACATCGCCCCTCTGGACCAGGGCTGGCCTGCGAGTAAAACGCCTCGTGAGGTCGCATACCACCGGGTCTCGACCCGAGTCGCAGTGTTTCTCCTGGCGGACAGCCCCCCCATTTTGATGGAGAGGGGTTTTGTCTGGAGCGGTGCCCGCCTGGTTCCTTGTATGGTGAGTAACTGTTCCCCCCCCCCCCCCTCTCCCCCTGGAGGGTTTTGGGTGGACGTAGGCCCCTCCTTGGGACGGTCGGACCCCTGGGTTCCCCTCCTTCCTGTCAGGCACCCCCCCCTTTCATCTGTACCCCATCCTACCCCCGCTCCACATATTTTGTGACTGTTTGGTCCGCCTGGTCCGCCTTTTTGGGGTGGGGGCAGGGCGCTATGCTGGCAATAGGGGCCGGAGGGTGCGCCGCCGGCGACTGGACAAACGACTGTGCAGGGAGGTTATACCAGGTGGGGGCTCCTGCCAAGGCCCCCCGTCCTCCCTGGGTCTGTCCTTGAGGCCTGGGTTCCCTTCTGGGTCCATGTAAGCCTCGTGGTGCCGCACAGGGCTGACATTTTGTTGTAGCCTGTGTGTTTCTATGCAAGGCGACCATGTTTGTGTAGTCAGGCGGCCATTTTGCGGTGGTGTGCCATTGAAAATAGCGGTGGCCATGACAGTGGAGACCTATGGGTGGCAATTTTAGCGGTGGGAGCCTCTCATCACCTGGTGCTTACTCCTGGATCTTATATTCTCCTGGTGGCTGCAGGTGCCTGTTTCTGTGGGTGGTGAGTCTAGTGGGGTCCTCTCCCTCTCTGCTGAGGATCACTTGGTGCTTTGTGCCCGGGGCCTAGGTGGTGCTGCCAGCGCAGTGGGGCTTGTCCCTTTTGCAGTGTTTTACACTTTTTGTGGGGGTCCCCCTGGTGGCTCATGGAGTCTTTGGAGCACATCTCCCCACCTGATCCCCTCTCTGAGGCTGCAGGGCCCTCCAGGTTCCAACCATCTATCGATGCACTGATGGTGGTCCTGGATTCCTTTGTGTCCCGGGTGAAGGTGGCTTTTGGGCGATGGGCTAGGACACCCCCCCCCCCCCCCCATCCCAGCCTTCCCCTGCCTCCTCTGTCTCATCAGATCCTAAATCTGATTCGGCCGCGGACGTGGGTCACCCTGCTGGGTGTGCAACTTCGCGCCCGGAATCCTCTTGATAGTGAGGATGATTCCTCCACGTCTGCAACCGTGCATGAAAAGGCGCTAGTGCAGGCATGTACAGCCCACTCGCCGCATGCGGCCCGGAACCACAGGCAATGCGGCCCGCCGAACTTCAAACAGTCTATCGCCTTTGACCGGCGGCTCATGGACACCCGCAAGTGCCGTGCGATCTCCCGGCTGCCGCGGGAGACTTAGGATGTCTGCAGTCAGTGACAGAGCCGCTGCTTCCTGTATAGTTCCGGCTCTGTCACAAGCAGAGTGATATGAAATGCACTCTGCCTTTGACAGGAGCCATACAGGAGGCAGCGGCTCTGCTCTCTGCTGCAGCCGCTGCTTCCTCCAGCAGTACCCGACGTCATGACCAGCAGTACCCGCATGACCAGCAGTACCCGCCAGCACTACCTGCCAGCAGTAACCGCCAGCAGTACCCACCAGCAGTACCCACCAGCATTACCCAGCAGTAACTGCCAGCAGTAACCGCCAGCAGTCTGCAAAATAAGTAGAAAAGGTATGTGCATTAGCGTGCGTAAATTGTTGCAATATGTTTTTTAATATCTAGTTGTGTTTTGTCATAATGCCATGTCCTTGTTCATACATGTATGAATAAGGACTTGACATTTTCTGGCTGCCTAAGTCATATGTGCTAGGGGTGCAACTAGCCCCCAGCACATAACTGTAAATATCCCAGCATGTGCAGTGTTTCTGACTCCTACCACCATGACCACTTCAAATCACTGAAGTGGTCATAGTGATTAGAGTGTTCCTTTAATATCTCTCAGAAGAAGTAAACCTCTCTATACTGATTCCATTTCATTTCATCATCCTCTAGTTTAGTTTTGTTTAAATTAGTGCGGGGGGGGGGGGCGGCGTTTTATTACTTATATACCTTAACTATAGTATATATTTTCTATGCGGCCCGAGAAAATTTCTTTACACTCAATATGGCCCAGAGAAGCCAAAAGGTTGGACACCCATGAGCTAGTGGAAGCACTGATTGTAACTGTGCGTGAGATCTTGAAGATGGAGGATGCAGCTGCGGCAGAGGCAAAGGTTCCCTTTGGCACTCACAAGTAATCCAGAGCGGCAAAGGTGTTTTCCTTTCACCACTTATTTTGACAGAATTGTTAAAGAGTGGGGACGGACAAAGTGCCACTTTGGGGTCCCTGAGTGCTTTACACTAGGCATTACCCCAATGAGGAGTCCCTTATTAAGAAGTGGACTGTTCCACCGGTGGTGGACCCTCCGGTTTCCAGATTGAACAAGGCATCCATGTCCCGGGCCTTTAAGGATCCGGCTTACAGGAAGGCAGAGGCTGTGGTCTGCAAGATGTACAGGCTGGCTAGTTTGGCACTGAGGCCGGTATTCACCTCTGACCATGTGGGCTAAGCTTCTACCCTGTGACCTGGAGGGAGAACAGCCCCCCCCCCCCCCTGCCTTTGCTGAGCTGGCGGACCAGCTGGTCCAGGGGCTGCAGTTTATCTGTGATGCCTCCTTGGATGCGGTTCCCCTAGTGGCGCGGCTTTCTGTTTTGGCAGTGATCCTTCGGCGTGTCTTTTGGCTCAAATGCTGGTCTGCGGACCAGACTTCTAAAAAGGCCTAGACTTATCTTCCCTTTCAAGGAGATTGCCTGTTTGGAGCTACCCTGGATGACATCATAAAAGGTCTCACAGGGGGGGGGGAGAGTACCTTTCTTCCGCAGGCTACTAAGGGCAAGGAACCTCGTCGTAGATGTTGGCTTTCCTTCTCGGCTCATAAGAAGTTTTTTTCGTCCCTCAGGGTCAACTGACAAGGGTTCAAAGCCTTTCAGGGCCTCCTCTGGAGGATCCAAACGAACCTGGTCTGGAAAACTGAGAGCGGCCAAGGCTCCTTCAGCACGGAGGTGCGCCCTTACCTGTGTCGGGGGTGGGGAGACGTCTTCGCTGGTTTCCGGACCCGTGGACTTCCCTGGTACAAGACAAGTGGGTCCACAAAATCATTTGGTCCGACTACAAGATCAAGTTTCGTTCTTGTCCCCTGGTATGGTTCTTTCCTTCCAACTTACGCCTGTCCCCACAGGGTCTGTTTGGGGCAGTACAAGACCTGGTACTTCAAGGGGTGATTTTCCCGGTTCCGACTTCGGAACGATTTCAGG
This sequence comes from Pelophylax lessonae, assembly GCF_965119305.1. Taxonomy (NCBI): domain Eukaryota; kingdom Metazoa; phylum Chordata; class Amphibia; order Anura; family Ranidae; genus Pelophylax; species Pelophylax lessonae. The sequence continues at coordinate 551,066,739 of NC_138770.1, read as the reverse complement.
GTTTTTACTCAAACCTGTTTTACAGTTCCCAGGAAGGAAGGCAAAGTGTGTCCAATCCTGGACCTCATAGCGCTGAACTGCTTCGTGCGGGGGCAGAAGTTCAGAATCGAGTCCATTCGCATGGTGGTGGCATCCCTGCACCAGGGGGATTTTCTTGCCTCGATCGACATCAAGTATGCCTACCACCACATTCCAATATGTGCCAGTCACCAGCGATCTCTCCACTTTGCTGTGGGAGAGGAGCATTATCAGTTTGTGGCTTTAACCTTTGGTCTCGCCTCTGCTCCTCCGGTCTTCACGAAAGTGTTAGCCCCCAGCAACGAGGGATTGCGGTGCTGGGCTACTTGGATGATCTCCTTCTGCGAGCGGAGTCTCCATCTGCTCTGGTGGAAAACCTGGAGATCCCAATACGAACTCTGCGGGAGTTTGGCTGGATTCTGTATTTTCAGAAGTCTGCTCTGGTTCCATTCCCAAAGCTGGACTATCTGGGCCTGACTCTGGACTCGGCCTTAGCCAGAGTGCTCCTTCCTCTGGACAAACTCCAGAAACTGCAGGCTGCAATTAGTCTCGATGGTCATCCCTCCGGACTTGCATGCGGGTGCTGGGCCTGATGGCGTCTACCTTTTTTGAGCCGGTTCCGTTTGCACAGTTCCATACGAGGTCCCTGCAAAGGGAGATTCTGACCAAATGGGACAAGACTCCGCAGTCGCTGGACAATCAGATCTGGATGAGTCAGGGAACGAAGGAGTCCCTGATATGGTGGCTTAGTTCTCTAGTGCTTTGGCTCGGCAAATCCTTCCTCCCCTTGTATTGGACAGTGGTCACCACGGATGCCAGCCTATCCGTCCTCGGCAAGCATTCTGCTCAGGGGATCTAGACACTGGAAGAGTCCAGACTACCGATAAATGTCTTGGAACCTTGAACAATCAGACTGTGTCAGGACCATTGGATGGATCATCTTCAGGGTTGTCCAGTGTGCATTCAATCGGACAGTGTGATAGCGGTGGCTTATGTCAATCACCAGGGAGGCACAAGACGTGTCCTGGAGGTAGCTGACATTCTAAGGTGGGCAGAATGGTTCAATCCAGCCCTCTCCGCCGTACAAATTCCCGGGGTGGAAAACTGGCAGGTGGATTACCTCAGTTGGCAGGCGTTGGACCATGGTGAGTGGTCCCTTCATCCGGAGGTGTTTCATCAGTTGTGTCTCCGGTGGGGCATCACAAGGTTGATCTCTGCATCTTTCTGTTGAGCCAAGATGCCAACAGGTTTGTGGCTCGGTCAAGGGATTCTCTGGCAAAAGCCACAGATGCACTGGTGGCCCAGTGGGGTCAGTATCGTCTGATTTTACGCCTTCCCTCCTCTTAAGCTTCTGCCAAGACTTCTATGCAGGATCGAGGCAGAAGGGATTCCGGTCATCTTAGTGGCTCTGGACTGGCCTCGCTGGGCTTGGTACGCCGATCTGTTGCGGCTGGTCACCGACGTTCCTTGGACACTTCCTCTCAGGGAGGATCTGCTGTCCCTGGATCGATCTTCCGTCCTGCTTTACAGTCGCTTGCTTTAGCGGCTTGGCTGTTGAATGCCAGGTGCTGAAGGATAGATGTTTATCTGAGTCTGTTATTCCTACACTGTTAAAAGCTATGAAATCTACTTCTAGGAAGATCCACCATCGTACGTGAAAGGCATGCATTGCGTGGTGTGAGTCTCTTGGGGTTCATCCTCGCTTCTTCTCGGTGGCTCAGGTCTTGACCTTCCTTCAATGGGGGGGGAGGGGTTGAAAAGAAATTGGCCTTGTGTCATCTTTGGCGGTCTTCTTACAATGACCTTTGGCCACACAATCCCTGGTGCGTACCTTTCTTCAGGGTGTATGACATTGGGTTTTTCCAGTGCGGTCTCCGTTACTGCCTTGGCACCTCAATTTGGTGCTATCAGCCCTCCAGAAGCCTCCCTTTGAGAATTTTTGTTAGATTCCCCTGCTTACGCAGTCCCAGAAGGTGGCCTTTTTGGTGGCTATCACTTCTGCACGCAGCGTGTCAGAACTGGCAGCGTTATCCTGTCTTTCACCTCACCTGGTGATTCTCAGAGATAAGGTGGTTCTTCGCCCCTGTCCACTGTTTCTTCAAGAGGTTGTCTCTGATTTTCATTTAAATGAAGACATTGTATTGCCTTTCCTGTGTCCCAGGCCTAAACATCTAAAGGAAATTGCCTTGTATGCCTTGGATGTGGTCCAGGCAATTAGGGTGTACCTGGCAGCTACGGAGTCTGAGGAAGTCAGACTCACCATTTGTGCTCACAGATGGGTCTCGTAAAGGGTTGTCCACTTCCTCTGTGACCATTTCCAGATGGGTCAGACAGACAGTGATTCAGGCCTATTCCATCAAGGGTCAGGTTCCTCCTTTCCCTGTTAAGGCGTACTCTACTAGGGCACTTAGTGCCTCCTTGGCCTTCCGTTATCAGGCGTAAATGACGCAGGTTTACAAGGCGGCCACCTGGTTGTCGGTGCACACTTTCACAAAGTTTTATAAAGTGGATTTGTTGGCATCTGCGGATGCTTCTTTTGGCCGCAAGGTTTTGTAAGCTGCTGTTGAGAGGACCTAATCCTCTTTTAGGGTGTATTGTTTTTTTTCAAGAGGGCTCCAGTTTTGGTTTAGCTCCCGTTTACCTGGTTGGCTACTGTTTAGCCTTAGGAATTTTTTTTGCTGTTCCCACCCCTCATGTTTAACACTGCTTTGGGACGTAGCAATGATTTTGGAGATCAGAAGCTGTGTCCATCAATAATTGAAAGCGAAAATGGGATTTTTGACTTGCTGTAAAATCCATTTCTCTGATGTTCATTGACGGACACAGCACCCACCCCTCCGTGGATTTGAAATGCTTCTGACACTACTTTGTAACTAAACTGAGTGCCTATAGCAGATCGAGGTAGTATACCCCCTGGGACTGCCCATGGGCGTAGCCAGACTTATTTTCTGCCTAGTGTCCTACTCCTCTAGGGGGCAGTATAACCCAATGGTTTTGGAGATCAGAAGCGTCCGTCAATGAACATCAGAGAAATTGATTTTACGGTAAGCCAAAAATCAAATTTTTCTCTATAGATACTAACGGGAAAGTATTTATTATTCTTTTTTTTTTTTTTTAACATCCATAAATTAACAAAAGTGCCCCAAAGTAGAATAATACGTATAGTCACAGAACACTGGAGATTTGAGCAATCCTGCAAAACTAGGCATGTGATGAAAAATATTAATAAGCAGAGGTTCCTTTAGGGCTCCGTTCACATCTAGTCATTGCTATTTTTACAGGCTTTTTTTTTTTTTTTTCTGGCTTTTTTGGAGCGTTTTTAGAGAGTTTTTGCAGCCTTTTTGTACATTCGTTTTAGTCAACAAATGAAAAGCAGTAAAATGCCTGTAATATGCCAAAGAAAGAAGCTCATGTACTTTTTAGACCGATGGGCGTTTTTGCTTAAGGCGACAAAACCCTCAGATGTGAACAGGGGCCTTTGAAATGAATGGGATTTGTCTTGTTGGAAGTTTTTAGATCTGAGGCTTAGAGCAGAAAATTGCCCAAAACGCCTAGATGTGAACGGAGCTTCAGTGAAAACTGAATTGCTAGATGATTAGTTATTCCAAAGACAGACAGCTGGAGTTCTTTTGCAGATCTTGACTTTTAGTGGGCTTGACCCACTGCTGCCTTCATCCAAGCTTCTCCATTAGCTGCACAGCCAGTAATGAGGCAAAATAGATGGTAGAAGCAGGGCCCAATCAAGTTTTTGCAGCAGGATTTGGAGTAAATTCTAGCTGCCTCTATCCCCAGATTTGCTGATTATTTTAACATGCGTTTCTCACTGCCAAAAGCCCAGCTTATGCTTTTTTTTTTTTTTTTATGATATAATCAATATGAATTGCCTGGGTTTGACAGGTTTTGTTTAAATGCTCACTGACGGTCTTGGCATGCAAGAAGATGAAAGAGAAAAATAATTTTATGGCCAGGATAACTGTGGCAGGAGGGCTTATTGGAAAAAGGGGGGTGGGGGGCAAATCTTTCTGAAGATAAATAGGACTATGTCAATAAAAAGTTAGCAGATCTAATAATCGGGGGAGTTGTTGTGTGTGTTTTTTTTTTTTTTTTTTTTTTTTATAATGTATATTGATCCCTCCAAGTTGGGTTATGCGGACACCCAGACATGTAGGACCAGTGATTGTTGGAAGACTGTAACTGTGCAAAAAGGAGAATAATTATGCAAACATTACATGTCACCTGGAGTAAAGATTTAAAGGAGGACTGTACTTTTAGTAAAGTCATTCAAAATTATCCCTAAGAAGACAGACGAGTATAATTATCCACAAATTACAATTCACCCAGTTATAAGGATAAGGATTTAAAGGATAACTGTTCTTTTGGTAGAGTCATCCATTAATTGTCCCCATCCCCCAAGTCGTCTTACCTGTCCCTGCTGATCTTTACTGTGCAGCCCAGTTACGGTTTGCACAAATGTTTAGCACGTCTATATTTTAGGTAAAAAAATGAAACCTTTAATTGCACACAATAAAATATAATCTGCAAACCGCTTTTTGTTATGTATACGTATTGAGTTAATACAGGTGTGTCGAGTGGCTCAAATTTGTGGATGCCCATGAAATGGTGGAAAACTTCAATACCTAAAAATGTACATATTACTTTAAAGACCTTTTTTACCGCTCCTCAATTTAGAGTTATAAATGAGGGCTCTAGAATTATTTTCCTCACCCTGACATAGGGTGGGTGGGATAGCCAGATGGTGGTGTGCCATTGTTGCTTCCATATGCATGCTTGTCCTATGTACATGTGTGTTTTTTTTTTTTTTCTAAATTTGACTAGCCCTTGATGCGATAGTGTATGGTGCATTGACTAGTTCTAATGGAAACGAGTGGTCCGTCGGACACCTGATTTATTCTCTGCACTGTGCCCAAGCAGATTAAAGACAGTTCCTATCAGCTCATTTCCTGACCACAGCAACTAGGATCTGAGCTGTGACCCAACAGCTTGAGTTCAAATTCTGCAGAAGATTGGGGAATAGATCCACGATCTCCCTCCATTTCCACTTACTATCCTGAATCATGTTTTTTTTTTGTTAGGGGTTCCCACAAAAGGCAACTGAGCCCAGGAACAGTAGGGAAAAGGGAGCGTTGAAAGAGTGGAGCCACATATGTTGGCATATAGTGATCAAGTAGCTTTCCTGGCTGCACTACAAATCTGTGATCCTGAGAGAAAAGTAAACACAAGCTTGTTTGTATCCTATCACTGCCACACTATAGTAGTTGCAATGGGGGCTATAAGATCTCTTTAACATTGACAGCTGTAAAAATCTGCAGTCAATCACTGTTTTGCCACCCCTGACCGCCCCCTTCAAGTCTACAATACAGCCAGAGGCGGTTGTTCACATGCCGCAGGTTGAGTTATGCCCCGTACACACGTGCAGATTATCTGAAGACTTTTGTCTTCAGATTTACCTTTTCTATGTAGTGCAAGGGCCTGCCGGATTGCATACAAATTGAAAGTGTTTAGGTTTGACCTCATATTATATGGTTTTGGTAAGTCTGCAGACAAAAGTCTTCAGATAATCTGCACGTGTGTACGGGGCATTAGTCCATTTAATGTTGGTGCACAAGCAAAGACTTGGCTTGTCGTTGCAGTGCATCCGGGTGGCGGAAGGCTTGCCTTATGAATGCCTGACAGTGGCTACCACAGATCACTTTTTTAGAAAATAAGCTAGTGGGAACTTAGCCTAAAAGTATTCAAGATTATCTGTACTAAAAGTAAGAAACCTGTCTGGATGAAAATATATGGAGCAGCTACTGCAGAGCAAAGCATCACATATACTTTAATATCCCCACCAGATGTCATACTCTGCTTCCATTCAGTTCACCTAGCCCCAAATGAATGTGCTGCTGCTGTGTATGCGCAAAAGGCAGAGCCGCATCAGTGTGAACTTTAGCCTAAAACAAATCATAATGTCTGAACCTAGTTTTGCAGCTTTGACATGTGGAGTTAAAGCTGTACATATCAATGCAACCACTTGAAGGTTTATCAAGGTGGATGATGACTTTTTTTTTTTTTCAGTACAAATTGGGCTTTCATTTAGTGGTAAATGGTAATGGAGGTCTCCTGATTTATTTTTATTATTCAAAGAAAAATAAATAATTTATTATCAAAGTTAGCTGTATACTTCTTGCTATTACCATAAACTACCATCAAAGAACAACCCAAAAAAAATTTCTCTTGCTTCTGATGGTTTCAGCACTACCGAATTAGTGTATGTTGTTTGTACTGGTAGTAGTGCACATTTTGCTTTTTTTATTCTACCTAAAACACACTGACACGGATACAAAATTAAAAAATACTTATTTTTTAAAAATGTTTTTATCCCACCCAAATTACTGTGACCATGAACTTTGACCCCCAGCCTTTGACTCTGGTCACTGATCACAGAGATCAGATGATCGGAAACCTAGTACAAGATTCGGAGAGGTCACTGACGTCTCTGTGCTGGGAGCGTGCTGTGCAGCATGCTGTCACCACAAACACAGCAGTGCATATATGGATAAAGGCCCACTTCCTAAAGCCGCATATATGTGTACGCTTGGCGTCAAGGGATTTGATTATGTGTGCCACATATATGCACTTAGAATATGTTTGTATCAAATACGATACACTTGGTTTGAGTGAAAGCCTTGAATGTGATTTCAACATATGTGGGATTTTATTACCTAAAATACCTAGAGTTAGTGCACTTCTTTCTGAAAAAAACAATCCCCTCTGGATAATCAATGTATTTTGCACGGATTTTAACCAACTTTATTGAAGATTCCTACCAGTTACTGCTTGTGAGTATATAATAGTTTGTTTAAATATGTCCTTAGAATATTGGTTCTGAATAGGAGGGTATGTGTTCATTACAATCAGCAGGTTGCACGTTCTGTGTTCTGATAAGTATCGGCTTCCCTTTAGAAAATATTAAAGGCAAAGTTTAGTAAAGAAAAAAAATCAGCACAAGGGATGTTAGGATCAGTGTGATTTCTCCCTCATAGAGTGCCTGTCTATGTCTGCCCCCTTCTTTCATTCATCGATACTGTACTTTAGCTTCTGCGAATGAGACGTGATGGATGAATGAAAGGTCCACCCCCACAATTCATAGATCATTTTTCATTCATAGAAATGGTGGAAGATTGCGGGTGGTGGAAGGTATCGGAGAAAAAAAAGATTTCTTTTAATCACTTCCCGCAAAATCACGTACCTGTATGTCATTTTGCTGAAGTGGTTGTCCTGGACTGATACCTGCAGCTGCAGGCATCGGTACCGTTTTTTGGAATGGATGGTCGGCTTTCTAGTAATGATCAGCAATGCGGCTAAGCATGGCTGATATTACAAGGAGCTGCGTTTATCAATGTTTTGCTTAAAAAAAAAAAGAAAAGCTGAAAAACGGTACTGCAAAAAATCTGAAAAACTCCAGCTTTGTACTGATGTTTTGATAACGTCCGGTGCGCATGAGGCCTAAGTGCCGGTTCACATTTCTGCAATGTGGGAACGCTGCAAATATACAGCGTGTTCCTGTATCGCATCCTCACCCCTGGCAGTTCACACTGCCATATGCGATACGCTGGGGGTGTCAATTAAGAGTTATTGACACCCCAAGTTCAGATCGCATATCGCAGTGCGATCTGAAAGTTCGCACAGAATCTGATCGCACTAGTGTGAACCACCATGCGATCTGATTCTGCTGCGGACCAAAAAAAGGGTCCTGTGCGAGTTTTAGTGCGATTGCAGTGCAAATTCAGCCATACAAACTGTATGGCTGAATTTGCACCGCACAGAGATCGCATGTAATTTTAGGAGCAGTGCGCTCCAAACTACATGCGATCTCTGTGATTGCACAAATGTGAACCGGCACTTACTGTCACAAGGGATGTTTACATTCCTTGTAAGAGCAATAAAAGTGATCAGAAATGTATTTATTTTTTTCCCCTTTGTGCTTGCGTGCCAAAGAAAACCCATCCGTAACTTGCACCCGCAAATGTAAGCAGTCTTCAGATTACATATGTGAGGTATTGCTGCGATCATTGGAACAAGAGCAATAATTCTCGCAAGACTTCCCCTGTAACTCTAAACAGGTAACCGTTAAAAAATGTTAAAGCGTCATCTATGGAGATTTTTAAGCACTGTAATTTGTCGCCATTCCATGAGCGTGTGCAGTTTGCTTGTTGTGTGACATGACTATTTACGCAGCATAACCGCATCTTTCACATTCTACAAAAATTGGACTAACTTTACTGTTTTTTTTTTTTAATTCATTAAAGTGTATTTTTTTTCCAAACAAATTGCATTTGAAAGACTGTTGCGCAAATACAGTATGACATAAAATATTGCAACAACCGCTATTTTATTCTCTAGGGTCTCTGCTAAAAAAAAAAAATATATATATATATATATATATATATATATATATATTATAATGTTTGGGGGTTCTCAGTAATTTTCTAGCAAAAAATACTGACTTGTAAATCACAATTGTCAGAAATAGGCGTGGTCTTGAAGTGGGTTAAATCCGAAGATAGCTGCACAATGGACATATCACACTGACGGTAAGCAGCGTTCCTTTTTCAAAACACCATAATGCAGTGTACTTTTACCTGCACTGTAATTTGCATTCTTGCGCCAATGAAATGCACCTGAGTAGTGAGTGGAGGCGAGTGTAGTCTAGGGAGGATGACCGTGAACTATCATAGACAGAAGTGGCTAGGTTGGGGCAGGACAAGGGTGAGATTTTGTCAGAGGTGGGGAGTAGCAGAATAGAGAAAAGAAGGGTTGAAGTGGCTTAGATTTCTGATTCGATTGTTTATTAATTATTTAGAAAACCTACAAAGAGAAAAGATCACGAATGCCTCGTTTCCACTGAGCAGTATGGTACGGTACGCAATTTTTGCCGTTTCCATTGTCAAAAGTTGTAAATGGTACCCTAATTCCGAATCGTACCGTACCACTATTTTGGTACCCTTTCGTTGGGGTACCAAGCACATTAGAACCGTACCAACAGGGTGGAGCAATACTGTTGAGGTACTGTTGAGCTTAGGTACTGTTGGCGGTGGAAACGCAAGCCTGATCAAGGTGTACCGTACCGAACCGTACTGAGCTGTACCGAACCGTACCGCTCAGTGGAAACGAGTCATTAGAAGAGCAGCGAACAATCCTTGTGTGTGCCAAGCATGTAACAAAAGTGATACATAAGTGGTGGTGGGGGGGTTGCGGGCAGGGATGGAAGAAAACCGTAACAGGCAGGTTGGGTTTTCCATGAGGCCCCAAGGGAGCACATAAACTCATATGGCAGGGAAGCGCAAACGGTGCAAAAAGCTCAAGTAAGGTGCAAAAACATCATGACCCCTAAGAGACAGCCATTTAGCTGACCACCCAGTGGATCATATTTATGCAAAACAGAAAAACCATAAGTTCAAACCACATTAAAACTTAGCCGCTGTAGATTGGTCTAGGACTAGGTAGTGAGAGAGCCCCAGTCCTATAGTGTCTGATATCTAAGGCTCTGTCCACTACCACACACCATAACTGTCCCATATTGGGTATTCCATTCCCAGAAGTATTTAGGTAAGATAGGAGACAATAAAACTGTGAAGACATGATGCTAAGATTGGCAAGAAATGAAAGAACAAGAGGAGAGGGTAAATCTGTCCTGGGATCCCCCGTCGATCATCAGACATCTGTAAGTAAGCAAGCCAGGGGGACCATATTTTATCAAAAAGGGATTGTTTGTCCCGCAGGACACCTACTATTTTTTTTTCATTCAGCATGATCCACGTGAGTTTACGTTTCATTAATGTGATATCTATAACAGGGCTTTTCCACGCAGTCGCGATAGCGATTTTGGCCGCTAGGAACATATATATTGAAGTCTGGGTATGTCGCAGAAAATTTTTGGCTCTCTTATTTAGTAGGGTAAAGCTTGTGTCTTTGGTGATATTTACCATCATGACTGAGAATATAAATGAGTGAACCCTCATCCAAAAGTGGCCTTGGGCCATTGGGGCATGTCTACCACACATGCAGCCTGAAGCAAGAGCCAGATGACCCCGGATACATTTTAGACAGGCGCTCTGGTACTAAATTTCTTCCTGGCGTGTACTTTATATCCTGCCTCAATCAAGGCAACATTAATAATACCTTTGTGAATTTGTGAACGCCATTTATGCCAATCAAGTGGCTAAGGTATCTACAGGTAACTGTTGGGCAATTGGAGGGATAGGAGGCAGAAGAGAGTGGGAGAGAGTAAAACTAGTAAGATGGATGTTGATCAGAGAGAGGAAAAGGATTGTTGGAGAGATAGCAAGGAGTGCATAGGTTGGAGAATACAAGGGTGCTGCCATTAGAGTGAGTAGTAGTGTGTCCATTACTTCAGGTCAAAAGAGGAGGTTAGGCTGAGATGTTTACAAGTAGCAGTATTATTAGTATTAAGCCCCGTACACACGCGTCGAAAATCGTCAGGGAATTTTCGTCCGACGACCGATATGCTGATTTTCGGCTTGTTCGTATGATGCTTCTGACAACCGACTCCGACTTTTCGGCCGAAAAAAATCTCGTGTGCAAGCTATAAAATTTTTGTCCGCCGTCAAAACACGGCCGATTTTCGTGCAGTCAGTACAGATTTCGACAGGGAAAAATCTTATGAGCAAGACTGGGCATGCTCAGTGAAGAAAGAACACAAAGAAAGCAAACCAACACATGACATCACTTCTGAAGTAGATTTTTGTTGGGCGAGAACATTCGTGTGCAGTCTAGGCACATTCCAACCAACAAAACACAACTCTGGACAAAAGACGGACGATCGGTCGGCCGATAATCGTTTGGTGTGTACTAGGCTTTAGAATGATTGTGGGAATTTCAAAAGGGAGAAAGTAGGGCAGGCAGGCTGAGAAATCATCAAGGAATGCTACTGGTCCAGGATGCCGATAGATCACAGAATTTAAAAGCAAATGAAGAGGTAAACTAACACTATACAGCCACTGTACTTGCCCCTGTAAATGTTTAGCTTTCCCTGTCCACACAATTGATGCAGGGATTCGTGGATTGAAAGCATAGGCATACCGGGATGGAGCAGAGTGATTCTGATTGGTCAAGTGGTCACGTGCCAGCATGTAACCAGTCACAATTGCTCTAATCCGTCTCTGCGTCCATAGGAAAACAAATGGACGAAGACCACGGCTTTATCATTTCCAAACCCCTACGCCTGCTGTGTGGGCAGTGAAAGCTAATCGTCCTCGGAGGTAAGTGTGGCAGGGACCAGGGGGTTGGGGAGGATGTAAGGTTTTAGCTCACCTTCCTTTTAATTAAAAAAAAAAAAAGGTAAACTTATAACTTTAAATGCATGTGGAATTTTAGCTATACTTCACATTTTGCACCCTGAATTTTCTTATATATTTTATAGCCTGATTTGATAATTTTATGACTATATTCAAATCCTATGCAGTACTGTCCTTTGTAAAGCGTTGCTTGTTTCTGTATAATTTCAGTTCTATATTGTGTGATGCTGGCAGTGTGGAAGCATTGTTTTGAATGCTCCTGCCAGTGGAAAAAGCACCTGTACTTCTAGATAATGAAGGTTAATAATTGCTGTAATTGTATCTATTGGCTTTGCACTATCTGTTCTACATAATCTTTTTTTAAAGGCGCCCTGTGGCTTTGGATCAAGATGAAAGCAGACATAAGAGCTCAATGTAAAGCATGAAATCGTTAAACGTGATTCCTGTTATTGTAGGGTAAAGGTAACCAATATTGACCTGCTATATGTTTTCCATTCTCTCTATAGATTGCCGAGACCTATTTTCTGGAGGAAGACTGTATCCTTTTCTTGTATGCTGACAAGACACAAGTAGAAACCTAATATAAACAAAATGCTTCTTTTTTAAACTGTTTGTTGATATTTTATTCCTAAAGTAGACCTAGCATCAGATATATATTTTTTTGTTAAAGATTGATGATAATAAATCTTTAGCTTCTGGCATTGAAAACTTTGTTTTTCATACAGTTTCTGTCTCTAAGAGCCCATTCAGACTAGTGCGACACGACTTTGGGGGGCGACCTGTGAAGTTGCATGCACCGCTGTGCACCGCGACTTCGGCGCGACTTGCAGAGACTTCACATAATGGAAGTCTATGCAAGTCGCTCCGTGGTCGCCCCAAAGTAGTACAGGACCCTTTTTCTCAGTCGGAGCGACTTGTGTCGCTCCTATTAGAACGGGTCCTGTGCTAATCAATGGACCGCTACCGAGCGCGACTTGTCAGGCTGACAAGTCGCACTAATGTGAATGGGCTCTAAAGCTTCTCAATCATGTGACCTGCAAAACATGGGGCTCACTCTTGGGACGCTGCCATCTTGTTTGTAATGGCAGCAGACTTGGGAAGGTTACACTGTAGTCACTTTTGGGGTGCTGAGCAGGAATCTCAGGCCTGCATGTTATTCCTGGAAAGTGTGGGTTTACCAGTGTAACCTGGTCTTATAATAACAATTAGGTGAATGAGAGGACTGTTTACATAAAAAAGAAATGAAAAAAAGCAGGAAGGAAGTGCGGGTCCACAGAGTAATTTGAGAAGATTATCAACTTTGCAGCCTCTTAAAGGAGTGTGCCTAACTTTCTCGCCTCACGGAGCACCAAGTCCTGGTCCCGAAAGTTCAGCAGCTGAAGAAAGAAAGTTCCTCAGAGCACCCTCTGGCAGCCTTAGGATACATAGATTGTTTCACTGATTGTGGTTATCTGCATCCTTGGCTCTGAATTTCAGTGTCTCTTTTTCTTATGTCTGGAGTTTATGCTGGGTGACAGAGTGAGCCCTAATGGTGTCCTCCGAGTCACCAATATGGCATTCTGCCTCTGCCAGGCGATTAGGGAATGGTCTATTATTGAGTATCAACCCAATATTTATTTGGAGAGGGTCCATCTTACCGATAAGTTAGTAATCCCCTGCATAAGAGCAGACAAGTTAGCTTGCTCCACTAGTGCCCGATTTCTGCCTTCTGTTTGAGTTGTCATGTTAGATTTCCTCCCACCCCAGAATGATCCCCAGTGTCTACAGGGCACTGGATTGCAGAATGCATTCTACCTCTGGTCATCATCAACCAGCGAGAGAAGAGGTGGTGAAAGCAGGTCCAGGGGGAAAAGCCTCAAATGGCAGCAGAGTGTTCCCAATGTGTATTTGCCCTGGTCACCAGCTTGGGCACACTCCTGTTCAGCTGTGGGTCAAAGAAGCCTCTTGAAAAGTTGGCTGTGAAAGTAGAATGTTGGCAGGATTACTGTGAAATCGGGGAAACCGAAAAACAGACCAAGAAAACCATGAATGTCTAAGGGTCCTTTCACACGGCCGCTCAGTGTGTCCGCAAATCATCCCATCCATTTGCGGATGGTTTGTGGACATCATGTAAGTGAATGGCACTGCGGGTGTCAGCGGAATACCATCCGCTGACACCCGATTTTCCTCCTGTCAGTTCTGTTCCGTTTTTACGAATGGAACAGAACCCCATTTTTTCTTCCGTGTAAAAAACGGAAAGGAAGGAAAATCGGATGTCAGCGGTGTCATCCGCTGACATCCGCAATGCCATATACTTACATTATGTCCGCATATCATCCGCAAACGGATGGGATGATATGCGGGCACACGGAGCGGATGACACAAATGTCATCCGCTCCGTGGAAAAAAAAAAAAAAAGTCCCGCAGCGGACCTTTCACACAGAGCGGCCGTGTGAAAGGACCCTACGGCTACTTTTTACATTGTGTTTTGGCTGAAATTTGTCCAGTGGTGACTGTGTCACTTTAAGTGTACGCACAGTCACTAATGTGTAAGTGTAACACTTTCAGTCATGTATTTCCTCTAATGAAGGTCACAGTACTCCACCTGACAACACCTTCGTCTCCCTCCCTAGAGAGCCATCTTTGTGACAAGTAGTTTTTACAGCGGGATTCAAACCATCCAACAACCCAGATAAGATATGAAAACAGTTAGGCAGGCCATAGATGATGCAACTTTCTTTCCTGCACTAACGGGTCTCTCATTGTGTTGATGGGAGAATCCCTCCCTCAGAGAACACAACGATTATTACTAGCGGCTATATAATCGCAAGTAAAAATCTATAATGCTGGTTGTACCCAAGTCGATCGATTTAAGTCACGCTTACTTTGCTGCTGCTCCACCAGATATGGATATTTGCATGTCTGACTTATGCTGGTGCTGCCTACAACACAGGGGAGGAGGGGAAGATGGTACTGTATAATGGTGGGACAGCGGTACCACCTGGATAGCAGTTTGAAAATGTTTTTCTGATAAAAATTGAAGGTGGGCAAACCATGAGCCAACATGAGCAGGCACAAGCTTTTTAAATAGAAAAGTCTATTTTTTTTTTCTTTGTTGAATTGTTTTATATTTACCATTGAAGGTGGAGCTCGCATAAAAATGCAAGGGACTGCTATTTACTAGACCCCATCCCCTCATGTGAAAATGCTGCAAACAAAAAAAAGAATTGAAATCTTTTTACTGCGGCTTCTGACCTCTTCACCAAGGCACCAGTGATGTCACTCAGTCTTTTGAGGAGTCCTGGGAAAGCTGAGAATTCCAAACCTGTAAATCAATTTTTAGCACTGTGCCTTTGGAGGTTCACAGAAAACCTGATTACTAAATGAGGATCATGTTGGTTTTATTATTCTTTTATTAATAATGCTGCCTTTTGGGACTGCTAGTGTTCTTTCCCCTTTATGCATAACATTTGAAAAATCCTTAACAGTTTAATCAGATGAAAAAGCAATGCAGTTTATCCAGCTGGAACGAATATATCATGAGCAACTACTTGCAAATCTGTCCGCTATTCAAGAGCAATGGGGTGAGTAAACCAGCGTTGTTTACATCTTGTTCCCAGCCACATGGAATGCTTTAAAGTGGTTGTTAAGCCACTACTATAAAATAACCTAATCCACTCTGTAATATAACACTAAGTGCTCCTGTGCCTGTCTTATAGAAAAAATATGGCGATCTGTACCTATATCAGAGCGGCTCCCAGCGGTCAGCTGATCCCTCGGCTCTCTTCTCTGCCCGGCTGACAGCTCCAGTGGACAGGGCCGAGCACTGTAGCTGACGTCAGCTGGTGAGGAGGGGTAGAGAGGAGAGCGAGAGCCAAGCAGTCACGTGATCGCTGGGAGCTGCTCTGATATAGGTACAGATCGGCATATTTTTTCTTTAACACAGTGTTACACTTAGTGTTACATTACCGAGTGGATGGGGTATATTTTATAATAAATATGAGAGCAGCAGGAGTGGAGGGGCGGGCGCTGACACAGCAGACAGGCAGGGAGGGAAGGGGGAGGAGGACACGGGAGACAAAGAAGAGAGCTACGGCTGACAGAGGCACGCACGCTGACCAGGGTGTCAGGGCTCAGCAGCCATGATATATCATGGTCACTTTACAGGGGAGAGGGTGGAAACTGGCAGGATAAGCCAGGTTTTTTAGGTGATACGGTGTGCCAAATGACACCGCACAAGCGCTGTGCTGTATAACGTGCTTTAGGGAAACCGTATCTAGTTTTTTTTTTCCATGGGTAACACACACTTCAATTAGATGCGATTCACATGGGATTTAACCATGCTGTTCATGTCAAATTAGAGTTGTTAATCAGTCCATTTGCTTTTTTATTGTCATTTATTTGAAACCTATACAGTACATTTAAATTATTAAATGATCACATATACACACACACACTTACACAAAAAAAAAATAACCTGCATCTCCAGGCAAAGCATAGGATGTAGCAAAAAAAAAAAAAAAAAAAGTTACACTTGTATAGGATATGAGGGAACATTTGCTAACTTTTTTATTTTTATTGCTTTTAGAAAATGCCATTCACTTCCTAACCCAGAGGAATTAATGAAAAATTATTTTTTTATGTTTTCTAATAAACATTTCATATTTACCTGCTCTGTGCAATGTTTTTGCACAGAGCAGCCTCGAACCTTCTCTTCTGGGGTCCCCTGACGACACTCCTGGTTCCTCCTCTTTGGCAAGTTCCCCCATGAGAGGCCTCTTCCTATGGTACACACTCGTGCAGGCTCGATACCATGCTGCCCTGTGTGCGTCCATAGATCAATGGCTCCCCCTGCTGCCTCTTTATCCTTTGAATACAGAGAGCGGAGAGAGCATGGATCAGGCAGCTTGCTTGGGGGGATTGGAACTCAGCAAGGGGGAGGAGCCAGGAGCATCAGCAGGGGACCCAAAAAAGAGGAAGATCGAGGCTGCTCTGTGCAAAACATTTGCACAGAGCAGGTAAGTATGACATGTTTGTTTGTAAAAGGATAACATTTTATTTTTTAAAATCCCTTTAACCACTTCCGGAATGCTCACCGTGTATTTACGTCGCTATTAGATAGCTGCCATAACCCCAGTATATTTTTAAACATTGGGCGGTCCGCTTTGTCATAAAAGTGGTCCCAGCAGTGGATTCGCCATGGGATTAATTTTATGGGCGGCGGGAGAGGTGGGTCCCCCCATGCTTCCCAGTCCTTACCGGAGAGATTGGCTGCGGTCAAAACGATACAATCCCGTGTACAGATAGGCAGGAAGTCGAGTGAGGGCAAGATGGCCCCCTCTCGATTCTGTCCCCTTGGAGGACCGGAGCAACATCAAAAGTCACTTCCACCCTCTGGACGTAAAGGGCTCATTTATTTTCTTGGAAAAAATAAATTACGCGCTTTTTTTTTTTTTTTTTTTTTTATTGCTTTTAAGTGTAAATGTGAGTTCTGAGGTCTTTTTTGACACCATATTTCACATTAAAGGGGCCATGTCATGCTTATTTCTATTACATGGGGTGTTTACATTCCTTGTAATTGGAATAAAAGTTTAAAAAAAAAAAATTTTTTAAAAGTTACAGTGAAAAAAAAAAAAAAAATGAAATAAGAAATAATAAAAAAAATTTAAAGCACCCTGTCCCTCTGAGCTTGCGCACAGAATCAAAGACATACGCAAGTTGTGTCCACACATGTGAGATATCACCGAGCTCAGTCGAGCTAGAGCAAAAATTCTAGCACTAGATCTCCTCTGTAACTCTAAACTGGTAACCTGTAGAAATTTTTAAAGTTGCGCCTAAGGAGATTTCTTAGTATCAAAGTTTGTCGACCATTCCACGAGCATGCGCAATTTTAAAGCATGATATGTTGGTTATCAATTTACTTGGCACAACATATCACATTATAGAAAAAACACTGGTCTAACTACTGTTTTCTTAATTTTTAATTAAAAAAAGAGCTAGCCCCTCCAGCGCTCACTGGAGCGCTGGGCTGTGAAGCAGAGAGCCACTCACTGACAGTCCCAGGTCTCTGCTTGGAGCTGAAGGGGGAGACTTCACAATTGAAATTTCAAATAATAAGTCATCATTTGACTTGCCAACCTTAATACAAACCTGTTAGTAATATAATGGTACAGAGCAAACCACAGTGGTAAACTTTAGGCATACATGTTTGTTTAGGCCTGTTACTTGCTAATAGTCCCACCTCGCCATCAAAGTCTATTGGCACTGTTAAGTGTCCAAACTGGTATCTTGCAACAGCCCTGGATTTGGGGCACCACTGCCACCTGCAGGGTCATTTAAAGAATTGTGTAAAAAAAAAAAAAAAAAGCAGTGTGTCTTTATTCTATTACTGCATCCTGCCCACTGTTTCAGCTATTTACACTTGCTACCCCCAGCAATTTGTCTTGTTTTCTGTAACTGGTTGTTCAGCAATATATTATTCTACTGGTTTAGTTTTAATATGATAGGGTGAACCATATCTTAATTTTTGCTACGTTCTTTTTCAACTATGTAGAAAGAAAATGG
The DNA here is from genome assembly GCF_965119305.1 of Pelophylax lessonae. NCBI lineage: Eukaryota > Metazoa > Chordata > Amphibia > Anura > Ranidae > Pelophylax > Pelophylax lessonae. The sequence continues at coordinate 551,048,857 of NC_138770.1, read as the reverse complement.
AAGACAAGCAACCCTGTTTCCTCAACCTCATCACAGAATTTAGAGCAAGGACTAAGCAGTCAAGAGCTTAAAAGACTTTCCACTTTGTGTAGCTCACATCAAGAGTAAGTGTTGTTTCTCATGTATACTACAAGTAAATGATACCTTTTACCCCTTTATCTTTGAGTTACACAGGCTAAAATGTTATCGCTAACCATTACTAAACTTCATTGCAGCAGGATGAACGGGCAAGTTCTCGTATTCAAAAAAAAAAAATTAATGAATTACAGGTACTTTTTGTCCACAATCTGTTCAATAAAATTTCCTGCCATAATGCCCCATGGCAAGGATACGTTAATAAACGCTCTCCCAATTGAGACCCAGCAGCTGAAACTTTGTGCGGCTGTTGCAGATTTTTCCACTGGTCTTAGAAAACCCAGGTTTTAATGAAAGGCAGTAGAAAAATTGATAAATTCTAATATCCACTTTCAGGCCCTGTAATGGTTAATAGAACAGTGGTAGATGGTAAAAGAATATTCGATCGAAGAGAAGAGAAATGTATGCATGTATTGTTTAGGGTGGAAATTAAGTGAACGCAAACACCAGGGAGGCAAAACAAGGATTAAAGTGATTTGTAAAGAGAACATTTTAATAAAATAACAAACATGTCATACTTGCCTGCTCTGTGTAATGGTTTTAGACCGAGCAGCACTGATTCTCCTCTTCTCGGGTTCCCTGCCTCCACTCCACATCCAGCTGCTTGCACAACGTAGGACATTACAACTAAATTATCTCACACATTTTTTTTTTTTTTTGATGGCTTAACTCTAGCTTTAAATAGCAGAGAGCAGCACGTATCATTTCTCTTTCGTTCATTGACGGACACCACTCCTTAGGATTCTTAACCATTGGGCTATACTGCCCCCTACAGGAGTAGGACACTAGGCAGAAATAGAACTTGGCTATGCCTATGGGCAGTCCCAGGAGGTTCTCCCCCTCTCTGCTATAGGTACTTTTTTTCTGCTAGTCAGGAGTAAGGACCTAGTTCCATGCTGAGATCTCTGGTCCTGGCATTTTTTTCTTTTTAAATGGCTTTTTGCTCCCGTTTTCTTTCCTACAAGATCTACAGTCAACTGCCACACTGGGCAATGGGTTGGATAGTCTAGATCCAGTGGTCACCCCAGTCTGGTCAGTGAGCACGCGCAAACCACAGCTTCGCGCTAGGTCGGTCACGACATAGCCCCACTGGATGAGGGCTGGCCTGCCAGTTAAACGCCTCACAAGATCGCATACGGCCGGGCCTCAGACTGTTCCTCCTGGTTGACAGCCCCTCATTTCAATGGCGAGGGGTTCTGTCTGGAGAGGTGCCCATCTGGTTCCTGGTATAGCGAGTATACCTTGGTGTGGACACGGGGCTCTCCTTGGGATGGTCTGACCCCCCTCCTTCCCCTCCTTCTTAGTAGGAGTCCCTGTGGGTTATCCAGCCCCCCATCCACCTCCCCATCTGGGGTAGTGTGTTGGTTTGAGCTGATTCTGGGACTGAAAATGGTGCTGTAATAGTGGTAGGGGCAGGGGGGGTACATCGAGGGTGACCGGGCTATCGGCTGGATGGGGGACTGTACCTGGTGAGGGCTTTGTGCCTGGTTCCCCCCTTCCCTCTGGTGCTGTTCTAGGGCCCCAGGGATCCGGTGGCCATGTTTGTGTAGTCCAGCGGCCATTTTTCTTTGGTCCAGCATACTAATCAGCGGCGGCCATTACAGAGAAGCCTCTGGGTGGCGATTTCGGCTGTGGGAGCCCCTCCTTGTCCCCTCATGCTGACTGGGTATCTCCTTTCTCTGGACGCCGCATGTGGAGCAAAGTGTATCCTGGTGCTGCGGGTGCCTGTCTGGTGGGGTCCTCCCTCTCTCTGCTGCAGGATCGTGGGGTGCTCTGTTGCTGGTGACCTGGTGGTGTTACCAACTCAGTAGGGGTGTCCCTTAGCAGTGTTTGACACTTTATGTGGGGGTCCCCCTGTTTACAGCGCACAAAAAGTCGCTGCTGGACGCACTAATTGTGTCTGTGTGTGTGAAATCTTAAAGATGGAGGACGAAGCTGCGGCAGAGGCGCTGGTCCCCTTTGGTGCTCACAAGCTGCCTAGAGCGGCAAAGGTATTTCCTTTTCCTTCCAATTTTGACAGTTTTGTCGCAAAAGAGAGTGGGAGCGTCCCAAACGTCCCTTTGTGTATCCTAAACACTTTGTGGTGCGGTACCCCTTTTAAGGAGTCCCTTCTTAAAAAGTGGACTGTTCCACCGGTGGTAGACCCTCCGGTTTCCAGGTTGAAAAGGCGACCATGATCCCGGTTGAGGAATTGCCTGCCTTTAAGGATCCAGCTGACAGAAAGTTGGAGGCTGTGGCCTGCAATATGTTCACTGTTGCTGGTTCGGCGCTTAGGCTGGTCTTCACCATTGCCCTGGTGCCGCAAACTCTAACCGAGTGGGCTAAACTTTTGCGCCGTGACCTGGAGGGTGAGCAGCTCCCTCCTGCCTTTGCTGAACTGGCGGACCAGTTGGTCCAGGGACTATAGTTTATCTGCGATTCCTCTTTGGATGTGGCTCCCCTGATTTCTAGGCTGTCTGTTTTGGCAGTGGTACTTATGTGCGTATTGTGGTTGTGTTGCTCTGCGGACCAGACCTCAAAAAAGGCTTTAACTGATCTACCTTTTCAGGATGATCACCGGTTTGGGGCTACCCTTAATTACTTCATTAGGAGTCTCAAAGGAGGGAAGAGTACTTTTCTTCCGCAGGTTGGTAAGGGTAAGGAACCTCGTCATAGACGTGGCCTGTCCTTCTCGGCTCACAAGAAGTTTTTTCATCCCTCAGGGTCCACTAACAAGGGTTCAAAGCCTTTCAAGTCTTCAGGAGGTTCCAAGCGGCCTTTGTCTGGCAGGCTGAGAGCGGGATTCTCCAGACCCGCAGACAAGGCCCCTTCTGCATGAAGGTGGTCCCTCCTCCATGCCTGGAGTGGGGGGATGTCATCGCTGGTTTCCGAACCCGTAGACCTTCTTTGGTGCAAGTCAAGTGGGTCCACAAAGTCATACGGTCCGGCTACAAGATCGAGTTTCGTTCTTGCCCTCTAAAAAGGTTCTTTCCTGCCAATGTGTGCCTGTCCCCGGACCGATTGCAAGCTCTATTTTGGTGTGGTGCAAGACCTGCTGCTTCGGGGTGTGATTTGTGCTGGTTCCCGGCTTCGGAACAGTTTCCGGGTTTTTATTCAAACCTGTTTGCGGTCCCAAAGAAAGAGGGCAAGGTGCATCCAATTCCAGATCCCATGGCCCTGAACTGCTTTGTGCGGGTACAGAAATTCAGGAGGGAGTCCATTTGCATGGTAAGGGCATCCCTACATCAGGGGGATTTTCTTGCCTCTAGTAATATCAAGGATGCTTACTTGCACATTACAATTCCTCTTCTTTGCTGTAGGAGAGGAGCATTATCAGTTTGTAGTGTTACCCTTTTAGTCTCGCCTCCACCCTTTGGGTGTTCATAAAAGTGCTGGATCCAGTTCTGGTGTGGCTGCGTCAGCGGGGAATTCCAATACTGGATTACCTGGATGATCTTTTCTTGCGAGCAGAGTCCTCTGCGGTCTGACTCTGGGCTCCGCTAGCCAGATTGTTCCTTCCTCTGGACAAACTCCAAAAGTTGCATTCTGTGTCTCATCTCCTGCTGTCCAGCAGATGGTCACCCCTCTGGACTTGCATGCAGGTGCTGGGCCTGTTATCTACTTTCGAGGCGGTTCCTTTTGCATAGTTCCATATGAGGTCTCTGCAAAGATCTTGGTCAAATGGGACAAATGTCCGAAGTCTCTGGACAATCAAATCTGGCTAAGGTCTAGAGCGTCTCTGGTCTGGTGGCTTCGCTCTCCAGTTCTTCGACAGGGAAAAGCCTTTCTCCCTTTTTATTGGACAGTGGTCACCACGGATGCCAGTCTGTCCGGGTGGGGAGGTGTCCTGGGTCGGAGTTTCTCTCAGGGTGTTTGGACACTGGAAGAGTCCAGACTACGGATAAATGTCCTGGAACTCCGAGCGATCAGGCTGTGTCTGGATCACTGAACTGATCATCTTCAGGGGTTTCAAGTGCGGATTCATTCAGACAACGCCACTGCAGTGACTTATGTCAATCACAAAGGGGGGAACAAGAAGTGTGTTGGCAGCTCTGGAGGTGGCCGGTATTCTATGGTGGGCAGAATGCTTTGTTTCGGCCCTCTCTGCCATTCACATTCCAGAAGTGGAAACCTCGCAGGCTGACTCAGTTGGCAGGCATTGGCCCAAGGGGATTGGTCCCTTCATCTGGACATGTTTTTATCAGATATGTTTTCAGTGGGGCACCCCCCGAGGTGGATCTGTTGGGGTCCACGCTCAACAGAAAAGTTCAGAGGTTTGTTGCACAGTCACGGGATCCTCTGGCGGATGCCACGAACACGCTGGTGGCCCTGTGGAGCCAGTATAGTCTGATCTACGCTTTCCTTCCTCTCAAGCTTTTGCCGAGGCTCTTGGGCAGGATAGAGGCAGAAGGGATTCCTGTCATTCTAGTGGCCCCAGACTGGCCTCGCCGGTCTTGGTACGCCGACCTGGTGCAGCTGGTCGCGGACGTCCCTTGGAGACTGCCTCTCAGGGAGGATCTGTTGTCTCCAGGGAAAATCTTCCATCCTGCTTTACAGTCGCTGGCTTTAACAGCTTGGCTGTTGAAAACCAGGTGTTGAAGGAGAGGTTTGCCTGGGTCAATGATTCCAACACTGCTGAAAGCTAGGAAGTCTACCTCTAGGAAGATTAACTATCATAAGTGGAAAGCGTACATTTCGTGGTGTGAGTTGCTTGGTGTTCACCCTCGCTGTTTCTCGGTGGCTCTGGTTTTAACCTTCCTTCAAAGGAGGGTTGAGCAAAATTTGGCCTTGAGTACCATCAGGGGAAAGATGTCGGCCATGGCGGTATTCTTTCAACGGCCCCTGGCCAGGCACTCCCTGGTATGTACCTTTTTTTATTAAAGAGGTTCGACATTTGACTCCAAAGGTGCGGTCTCCTCTACCGCCATGGGATCTGAACTTGCCGCTTTCAGTCCTCCAGAAACCTCCCTTTGAGAATATTTGGGAGATTTCCCTGCTTATGCTGTCCCAGAAGGTGGCCTTTTTGGTGGCTATCACCTCTGCTCGCAGGGTGTCGGAATTGGCGGCGTTATCTTGTAGCAACCACCTTACTTGGTGGTCCACAAAATTAAGGTGGTTCGTCGCCCCTGTCCGTCGTTCCTTTCTAAAGTAGTCTCTGATTTCCATTTGAATGAGAATATTGTGTTGCCTTTCCTGTGTCCCAGGCATAAACCTTCTAAGGCAGTGGTTCTTAACCTTGTTGGAGGTACTGAACCCCACCAGCTTCATATGCGCATTCATCGAACCCTTCTTAATTGGAAAAATAAAATATGATTTTATGAGTCTAGTCTCGGGAGGGGCACTGCCAGAAAATAAGGTGTTGTTTACATAACTGAATTAAACGTATCATACAAAGTAAAATGTACAGAGGTCAGTAGGCTGTAGGGCAGCGTACAGAGGTCAGTAGGCTGTAGGGCAGCGTACAGAGGTCAGTAGGCTGTAGGGCAGCGTACAGTGGTCAGTAGGCTGTAGGGCAGCGTACAGAGGTCAGTAGGCTGTAGGGCAGCGTACAGAGGTCAGTAGGCTGTAGGGCAGCGTACAGTGGTCAGTAGGCTGTAGGGCAGCGTACAGAGGTCAGTAGGCTGTAGGGCAGCGTACAGAGGTCAGTAGGCTGTAGGGCAGCGTACAGAGGTCAGTAGGCTGTAGGGCAGCGTACAGAGGTCAGTAGGCTGTAGGGCAGCGTACAGAGGTCAGTAGGCTGTAGGGCAGCGTACAGAGGTCAGTAGGCTGTAGGGCAGCGTGCAGTAGTGAGTAGTTTGTAGGGCAGCGTGCAGTGGTCAGTAGTTTGTAGGGTAGTGTACAGTGTTCAGTAGTTTGTAGGGTAGTGTACAGTGGTCAGTAGTTTGTAGGGTAGTGTACAGTGCTCAGTAGTTTGTAGGGCAGTGTAGCGAGGTCAGTAGCATGTAGGGCAATGTATATGGGTTCAGTCGTTTTTAGGGCAGTGTAGAATGGTCAGTAGGATGTAGGGCAGTGTACAGAGGCCAGTAGCATGTAGGGCAGTGTATACGGGTCATTTGATTGTAGGGAAGGATAGAGTGGTCAGTAGGCTGTAGGACGGTGTACAGAGAATAGGGCAGAGGACAGGAGTTGCCAGGACAGAGGATAGGACAGTGTACAGGGATCAGTAAAGCCACACACCAGGGGGCTGGGAGGGCACACACCAGCGGAGGGTCAGGAGGGCACACACTGGGGGGGGGGGGTCAGGAGGGCACACACAGGGGGGTTATGAGGGCACACACCAGGGGGTTGGAAGGGCATACACTGGGGGAGGGTCAGGAGGACACACACAAGTGGAGAGTCAGGAGGCCACCCACTGGGTGTCAGGAGGGCACACACTGGGTGTCAGGAGGGCACACATCAGTGGCTGGGAGGGCACACACTGGGGGAGCCAGGAGGGCACACACTGGTGGGGGGGGGGGGTTGGAAAGGCATACCATGGGGTATCAGGAGGGCACACACTGGGGGGGGGGTGGGAGGGCATACCATGGGGTGTCAGGAGGGCACACACTGGGGTGGGGGGTTGGGAGGGCATACCATGGGGTGTCAGGAGGGCACACACTGGGGGGAGGTGTTGGGAGGGCATACCATGGGGTATCAGGAGGGCACACACTGGGGGGGTTGGGAGGACATACCATGGGGTGTCAAGAGGGAATACACTGGGGGGAGGTGTTGGGAGGGCATACCATGGGGTGTCAGGGGGGCACACACTGGGGGGAGGTGTTGGGAGGGCATACCATGGGGTGTCAGGAGGACACACACTGGGGGAGAGGTGTTGGGAGGGCATGCCATGGGGTATCAGGAGGGCACACACCAGGGGGCATTCACAATGCTTATTGAGCTAAATGAAAAGGACATGCATTTCCATTTGTCAGCTAACAGCACCTCTATGCTAAGCTGCAGTAACTCAGCAGACTTAGCATAGAGGTGCTTGCAAACTAATCCACCATGTACAGCTAGCTGAGCCTACCTCCAGGAACATTCACTCGCTTCCCTCTGCTCAGCTGCTCATACTTCCCTCTTCCAGGCGGGCGCGATCTCCGTGGTCAGGTACATCCCCATCCCGCCCACTCAAGCAGCAAGCAGCCTGCAGGAGATGGGCTGGAAACCTGCTGGGGGAGGTACAGGGGGCAGAGCGTAAAGTGTCTATGTGTAATGGCTGTGAGTCGTCCCGACCGCAGCTCTGATTTCCGGGGGGGGGGGGGGGTTGGCCTCACAATCAGTAATATTTTCTCGGAGGGAGCAATTTCCCTGTTGCCCCCCTGCCGAACCCCTGAGACTGACTCACCGAACCCCTGGGGTTCGATCGAACCCAGGTTAAGAACCACTGTTCTAAGGAAATTGCGTTGCATGGCTTGGATGTGGCTCGGGCGATATGGGTGTACCTGGCAGCTAGGGAGTCTTTTCGGAGTCAGACTCACTATATTTTTGCTCACGGATGGGACAAGAAAGGGACTGTCCGCTTCTTCTGTGACCAATATGGATCACACAGACAGTGACTCAGGCCTATTTGATCAAGGGTCAGGTTCCTCCTTTCCCTGTCATGGCGCACTCTACTCGGCCGTTTTAGTGCTTTCTGGGCCTTCCAGGTTTGCAAGGCAGCCACTTGGTTGTCGGTGCACACTTTCACAAAGTTCTATAAAATCTTGGCGTTTGCAGATGCTTTATGTTGCTGCAAGGTTTTGCAGGCTGCTGTTTAGAGGGTCTGTTCCCTCTTTGATGGAGTATTGTTCAGGTGGGCTCCAATTTTTTTTTTTGTTGAGCTCCTATTGGCTAATATTTAGCCTTGGGAATTTTTTGCTGTTCCCTCCCCTCATGTTTGACACTACCTTTGGACGTCCCAATGGTCAAGAATTCTAAGAAGCTGTGTCTGCCAACGAACGAAGGAGAAAATGGGATTTTTGACTTAGCAAAAAATCCATTTCTTTGTGTTCATTGACGAACACAGCACCTGCCCCTCGATGGAGTTGTAATGCCGACAGTGCAAAATTGAGTACCTATAGCAGAGAGGGGGCTGGGAGTAAATCAAAATAACAAGTGCAATCAGCGCAATCTTTAACAAAAAAAAATGAATGAAAATTCGCTAAATATGTAAAGTGCATAGATATCCAGCCGCTAACACTAAATGTGTATTCCACTGCACATCAACATGATAAATATCCAACAGTGCTGCGCCAGAAAGTGCAAATAGAGCTAAGGTGCTAACGATTATAAATCAATAAATTACATCAAAAATGTTAACAGAAGATCTAAAGTGCAAAAGTAGTCCATATAAACCTATATTTAGTAGTGACAATTTCCAGTGGGTAATATTTCTGTGCAAAATCCGCAAACAAAAAGTGCTCAGTGCTTCTCCACCACTCTTGCAGATGAGCCTCTCCCCTCACTATCTGACCCCTGTTTCACCAGCAGGTCAGCAGTTGCCCAATGGGGATAACTCCAATCAGGTGAAGATCTTTGGCTCTAATTCCTCAGATTACTTCATCAGATAAGCGATGAGGATCCACATGTAAGGCAGAAAAAAATAGCTAGTGCTCTCCATATATTAAAAATCACCATAACGTTGATTAAAAGATGTGTTCTCACAATAAAGGCACAAACAAATGTGCCAACTTTACAGGCATCTGAAAGATCTCATGGCCGCAGTCTGACATGGACAAACAGGCTCCGTCCCCTATACGTGTTACGTTGGTATTGACTTCAACAGTAGGGCTGCCCCTAAGCTATAGAACTCTCCCTCTGTTGGTAAAATGGGGTTCAAATAGCTCCGGCATGCTTTGTATATTGAATATGGTTCCACCTAACTGTTTTGTACCATATATTGTTATATCCAGTGACTGTTTTGTCAGGGTATAATGCCAAGTCTTTCCTGTACTGCAAAGAAATTAAAATTACTTTGATAATGTTTTTTTTCCTACACTCAAGTGCCAGATGTGGCCCTTTGCCTGACTTTATCTGGCTCTTGAGGCACTATTCCATCCAGTGACACCAACATTCGAGCACAATTCCTGCCACATACAAAAACAATGGAACGCTATTTCTACCAATGACACCAATTATAAGGAACTGTTCCTTCCACTGACACCAACAATGGGGAACTTAGAAGAGAGGTGTAGCGCTAAAGCAAATCGGATCAGTCTTTGTATATAGCATCAGCTAAATATATAAGCAAGTGAAACAGTCCTTGTGTTTAAGAAAGATGATTCAGTTAGGCAGACAAGTAAGGACCACAACCAGCAGACATCAACCACACTTCCTCTTACCCTCCAGCTGGTTAATTAAAGCATGAAAAAATCCACAGCGAACTCAGCCAGTCTCCTAGATTAGATCAATATCCCAGTCCTTGTAGCGATGGAATCAGCCCAAACAACCAGGGGTAAACACTCAGACAAGGCCCCAGAACAAAGGAGATACTCGTAGGGCAGGGGTCTTCAAACTATGGCCCTCCAGTTGTTCAGGAACTACAATCCCATCATGCCTAGTCATGTCTGTGAATGTCAGTTTTACAATGCCTGGGATGTGTAGTTCCGCAACAGCTGGAGGGCCGCAGTTTGAAGATCCCTTTCGTTGGGTAATAACGTTTGGATATTGAAATTTTAATAGTAAAAATTAAGATGTACACTTACATGAGAAAAAGCAGTGTGGGGCATGTAAAAATCTGTTGTTTCTGACCAAAAAGATGGCCGCTGTGTCCCGGAGCGCGATGACATCACACCTCACAGACCCACCCAACGCATTTGGTCAGCTCAGATCCCACGGTGGTTCAAGGGTACCAATTAATAGTTTTTCTGGAGTTGTTTTTTAAACCTGACATCTCTTACAGTAAAGAAAAAAAAAAAGTAATATCAATAGATGCAAGGGCCTAGAGGTGTCTGCAGGAACTTTTACATATCTATATGTGGAAACCTCTAGAAATTTGAAACCTGGGAGTTTGATATTGCAAACCTCTGACTTTTAATGGGGGGGGGACCCCCTATTACAGGAATGGGCCAATGGTACTTTAACAAATAGGGGCTAGAGGAAACTCTACCATTACTTTCATACTAAGTGATCATTATTTTAGGTAAAAATACACGTAGGACAACATAGGCAGGCAAGTTATATTATATAGTAGCAATTCCCAGGATTTGGCCACAATTTGCACACAGAAGCCTTGAAGTTGCTCAACTTTAAGAGTTTCAGAATGCCCCCCATTGTCCCAATATCGCACCTCTACTAGCCACTGGGGGTTTCTATTGGTTAATTGGATGGCAATGAAGCATAGCAAAGCTTTGTAGCCAGAGTCCACACTTGGAGACTCCAGGCTGCAGAGAAATGAAATTTAGAGTCAATTAAATGTATGTGTAGACACTATGGGGTTGATTTACTAAAACTGGAGCATACAAAATCTGGTGCATCTCTGCATAGAAACCAATCCGCTTCCAGGTTTTTTTGTCAAAGCTAAATTGAACAAGCTGAAGTTAGAAGCTGATTGGCTGCCATGCACAGCTACACTCTCCAGTTTTAGGCCGGGTTCACTTATATGTGAATTGGATGTGGGTTTTACCGCATCCAATTCGCATGACAGGAGAGTGTGACTGGTATTCTGTCAAAAGAGCCAATTCGTCAAAATCTCCAATTACGTCACTTCCAGTGACTCTCCAGCAGCAGTATTTGCAGCTTAATTTCACAGAACACCGGCAGCCTATACAATACGGTACAAAAAAATTTGTCTGCTTTGACAGAACACCAGCTAAGAAGTAAAAAAGTTGTCGCCTCGGAGGCGGCCATGTTGTTGGTTAGTAGCGGGCGAACTAACAACGTTCTTTCGTTATATAGTGTGCCATAGCGTATAGGCTGCCGCTGTTCTGTGAAAATATCCAAGTCGTCAAAATCTGCAATTACTGCTGCTGGAGAGTCGCCGGAAGTGACGTAATTGGAGATTTTGATGAGTTGGCTCTTTTGACAGAACATCGGCTCTCAATGGAGCCTGTTCACACAGCTCTGGGGCATCCAGAGTCAACATTGTAGAAGGGTCCTGTGCATCTTCTTGTCCAATTCAGGTGCAAATGTAGGCAAAGATTCAGACCTGATTCACAGCTGAATCAGTGAACAATAATGCACCAAACCCCATGCTGTGAGCCGTGGCATATGTGAATGGAGCCTCAGTAAATCAATTCCAATATATTGCCTACTAGAACATTTTATTTTTATGGTACCTTCACTCTAAAAAAGCTGAAGTGTAATTGATTTAGGATTTTATTTTGTTGAGCAGTGCAAGCAAGAACCTATGACTGGCAACAACTATGGGGCACTATTCCTCCCACTTGCAGCAATAGTGGGGCACTATTCCTCCCCCTGGTTCCCACGGTGGGGCACTATTCCTCCCCCTGGCGCCCACGGTGGGGCACTATTCCTCCCCCTGGCGCCCAAGGTGGGGCACTATTCCTCCCCCTAGCGCCCAAGGTGGGGCACTATTCCTCCCCCTGGCGCCCAAGGTGGGGCACTATTCCTCCCCCTGGCGCCCAAGGTGGGGCACTTCCTCCCCCTGGCGCCCAAGGTGGGGCACTATTCCTCCCTCTGTCGCCCAAGGTGGGGCACTATTGCTCCCCCTGGCGCCCCCGGTGGAGCAATGTTTTCTACTCCCGTTGGCTACATTCTGGTCCCCCTAAAGTCTGAAGCATGTTAAACTGGCTCTCTGGAGTAGGAACAAAGGGAAAACCCCACAAAGTAATACATAGAACATAAAACTGACGGGGTTTTAATCTTTCCATATGATATTCAAAATAAACGTAAAAAAAAGTTATGTTTTTAGATACAGTTTAAGTTTTTTTTTTAAGTATACTTTCAGGTACCTGGGAAATGTGTTTTAGTTTGGGTATTTTGCTTTTATCCCATTGATTGACTGAAGGTGTCTGTTGAATTGACGTATATTTTTTTTTCTTGGAAAGATTTTAATGATTGCTTGGAATGTGTTTGTTTTTTTTAAATTAGTCAGCACATTCTTCTCAATGGTTGCGACAGAGTTTTAATGTGTACTGGTAAGCTGTCACGTTTATAGCGTGCTTCCATTAAGAAGATAATGTTCTCGATGTATTTAGGAACAATGTACAGTAATTATAGTGTTTGCTTCCCTTTGCCTATTGTCCTGCTAAGCCAGTATCCAGTACAATACAAGGATTATGTAAAACCGTTATCATCCATAGTCTATTTTTTAAAATTCTTTTAGCATGTATTCATGTTATGTTGCAAGCAACTGTAAGTGAAATGAAATTTATATAAGTGCCTTGTGCAGCTGTTCCTTTCAACCTGGTATCCACCAATGAAACCATTCCAGTATTGGACAGGTTCCATGCTAATATTAGAAGTAGAACTCTTCTTGCAGTATCATCAGGGTTTGTTTCTGTACGGTGTACATGTGAATGCTTAATTCTAACTATTTTTACTTTCTGCATTTTCTCCAAAGCCCTCAAGCTGTCAAGTGGAAGGTAAGTCTGGAGCCCTATACGTATCTGTTGTTGGATTTAGCCTGAGAATGTAGAATATTTAGTAAAGTTTTGTCTTTATTTTCTCTCCTCTTCCCATTTTTAATAATGCTTTTCATAGTGGGTTCAACAAATTTTGCATGAAATCACACAGGTTAATGTCTGTGCGCGTGTGTGTATATGGACTTGATTGTTGATAAAAGCACATGTTTACCTTTTTTTTTTATTGTTCGTTTGCATGTCTGACACGAACACCCTTGACTTTGATGATGAACATCCAAAGGCTATGCTAACCATTGTCCTAACACTATTCTCTGCTGTAATATAATCCATACTAGGGTTGCACTGATATCGATTCCAATATCCGTGCCGATACGAAGTACCGTATTTGCAAGAGCACTCGCGCCGGTGCTCTGATAGCCAAAACAGATACCTTTGCGTGCATAGAAAATGAATGGGCTGATATCGCACTGCAATGGAATGTGGTGCAATTCCTGTCCAAATTGCATATGGCTTCCCACACCGCTCCTGCGTGAACCCAGGCTTGTCATAGTTACTGGGTTCCCACAGGAGAGGTGCAGGAAACTGCATGCAATTCGGACAGAAATCACATTGCATTCCTGTTCAAATCGCATGCCATTCTTTGCAGTGTGATTTGAGCCCATTCATTTTTTTTTCGGCTCAAATCGCACCACAAAGGTATTGGCACTCTGAATCAGTGAGTACTTGACCGAAAGTATTGGTACTCGTACTCTCTGATAAAAATCCGGTATCGGCGCAACCTTATTCCATACCCTATCACTTTCTTTTCCGTTTTGGACAGAGTGGGATAGGGTTAGAACCTCTGTCATTGGTTTTATTTTTGCCTGTTTAATTGCCGGGGATATTCACCTTTCCAGTTTTTTCAGGTGACCACAGACACTGGGGGAAAAAGTGATGAGAAGTTCACAAATTTACAGTTGTTAGCAGAACAGAAGGGGATGGAAAAATCTTCCAAAGGTCTCAGTAGGGATTTCCTCCCACTTTCTATTGTCTCTCTTTATAACAGGAAGTCATTAAAATCTCCCAAATGGCACAAAAAAAAAATATGGCAGAGGTTTTAACCATGTCTTACTCTTTCCAAGTAAAAAGAAAATCATTAGATCTGGTTTACAGTTTTTGTTTATTTATTGCTGCAGGTTTCAGGCAAATCATTGCGGATTCAGAGTCTCCCACAGTTATTGGCATCGGCTGAGACATGTGACATAGATGGCTCATTTACTGATTGTCCAGGCAAGTTGTTTTAGATTTTTTTAAAAAGGTATTATTTCTTGTTTTTGATGACCTGTTAAGGGACACAAAACTGCACCTGTATGGCTGTCAAATTGGGGGCAGCTGCTGTGTTCATGTATTTTCCATGGGTGTAGAATGCCATGTAGAGTCTATTGTCGGCGCTATATAAATCCTGTAAAATATAATATATAAACTAAGAATCATGTCATGTCCCTGTTTCATGTAAACCTTTTGCTACGCCCTTCAAATGGCACAGAAAAACTATTTTACCTTTTTAATATTAAAAGTCATGCCTACAGGCAGACAACCACAAGAGGCCTGCTATTTTCCTTTCTTAGCCAGAAAACATTCCCCTGTGAACCCCTTTAAAACTGATTTCAGTTTGTTACTAGGAACTTGACTACCCTTACTACAGTCCAAAGATAGGTAAAGTGGAACTTTAGTCAGAAAATGAAGTCCTGCTAGATGACTTCAGGCTGGCCCCTTTTGCAGGTATAGCTATGTAAAACAGTAAAAATAAGTTTCTATACTGTTTAAAATCCAGTAATACACTGTTTCTCTCTGCTCTGCACATGCTCAGTTGCTCTCTATTTTTATTCACTGCTGAGTTTGTGGAGGCCAATCTGCTGACAGCCTAAAGGCCCATACAAACGATAAGAAAATCTGTAGGGAAAATTCGTCCGACGACCGATCTGTCGATTTTCGGATTGTTAGTATGGTGCTTTCGACAGCCAACTCCCGACTTTTCGATTTTTTTCTATAAAATTTTTGTCGTCCGTCAAAACAACGTCCGATTTTCGTCTCATTAGTACAGATTTGGACGGAAAAAAATCTTAAGAGCAAGACTAGGCATGCTCAGAGACGAAAGAACACATACAAAAAAAATCCTACACATGACCTCACTTCTGAAGTAGAATTCTGTTGTACGTGAAAATTCGAATGAAAATAACCTCTTCACTTTCCACATCAGACTAGCATGCCACAAAAAACGGACGACAGATCGTTCGATAATCTGATCGTGTGTACGGGGCTTAAGGCCCCTTTCACATGGAGCAGATCCATTTGGACGGACTCCGCTTGCTCAGTGGGCGTCGCCTTGTTGATCCCCCGCTGAGCAGGTGGATGACAGGTCTGTCTCCACTCACTGTGCAGAGACGGACCTGTCAGAGTCCTGCTCTCCTCTATGAGGAGGTCTAATGAAAACAGACAGCCTGTCCATTTTTATCGGATCTGACTTGCTGGATGGATAGCGAACGTTTCCAGCGGATCTTGTTGGATCAGATGCCAGGCGGGTGTCAGCAGACACATGTCCGCTGACATCTGCCTCCCTATAGAAGTCAATGGGTGGCCTGATCAGGTCTGCCTGAAAAACGGACAGGCGGACCCTATCGGTCAGATCTTGTGAAAGGGACCTTAAAACTGAAAAAAATAAAATTCTATCCTTTACAGCCAATGAAGCTGCTTCTGTTTGATCTGTAACTGCCATGGTGCTGTACATGTGATCAGTTATGACACCAGCCATTTGATGGTTTGACAGTTTGGTTGAGGACACAAGCAAAAGTGACAGCATTCCCGGTATTCCAGGAATGTAACTGTTTTTAAACCGTTAAATCAATAGATTTGGTTTCACTTTATGATTTGCCGCTGTTCAGGGGCTCTGGGCTTCAAAAAAATGGCAGCCTCTAGCAAGAAGCAAGTTGTTATGGGAAAAGTTCCGCTTTAAAGTGGAATGTTTGTTCCTTGCTAAAGAGCATTATTTTTTATTAGGCTGTTATAGGTTTATGGGTAAACAGGGCCGGCCTTTGGGGTGTGCGAGCCGTGCGGCCGCACAGGGCGCCATGGACAACAAGGGAGCCGTGCGGCCATCAACGCTCGCAGATCAGGTGATTCAGGCCGCACAGCGGGAGGTGAGCGGCGACCGCGGCCTGGACAGGGTCAACACAGGCCGCGGCCGCCGCTTACCTCCCGCTGTGCCTCGGTCACCCGTACATGCAGTGAGGCGAGCTGTGTGTAATACACACAGCTCGCCTCCACTCCGATGCTGCCACGCTGACGATCTCTCCTCCCTCCCTGCACTGACGCCAGAGGAGAGATCGTCAGCTCCTCCTCACCCCGCCCCTTCTCCTCCTCCCGCCCCGCCCACACTCCCGGGGATGTGTGGGCGGGAAGTTTAAAGAAAAAAAAAACTGCAGAGATCGGAAGGTATCAAGGTAAGTGAGGACTCTCTCCTTTATAAAAAAGGAAGGGGGGGGGGCTTTTTGTGGGGAGCTCTGTGTGAAGGGGGGGCTGTGATGTAAGGAGGGGCTCTCTGATGTGGGGGGCTCTGATGTAAGGGGGCTCTCTGATGTAAGGGGGGCTCTCTGATGTGGAGGGCTCCATGGGGGGGTCTGATGTAAGGGGGGTCTGTGATGTAAGGGGGGGCTCTCTGATGTGGGGGGCTCCATGGGGGGGTCTGATGTGAGGGGGGTCTGTGATGTAAGGAGGGGCTCTCTGATGTGGGGGGCTCCATGGGGGGTCTGATGTAAGGGGGGTCTGTGATGTAAGGAGGGGCTCTCTGATGTGGGGGGCTCCATGGGGGGGTCTGATGTAAGAGGACTTTGTGTGGGGGGTCTGTGATGTAAGGGGGGCTCTCTGATGTGGGGGGCTCTGATGTAAGGGGGCTTTGTGTGGGGGTCTGTGATGTGGGGGGCTCTGTGTGGGGGGGGCTCTGATGTAAGGGGGCTTTGTGTGGGGGTCTGTGATGTGGGGGGCTCTGTGTGGGGGGGGGGGGGCTCTGATGTAAGGGGGCTTTGTGTGGGGGGTCTGTGATGTAAGGGGGGCTTTGTGTGGGGGGTCTGTGATGTGGGGGGCTCCACGGGGGGGGGTCTGATGTGGGGGGTCTGTGATGTAAGGGGGGCTCTCTGATGTGGGGGGCTTTGTGTGGGGGGTCTCTGATGTAAGGGGGGCTTTGTATGGGGGTCTCTGATGTAAGGGGTCTCTTTTGGGGTCTCTGATGTGAGGGGGCTCTGTGTGGGGGGTCTCTGATGTGAGGGGGACTTTGTGTGTGTGGGGGGTCTCTGATGTGAGGGGGGCTTTGTGTGTGTAGGGGGTCTCTGATGTGAGGGGGGCTTTGTGTGTGTAGGGGGTCTCTGATGTAAGGGGGCTTTGTGTGTGGGGTCTATTATGGAAGGGGGCTCTGAGTGTGGGGTCTCTGATGTAAGGGGGGCTTTGTGTGGGGGGGTCTCTGATCTTAGGGGGGCTTTGTGTGGGGGTCTCTGATGTGTGTGTGTGTGGGGTCTCTGATGTGAGGGGGGCTTTGTGTGGAGGGGTCTCTGAAGTGAGGGGGGGCTCTGTGGGGGGGGGCTCTCTGATGTAGGGGGCCTCTAAATTAAGGGGGGCTTTGTGTGGGGGTTCTCTGATGTAAAGGGGGTTCTGTGTATGGGGTCTCTGATGTAAGGGGGGCTAAGTTATTAGTGATCATAAAAAATGTGCAAGAAAATGCGGGGGGGGGGGCGCCACAGGATTAGCTCGCACAGGGCGCCTGAACACCTAAGGCCGGCCCTGTGGGTAAATTTTTGTTTATTAGGGTACTCCCTCATTTATTTCTATAGAGCTGAAAGCTGAACAACGTAGAAGGGTCCGGTGTGGAATTTTAGCCTTTTTTTTACAAGTAGAGGTGGGTGGTGGTGGTGGGTTTAAGTTTTATATCTTATTTATATTCTATTTTTTTTTGTGTGTGTGTGTGTATATATAAGTATTATATCGATTTTTAGTATTAAGGTACCGCTACAGTTTTAGGAGGGAGGGGAACTCATTGTTAGTTACATGCATAGCTTTTTAAAGTGATAATAAAAAGGATTTATAAAAGAGTGCTTTTGCAGTTACCCTAGTACAAATCACCAGGTATATGTGTGTAATATATATCTTTTTTTTAATTTATTTTTTTTTATGAAATGAACACCTCTAAAGTTTAACATCCAAAAACTCTTGGCCAGGCAGCATTGGCCACGATTTAATTTTACAAACATTTTATTTACTTGGATTTTCTTGATGTCTTTCTGTATTATAAATAATTACAGTTTCTTTTTTTTTTAAAGGTATTTTTATTAATAAACATAAAACACAGACAACAGTCCGATATAAACCAGAAAGTACAACCAAGAAGGAAATAATGCATATCCAAAAATCATACAGACAGAAGTACAGGGTAGTAAGGCAAGTAACATCAACCACAGTAGCGCACATATAGCAACCTCAATTGACTGCCCCCGCCCCGCCTCTCCCGCACCAACCAGAGACTTCGTAGGATGATATTCAAAAAGTTTTTTCTTTTTTTTTTTTTTTTTTTTCCCTAACAAAACCCTTCACGGAATGCATTCCTATCACATCAGCAAATATGCAACCCACCATATGGAAGAAGCACCACCCCCCTCCCAGCCCCGGGCACCCAATAGGTGAGAGAAAAAAAAAAAAGAAAAACAAAACGTCCCCAAGGCGGAGCAATAAGTTTGACAGACAGTCACATAGCATCTCAGAAGTTTAGACCTCTCTGGACCCTAGAACCGAGTCCATCCAGGAGGACCATACCTTAGCAAATTTTTTCTTGGAACCCCTAGCCAGATATGTTAATTTATACATAGGAAGAGCATTGTTGACCAGTTCCACCCAGGCTGCCACCGTAGGCGGAGCGTCCTGTTTCCATCTCAGGGCAATCAATTTCTTGGCATAGAAAAAAAGTATACACAACAGAGTCCTCTGGGACTGCCGAATACCCTCCTCCCCCAGATTGCCAAGTAGGCATCTGTCCGGCGCGAGAATATTCGGCAGTGCCAATTTTTCCGCAATAAAGGTACATACCCCCTTCCAGAAGGACTGAATCAGCGGACATAACCAGACCATGTGAAAGAAGTCCCCCCTAACTTCCTGGCAGCGGAAACACAATGGGGAGGCGAGTCTTCCCATCGCAAAGAGACGGCAGGGAGTATAGTAAATTCTATGTAAATAATTCAGTTGAATAACCCTGTCCCCCGCAGCTATCAATCCATGGAACTGGGCACTGAGCAAATCATCCCAGTCCGCCAGTTCCAATTGAGGTATATCAGCCTGCCACTTTGCCCGAAGGGACCCCATCCTCCCCTCACCCTGGTCAAGAGTCAACCCATATAGTCGAGAGATGAGTTTAGTGTGGTCGGGATTCATCAATTCCTTTTCCAACCGAGTCGGAGCCAGGTGGACCCCCCGAAGACCAAATTGGGCCGCCACTGCGTGTCGAAGTTGCTGATACAGAAACCAGCACGTCAAGGGAATCCCCAGCTCCATCCTCAGCTCAGCAAAGGACTTAAAGGTCTGATTCACAAACAATTGGTGGGCATATTTTAAGTCAAATCCCGCCCACCTCCTAGAGGAATCCAACTTATGCAAATCTGGCAGTCCCGGGTTAAACCATATAGGAGCATTAGGGGATCTGTTGAAGGAAGAACCCCCCATTCTAACGTTACAAATATGCACAATTTTGTAGGATAATCTAAGGATAGCGGCACCCTCCTTCGGGTAAGGACCATTCCTATATAGTGAATTAAGGAGTGCCTCATAGGAGCCCATCACCGCTGCCGACGTGGTGACCGCTGCGTTCGGCAGGTCCGGGAAGAACCACGCATGGACATGTGTCAAT
This sequence comes from Pelophylax lessonae, assembly GCF_965119305.1. Lineage (NCBI taxonomy): Eukaryota > Metazoa > Chordata > Amphibia > Anura > Ranidae > Pelophylax > Pelophylax lessonae. The sequence goes on along the minus strand of NC_138770.1, from coordinate 551,029,321 downwards.
TGAGCAGCCAAGTAGTAAGCCTGCAGATCAGGAGCCGCCAGACCCCCAGCGTGAGCGGGGAGTTTTAGCGTGCTGAACGAGATCCGCGCCGGCTTCCCACCCCATAGAAAAGAGATCAGTATGGATTCAATGCTTGCAAAGAACCGTTTGGGAAGGTACACCGGTGCCTGCCAAAAAAGATAGAGGAAGCGGGGCAGATAGATCATTTTAAATATATTGATTCTACCCATCAGGTTAAGGGGCAACTTGCTCCAGGTGACCAAGGTTTGTTTCAACCGTTGTATCAGTGGAGTAATATTGTTGTCAACGTACATGCCCACCGGTTGCTGAATGACCACACCCAGGTATCGAAATTTAGTCACCACCTGAAGGCTACGTGGAAGCACTAGGTCAGGTGCCCGATTAGGGTCGAGGGGGAACGCCACCGACTTATCCCAGTTAACCTGGAATCCCGAGAATCGCCCGAAGGATTCTATCACCTCCAGGGCAGCATCCAGGGACTCCCGGGAGTCAGCCAAATAAAGCAGCATGTCATCGGCATATAGAGATGTTTTCTCTTCCAGCTCCCCCACCCTGCAACCACGTATCCTCTCATCACGCCTGAGCAAGTTGGCCAGTGGTTCCAGGGCCAGGGCAAACAGCAGGGGGGACAATGGGCACCCCTGCCTAGTGCCACGGGACACCGGAAATTGTTCAGTAACCCTGTTGTTGACACGCAAGCGCGCCACTGGCGAATCATAGAGTAATCGCACCCATCTGATAAACTTTGGACCAAATCCCATCCTGCCCAGCACTGCGAATAAATAGGGCCACTCCACCGAGTCAAATGCTTTATGAGCATCTAAGGATAATATCAGTCTGGTGTCCACTCCAGAGGGTGGAGCCTGTAGGTTGATGAAGAGACGACGCAGGTTTATCGCCGTAGAGCGGCCTGGAATGAATCCAGTTTGGTCGGAGTGAATAATCTTAGAGACAACGTTATTCACCCTACGGGCCAAAACCTTTGCCATAATTTTGACGTCAGCATTGATCAGGGATATAGGCCTATAAGACTCGCAGTACATCGGGTCCTTTCCTGGCTTGGGTATCAACACTATCAGGGCCTCCCGAAGGGACGGTGGGAGCTTCCCAGTCTCAAAAGCTTCAGCATAAACCTTGGATAGTCGGGGGACTAGAGTCCCCGAGTAGGCTCTGTACCACTCAATCGGAAACCCGTCCATCCCTGGTGTCTTATTAGCCGCAAAAGAGGAAATCGCAGCCGCGATCTCCTCAGCAGTAATAGGGCCCTCAAGCGACACACTATCCTCCACCTCAAGCGTCTCCATCGGGATGTCCCGTAGGTAGGAGTCCAGTTCCTCTTGAGAGTAGGAGGCTCTTGAGGAGTACAAGGACTTAAAAAAATCTAGAAAGGCTCCCACTATCTCCGTGCCCTCCGTGCACCGCCGATGCTGGGCATCGTAAACACTGGCAATAGCCGTGACCGGGTGCTCAGAACGAGAGAGATACGCCAGAATCTTACTATTCTTATCGCCATATTCAAACACCCGCTGCTTTTGATAGAGTAATTTTTTCTGAGTCTTTTCTACTAAAATGAGATCCAGCTGCCGAGCACTGTCCCGCCACACAGAATAGTTCTCAGATGAGGGGTTTTTAATATATTCCAATTCAGCCTTAGTCGCCTCCGACTGGAGAGACTCCACCCTCCAGGCCCTATCCTCCCTGAGTTGCTTAATCACCCCGGACACTGAGCCCCGCATGGTAGCCTTGAAGGCATCCCACACCATAGCGCCAGAGGCCGTCTCCTGATTGACCAGCCAGAAATGAGCCATCTCCTTCTCAGTGATATTGAAAAAGATTTCCTCGTTGAGCCACTGAGGGCTCAACCTCCACAGTTTGTAACCGATTGAGGAGGAGAGGCCAATTGTAATAAGCAAAGGAGAGTGGTCCGAGACGGCCCTAGGCAAGTAGGAGACGGAAATCAGTCTCGGGAGCAAGTCCGGGGAGACCAAACATATATCCAACCTGGAGAGGGTTTTATAAGAGGCCGAGTAACAGGAATATTCTCTAGCGGTCGGGTTCCTCCACCTCCAGCAGTCCACCAACTGATACTTGTCGACTGAAGCCGCAAGAGAGGAAGAAGCCGACACATCGCCAGGATACCTATCCACCGCAGGGGACATCACTGCATTAAAATCACCCGCAATCAGCAAAGGCCCTTCGGCCACCTGCAACAATTGGGCCATTACCTTGTCCCAGAAGGCTAGTGTGAATGGGGGCGGGATATAAACAGACAAGAAAGTATACACCACATTCTCAATTTGCAATAAAACGATAACATATCGCCCATATAGATCGGTAACAACCCGCTTCACCAGGCACCGAAGTGAACGAGTCACCAGGATTGATACCCCCCTGGCGTGTGTGGAAAACATGGAGTGGAAGCCATGCGCCACAAACGCCCGCTTAAGGGCAAGAACCTTAGACCCAGTCAAATGTGTTTCCTGTAAAAATACAATCTGAGGGGTATATTTCTGTAAGTAATTAAAAACCAGGGCCCGTTTCACTTTATCGTTAAGCCCCCTAACGTTCCAGGAGAGCACAGTTAATTTGTCCACAGCCATGGTAAGAAAAAAGAGGACAGTCCCACGCTGATGAGGTCCCCCAAAAACCGGGCAACAGGGGGCAGTGCATCAACCGCCGTAGGAAGCGTCTGTAGACAGAAGGTAAGGAGCGCAGGAAGCATCCGTGAAGGGTATAAACCAGTCCCGAAGAAACAAAAAAACAAAAAGTCCCCAACCCCCCACCCTGCCCGTAGCCCCAACATGCCCGAGCCTGAACCCCAAACCAAACCAAGTCAGTGGAACTAGTGGAGAACCGAACCTAAGTAACGTTCCTAGAATGCCACCATACAGTCACACCACATAGAAGTTACCATCCGGGAAGGGGAATCAGGAGTACACCTCCCACAGGTAAAGAAGAGGAGACGGGTAGTAATCCAAGGCACAAAAAAAGGGGCATCCCCAACCTAGCGACAGGCTCAGCATCCGGAGAGATATCAGGAAAAAAGAATACCCCACTCAGCAAAGTCCTCAGCCCCTGCCCAAGGAGTCCAGCCATTGAGCAGCATCCGCAGGATCCAGGAAGAATTGCGTCTTGCCTCCACACACCACACGTAATTTAGCAGGATACAACATACTGTAAGGTAGCTGCCGCTCCCTGAGACGTTTCTTGACATGCACAAATGCTGCTCTCTGTTTTTGCGTGCCCGCTGAGAAATCCGGAAAGATGGTAATGACAGCATTGTCAAAGCGGAGATCCGGTAGTTCCCTGGCCTTCCTCAGAGCTGCATCTCTATCCCTGTAGTGAAGGATCCTTGCCAGCAAGGGTCGGGGCCTAGCTCCCGGTGCAGGGGCCTTAAAGGGGACCCTATGAGCCCGCTCAACAGCAAATAGTGGGGAGAAGGAATCAGGGCCCAGCGCCTGTTTCAGCCAGGATTCTACAAAGGCCTCAGGATTTCTGCCTTCAGCTCCCTCCGGGAAGCCCAGGAATCGCAGATTATTGCGCCGCAGGCGGTCCTCCATGTCCCCTAACTTAGCCGCCTGGGCCTTCTGCTCCGCCTGTATGCCTCTAAGTGCTGCAGGGAGAGGGAATACATCGTCCTCTACGGAGCTTATACGTTGTTCTGCAGTGGTGACCCTCTGCCTGAGCTTGTGGACATCGTCTTTAAGGAGGGAGAAGTCCACCCTAAGAGCATCAATCTGGGATGTAAGGGAGGTCTGACACATTTTTATGGCATCCATTATTTGCGACAGGGTGGGTTCAGGTACCTGGGATATACGTGGTCCCACAGGTTCTGCAGCGGTATGGGCACTCGGTGACAGCGCAGGCCATTCAGGACTGTCTCCCATCCAGGATGCGTGAGCAGCTGCAGCGGAGGTCCCGGCAGCGTGAGAGGATCGGGCGCCATCTTGGACCTGCGCCGAGGGATCCGGATCGCGATCCTCCGGGGACACCGGCCTGTCCCTGCCGTACTTCACCATAGCTGTCGGATGCGGGAGTGATCAGGGAGCCGAGGGAGGTAAGTAGACAGCGAAACAGAGCCCGGATGGCAAAGGATTAGGTACAGGAGAATCGATCGGCAGCGGAGCTAGGAGAAGAAGCTCCTCACATCCCGGAAGTCAGCCACGCCCCTAATAATTACAGTTTCAAAACTTTACTTAGCATACCATCGTTTTTGCTTTCCCGATACCTTCTGCGTCAGAAGCGCAATATGATAGCTTGCTTGGATCAGACTATTGCTATTTCCAGATGGCTGTTAATGTTATTGAACTACACAAATGAGAGTTGGGAAAGATCTATAAAACCTTTCTGAAAGTGAATCGCAAGGCCTGTATTGATTTTATTCACGTGTCTGGCATCTTTTCATAATGTTATCTATTGTTTCTTTTGGGGGTGATGTATGGCCGAAGTACTGTGAAAATATTATCTGAATATATGATATTTATTTACTTATATTTTCTAATTTGAATATGTTTTTAGCAAAAATACAATAACAAAAATAAAAAATATTCACATATTTGTTTAACGGCGCTGGTTATTTTTGAGTAACGTAAAATTATTAGTGATATATATTTATTTTGCTATTGCTTTGGATTGTTACATTTTGATACTTAGTCTTGATTAAATTAAAGGCACAAAAAATTAGTTTGCAGATAAATAGGTGTCTGTACATGAAAACAAATTATACAGCTTTGACCAAAGTATAATAATGCTCGTGCTTTAGGTGCAGGCCATTTATGTAGCTCTTGAAGCCTGATTGAAAAACTCCTCCCGTCCTGCCTTGTTTCTAGGTTGTTGCCAAGAGACTCCTAGCTGTGGCTGTTCACTTCCATTATCACAGGAGCAAGCTCACAAATGCGGAGCTCAGAGCCATGTGAGGGGTTTGAATCTGAGAAAGAGCTTACACCTATAGCAAGGGCCTTGGTCAACTTTGGTCAAAGCTGCACAGTTTGGTTTTATCTACTGGCACCCTTATCTGCATAGGCAGTTTTTTGGTAAAGGTGAACTAAGCTTTAAAGGTACCTGAAGCAAACAAAGGGATATTTCTGTAGGAAAGTGACCTGTGCAGCAATCTGTCTTTCCTCTCTAGTTGTTTGCATAGGCATTCCCCTATGCTCTAAAAATTAAAATTTTAACTAAAGGAACAGTCCACCCACATGTGATATTAAAACAATAGGTGGAGTCTGCTGGGACAATTCAGCCCCTGGCTACTTATGTCTTGTGTAGTTCTACAACAACATCTCCCTGGCCTAATTTCTAAAGCAGTAATGCACCCAAAAACTAAAAATGTAATATATTGCAATTCACGAATCCCTAAGGCCCTGTTCACTCCTGAGCATATTTCAGCTCGTAAAACGCTCATCTATGAAGTCTCAAAATGTCCAACAAGCAAAATCCTATTCATTTCAGTGGCCCCTGTTCACATATGAGCATTTTGTCGCCTGAAGCTCAAAGTACATGAGCTTTTTTTTTGGCCGATTACATTACAAGCGTTTTTGTTAGATGTCAATGCCTGCCTCCAAACACCTGCAAATAACACCTGTAAGCCGCACAAAAATGCCTGTAAACGATACGCTCAGGTGTGAATGGAGCCTAAGAGCCGGTTCCCATTAGAGCGATCCGATTTGCCGGGGCGACCTCACATAACATTGAAGTCAATGCAGGTCGCTCCGGGTTGCCCAAAAGAAGCTCCGGACCCTTTTTCTAAGTCGGAGCGACTTGTGTCGCTCCTATTAGAACGGGTCCACAGCTTCCCTATGGCAGGCGACCAGTCAGGCGACCAGGTCGCCTGACAGGTCGCCCCAGTGTGAACGGGGTCTAAATGTGTGACTGCATAATTTTTTTTTTGTTTATTTTCATTTGGGGATCCAGGCAGTAACACACTTCCTGTATTGGGGTGTCTCCACTCTGGATGGAGGAGCAACAGAGACATCTTTTGACAGCAGCATTTTCAATCTGGGGAGAGGGCAGTGTTAGATACACTAGCAGATTTAGATGGACTTGATTAATGACCTCCAGTTGACACTTTTAAGCAGATGCTGCAACATTTGTTTTTCCTTTTGGGATTAAGGTTTTACATAAAGGAATAAAAGCTGATTGCTCTAAACACCCCTGGCAGTGTTAAAGTGGTTGTAAACCCTTACCTATAACCAATGAAGTGACTAGCCTCCGGTGAGACAGCGTTAAAGCAACTCCTCCTACATAAGTTGTACCTGTTTATTTGAAGTCATTTTGTCCAGAGGTGAGGCTTTCCATCACAGGCTGTAGCTCCCTCCCATCACCTTTTTAGCTATTGGTGTCTGGAAAACTTGTCAGAAGTGACTCATGCTGATGGCAAAGGAACTAGACAGCAGAGAGAAATTGCACTTTGTGCTTAGGAGAGAGGCAAGTAAACACTATAGAAATATGTGCTTTGTTCAGATTTCATGTCTGATGTTTACAACCACTTTAAATAGTTTGCCTCAATATTCTAACTGCCTCTTTTGATGTACAGCTTAGTCTGTTGAAGGAATTTGAAAAAGAACTGCTTCAAAGCTGAACTGAAGGGTGATTACTTGCCTGTCCAATGATCCCGCAGTGGCATCTTCTGCGTGCTGGTCTTTGGGCCTCTTCGTTGGCTAATGGGGGGGGGGGGGTGACATCACTTTACTGCAGGAATGGGTGGTAATATTCTATTATGGAGTTGTTTCTCTGCAGCAGGGACTGGAACATTGTCAGGATAGAAGAAAAATTGGTAGGGAAAAATACCATCAAATTCTTAAGGAAGTTCTGCTGCCCTCTGGCAGAAAGTTGTCATTGAGAAGGTTTACCTTCCAACAAGACAATGACCCAAAGCACACAGCAAAAATTACCACACAGTGGTTGATGGTGAATGTCCTAGCATAACCTAGTCTGAGCCCAGACTTAAACCCATTTCAAAATCTGTGGAATGACTTAAAGACTACAGTTCACAAAACAATCACTTTTAAATTTAACTAAACTTGAGCAGTTCTGCAAAGAAGAGTGGGCAAGTATGACAAAGTCTAGATGTGCAAGGTTGTAGAGACATTTCTTTAAAAGCCCATTTGGTCTGCTTGCTATATGGTAATGTAGACCCATTTGATCTGGTGAGCACCCAATTCATTTGGTTTTATCTGGTGATGGGATATCTCCTTTCATTTTAAAGATATATTGTGTTCACCGTCAAGATTCATCACACTCATGGGACTTTTTTTCTTTCTGTATGGAAATTTTTTTGACATGGGACTTATTTAAATCATTATTTATTTTTTTTTTCCACCATGTTATCACAAGTTGGTATTGTCATGTTAATGCCTTCCTCCAATTTGCTAGCGCTGCACTTATTTTCCTTTTTTCCTTTTTTGTAGAGACCTTTCCCAACAGCCTAAAGGCTGTAATTAAAGAAAAAGGTGGTCCAACAAAATACTGACATGGGGGGGGGGGGGGGATTCATTCTTTTTCCTAATCAGCGACTCTATTTTTCAATTTTTTTTTTATTTTTGTTTTGACCTGTTGATGTTCTATTTTTTTACTTGGATGTTATAAGTTGCACTAGTAAATACAGCCTGATAAAACAAACTGTCTGTCTTCATTTCAGACTGCAAAGCAACGATATTTCATTATTTTAAAGGGGGTGATTCTTTTTTATACACACTGTATGTATATGGAGATATACTGTAAGAGAAGGGCCCATCACTCTGTAATAGCTAGCGTGGGAATCCATTACCGGTGATGTTTTCTACAGGTTATAAAGAAGTAGTAAGATAAACACGAAAGGGGGGGGGGACTAAATGTGGCCAAGTATGAGTAATCCCGAAAAGGGCCAATCCGTCCAGCAGCTCATGCTAGGAAGGATTCAGAATTTTGAGGACTATAGAGTGAATCCATATAAGACATGGTCTTATAGGGCTCGGACTTATCCTCTTCCCAAGCAATCTTGACCAACTAAATTCCAACAGGTAGAGTTGAAAACCTCAAGGGCAGAAATCCCACCAATCGAGTCCCTGACAGATATATAAAACATTACTTGGTTTCATTCTCTGGCATCTACCAAAACCTGAAATTTCAGTTTAGAGTTGACTGACCATTTAATGTTAATTGTGTAATCTGCTGGATATAATTCATAGTACCTTTTACTTCCTGTAAATTATGGCTGTTTTGCCCATTTTTTTTTTTTTTTTTTTTTAATAGCCATCCTTATGTCTGCCAGTATAACCTGATCAGTATTACACATCCAGGATGCTTGAACTCTTGCTTTTTGGTCATAGCTTATATGTTATAATGAATTCACAGTCTGTGAAAGTCTCACAAAGCTAAAATGTTTTTTTTTTTAGTAAACCCGGTTAGTTTTTGCTAAATAAGTCTGGTGTGATGCTTCTGCACCATGTTATGTTTGATTTCCACTGTATTGCTCAGTGACCGCTAAAGGGTCAGTTCATATCATACGGTCAGTGGATCACTGACTGACCTATTTTATGAGCTGCATTGTTCTGCTGTAGTGAAGTATCTGACAGTTGGAGATTTGTCATGTAATAAGGTGACCTTTGTGCTGTTGAACATGAAGCAACCAGATTTTTTATATATATATGTGTGTGTGTATATATAGATAGATATATAATATGTGTGTGTGTGTGTGTGTGTGTGTGTATATATGTATATATATATATATACAGCCCTCAAATTTTCCACTCGCCTGCTCGCATTTTGCGAGTGGAAAATTATGTAGGGCGAGCTCCGGGAGCGAGAGGAGAGGAAAGCCGGCCACCTGATGGACTGGATAATGTCAGAGAGCGGATCATCCCACTGTAACAGCTTTAATTGTAATTGCCAGGCGCTCGCTGACACACAGTTTCGCCTCCTAGCCCGGCTTCTTTGATGGACAGAACACCTGGCCAACCAGGACATTTGACGTCTATCAAAGAAGGCGGGCTAGGAGGCGGGACTGTGTGTTTCACAGAGTGCCCGGCAATTACAATTAAAGCTTCTACAGTTGGATGATCCGCGCTCTGAGATTATCCGGCCAGCAGTGGCATACCAATGGGGGTTATCTTCATGCTACACCGGTACTCACGCCGATCATCTCTTCCCGTTGAGGCAGCTGCTCCCTCCGTCTGTGCAGCGCTGCTTGCGGGGGCTGGAAGAAGGTGAGTGCCAAAGGATTGAGCAGCCTCCCTGTGTGACTGGATAGGAGGAGCGGTGGGGCGGCTGCATATAGAGGAATTGATCTTTCCATATTCCTCCTGCAGCCGCTGGATGCCTGATTCTCCTTTCTGCAGGCATTCAGCGCTTGCAGTAGGAATATGGAAAGATCAATTCCTCCATAAGTAGCCGCCCCATTTCCCTCCTATCCAACTTTTTTTTTTTTGCTGGCCCCCCTAGTGCTGTACAGCCCCCCCCCCCCTCTCCAGCACCTTAGTGCTCTTCAGCCCCCCCCCCTTAAGCCCTCCCAGTGCTCTTCACCCCCCCCCCTCCCTTAAGCCCTCCCAGTGCTCTTCACCCCCCCCCCTCCACCCCTCAGTGCTCTTCAGCCCCCCCTCCAGCCCCTTAGTGCTCTTCAGGCCCCCTCCAGCCCCTCCCCAGTGCTTTTCAACCCTCCAGACCCTTGATGGGCACTGATGAGGCTGCACTGATGGGCACTGAAAACGTTGTTGTTAATATTTATTTTTGTAACTTCTGCATTAATGCAAAAACATTTAACAGTGTAATTTTATGAGATAATTTACGAGGGCATGTTTAGGGGCGGAATTGGGGGCGGGGCAGGGTAGGAGTTGGGCGGGGCAACTGGTGGCGAGTAACCCTTAAGGCCTGGCTAGTAGCTCAGGACTTTAAATTTTGAGCCCTGTATATATGTATATATGTGTATATATATATATATATATATATATATATATATATATATATATATAATGTGTGTGTGTGTGTGTGTGTGTGTGTGTGTATATATATATATATATATATATATATATATGATATTTTTAAGACCTATCTTTAAAAAAATCTATTGCATACATATTATGGTTATTTTAAAAGTCAGATGAGTGTTACAACTAATATATATAGCTAAGCTGGTGGTCAGGAGTTTGGCTGGGACATTCATTTAAAGTCAGGCTGCTAGGTTTAAAGCATGTGATTTGTAACCTTTTGCTGTGACATTTTTTTGGTCACTGTCAAGAAGCTTAAAATATGCAGGGTTTTGCGCTGTTGTTTAGGGACAATTCTAAAAAAAGAAAACGATAGTAACTGTGTGTGATGGTGAAACAGTTCAGGAATGCTGTTTTTGTTTTGCCTGGTGCCATTTCCCAAACCCATCCCCACCAACAGTACTTGTTTAGTTGCTATCCACACTGGTAGAAAGTTTAAGATGACACTGGTTTTAGTGACCCTGAAAGAATATAAACCCTCTCCCCTTGAAAGGTATTCTCCTAACGTTGAAATGGAGAAATGGGGTGTTTAAATTAGGTGCTATTTGGCTTTTGGGAGGTTTTTCATTTTCTGGATATTTTGGAGGCAAAATGGCAAAAAAAATATTCTAATTTTGTCTACTGATAAATCTAAAAAAAAAATACCGTTTAAGCGTTCTAGCTTAAAAAAACATGTAAGCAGTGGGTGTGAAGGCGCCTGGTTCCTTGTATTGGAAACACTTGTGGTGACCTACTGCCCCTTAAAAATGGGTATAACCACTTTTGCAAACTGCAAAAAACGGGGATGTCGGCGCTGGTGCAATTGTGTTAGGGTAGCTGATGACAGTCAGTAAGGTGACGGTGTGCACAAAATATATGAGAATAGACACAAGGTGTATGAGGGTATATTCACCTCAAAAAAATGAATCCTACACAAATACGGTTCTATTCAAAATTTTTCAACCCCCACTGAAATTGATTGTTTTGGCCAGTTTGACATTGATTTTGATCATTCAGTCATCCTGCTTACAATTAAATCAAAGAGGCACGTGTAGGTCAGACAAATATAACATAACATTTATAATGAAATAACGACAAATGTCTTTTCTGTGCTCACATCATTATCAGTTTTATTCAACCCCCAAGTGACATTCAATCTTAGTACTTAGTACAACATCCTTTTACAGTTATAACAGCTTTTAAACGTGAAGCATAGCTTGACACAAGTGTCTTGCAGCGATCTACGGGTATCTTCGCCCATTCGTCATGGGCAAAAGCCTCCAGTTCAGTCACATTCTTAGGCTTGTGCACTGCAACTGCTTTCTTTAAGTCCCACCAGAGGTTCTCAATCGGATTTAAGTCTGGTGACTGTGATGGCCACTCCAAAATGTTCCAGCCTTTAATCTGCAACCATGCTCTAGTGGACTTGGAGGTATGCTTGGGATCATTGTCCTGTTGAAAGGTCCAACGTCTCCCAAGCCTCAGGTTTGTGACGGACTGCATCACATTGTCATCCAATATCTCCTGGTAGTGAAGAGAATTCATGGTACCTTGCACACGCTGAAGCTTCCCTGTACCTGCAGAAGCAAAACAGCCCCAAAGCATGATTGACCCCCCGCCATGCTTCAGAGTAGGCAAGGTGTTCTTTTCTTCATAGGCCTTGTTCTTCCTCCTGCAAACATAGCGTTGATCCATGGGCCCAAACAGTTCTAATTTTGTTTCATCAGTCCACAGAACACTATCCCAAAACTTCTGTGGTTTGTCCACATGACTTTTGGCATACTGCAGTCGACTCTTCTTATTCTTTGGAAACAGCAAGGGGGTGCGCCTGGGAGTTCTGGCATGGAGGCCTTCATTACGCAGTGTGCGCCGTATTGTCTGAGCAGAAACTTCAGTACCCACATCTGACAAATCTTTTCTCAGTTCCTCAGCAGTCACACGGGGACTTTTCTGTACTCTACGCTTCAGGTAGCGCACAGCAGTCGAAGTCAGCATCTTCTTTCTGCCACGACCAGGTAGCGTTTCAACAGTGCCCTTTGCCTTGAATTTGCGAATGATGCTTCCTATGGTGTCTCTTGGTATGTTTAACATCTTTGCAATCTTCTAATAGCCATTGCCCTTCCTGTGAAGAGTAATCACCTCTTCTCTTGTCTTCCTGGACCATTATCTTGACTTCACCATGTTTGTAACCACACCAGTAAATGTCTAGAAGGAGCTGAGTATCACAGTCATTTTAAAGCTGCCTAATTGGTGCTTATTAGGCTTTATTGCTGCTCCCTGACATCCACAGGTGTTTTCAATACCTGATTGAAAACATTTCAATGAACCTCTGTTCTTCAGAGTGGTAGTCTTTAAGGGGTTGAATAATTGTGTCAATGAAGAATTCACAAAAGAAACATTTACTACTGTATTACAAAACCAATTGATGCCATTTTAGTTGCATTTTGTTCTTTAAGAAGTCCTTGTAGGATTTCATTCTGAATACAATTACAAATGTACACTAAATTCCCTAAAACCCTTTACAGCATTGGGGGGGTTGAATAATTTTGAATACAACTGTAAATAATTTCATGGCATACATACATATATCATAAACGGTAGTGATGTAAAACCATGCATAAATTAATATATAAAGATAAGGTGATTCAGTGTTAAGGGTAAATAATGGTAATCAATAAAGTGACAATGTGCACAAAGTATATGAGGGTGTATTAACCTCAAGACCAGTGTCTCAATAGACACAGGGTGTATGAGGGCGTGTTAACCTCAAAAACGGATTATACCATACAAAATAAATCACAAATATATAATTTCATAAAATAAATATATCATGGAAGGTGACAATGGGTGATGTGAAGCTGTGCATATATCAATATCTAAGGTGCTCCATAAATATGGTGACATAAAAAGTCTGTATAAAATTGTTAGTGCCTAGAGTGTTGTCATAGGGTGAGTGAATCTTGTGCCAGGAAATATCAACGTTAATAGTGCCTTATGTGGGGATATCCACCTTGTGAGGAATATTGAAGATATGCGCTCACCAGAAGGGAGCAGGTCACACAGACCTAGCAGGCTCCTCAAACAAAGATCCTGGATGGATCACACTCTCCACTCCTCTCCCAGCAGGATCGATCCACCGAATCCTCCAGGGGGCAGGAAGGTGGGCAGGTGGCATAGACCTAACAGGCTCAGTATCCCTGGATGGACAACCCTCTCCACTCCTCTCCTCCTAGCAGGATAAATCCACCAAATCCTCCAGGGGGCAGGAAGGGGGGCAAGTGGCACAGACCTAACAGGCTCAGTATTCCTGGATGGACAATACTCTCCACTCCTCTCCTCCTAGCAGGATAAATCCACCAAATCCTCCAGGGGGCAGGAAGGTGGGCAGGTGGCATAGACCTAACAGGCTCAGTATCCCTGGATGGACAACCCTCTCCACTCCTCTCCTCCTAGCAGGATAAATCCACCAAATCCTCCAGGGGGCAGGAAGGGGGGCAAGTGGCACAGACCTAACAGGCTCAGTATTCCTGGATGGACAATACTCTCCACTCCTCTCCTCCTAGCAGGATAAATCCACCAAATCCTCCAGGGGGCAGGAAGGTGGGCAGGTGGCACAGACCTAACAGGCTCAGTATTCCTGGATGGACAATACTCTCCACTCCTCTCCTCCTAGCAGGATAAATCCACCAAATCCTCCAGGGGGCAGGAAGGTGGGCAGGTGGCACAGACCTAACAGGCTCAGTATTCCTGGATGGAATACACTCCACTCCTCTCCTCCAAGCAGGATAAATCCACCAAATCCTCCAGGGGGCATGAAGGTGGGCAGGTGGCACAGACCTAACAGGCTCAGTATTCCTGGATGGATAATACTCTCCACTCCTCTCCTCCTAGCAGGATAAATCCACCAAATCCTCCAGGGGGCAGGGAAGGGGGGCAGGTGGCACAGACATAACAGGCTCAGTATTCTTGGATGGACAATACTCTCCACTCCTCTCCTCCTAGCAGGATAAATCCACCAAATCCTCCAGGGGGCAGGAAGGGGGGCAGGTGGCACAGAACTAACAGGCTCAGTATCACTGGATGGACAACCCTCTCCACTCCTCTCCTCCTAGCAGGATAAATCCACCAAATCCTCCAGGTTGCTCATGAGAGGGTTAACATAGGAGACAAACGTGCGAATGGGGCCTAATTCCTGAATGGGTGAGTCTGGTTTCATTTTAAACCCCTGAGCATCTTCAGTGTTCTGAGGAAGAAACTGCGTTGTCTGCATCCCTTTGGAAGTATGTGTTTGTGTGTTACTGAAAGTTTTTTTTTTTTTTTTTTCTTATTTGACATATAGTAAGTTCAGCATGTAAATAAATACAAGCCTATTTCTCAGAAGTCCTGTTTCCTTTTGGAGGGGGTTTAAATAAAGAAAAAAAAGTGGTTGCATCCTAATTTTCTGAGATGCTAGACTACACCTATTTGCTCATAAGATTGCCTTACAACATTTGCATATTAATATTTATAAGTAAATGGCATCTGCCATACTTCTGGGATTTATATTATTATCATACAGGATATTTATAGCGCCAAGAGTTTGCTCTCTGCTCTTGATGGCTTACAGTCTGTAATTTGTGTATTCTAGAAAGTGTTGAGTTCTTTCGCTTTTCGCTCCTTGTTACTTGTTTGTTAGCATTACTTTTGCCGAGCAACTGTCTTTTCTTGCGAACGCCATGACTACATTGCATACAAACCCAGAAACAGCAGCTGGTGTTTTCTTCCTAATCCTAAAAAGATCAACATTAATCATGCAGGTTTCATGCTCCAAGTTCACTGTGTATGAGAGCGAGAGACTCCTTTTTCTGCCAAGTAAGGAGCAACAAGTAATTCAAGAGACAAGTTACTGGGATGGATTACTAGCATTCTCCTTTGGCTTGTTTGAAAAATGTGTGCGGAATCAGAGATGGTATTTACTAATGTTACCATTGTAGTACCATTGAGGTTTGTTAATGTCATGACAGTAATATCTCTGGCAGTGAAGCACTGGCCCACTTATCTTCAGCAGAGATTGAAGACTCAGAATATATCTACCCATATGCCCAACCGTCTGTCATTTATAGTGTTATCTAAATTGAGGTTGTGACATTTAAATTGGAGAAAAAAAATTATTTCTGTATTTGCAGTCTGAAACTGTTTCATACTTCTTACTTTTTATTAACCTAGAACACTCAAGGAGCTTACAGTGTGAGGTCCCTCTATCGCATGCATACATGCACATACTAGGGCCAATTTAGACAAATACCATTTAGAATTGTGCACAATCCCAGGGCACAGCAGTTTTGAGGGCACGTTCATGCCAGGAGGTGCAGCCGAGCGTGTGCACTCCTGCATTTTTTAGTGAGCTGTTCTTTGCATGTGACACACACAAAAAGGTGCACTAAAACACATGGTACTACGGTACCATGCATTTATGAAGGTACGAAAGTTTGCTAGATGCTCTGCACCCAAATTTTCTCCTCCTAGCACATCCCTCCCCCAAAGCCCCCCCCCCCCCCCAGGACAAATTCTCTCCCTACAGGATTAGTAACAGAAGCAGAAAGGAGGAGAGAGCCAGGAGGTGTGGGTTGTGTTCTGTCTCCGCCCCCTTAGCTCCAGTCCCTTCTGTACATTCCTTTTTTCATGATGTGTTAACTCCTGTGATAAAAGGAGGGAGAGAGCTCAGCCCGCACCTCCTCCCAGTTCTCTCCTCCTCTCTGGACTATTGCTGGTTAAACAGAAAGCTGTGTGGGCAGCCTGATATGTCCTTAGCAACCGATTACGTCACTGGTTGGTAGAATGGGGGCAGGCAGCCTGCACAGCTTTCTGCTGTTCATACAGTCAACCAGTAAGCCATTGTGCTGCCCCATATATAGGCTATATAGTGTAAATCATATATCTATTACAATACATAAGTGTAAAGTGATAATAACATCTTGTGTTTTTTTTATTTAAAAATAACAAATATGTCATACTTACCTGTTCTGTGCAGTGGTTTTGCACAGAGCAGCATGGATCCTCCTCTTTTTAGTTCCCTCACAGGCACTCCTGACCCCTCCCTTCTGTCGATTGCCCCCACAGCAAGCAGCTTGCCATATGGGGCTCCCGAGCCGCAGCTCTGTGTGTCCATTCAGACACGGAGCCGTAGTTCAGCCCCGTCTCTCTTCTCATTGGCTAACTAACTTTGATTGACTGAGGTGTGAGCCAATGGTGCCACTGCTGTGTCTCAGCCAATCAGGAGAGAGTGCGTCACAGACAGCCCCGGCACTTGTGCACATCACTGGATCGAGATGGGACTCAGATAAGCATTTTGGGGGGCTGCTGAACACTGAAGATTTATCTTAATGCATAATCGTATATTTTAAGATGCATTTTTGCAGCCTATGAAGGGTCCATTCACACCAGAAACCGTGTGTTTTGCATGCACTTTGACGCTCATTCGGCAGATGTATTTACGTGCATTTACATGTGTTTGCAGTACATTTTGTCCTAAATATTTTTAGAGGCTTGGCTGCTTGCATTTCCTTTTGAGGTCAATTTCTTTGGGCTTTTATGTACACTCTTACATTTTACATTTGTTCATGTTGCGAAAAAATGCAGCCTGCACTGCCGAGGTGTGAACTATGCCTATTAGATAATATGGATTTTAGACAATATAAAAATTGCACCCCATTGCCCCTGGTGTTGAGCCCTAATAATGGTCAGTTAACAGAGCTCTTTACACATTTTAATGTGTTTAGCAAAAAGTGTAACTCTTAAGAAAACATCAAAATTGTTGGCTAAAATACATATACATATATAACCTTCCAAAGGATTTGTAATTTTGGCCAACCGTTCCTGGCAAGCACATATCTACTGGGCAGTACAGTCATTGTGCTCTTTACTTGTGCAGCCTTCCTGGGTCAACTGTACTTGAAATTTGGCGAGCTCACTAGACAAAGATGATAATGCTGATTTCACATCATTGGGGCAGCCCACAGATAATGACTGTAGTGCAAGAGAATGTGTGTGGTTGGAATTCCTGGTAGCCCATTGCTAAGAATCCATTAAGGGACAGTTAAAAGATGCCAAAAATTAAAGTGTGAAACTACAGTTCCACTTTATTCTGAAAACCTTGTGTGTCACCTTGTCTGGCTGTACAGTGTCTGTTTTATTCAGGGGACATTGGACATATGTTCTCACCACTGTGAATGAAGAGTATTGGTAATAAAGGTGGTAATAACGTCCTGTTTCGGCCAAAATTTTACTTTATTTTTGGATTTGAGTGGAAAGTGTTTGCAACTCTGGCTGCTTGGTTTATATTCCGGTCTGAGTCTCTGTTTGTTCAACAGAAAAGAAAGTGAGGGTAAGGCTCCTTTCAGACGGCCGCTCCGCTGCTGTAGTCCGCTGCGGGACTTTTTTTTTTTTTTCCACGGAGCGGATGACATTTGTGTCATCTGCTCCGTGTGCCCACACATCATCCCATCCGTTTGCGGATGATATGCGGACATAATGTAAGTATATGGCATTGCGGATGTCAGCGGATGACACCGCTGACATCCGATTTTCCTTCCTTTCCGTTTTTTACACGGATGGAAAAATAGGGTTCTGTTCCGTTCCAAAAAACGGAACAGAACTGAAAGGAGGAAAATCGGATGTCAGCAGATGGTATTCCGCTGACATCCGCAGTGCCATTCACTTACATTGATGTCCGCAAATCATCCGCAAAAAAAAATAGGATGATTTGCGGACACACGGAAAGCAGCGGAGCGGCCGTGTGAAAGGAGCCTAAGTCTCTACAACAGGGACACAGAAAACTCTAAAAAAGCCAACAGTAGTTCTAACCTTTCCCAATTCCTGTCCCGGTGACAACAATAAAAATGAGGGGAAATTAAAAGCAATACATAAAAGTTTAAAAAAAAAAAATGAGGGAAAATTTTTAATGACAAGAGGTTAACCACTTAAGCCCCGGAAGATTTTACCCCCTTCCTGACCAGGGCCTATTTTGCGATTCGGCACTTTAACGGACAATTGCGCGGTCCTGCGACGCTGTACCTAAACTAATTTGATGTCCTTTTTTTCCCACAAACAGAGCTTTCTTTTGGTGGTATTTGATCACCTGTGCGATTTTTACTTTTTGCGCTATAAACAAAAAAACGGCGTCAATTTTTCAAAAATAACAATATTTTTCACATTTTTTTATATGAAATTCCCCCCCAAAAAAAGTATTTTCTCTTGCGTCCTCCGACAGTCGCCGCCTCTTCATATTCGTCACATATGGGGTATTAGACTTTGCTCCGAAGGAGTAGCTAGGCAACAGAATATGTTAACAATAAAGCTTTAACATATCCCACCCTCAAGGGGTGGTCCCCTCAGTCAATACCCTCCTACTTCCTGCAACCATATCTCAGTTTTAATGTCTAGCTTGTCAGGAGTGGCTGGCTCTCTCTGTGCTGGGACTTTCTGTCCCAGACTCTTTCTTCTTTTTAATATTTTGTTTGAGTTTTTCTCTCTACCTTTAATTAGCTGTTATTTTGTCAGCGTTAGTTAGTTCTTCGGACGAAGAGGATCATGCGGACTGGGTCTCGGGCTGATCCCCCTGGTCGCAGGTCGTGGGTCAGTGGCTTCCCAGTCTGCCATCGAGCGTTCAGCCAGGTAACGCTCCTGGCATAGTGAACGACCCATCCCTGTTCGGTGCAGGGATGATTGGTGAGGTGGCTACCTCACTGGACGCTGTGCGGTTTCTTAACCCCCATTTTGTGCGTCTTGAATTGCGACTCTCCCTGCCTCATGTGCAGCGGCTTGTTCGCCTGTGCGGGTCCCCCACGCCATGTGAGGTAAGTGTATTTATGTGGGGACCTGTCTGTCTGGGGGGGTGTCAGTCTGGGACTGTGTAACCTGCCTCTATTCACACTGCTTGTCTCCCTTTCTCTCGGCTGCATGCTGTGGGCTGCAAGGGGGGGGGGGGGGGGCTGTATGACACTGTGTGTGTCAGACTGGGCAGTGTGAGAAGCTGTGTGCTGTGGGGCATGTTTTTTCTGGCATGTTTGGGCATATACAGCGATCGCTGCGGCGATCTGACATGTATTCTTATATTGGAATGTAATGTGTGTTTTAATGCACTGTGGAGCGGCGGTTTCGGCGCCAAACGACGCCATTTTGCCTACACCCGCTCCGGCCGCATGGTTTACATGCATGGCGGCCATTTTCTTGTAGCCTCCATAGGCTTACATAGAGCGCCCTGGCAGCATCACTTCCTCTTTCCAGGAACACCGATCGAGGCAGCAGCAGCGGCGAGGGTCTCCTCAGGTTTTATCCTTCTGTTCTTGCTATCCATTGCCTGTGTTCAGTTTGCATATTCCCTGTGGGGGTCTCATTGTGCTTGAGTGTGGTGCGGTGGGCTGCGCTTGCCGCGCTTGCTTAAAAGGGGCAGTTAACCCTTGGTTGTCTGGCATTACAGGGGCAATGGATTCTCAGGAGGGCAAATTTCCTACAGTATTGGTGGAAAGCCAGGGGACCGCTGTTTCCCCCCCAGGGGGGGATTTAGCCACTATTGTGGCTGGCCTTGCTGCTCAGGTGCAAATGCTGGTGGCTGCTCAATCTACTAAAAGGCCCAGAGTTGCTCTTTCCTCTGATTCTGAGGGTGAAGGTGATGGGGCTGTTCTGGCAGGGGCCTCCTTATCGGGGTCCCGCTCCTCTCTTGATCTAGTGGGGTCTGAGGTGGAGGCTGAAGTTGAGGGGGTCGATAATTCTCCCCCTGGCTCGCCTGAAGAGCTTGCAATCATGGATGAGTTGATTGCTTCCATTAAGCAAACGCTGCGTTTGCAGGACGAAGTGTGTCCCCCCGCTGCCTTGGCGGCTTATGGGACGCAGAGAAAACGCAGGACGCCGCAGGTTTTTCCCTGCAATGCTGATTTTCAGCGCGCTGTTAAGGATCAATGGCGCGATCTGCGCAAACCTTTTGCGGTACCAAGTAAATTCAAGCTGCGTTATCCTTTTTCGCCTGCCACTGATGAAAGGTGGTGTGTGCCTCCACCAGTGGATCATGCAATTGCGGTTTTGAACAAAGCCACTGCGATTCCTGCAGAGGGTTCCCCTGTTTTCCGGGATGCCACGGATAGGAGACTGGAGTCTCTTGCCCGTCATACTTATTCTGTTACGGGTTCTATGCTTAAGGCTCTGTTTGCTTCTCTCATGGCGGCCCAGGCGATCGCAAGTTGGACGCAGATGCTTAGGCGCGTCCTAGTGGCCGACTCGGCCTCGCCGGCGACCCTGGATATGGTGGATCAGATCCACCAGGGTGTCATGTATCTGTGTGATGCGGACCTGGACCTGATTCCGTTGGCTGCACGTGTGCACAGCGTGGCGGTGTTGTCTCGCCGCCTGGTTTGGTTAAAATGTTGGTCGGTGGACCAATCTTCACGTAAGACCTTAGCCAATCTGCCTTATGATGGGTCTCGCCTTTTTGGGGAGTCCCTGGATGTGTTGATTAAGGGGATCACCGGGGGTAAGAGCACTCTCTTGCCCCATTTCCCCAAGGCTAAGGGGGCTTCTGGGAAGAAGCATGCAAATTTTCGGCCCCCTCAGGGGTCCTTTCGTGCCTTTCGGCCGCACTACAAGGGCAAACCGTTCAAAGGTCAAGGCTCTCAGAAGAAGCCCTGGTCTGGGAAACAGAAGTCCGGCCAATCCGGACCTGCAGCCCATAACAGTTCGGCCTGAAGGGGCGCCCTCACCCAGTTTTGGGGTGGGGGGACGCTTGCTCGGTTTTCTTCAGCCCTGGTTGGCCCGTGTGCGGGACAGATGGGTTCTGGAAATCGTTCGATCTGGTTACAAGATCGAGTTTCTCTCTCGGCCGGAGAGCAGATTTTTTCCCTCAAATCTTCAACTGTCTCCAGAGCGCTTGCGGGACCTGCACCTGGCGGTGCGGGACCTGAGGGCTCAGGGAGTGGTGGTTCCGGTGCCTCATCGGGACAGGTTTCGGGGGTTTTATTCCAATCTGTTCACCGTGCCCAGAAAGGAGGGCAAGGTTCGTCCGATTCTGGACTTGAAGGCTCTGAACCGCTCTGTGCGGGTTCGCAAGTTCCGCATGGAATCCCTGCGGTCGGTGGTGGCTGCCCTGGTTCCGGGGGAATTCATGGCCTCCATCGATTTGAAGGATGCGTACCTTCACATCCCCATATTCGAGGGTCATCAGAGGTACCTTCGATTTGCCATTGCGGAGGATCACTACCAGTTCGTGGCGTTGCCCTTTGGTCTCGCCTCGGCTCCGCGGGTCTTCACCAAGGTGCTTGCACCGGTTCTGGCATTATTGAGGGCCCAGGGCGTTTCTGTCCTGGGGTATCTGGACGACATTCTGGTTCGGTCTGCGACCAGCCAGGGTCTGGAGGAGGACCTGTCTGTCACAATGCAAACTCTGCAGGAGTTTGGTTGGACGATAAATTTTCCAAAGTCGACACTGAGTCCGTCGGTTCGTCTCCCCTATCTGGGAATGATACTGGACTCGGTGCATGCGAAGGTCTTCCTGCCGGAAGACAAACTCAGGACTCTCCGGGAGGAAGTCAGGTCCCTCAGGGACGTTCCGAACTCGTCTCTGCGGACGTGTATGAGATGTCTGGGATTGATGGTCTCGGCCTTCGAGGCGATTCCTTTCGCACAGTTTCACACGCGGGGTCTCCAAGCGGAGATCCTGTCCAGGTGGGACGGGCGACCTCAATCTTTGGATCTTCAAATCTCGTTGAGTCTTCGCACCAGGGAAAACCTTCTGTGGTGGCTCCAGTCCCCGTTGGTGTCCGGGGGCAAGTCGTTTCGTCCGATCTCGTGGACGGTAATCACCACGGATGCCAGCCTGTCGGGCTGGGGTGGAGTTCTGGGCGTTCTGTCTGCTCAGGGGACTTGGTCGGAGGGGGAGTCTTCCCTTCCGATCAACATTCTGGAATTGCGTGCGATAAGTCTCTGTCTTCATCGCTGGACGGACCGGCTGCAGGGTTGCCCGGTTCGGGTGCAGACGGACAATGCCACGGCGGTGGCCTACATCAACCACCAAGGGGGCACCAGGAGTGCCCGAGCGGCTCGAGAAGTGGCCGACATTCTGTCTTGGGCCGAGACTCATGTCCCGGCGATAACGGCGGTTCACATTCCGGGAGTGGAGAACTGGCAGGCGGACTATCTGAGTCGCCAGACCCTGGATCAGGGGGAATGGTCTCTCCATCCGGCTGTCTTCCAGACGTTGTGCGCGAAGTGGGGTCTTCCAGATGTGGACCTGTTCGCGTCTCGCCTCAACAACAAGGTGAAGAGGTTCGTGGCAAGGACGCGCGACCCTCGGGCAGACGCGTCGGACGCGTTAGTGGCCCCGTGGCATCAGTACAGGCTGATGTACGCGTTTCCACCGATTCAGTTGCTGTCCAGGTTCCTTCGCAGGTTACACTCGGAACGCAACACGGTGATTCTTGTGGCACCGGACTGGCCTCGCCGGTCCTGGTACGCAGACCTCGTGAATCTGGCGGCCGACGCCCCGTGGCGTCTGCCTCTTCGAGACGATCTACTGTCTCAAGGACCGATATACCATCCTGCTTTACAGTCGCTGGCTTTGACGGCCTGGCTGTTGAGACCGAGGTCCTGAAGGAGAGGGGTCTCTCTCCGGAGGTCGTTCATACTTTAATCAACGCGAGGAAGTCTTCCTCGGGGAAGGTTTATTACCGTACTTGGAAGGCCTATTTTGCCTGGTGTGAGTCCAGGGGGTTTTCACCCCGCACGTACTCGGTGTCCCGTGTGCTGTCTTTCCTTCAAACGGGTGTTGATCAGCTTTTGGCGCTGGCTACGATAAAGGGTCAGGTGTCTGCTCTGGCCGTTCTGTTTCAACGTCCCGTGGCTTCTAACCCATTGGTTGGCACCTTTGTTCAGGGTGTGCGGCATCTGGTTCCCCCGAGGCGGGATCCTCTGCCCCCTTGGGACTTGAATCTCGTTCTATCTGTGTTACAACGTGCTCCTTTTGAACAGATCAGGGAGATCTCGTTGTCTATGTTGTCCAAAAAGGTCGCCTTTTTGGTGGCGATCACTTCGGCTCGCAGAGTGTCGGAGCTGGCGGCTTTGTCCTGCAAGTCTCCGTACCTGGTTATTCATTTGGATAAGGTGGTCTTGCGACCTAATCCTTCTTTTCTGCCGAAACGGGTTTCGGAATTCCATCTTAATGAGGATATTGTCTTGCCTTCGTTGTGCACGAAGCCTAAACATCCAAAGGAGGTGAGATTGCACTCTCTGGATGTTGTTCGGGCGATAAGGGTTTACCTTAAATCGACTGAGTCTTTTCGAAAGACGGACTCCTTGTTTGTTCTTCCAGAGGGTCCTCGGAAGGGCATGGCGGCTTCGGCCTCTACCATCGCCAAATGGATCAGGCAGACCATTGAACAGGCCTATGCTTTGCAGGGGAAGGTTCCCCCTGTGCCTGTGAAGGCGCACTCTACTAGATCTCTGAGTACGTCTTGGGCCTGTCGTCATGGGGCTTCTGTAGCCCAGGTGTGTAAGGCGGCGACTTGGTCGACCGTGCACACTTTCACAAAATTCTACAAAGTAGATGTTCAGGCATCGGCGGATGCTTCCTTTGGCCGCAAGGTTCTTAGTGCGGCTGTTCCCTAGGGTCCCTTGTTGGGGACTCCTGGCTGTTGGGATAAGTTTTGTATCCCCTGGTTTTTTTTTGTCTTTTCCTGGGTTGTTGCTCCTGTTGAGCACTTGTTTTTTGCTGTTGCCCAGCTGGTTTCCTTCCTTTGGTAAGGTTCCTTCTTTGATGCGGAGACTGCGTTGCCTTTCGGCGCGGATGCGTTTCCCACCCCTCATGTTTGCACTGCTTTGGGACGTCCCCATATGTGACGAATATGAAGAGGCGGCGACTGTCAGAGGACGTAAGAGAAAACGGAATTTTTGTAAAATCTTACCTGTAAAATTCCTTTCTCTGAGTCCTCCGACAGTCGCCGCCCCCGCCCCTCTTTTGGGGTTTGATTGTATACTCTACTGCTATTCCACTAAAACTGAGATATGGTTGCAGGAAGTAGGAGGGTATTGACTGAGGGGACCACCCCTTGAGGGTGGGATATGTTAAAGCTTTATTGTTAACATATTCTGTTGCCTAGCTACTCCTTCGGAGCAAATAATACCCCATATGTGACGAATATGAAGAGGCGGCGACTGTCGGAGGACTCAGAGAAAGGAATTTTACAGGTAAGATTTTACAAAAATTCAGTTTTTTAACATTTTTGGCCAATTTTTTGGTAAAAAAAATTGCAAAAAGCGTATTTTGATTGGTTTGCGCAAATCTTATTGCGTTTACTAACACAGGGAAAGATTTTTGTTGTTTTTTTTTAAACGCGTAATGGCGGCGATCTGCAATTTTATTTTTTTTTTTTTGCAGGACTGCGACATTGCGGCGGACAGATCGGACCCTTGACTGACATTTTTGACACTTTTGGGGTTACCAGTGATATTTCTTCAGTAATCAGTGCTATACATATGCACGGTTACTGTAAAATTACACTGGCAGTGAAGGGGTTAACTTTTTTTTGAGAGGGAGGGGTTATGTGTATCCCTAGGGGCGTGATTCTAACTGTGATTGGCTGTGGCTTGAGGTGTAGGAACAGTGATCAACGGTCCTACATAGTAGAACCGTATGATCACTATTTCTACACAGGGGAGAATGACAGGCAGCTTGTTTACATCAGCCGCCTGCCTTTCTCCCTCTGCACCGACGATCGCCTCCGGCGGCGCGCGCTCGCTCCCTAGACCCTCACAGGCTAGCGACGTAGATCTACGTCACTCTGCCTGTGAGGGGCTGACCGCCGACGTAAATAGTCGTGCGGCGGTTGGCAAGTGGTTAAAACCCTTACCTACTCTATTCAAAAAAAATAGAAAATATCTGCTGCAGTTGGGCATTAAAGTGGTTGTAAAGGCTTTTTACTTTCATGCATTCTATACACGAAGGTAAAAAACCTTCAGTATGCAGCCCCCCCAATACTTACCCAAGCCCAAATCTGATCCAGTTATGTGCATAAGAAGAGCAGCTCTGCTGGGACTCTCCCTCCTCATTGGCTTAGACAGCCAGAGAGTGGGTGGGGGGCCAAACCATAGTCTGTGTTTCTTGTGGACACACACATAGGCAGCTCGGGAGCAAGCATGCACAAGTCCCCTCAGAGCAAGCAGTGTGCTCTGGGGGCACTCAGGAGTGAGGAGCCAAGAGCGCTGGTGGGGGACTCCAGAAGAGGACTTCAGAAGAGGAGGATCAGGGTGCTCTGTGCAAAACTATTGCACAGAGCAGGTTAGCATGACATGTTTGTTATTTAAAAAAAAAAAAGATGAAGCTTTAGTATGACTTTAATGTAAAGTTGCGTGGAATACTGGGTACACAAAATAAAAACCCACACAACAAAAATGTATAATTGTATTGGACTGTATGGTTCAGTGAGCTTTCTCTGATCTACTATTTGGGAAAACCGCAACCATCTCACTACAAGTTGATAACTCGGAACATTACTCTTTCATATATGCAGACTTATACAGTACGTCAGTAATTTGGTTTATAATGTGCATCATTTGACTAATGATGCTGTTTAATTCTTTCTGGGAAATGGTAAAATTTAAGTTTTGAGATTTTGCCTTTTAAACAGATTACTGTGTGTAGCATATACAGTATACCGGTTTCCAGTCTCTGATAATTGTGCTGTAAATTTAATAAGAGAATTAATCAAACATTGACTATTTTTTTTTTTTTATCTAACAAATAAAAGCCCTTTGTTATGACAGCTACTTGGTATCTTTGCGAGGAGGGAACTTACTTTCTAATCATAGCTGTGTTGTGGCCATTGCCAGGTTGTTATCTCATTACATGATAGTCTCTATGTTTTCAGATTGAGGTTATATTACATAGGAAACAGTGAAGTCTATAGTAGCTGCTCCACTTTCATGTTATTCCAGAAATAGTCAAACATTCCTTATATGATTGTCTAGTAAAACTTCTATATACAAAGTATGCTCTTAGAATAGTCAGTACGGGACACTTTGACAGTATAAATATGCTAGTGCTTTACCCTTCGCATTTTTGTCTTTTGCTCATGCCATATTATATTTCCATATATGGTTAATGGCATTTCTGGTAGTTTGCTAGAGGAAACAGCACCTAGTCTCGATGTATGTTATCCTTGGGGCATTTTTTAAATTATATATTGTGTAGATGTGTCCACACGTAACATTTATTTGTATGAACTGGTTTCTAATAACCCCGGAGATCCTAAATGTGCATGACGCATGCTCTAAGCTTATCTCAACTTTGGCTCCAAATCAAAAGCTTTGTGTACAAAATGCTACTCTGGGTGTATCCCATAAGGCAAAGAACACTGACAGAGGAGGTGTGTCATCATGTACCAAACCTCTGTGTTCCTCATTGCCTAGTCACCTCTAAAGCCATCCATAGATGGATCAAAATTCAATTAGTTTAGCAGGAACCAGATGTATTTCAATCCATCTATGAGCAGGCTGGTTGTACTGAAGTCGATCTAAAACCTGACAAGTACAAAAAAACCTGACCGGTTGGATGTATCGACTTCAGTAGAACCAACCTATCAGGTTTTTTTTTCATACTTTTTTATGTTTGTTTAATGCCTTTGCATTAACCACTTTAACTCTAGAAGGATTTGCTCCTTTCATGACCAAAGCATTTTTTGCTTTTCAGCACTGTGCCATTTTAATTGGCAGTTGCGTGTTAATGTAGTGCTATACGCAAAAAATTTTGCGTTTTTTATTTCATACAAATACACAGTGCCTTAAAAAAGTATTCACACCTCTTTAAATTTTCCACGTTTTGTCATGTTACAACCAAAAACGTAAATGTATTTTATTGGTATTTTATGTGATAGACCAACACACAGTGGCACATAGTTGTGAAGTGTCAGGAAAATGATAAATGAGTTTTACATTTGTTTACAATTATGTGAAAAGTGAGGTGTGCATTTGTATTCAGCCACCCTGAGTCAATACTTTGTAGAAGCACCTTTCACTGCAATTACAGCTGCAAGTCTTTTTGGGTATGTCTCTACCAGCTTTGCACATCAAGAGAGTGACATTTTTCCCCGTTCTTCTTTACAAAATAGCTCAAGCTCTGTCAGATTGGATGGAGGGTATCTGTAAACAGCTATTTTCAAGTCTTGCCACAGATTCTCAATTGGATTTAGGTCTGGACTTTGACTGGGCCATTCTAACACATGAATATGATTTGATCGAAAACCATTCCATTCTAGCTCTGGCTGTATGTTTAGGGTCATTGTCCTGCTGGAAGGTGAACCTTTGCCCCAGTCTCAAGTCTTTTGCAGACTCTAACAGGTTTTCTTCTAAGATTTCCCTGTATTTGGCTCCATATATCTTCCTATCAACTCTGACCAGCTTCCCTGTCTCTGCTGAAGAAAAGCATCCCCACAACATATTGCTGCCACCACCATGTTTCACAGTGGGGATGGTGTGTTCAGGGTGATGTGCAGTGTTTTTCCCGCCACACATAGCGTTTTGCTTTTAGGCCAAAAAGTTAAATTTTGGTCTCCTCTGACCAGAGCACCTTCTTCCACATGCTTTCTGTGTTCCCCACATGGCTTCTCACAAACTACAAACTGGACTTTTTATGGCTTTCTTTCAACAATGGCTTTCTTCTTGCCATTCTTTCATAAAGACCAGATTTGTGGAGTGCACGACTAATAGTTGTCTTGTAGACAGATTCTCCCACCTGAGCTGTGGATCTCTGTAGCTCCTCCAGAGTTTCCATGAGCCAATTGCTCAAATTCTCTGATGAATGCTCTCCTTGCCAGGCTGTCAGTTTAGGTTGAAGGCCATGTCTTGGTAGGTTTTCAGTTGTGCCATACCATTCCATTTTCGGATGATGGATTGAACAGTGCCCCATGAGATGTTTAAAGCTTGGCGGCGGGACTCCTGGGGGCACTCTCTATACAAGGAGGCATGATTAAGCCTTACATCTGGGCCTGAAGGGAGCAAATCTACCGATCTTGCATATACACCTGTTAGACCAGGTACACCTTACTATCTTACAGGTTAAATTCCTACCGGACAAAACCATAAGGACAAATCCTTTTTTCCTCCAATACAAGCTTGGATTTATGGCTACAATACTTGTATTATCCCGCTAGACTCCTTGTCATATGAGAGTCAAGTGATCCTGTTCCTGGAATGATTCCAATTTACTAACTCTCCTTCCTGTCATATAAAGATATGGAACCTATTATCTAACCATATACTGTCAGGGATCTTCTCCTCATAGGACTTACTGATTTCCCTGTGTAATTACTGATTGACATTATAAACAAAATATGTTTGGCTGAGAGCTATTTTTAACAAGAAGATATTGCAGGATCAACTTGCTGATCTACTCACCAACTCTTTCCCCCAAAATACATCTCCCCCTTACCTCCGCGCCCTCTGTGTCTGCCCGGGTGGCATCGGCTACACCCTTAGGCAGAAATCTCTGATACAAATTTGGTCCTGAGGAAGCACGCTGTGAAATGCGTAGACCTACAGATCAGATACAATTCTGCAATATATTATGTACTATGATGTTGTGACTTTGTCAGTAATAACCTATACATTTCTCCCATCGATCCTCTATGATCATTTGGGTTATAAATAGTCCTAGGTTATTAAATTTTAGAATGTTTCACTGTTCTGTTCTCGTACTTTGTATGTTATAAATGAGGATGGTTTGTTTCTGTCCTCATTTTTTAGTTGCTTTGAATAAACATTATATATTTTATTAATTGTGAGTCGCAATGATTCATCTCATGGTGTGCCTTAGAAAGTCCAGTCTTTCCTTCTTGTGCGGAGCAAGCTGATAGATATTTCCCCATTTTGTAGCTCCCCACAACCCTTTTTTTTTTTTTTCAATTTTGGATGATGGCACTTCTTTGGGTAGTTCATTTTCTCTTGTTTAAAGCTTTGGATATATTTTTATAACCTAACCCTGTTTTAAACTTCTCCACAACTTTATCCTTGACGTGTCTGGATGCAGTTTGTTCACTAAGGTTCTCTAACAAACCTCTGAGGGCTTCACAGAACAGCTGTATTTATACTGAGAATAATGTATACACAGGTGGACCCAGTTTACTAATTAGGTGACTTCTGAAGGCAATCGGTTCCACTAGATTTTAGTTAGGGGTATCAGAGTAAAGGGCCACACTTTTTTTTTTTTTTCTTTCATATTTTTATATGTAAAATATTTTGAAAACCATTTATCGTTTTTCTTCCACTTCACATTTATGTGCCACCTTGTGTTGGTCTATCACATAAAATCCCAATTAAATAAGTTTACGTTGTTGGTTGTAACATGACAAAATGTGGAAACTTTTAAGGGGGTATGAATACTTTTTCAAGGCACTGTACATTTCTCTTTTGGTGGTATTAGATCACCCCTGGGTTTTTATTATTTGCGATATAAACGGAAAAAGACCGAAAAAATTTGTAAAAAAAAATAAATTATTTTCTACTTTCTATTATGAAAAAGAAATATCGACTATATTTCTAAAATCACATTTTTTAAAAAAAAATTAGGCCAAAATGTATTCTGCTACATGTCTTTGGTAAAAAAAAATAAATAAATAATAAAATTCCAATGAATGTATATTAATTGGTCTGAAAGTTTAAAGTATCTAGAAACTATACTGGAATTGACACAACTATAGACGCTATACTGTAATAGCTTTGATCAAGGACTTATAGGATGGCGGGCAATCTGGCGACACTGGGAGGGTCACTGACATTGCTAGTGACACAGATAAAGTGATCAGTGAAAATACTGTACATTGACACTGTGACACTGGCTGGGAAGGGGTTAACTTCTAGGGGCATTCAAGGTGTTAACTGTGTGCCTAAAAATAAAAAAGTGTAATGTGCTGCTTTTACTTTCGTTCCATTTTTTTCTCCCTACTTTACAGGGAGAAGGAACAGTCGGGTCGCAGTTCCTGTACACCAAGTTTTTTATTTTTGTAAAAAATGGAACTCTGTGTGATTGGCCACAGTTAATCAGCTGACTTCAAACAAAAGTATTGGTTTAAGTCAGCTGCCAAACTCATGTCTAATCACAGCACTGGTCGGCAGGGGGCACATGCGTGCACGTCCCAAAGCCGGAAGAAAGGTTGCAGCGTACCAGTACGTTGCCTGTCCTTCAGCTGCTTCCTGTTCACAATAAAATTACAGTGGGCAGGCAGCAAATGGTTAAGCAATCTAAAGAATCGTCTTCTCAGAGTGCTTTAGTACTCAGCAGCATGCAGCTGCTCAGCCTTATACACTGAAGACCCATGGCAAGGTTTGTAGGGGGAAAGGGTAAGCTCCGTTGATTGATACTGGGGGTACCCCAGGTGCAAGAAATCTTTACACATCCAATGGGATGACCTTTAGGCCATTAGATCATAAAGTCAATTTGTAAGGAATGTTTAAACCTGGATTCATACATGTGCGATGCGGGAACCAGCGTGATTCTAGTGCAGATTCCTGCATCGCATCTCCCCCACAGGCAGTTCACACTGCCCTCTGCGAACCACAGCGGGTGTCAATACAAAGTTAATGACACCCCCCAGATTGGGTCGCAGTGCAAACTGTGAATTCAGACAGGAGTCTGATTTCAATGCAAGGAAAAAAAAAGGTCCCTGCACCTTTTTTTGGTGAAAATCCAATGAGAGTTCATCCATACAACTGCATGGCTATGGCTGAATTCACATTTGCACAGACATCGCATGTGATCTCCTCAGCAATGCGGTACGAATCACATGCGATGTCTGACATTGCATATGTGTGAACCCAGGCTAAAAGAGAAGTTTGGGATTAGAAAAAAAATAAACATTAAACACTCAACTAGATGGCTGCAGCACCAATCCCAGCTGAAGCTCTCCCCTGCCGCCTCTACACCAAGAACTGGGCAATTCAGAATCACTGATCGCTCAGTTCTCAGTATTCATTCTGTAGTCGCCAGCTCTGTGCTTTGTCCCTCCAGCGCTCACTGGAGCTTCAAGATCTGGAGAGCTGGAGTGGCTCGCTTAGTCTCCCAGGGGTTTGCTTACAGGGTTAGATAGATTAGTCTTAAAATG
The DNA here is from genome assembly GCF_965119305.1 of Pelophylax lessonae. Classification (NCBI taxonomy): domain Eukaryota; kingdom Metazoa; phylum Chordata; class Amphibia; order Anura; family Ranidae; genus Pelophylax; species Pelophylax lessonae. The sequence goes on along the minus strand of NC_138770.1, from coordinate 550,998,249 downwards.
TGGCACAGACCAGGTTTTGCCTGGACTCAGGGGCAGACTGGCAACTTTCAGCCCAAGGGGCAAGTACAAACCAGAGGCGAAGTGACTCGGCCCCCCTCCAACTCTCCCTCTTCCCATCCTCCTCCTGACCCCCATTCCAAGCTGAAGCCCTGCTCCAGGTAGTCTCTACTCACCGGATGAATCCAGGTTCCCAACCTGGCCAGCAGGGGGTGGCTGGGGGGAGGTGGGACAGCTCGGTTGGGGCTGGCCAGGGGATGAGATTCTCCAGTGGGGCATGGAACTGGCCTCTGCTCAGACACAGTTTACACCATCCATGCTGGGGAGGGGAGGCCTGCTCTCTATCCTTGTCTTCAACCCACACTCAGTAGTTGGGCGGTGGGGACTTTTTACTTCTCTTCACCAGGAATCATTTAGGCATGTCTGTGGCAGAAGCGGTGCAGCCTTTTTATGGGGCATCAGAGCGGCCCAGGGGGCAATTGCCCCCGTGCCCAGTCCTCCCCTGCCTGGACTTATCCTTTAATGTCAAAACCAGAAGCCAATTCACCACCTTACATCTTGCCTTTCTTGCTGTAGTTTGCCTCTAATCAGATTTGGTTTTCCTACATTTCCTTAATAGAAATCTGATTTCCCTATTAATTAGCTTAGATGCAAAACATTTTTCTGGTAAGCACTTCCTGTGAGTAAAGTATTAAGTCCCTTCCCTACAATGCAGGCATCGCCTTCATCAGCCACTTGGCAAGAGGAGAGTAGCAGGAAAAAGTTTTATGCAGTAAAAGATATGGACGCTTCTGCAGGTAGTTTTGCTCGCAATATCATAGTGCTTGCAATGAAAACCTTTAGTTCAGAATTTCTAAAGCCAAAACATTTTTTTTTTTTTTTTTGAAGTTGGGATCATTTAAAAGCTCTGTTAGGATTTTTCCGTCTGTGCCCAGTTGAGGATATTTCATGCTGTCAAGCTACACCACAAGATGAGGGAGATGCCATCTTAATTAGAACAAGTGTGCCCCTGTGAAAGATTTCCCCTTTATCAATGCTCTGGTGACAACTCGAAATGTTAGCTTTTTGATCACTTTCAGTACCAGTGACAGTAGTTCTGGTAGAAATAGAGCAAATCTCCTAGTGAGGACAAAGAAAGCAATAAAAATCTGGCAAAGATTCTACCCCATACCACAGTTTTCAAAACTAAAATAAAATGTTTTCACTTTGGAGAAGCCATTGGCTCCTGCTGCTGTCAATAAAATCCTGTGATGAGAAATGGGCAAGACAAGCTGTACTGTGTGTTTCAATAGATGCACACAGGCCAGCTCGGCATTGAGCCTGTGGCTTGCTTTAAGGACACTTTTAAGGAAGGAGAAGCTGAGCGTGCCAGTGGGGGACCCCAGAAAGGGAGATTCAGGGCTGCAAAATGATTACACACAGCATGTAAGTATATTATCTTCGTTATTTAAATAAATAAGGAAGCTTTACATTTGCTTTAACGTAGGCTAGAGTATCAAGCCAGTGTTCTTTTGTTTAGTGATTCCTCAGCAGTTTCTTGACCACAGTTTTAGACTTCCTAAAACACATGTGGGTTATTATGATATCAAGTTTCCAGGGAATGCTTAAAGTGCTCCTGTAATAGTCTTAAATAACTAATGTACAAAAGTGCATAGGCATTTTATTTAATAGCTGAAGAGACGCTTAGTCATTTTAAAATTTATTATTTTTTTTTTTTTTTTTTTAGCAAATTCAGTTATGTTTTGGAATAGAAGCAAGACCTCCGTATGTTTTTTCTTGTGTATTGCCTTTGTCTTTATGACTGGATGTTAACCTGGCCATAGACTTCACATGGCAGGTGTAGGCAGTAGTACAATCTAAATGTGAAACATCCTGAAATCTCCATTTAATGGACTTTAATGGTAGACAGCTTTTGTTTTGACCTCTTGTCACCATTTAACACTAACCTCTCGTTCACATTGGAGGGACTTGTCATACGATTTGACAGGTCAAATCGCATGACAAGTCACACCCTATTGTCAGCAATTCTACTGTTCAAATTGATGCTATGCTAACTTTGCGGTGCCGCATCAATTTTAAAAAGTAGTTCTTGCACTACTTTTGGCGAATTGGGGGGGGCGACTTGCATAGACCTATGTGCATGAAGCTGCACAGATGTCTTCAAAGTTGCACCAGAAATTACACTGACACGTGGCTTTTAAATCGTGCGATTCCAGATTAAGTCACATAATTTCAAAGCTGCATTCAATGTACAAACACACGATAAGAAAATCGTACGAACATGTCCTTACGACTAACGATCGGCCTGACTATCCTATTGTTAAGTTGGTGCTTTGGACAGCCGATTCTAACTGTTTGGATGACAAAAACTGAATGTGGGGCAAGAAAATGTTTTATTGAACAGAATGTACGATGTTCCTTTATTAATACAGTTTTACAGAAAAATGTTGGAAAAGCAAGACTACGCATGCACGGAAACAAAAGAATACAAAAAAAGAATACAAATACAAGAATTACAATACAATTCAACTCATTACATCACTTCCCAAGTTGTATTCTGTTGTACGAAAATTTTCATAAGTTGGGTAACCTCTTCATTTTCGATATGGAGATTAGCATCCAAAAAAAGGTGACATTCGTCCGATTTTCTTATTGTGTGTACAAGGCTTTTCACTGGATGAAAAAAAAAATCCAACCTCACCAACTACTAGTTCACTTGAAATGGGCCAGTTAGTTATCTACTTTATATGTTGCTGACTTGTGGCACAGACTGAGCATGATGAAATAACACAGACCAGTAAATAAAATAGGATATAAATGTGTTTGTACTGCTAAAAGGCAGGCAGGGCAATAAGGAATGCTGCTAAATAGCATGGTCTGCAAAGACTACTGTAGGTATAGTTATCCATAGATGTAAGATAATTGTTTATTCAGAAGCCAGCGATTATTATGCCAGTTGGTAGCACACCGACTTACAGTATCTTACAAAAGTGAGTACACCCCTCACATTTTTGGAAATATTTTATTATATCTTTTTATGTGACAACACTGAAGAAATGACACTTTGCTACAATGTAAAGTAGTGAGTGTACAGCTTGAATAAGCGCCGGTTCACATTGCAGCAACGCTACTTCGCACCGCGACCTCCGAGGTTGCGGTGCGAGCAGCGCGCTGCGACCTCGGAGCGGCCGCCACGGACTTCAAAACATTGAAGTCTATGGCGGTCGCCTCCGGGTCGCCCCAAAGAAGCTCCGGACCCTTTTTCTAGGTCGGAGTGACTTGTGTGACTCCTATTAGAACAGGTCCGCAGCTTCCCTATGGGAGGCGACCTGCGGCGACCTGTGAGGCGACCAGGTCGCCTCACAGGTCGCCCTAGTGTGAACCGGCACTAACAGTGTAAATTTTCTGTCCCCTAAAAATAATTCAACACACAGCCATTAATGTCTGAACCGCTGGCAACAAAAGTGAGTACACCCCTATGTGAAAATGTCTAGATTGGGCCCAAAGTGTCAATATTTTGTGTGGTCCCCATTCTTTTCCAGCATTGCCTTAACCCTCTTGGGCATGGAGTTCACCAGAGTTTTTACAGGTTGGCGCTGGAGTCCTCTTCCACTCCTCCATGACGACATCACGGAGTTGGGGTATGTTAGAGACCTTGCTCTCCTCCACCCTCCGTTTGAGGATGCTCAATAGTTTTTAGGTCTGGAGACATGCTTGGCCAGTCCATCACCTTTTACACTCAGCTTCTTTAGCAAGGCAATGGTCATCTTGGAGGTGTGTTTATGGTCGTTATGTTGGAATACTGCCCTGCGGCCCAGTCTCCAAAGGGAGGGGGATCATGCTCTGCTTCAGTATGTCGCAGTACATGTTGGCAATCATGGTTCCCTCAATGACCTGTAGCTCCCCAGTGTCGGCTGCACTCATGCAGCCCCAGACCATGACACTCCCACCACCATTCTTGACTGTAGGCAAGACACACTTGTCCCTTGTACTCCTTACCTGGTTGCCCCCACGCTCGCTTGACACCATCTGAACCAAGTTTATCTTGGTCTCATCAGACCGCAGGGCATGGTTCCAGAAATCCATGTCCTTAGTCTGCTTGTCTTCAGCAAACTGATTGGGGGCTTTCTTGTGAATCATCTTTTGAAGAGTCTTCCTTCTGGGACGACAGCCATGCAGACCAATTTAATGCAGTGTGTGGCGTATGGTCTGAGAACTGACAGGCTGGCCCCCCACCCCTTTAACCTCTGCAGCAATGCTGGCAGCACTCATACGTCTGTTTCCCAAAGACAACCTTTGGATATGAGGCTGAGCACATGCACTGAACTTCTTTGGTCGACCATGGCGAGGCCTGTGCTGAATGGAACCTGACCTGCTAAACTGCTGTATGGTCCTGGCCAGCGTGCTGCATCTCAGTTTCAGGGTCTTGGCAATCTACTTAAAGCCTAGGCCATCTTTATGTAGAGCAACAATTTTATTTATTTTTTTTTTCCCCTCAGATCCTCAGAGTACTTTTCCATGAGGTGCCATGCTGAACTTCAAGTGACCTGTATGAGAGAGTGCCAGCTACACCAAATTTAACACACCTGCTCCCCATTCACACGTGAGACCTTGTAACACTAACGAGTCAAATGACACCAAGGAGGGAAAATGGCTATTTGGGCCCAATTTGGACATTTTTACTTAAGGGTGTACTCACATTTGTTGCCAGCCGTTTAGATTAGATGGCTGTGTTGAGTTATATTGAGGGGACAGCAAATGTACACTGTTATACAAGCTGTACACTCACTACTTTACATTGTAGCAAAGTGTAATTTCTTCAGTGTTGTCACATGAAAAGATATAATAAAATATTTACAAAAATGTGAGGGGTGTACTCACTTTTGTGAGATACATTATCATTCTTGGAGCTAGAGATCCACTTTCAATCTTATTTTACTTTTTTTTTACCTTGGGGGATTTGTTTCCAGCAGGCTTTTGGTGAGCGCCAAGGGTCTCGGTCTTCTTTCTTTTCTGTATAAACATGATCAACCAAGCATGCACATTTTTTTGAAGAAGCAGGTTTTCCATCTTTAAAAACGTATGTTCCAAAACAGACTGCATTGTAATACCCATGGATTGTTCTATGAGGGTAGTGTATTGCTGGAGACATTGTTATATCAGGGAAAATTTCCAGTTGGGCCAGTAGCCTTTATGATGCTTTGCACGAGGCTCCTACAGCTTGATAGCCATTTGACATCCATTCAGCTGTCATTGTAGGTGTTGGATTTTGGGTATCTACTGCATTCGTGGAAAATGTATTGTCAGCGATCGAAGAGACAGGCTGCTACATTGTGCTTTTATGCTTTCTAGCTTATGTGTAAATAAGCTAGTTTTAACTTTAGAACAAATATATAAAGTACCGTACCTCTTGTTGTGAAGGGGCTAAGCAATAGGGGAGATTACTAAGCCTGCAGCAGGCATAATTTGAAGCTGTGCATGGCAACCAATCATATTCCGTTTTTAATTTTTAAAGCTTAAAGTGGTTCTAAAGGCTCCAGGTTTTTTTACCTTCATGCAGTCTATGGATACACAGCGGCTTGAGAGCGATCACACAGCTGTGCCCCAAGGGCAAGTGGCTTTCTCTACTTTCTCTAGGGGCACTGCTTGAGGGGAGGAGCCAAGAGGGCTGGCTGGGGACCCAACAAGAGGATTGAAGCTGCTCTCTGCAAATCACTGCACAGAGCAGGTAAGTATAACATGTTTGTTATTTTAAAAAAATCTCACTTAAGGACCCTTTCTCACTAGAGATCAGCTTGGGCCCAGCTGTCCATTTTTTTCCTCTATGGAGCTCCGGATGTAAACTGACTTGTGTCTGTTTACACCTGGCTTTCTCCAGATCTGATCTGGAAAAAGAAAGGAAAAATGGAAGGGCTGGATTAGAGAGGGCAACCGGGTTCAAACATCTGTCATCCACCTGCTCCACTCAGTGCAGAAGGGGATCAGCAGACAGATCCCTTGCTGAGGAAAAATGCGTCCGGCTCGTGTTCGAGGCCTTAGGCTCAGTTCACATTGGTGCGATGCGGGAAACCCTGCGAATCCACTGCAAGTTCCCACATCGCACCCAACTTGCAGGCAGTTCACACTGCCATATGCAAACCGCTGGGAGTGTCAATCCAAAGTTAATGACACCCCCAGATCGGTTTGCATATCGCAGCGCGAACTGTCAATTCGAATAGGAATCGGATAGCATAGGCGTTCACACCTTTGTGATCCGATTCCTATCTGAATTGACAGTTTACACTGCGATATGCAAACCCGATCCTGGTGCGGACCAAAAAAAGGGTTCTGCATGAGTTTGGTCCGAATGCAATGCGAATCGCTGAATTTGCATCGCACAGACCTCACGAGTGAGGTCTTATATCGCACTAATGTGAACCGAGCCTTGCTGAACAAGCTGAAGTTAGAGGCTGATTGGTTGCTATTCACAGCTTCTCCAGATTCTGACTGCTCCAATTTTAGCAAACTTCTCCCAATGTGTGCACTGTTAACGTAGAACAGAATAAAGCTCTCTTGGTTATTGGGTATTGGTGCCAGAACAATGGAGTTTATTTACTAAAACTATAGAGGGCAAAATTAGTCACAATTCTGCAGAGAAACCAATCCGCTTCCAGGTTTTAATTAAAAGGGGTTGAAGAGGTTCGATTTTTTTTTTTTTAAATAAAAATAACAAACATGGTATACTTGCGTGCTCTGTGCAAGGACTTTGCCCTGAGCAGTCCTGACCCTCCTCTTCTGGGGTGCCCCGGCACCGCTCCAGGCTCCTCCTCTTCATCGGGTGCCTCTACGGAAACCGCTTTCATGGGTGCACCCATGTGGCCTCGTTCCCGAGTCCTGCTGCTGCGTCCATTGACGCAGACAGCTGGATTTGGCCTTGCCCCCAGCCCCTGTGTTACTGGATTTGATTGAGAGCAGCGGGTGCCAATGGCTCCTGCTGCTGTCAGTCTGTTAAATGAGATGAGAGCCAGCAGCTGGAGCCACTGGAATGAATGAGCTCCGGTAAGAAAAGGGAGGTGGGGGGGCTGCAACAAAGAAGGTTTTTATCCTTAATGCATAGAATTTATTAAGGTGAAAAACTTTGAGACCTTACAGTCCTTTTAAAAAAGCTGAGGTTAATTAGAAGCTAATTGCATTCTCTGCAGAATTGTGACTCACTTTACATAGGTTTAAAAGGACCCGTCCATCTAGCTCAACCAATAAAAAACAAAAAAGAAAACACAACCATGCAATCAAATATACACAATCCCGTACCCACAGTTAATCCATAGGAAAGGGAAAAACCCCAGCAAAGCATGATCCAATTTTCTACACCAGGGGAAAAAAATTCCTTCCTGATCTCCCGAGAGGCAATATGATATTCCCTGGATCAACTTTACCTATAAATATTAGTACCCACTTATAGTAACCTCTTTACGACCACCCGGCGCAGATGTACTGCGGCAGGCAGCCGCTCCTGTGCAAACCGCTGTAATGTACGTCGGTCGCGAGCAGGAGGAAGCCGATGCAGTGGGCAGGTTGCTCCGATTGTAAACTCAGTGTTGCAGCACTGCTTCAACCATCCGTGTGGTAAATATAACCAAAAAACTAGGTATAATGTGCAAATTTCGCAATATCACATATAAATAACAAGAAGTGATGCATCAAAATTCATAAAAAATTCATAAAAATAATACATAAAAATAAAGTCCATATTCAAGTCCATGAAAAAAGTGCAGATTTAGTGCTTCTGTGCTTTATCTGTGCTTAAATGGGGGTGTCTCCCTTGTGGTTTTCTACTTACCACAATGTGCTTGGTAAAAGGCATGTAATGGTGATCGCACTCTTTGCATAGGAATCCGTAATGCCGATGGCAAGATCCTTGATGGTGCTTGTTAATCCAGAGTTGCCTCATGTAAAAAAGAACCATCCATAGTGAAGACCGTTTTAACAAATTTTATTAGAGCAAACAAGAATGATACTCACAAACATGATAAGTAACTGAGCATATAAGACACGGCGGCACGGTGGTTCGCTGCTCCACTGGCCGGATGTGATGTGGCAGTCCGCTCGGCCAATTGCTAGACGCGTTTCGCTGTCAATCACAGCGTCATCTGGTGTTGTAAACACAGCTGGCCGTTCTTCTCCCTGGAATGTTCATGGAGCCCCTGTGATGCTTCTATATAGGAACACAGGTCTCTATGGTCATTTCACAAGCCACGCCCCCCCCCCCCCTACAGTTAGAATCACTCCCCTAGGCTCACATTTAACCCCTTGATCACCCACAATGTTAACCCATTCCCTGCCAGTGTCATTATTACAGTGACAGTGCATATTTTTAGCACTGACTACTGTAGTAATGTCACTGGTCCCCCCAAAAGTGTCAAAAATGTCAGTCAGGTGTTCCGATCCGCCCCCTGCAATGTCGCAGTCCTGCAGAAAATTGCAGATCGTCACCATTACTAGTAAAAAAACAATAAAAATGACATAAATCTTTCCCATAGTTAATAGACGTAATAACTTTTGCGCAAACCAATCTAAAAAAGCTTAGTGCGTTTTTTTTTTTTTTTTTTTTTTTTACCAAAAATATGTAGCAGAAAACAAATTGGCCTAAAAAATTTTATTTTTTAATTTTTTTTTATATAGCATAATGTGAAAAATATAGATTTTTTTTCAGAATTGTCGCTCTTTTTTTGTGTATAGCACAAAAAATAAAAATCGCACAGGTGATCAAATACCACACAAACCCCCTTTCTGTTATTCATATCCTAATAAATTATCAGTATATCTATGATAGTGATTCTAAATTAAATTGGTTGTAAACCTCATACATGAAATATAAACAAAGAATGTTCCTCTATAGAGTGTATTTGTCTCAATTAGGAGCACGAAGTGTAATTTCTTTCTGCTGCCTCGTTCCTCTGTTATCAGCATAAATCGATGATGTTGACCAGGGATGGAGATTCAGCACACAGCCTGTGATTGACAGCCTTCGCTTTCTTCCAGTGTGAAGGGGTGGAAGGGGTGTCTTTTCTCTCCTATCAGCTGTCAGAGCTCTCCTCGCTGAGCTCTGCTGTGTGTAATTTCAGCTCCCCTCCCCTTTTTTTCTGACAGCTCGGACAAGCTTTATATATTCTGTTTTTTTGAACATATGTAGAGACAAGAATGCTGCAGATAAACAGCTACAACTTATGAAGGAGGATTTGTTTCATACCTGTGTATCACTGAGGTCAGTCACTTCACTGGTTATATGCAGAGGCGTAACTAGAACCTTCAGGGCCCCGTGTGCAAGAAACCATGAAAGGCCCCCCCCCCCCGGACCCCTGGCCGGGGCCCTTCCCTTCAAGCCTTTGGCTCTTCCCACTGATCCTAGGGCCCTTTACTGACATTGCAGGGCCCTTTTTTTACGGTCCCGCAGCGAGATCCTTTCACAAGTTCTGCATTGGGCACCCTTCCTGCCATCTTGGGGCCTCCCCACAGTAGTGGAATGCCAGGGCCCGGTCGCAAGTGTGACCTTTGCGAACCTGGAAGTTCACCCACTGGTGTCAGTAGTTTTTATTTTTTGGTATTTTAATTGTATTATTTTTTTATCATTTTATTTTTTTTTACAATGTCACTGACTATGACTCTGTCCATTCAGAAAAGGAAGGAGCTGGTAAATTCCATATTTACCAACCCCTTCCTGGTTCTCTATTGTGACACATCCCCTGCAGCAGCCGGCAGAAGAGGGGAGGGAGCACAGTGGGGGGGTACCAGGGGAGCACACATGGGCCCACACAGGGGCCCAGAGACAGCAGAATGCAAGTGAACTGGATAGGAGGGGTGGCGGGGCAGCATACAGAGGAACCAGACTCCTGCAGATGCAGGAGGAAAAAGGAGGACAGTGATTTCTCTACATGCTGCCCCCGCCGCCCCTCCTATCCAGGTGTACAGGAGATCCGCACAGGCCCCCTTGAGCATGGGGCCCGTTGCAATTGCAACCCCTGTAGTTGCGCCCCTGGTTATAGGTAAGGGTTTACAACC